>NC_000077.6:41671620-44071620 GCF_000001635.26 Mus musculus | reverse complement strand
AAAATATCATATATGGTACAATATAAATGGAATTATAATGTGTTCATAAGTTGCAGAAGAGGAGAGAATAACTTGGAAGACATGAGAAAATTCTTTTACAGAAATAATATCTGAGCCCTGTTTCAAAGGATGAAGAAGGGTGGATTATTAACTCACCCACTCAAGAAACTTGAGCATGCGCCCAAGCTGTGCTGTATGTCAAAAGACACATAAGATAGGCTGGGGAGGTGGCTCATCAGCTAAGAGCACGTGCAGTGCAAACATGAGGATGTGAGTTCAGATCTCTACTAACCATGTAAAAAGCCAGGTACGACCACATGTGCCTGTGATGCCAGAGCTAAGGGGAGGAAGAGACGGCAGGAACAATGGGGCTTGCTCTCCATCAGCCGAGCCAAAACCCAGTGGCCTCCAGGTTTGGTAGGTGACTCTGTCTAGAGAGAATAAGGCAAAAAGTGACAGAGGATGCCAAAAGTCCTCCTCTGACCTATGTGTGTGTTGTTCGTGTGTGTGCATATGCATACACACACACACACACACACACACACACACACAACTTATTAGGAATGAGGAGAAGATATTTATAAGTTCCCTGAGAGCTCAGAGACTGGACATGACGATCTTCCATGAAGAAAGAGTCACAGTCACAGGAGGAATTTTGGGAAGATGCATCAATATAACTTCAATTCCTTGACTAGACTAGCCAAGAAGAAAAAAATGTGTGTCATCAAAAACGGATATGAGAAGGTGGCCCTACCAGTTCTAAAATGGAAAGGGAATCCCTTGACTACCTTTAGGCTAGCATACAAACAATTCACAAGGCATAAAAATTTTTATTAGACCTAAGAAACACATTATAAAAGCTTTCCCCAAAACAGGATGAAACTCTAATAAGTAAAGAAAGTGAATTCACAACTAAATCTTTGGTGGTCCCACTGATAAATTCTGGCATTAAAAAACAAAAACAAAAGCAATTATTTACAGACCCTTCCAGGAAAATGTAGGGGAAGAAGACATTTCTTAGCTCAGTGTTTGAAGCTAAAGCCAAAGGCATCAACACAAGAAGACTACTGACAAAAACCACTCATACATATGCAGAAAAGTTCTTCCACAAAACATTAGCAAACCAAATCCAGCATTGCATACATTATATATTATAACCAAATGAAATTTTTCCCGGTAACATTAGGGAAGCTGGTTTATTTTGCTGTGAACTTGTGCCCTTCACAGCGCTCTTTCTTATATTTTTATTAATGTTTGTTTTTATTGATCTTGGCTTGTCTGTACAATTTTCCTCCACAAAGATAAATAGCATAGAAATACATGTAGGGTGTATATGGTCCTATTTCTTCTTACCCAAAAGTTATGGATCCCATTCTGTGTCTTGCTATTTTCTCACAAGAATGGCAGATTTGCATTCTGAAAAGATCACTCCCACATAGAGGAAAGGTTAGAACTGCTAGAAACAAGATAGCCAAACACTGTGGTTATTTGAACAAATGTCACTGATGGCTGGGTCTAGGGTAGTGACAAGTGGTGATTTGGAGGAGTAGACAGAGTGGCAGTAAGCCCTGGAGGTCAAAAGGCCAGGACTTGGATGTTGGTCACAGTAATATTTCCAGTGTAAGAACATTTTCTACGGAATAGAAGACTAGACTGTATCTATAGTGTTTCCTCTTTTTAAAAGGATTGTAGACACTCTTTTTAAAAAAGTCTCTTAAATTTCAATTCAGCAATACATTTTCTATTTCAACATATCTTTTGCACATGTCATTGTTTAGATTTGTTACCAAATAATTATTTCTTCTGCATGCTCTGTAAAGACACTTTAATTACTAACATTTTCAAAATTATAATTGCTATATTGTGAAACACTACCAGTTTTAAGTACTGATTAAACCTTCCAAATTTGCTTAACTCTTTAATTAACTCTGTGAGTGTCTTGTGAACTTTGGGAGTTTCTGAATATAAGATCATGTCACCTGAGAATAGAGAAACTTTTATTACCTTCTGTGTAATCTGAATGTATGTATGTATGTATGTATGTATGCTATCAATTGTGCCTAGTATTAGAATAGTAGCAGTGGATGGAAGAAGCATTCATATCTTATTGCCATGCATAAGTGAATGTTCTATTTTTCTTGTTATTTTTTTCTAAATTCATCTCATTGTAGTTAGATAATGTGTATGAGATGATAGCTACCTTTTAAATATTATTGAGACTTTTTTCATCTTACAACATGTTGACTGCTTTGAAGAGTGTCATATGTGTAGTTGAGAGGAAGTAAAACACAGAAGAATATAATGAACACCCAACATACACATCACAGAGATTCAACAGTTATTAGTCCATGACCTCTCTGGTTATATCTATTTTCCTAACTGTTTCAATTTACCTTCATTGGTAGGTCTGGAGTTCTGGGACCCTCCACATCTTAGCTGTCCGTATTGTGCAGCACTCTGGAGAGGCACTATTACCCAGCCCCCACTGTTGTTTCTCTTGATCCCTGCCAAACTGCTGACTCATTAAAGCTCATTCCTTTATCTGAGGTTTTGATCCCTTTAAAAAGCATCATGGCTTATGCTTCAGAGGGATATTTCCCGAACAGTTTGATTTGAGAAGTACTCCTGTTTGTCCAGGAGTAGAGGAAAAGAAGGACAGGTATGGAGATGTTGTATTGTTTATTCAACCCTGAACCTGGATTCCCAACTTCCCCATGAAAACAGTGGGTTGTGGGCCAGAGGAACACACTTACAAGCATGGAGGGCAGAGAGTAAAGAAGGGACAGAAAGTACCTCACTCTTGCAGAAAAACTCCCAGATGATGGCAGCCACTGGGTCACCTACCCATGGCTTTCTGTAGAGTCATGACTGAGAAATAACTTCTAATGTCCCAAACACTGGATATTGCGACACAGACCATATATCTGCATATATGGAAGGCTTTTGACTTGACCTAACCATCACCACTGCGGTCTGAAGCTCTCCTGACTTTTCTCAGTCTTTGTCAATGATTTCTGCTCTCACAGCACCAATGCCTATAGAGGGTGTACTGGCTAGCTTTGTGTCAACTTGACACAGCTGGAGTTATCACAGAGAAAGGAGCTTCAGTTGAGGAAATGCCTCCATGAGATACAACTGTAAGGCATTTTCTCAATTAGTGATCAAGGGGGAAAGGCCCCTTGTGGGTGGGACCATCTCTGGGCTGGTAGTCTTTGTTCTATAAGAGAACAGATTGAGCAAGCCAGGGGAAGCAAGCCAGTAAGGAACATCCCTCCATGGCCTCTGCATCAGCTCCTGCTTCCTGACCTGCTTGAGTTCCAGTCCTGACACCCTTGGTGATAAACAGCAATGTGGAAGTGTAAGCCCAATAAACCCTTTCCTCCCCAACTTGTCTCTTGGTCATGATGTTTGTGCAGGAATAGAAACCCTGACTAAGACAGAGGGGCTGGTACCAAGTGCTCAGCTGCTGGGAGTTTTCTTAGCATCCCTAATACAACTTCTTCCCCATCTCTAGAATAGAGTTTGTATCACTACCAGCTTCAGTACATCAATGTGATGATTAAATTAAATGTAATACCTAAAACCACTGATTGCTCTGCTCTGGCATGCTGCTATTGCTTCTCCTCGAGTTAGCTCATAGATACTGAGCTAAATTCAGTCCTCCCAGTGTGTCACGTATTATGGATGATCCTTCCATTCTGGCCATTAGATAATGATGATGATGACAAAGATGGTGAGCACGACAATGACAATGATGATAATGATAATGGGGAGGAGGAGACGGAGAAAAACAAGGAAGTAGCAGAAGAGAAAGCAGAAAGAGAAGAAGGAAAGACTGAGTTTCAAGTTCTTATATGTAAAGTGGGATTTTAATATGTTTTCTGAGAAGATGTTTGTTACCTAAACAGAAAAATGGTTATAAATGTGACCCCCGCAGTTCCAGGCAACATAAACATGCAACCAGTCTTGGGTAATGATAAGAAGTAGGATCCAGTTATTCTTTGGAGTGGAGGTGTCTTCTAGACGAAGTGAAGAGATTTAGGTGTCATCCCTGAGGTGAGCAGAGAGAATCAAGGAAGCTGTCATGAGACATGTCTAATGTTATAGTCTGTCAAAAGTGGCTATCATCCTTGAAGATTATTTAGATCCAAAATATTATCTTTTCCAGACATAAACTTCTTTGAGCTAAAGTGAATCCTTCATAAGTTCCCCAGATTTTCAACACTCTTAGGGGAGGTATTTCCATCACATACCAGTTCCGGTTCGTGATGTCACCATATGGTGCTGTCCAGAAGCTAGGGGATCAATCCATTTAGATAGAAAGATGAATACAGGTCCAGAACTGGGTAGCCTTTGTGCTACTAAAGCCCAGCTGAGCAGGCCTCCTGGGACAGTGGGTGGGAAGGAGACAGCACCATAGTGGAAAAAGTTGCTTTAATTTTAACTTTTATTCTGCGTTAACCATTTTCCCACACTATTTTGTAACTCACAGTAAGGAACGAGAACAAAGCAATAAAAGCAGAATATATTCAAATAAAGGCCCACAGTGCCGTGTAGTAGTAGGTGGTGGTGTCCTTTGGGGCTCATTTTTTTTTAACTGCCTCATTTGTTTCTGAATCTGAAATTTCAAAACTCAGAAGAAAAATATCTCAGTCTTTTGACTCATGTTCTAAAACATAAACGTTTAGATTGTCTTTGAATCAATGCATAAAAACATAGCTCCCGAATGCCCCTTTCCTTCCGTGATGCCATCCTGATGATGTCATTCATTCGTGAGTAACTTACAAGGAAAGCTTTGGTATTTTCTTCATCTGTCACCTTAATCCATCTCTGCACACAGTAGAGTTGTATCATATACATAATACACTGTGCCTTTAGCAAAAATAGGGCCGAGCTAGAGAGAAGTAGGAAACCACAGAGGAGTCCACTCAATACCCCACTAGCCCACAGGCAACTGCTTGTGTGTCTGTCTCAGAAAAATCTCTAATTGAAAACATAATTGTCCAGGTCGAGCACCAATATAAGTGTTCAAAATTCAACTTTTGGTGATCACAGAAAGAACATCACCATCGTCAAACCCTGCAGGAAACCTAACAGTTATTGGAGGGTGATTTCCATGGTATGTACCATCTTCAAACTAACCTCTCTCCTTTCTCCCCAAAGATGTGACTTTAGTTCAGGCCAGAGGCAGGAGACACCAATTGGGATAGCTGCCCAGATCACAGGGGTTGTCTCCATGGCACCCTCTGTCCTGTCTCTGTACTAACTGCTTCTGGAGCAGAGACATCTGACCCAAGCCAAGGAAATCAGAGTCTGCCTCTCAGGAAGCGGTGACCTCAGTAGAAAAATGCAGACAGGGATGTCTGTGTGGCCACTGAGTGGCATTTCCAGCAATCCTCTGGGCTGAAGTCAAACTGGCCAGGTCCCTTACTCTTATCAAATCCTAATTGCTTAATAACTTACTTAACCTAATGAATTTTCATAGCGTCATCAAGTAAACTAAAGTGAAGTTCTGTTTTGTTTTGTTTTGTTTTGTTTTGTTTGGGGAGGATTACGAAGAACCTTCAAGAATCTATTGGATTATCATCCCCTTAAGTTAAGATTCTTAGAATTATAACTGACTTACTAATGAGTCATCAAAGAGCCCAGAGAGTGTCTGCTGTAAGAACAGCCCTGGGTATCACAAAAGGAAGATACCAAAGGCAAGAATCAGAGTAGTGCCTACAGTGGGTGCCATGGAACTTTACGCCAACAAGATGATCTGGTCTTAAACCGTTCTAATATCGGTAAAGTTCTAAGTTAGAGAAGGGAAGTGCACTCTAACACTTACACAGGATGTCCTTCAAATAAGCCCTTCAGATGTACACAAATACTCACAGGAAAGACATTCAATATGTTTAAGTCAGAATTTCTGAAACATATTTCAAATAGCTTCTAGTTTTCTCTTCCTTACTTCCATCTCTGTCCTAGTTTATTCTCTGTGACTGTAATAAATCACTGACCAAAAGCAACTGGAGGAGGAAAATGTTTATTTTAGCTTACAGGTCCATTTTCAAAGGAAACCAGGGTAGGAGCTCAAGGCAGAAGCTTGAAGCAAAAACCTATGGAGGAATACTGCTTGTTGGCTTGCTCCCAGACTCATCATTTAGCTAACTTGCTTGTACGGCCTATGCCTACCTGCCTAGGGATGGTGTCACCCACAGTGGACTGGGCTGACACCAATTAGCAATCCAAAAATGATCCCACAGACATTACAACATGTCACTCTGATGGATATAATTCCTCAACTAAGGTTCCCTCTTCCCAGATGACTCTGGGCTTTTGTAAAGTTGACAACTGAAGTTAACTGTGACAATTACCCTACTCACAATTAATCTACTACCAACATTTTGGGAAGCATAACCAGAATTAGGTGAACAAAACTTCTAGTAGCTTTGTCTTTACACTTACAACTCTAGTACAGAAGTTTGATCTTCTTCCTTATGTATTTGCAGATAACTATGGGGTCTGGCCCCATGCTGGATGTTCTAGGGACTGCTATGGTGTTATGGAGAGAATAGAGAGACTTGGTTAGAGTTGCAGCTCCAATCTGAAACTCAAAACTGACTTATTACTGAAGATCTTCCCATCAGACAGGGTTAATGACACCCACCTCACCTCAGCCCTGAACAGTAAAACAAATTGAAAAGGATAATGGATAGGAGAACACTTTGTGAACTCCAAGGCATTAAATTAACATTAGATTTTTTAAAAACGAATAAATAATTTATAAGATGATGTCAGATTCTGATATTAGGATTAATCTTCTTTACAATCTTGACTGGATTTGGAATCACTTAGGAGACACACCTCGGGGCATGTCTGTGATTTTGTTTTTCTAGAAGTAAAAGTGAGGAATAAAGACACTCTCTGGCTGTGGATGGCATTGTCCTCTGGGCTGACAATGAAGAGGAAAGAATGAAGCAATCAGCTGAGAACTAGCAGTCATTCGTCTGCTTCCTGACTGCAGATGCAATTTGACCAACTGCCCTATATACCTGTCTCCACAGCTTGTGCCTCTCTCGCTGGCCAACCCTCCCTGCCATGATATACCCTTGAACTGCTGAGAAGTTGTTTTTTTCCCAGTGATTTGTCATAGCAACAAGTACTTAATACACATGGAAATAGGCAGGGAGCCTTAATTGCACACTTTCTAGGTTATGTTTTTTAATACAATTATTATTTGAATATCACAGGTGAGTACCGAGTGCTTCCAGATGAACTTTTCTATTTATCTCAGTCTTAAAATAACTTAGTTATTTTAGGAAAACAAGCCACCACAAAACCCGGGGTCATATTTATGTATCAACAGTTACCACTTCACCATGCAAGTTTGGGTCCCTGAATTGATCCAGACATGCTCCATCTGGACCTGCAGCAAAGGCAGGGGTTCAGTGGACACACTCAAATACACAAGCACTTTGCAATTTTTTTAAGCCCGAGTTCAGTCACAGTCATGCCCATTATCTTACCAATGGCCAAAGCAAGTCACAAGACAAGGCCAATCTGTGCATGAATACATGCATTAACAGGCACATGCATGTGTGTGCACACGTACACACACACACATGCATGTACACACATTTTGCACATACGTTTACATAAAATAAATAAACAAATACAATAAAATATTTTTAAAGAAAAGAAAAAATTATCTTTTCCCAGAAGGCCCTCAAAATAGAACTCATTACCTACTGAGACTACTGAGCTCCATGGGCACACACTGCAATAGCCTGGCGTTTAAAGCCTTCTTCCTATACTCTCGATGCTACCTCTGGCTCCTTGATTGACAAAGAATTCAGGGGAGATGCCAGACCCCATAACAAGTGAGGGTGAACTTCCTATTAACTTGACATTCTCAAGCCAATGAAGTTTTACATTTAAAAAGAGAGGGAGGGAGAAGCTCAGTGCTATATGCTTGTATTGATGACCCAACATGAGTAACTGCAAATGGATTATTCTTTCCTTCTCTTTTACTTTTGGTACTATATATGATGTTATGGCTTGGGGTAGGGGCAACTAACATGAAGTCAGTCTTCTGATGTAGCCATGTAAATACAGAATGTCTAGTTAAATTCACTGCATGACTCGGGCTGGTCACCAGCTTGTCATCCTCCTACCTCAGCCTCCTGAGTACCTGGGATTACAAATGTATACCAACACACTTGACATTAAAGATTGATGTTGTTGTTTAATCAGTAAAGAACAACTTGACAACCTAGCCATTTCTGACCTCCTCTATATCTGATATTATCAGCCCTGAGGTTACTCTGAAGTCAAAATGAAAGAGGTGAAGCAGACCTCTGGAGGGGTGGGGGGACTCTTGGGGGACACTGAGTCAAGGGTTTCGCCCACAGTGTCTCTGATGAGAATACATGTCAGGGGAGAACAGCAGGAATTCTCACGTCCAGCCCACTTCTCTGACCTTACATCTTAATTTTAGATGCTTTCCACAACTTTCTGGACATAACTGGGTAATCTAATAAAGGTAGATTAAATTACAGCTGAGTATTTTCAGATCTGAACATGGGAAAAATGTATCTTGTTTCAAAAAAAAATGATAAACTGTTCCACACTCATTTTGTTTTTCTGTTATCTGGGAACTGGTTAAACAGGAACTCCCTTGGGTTATTGTATGTAAAGTCCTCACAGCTGTGTTGGTTTTTCCTAATTTAAAAATAATTTTAAAAAAAGAAAAGCAATCCTTAACCCCACAAAGTAGTATTTTATCATATATCAATAATGTATGGGAACTTTACAAATATATTCTAGTGAATAATAGAAACTAGTTATTTACACACACACACACATACACACACTCCTGAAGACTCTCTAAGTGAGAAATGCTGGCTACCAAGTCACTTAGGTAATTCTGTGAAGGAGGGAAAAAAACATGGATTTAAACCAAATGAAACATTGGCCCTGTTCTGGTTCAGCTGGCAGCATGCTTAGACACAGGGACTTTGGTCAGGCTCAATAGGGTTAGAATATTCATGTGGAGTACTCCAGTTTTTACTGACATTGGAGGCTAACTTCCATGAGAGAGGGTGAGATACTTTGCTGCTTTGCATATTTAAGAAACTTTTAATTTCCCCTCACTTATTGTTGGGCGATGTTATTGCCTGCTCTAACACATAGTAGCATAGCATATCTCCAGTAGCTTAGCTTCAGATTTGTGCACATATCTTGACCATTTTCTCCTGAGTAGTAGGATGGGTATGACTCATGGCAAGGCACACAGGCTAAGGTTGAAAGAGCCATTGGAAGAGCAGTATAATCACATTTAGATTTCTTCCAGAGGTTTTCCTTTTTTGTTTCAGCAAATGGACTTGGAGCATCCCAGAAGTCTGAAGGCCCAAAGGAGATTCTCAGGACTTCAGGAAGCACAAGTGATTTTCCTAACTCGTACAAAATACATCCAAAACCTATAAATGATGCAGATGTGTGTATCCCACACTGTAGAAATAACAGTATTTTAAAAAGGAGTAAGAACACACACATTCAAGAAAAAGAGAAAGGAAAGATTGAAAGAAGGAAGGGAGAGAGGAAGAAAGGCAAGGAGGGTGGAAGATGGGGGGGGGGGGATTCAATACCAAGGGCACATTTTCATCCAGCAATGGAGGACTCTGGACTCATTTCTGTGTTCAGTCTATACATTACAAAGAATTCCAAGCTGTTTATTCTTAAAGCTTTCTAAAATCATTTTACATGTGTTTATTTTTATATACTATTTAGTTTTTATTTTGTGTATATGAGTAAGTGTTTGAATATATGCATGTACACCATGCTTATGCCTGGTGCCACAGAGACCAACAAAAAAGGCATCAGATGCCTGGGAACTGGAGTAACAGATGGTTGAGAACCACCCTGTAGGAAGTTTGAGCAAGGCACAGATCTTCTGCAACAGCAACAAGTGACTTGATTTCTGACCGACCTCTCCAGCCCCTTTCCAAATCATTTAAAAAGAAATAGTCAAACCCCTTCCTAGTACCACCATTCCACAAATGCACTGTTGCCTTCAAGTATATTGGAAGAGCTGTTGGGTTTGATGATATAGTCAGTCTAATAGTCTAAAATGTTTACATTTAAATTTAACCATTTTGAACTACACAGGGCCACGGCCCTTGATGTTGAAGATGAGTGAATTGTGGGTCAGAGGGACAAAGTGATGTGGTTTGCCCAAAGTTCAAGATTCACAGAAGCAGGATCAAACCTTAAAGGCCCTGCTCATGAGTCAGAGCATAAAAGGAACTGAAGCACTTAACTATGGCTTCAAAGATTCACAATGACCCAAATGATCCCCAAAATGTGGGCATCTGGCTATTCTGCCCTTTTGAGACAAGAAAAAGAACCTGATCACTCTGAGGAAACTTTGAATAATCCCAGAATTGGAACAAAATCATTCCTATCTGTGAAGGTTAACCGCAGGATGAGGTCCAGAGTTACCCTGAATGAAAGGGGCCTCTGCGCATGTCTGTGTGAATTCTCTCAATTAGATTAAGTGGGGTGGCCGGACCCTTTGTGTGTGGATGAGTGATTCCCTGAGCTAGAATCCTGGTTTATGCAAAAATGAGAAAGGATGTTGAGCACAAACACCCATTGCTCTTTTCTTCTTGTCTAAGGTTGCAATGTGACCAGCTGCTTCCAGCTCCTGCTTCTCTGACTCCACAATGGAGTGTACCCCAGAAGTATGAGCCAACTCTTCTTTCTGTAAACTGCTTTTGTTGTGGTGTTTTATCACAGCCCCAGAAAAGTCGCTAAGGCACTGCTTCATTCTTAGTTAGAAAATTTCTGAGACAGGCCCATTTCCTTCAGCAAAATCACTACTTTGCCTCTCTCTCTCTCTCTCTCTCTCTCTCTCTCTCTCTCTCTCTCTCTCTCTCTCTCCCTCCCTCCCTCCCTCTCTGTCTGTGACATTGGATATACCCTTTTTTCCTTGTCAACAAGGATGTTTTGTTAACTCAGACTAAAACTGTGGAGTATTCTCAACTTCCCTCTGAGGGTCCTGACATCTGAGGTACAGCTATTAATTATTATGGAGTGGTTAGCCAACACTTTGCCATCTCTCTCCTTCCTACTTCACAACGAGAACATAATTGCTCACCTTCCACTTTTCCTTTAGGACAGCAAACCCTAAATTGACAAAGATTTAAAAAAAAAAAAGCAAACATCCCTTTATTAATCAGTACCGGGTCCTATCTGCTTGTCCATGCTAATAAAGTATAAAATGTCTCTCTATTCATCATCTTTATTTCCTCAGAGACGCAAGGAACAGGATTCCTCCAGAAGCAGAAGTGCCTCTGGTAAATGGGAGGCTCAGCAGACATCCCCCCCCCATTTGTCAGGAATAAAATGAGGGGGTGGGGACATGGAATACAAAGTGTCTGTGTGACCTTTTGTCTATCATCCATTGCCATCAGCCAGATTTGCATCCCAGGCAGAGAGTGGAGGGGTCTGACAGCTCTGTGTTTTTGCTAAGATGAATTTCCTTTCCAGCATTCAAGGCCTCAGCCACTGGGCCTTCCTGGCAGGTCTGGCTCTTTTGCCAAAGCAAGGATGTCAGAGCTTTCTGTCTGGGAAGGGAATGTGCAACGTTCCTGGAAGGCAGCAGATTCCAGAGGACACAAACACTGGGTCAGAGCTCCAGGTCCTGATGGTCATCTCAGACCAACAAGAAGTCATGATAAGTCCTTTAAACGTGGTATTCATTTAAGAAAGACTTTCTTTATTTGGAAGGAAATAGTTAGGTTGAGAGAGAATTCCAAAAAGAGAAAGACAGGAGAGTAGCAAAGGCAGTGTTAAAATCTGTTGGGACCCTGGGCAAATCTTCAAACCCTAGCATGGCTAACCTGCCTCACTTTCTGCTTTTCGTGTTATAGCTCTTAGCCCCTGTGACCCCAAGCACTGAGATCTTATTTCAGAGTTCAGTTCTCTACCCACCAAGGGGGTTTACTTAGGGGGATTTGTTTCTCCAATATCTCCCATCTTACAAATAATTATTCTCCAGGTATGGAGCTAGCGCTACTCAAAACTCAGGCTTGGTTCATAAAAATCAAAAACCTGTCTGGGGTTGTTTTCTCTGGGCAGGCCCACTGTGTAATGAGATACCGGCTTCCCTTGGAATTCTACATTTATGTGTGTGATCATTTAATGGTGTCTTGTCTTTCCCCGTGATGGTAATATCCTTGAAGCTAGCGTCTGCTTCTCATTCCCATGGTATCTGCAGCACCCAGAGCACTTGACAACACTTAGGAAAAATGACTAAGTAGGTACCAAAGAAATCAAGCTGTGGGATAAACCCAAAGTCTAATTAATAGTAGAGCAGAGGCTAGAATCAGGCCGCTTACCTTCTTATACCATTCTTACTACAGATAGAAGTAGTCAGCCCAGAAAGCCTGGGCTGTCATCTTTACTCCCCCATTCATTTGCCTTATAAACTTGGCCAACTAACATGACCATCTTTATCCTCATTTTCTTCTTATGCAAAGTGGAATACTCCTGTCATTCATATAATGAGTATCATTCTAGGACTACCCTTGTCCTACTTGGGTTCCTATTGCTATAGTAAATACGGGGACCAAAAGAAACCTGGAGAGGAAAGGGTTTATTTTGCTTCCCAAGATACAGTGCACCATGAAGGAAGGTTGGGGTAGAAATTGAAGGCAGGAACTAAAGCAGAGGCCATGAAGGAACACTGCTTACTGTGACAGAATGCTGCTTACTGCCTTGTTCCCCATGGCTTGCTCAGCCTGATTTCTTATATATCCAAGGACCACATGCCCATTGGTGGCTCCACCCACAGTGAGCTAAGCTTTTCCACAACAATCCCTAATTAAGAAACTGCCCCCCATAGACTTGCCTATAGGCCAATATGATAGTCATTTTCTCAACTGAGATTTCCTCTTCCCAATGACTCTACTTCCTATTAAATTGACAATGAATGAATGAATGAATAAATAAATAAACAAACTAACCAGCATAAGGTCACTCCCCACTCCCAAATCCAGAAATTGAATTTTTGGGATAATTCAGTTAAAAATGTGTCTGATACTGACCTGGAGAATTCCAAACTCCTAAGAGCTTTCAGGACTTTTATGAGGAAAGGGGGTGAGGGAAAGAAAGGCTAAGAATGCATACAGAAGGTCTTAGCATTCTGGAGAGAGTGTCTCTAAGCTGAGTAAGAGAACAAACTGTTTTTAAAATGTCAATTTGGGCATTTTTAGAAGCATTTATTTACAGACAATCCCGTTATGATAATTACAAGTGTTCTCTATTCATCAAAATAAATTCCCTAGGGCTTTCTCCCTACAGATATTTATTAACCTTCTTGCAATTAACATTTCTACTTAAGAGGAGCGAAACTGCATTTCCCCTAAAATATTTCATAATTGATCATTTACTGGTTCCAGCAAGTCCATCAATCCTGCCTCCTTTGGTGCCACGCCCAGATCAAGGTCCTGCTTGCCTCCAAACCTTACAATTTCCACTCCTTCTGGGGAGGACACCTTCCTCTCCTCCCGTATTCATGGGACCATTCTTTGTCATAGCTCAGGAGCAGGTTCATTCTTTGTGGAGAATTCTTCCAAAAGAGCCCTCTCCACCTTACATGACCTTACATGGCTTGGTTTAAGTTCCTTTAGGATGTTCATGACAGTTGGGAGCTACAGTGGAGCCCTGTGGTCTTATTTAAGGCGGATCTCTGTCCTCTAGTCCCAGGGCTTCCCCAGAGGCATTGTTTCTCTTATTCTGCTAACAGTAAGGACTCATGTTATTTGCTGAATGGAGTGTGTGTTCTCCAGACCAATTTGACTGGGTTAGAAAGAGCTGCTTAGAGAGCTATGCCTGCTAGACTCAACCAAATGAACAGGGAGTCTGTAAGCCCCTTAGCAGGAGAGATCTCTCTCTTTTAGAAGTAGTATACAGTTTGAGAATCTTCACCGAAAACAATCTGCAATATTGGCAAACTTCTGGTTGTCAGGGAGATGAAAACTACTTAAATGGTTAAGATTGACTCATGCTTTAATGAAACAATGCACAATAAAACCTTCGCTTTCTTCCACCCCCACCCCTCCCACACAAGTCCACCGTCCTTAATGGGAGCTTAAACCTAGAAACACTTGGGACTAAGTACCTTGCTTTGTGAAATTAATATAAGCCAGAGGAAGGCAGCAGTGATGTTGTTTGTGTGCCAGAAATTCTAGGCTCAATAATGTTAAATCAATCATCCAAGAAAGCTAATAGAAACAGGACGCTGTTGTTGACTAATTTATTTATTTAAGGATCTCCCTCTGGTTATGATCAGAGGGGTTCCTTGGAAAGTTCATTATTTGATGTTGGTGCAATTCTGTACTAATGAATAAAGTTACTGACCCACAAAGACTATACTCCTTGTTGAAGGGAACAGGCCATCTGAGCCACAGGGGAAAAGAACATTTTAATTCCTCTAGCTTCTGCCCTCTGTTTACCTTCTAAACACCCTGGCCCCAGATTTTTCCTTTCCTTAGTCCATGTAGACATAAACTGCCCACTCCATCCATCCCCACAGCCTGCCTCTGGCTCTTGTCCAATAGTAGAGACCCTAGACTCTTACCTCCAACCTCACCCACCCCTGTGAGCTACCTGGTGACTCTGTGTCCTGTCCATGGAGCCCCCTTTCTAGGTAGGTACCCTAGACTCTTGTCTCCAACTCCACCCTTCACATCTTTATATTTTTCTCTCCTTTCTAAATCTCTATTTCTTCTTTCCCCCTTCTTGACTTCCTTCAATCTCAGCTCCCAATTATTGCCTTTGTATTGGGGTTGCCAGGGGGAAAATGGTGTTCTAATTCTAAAAATATAAATGAAGACTTCCAAATTCAGGTACCTTTAGGGACTGGAGAAAGGATTTTAGTCAATGACATGGAAAATGGTGAGCACTGTGGTAATCAGAAGTGGCATGGGCCTCCTCTGGAGCGGCTACACTCAGGTAGCTGCTATTCATCTTTCACCATTGTTGCCAGGAGAAAATGTTGCTCTCGGATCAGATCTTTCAAGCAAGGAATGCTGTCCTTTGAAGCCATTCCTTGTATCTGAAAACCCAGTCTAGAGAGATGCCTCAACAGTTAAGAAACTCTGCTGTTCTTGCAGAAGATCAGGGTTTGGTGAGTGCTTGACTGGAATCAGCCCATAAACTGGCCTTCTGCCTGTTCTCATGCTAATGGTCCCTGGATCACAGTCCCTTTCCAGAGCTGAACTCCCAGCTCCTCTTTCCTGTTCTTAAATCTAACTCACTTCCCTTTGCAGTTATTCTCTCGTATTTTTTCTTCTTTTCCCCTCTCCTCCTCCCTCCTTCCTGTACCCCTTTCCTCTGCTTCAGCTCCTTCCTCTTTTCTCCTTCTTTCTTTTTCTCCTTCTCTCTGATGTCTTCAGATCCCAGTCTGCCTGGGAGGCTGACCCAGACATTAGCAGCATAGACCGAGAGAAGAAGAAAGATAGTATTAGAAGGACAGAGTCTCAATCCTCAAGGTCAGGCAGGGTGGGCAGGGTAAGTAGCAGGAGTCGTGGAATTCAGTGTGCCATGCCCCCTGTACACTTATGGGATATTTAGAAGAGTGCGGAGATGTCAGGGGCCATCAGTAATATTTCAGTGGCTCGTCTCTCATCTGCCTTCAACTTCTTTAGTCCGTGACAGTACATGGGGATTCAGAGGGCTTTCCCAAGAACAACACTGAAGAGGGAGAAAAAACATTGCTTTCCAAGGCAGCATTGTAAGCCAAGGTTGTCAGGCTGGAAGCAATTCCAGCCACTTCCATCTTAATGGGAAGCATCAGCCAACTGTAGGGTCCAAGGTGATGACTGAATCAGAAACATGGACCACGGCTGTCAGCCTGGGCACTGCATCCCAAGGCCTCATTGTGGGTTGGCCTTCCAGGAGTGAAGGGACAGAAGATGCAGAGGTGGCAGCTTCCAACAGAAGAGTGTCAAGTGCTCTGTGTGAATTGTGCCATTTTGCTTTTTGAGATAGAAGCTACATTGATCTCTGCATTGCAGACAGGGAAACTGATACACAGAAAGGTCACCTGATAATATATTCAAGATCATGAACACATTTTTCTCCAGATAACTGTGGGAATTAAATGTGAAAATTAATGTAGTGATGTTTCAGCATTGGTACATTAATAAGTTGTGCCTTTTAATTTTAAACAAAATTTTTGCAAAACTATTAACAGGGAAAATAATGCTAATATATTACACTTCCCAGGAGACTCATTCATTCAGTAAATTTTGATTGAATATTCACTATGGTGCCATAGATATAAGGATGCATGTGGAAGACTTTAGAATCATAAATCCATGCAACATAGCATGACTACTGATGCCTCTTTCCACATTTCTCTGGATTAACTCTATCACTTGATCTTGTTTTAAAAGTTGTAGCACACCTTCCAAAGGAGAAAGAGTCTGATGAGAAACGCCTTGGGTTAAGACTCTGCTCAGACTCTTTGCCAAATCCTGAAGCCCCATGTGAGAGTCAACATCAACTTTGCTGCCTCTGCCTTTCCCTGCATCAAGGCTCTTGTATGTGTCTCTCGTCCCCCTGCCTAAGTTCCTCCCCCTCCTCTCATTCTGCACTATGCCATGAAAGCTAAGAACATATGTCACTGTGACTTGACTACTTAAGTGGCAAGTTCCAAGAGAGGATCTAGACAGATGCTTTCCTTCCTTCCCATGTGAGAACTCTTCTCTCCCACTCTGAGTCCTGTCAAAGGCACATAAAAAGAACAGGTAATATGGGTGGTTCTCGTGAAAGATACTGGGGCTCTTGGGACAGCTAGGGCTTGTCAGTCGGGAAAATGGCTTGGGAGGAGGATAACTTGTTTTCTGCATTAACAAATTGGCAAGTGTTACAGGTACCATTATGTTGTTCAGATAAACTTGGACACTCAGACCAAAAAGACCTTAGGGTGCTCTAAGCAAAGCCAGACTTTCCCATGAGCAGGGTGGGCCACCATCTCTATCATTTAAGGTCTACCCTTCCCCAGAAACCTTTCTCTGAAAGAAGAAACTCTCCTGTATTATCATTTGGGTAAAGTTAATTCCAGTTAGAACACAATGCCATTTCAGAACCTTAGCTTAAAGGGCCTTTAGCTCAAGGGGGGAAATGACTCTTGGGATTTCACAGGAAATTGTTCTCAATGACATGAAGCCAGCAATTGCTGGGGGCTGTAAATAAAATAGAACACTTGAGAGCAAGGAGAAAACACTAGATTAAGTCTCCTGGGAGAGGGACAGCATTTATCTAGTTCATTGATGTGTCCCTCAGATAGTCATAGTCTTCTTCCATCTCTGAGCCTACTTTCAGAAACAAGCAAATAAAAGAAAACCCTAGCTTCAGGTGCTGGAAAACAGAGAGAAGAATTGGGATGTACCTTAGACATTCCAGAAAAGATGGAAGAGAATCTATCCATGATGACCTAAGCGTGCACAGATATTGTAGGTCTACAACTGGGAGAAAAAGTCATATTCACACACCTGGAAGAGGGTGGGATTAGAGGCAACCATTTCTTGTCAGTTTCTAGCCTTCTGCAATCGTTCACTCTGGAAAGACACCTGCTAAGTGAAGCCACCTATCAGAAAGAACCGATCCAATACTGTTGTTTACAAGCCTCGTGGTCTTGAGGACATGACTTTATCCTTGGTTCTTCAATTCCCAACATATTAAGATAGGATTATAATAGGTATTCCATGGGGCATGCCAACTTAGAGCTATGGTATTTGAAGAAAAACACAGCTCAGTGCCCAGCACAGACAATACCGTTAATGGCAGTGATCATGCAAACCGTGAAACAAAAGCAGATTAACAGCTGATTGTAAGGAGCTGATCTTACAAGTGCCACTGCCATTTTGTGTTTTGTGGAGAGAAATCAGTCACACCACATGATCAAAGGCTCAGGAGCCTGGGGCTGCTTACAGATCATTTCCATACCTTGATTTCTTCTTCTGTCAAGTGAATATAATGATTATACTTAACCTCATGGAATTTGTAGGAGGATGCATTTATTCATCAAATATTTATTAAGTAATTATTTTGTGCCAGAAATTGCTCTGTGCTCTTGGGATACATCTGTGATCAAAATAGACAAAGATGCTAATTCAATGAGCTAATATATAAGCCTTTGGGAACAACACTTGTCACTAGGAAGCTCCCAGGAAAAGAAAAATAAGGTATCAGAGAGAGAGCCATAGCTCTTCAGCTCAGTATGGTTACATAAACCCAGGTCCCAGCCCAGTCACTGAAGCTTTGTGAGTAGGAATAAATCTTTAACCTCCCTAGTTTTCATTCTTTCTGTGAGGATCAATAAGCACTGTCAGCAGACTGGATTTAGAGTCACCTAGGAGACACACCTCAAGGTGTGTCCCTATGAGCACTTCCAGGTAGGTTTAACTAAGATGAAAAGAGCCATGCTACATGTTAACACCACCATAAACCAAGCTGTGTGCCATAAACTAGACTGGGGTGGCGTAATCAATTAAAAGGGGGCAAAGAGGAGACCGAGTGAGCACCAAAATTCATCTTTCTCTACTTCCAGATTGCAGACACAATATGACCCACCACCTTGGGCTCCCATGCTGGGTCCCCTATGCCAAGGGTAGCATCAAATCTCAGACTGTGATCCAAAAGCACCACTGCCTTTCTTCAGTTGTTTTTTCCAGCAACAAACAAACAAACAAAAACAAAACAAGCAGGCAAGCAAGCAAACAAAACCAAGTAACATACTTTTCTGTCTGTGAAAAGGGACCTTCCTCCCTTCCTTCTTTCCTTAGGGGTTACATCAGAGCAGAAGCAAAGCACCTGTTCTGTGCGAGGCCATCTGTGCACGTTGGTGCTTATTTTAGTTTCCCAGGACTGCCATGACACACTTGGTGGCTTAAAACAGCAGAAATGTATTCTGTCGCAGTCACAGATCTGGAGGCTAAGTCTGCAGTCAAGGTGTCATGAGGATTACTTCCTTCTGGAGGCTCTAAGGGAAAAATCTGTTCACTCCTCTCTCCTAGCTTCTGAAGGTTGTGAGTAGTCCTTAACGTACCGTGGCTAGTAGACATCTCCCACCAGTCACTGCTTATGTCTTTACCTGGTGGTCTAGTTTGCCTGTGCATGTGTGCCCTGTTCTATTCTTATGAGGATTCTTGAAGCTAGGGCTCATTCAAATCCAGTGTAAAGTCATCTTAACAACATTACAACTCTAGGTGCCTTCATTCTACTACTCTGGAGGTTTGGAGGACATGGATCTGCATAGACACTCTTCTGTCCTTTCATCAGAGTCCCCTTAACCTTGTTCTTTATTGCAATGCTCTGAAGCAAAGGCTTCTGTTTGGGCTTTAGCTTTCCCTGTGGTTGAAACCTGGGGAGTGTTGTGTCTTCCTGCTCTATTCATACCAATCCCCAGATCCACAATGGCCTCGTTGTCTCTTAGTAAGTACTTGCTGGATTATCACAGGGGATGCCTAGGAGCCCAGCAGCACTGAGGTATCTCACTCGGTAACAGAGTCAAGTGTGAGAATCTTCCTAAACATATCTGCACAGCATTGCTTACTTGAAAAAGGAGTACATTTTCCCTCAAGCTACTTGGAGATTAACACACACACACACACACACACACACACACACACACACACACACAGAGTGAAGGAACCCAAGTACTAATGAATCAATTAAAATTCCTCAGTTCTAGGGCATTACAGCTACGAAGAGACCAGCTAAAGAGGAGGCTTAAGTCAGGGAACTGGCCTTAACTGTTTAAGTATTTGTTGGGTCACTATGGGAATGATTTTGGAGAAGGGTAGGACTTTCTGGTCATCCTATGCCACCCCACTAGCCTTCTATCTATCTATCTATCTATCTATCTATCTATCTATCTATCTATCTATCTATCTATCTATGTATCTATGTATCTATCTACACACACACATACATATATACATATATATATATATATATATATATATATATATATATATATATTTGTGTATTTGGTGGGTTGCTATGGGGATTTATTTGGAGGAGGATAAGACTTGTAGTCTATCTGTCTGTCTCTGTCTGTCTGTCCATCTGTCCGTCCATCCATCCATCCATTTATCATCTATCTCTCTATATCTATCTCTCTATCTATCTATCCATCCATCTATCCATCTATCCATTTACATCCTAAGCAATGTTCCCCTTCCCAGTCCACTCACTTTCTTGAGCAGCTCTCACATGCTTGGCTCTAATTTGAACACTTACATGGAAATCCCGATGAGTAGACTCCAATTCCTGCCTGTTAGAGGTTCACAATACATTAACTTCTCATAAATGTGGGTAAAATGAGACCAACTAGGAGACATGTTATAAAAGAGACAGGAAGGACATATGTGGAAGAGGCAGAGATAGATCTGGGCAGCAATAAAGTGAGACAATGAACTGAAAGATCTCTGTAGAAAGGCAGATTTTAGGGGAGTCATTCAGCAAGTAGAGGTGCATGCCAGGTAGAGGACCCAGACTAAATATAATCACAGAGGTGGGAACATCCCACTGCTGCATACTGATAGTCTGTTCTGTCACATGACGGTCAGATTGTCTTATTTGTATCTGTGAGTGGTGGAAGCCCTAGAATTCAGCCACATCTTGATGGCAGAGGACCTGATCTGCCAGGAGAAGGCCATGGGGTTGTTCTATTGCTAGCAGCAGATGTGTGGGTACAGGGACCACCTTATTCAATGGCACTGGTCTACCTGGCATCCTGCCACTGCTCTTGCTTCAGACATCCCATGATTTGTTTAACTTGTCTAAAGTCTTGTATCCCTGTCTATAAAATGTAGATGAGCTGGGAGTGTGGTTTTAAGGCAGGACAGTTCCTTGGCATAAGAAGGTCTTAGTCTCCAACCCCAGCATTGAAAGGAAAAAAACGAAGCCAATAATATCAGTTCTATTAGATAGCATCCTGGAGAATATGCAGTGCTACAGTGCATTCAACTGTATTGACCCATATTTATTAGTAACTTTGAAGGTTTTGAAGGGACTGTGCTAAAATTGAATGTCTTTTAAAAAAACGGAAATGCTTGCTAGTGAAGTGGCTACTTTAGAAGAGCTAGCTGGGCAGCTTGAAGGGAACTTAAAGACAGCTATAGGAGGGCCTGATTTAGAGTTTGAAGAGAATGGGGGGGATGTCTTCATCTGAGGAAAGCTTTTAGAGTTCTTAGTCTTGTCATCAAAGGACGATTAGCTCACTCTGCTATTCCTCTGCCATAGGAAGCAGATTCTCTTATCAGGGAAAAGTAGAATAGACCTCAGAGTCTCTGGGAGTCTTTGAGAGATTCTTAACCAAAGGGAACACTGGAAAAGGTAGCACCATAGACAAGGACCAGTGGGTGAGATAGTGCATGCAACATCCAAGAGCATTCTCAACAGCGACCAAACTTCCCTTGTGATACCCTGGTACCATTAAAGGTTCCTGGAGGTAGACATGAGCTCCTGGCATCCTATGTTCATCTCATTTTTACTAGAGCCTGCAGTCTTCCTTGTTCCTTCTCCTTCATATTCTCAACATCCTTCATGGCTCCTTCTTAAGTCTCATAGCCTCTGTTTAAGGACTTTTCCAAGAACTCTAGCATAAGACAATCTACCCCTTCCCTGAGCCCCAGAAGTACTGGTAATAGCTCACCCTGTTCAGTAGCTGGTGGTTCTTTAACCTCCATAGCTGGAGGCATTGCATAGAAGTATCTCCTGCAAATGAAACAGCCCTTGCAATACATCAGCAGCCACTGGCAAACACCCCTGCCGCTTGTTTTCCTCTTGCTTCACAGGGATATTATTACCATCATTTGGTCACATATGGTGGATGGCATCCTTAGGAACAACACAGTCCTTGAAACAGGATTGTGTGGGCATTAGCTGTTATGCCAACCCCTTTTCTCCCACTCAGGAAAACATCCTGAAGAAGCAATTGAATGAATATCATATTAATATTAGGATAACCTTGAATCTTCTCTAATTCATGTTTATTTTTTTAATCAACTGAGAACACTGGTACTTAAGCTATATGAGTCACAAATTCCTTGTGGCACACCTCATAATAATATTGTGACTCACTAGCAGGCTGTATCCCCAAAGGTATGAATTTCTCTGGCGTTTGCCTGTGTGAACTCTGCTTTCCTGGTTACACAGCAGAATTAGTGAGGGGCAGCCCCCGACGTATTCACCTCCTCACAATGGCATCCAGCGAAAGTTTTCCAGAGAGTTTCCTGATGGTGAAGCCCAGAGGAGCTTGTGTGTGGTGTTGTCTAAGCTGTGGTTCTCAACCTTCCTAATGCTGCAACCCTTTAATGTAGCTGCAAATGCTGTGGTGATCCCCAACCATAAAATTATTTTCATTTCTACTTCAGTACTGTAATTTTACTAATGTTATGAACATAATGGAAATACATACTTTTGGGAGCTAGAGGTTTTCCAAAGGTGTCACAACCCACAAGATGAGAACCACTAGCTTAGCAGAAGATGAAAGTTATACTAAAATGAATTCAGTGTTCTATCTACCACTGTCCAATACCTATAAACATTTCTAAGAAAGGGGAAATTTTCATAAAAATTATTTGATGTACTTTTCAGGTCTTTTGTGGATTGCCAGTGACAGAAAGCTGGCTCAAATGCAAACATCTTTAGCAGGAAAATGGACAAGCAAGTGGGCATAATGGTACGTGCCTGAAATCCTAGAATTCAGGAGGGTTAGAGAGAGAGCTTGAGAGTTCCAGGCTGCCCTGGGCTATGTAGCAAGACCCTGTTTCAAATTCTTCTTTCATATATTTGAAAAGTCTGAAGACACACTTAGTTTCAGCAAAGGCTATATCTAGGTGCCAACCCTTTCTCAATCATATCAAGCCTAAATTCACTTTTCAGACTGCTGCAGTTGTTTGCCCCTTTGATGTCTTTATTTTAGCATGTTCGGTGCTGCTATGGTAAGGATAGTTGCCAACAGCTTTAGATTCACATTCCACTGGCTTGACAATGGCCAGCAATTCCTGTCACTCTCCTGATCATTTTAGAAGGTGCCAAGGGATCACACTTGAGGCCATGCAATGCATCACAGAATCATACCAAAGCAACCCCCTGCAACTCGGAAGGGTTGCATGCTCAGCTTGGAGAGGGGTGGGAGAGACACAGTCTAAAATAAGAAGTTCAGGGTATCAGAGAAGGTAGATTTCCTTAAAGATAATACCAGTGCTGTTACTAGAGCTAATAGGAAAAGATGGTGGGCAGACAATTGTTCCTGATATGTAATAAGCCTGAGAGAGGCAAAATGGTTATGCATAGAAGGCAGGAACAATAGTTTCCATGTCAACTGCTGTCACCATGGTAAGGATGACACCAATCCACTGTGTCATTTTGGACATAAGGGGCCCTGACATTGACACCAGCACAGTGGAATCTTCATCACAGGCCAAGCTAGACTCATCATAATGACTTGAACTTCTATTACATACTGCTTCCCATTCACTGTAAACAAGAGTTGATCCTGGCTGGGATCGCAGCTGCCATGTCCATGGAGATGTGTGCTAGCTTGGCAAGTTGCCCCCGCATCATAAGGAATGTTTTTCTTGACAAATATATTCTCAGAGAGAAACACACACACACATGCAAAATCACACACCAACATAGACATATCTTCACACACAGAGACATAAACATTCACTCATAGAAACACACACACACACACACACACGCACAATCACACACTCACACAGACATGAGTCTCATACACACACACAGACAGACACTCACATTCACACATAGACACATATACATACTCACACATATAACCATACACTCTCAAACACACACACACTCATATACATTCACATGCAAAATTCACATACAAACACATAAAGTGGCACACACATTCACACACTTTCATGGAGATGCTGTTTCATTGGTTTGGTTTGGTTTGGTTTGGTTTGGTTTGGTTTGGTTTGGTTTGGTTTGGGGATTATTGTTGTTGTTTGCTGGAGAACTCGATTCACTGGTCACAACGGACATCAAGGCTCACTGTGGTTTGATTTCTTTTACCATAACTGACAGCAATGGGGTGGTTAATTTTAAAGTATCAGATATCACAAGTTCTAGATGTTGGGCAACTTAAGAGCACAGTGCCAGCATCCTTTCAGCTTCTGGTTAGGCCCTCCTGTCTGCATCATCAAATAGTGGAGGCCATTGCCTGGTAAAACTTATTAGCATAGGAAAGAGAGGTTTTTATAACTCTTATAACTAAGTCACTCATGGTAACCCATTTATGCTTATTTGAGTAAATCTACTGATGAGAGCAGAGTCCTTATGGCCCTGGCACTTTGCAGAAATCCCTCTTGACCACACTACCGCATGGGAGAAACAAGCTTCCACACTCTAAAATTTTAGGGACTCATTAAAATGATACCATGACTATTTTACAATAACCAATTAACATCAAGGATTATGAATAGAGGCATGAGTGAATGTAGAGGGAACCAGAGAAGTTTTGAATCACAAGATAAATGAACTAAATCCTTCCAATTTTAGAACTCAAGGCTTCCTCATTCCTCACTGAATGTCTTGGTCACTGCTAAATTCCAGGTACAAGCAGACTATTTAACAAATGTACCTCCTGACTGTTTATGGCAGACATCACTAATCAATGAGCATGCCCTCTCAATCGATTGAGGGTATGGCCTCAGACTTATTCTCATCATAGAATCTTAAAGATGTAAGATAATATCGCCAAATAATATCACCACATAAACCAAGATTGAATTGTCCCTCCTGACAAGGTGGCTGTCAAAGGGTCTGAAGTAGAAATCACCTCTCTTCAACTGTGTAGCTTCCACGTAGCAGGAAGCCAATGTGTAAGCAGTTTCCTGCCATTGCGAATGGTGACTTCTTTGGACTCTGATGTTAACAATTTCATCTTACAGCCTTTGCATCATTTCTCAGGAAATAAAAAAGTTTTAAATTTAGGTGCTGAGCCAATATCCACAGGAGTTCTTTTTCCTTTCTTTGGTGCTGGCCATTTAGCATTTCAAGGGGTGGAGAAATGACATGCGGAATGAACTGCTCACCCAGGCTATACACCCCCTTTTCTTCAGTCTTTAACCTAAGTGCCATTAGGAAGTAGTCAATCGTGGACAATTTGAGCTCCTGCAAATAACTCTGGAAGTTAAAGCGACTTTGTATATAAGAGGAGCCTGGCCCTGGAAAACCCCTTTCCAAATCAACCCATTGAATAGAGCCATGGGCACAGCCAGGGAGATCATTACCAAGCTAGTCAAATTACTGTGGTGATAGGAGTAAAAAAGAGGGATTGGATCTCTTGGCTAATTGGAGCTGCAGATGATCAAAAACCCTTTTGTTGAATTGGGCTAATAGGCTCCCAGGTTGGCATCAGTCCCAATAAACAAGGACTGTATTAGCAAAACAAAGATATTTATTAGCAATAAGACCACACTTTTAATGCCCCAGAGTTAAATTCAAGAGGTGAGAAAGGAAATCGTCATTTCAAGCCAGGTTGACTTGAAAGCTATTAGGCAATTCCACAAACAGTTAAGTAGAACCCAGTTGTTTAAAGGTCCCCTCAACACCAGTGCACTCTAACAGCCATTCTCTGCCACCAGCTGGGAGTAAGTGAAAGCCTCTGACTCCTGTCTTCAGATGTTCCTGGGTGTTGTTAGAATGATCTAGTAATTGACTATTACTAGTCAGCAGTAGACCCCACAGCAAGATGCTGAGTCAGGTCTTCCATGTAGCTTTGCCCTTCCTTTGACAGGCAGACAGAATTTCCCCTGTCTACCTTAGCAATAGCTGTATTGTGGGGATGCTGGGAAGGAGCAATTGAGAAGATGGACCCTAGGAGTTTGAGAGGGGAGAAGGGGAGAAAGAAGAGAGGAAACGGGAGGGAGAAAGAGAAGGGAGAAGAGGAAGGGGGAGGCAGAGAGAGAAGGGGAGAGGGAAAAGGGGAGAGAAAGAGAAAGGAAGGAAGGAAGGAAGGAAGGAAGGAAGGAAGGAAGGAAGGAAGGAAGGAAGGAAGGAAGGAAGGAAGGAAGGAAGAGAGAGGGGGGATTAGGTTCTGAAGTCAGCATCTTGAACAGAAGTAACTCTACCATGCTTTTAAGGATCAGGAATGGAAGAATCACAGAGAGGGGTCAATAGTTTAATCTGGATACATGTATTGGGTCTGCATTTTACTTCTGGCATTTTATAGCTCTTTGCCATTGACCAAGTTGTTTAGATTGTTCAGTGAGGCCTTATATCTTTAAAACAGGGATGTAAGTAAATACCCTCTATACAAAGATAGGCGTGGTTGTGATATCATGAATAATACATATGAAAAACTATCCAGTTCTTATCTCTTCATGAAACATTTACCGATATATGGCAGTGATTAACAACCCTTAAATTAAAGAAGAAATTGAAAACAAAGTATTTTCAGATAAATGAAAACACAAGACATTAAAATGTATGAAATACCATTAAAATAATACTTAGGGAGAAACAGAATTAACAGAAAAATCATTAACATCAAAACCTTGTTCTTGAGATGAACAAGATAAACCTCTAGCCAGACTGAGCAGGAATCAAGAAAGAGCACATAAGTCACCTAGCATCACTAGTGGAAAATGGAATGGCGCTATGGGCTGTGTGGAGAATCGTGGTGAATGAAAAGACAATGTCATGAATAGCCTTTGTCTATAAAATAACAAATTTAGAGGCTAGGGAGATAGCACAATGCTTATAGAGCTTGCCACACAGCATCAAACCAGAGTCTGGATGCTCACAGTCCACATCAAAGCCCAGCAAGTCTGGCATCTGTGCATTATCCCACCACTCAGAAGATGGAGACAGAGCATCACCGGGTAACCTGGTAACTAGACTAACTGAAGATGGAGACAGAGCATCCCAGGGTAACCTGGTAACTAGACTAACTGAAGATGGAGACAGGGCATCCCAGGGTAACCTGGTAACTAGACTAACTGAAGATGGAGACAGGGCATCCCAGGGTAACCTGGTAACTAGACTAACTGAAGATGGAGACAGGGCATCCCAGGGTAACCTGGTAACTAGACTAACTGAAGATGGAGACAGGGCATCCCAGGGTAACCTGGTAACTAGACTAACTGAAGATGGAGACAGGGCATCCCAGGGTAACCTGGTAACTAGACTAACTGAAGATGGAGACAGGGCATCCCAGGGTAACCTGGTAACTAGACTAACTGAAATCATTAAGCAGAGTTCATGCCTCAATAGACAAAAGAAGAGAATGATCAATGTAGATGTCCAAATGTTGGGCCTCCATATGTACATACACATACATGTGTGTGCAGCCACATACACAGGAACACATATGTACGCATACCATATATACAAACACAAGTACAAATGCAAAAAAAGAAAATGACTGCATATAGGCTTAACAACTTAAATAATTAGACAAATTTTTGAAAGGTACAATCTGGATTCATAATATACAAATTTGTGTTAATTCTGTATAAGATATATATATATATATATATATATATATATATATATATATATATATATATGACTTGTTTATAAAAATTTAACTGACACTTCACCAAAGATGAATGGATGGCAAATTAGCACATTATGTAAATGCTCAATATAATTATCATAAATTGCATGCAAATAAGATGAGGAGTTACCACTGCACACCTGTCAAAATGACTTCATTAGAAATATTGACCATACTAAGCATTGTCAAGGGCATAAAGCAATCAAAGTGCTGCTAAGTTTCTGGAAAATGGCATGGCCACATTAGAAACCATTAAAAAGTAGTTGGGAATTCTCACATAAATATGTCCAAGTAAAGATGCATACATAAATGTTTGCAGCAGTTGTGTTGATCTTTCCAGCTTAAAACTGGAAACACCAGGAGTTATGCAGATGGCTTAATGGATAAGAACACTTGCTGTTCTGGTAGAGGACTCAGACTTAGTTCCCAGCTCTGACTACCTCCCCCACAACATCAGTTCTGGAGGAATTAATGCCTTGTCCTGGTTTCTGAAGGCAACAGAATTGCACATGGTGCACATGCATACACATAAGCAAAACACTGTCTTAGTTGGTCTTGTATATTTGGTTGGTTGGTTGTTGGTTTATTATTTCAGTCAACTTGACACAAGTTAGAGGTACCTGGGAAGAGGAATCTCTATTAAGAAAATTCCTCATTTGGATTACCTGTAGCCAAGATCACAGGGCATTTTCTTGATTAATGATTGAAGGAAAGGGCCTTCCTCACTGGGTGTGTTGTCACTCTTGGTCAAGTGTTCCAGGGTTGCATAAGAAAAGCAGATAAACAAGCCAGTCATCAGTGGTATTTCCTAGCCTTGATTCAGTTCCTGTCTATAGGTTGCTATAGGTTCCTTGAGTTTCTGCTGGACTTCCTTCTATCGTGGAGCATGATACTAAATGAACCTTTTCCTTCCCAAGCTGCTTTGGGCATGGTCTTTATCTCAGCAGTAGAAACCCTGAGACATGCTCACACACATGAAATAAAAATGAATAATTTTTTAAATATGTGAGAAAACCTAAGTCATCGATAATAAAGGAATGGATCAGGAGTTTAAGGTTATCCTCAGCTACATAATGAGTTTAAGGCCAGCCTGGGCTATTTAAGATCCTGCCTTATATAAACAGGGAAAGAATGTTGATGAATGTCAAAATCACTGCACTCACTGAAAGAAACCAAACCCAAAAAGTGTGCTTATCATTTGGTTTATATAAAATTCTAAACAATGGAAACTACCCTGTAACAATATGCAACAGAGTAGTGGTTGTTTATGAATAAGAGGTAGACTGGAGGAGGTAAGACAGAGGAATAATAAAACACACAAATGGACTCCTACTGGCAACAGATATCACCATAATCTTGACGCAATTGTTTTCCAGGTGGGCACATATCAAAACTTGTCAGATTGTACACATCAGCCATGTGCAATCCATCCCATGCCAGTTAGTTCTCAATAGTGCTATTTTACTTTCACGTTGTGTATGTTCATATGTGTGAATGTATGGATGTGCACACGAGTATATGAAGCTCAGAGAACAGCCTCAAGCATCATTCCTGAGGTCCTTTCCACTTTCATAAGAGACATGGGGTCTCTTATGGGCCTGGAACTTTGTCAAGTAGGTTAGGGTAGATAACCTGAGGGATCCATAAATCTACTGTCTCTGTCCCCCATCTCAATACTTCCTGGATTTTAAATGTATGTCTAGCTTTGGTAAGTAGATTCTGACATCCAAACTCGGTACTTTACTGACTGGCAGATCTCCCCAGACCCTTGTTTTCATCTGTAACTGTTAAGCATATGGTAAGTCGTCTTTTCTTTCCTGTTGTCTCTTAACAGAGCCTCTTTTTTTTTCTGTTGTTTGGTTTCTTCCTGATGAATCTGTTTTAGTTTCCTTTCTCACTGCTGTGACCAAACACCCAGCAAAAGAAGCACTTAAGGGAGAGAGGCTTTGCTTTGGCTCGTGGTTTAAGGAATACAGTCGATCCGGACACAACAGGGAAGGCATGGGTGTAGGAAGAGCTCTCTGCTCTGGTGGCAAGTGTGAAGCAGCTTGCTCTCATTGGAGCATATCAGGAGAGGGGAATGCTGGCACTCACTCAGCTTTCTCATATGTTTCCATCTTCATTCAGCCTGGGCCCCTAGCTCATGACATAGGCCTTTGATCTTCATAGACACACCTAGAAGTCTTTTATGAGATTCTAAATCTAGTTAAGTTGGCATTGAAAGTTAAGTATCACTATCTCCCAAGCAGTTTAACTTTGACCCCTTAGGACAAACTGATTCACCATGAATGGCTACCTAGAGTATTAAAGGTAGGATATCTGCCTCAATGATGTCCATACCCAACTCATCTATCTAATTGAATTATCTGTTGCTATAATGAAACACCCCAGGGCAAGTGACATATAAAAAGCAGAAGTGTACTTAATGTGTAGTCAGGATGCTATGAAGTCTAAAAGCATGGGGACAGAATCTGAAGATGATTGATTGCTGCAACGTAACATAAAATAGCAACCACATAGTGCTAGCTTGGGTCTCTGTTTCTTCATATAAAACCATCAGTGCCATCATAGTGTCCCCATACCATAAACTAATTTAATCCTAATTGCCTCTTAAAGGCTATACTTATAAATTCCATTAACATATGAATTTATGGATTAAGTTTAACCCATAAAGTTTGAGGGAAGGACTACAAGCCATATACATCCCATAATCATATATGTACCTTACGTGGTAAAAGGGACTTTGTAGATGTGATTAAGTTTATGGGTCTGCAGGTGGAAATATAATCTACTGGAAGGTAATCCAGTAGACTCAGCTAATGTTATGGGTCCTCAACAACAGAGAACATTTCCTGGCTGTAGCCAGAGAGATACAACAACATGGGAAGGATTCCACACTCTGTGACATATTGGAGACTAAGGGCATGGCCTGGCCAGAGGCTTTTAGAAGCCTGAAAAGAGAAATAATGGCTTCTTCCATTGAGACTCAAATAAAAAGAAAAGAAGAAAAGAAAGCAACTCTGATTTTTTTAATGTAGTAAGCAATAATAATGATGTTTATATCATTCTTTATGTTTATCTGAACATGTGTGATTGACAATAATAAAGTTGTTAATATAATGGGTGAAATTTATGAAAAAAATCACTACTTACCCAGTGTTTACTAAACTCAATTTTCTTTGTTTCAGATGTGTGGTAAATTTTCTTTTTTATTAATTAATATAACCAATTATTTTTGTTCCTTGACAATTTAATGCATATATAGATATAGCGACATGTATAATAATACATTATGATTGCTCTGTCACCTCTCTAAAACTTATCTCCTTCCTTTCTCTGTCCATCTGCCTCCCCTCATATTCCCTACTAAGGTCTTTTCCATATTCCTGTCTTTTTCTACTGCTTATGCTCCTCTGAATTTGACCAGAGCCTTCTGTGTGGCCATGGGATTGGAACTATCCACTGAGGCCTAGAAGGCTCACCAGCAAGTAAATAACTGAAGACAATGACTACCCTGTTCCCAGAGTCCATCAGTAGCCAACAGTCCAGTTGTAAGTGACAGAGTCCATAAGACTGTCCCTCACCCATGGTTGACTGTTGAGAGTACCTATCTTGTGCAAACCCAGTGTAGTAACCATAACTGCTGTCGTGTATAATTATAGTATGTGCTGGTTACTTACTTTGTTAAATTGACACAAGTAGGGTCTTCTGGGAAGAGAGAACCTCAACTGAGAAAATGCTTCTATCGGACTGACCTTTGGAAAAGTCTATGGGCAGTGCTACTGTTGGGCAGGGGTCCTAGATGTATAAGAAAACAGGTGGCACAACCATGAGAAAAGTCAACAAGATAGAATGTTCCTCTTTGGTTCCTGACACTGCTTCTGTTTGAGTTGTTAACCCGACTTCCTTTTACGATAGACTATAAGCTGCAACATGAAATATACCCTTTTTGCCCTAAGTTGCTTTTGATCAGTGTGCTCACTACATCAGGAGAGAACAAACTAGGACACTGGCTGCCCCATGTCCAAGGCATGAGACTCTGCTACCTTTCTCCCTGTCTTCCAGCTCTCATATTTTTTCTTTCCTCTCTTCAGCAATATCCCCTAAGCCTTAGGGGTTTTGTATAAATAAATGGCTTGTTTATGACTGAGCCCTTATCTATTCTTCATTCTAAGTGTCTTAGGTAGCCACGAAATTTTTTCACTCATGGGCATTTACTGCAAAAAAAAAAAAAAAAAAAAAAAAAAAAAAAAAAAAGATGTCTTTGATTAGGGTTTTTATAAAACATATAAAATAGATATTTAGAAGACAAGTTGACATTTTGTCCTTTTTGGTGAACATCAGTAGCCATTTCCCTTAGAGAACCTATGACCTCCACAAGCATAAGTTTTTAACCAGTTTTCCAGTACCAGTTTCCTTTCTGTGGAGTGAATTTCAAATCCAACAGGAGATTGGTTGGTGATCCTAATAACAGTTATACTACTATTGCATATGTGATCACAACTTGTTCGAGAGTTTGCCAGTGCTAGTAGAGTCCACTGTTGGGTAAGACCATTGATATCTCTTCTCTCTTAGCTGGTTACATAGCACCTTCCAACACCTTAAAAATCTACCAAGCATAAAGAAGGTTTCCAATTGAATTCCAACTTAAATTTCTCTGTGTCTTGCAGTGAGGGTTAAATATTGACTTTTAGTTACTAAGACTTGTTTTAGATCTATATAGCTATAAGAAAGTAAAGTTGTTTTCTTACAAATTGCTACATTTATCATGTTTTGCTGCTGCAGCGGCAGCAGGACTAATCCAAGAAGATAAGAATATCCTGATCAATTGGTGCTCTACAAATAGGAAGATAATCATACAGGAAACAATGAATGCCCAACATCTGCCATCTTGGCTCTCATGTTGAAGGTATCTGGAAATGGTAAGTGGAGAGTTATCTTTGTTGGGGCTACTGTATGTCAAAGTCTACATGAAGCTCTTAAGAAACATACTCTGAGGGGATAAATAGGGTTTCCCTTTTGACCAATAGAGTTGGAGAGTTAAAATCTTATCTAAGATATGAACTCTAAATTCTGCGCTTTTTTTGTTGTCGTTGTCTCCAATTAAAACTCTGAGCACCAATGCAACTAGGTGAAGTAGGTTTCAAGTGTTGACAGAAAACAAGGACAAACACAGATGAAGAGTCTTTGTCTTGGAACAGTAGTTCTGGCCTTCAAAGTGGTTCATGTAGCATTATTAGCACAGCTGGAGGTCCTTGAAGAGTCTCCGAAGAGGAGAAAGAACCATACATTTCTAATATTTAGTAATTATCATGAAAAGTACTTGCTTCTTGTTTACACTTAAACTTCGGCACAGAGGCATGTCATGTTCTCTCTCAGCACAATGTGTACGATATGTATCTAGGCAGCTGCCTCACTGGCCTCCTACTTTCTTCTGAGAGAATGAACTTGTTTATGCCTCTGACAAAGGCACTGCACAGCCACCCATACTTCCTGTTCTTGTTCCATCCTTCCCAGAGTGCTTTAAATGACTGTCTATTCCTTGACCACTGCTGGATTTCCTCTTTGTTTGTTGGGGTAAGGGAGTGGACAGCACCTCAGTCCAACCAGAGCTGTGGAAGTAGGTCAGTGCAAGGCCACTTGTCACTTCATCATCTTTAGAAGAAAGTTTGCAAGTTATAGAAACAAAAGGGTGAGAGCCTGGGTTCAACAATGAATACTTGTTAAATAAAACATAACCTCCATAAGCCTATTTTTTCTACCTATAAGAACAACAACAACAGAATCTTCATGCCATGCCTGCCAAAAAACCTAGTAGACTGCAGAGACCTTCTCCTGTCTCTCTGTTCTCACAGATGCAGTCCCACATTCTCTTAATTAGTGCTGCAATAGAACACCACCAGCCTTCCTTCCCTCTGTCCACATCTTCTGTGGATCCCAAGACCATTCCCTGCTATCCTCCCTCTCCTAACTCGTTGCTGTACCCAGACCCTAACAACCTCAGGTACTGCCTGCTACCCCCAAGGGTCACAACTCCTAAGCCAACAAGTGGCTGAAGAAGGCAGACCCACACCTTTCCCACTGTTCCTGAGATCCAATCACACCAATCTCATCCCTAGCTCTGTTGTTGAAAACCTATGTGCTCTCCCTATCCTCTGATGCTATGCTCAGTGGATTACAAAAACCTTCTCCTTCAACTTATCCCAATGATGCAGGCCCAAACACCGGCAGGCATTCCCTATGAACATACCAGTTGAACAGGTCAGCAAAAGAGCACACAATCATTACACCCTCCAAAAATCCAGAAATGAAAGAGAAACCAAGGAACAAAACACTTACCCAACAGGAAAAAATCCAGAAACCAGCACTAACACCTTTAAAAGTCCTGAACCCAGATGCTAAGATGCCAGGATGAAAGCATAATCAAGAACATCCTGCTCTCTACTACTGCCTAGCTATCCTAACACAGAAAGCCCTGAATATTCCAACATATCTGAAGCACACACACACAAAAAAGACTTTAAAACAGCCTTTATAAATCTGATAAATATCCTTAAAGACAAAATGAATAAATCCCTTAGAAATCTAGGAAAGCACAGACGGTGTAAGGAAATAAATAAAAATGTCCAAGACCTGAAATTAGAAACAGAATCAATAAAGAAAACTCAAACTGAGGGAACTATAAAAATGGAAAAATTTAGGAATTCAAACAGGTATTATAGATAGAAGCTTCACTAACAGAATACAAAAGATAAAAGAAAGAATCTTGTTAAAAGTATTAAGAGCATGATAGAAGAAATAGACACATCAGTCAAAGAAAACTCTATCAAAAAAAAAATCCTAAGAATAATAGAATAGAGTAAGGAAAAGAAACCCAGTTCAAAGGCCAAGAAAATGTTTTCAACAAAACAAAAACACAGAAAAAAGGAGATGACTATAAATGTATAAGAAACATACAGAACACCTAATAGATTAAGCCAGAAGAGAAAGTACCCTTGGCACTTAATTATAAAATAAACATATTATAATTATATCCAACTTCTTAATAGAAACTCTAAAGACCAAAAGAGCCTGAACAGCTAGGTTACAGACTCTAAGATGCCACAGAAGCTAGCCTAGACTACTATACCCAGCAAAATTTTCAATTACTAAAGATGAAGAAAATAAGATATTCAATGACAAGGGCAAACTTAAACAATGTATATCTAAAATTCAGCCCTACAGAAGACGATAGAAGAAGAATCACAACCTAAGGAGGTTAACTACAAACATTAAAACATAGGAAATAAAAAAAATCTCACACAAACATAATAAAAAAAGAGATATACATACATATGCACACACATTACCACCAACACCAAAAACAACATCAACAAAATAACAGGAATTAATAATCATTGGTTATTGATATTTCTCAATATCAATGGTCTCAATTCCTCAATAAAGACACAAACTAGCAGAATGGATTTGAAAACAGGATCCATCCTTCTGCTGCACCCAGGAAACACATCTCAACATCAAGAATAGACATTACCTCAGGGTGAAGAGTTGGAAAAGATATTCTAAGTAAATGGACCTAAGAAGTAAGTTGGTGTAGACACCTAATATCTGCAAAATTAATATCTAAAAAATTAAACTTCAAACCAAAATTACTCAAAAGAAACAGTGAAGAACAATATACACACACAAAGGAAGATTCCAACAAGATGTAATTTCAATTCTTGACATCTATAAACCCAAGGATACTCAAGTTCGTGAAAGAAACACTACAACAGCTTAATCACACATGGACCCTCATACATTAATAGTGCAAATTTCATTATTCTACTCTCACCATTGCATAGTTTATCCAGACAAAAACTAAACAGAGAAATACTGGAGTTAACAGATGGTATAAATCAAATGGACCTAACAGATATTTATAGAACATTTCTCCCAAGCACAAAAAAATGAGATGCACTCCACTATGCACTTTATAGAACTTTCTCCAGAATTTACCACATACTTGGACACAAAACCAGTCTCAACAGATACAAGAAAATTGAAAATTTTCCTGAACCTTATCAGCCCACCATGGATTAAAGCTGGGTATCAACAACCACAGAAATCTTACAAACTTATGGAAACTGAACAACTGTTTATTGAAAGAAAAATGGGTCAAGACAGAATTTTTAAAAAATTAAAGACTTTCTAGAATTCAATGAAAATTAATAAATTATGGAACACAATGAAAGCAGTATTAGGAGGAAAGTTCATAGCACTAAGTGCCAACATAAAAAGAAAATGAAGAGATCTCATGTTAACAACTTAACAACACACTTGAAAGCTCTCTCACCCAAGGGATGATATCAATAAAATAGAAACAAAGAGAACATTATAAATAATCAATAAAATAAAGAGTTGGTTCTCTGAGAAAATCAACAAGATAGACAAACCCATATCCAAATTAACTAAAAGGCAGATGGAGAATATCCAAATAACAAAATCAGAAATGAAAGGGTGAGCAAAGCAAGAGACATTGAGGAAATAAATAGGTACCACGTATCAAAGCTAAATCAAGATCAGATAGACAATTTAAATAGCCATAAAATCCCTCGTGAAATAGAAGCAGTCATTAAAAGTCTCTCAACCAAAAAACAGAGGGGGGCTCAGGTCAGGGCCAGATGATTGCAGCACTTAATTCTACCAGAATTTCAAAAAAGTTAATACTCTTCAAATTATTTCACAAAATAGAAACAGAAAGAACATTGCCCAATTCATGTTATGAGGTCACAGTTACCCTGATACACAAACCACATACAGACTAAACAAAGAAAGAGACTTAGTTACAAACCAATTTGCCTTATGAACATGAATAAAATAATACTCAATAAAATACTTGCAAACTGAATCCAAGAACCTATCAAAAAGTTCATCCACCATGACCAGGTTCGCTTCATCTCAGAAATACAGGGATGATTCAATATAATAAAATCACTCAATGTAACCCACCATACAAACAAACTAAAAGAAAAGAACCCACATGATCATCTGCATCTCATTCAAGACAGAAAGAGCCGTTGACAAAACCCAACACTACGGTAAACATCCTGAAGAGATTAGGGATATAAGGGGCATACCTACACATAATAAAGGCAATTTACAGCAAACCTGTAGCCAAATCAAATTGAATAGAGAGAAACTCAAACCAATTCCACTAAAATCAAGAGCAAGACCTGTTCAAAATAGTACTTAGAGTTTCAGTTAGAGCAATGAAAGAGATTAAAAATTGGGAAAGAAGAAGCCAAAATATCATTATTTGCAGATGATATGATAGTATACATAAGCAACCCCAAGAACTCTACAAAGGAACTCCTATAGCTAATAAACACTTTCAGCAAAGTGGCCGGATACAATTAACTAAAAAAAAAAAAGAAAAGAAAAAAATTAGTAGCCTCCCTGTATACAAATGACAGAATGAGAAAGAACCAGGGAAACAACACCTTTCACAACAGCTTTAAATAATGTAAAATAACCAAGCAAGTGAAAGACTTGAGAGAAAAAAATCTTTCAAGTCATTGAAGAAAGAAACTGAAGACGATATTACAAGATGAAAGACTTCCCATGCTCATTGATTAATAGATTTAACATAGTAAAAATGACCATTCTACCAAAAGCAATCTACAGATTCAGTGCAATCCCTGTCAAAATTTCAACTCAAGTCTTCACAGACTTTGAACAGACAATTCTCAACTTCATATGGAAAAGCAAACAAATCCAGGATAGCTGAAACAATCTAGAACAGTAAAAGAATTTCTAGAGGCATTGCCATCCCTAATTTAAAGTTGTTCTACAGATCTATAGTAGTGAAAACCACATTGTATTGGCATAAAAACAGACATGTTAATCAGTAGAATCAAATTAAAGATCCAAACATAAATCCAAGCACATATAGACCCTTGATTTTTTTTTTAAAAGAAGCCAGAAATACACACTTAAAAAAAAAAGATAGCATCTTCAACAAACAGCCCAGGTCAAACTGGATGCCTACATGAATGCAAATACACCCATATCTATCACCTTGTACAACACTTAAGTACAAATGGACCAAAGACCTCAATATGAAGCCAAGTATATTGAACCTGATGAAGAAAGTGTCAGGAATAGGCTTGAACACACTGGTCCAACAGACAACTTTCTGAACAAAAAACAATAGTTCAGACACTAAGATCAGCAATTCAGAATTGGGACCTCATGAAACTGTAAAGCTTCTACAAGGCAAAAAACACTGTCAATGGGACAAAACAGCAGCCTACAGTATGGGGAAAAAATCTTCACCAACTCCACATCCAATAGTAGCCTAATATCCAAAATATGTAAAGAACTAAAGACACTAGATATCAAAAACCAAATAATCCAATTAAAAATGGGCAACATATTGAAACAGAGAATTCTCAATGGAGGAACCTCTAATAGCTGAGAAACACTTAAAGAAATATTCAACATATTTAGCCTCCATGGAAATACAAATCAAAACTACTTCAAGATTCTATCTTATACCTACCAGAATGGCTAAGATCAATGACTAAGTGACCTGTGTAGCAAGGAGAACACTTCTCCATTGTGGATGGGAGTGCAACCTTGTACCACCACAATGAAAACCAATATGGCAGTTCCTCAGAAAGTTTAGAATTGATCTATCTCAAGGCAAATATACACCTGTTGGGCATATACCCAAAGGATGCTCCATCCGATCATGAGGACACTTGCTCCATCACGTTCGCTGCAGCTTTACTCATTATAGCCAAAAACTGAAAACAACGCAGATATCTTTCAACAAAATAATGAATAAAGAAAGTGTGTCACTACATCCAACAGAGGGCTAATATCCAATATATCCAAACTGGTACTACAACCACTCTGAGAATCAATCTGGCAGTTCCTCAGAAAATTGGAAATAGTTCTACCTGAAGACCCCGCTATATCGCTCTTGGTTGTATATCCAAAAGGCACCCCACCATATCACAAGGACACGTGCTCCACCATATTCACAGCAGCCTTATTTGTAATAGCCAGTAGCTGGAAACATTCCAGATGTTCATCAACCAAAGAATGGATACAGAAACTGTGGTTCATTTACACAATGAAATACTATTCAACTATTTTTCAAAATGTCATTTTGAAGTTTGCAGGCAAATGAATAGATGTAGAGGAAATCATTCTGAGTGAGGCAACCCAGAAAGATAAATATGATATTTACACACTTACAAGGGGAGGAGCAAATGGAGTAGGTCTTATGGGTGGACTGCAGCCAGGTAAGAATAGGAAGAGAGGAATCGGGTGTGTTGGGGAATGAGAGATAGGATGGAAAAGAAGAGACAGATGAAATTGTAAGGGACTTTTCAGGGGTAGTATGGAAACCTAGTGCAGTGGAAACTTTCTGATATCTATGAAGCTGATTCTAATTAAGACTCCTAGTAATGGGGAGATACAGTGTTTCGACTAGCCATTTCTTGTATCCAAGCAAGGCTTCCAGAGTCAGGACTGGGTAATATTCAAATGAGTTGTTGGCTAATGGGGTCCCATGAAAATATCTAAACAACCCAGGCTGTACACTAAGACAAGAGGTTGCTCTCTACAAATTGACATCAGGGCCCATTGTCAAGGCTAGCACCCGTGCACATCACTGAACAAGGAGAAGTTAAGTTGGTACCTACATGGACCCATCACCCCAACATTCTAGTCTCTTTGGTGTGGGAAGGTACTTTGCAGGCCAATGAAAGAGAAACATAAACACCAACCCTGCCACAAACCTTAGACCTATAATCTGTCCTGCCTACACAGCATGCTAGAGCAATGCTATCATAGAACTTGTGGGAGTAGCTGACCAATCTCTGATTTGACCTAAGGCTCACTCCACAAGAAGGAACTTATACTTGATAGTGCTTGTGTAGTGAAGAACCAGAGACTTGATATCCCAGAGACTTTTTATCCCAGAGACCTATGCTAAAACCAAAAACTTGTCTAAAATAAACAAACAAAAACAGTATCAATAAAATGACTCTTACTGATCCTCTGCTGTACTCACTGATCAGTGTCTTCCTCAGTCATCATCAAAGAAGCTTCCTCCTGCCACAGACAGGAACAGATGCAGAGACCCTCAGCCAGACATTACTTAGACAGGACAGGGACAGATGCAGAGACCCTCAGCCAGACATTACTTAGAGAGAGAGTCCTTGGGATGCATAGCTCTAGATGGGGTGTCTTCCACTAAACCCCTTCCCTATGAGCTCAGGCATCCCACAGAAGAGAAGACAGAAAGACTGCAAGACCCAGAAGGAATAAAGAATACCAGGAGAACAAAGCCCTCTGAAACAACTAAGCAAGGTACATAAGAGCCCACAAAGGAGACTGAAGCAGAAAGCACAGGGTCTTCGAGGTCTGCTCCAGGTCCTCTTCATGTATATTATAGCTAGTAGCTTAGGATGTTCATGGGAATCTTGACTGTGAGGACATGTGGGTCTCTGAGTCTTGTGCCTGCTCCTGAGATTCTTTTCCTCCTGTTAGGTTGCCACGTTCATCCAACATTGAAACAATCATCCCCCCCCCACCTTATTATATTTTGTCATATTGAGGTTTTATCTCTCTCTAATAAGAAACAGAAAGGGAATAAATCTGAAGGAGAGGGAAGGTGGGAAGGAACTTGGAAGAGTAGAGGGTGGGGAAAGTATAATACGGGCATATTGTATGAGAAAAAAAATATTTCCAATAAAAGAAAAAAAATAACACTGCAGGGGTAAGTAATAAAGTTCCCATTTATTAAGCTTATACCATGAGCTTGAAACTGTGATACAGGCTTATCATTCAGATTTCACTCCAACAGCCTTGAGATGTACTACTGCTCCATTTAACAGATGAAGAAACAGGTTCAAGTAAAATCAGTTATTCACCATCATACAGTTAGCAAAGGAAGGAAGCCCCTTAAGTCTAAGTTTAGAGCATCTATCCACTGAAATGAAGAACTCAGAAGTTGAGTGAGCTGTGTAATCAATAGATGTTATCTGAATTACATTGAGTGATGAGTATTTAGTGTTAGCTGAGAGCCAAGGTCTGCTTATCATCTACTCCTCTTATTATTTGTCTATGGTAAAACAAAACACAGACAAAGGAAATATTCTTAAACTGCTACATGGAATTTTAAGACATACATAACAGTAGTAGTCAATGCCAGCTCAAGAAACAGAATTCCCAGGCCATCTGAAAGCCCACAGTGGGCCACATCAAATAACAACATCAAAGTAACTATGACTTAAATATAAATAACTTTATTGGATTTTCTTTTCATTTCAGTACCCAATACTATCCCCAGAATCTAGAGTTTATTCTCATTTCTCAGGGTTACAGACTTCTTACTTAAACACCCCCACCTCCTGCCTCCAACCTTTCTTGCTTTCTACCTGACCTGGCTTCTGAGGTATTCCCTTACTCATCTGTCTACCACCCTACGACTTTTGACTGGATGGGCTGCTTTTACTCAGCTCTGATATCAATATCCTGTTCTATTTTTATTCTTACCAAGCAATTTCTCCTCCATGTTGGACCCTTTCCTAGGAGTGGAGGCGATCTCAGGTAATCAGTCTTAGAAATTTAAAAGAGCCCAATGTTCCAATTCTTCCACAATCTTCCTAGATGCCCCATACACCTCCATTGCTGACTTGAACAGAATCATCTTCCCTCTTGTGTGGACTTAAGATCTTCAGTGTCCACAGTGGGTTTGGGTGTCTCTTGCTCTCAGATCAACACAAACCCCGTCACTTACCTTCCATCCTCAGGCACAGACATGACATATGAGACCTGGAGAACTCGCTGCCCTCTTCCTACCACTTGTATTTTGCTGTTCTTGGGAATTCTGTGCCACCTGACTTGGCCTTTGCTGTCTGCCTATTTAATACTGATTTATTTGTTTATTTTCTGTGTTTGGACATATGCACACACAGTATGGCTCACACATGGAGTCCATTCTCTCCTTCCACCCTTGGCAAGAAAGACCCTCACCTACTGAGCTAACCTGTCAGCCTATTATTCTATTCTTATGTGGCTACTAGAGTAAACTCAAAAATGATGCTACCACCATTCTCATCTTCCAAAATCCCCTACAACTCTGGACCCTTTCACAGTAGAGTCCTATCCCCTTGTACCTCTTACTCCTGATGGCTGGTGCATTTACCCAACTCAACTGTCCATGCCCGGTGGTGGAAGCAATCAACACTGTCTGACAAGATGAGCCTGTGACTTCACAGTAGACTTCACATCCTTAGAACTGCTCATTTCATCACTATACTGAAGAGAGCTTCTAGAAGAGATATCAGACATTGCAGCTTGAGGAAGCTGGACTAGATTGAAAACACCTTCCATCTCTAATATCTTGGGGTCCCTGTAGAAAGAGAGCCACGCATCTCCATCTTTCTTTCTTTAATACCCTTATCTAGAAATGCATATATTCCTGGACATTTTAGACTTCTCACCTTTTGAATGGAAGATATCTAAGTCACCAAAATAAGACTAGGCTCCTTCACTCCTATTTTTTATTTCAGGCATGCAAGTAATTTTATAAAAGAAATCCCCCTCCCTTTGATGGGGATTAACTATATTAGGATGTTTCCAGAATGGCCAGCATTGCTCTTGCTTTAAGTGAACTCATATCCTGGGTCAGCATCAGGTATTGCCCTGATTTTCTGCTTAGTTCTAGTATCTGTAATCAGCCCTCTCACTGACTCAAGGAGAAAATGTCTTCATTTTGTATAGTTTGTAAAGAATGGTTTGTTAATAACTTTCTATCTTTAAAAGGAGGAAAAGGAAAAAAGTCCTGCTTATACAATGAAGAGCTTTCAGGGTTTTAGTTCTGTTCTTGTAGATACTTCTCAGCAGCTAAATTTGGTTAAAAAACAAACAAACAAACAAAATCGTCAGACGTTTTCAGAACACTGGTGTTGGGGAGGAAAAGAGAAAGACTCAGCCTCTTTCTCCTGGCCATGTCTTCTCCACACTTTTGCAGGGAAGAAGATTCTTCTGATAGATTTCATTTGAGGATTCTGGTTGGGTTTTGGTAATAGTAGGCAAGGTCATTGCAGGAGTCATATTTTGTGGTAGCAAAAGACAAGTGCCAAAGCACTAGAATGTTCTAGAATGTTTCCCAGTTTCCTCTATTAATAGTTTTTAACTGCATCTTGAGAACTAAGGGAATTTAAAGGATCTCAGAGGTCCTAAAAATATACCTCAAGTTTTGCTTGAAAATACCTAAAAATCACTTAAAAATTTCCAATATAAGACATACCTCCACATGTATTACATACCATTTTAAAATCCTTTTAGTAAAACACCTAAACTAACTTGTCCAACACTTTCACTTTTTGTGTGCCTTGCAAATCCTAGAAAGAGCCTCCCTGCTATCTTGCCTGATTTTACATGACAACGTCCATTAAAACTGGGATTACTCCCGATTGCTTATCTGAGTCATGCTTCCTTAATATTGGATTTATCAGATACATTTTCATTATAGGAGACAGAAATCCAAACCAAACCTATTCCAAATGCCAAAGGGATATTGCTTACAGAAAAGACTGAGGCTGATGCTGAAAGTTGACCACTTCTAGGACAGAAAGAAAAGACAGGAAATGTTGTGAACAGGAGAAGAAAAAGGTGCCCCTCACCTCAGAGTCTAGTTGAAGCCTCTCTCCAGCTAAGAATCGAGAATCTAAACATATTTGCTTAGGGTCCTCCTTCCCTCTCATCTGTTTTCTGGGACTCTCCCACAGTAAAAGCACCTATGTCTTAGTTTATCCATAGGTGCTCCTGGTTTTAGCTTATCAGAGTATAATCTCATCTAAGGTGCCACGGGAGCCACTTTATAATCTCATTTATTGAAGAAGAAGAAGGAGGAGGAGGAGGAGGGGGAGGAGGAGGAGGAGGAGAAGGAGGAGAAGGAGGAGAAGGAGGAGAAGGAGGAGAAGAAGGGGAACGTTTCTTAGAAACTCGTGGAGCTGTAACTTGAGAGCCACCAGAACACTACATGTGGCTAATGTTGAGACAATTGAGCATGCCTCTTCTCTTAAGCCCACAGCCATGCCGTCAGTGTGCTTTTATTATTTCCCTGGCTGTATTTGGCCCTCCCTCTTTTTGTCCTTCTTTCCTTCCTTCCTTCCTTCCTTCCTCCTGCCTCTAATTCCTTTTCCTCTTTCTTTCTTTCTATGTGTGGTATATGCATGGAGTTGAGGGTGCATAAACCCACAAAAGGTGAAAGTTAATACCAAGTGCCATTCTCAGTTACTCTCCACTGAATTGTTTTGAGATAGGGTCTCTTTCTGAATCTGGAGTTTGTCAATTTGGCTAGAATGGCTGACCAATGACCTTCAGGGACCCCCCTGTTTCTACACATATTGGCCCTGCAAACACTGGAACTATAGGCATGCATCCTTAAAGCTGTCTTAATACACATGTGCAGGGGTTCTGCACTCAGGTTCTCATGTCTACAGAGCAGACACTTTGCTAACTAAGTTAACAGTACAGCCCCTTTCTTTCTATTTTTTTTTAAATAAACTCCAGCTCTACTTTAAACTGTCATATCCTGAAATTCTTTTCTGTGTTAAAATCAAGGATTTTTTTTTACCTAAGTAGCAGATTAACAGAACTCCTCAGGCTGCTGTGAATGACATCACAGAGCTGCGCTTCCACCTCTGCTGCTGCTGACACTTCCGTGATGTGCTGACAGGCCCCTCAGCAGCTCCAGACCAATAGCCCTCCAGCTGCAAGGGCTGGCTGCCATCTCCTACTCCCACTCTGGACTGGAGAAGGAACAGACAGCTCACCTGGAGCCACCTGAGCAGAGGATGGAGTGGACAATGAGGAATAGAAACTAGGCAGCGATACAACAGAAGTCTCAACAAAGCACTGACACACTGACATACCTAAAAGGCCTCAATATGGTGATTTTGGAATGGCTACATATCAAACGTTTGAATCTAAAGAATAGACAAATGGTGTCATGGCTTAAATGCCTGGGCTTCTATATAAGATTTGTCAAGAAAGAATGGAGTTAGCATCTTAAGAAAGTTGAAACTCCTCCCCATTTATATTACATGTGCTAGGTGAGAGCAGGCAAGAGAGTCCTCTTGGCTGTAGGAGCTCAGGATCTCCATCACTGGTGAGCATCTCATTCATTCATCTTCTGACCTAGGAAACTGTGATACAAAGTGGGCAGAGCCTTATCGTGAGACACTGAAGCCAGGCTTCGCTCCTTCTCTTATCTCCAAGGTCACCAGCAAGAGCAGCAGAGCTGGAGTCTCCCTCGAATGCCGACTGCTCACCCCAGTTCTCAGTCGCCACCGAGTGTGATTGATTGCCTTACACCATTCCCCCAAGGATCAGACTCACCCGACATGGCCTTTCTCTAGATGTCTACTGGGTCTCTGGTGGTGTCTTCTATTTGTTGATCTTGGATCACAGGCCTTTCTTGGATTTGCTTCCAAGGGAAAAAAAAGATATATTCTGGGAGATGATATATGTACTGTGACAGGAGAGTTGGGACAGGAGAAAGCCACATCAAGATTAATATTTGAAATAAGCCAGTTAGCAGAGAAAGACTGGAACCCTTTCCCCACCTGGGCTATATACAAGGAACAAATGGAGCATCCTCCAAAGCACAGTGATATACACGTGTGGGAGAGGCAGGTGGTGTGCAAATGACTTGTAAAGGATTCTGAGACTCAGAGTCTAGATCTTTCACATTGCAGGACTTTCCCTGATGCCTAACCCACTCCTTGTTAATAAACTATTCCTTTCTTTTCTTTCTTTTCTTCCTTTCTTTTCTTTCTTTCTTTCTTTCTTTCTTTCTTTCTTCTTTCTTTTCTTTTCTTTCTTTCTTTCTTTCTTTTCTTTCTTTCTTTCTTTCTTTCTTTCCTTCCTTCCTTCCTTCTTTCTCTCTCTCTTTCTTTTAGTATTTTCTTTTTTATTGGATATTTTCCTTATTTACATTTTAAATGTTATCCCCCATTCCTGGATTTTCCTCTGAAAAACATCCTCTACCTATCCCCTACCCTGTCCCCCTGCTCACCAACCCACCCACTCCCACTTCCTGGCCCTGGCATTCCCCCACACTGGGGCATAGAACCTTCACAGGACCAAGGGCCTCTCCTACCATTGATGTCCAGACTAGACCATCCTCTGCTACTTATGCAGGTAGAGCTATGAATCCCCATCATGCATACTCTTTGGTTGGTGATTTAGTCCCTGGGAGCTCTGGGGGGTACTGGTTAGTTCATATTGTTTTTCCTCCTATGGGGCTGCAAATACTTTCAGCTCCTTAGGTCCTTCCTTTCTCTAGCTCCTTCATTAGGGACCCTATGCTAGTCCAATGGATGGCTGTGAGCTTCCACTTCTGTATTTGTCAGGAACTGGCAAAGCCTCTCAGGAGGCAGCTATATCAGGCTCCTGTCAGCAAGCACTTGTTGGCATCCACAACAGTGTCTGAGTTTGGTGACTGTATATGGGATGGATCTCAAGGTAGGTCAGTCTCTGGATAGTCATTTCTTCAGTCTCTGCTCCACACTCTGTCTCTGTAACTCTTTCCATGGGTATTTTGTTCCCCCTCCTAAGAAAGATTAAAGTATCCACACTTTGGTTGTCCTTCTTGAGTTTCATGTGGACTGTGAACTGTATCTTGAGTATTCCAGAAGATGCCCCAACATGTAATAAGGATACATGCTTCACTATGTTCATAGCAGCCTTATTTATAATAGTCAGAAGCAGGAAAGAACCCAGATGTCCCTCAACGGAGGAATGGATACAGAAAATGTGATACATTTACACAATGGAGTACTACTCAGCTATTAAAAACAATGAATTTATGAAATTCTTAGGCAAATGAATGGATCTGGAGAATATCCTGAGTGAGGTAGCCCAATCACAAAAGAATACACATGATATGCACTTAGTGAAGTGGATATTAACCCAGAAGCTCAGATACCCAAGAAACTATTTATTTCTATTTCTAACCATGTGTCATTGGTCCAATTCCTTGTCCTGAGACACAAGAACCTTAAACTTTAAATAATACCATGAAACTCAGATTCACATCCACTATAGTGTTGGCATATTGGTTTGATTCCTTAGAAATGATCAATTGTCAGTTACTGCACGTGTATCCATTGTAAATAAATGGGACAAAGAATTGCTTTTCAAACGTCTTAGGAATCCAACGTTACCCCAGAGTTGTCTGGCTCCCGAGACTTGTGGCCTTAGTGTTAAGCAGTCCTGTCCTCCATGCCCAGGGCACTTCTCACAGGGTGCCTTGGAAGGACCTAGACTTTCTCCTCAGCACAGGGAATACTGAGGAACTGTTCCTCGGTACCATCCCTTCCATCTGGCGAACATTTTTGGTCTACGATCAAGTCATATGTTTTCTTTTGATGACGGCATTACTGGAATATTTTGGCCTATGACCTTGGTCATAGTTCCTTACAAAAACCTGGTCTGTCTTTGGTTGGCTGGGACTCAGAAATAGACACTACTTGCTAATGGTTAAGAGGAAGGATTGTGGGCTAATGAGTGAAATGTTTGCTGTGCAAGCATGAAAACATGAGGCCAATCAGCCCAGAAACTGTGTAAAGAAGGTCCTGGAGAAGCAGAGACAGGAGTATCCCTGGTGCTTGCTGGACAGAGAGTCTACCGAAATTAGGAAAGGCCGGACGTGAGAAGAGAGAGACTCTATAGCTTCAAAAGATAAGATGGACAATGATTGAAAAAGATACCTGCCATCAACCTCTGGTACACACACACCCATGCACAAACACACACACATGCACACACACACACACACACATGCACACACACACATGCACACACAGACATGCACACGCGCGCACACACACACACACACAAAGAGAGAACAATCATCACACTGACCCCCGTTTTCTCACCCCCACTCTTCCATAATTCCAATTGGAAAGCCACAACCCAAATCATTCTCCTTTCTCTGCACCAGGCCAGTCCTCTCCTTAATAAATAATTTTTTGATTCTGGATTCACAGTCATATCCCTCTTTTATGAGTGATCAGGCAGCTGCAACAATTCGTTGTATAATTAGTGATTTAACACAGACCTGAGTGTGCTCATGAGCTAGGCTCAACCCTCAGTGTTTAGACTCTTTCAGAGCTAACAGAACCATAGCAAAGACATATTCAGATGGCAGTCTTAACTTTGAAAACTGGATAATGGAACAGGGCGTGGGTTGTTAAGGCTAAAGGAGAAATGTTTTGAGAAGGCGGGGTTTACCTAGAAAGGGTTCAGTCTTTCCTTTGAGGGATGACTGGGCCAGGCAAGGAGCTGGCACTCTAAAAGTCGTATGGCAAAAGCTACTCAGTATACACAGAAAAGAGGCCATTTTAGCTGAAGCGGATCTAAGAGGATACTGGTCTAGCGTAGGGATGGAGAGGAAAGATGGACCCAGAATTTGGAAAGTTGACCAGGGTTTAACTTTCACTCTAAATGCAACTGAAGCATTGGAGAGCTTTAAGTGGGCAAATGCTATCAGAGCAATGTTTATCAGAAATGACTTTGCTATATGGAGGCTGAATTGATGATGGGTCAGTGACAATTATTATTCTCAAAATAGAAAATTAGACAAAGGTAGAAGAAAAGTTATACTTTTTCACCATTTCTTCTCTCCATGTAATAATCTTTCTACATCTAAGTCTCTTTCCTTGTAAATATGGGCTAGGTCTTGTACTTTGTTCATCAGAATAGGATGTGGTAGGTACTTAGATAACTGTTTTAGTTAGGGTTTCCATTGCTGTGAAGAGATACCATGACCAAGGCAACTCCTATAAAGGACAACATTTCAGTGGGGCTGGCTTGCAGGTTCAGAGGTCCACCCCATTATCATCAAGGCAGGAGCATGGCAGCATCTAGGCAGTCATGTTACTGAAGAAGCTGAGAGTTCTACATCTTCATCAAAAGGAAGCCAGTAGCAAACAGGTTTTAGGCAGCTAGGAAGAGAATCTCCACCCCGACAGTGACATACTTCCTCCAACAAGGCCATTCCAACTCCAACAAGACCATACCTCCTAATAGTGCCATTCCCTGAGCCAAGCATATCCAAACCACCACAATAAACTGCCAGTTAGCTCTGTTTAGTGTTATTGCTAGATGGTTGTATTCAACACCTGTAAACCCTCTTCTCTTTTAAGCTACAGTTAAAACTGAAATATACCTTCAGAGTCTTTGTGTTTATGTTTAAATTTCAGCATAATATGTAGGAGGGCCGAGGAAATAAACAGCTCAGTTGGAAGATGGTTTCCTTGCACCATAAGGATCTGAGCTTGAGCCTCAGAAACCACACAAAAAAAGAGCCAAAGAGGATGATGTACACTTATTACACCAGTGCAGAAAGGCCCCGGACTTACCAGTCAGCCAGCATGGCCTACCTGGAGCAGATCAAAGCAGTGAGAGACCCTGCTTCAGAAAACAAGGTGGACATTGCCTGAGGTTCTCTAGCCTCAATATGCACATGCACTTGCACACATGGGCACTTGCATACTCATGTACACACAGATTAATAGATGGTAGATAGAAAGGTAGGTAGGTAGAGAGAGAGAGAGAGAGAGAGAGAGAGAGAAAGAGAGAGGGAGAGAGAGAAGAAAGACAGACAGACAAAGACCTCAAGTTGGTGCAGTAGATAAAATACTCGCCATGCAAGGAACAGAATTCAAGTTCAGATCACCAGCATCCACGTAAAATTCAGTCAGGCATGGCAGTCACCTGAAATCCCAGTACTCAAACGGCAGAGGCAGGGGATCCAGGAGGCAAGAAAGCTAGCCAGAAAAATAGTCAGAACTGGAAACCTTCAGGTCCAGTGAGGTGTCCTGCCTCAAGAAGATAAAGGGGAGAGTAATCCAGGAAGACAGGTGAACATCAACTTCAGGCCTCCACGTGCATGCACACACATGCATACCGGATGCACACCAAAAGAAAAATAGACATAGACTTACCACCTAGGAAGTCCTCCTACCCTAACCTCCCAGATGGATCCACATCAGAAACGCCCACCACTCTGATAGTGCAGAAGGCTGCTGATCTGCACGTATACAATCTGTCTTATGTAAGCCCTGAGGTGTGACATCTGTCTCTCCCAGCAACCCACAACCCTAATTAATATAACTGGTCACTTGAACAGTGTTCAGCATGCCTCCATCGTCTTGCATTCTGTGAAAAAAAAAATCAGTAGCATATGGCAGGCAGTTTCTGGGGACCTGCCAGACATTGTTCCCAGGCTTTCACACATTTATAAGACAGCAGTGACACCTGGGAAGAAAGGGGTATCTCTGCCACCTCCTCTTCTGCTTTCTGTTCCCCCACTATCAGAGTTCACTCTGAACCAGCACAGCTCGTTATTCAAGGTGGCTAAACTCCTCCAGGTGATGTGAGAAAGGCTTGACCCTTCCCTGTGAAGCATCGCACTTTCCACACACTTAAATGGTACCACTAATGGGCAAGGCGAAAAGCCGAGGCAATTTGGTTGCTATGGATTCCTTAGGTTGATTCAAGCCAATCTTCTTTATGCCCCAGGTACTTGGCTGGCTCAAAAAAAATGCAAGCTATACAAAGCTGCTGCTGAACTTGTCATTTCCTCTGAAGTCAGAGGGACCTTTGGGGGTAAGGAACTATTTGATTCTGTAGAGTAAGACTTTTAGAAATGGGATTTGGACAGACATGCAAGGTGGAGGAGAAAGTTCAGCTTTACCCTGGGATCATGGCGTTATGTGTTTTAGCCCCTAGGGAAAGACGTCTTGCATTATCCCCTTAATCCCAAGATAACTAAGTCTGAATTCACTTTTAGATACTGTAGTTTCCCTATATATATGTATCCATGATGCAAATTCAAGTTACAAACTGGGCACAGCAAGAGATTGGTATTAACCATGACACAATAGAACCATTACAGTAACAAAGTGTAATAAAATTCAGTGAATGTGAACTCTCCACCTGAAAATATTTTATCATGTTCCACTCACTCTCTTCCCTCTTGTGATGGGAGATGGTACTCATGCTAAGCACTTCATGACTTTTTTCTGAATTCCCATCATCCCTGTCTTTGTCCTGTGAGGCTATTATTAAGTACAGTAAGGGTTACTTGTGTGCAAGCAGAGTTCCTCAGATATTGAGCTGAGGAAAGAAACTGCTACTAAGTGACTCGTGCGTCAGTATTTGTAGGACATGGGAGTGCTGGAGAGAGGGTTGATTCCTGCCCTAAGCAGTTGGAGCAGGATAAAACAGGATTCCGCCAACTCCTCAGCATGGCATGCAATTTAAAACCAATGAATTATTAATTCCTTGGATATTCTATCTGATATTTTAAATTGATTTTTAAGTTAGCACAAAAATAATGAGTTTCATTATGACATCTTTGTACATGTGTGTCATCATTGCGCCTTGCTCATATTTGATCTTCAGTTCTTCCTGCTGATCTCCTCCCAAAGTGTGCTCTCCTCTCTCTGTCTCTCTCTTTCTCTCTTTCTCATTTGACACCAAAATATTCTACATTAATTCTCTAACACATACCACTTCTTCCATACATGACCCTTATCTACTCACAGATCTCCAGATTCTTCCCATATTCCTGCTCTGGCATAGAACCTCTAAGCCTCTCCAATGGCAAGGATGTCTGGTAAATGTCTGGCAACTTGCCAATTTAGCAGATAAAATACAAGATTCCAGTTATAGTCAATGTTTGGGAAATATGGGTGTAGATAGATAGATAGATAGATAGATAGATAGATAGATAGATAGATTGACAGATTATAGATAATAGATAATGAAAGATGATGAATAGACAATAAATATGTAATGATAGATAATAGATAGATAGATGATTGATAGATTGATTGATAGATGATAGATAATAGATAATGAAAAATGATGAATAGACAATAAATATGTAATGATAGATAATAGGTAGATAGATAGATAGATAGATAGATAGATAGATAGATAGATAGATAGATAGATAGATAATAGACTGACAAATACATGATAGATAGTAGATTATTTGGTTTTATCTGAAATTAAAATTTAACTCTATTTTAGCACATTGCATTTGACAACCCAATCCCCTTGCATCTCTTTCATTTTTAATCTCAGTGGCACTGTTTTCTTTCTTGAAATCTTCAGTGTCCTCAAACCACAATTCCATATTTTCTCCCACTCAAAGAACACTTTTCTTTTGTCTCCATGAATGGTCTCCCATTTCGATCTGGGCTGTACATGCTTGTATTCCTAAGCTTATGCTATTGGCTTCTTTCTCACTCTCTGAGACTTAATCCACACTCCATTTCCTTTAGGCAGACTCCCAAATACCTAGTGTTGGTGTCATCTTAACTTCAGTGCATGCAGTGGATGGACCTGACAACTTACTGGTCATCTCCACTTAGTTCCACACAAAAGTATGAACCTTGGCATGCCTTAAGATGCACCATCTCCTATCTGGGATGTTACCCCTGTTATATTATATACCTCAATTAACACTAAGACCCAGGAATGACAAAAATTCCACTAACCTTGCCACCACCACCACCACCACCACCACCCCACCACCCCCCTCCACACACACACACGATTTTTAGGTATCTTCTGAGCTTAGTTCCTTTGTGCTTTGTGCCCTTTTTTATACCGCAGTCACTTGTCTAGTTCATGTCCTTCTCTCTGCTCAATGACCAGGTGGTGGCTTCCTTCTGCCCAGCTCCTGCTCTGTCATCTTGGGACTTCTTCTGACCATACTCTTCAATATAACTAAGACAATCCCTAGTTTCCAGTTCATCCCATTCAAAGTTAATGATGAGATTGGCTTCATGATATTCAAAGCGTAAGTTCAAAATCCTTAATATGACAACCAAGACTCTGCAAAATCTGACAGCTTTTCATTCTTCCCACTTTCCTCTTTGACACATCTGTTCATGAACTGACATTCCTTAATCACAAGCCAGTCTTCATTTACCTTTCTGCTTCAATACCATAACCATTTTCTACTTCAGATTAATTCAGTGAGTCGTTTTAAGACATGCCCCTATCAACTAATGGACTTATCACATTCATACGTAGCAAATAGAATGGGACGCTATTGTAAACTTGTCTCCTTACTACGTGAGGTTAGAAAATGAAGTAGGGTTCAAGTGTGTGCCAAAGTGGGATGAGAAACAGTTGAGACCCAATAAGACAGGACAATCAGCTGGTTAGAGTCACCTTTGGCTACACAGTGAATTCAATGCTAGCCTTGGCTATATAGACTCTGTAAGGTGTGTATGCCAGAGGGTGTGGCAAAATAGGGAGAAGAGGGTAGGGGTTTAAGATTAACTAACTAGTCTGTATCCTGTCTCACCAACCTGCTGAATTCACTTAGTATCCCCTCCACCACTGCTCTATCCTCAAGCTTCCATTTGCCCAAAGAAAGCAGCCACCCAAGATAAAAGACAATGTAGAAAAGAAGCAGCCTCATTCTTGGGACAATTGCTTAAACAGTTAGCAATGCCCACCTCTGATGCAGCATCGAGACATATTAACAGGTTGTGCCTGATAGGGAAAATAAGGAGTTCTCGTGACCTGATTTTGCCACTTTGTCAGAGGTATTTGCATAGCTACACACCCATTTCATAATCACCCAAGAAGCTTCCACAGCTCTTCCCAGTGGGAAGCAGACTGCCTTGCCGAAAGTCCTAGTGGTATTTACATTTCCTTCTTAAAATTAGAGTATGTAGCTCTGAGGAGGAATGTTTAATCAGAATGTTTAACTTAAAACCAACAAATATTTTGAACATACAATACTAGTCAAAGAAGCATGGAATATAGTCTCTGCCTTTAAGGAATTTACTATCTGGGTGGAAGACAAGCCACAAACTCATTAAAGTTTTTTTTTAATTATGAGAGTCAAAACAATACAAATAAAAAATGCAAACTTCATCACCATCGCTGAGTGGTTAATTGCCAAATGAGCATTCTGAATTACGGTGATGGAGGGAAAATGAATGTATTCATTACAGCCTTGATCATTCCTGACAAGTAGAGAAAATGAAGGTGAGTTTGGGTCCTTGCCAGAAAAACATATGCTTTAAGATATACACATGTCCAAGAGATGGGTGCTTGATATCAAAGCTGGGAACACTAGGAGAAAAGAAAACATTTGCACAAACAGACAATTCCTTTCTGAGAGTTAGAACTCTTAGATTCTGTTGTTTTCAAAAGAGTTCATTGGTCTGTCTTCCCAATGGATGCTTAAATACATGCCCTATAATTTTCTTATATTGGTCTGTAACAGCATGCTACCTCTTACTCCCAAACCGATGTCCTGACCCACACAGAACCAGCCCCATTCCTTAGCTTCCATATTTATTTCAGAATAAACTTGTGACTCACACAAAGGAATCAAGCTCAGGTCCTGTCATGGATCCTGTCATGGAGGGATATTCTGGGGAGGCCAGGAAGAGAGAGTTTCCATGCTTCACTGTGAGACATGTACTGTGGAGGGTGTGCCTGGCCCAACTTCTTTGCCAGTATGTAGAAGCTACGGCAAGAAGGAAAGGCATGGTGCTGAGTCCAGAGGCAGAGTCCTGATAGCATCATTTGTGGAATTCAGTTGTGCCAGAAACAAAATCCAATTTTGATTTTTATCTGTGATATATACCAGCCAGGTCCCTTCTCTTGCTTAATCCAGTGTGGACTCAGTCCCTGTCATGTGTCAACAAACTGTATGACTTCTGCCACCTGAGAGTCCTTAGTATTTAAAGTCCTTCATATCACCTCACTACAAGTGTCTTAATATAACATACAACAGACTTTGCAAATAGTACTGTACACTGCAACCTTTTATTAATCTGTCTGAGACTTTCACATCAGTTAAGTTCCTGGATTCCCTCTGTAGGTTTCTGAAATAAAACAAGTAAAATAATATGGGTCCAAGTTGATAGTTTCATTGACTGGAACCTAAGAGAGAAGAGTTACTGTGGATCCTGATGGGAGCCTACAAATTAAAATCAGAAACCCAAATTCACAAGATAGCTTGGCACATAAAACACCTGTGACAAAACCTGGTGACTTGAATCTGTTCCTTGGACTCCACATAAATGCAGGAGAGAAGTAATTCCACACAGATCTCATCTGACCACAAACACGGTGGCACATGCCCTCGCCTCATATACACTTCATGCATGCAAAAATAAGTAATTTGTGTAGTTTATCTAATTTGCAAATCAAATCACTCCCTGCATGAGATAGCCAGGGCTTCTGATTGTCAGCCCAATTGTTTCAATAAATATCTATACCAGTTTCCTCCACATACCACGCCCGCGCCTGTCAGCGTGGGGGCATCAGAACTGTGACTATTCCTTTGGCTTTGACAGAACAGATGCATCTTCCTTACTAAAACCGCAAACAAACAAGCAAACACACCTTACGAAGGCAGCTACAGGACCAGGAACATTTTGTTGATTAGGGCTTCTCTGCTCAGAAAATTGCATCTATTAAGGGATAATTGCAAATGATCTGATGGGGCTTAATCTGGCTGGTGGTGATGATTCTGGTGATGCTGATGACAGTGATACTGAGTCGGTGTGAAGAACACTCTGAAGGTACATCAGGGCCAAGAGAACCAAGACACGGAGGTTGAACATCTATGTGTATGCAATTTTTCCTCACCCTTAGCCACATTGGCCCATGGCAGTCACACCTTATGTTAAATGAAGATGTTCTCAGGTAGACTGATGGCAGATAGCCCCACAGGATATCAGATCCCCAGGTGCTAGAAGCCACTAGAGCCTGGCACATAGGCGGAGCTGTTTGACAGTACAACGTCCCCCTTGGGAACACACTAGCAGAGGAATAAAATGAATTTGACAGTATGTACCATTGCTAAGAGGGAGGAAAAAAAACATTTCCCATAAGCAATCATTTGCAAGCCAGGAAGAGAATTCTGTGCTCTTGATAAGGGGTCCCTAGTGACAGTCAGAACTTCGGGTGGATATCCTTAAGTAGATCTTAGATGACAGGATATAGAATGAACATGAACGATGACCCAACATTCTCTACTGCCATCAAGAGCTGATATATCATGAAGACAAAAGTAGCCACAACATATCGTACACTTACCCTTCTTCCTCTCTCCAGAAAGCTTTCACAAGGTGGTTCAGTCTGGGCTTCTTGGAAATCAAAAGTACCTCACACTATGTCCCCCCCTTCCAAAATCTTCAAGAAATAGTATTTACTGTCCCAAAAGGAACTGATATCCCATAACTTACCAAAATGCTTTCAATATTTTTAACTCCATCTCATGACCAACTTCAAATTGGCCATGTATTTTATTCATTCATTCCTTCTGCACAGCTATGTTTATCATCAGAGCTTCAGAATTCAAGCTATGTCAAGCCTTACATCATATCCCAGCACCTCATCTGTGACTTGGCACACAGATCGTTCAATAAAAGGATCGCTAAGTTTGTGGCTCACTCTAAAATGTTATGAGCTCTGAGATCAAAGAATTGGCTAGAGTACACATTTCAAAAGGTTAAAACACCGAGTTCCACATGGTGTCCAAATAATAAAGGGTCACAGAAGACTAGAAAAATTAGAGGTAACCACAAGGGGAAGAGATCTTGAACGACCCCCCGGAATGAGTTTCAGATGGATATATGGAGAAACTGAAACCAATGTGAATCTGGGCTAGCAGTGGTATCTAAACTGGATGGATTGGAAGAACACATCTTTTGATGTCTAATGCAGCATACCTTTCTGAATAGAAAGAAAATAAAGCTAAAAGCAAAACACAAAACTCAGTGTTTAGGATTTCCTTCTACACTGTCATTTCTATGTTTTCAATACGAGTTATTGGGTTCCTACTAGATGCCAGGTCCTTTCCCTGGATGATAGGGACACTGGGTTGAACAAATAGGGCAAATACTATGGCCTCGTGGAGTCTCACTCTTTTTCTGGAGAGTAGACAATACATAAAGTCAGTGACTGTAAGGGAGTTTCACTGTGCTCAGTACTACTAAGAAATAAATAGGGACAGATGTTTGAAGTTCACTGGGATGACCATTTTAAATCAATTGGTCAGGAAAGGGATACAATATGTAAGCGATTATCCAAAGTCATTGAGGTAGTAAGACTCACACCTGAGCATTAAATGACCTCGGAGGACATAGACTAGAAGTAAAATATGCCTCACAAGCCTGAGAAGAGCAGAAACCAGTCCTCTGGAACTGAAGAAGACAGGGACGGACAAGAAGCTAACTGGGGCCAGACTAGAAAGGACTCCTAGACTGTTGTGAATTTTGAACTTCTACAGACTTGCAAGCTATCAGTCCTTCATTGGCTGACACAGAGCATGAAACTGAGAGAGATGAGTTAGCTTGCCCAAGATGATACAAATGGCAGTTAGGAGAGCTGGGGTAAACCCAAGCCTAGCTAGCTCTTCTATATCACCTGACACCACTCTCCCTCTCTGCTCCCATCCTCGGCCACCCCTATTCTCAGTCTTCCAACACAGTGTACATTCCTGCTCAGGGCCCTCACATTATTCCCCTCCATAGTGATCCTTCCTGCTAGTAGTGACCCCTGTTAAGACACAAGCCCCTCAGTGAGACCTACCTGGACCTTCTCCTCTCATTCATATCTCCTCATTCAATCTTCTTCACAAAACTGAATGCAGTACCTCCTTACCATGGTAACTGCATATTAGCTTAGCATCTTCCCTCCCTCTATCCCTCAACTGTGTGTCTAAGCAGCACCTACATATCCCAGTACCTGGCACAGAGGAGACTCTCAGCAGAAACACTGTAGAAGGAACACAGAGAGGCCTTCAGGCATCTGCTGTAGACACCAGTGGCTGTATGAGAGAGGTCTGGGGTGATCTGTTCCCTGCTTGGTTGTGGCACGAGACACTGTCTGTCTCTGGCTGCTCCACCATCTAAGACATCCATCATGTGACTCACCATCCCCCCCTCCCCCAGCAGCCTCTGGAATGAATGTTATTTGGAATAATTGGCCAAGCACTTAGGAAATGCTAAAGCTTATTTTTAAATATGATTAGGACCTGTCTCTTTCTTTCTGGAAAATCACATGTGCTCTTCAGAAACACAAAATAAAATTGCACCCTGAAAAACTAACTTTTTAATCTCATCTTCAGGATTCAATGAGTTGGTTTGGGTAAATCACATATCTCTACTTGGTTGGTAGAAAAACTGAGGCCAGAGCAAGATGAAATGCATCGTTAAAGGCCAGTTATATAAATGAGGGCAGAGACAGGGGAACTAAGAGCAGACACTGTCCTTACCTGATACTCTGCCTCTCCATTTCCAACATAAGAAGAATCTAGAAGGGAATTCCTGCCTTCTTAGTTTGATGTTTTACGTGGCAGGGAGGACCACCAACCATTCTAAGCAGGCCACAGGAAGCCTGTTTCTCTTTAAGAACCCATTAACAAGCTGGCCAAAAGCTCATTCTATTTCCATGTAAATAAATAAGGACAAATTTTCCCACCTCAGCCTCCCAGGGCTGAACCAAAATTCTCTCCCTCTGCACATTTTTGATAACCTGCGAATTCTGGAATACCTCACAGCTAAAGATTTCGTGCTCTGGAAGTCAATAATTCATTGTGTGTGGAGGGGGGGGTGGAAGGAGATAATTAACATTCTCTGGATTGCTTTGGCTGGGAAATAGCTTAGTAAGCATGAGCCCACTTGGGTGTTATATCCATCACGAGGGTAAAATAAATAAAAATGAATGCTTTCGGGGCACTGAGGCTGAAGAGTCTGTCAGGTAGCTTAAGCTAGGGGCAGCCTGAGATGGATTCAGACTTCTGCTTAGGAAAGGGAAGCAGTCTGCCTGTATAGTCTTGAGCTGAGAGTGGACATGTCACAGGTACGGAGGGATCTTGTCTTGATGCGGCTTTTCCTGGGCTTCCCAGCCCTGTTACAGTTCGCATCTGAAATGTCTCCCAGACCCAATATACTACAGGCTTGAGAGCAGCTGGTGGCATTAGTGGAAGGCATGGAAACTGTAGGGGTGCAGGCCTAGTTGGAGGAAGCAGACCCTTGGGGGGGGGGCAGGTCCTTGCAGGGTGTGACTTTTCCCAGGTGCTCTCCCCTTCTTTCTCCTCATACCCTCTCCTTAACTCTCCCCTTCTCCCTCTCTTCCCTTCTCTCTCAACCCCCAACTCTCTCATGTGTCTCTCCCTGTGGGGCAACTTTTCTCCAGCTTCATTCCTGTCAGGATGCTTTCCACTCTGCATCATCCCAAGCGCACAGCAATGGACACGGCAAACCTTGAACTGAGCTGCCTGAGAAACTGATCCTCCTTCCTCCTTTATGTTAATTTTCTCAGCTCTTTGGCCTCAGCCACAGAAAGCCGAAGCACACAAGCCCACACTTCAAGCTTTTCCATGAGCTGTTTTCTAACTTCCGGTTTCTTCCCTGACCTCCTTTATCAAACCTCACAGCTACAGTTGGTCTTCCTCAGGGCACCCTCCCTCTACACAGGAACAATGACATGGGTGAAGGGGGGGTGAGGGAGCAAAACACCGCTGTTGCCTTCATCTCCATCATGGCTAACCTTTCTGAACTGTCTGATGTGCTAAGGTTTATGGTGTGCTAGGAGGACTTTATTTGCATTATTAAGTTTGATACCTCCTGGGATAAATGGCTACTCTTTGGACCTCACAGTAAGCTAGAAATAGTTTTTAAAATGTGTCACATGGTGGGAAATAGCTAATGAAACACATAACCCCATGGGGAATGGTGGAGGCAGCTGGAGAGAGATTGGGTATATTTATGCACAACAGAACCATAAATGGATGCTGGGATATACCTAACCTTTGTGGTTGACGTCATGGGGGAAATGGTTTCTCTGTCTATTAACCAAGATCAAGGAAGGGTACGGCATGACTCTGCCGTCTGGGTGCCCATCCCATGGGACTTCTGTTGGCAGGAGACTGTCAGCCTGTGTTGATAATAGACCATGGATCTATCCCAGTATGGCAGTTCCTGCATTTTATGTTGTTATCATGGGTAGAGAGCTTTTATTTCCATCTGCGACTCTGATTTCTATGCTGATCTGCTGTTACATCAGCATCTTTATTCCAATGTCTATATTCTGGTACTAAGAGGAAAAATGTCACATTTTACTACCATGACTTAAAAAGGAATTTTTGTAACTTAGGGAGTTGGTTCTGTCAGAAAGATTCTTGTTATGTAAGTATACATGAGGCCCTGAGTTCAGTCCTCCAGCAAGTCATCTAAAAATGTCTGGGGTGTCCTTCAATCCCAGCATTGGGGGGCTGAGACAGGAGGATTTCAGGCCATCCAGTCTAGCCAATCTCCAAACTCCATGTTCAGTGTAAAAGAGTGTTTTTCAAAACAAGACAGAGCAGGGTGTGGGGAACAGGGAGATGGCTCCACAGTCAAGAGGGCTGGCTATCTCCAAAGGACTGAGCTGAATCATGAGGACCCACATCTGTGACTCACAGCTGCCTGTTATCCAGTGCCTTCCTCTGGCTTTTGGTGGCACATGCACCTATGTGTACAGACACACACAGACACACACAGACACACACAGACACACACACACACACACACACACACACACACACACACATATATTACTAAATCTTTGAAAGGTAAGACAGAGACATAATTGGAGAAGACACCTAACTCTAGACACACATCCGGAGAAGCCGGGGAGATTACTGTGAAGTGTCTGACCATATGAACTAGTACATGAAATGTTCTTTTCCACTTCCATCTCTTCCAAGACAGCAATCTCTATCCAACCAGTGCAGCCTCCTTCTCTTCATTCCTGCAGGAAGTATTACCATCCTCCTCTGTAAGGCTGATCTTGACGTTGGTGCTTTGCTTTGGGAACCGCCCCCAACAGACTCTTCAAACATTTGACTTTGTCCATCAACTTTTTGCCTGTCCTCATCCCAGATGCCCTTCAATTTTTTCATAGATGCAGTCCAACGTCTCACCTTTCTCACTCTCTCGTCTTGAAAAGGAAATCACCTCCCTTTATCTCTCACCCTTTCCCAGCTACTGTTCAATCTCTTCCTCCCCATCCAAGCCAAGGGCGTACCCTTGACCTTCACTTCTCCACCTTCCACTACTCCATCCTGCACCACATCTCCTCGTGCTCACTTGTGAGACAGCTCCAATCTCATCCTTCAGAATTTCAGGTTTGTTGCCTGGGTTTAATAGGCACATAGTCGCTTAACTGGTAGTGGTCAGGGAAGACCTCCATCTTGATAACTTGCCTATAGATATCCCAACACCACACTTTATTATTCCTTTGATGTCTTCAAGCCCTGCTTCCCTGTTTATTCTCAAACAAACTTCCTAAATTAAACCCTCTGAGTCCATATCATCTTCTTGGGAAATCCAAGGCCATTAGCCAGTCACATTGGTGCCTGCATCTCCAGCATGGGTATTTTATCCTTAGGTCAAGTACATCCTAATACATTTCCCACAACCCTCTAGAATTATGTTTTTAATTTCCTTCTAAAACAGATGATATACTCATTAGCTTAAAACAATACAAGTTGAAGGTTATAAGTCGGTCTCAGTGTGATGAAATGAATGTTCCCACAGAGCTACATCCTCTTTGAAAGTTCCCTAGGATAGTCAACTTGATTCTGACTTTCTAGGGTAGTCTGGGACATGGCTGACTCAGTCCAACTTCATCTTCTATTGTCTCATCTCCTATGGTCCTCCTCCCTCCCTTTCACAAGGACCCTTGTGGTTTCCTCAGGTCCACTCAGACAGTCAAGACCCATCTCTCCATTCAAAACCCATAGTCATAGCTGCAAAGTCTTATTTTAAAAATACATTAATAATATATGAGGGTATCTTTGAGGGGTCATTATTCTATCCATCCTGCAACCCCACCTCAAATTACCCAAATCTTGAATCCTCTTACTCACCAAGGCTCCTCCATCTTGATGATGAATAACCATTCACACCATTGGTCAGCCAGAAACATGGCAACATCCTTAACTGTGTTCCTCAAATCCTTACATATAATCAGCTAATGCATCCTATCAAGTTTCAGTATCTAGGAAATAAACTCACATCTCCCCACCTTAGCACTGGTGCCTTCTGCCACCATTGTTTTAAACATGCCTTTCCCCCGTTGTCCTCCAGTCCTGACTCCCTCTCATTTATGAAAGCTGTCTAAAGGGAATGCTCTCAGATGCAGATGTTAGCTTCTCAAGGTTCATAAAGTCCCTCCTCCAATATCACCACTAACCAGAATACAATCCTGGCCCCTTAGTTATGATATTTTAGTATATATTCATCTTCATTTTCGCTTCCTTACACGACGCTCCTAAAATGTTTGGAATTCCCAGAGTATGATTTGGAACTGATTGTCAGAGGAAGCAGCCCTGGGATGAAGGGGCTGGTCCTTTGAGCTCCAGCCTCTAATTTCCATGGACATTGAGTTCAACCTCCAAATGGCCAATTGTTTGATCAATCATTCGAGTTTTATGACACCTCCATAGAATAAGGAGTGCACAGAGTTTCCAGGCTGGCAATTTCATTCAGATTCTTGGAGGTTAGCATGCCCACATAGAGCATGGATTCATCGTGCAATGCCACACCCTGAGCCTCTCCCTTAGCATCTCTACCATTTGCCTGTCCCCAGGTAATGGTTAGTTCTCTGTGTGAGCCACTTGGGAAATTTTCAAACCAAAGCAGCAGATGGTGGGAGTCCCTTACTGATGCAGGAGTGATCAGTATAGGTGCTACCCTTGGACTTGTGACTCGTGCCTGAAGTAGGACACTGAAGCCTTGGCTTCTGGGTCTTCTTTTCCAGCAACACGTGATTATTATTGTAACCAAGTTATAGGACAGTGTCCAGAGAGCTGGAGAATTACTTAATGTAGGGACAGAACTCACGCATTTGGTGTCAGATGTGTTCCGTGACTACTGTCCAGAGAAAGTGTGTCCTTTTCCTAGCTATAATGATGAGACCCTTCATGATCTGTCTCTCCACTTAACTACTTACCTCGACTGTTACTCTCATCTTAGACTCTTAATGCTGTAAACATAAGGGTATAGCAGGACTATCTCAGACCTGCCAGCGATGCTAATCATGATGCAGAACATTTTTAATATTTTAAGCCTTGGGCCTTTCAGCTAAGGCAGTGTCACATCTACTCTAAACTGACTAATCCTGACACTGCATCCCACCACGTGGCCAGCTTTACCTCTCTGCTCTGCTCCGGTCAGCCCATCCACCTCTGTGTCCCCTGGCTGGACTTCACACCTTTTATTATTCTCTCAGCATCCCTCTGGAGCCTGGAAGATCCACCCTCCACTTTCTGCCCAGCCAGTGGTTAGCAGATCTGTATTACAGACAATGAGATACAATTCTACATTGCCCTAGGCAAGTGAAGAAGAATGAATATTTACAGAATATGAGACCAGTGATGAGCCATAGACATAACAATACCACGATCCTGCTAGCATTGAGCTCTCTGCAAGTACAGCATTAACCATTAGAAATACACAGACGCACCTTCACACAGTGTACCCCTACAGAAGGAACCACTACCCACTCCAGATAAGGCCTTGCGTGTTTGTGCATGTTATTATCCTTCCTCCGAATTACCTTCCCACAAGTGCTTGCTCACCTTTCAGCCTTCCAAACTAGCTCAGCTCCCTGCTGCTTTGGTCTTCCTCGTGTTGTAGATGGTGAAACTGGCCTGGAGTCTACACCCTCTCCTGGTCCCTTGCCCTTTCCTAGGGCGTCACAACTCTTCCCATGAAGAAGTGAAATGAATTTCTGTGCACCTTGATTCCAAAGCCAGTGAGGTTTTGCAGTTCCACACAAACACAGGCACTGAGGGGTTTGTCTTGTTTTGGTTTGGTTTGATTTGTTTTGTGTGCAGTGGGGATAGGGTTAGCTCTGGCTTGGTTTTGTTCTGCTTTACACGGTTGTTCGTGGTTCCCTCACTCTGCTGCTCCTCTGGTGGCCTGGGTCTGTGCTGGGCTTTGCAGAGCAATCTTCCCAACAGCTTGCCCCAGACACTGTTTATTCAACCTGCTCAAGAACTTCATGAACTATTTAGCAATAATGCTCTAACAAAAACAAATATCAAATGCACTTTTGGTCTATCACTAATAAATCTCAACTACTCAAACTCAACCAGAGTGGATCCTCTTGTCTGCAGCTAGGAGGATAAAAGGAAGAGAGAACAGGAAGAGGCAGAGGAAAGTAAACAAGAGGGAACGCAGCAGCTGGTACAGTAACTTCCTGACCCTTTGCGGATGTGGATGTCTTTCTAGTACCGCACAGATATCCATGATATAATACTTTGTTTAACTTCTCTATCATGTGATAAATATTTATTTCACTAAAGCCCATATATATTTACAGACAAAAAAAACACATAAGCAATACATAGCAGTCTTAGTTTCTAGATAAAGGAATGAAGAGATTTTTCTTTCTGATGAGTTTTCATTGTTCTCTTATGAACATGGATGATGGATAAAAACAGATATGCCTCAATTCCTCTGGACCCCACTCTTACTCCCTAATCTGGGATGGGAATAAGTTTATCAGACACATCTTTCCTTGCAAATGGGGTCACGGTTAAAAAAAATCAAATTGATCTAGGAAGGGTGTCTATTTTTACAGTGAAGAAAAATGAAACTTTAGGAAGATGGTATTGATGAACAAACTTAACTATTAATTTATTTATTTTAAAAGATGCTTTATATGTATGAATACTGGCTTGCCTGTATGCATGTGTGCTCCATGTGCATGTAGGAGCCTATGGATCACAGGAGAGGGCATTGGATTCCCTCAAACTAGGGATAGTGAGGGTGGCGAACCACTACATGGGTACTCAGAAGCAAACCCAGATCCTCTGCAAGAGTAGCCAGTGCTCTCAGCCACTGAGCCGTCTCTCTAGATACATTTTATTTTATTTATATGTCTGTATAATATATGTGTGAGTGTACTTGTATATGTGTATACTAGTTTGGTGACACCATTCCTGGGAAGACATGAATAAAAGTCAACTCAACCAGATAGGGAACCAATGACACACAAAGTTCAAATATCATCAAAATTCAACCTGGTGAACCAATAAGTTGTATTAGGGTTCATTATAGGAATATGGGCAAAGGGTAATTACAGAAATAGAAATGAACATTTCTGTTTTACCAAAAGGCCACCTTAGCATGGGTGACAACTCATTAAAGCTGGAAGCCTGGAGAACACACACAAATTACAGGCAGCTTGAAAAGTTAGAGAACATTCTTTTTTAGGCAACTTGGGTGATCTGAGCCTCTTATAGATAGCTCTACTGGTCTCTGCTTCTTCCAGGCATCTTGAGTGGTCTGAGCCTTTTCCAGGCAGCTTGTCTGGAACTGAAGATCCTAGCAAATCTGGTCAGTTTTAGGAACTTCCTGAAGCCTTTGAGTTGTTTACTTCCTAAACATAATAAGCCTCCCTGGATAGGGTGGACATTTTCACCTCCTTTTAGAGCACCCTGTATCTTAACAAGTCTCCCACCAAAAAAAATGAATGCTTATCGTGAAGGAAATTGAATTACAATGTGAGTGTGGGTGTGTATGCATGTGCGGGGGAGTACGTGGGAAGCTAGAGGTTCAGGGCAGGCATCTTCCTGTGTTTCTCTCCACATTGTTTTTGAGACAGTCTCTCATTGAGGCCAAAGGTTGCTCATTCTGGGATTCTGAGGGAATCTGCCGGGTTATAGGCACTCGACCACATGGGCTTCATGGGCTTCGCAGACAGGTACAGATACTTTAAGGACCAGCTGTCTTCCCAGCCCTTAAGCTTAACTCCTTTTAATGTGGTATCTCCTAAGGAACAAATGCTAGGCAATAAAGCCACTGAAATCTGCAGCCTTAGAGTGCTGTTATCTTAACCCCACTTGGGCATTTAATAGCTATATACTCAGTAGAGTCAAATGTTATAAAATACATACATACATACATACATACATACATACATACATATATACAAAAAAAAACCTGAACCTTTCTATGTCGAGTCTAAACGAATATTTCAAAGTCTAAAACTTCAAAATTTAAAATATCCAGGTCCCACACATTTCAGACGAAAGACACCCACTCTGCACTCCCAGGCTGGTATGCATCACGTGTGACCCACACAATTAAGGGCTTCCTGACAAAAGTCACTTTGAAGAGAAAATCTGACAGATAATCAATTAGGGAGACGGAAATTATGCAGGTGTAGAGGAAGTGGGGAAAGTTTGACAGGAAAGTGAATGTCTCAATCCAGAGGGACCAGAGACTAGAGGGTCTGAAGAGTAGAAGAGCATGCAGCTCACCTGCTTGCAGTGAGGGCCCAGGAGGAAGGGTAGGGAGGAGCTAGAGCCAGCTCTTGCAGAGAACCTTGCTGAGAACCTTGTGTATGGTCTAAGCCCACTTCCCAGTTTGAAATCACCCAAATCCACCAATCGCGTCCCTTGACAACCCACCAATCCCTGAGCTCAAAATCCCACCAATCCTCAAACTGGAAGTCTCTACCCCAGAAAACTCCACCCTCAAGAAAGCTATAAAAGCCCCCACATTCTGCTCAGTTCCCTGATGCTTCTCACCCAAGCAGAAGCAGCCACCATCTTGTGTTTCTTCCAGTCTGAGGTTTGTTGTGTGGTGTGACTTTGTAATAATCCTTGACTTCAGACTATCAGGCTACCTGTCCCCTCAGAGTTGTAACGCTTCCATTGGGGAAACCTTTCCTCCTCAAAGCTGTAACACTTACTTTGGACTAGCCAGAGTGCAGGTGCACTAACACCATCCCACGTAGCCTGCTGTGCTTGCAAGAAATGAAGGCAATGAATGAAGGACTGTTCATACTCCAAATGGTACAATTAGTGCCACACTGATGGGAGACCAGGGAAGGCTTGGGAGGGAAGTTGTGTCTGGCTGGACACAGTTCAGTAGATTTTTTTTGTCCTGCAAAGAGAGAAAGGGGACAACTTGGGAAGGTGTCAAGTCTTAGAACTCATTCTAGTAGATTCTGGAACCTTTGTTTTTGGACACTTAAAGCCTAGCATGTGGATGAAGTGGCTCATAATGGCAACAGTTGAAAGGAAGACATGGCAGCTTCTGCCCACTGATATTGGCAGTTAGGAAGCAAGTTGCTTATTATCCAATACTATTCATGCTGCACCTACTGTGTATCGGGTGCTGTTGTAGTTACTAAAAATTCATCAGAGAGAAAAACCAAGTCTGGCATCTCTCATTACATGAGCTGATTTTAGAAAGGATAATATTAGTGAAAAACTGCATAAATCCATGTCAGATATGAAGGTGCCTGTGGGCACAGGGACAGGGTGCTGACACAAGACTGGGAAGGACTGCGCTATTCTGAAAAGCTCAGAAATGGTTTGTTAATGATGGAACAGTTGTGCTAGGGATAGAAGGTTGGGTTAACGTAAAGAGGCATGGGTAGCAGAGGAGGGTGCCTGAAGGCAGAGGAATAAATCTATGTAAACGTCCCTAGCATGAAGGAAGTTAGTACAAAATTAGAATAGTCAGGAGGCATCAAATCATTCAGGGTCTTATGACGGAATACAAGGATTGAGGCCATGTCTTGGGAACAATGGGAAGTTTTGAAGTATGTGTAACCTAAGCAGAATTGGTCATCACATTTCAGTATGCAAGAAAGCATGGAGGAAGTGGAGAGACATGGTCTCTGGTTTATTATTTGTGCAGCTCACCTGGTTTAACCTAGACAATAATTCTGCAAGGTTCTAATCACCGTCTAAGGGAGGAGACCTCTGAGGTGCAGACAAGTGAAGTGATTTGCCATATTCTTAGCTAGCAGCTGAGTGGAAGAAACAGATCCACAGACTCATCAGGCAACAGCAAACAGTCCACATAGCCCCAGGTTCCTCCAGAGGGAGATGAGATTAGTCCAACTAGAAGTAAGCACAAAATAGGATTAAGGGAGCCAGGTGGGTAAAGAGGGATGCCTGAGAAGGGCAAGGAGTCACTGACAAAGTAGACAAAAGCTTAAGAATGACCTCAGAGCACGGCATCAAAGGATCTCCTCTCCTGGAAGTGTGCACAACCCACACTGAAGTGCTTCTAGCCTGGGCAAAACTGTTGCAGGAGAAAAGACTAGAAGAAACCATTAAAGCGATTATGGAAATGTTTAGCTCTGGCAGTGAAACCCTGTAAGCGTATGCACTTTTCCGTCCAGGTGCCCCATACATAGCAGGAGCTCAGTCGAATGAACTAATGATCAAGAAGATGGATATAAAGGTTGAAATGAGACAAGGTGGTGAAAGGCCAAGGCTGGCATTTTTGTTCTGAACCAAAGTTCGGAGTCCTTGGCCAAAACTTGCTTCATTCTGAAACAGATCTTTGAACTATGAATCCACCTGTTGTGGGCTTCCATCTGTGTAAGGACCACACTCCAAGTCGGCGAATTCATCAGCTAGGTTTCAACTGAACCCTTTCAACCTCCCCAGCCCTGCCGAGGCTGTATAGGGGGAAACAGGCACAAGGGAAGAGTAAATGAAGGCCCTATGCCAAAGCAAATATTTTGACGCTGCAGGATTTGGCGAGATGTGAGAATACTGGCTCAGAGGGCTGTAACTCCTAACCAAATGGCACAACATACTATGGTGTTATGATATTAGGTTGTTAATCATGGAAACACTGGCATCTGTTTCCTCAGAAGCTCCCTCCCAGATGGTGCACCCCACTGTTTCTGTTGTCTGGAACAGTGTGAGGTTCCTTCAATGGCTGTAAGCTTCCAAATCAGCCTTTAGACAATGGCAGCCTGTTAATTAAGTGGTCCCTTTGTGACTGCATTTGAAAAATATGTGAGGAGAAGGGTTTATTGAGATGTGAAAAAAAGAAAAAGCAATGGGGAGGAAGGAGCTTTTCCAATACCAAGGCCTGTATGTGAGTATCATCCAGTAGGCTTCAAGAAGAAGGAGATTAGCTTGAGATGTGCAGGCAGGAGCTGGAGAATCACACAAAGCTGCCATCTCTACCCAGTGGACATCTAATCACATGCAGGTTGAGTATAATGAGCAACCCAGCTGCTGTGCCTCACTCTTCTCTTTCCAGTGAGGCAGGCAGGGGATGGAAGCCTTCCAGCTGGTTCTTGGGTGACTTGTTCCGTTTGAGGATATGTAATTGTCCTGCAGGATGCCAGACAGTGTTTTGACTCCAGTGGGGAAGATTGGAGTGGTGGAGCTCCAGAAAAAGGTCTAAGCAGCCTGTGTACTCGGAAGAGCAGACTGGGGGTAGGGGGCAAGTTGATATTAAGTGTGAGTGCTCACACCCAAGAACTTGACTTAGAGACCTAGAGAAGATTCACATCTGACTTGTGAGACTTGGCTCTTCAGTCACCGCTTAGCTCTCTACCTAAAACAGCACACCAGGGAATCAGGCCTCCAGAGAAATGGAGTCTTCAGCAGAAAGTGGAGCTCTGACAGCTCCTGTCCAGTGTCCAGGAAGAAATAAATCAGCCTTGGACTGGATTACAGGACCTGTGGTTTACCAGATGACTTTGTGTTTCCCACTGGTTAAACCTAAATTCACTCTTTCATGCAATACATCTCAATTAGTCATCTGCTGGGAGGGAAGCCCAGTGGTGTCGAGGTAATGACCTGGCAGGTGCACCTTGGCCCCTAAGGGGCATGTATTCCAGAAGACCCATGGTTCTGTGAGCCAAATGGAACCAGATCTTCACTGAAGTCCCAAACCTGCTGAGTACCTGATGTATAACAGCTACTCAGCAAATGTCTAGGAGGGATTTCATGAATGAAAGCTGATTTCCTCTGTCTCCCATATGTCATATGACTTGTGTCTCTGTTCATTTCCTCCAGCTGCCATTCCTGCTTAGTGTTCTGGCTTGAATAGGTGCAAAGAACAGCTATTTCCCAACAGCCACACCTTACTGCTTCATACACTTGCAGACTGTTAATAATTCACTTTTGGGGCTTGGCTTCTTCGTCCACTCATGTCAGTATCTGTCCTTGGTCACCTGGAATAAGAATAGTTTCTTAGCTGGGCGTGGTGGCGCACGCCTTTAATCCCAGCACTCAGGAGGTAGAGGCAGGCGAATCTCTGAGTTCAAGGCCAGCCTGGTCTACAGAGTGAGTTCCAGAACAGCCAGGGCCACACAGAGAAACCCTGTCTGTCTCATAAAACCAGAAAGAAAAAAAAAAAGAACAGTTTATTTTGGAATCTAATGGTCCTGTGCAGTTTGCAAATGTTTTCATTTATATGATTTTTGTTTTTTGTAAGGATGAGCAGAGAACTCCTAACAAGTGTCCAGGCTGCCTTTAGACAAACACTGTCCTTAACCCTGAGCCCCACCCACACTGTACTCTCAACTTTAAACTTTAAACTTGCAACAGATGCAAACTTTCAGAATACCATTCAAATGTAGTTCAAAGAGACCCTTCCCCTAAAATAGGCACTTTGGTGACATTTAAAGTCTTTTTACACTAGCGTGTGTACTCATAGTGATCCTGTACTTACAGTGGGTTATGACAGAGAGGAAATAAACCTGGAAAGCCACAGAAGAATCCAGAAAATTTTCCCTAGGCCAGATCTGTACAGCATAAAACATTTGACCCTAGCTGAGAGACTCAGTAACAATTAACATATTTGTTGTTATTGTTGTTGTTGTTATTGTTGCTACTTTCACAGTCAGTAAAACTCTTACTATTACAGTTAAATTGCTCAGCAAACACTAACCCGACAAATAAGTGCTCCTTCTGTGCAATGTAAGCTCTGATGACGATGTTTTCATGACTACCCACAAACTAAGCCAATCTTTTTGTTTTCATTCATGCTAAGTATCAACAGATGTTCTCTTAAAATATTCACAAGCTGTACCAAGGGGAAGGGTTAGATGGCTAGTAAATCCTAGCACAACAGGAAGAAGCGGAAACTATTTCTTTTGGGGTAATGGGCACAATGCTGTAGTGGGATTTCGTGGAATATCATGCATCCTTGGCTAACTCAACTGACTTTCCTCCCTCTAGTGAGGAAAGATCCTCCAATCAGCAGCTGACTTCCTCAGGGATTTGGGGAAAACTTCTTCCCCCCACCCCCACCCCCACCCCCACCCCCACCCCACTGTGTGTTCAGGTGCTGAGCCTATGGCGTCCTGAACTCATAGCTCAAGCTTCCTACTTCTCCCTGGTCTCCAATTTCTTTTTTCTAGCATGCCAGACTCCCCCCCCCCCCAAAGGGTTAGGCAAATGCCAGAAAGTTTGCTCCAAAAACACTATACCAAAGAATACAGCCTCAAGGTGAGTTATGACTTCTACAGAACACAGATCTCAGCTTCGTGCTGAGTCCCTGTCTAGAAGGAAGTCACTTTGAAGTTTCCATGCTGCTCAGAACTCACCCTTCCATCCATTGCCTAGACTTCCCACCTGGTTCCTGATCCTCTAGCTTTCAAATTCTGTGTATTCCTTGACTCTACAGTCTGTTCAGACTTCCCACCTCTAGAGGTTTCTGAGGTATGTCTTGCCCCACAGCCTAAGTGTTCCAGAGGCATGTGAGTGCTCAAACCCAAGAACTTGACCTAGAGAGTTGGGGAAGACTCACATCTTCCTTCTGCCATGATAAATTCCCAGGCATCTCTCATGAAGGCGGATTGGAGAAGTCTGGCTACAAATTGCTGGTTAAGAAATAGGTCACAACTTGCTGTAAATAGGACCCTGATTGTCCTGATTATTCCGGTCCATGGCTTCAGCACTTTCCCACACAACTGTAGCTACACACACCCTACTTTTCTCCTGATTAGCCCTCCTTGTTAGATGGGAGACATTGAATGGGAAATGGCTGGGACATAGAGAACTGAAGTGTTCATTTTCTCCTCTTACCCTCACTTGTAAGGAGACGGCGTGATTTCTTCTGAAAACATAGAGGAGAATGTAGAGGGGCTTTTTTTTAGTCCCCAAATTAATATAAATTATGTTAGAAGCGAAATCGAGTAGAAAGAATGGAATATTTTCTTCTAACTCCTGCCCATACTCACATGGTCTCCTGCTGCCCTCGTTCCCCTCCGGCATGGTCCAGGTTTTATGAGCAATGAGTCTGCATTGACATATCATAATCACCCATGGTTCATGCTTTACACTAAGGTTCATTATTGTGTTGCACATTCTGTGAGTGTTGATAAATACATAATGACATTTTCCTACCATTATGGTACCTCACCTAATAGTTTCATTACCCTAAAAGTTTCCTAAACTCCATATATCCATTCATCTCTTTTCACATGGAAACCCCTGAAAACCACTAATCATTTAGTACTTTCATAATTTTGCCTTTTTCTGAGTGTCTTAGAGTAAGAATCGATCTTACAGTCTGCATCCATTCCCACTTAGATTTTGCATTCAGTAATATGGATTTAAGCTTATCCATACCTTCTTATGACTTCAAAGTTTATTTCTTTTCATCACTAAGTGCTTTGTCATAATCTAGATACATGACAGCTGCTTATCCAGTCACATAAGGAAGGGTATTCTGTTTATTTCCAAGTTGGGATAATTACAGATAGTCATTACCAATATCTTAAGAATGACATCAGCCAGGACAGACTCTGTTGTTGCCAGGGTAACAACTCCCCAGATCTCCACAATTTAAAAGCGCAAAGGTTTTGCTGCTGGTTTCTGTTTTAGTTTTAGTTATTTTCATCCATTGTAACTTTTTGATGAATGGGAGTAAGCTATAGTAAAATCATATATAGCTCAGAGTGTCAGATACATAACCAACCCAAGACTAACCAAACACGTGAACCTGTAGATAAATTACAGGGAACTTGGAATTGGTACCTCTTTTTGAGCTCTATTCCCCAAAGACTGACTCAGTAAGCTAGGCAGTCACCGGGTTCAAAGGATAGCCAACAAATGGAAGGAAGGAATAAAGGAAGGGAAGGCGGGAGAGAAGGGGGGATGGAGGGAGGGAGGGAGGGAGGGAGGGAGGGAGGAAGGAAGGAAGGAAGGAAGGAAGGAAGGAAGGAAGGAAGGAAGGAAGATTGAATATCTCCTTGTGGGAAGGAGGATGCAGGCTAACATCCCAAAGTCATTTTAAGGAGACATTTTGTTCTTCTCTGAGCCTCTTGGGGAAATGACATGGTGACTAAAAGAATTGTTGATATGTGTTGTCCTTCCCCATTAAAAGGAGCTAAAAAAGCCCTGGGCACCAAGATGTGAACTATTTCCTTCAGGGTAGAATAGAGGCACTAAAAATAGCCTTGGAAAATAAAAAGTTGTAGAGGTCCAACAAGGAAAACAAATCAGAAATAAAGTTGGCACTGAGAAAGAAGACAAACCCTCACAGGCAGTAGGAAAAAGAGGCTATTAGCTTGAACACATAAAAGCAGGTACATTTTTCCCACCCACGGAGCTGCTGGCTGGCATTCCTGCCGTGTAAATCAGCCTCTGGAGAAAAGGAAGATGAGTCAGAGTCAGCCAGGTCGGATTACGTTGTGCCAGGGCACCAAACAACTCCCCAGATCTCCACAGTTTACAAGCTCAAAGATTTTTTCTTTCTCCCTCGCAATGCGTGCCCAGCGTGGACTCAAGACACCCAGGTGATGGGGGTTTCACTTCCTTTTAAACAGAGGACAAAGGTGATGGATGTACTGTTTTGCAGCTCCCCGGAAGTATGGCACATCGTTTCCCCTTTCATTTCATTGGTTGATGCAACCACATGACCAGGGATCTCAAAGTAGCATGAGAGCAAATCGTACCATGTGCCCGAAGAGGGGGGAAATGTTAACTGAAGTAAACAGCTCTGCTGTGGTCTAGGATAAGGAGCCTAGGGAAAATCAGGTAGAGAGAAGAGAGCCGAACAGCAAGTTGGTTTCCTAGCTCTCACCCAAACAGGCAAGAACAGCAGCCCCTCAACCCTGTCCCCCTGGCATAGCTATGACTTTACTTCCTGCAAGGATATCTCAGGGTAAAGAGCCAGGATCATTGAGTCAAGCTGTCATTTGGTCATGTCAGGGACACACCAGTTGTGTGACCTTGCCTGATGCAAGTTATTTAATCTCTCTGGACCTCACCTGAGCTGTGTTAGGTGGATGCCAACAACACCTATTTCACCTGGTAGTTGTGAGAATGAATCATACAAGTGAAATGCTTCAGATCACAGCTGCTCAAACTGGCCTTTGCCCGTAAGCTTTCAAGAGACTGCTAACCCCTATTTCTGACTCAATTGGTCCTAGATGGGGCCTGAGTTCATGTTTCTAATAAGCTGGTGCCAAGGTGACTGGGCCACGGACTTTACATTAGAGCAGAGAGTACTAAGCATAGTTGATAAAAAATGTGTCCTTAAATCTATTCAAGAGACTCCAATAGTTCTTGTCCCCTATGTCAAGAATAGAAGTTACAACTGCCTCTTGGTGCAAATATCCACATCATATGCTTCCAGAGAGAAATGCTTCATGAGGTCTTCTTGGTTAACAGCATAGGTGCTAAAGTCAAAAGACCCAGTTTCTAACAGAGCAATGTCACATGTAAGCCATATAACCAAAATAAGAATTTCCTTTCCCTTCTGTGTGGACATCTGTGAACAAATAACACAGACCCACCTGTTGTAACTCCCTAGATTAAAGATCTCCAGGGAAACACAAGGTTTTTGTTAAGGTTGTTATGCATTGGCCTGGGTGGGAAAGTTGACCTGGCCCATTTATACCACCTTCTTATCGTCTTCTCTATTGTCATGTCCCATCACAGAAATATGAGTGTATTTGCTAGCAAGAAGCCACTTTAGACAAAGTTGAAGATATTAGGTGATGTATGATACTTATATCTATAATATACACATATGTATATAAGTATATGATATTTGTATATACATACATACTTATACATATGACCTTTTTGAAAACTAGAAACAAACAGTTCAGAAACAGATCTAACCTTGTTGGTATTGGAGAAGAAATTGGATACGAAGTAACCCTTTCTCTGGTGCTGAAGTGTAAACAACAACAACAACAAACATATAAGCAAAGCAATGAGCACATACTAAGTGCTCAATAAATAGTTACCAATGAACCCCAAAGAGATATTATTTCTCACAGGTAGAGGAAAGAGAACATGGGAGAGGGTGCCTTTAGGATCCCCCAGAGGTAAGAAAGGATCAAGGGTGTCCTTAGCAATTTTCTACCTCTTCACTTATCTTCCACTTTCTCAAAAAAAAAAAAAAAAAAAAAAAGTTAATTCATGCACCAGAGAGTACAATCAGAATTACTCAATAAAAGCTGAGCTGGGACAGTTGACAAGATCTCCCCTAGGCCTTATAGAGGCAGCTCAGTAGGAACTCCTCCAGCTCCATAGTCATCCAGGAATGTCCCTTTGAATACAATGTCCCTTTGAATACACTGTCTGAAGAGTCTCTCTCAAGCCAAAGACTCTGAAGGGAAATGATGGCTTTTCCCCTCCTTCCTCAGCCTCTCACCTGCTGGGGGAATGTGGGAATCCTGTCATCTTCTGGGGTCTTCATTTTCTTAGGTGAGGATGGGGCAGTAACATTGCTTGTGACTGCTTTACTGAGAGGAGCATATGTAAGCCATCACAGATCTGAACGCACTCAAAAAGTGAAGCGCACGTTTCCCAGGCAGAGTGTAATTATTCATTTGAGAAAGAGGCCTGACGCCACACAGGGCATACGAGTTAGACCCTCTTTTAATCACAATTCTGGTGTCAGTTCTAATAGCACAGGTTTTCACGCTTGGCTCCTCGACCTTCACCGGAGCATTCAGGTTTGTCAATTATGGCCAGTTCAATTGGGTTTTCACAAGAGATGGATTAACCAAACCACTCCAAACCCACTGTCATTGACAGGCGACAGAAGCAAGGTTTTATGGAATTCTTTTTACCCTAATAAATGAAAGTTATTTTTAAAAATATTAGAAAGGGTTAGCAGAGTTGAGAATTTGTCTCTGAATGGAAAAACAAGGAAATTATTATACCTAGGTATGGTGGGGGAGAGAGAGGGTCTTTATTGTAGGTCTGAGCCAAAATACTACCAGGGGCATTTAGAAGAGTCCAAACGGAACTGGTCCATCACATTGAGCTAGGTTATAGAGTGGCAAGGGTTTGAGAAAGAAAGAGAGGGGCAAAAGAGAAGCCAAGAGAACAAAAGCCACACAGACAAAATTGCTGGGTTATAAAGGAAAGAGAGGCTTGGGGAAGGAAAGGGAAGCACATACACTGTTTAAGTTTAGGGTAAGATGCTGGTACACCAGCTAGGATAACTCTGTAACAGGTACTTAAGATGCTGAGAGATCCTGGGAGAACCTGGTACTCACTGTCCTCTCTGATATGTTAAATAGGCCATTTGTCCTGGGTTTCTTTGAGATCTGACATTCCAGCCTTTTTGTTGTTGACAACATAATCTCTTCTATAACTACCTCCTGCTGAAATTGGGAATCCATTGTTGGGTCCCAGGATGGCTGGAATGATGGCCAAAGCCAAGAGAGAAAAAAGTGCAGGCTGGGGGACAACTGTTTAATCACTGTCCAGGTTCTATGGGACCACCTGGGGCTAGGGAAGTGCAGACCACTTTGGAGCAGTCTGTGATGTTGGACCACCTACAGCTAACTACCTTGGAACCATTTTGGATGTAGGGGCTCAAGTTGGTTGGGAATTCTGTCAGAAGCACCTAGAGCTTGAACATTTGGAGTAGTTTGCAGTCTTCAGTTGATTGGAAATCTGTTTGGACAGGTATAGACCAGGAACAGAAAATAAAGTTAAGGAGTTAGGGAAAATCTTTATCTTGGGTGTACACTTGAAACTTATGGGCCTATCATCCTGGTAGTTGGGAGAGGGGAGGAGTCTCAAGATCAGGGGAACAGAAAGATTCTGCCTTTAGGAATAGGCAGGTGGAAAAACTTAAGTTGTTGACTGAGAGGAATAATTTTCTGGAGTCCATCTGACCTGTGAGAGGTAGATCCAAGAAAACTCCCTGAAGCTTACACGAACTTTTTAAGTTTACAAGAGAGATAAAAGTTTTAGCTATATTATTATACCTATGAGTCTACTTTCTCTACAATGCGGATTACAGTATGGGTTATGAACAGAAAGGCATTTCCACAAACCTGCTGGACAGCTCTTGGCAACTTGCTGACCTGTCTCAGCCATTGTGCCTTCATCTTTAAGATATGAATAATTAGTGCTATCTTCCATACACGCTCTATGGTATAAATGTAGGCACAGAATGTTCAGTTTCAATTCCTCTTGTATCTAAAATTCAATTACATGTCCTACTCAAATTCAATAGAAGCAAGTGGATCTCTGTGCTGCAGGAAGGTGCTAGTTCCCTTTGACACACCTGGTAAGGGGCAGCATAGCACAGTAAGCCTAGCAACAATAACCACAGCATTCATTTTTCTCTATGCTATAATAAAAAAATAACCTGGAAAGAAGCAACTTAAAGGAGGAAGGATATACTTTGGTCTTAAAATTCATGGAGGTAAAATTCAGCCTGACCAAAATTTGCCTAAAACAAACAGGAAGTGGAGCTGGAGAAGAACCTCAAATCCTATGTCCAGTGACATACTTCCTCTAGTTAAGCCTTACCTCAACTCTCATCCCCAGCTGGGGACCAAGTATTCAAACACATGAGCCTATGAAAGGCATTCCATCCAATCCCACGACTCTCATTAACCAGCAATAGACAATAGGTTCAAAGAGATTACATTATCTCAGAAAACGATGCAGTTGCAGGCCCTGTCCCAAGCTCAGCAACAAGGGAAGAGAAAGAAGTTCAACCAGGAGCACATTCAAGGGGCTCTGGAACCTTGACTGACCCAACACAACATCCTAAAATTAGCTAACGCACTATGAGATTTTGAAGTAATTTGGTTTTCAACTCAGCTATGTAATTCTCAAGGAGAAACTTTGCAGGTGACAATATTGTGTCACAATATCACAAAATTGGACATGGCTAAGTGGAATTGACTCCTGTGTCAGGTCTTTGCTACAGGGAAGAGTAGAGAGACTTGGCCCTTTTGTGACGGTTACTGTTATTTGTCAACTTGATTGATAATCATCTGGGAGATAGATTTGGGAGCATGCCTATAGAGAACTATCTTCATTACAGTGATTGATTGACCTTCTTTACAGAGAGTCAGACTAAAATGGGCAGTAACATTCCCTAGGCTTAGGATCCTGGGCTGAATGAAAGAAGAAAGGCTAACCAAGAGTTTACCACTCTCTTTTGACTGAAGACACAATATAACCAGTTGCATCAAGCTTCTGTTGTGACTTCCCTGCTGTGACACACTATAACTTGAGCTCAGCGTATTTTAGCATAACCCAAGGCATAAAAACCAAAAACACCCAACATTTGACAGGGGTCAAGGGAAGCAGAAGATAGCTGGCAAAGTATGACACATGTTTGGTGGTATTGACCTCAGAGCCTGGTCTGCCCAGAAGGCAGGTAGTAGAGTGGAACCATGTGTCATGGTAAGATCAGGAGATAGGAATGGAGGGAAGAGCATGCTAATGGCTTGACAAAGCAAAACCTGGAGTGTCTCAGGAACTACAAGACGTCACAGCCACTGCACTTCAGCAGTGCTGGGTGGTAGAGCATACAACCAGGGCAGCCGTGGATTCCTGCCACGGAAGGTCAGCCTAGATATTCCTTCAGGGCTTCTGCAAACTTTCATGCAACCATAGTTGTCCATCAAGAAGGCATCTGTCTGCTAATCAAGTACCCTACCACTAGGCTAATCCCCAGCCTGTCAACTTAACTAACTGAAGACATTGTTTTATTCTTTCCTTATGCTTGTTTAAACCATACCATCACCAATAGCTAAGTCTCTTGGAAATTTATGTATAATCTAAAGAACCACTGCCACTATGGTTTTAATGAATGTATCAATCATTTGTTCAACAAATAAATGTTTAGTATTTATTTTGTATTAGGTGTTGCATTATGTATCACTATGTATTTTAAATTCACCCTGTAGACAAACAAGGACTTTCAAAATTTGCAATCATAAGTTTAAATTTTCACTAATAAAGCTCCTTTATTTTCAGGAGAAAAAAGAGAGAGAGAGACAGAAAGCATCTGTCCCAAAGAGAGTGTTAGTGGACACCTGCAATGTCCCTGTAAGAGCATTCATTTCTTTGCATCATCCTTTTCTTTCACCATATGAGACCTGGATACTAAACTCAGCCTGTCAGGTTTGGTGGCGAGCACCCCTCTTCACTGAGACATCTCACTGATCCTGCTAATTTAAAATATATACATATATTATCAAAATAGTAGGTTTCGCTAGAATATTCTTCCTCTTTTAAGTCACCACTCCCCGGGCTGAGCACTTGTCACCTCTACAACAGTCTATTCGGTGGCTCAGCCCAGACCTCTGATCAGACAGAGCATTAGATTTCCTTTAACTGAGCCATGAGAGTCAGCTCAACTGATGGTCTAGTCATTCACCTGGCCTGTGATCTTCCCTGGCCCAGGATCTCCTGAAGAGATTGCTTTGTGTTTGCTGCTGACAAGCAACCAAAGGACTTTCAAGCCAAGAAAAACATTTCCATGGTTCCCCAGGAGGTAACAAAGTCCAGTTGTGGTTTCAGACTGAATCGAGCAATTAGATCTGTGTCTGCCCCTGCCCCAAACCTCAAAAATGTTAACATCTTGCACGTGTCAAGAGGGTTATTTATGAAACTATTTGCTTGTCAACCCCAGGAGGACATTCTGTACTTCTTTCACTAAAATACTGTGTATTTATGAGCTGCAGCCCAAAAACTAACTTTGGCAAGAATATTTGTAGGAGAAAAATTCTATCAGCCATCCATGAAGCACGGGCCACACTTGGTCAGCATCAGGGTAGCTGGGACCGTCCTACTGAGGAGCTGGTCTGCGGCTGGCTTCTGTAGGGAATAGATTCCAGATGTGTGCTTTTTTCGGGGAAAGCATTTCAAGTTCAGATAAGATGCTTGATTTTTCTCTCCTTCCATTTCCTCCCCCGTCTCCCCATTCCTACTCTAGAAGCATGTACAGATAACTTGCCTTAACATGAAGAAAGCAGAGCCTACCTGTCATCTCCCGAATCTTGCTTTCCTGATTTTGGGCAATCCCCTGTGTGGGCTTCTGACTTCCCAGCTTTAGTATCTGGTTATCCTACAGAGATCCAGTTGCTTGGAGAACAGATTGCTCAGTGCAGGGTGAATATGCTCTTGTCTGGGATGGTAGAACACCCACAAGAGCCTGTTGACAGTAACTTCTCTAGGAGCTGCCCTTGTCAAACCCGTGAACCTCCAACATGTCCTTGTGGTCAGCTCCATTGGCCAACAGTGTCTTCTACTGACAGGGTCCCTGAGCCCATCCATCATCACAGCCGATTTCTTGCTTTCTCAAGAGCGTGGCTGATGAACTTAACAATCATTTCCCACTCTCTTCAGGGCTGAAGGACCCAAGGGAGGTGTAGTATGTGAGTGTGTATATTGTTCAGTGACAGAACTGGGAAGACAAGGGCATATACACAGGGACCTGGAGAGACTCAGGGGGATAGAGATATCTTTCCACTCAGAGAGGTAACAGTGGGGCAGAGGCTCAATGGTCTCTGCAGTCATTCCCGCAGCTGCAAGAGTGAGGCATTTTTGCTCATAAAAGCCTTCTGAGCATTGACTAGAGGCTTATTTCTAAAGTCTCCATTTGCAGTGACATGCATGGTACGTATAAAGATAAAGTAAAACCTTTTATCTACTTTCCTTATCATGCCATACATGAGACTAACAAAGTTTAGTTAGCGTTATCCTCCCTTATTAAATATTAGATATGCAATAAACTCTACTCTCTGATTCTTAACAACTCTAAAGATTGGTCTGAGGGGAATGGCACCCATCAAAGTGCTTGCTACACATGCAGAAGGACCAGAGTTTTGCCTAGGCACTGTAGCACCACATGTCTTTACTGCCAGGTCTCGGGAGACCAACAGAGGCAGGTTGTGATCTCTGTGAATTCTAGACCAGCCAGGGTAAAAGAGAGGCCTTCTCTCAAAGGAAGGCCAATGTTCTGATATCAGACCCAAGGAAACCTAATAACAGGTGAGCATGGTGGCTCTCCTGTTACCACCAATAAAAGAGGGCAGAGACAACAGGGTGTCCCCTGAGTAAACTAGCTACCTACACTAGTCTGTGTAATTGAGTCGTGGGTTGAGATCCTGGGTCAAAGAATAATTTGGAAGAGCTGTGTAGGAAGATTCCTAACATCAAATCCTGGCCTCCTTGGGCGACATACACATGACCACCCATATACACTATCTATGTGACCATCCATCCATCCATGGACACACACACACAAAGAAGGAAAACCTGCAAAGATTTATCATCTCTACTTTCAGGTTGAAAAAAATCTGAGGCAGGAAAGGTTAGTTGGATTCCTTACTGTCCTAGCTAATGGGCTGATGATGAGGGGAACTGATATATGGGCCTGGTCTTCTGATGGGAGAGGGGAGAATAAAGATGAGAAGAGAAAGGAAGGAAGGAGGGAGGGAGGAAAAGTTGAATAGATAAACAGAATCATCAGCTCCTGGGAATTGGGATTCTTGTCTGTTCACTGCTCACCCAGCCCCAGTCAACCTTCCTGCAGGATGCATTCTGCCTGCAGGACGTGTACCTGGGAGAGGGCTCAAGTGTGCACATCCAAGAAGCCTCTTGGGCTGCAGGTCTTTATGGAAGAGGACTGCATGTGGTTCTTGGGCCTTTTGGCAACCAGGAAAACCCACAGATGCAGCAGGGGGTTATTTGGGGCCAAGTCCAAGCTGAAACTCCATGAAAGCTTTCAGGCCTGGCCTTTGGAACTCAAGGTCCCCTGAGTGTTTCTCTCTGCCAAAGCCAGGGCACACAATCAAGTTGTCTACATTCATTCATCTCTTGTCCTTGGCTTTAGCCTGGCTTGCCAACTGGGCCCAATGCCTTCTGGGAAAGGAAAGAACCAAGGGTCCCAGATTACAATGCATGTTAAGGAGGCTCAGAAAAGGTTTTCCCAGAGGTATGAAGGTGGTCCAGTGATAAACCCCAGACTTGATCATGGATATAGAGCCGTTGACTCAGTCAGCAAAGAACCTAGAAAATAAATGAGGGAGAGCTTGGCAGCTTCCAGAACTGACAAGGAGGGTGAGATGTGCCTAGAGGCTTCACTGAAGTAGAACTTGTATCTTGGAGTCACCAGTTCTGCAGTTCCCAATGTAAATTCTTTCAATTTGAGTATAGGTAAGACCATCATAAGTTTCTCTCTCTCTCTCTCTCTCTCTCTCTCTCTCTCTGTGTGTGTGTGTGTGTGTGTGTGTGTGTGTGTGTGTGTGTTTGCACAAATGAATACAGGTTCCCTCAGAGACCAGGGGTTATAGGTGAGATGGTTTTGAGCCACCAGGGTGGATGCTAGGAACCAAACTCTAGTCCCCTGCAGTAACAGGAAACTTTGAATCATCTCTCCAGCTCCAGATACCTTGGTTCTTATCTGTATTCTGCCAATCTGTGGGGCTGGATATTAACTCCACTTAGAGATCTCGGTCTTCTCATGTTAAAAAAAAAAAAAAAGTAAAAAAAAGAAAAAAGAAAAGAAAAACATTTTACTTCCTTTGTGGAAGGCAGATGTGTATTAGAACTCTTATTTCAGGCAAGTTGCTTTGCTCTGTGGATACATATGCATACACATACACATGTGCATACACATATGCATACGCATACATATACACATATAACTGTGGACGAGCTACTACCTTAGTTTCTGTCTGAATATTTTTCCTGTTGCTGTGATAAAATGCTCTGACAAAAACAATTTAAAGGAGAAAGGTCTTATCTCACCTACTGTTCAAGTGCCAGTCTGTCGTGATGGAGACTTGGTGACAGTGTCCTCATTTCACCTACAGTAAAGAAGCAGAGAGCAATGCCTGCATGCATGCTAGGACTCAGCTTGTTTGCTCGATTTCATTTAGCCTAGAATTCCCTGTTCATGGAATGGTCCTACCCACAATTGATAAGGGTCTGCCAACATCAATTAGTATAATCCAAATAATCCCCCGCGGGCATGCCCAGAGGGTCACCTCCTGTCCCCAGATGACTTCAGATTCCATCAAGTTAACCAGTAACATTGTCACAGTTTCCCTTAAAATGGGACTAATGACGTACAGATTCTGTAGAGGTGTTGTAAGCTTATTTGACAATATGACTACAAGCGGATTGTGTTCTGGCATGCACTAAGTACTCAGTAAGTGAGCATTTTAAAATAGCTACTTAATTAAATGCCACAAAGGCAAGTTAAAGCCTAAGGGATATGAATGTATTTGAACACTGTGTCAATACAAAGAATTATTAGTCCCTTTCACAGACAGGTAAATGAAGTTCGGGAATACCAAATTTGGTCAAGTTGTATGGTTCAATCATTCAGGCAAAGAAATCATATCTGAGGAGAAAAGAAATCTGCTTCCAGGTAGAACATGGAAATACTTTTTGCTGAGGAGGGATGCAGGCAGTTGGTGAAACTCAAGAAGTGCAATGAAGCTGTAGATTTGGGCGGATGACCGTGCATGCTTTGTAGGTGGCCCTTGCTCAAGGTCACCATTGGGAAGAATTGGAACTTCATCCGAGGCAGGCTAGGACTATAAAAAAGCCAATTGTTTTGCAGAGAGAAACCCCTAAGCTCAAGTCCTCTTCTGTTAGCTGCTTCCTTTCTGACCTTGGAAATTTATTTCATTCCTTTGAGCCTTCTCAGACTCTGGCATCTGGGTAACAAATCCTAATTTTCTATAAGAAGCAATGGGTACCTTCTCTTTATAATTCTTATCCTTTATCTTGCTCACCTCAGCTGTGAAGAATTGAGTCTCTGTGGAAGCCCATGGCCTCCTGAACAATGTCCACTGCTCTGTGAAAAATCCTCACTGGACGGGGTTATGGTGACAGCAGGCCGATCTCGAAGACACAGAGAAAAGACCAGTGTAGACTCAGGCACTGGAGAAAGACAAACCGTGACTTGTTGGGTGTGATGAAAGGCTGGCCTCAGATACATAGTAAATATGAGATGCTATCAAAGACGGCAAGGGGCATTCATCTTGAAATATCCAAAATGTTCATTACACAAAATCCTGCATTCTGCGCTAAAATTTTACTCTAAAATCTACTATTTCTATCCAGAAATGATTACTCTGACTTTTCTTCTCATCCTTAAGCCTTACAACGTCTAGCCATTTTTCCATATTACTCATACATACACATATATATGCATACTCACACATGCACACAGCATAGTGAGCCGTATTACGATGCCTCCAAGTAAATTTCCAGCTAAGAAAGAATTTCCAAATCACTAATGTTGTGAGTGAAAGAATAAAAGGAAAGAGCACACACTTTGAACCAGTGGCATGGCCCAAGAACATCACTTATCCCTAAGGCCAAACACCTTCACTTGTAAATAGTGCCGACCTCACCAACATCATGAGAATGAAATAAAACAACATATTTGAGCGTTTGTTAACGAGAGAAGTGATGGCTGTGGTTGTGAATAGGATACTAGTGAGAGGTCCAAGCATTTTTCCCAAGATGCCAGTGCATTGACTTTAGATGATGTCACTGCCCAGGTCTGCTGTTTACCAAGAAATGAGCTATGTAACCTCACTTAACCTTAATCTGTGCCTCTCTTTGTCTCCCTTTGTCTCTCTGTCACTGTGTCTGTCTGCCTTTCACTTTTTCTCTGCCTCTCTCTCTCTGTCTCTCTTTCTCTGAGTGTGTCTCTGTTTCTACCTGTCTGTCTGTCTCTCTGGAACAGGGCACTGTCTAGCTGGCTGGCTTCGATGCTGTTCCGCACAGACTCTCATCTTTACTTCTTGAGACAGAGTCTCTCACTGGCCTGAAACTCATCAAGTAGGCTAGGCTATCTAGCCAGCTAGACCCAGGTACCCACCTATCTCTGCCCTCCCTGGTACTGGGATCACAAGTGCACACCATCACACCCTAGCGTCATTTTCTTAGCCTGAAAAATGGAGGTGACAGTGTCATGGCATATTTACTTTGTTTGTTTGAATGGTATTTATTATTGGTTTTAAGAAGATAGTTTTGATTCTGTGGGTAGATTTAGGAGTCAAGCCCAAGAAGTTATTGATTTTACTACCATCCTTTGTACTTTCCATGTTTCATCATATTTCCCTCCTACTATTGAAAGGATGTGTGGTCCTTACAATGGTCATACAACCAGAAAAAGCACATATTCTGCTAGAAACTGGAAACCTGTTTAAAGTCTCTCTTTCCTCTCTCTCTCTCTCTCTCTCTCTCTCTCTCTCTCTCCCAAACGGCACTGCCTCAGACTCATTATATAATTTCTCATCATTATGGAGACAACCAAAATATTGGCAGCTAAAATCATAATTAATGGTGCCGGGGGCAATGAGAAGAAGGGGCCACACAATTACCGATGAGTAAAATTCACCTCCTGTAAACAACTCTGGCTAATTGTCCAGAAAAGAGTCACTTCTGTCTCCCCACCCATTTCTCGCATTCTTTTTGAAATCCCTTTCAGAAAGACAGAGACATAAATATAGATTAACACTCAAATAAGTGGCCAGTGAATCAAAATATTTGAGGGGAAGGAGTCTCTGATTTGCTTGTCTTTGATTGCAGCTGTGATTGCTCCTTTCCCAGGGAGCTGGCTTCCCCTGGCATTCTGGGAAATTATGAAGCCCTGATGGAGAGCCAGGTGCAGGGCTTTCCCTTGCACAACTGGGCACCAGCCTCTATACTCAGAAACTCAATGTCTGAGGCCGAAGTTGGGAGCAAGAGTGTCTAGTTACTCTTTCTATTTCTGTGAAAAGACACTGCACCAAGGGCAACACATAAAAGAAAGCATTTAATTGTGGGCTTGCTCACAATTTCAGAGGGCAAGTCCGTGACCATTTTGGTGAGGAGGATGGCAATAAGTGGGGAGGCACTCGAGTAGTAGCTGAGAGCTTACATTCTGATCCACAAGTTAGAGGCATAGAGGGGCTGGGAATGGCATGGGATTTTTGAAATCTCAAAGCTCCCAGTGATACACATCCTCCAGTAAGACCACACCCCCTAATCCTTTCAAACAGTTCTACCAACTTAGGACTAAACATTCAAATATACTAGGCTGATATTTTCAATCAAACCACCACAATGAGCAAATTTGCCCGAATGCTTGTGGTTGGAATACTAAAACCAGAGACCAGTAGGGGTAACTCCACTGTTACTTAGCATCCATATGATGAGGGGCACATCTGCTGTCAAATCGACCAGAGCCTATGCAGCCTTTGACATGTGAGTAAATTCTCTTTCATAGTTGTTCTCCTGCCTGTGGTGTGCCATGGGACTGTGGAGAGGATTCAGTTGGAGTGCGAGTATAATCATAAGGCTAGCACCTGGCATATTCATTCAACGTGTACTTAGCCAATAAGGAGTGACTGGATCATTCAAAGGGAAACCTCGGGTCAGAAGCTGTGGTAGGTGCAGGACCAACAAGAACCTATGAGGTCTTTGTAGAACCAAATAATTTTATCAGCTCACGGGGAATGGAGAGAAGTTGGGCAAATGCCTTAGTGATGTGTGTTATCAATTTTATTTTAAACAAGGCATTAAAGTCCTTGTGCATGCTAATGAGAAACCTACTGGGCTATATCCCCAGCCCTTGATTTTTGGTTTGGTTTGGTTTGGTTTGAAGGCATTTATTGTCATGGAGTAGAGGCAGAGAAAGGCAGAGAGAGGGAGAGAGTAGAGAAGCAGAGGCTGGCCATGACTGCATGGAGAGAGGGAGAAGGGAATGTGGAGAGAGGGGGAGCAAGAGGGCAAAAGAAGCAAGCAGGAAGAAACAGTAAGAGCATTGTTTTTTGTTTTTGTTTTTGTTTTTGTTTTTTAAGACAGAATCTTGCAGTGTAGCCCATACTAGCCTGAAACTCACTCTGTAGTCCAGGCTGGCCCAGGACTCAAGATCCTGCTGTCTCTGCCTCCTAGGTGCTGAGATTACTAGTTTATATCACCACATCTAGCAGATATCGTCTGATGGTAGAGAACCTGCCACAGATAGAGGATACCCACTAACATCAAGAACTGCAATGCCATGGCCCGGGTCAGCTGGCTGAGAGCAAAGCAAAAGGTTCCGAATGATCCCATCAGCACGCTAACAGAGCCACTGGGAATCCCAGATTCTCATCTGCTTATGATACTGCACAGGAACTACTGATGGATGCTAACTCTGTACACCGTATAATCAAAGATGTTATCGTGAGCTGTTGACGGTTTCAGTATTTAATACCTGTGGTTCAGTTCTTAAGTTTTCACATATAGTGTGTTATCTACATGCAGTTAAACTATAAACCTCATGCAAGGTAGATTATCATCTGTTCTTCAGCTTACAGAGTTCAAATTTACTCGATACATCAACAAATTAAGGACATTTTCACCAACTGAGTGATAAAGGAGCATGCTAGTTAGAAAGAGATAGGAAGAGGGAAATAGAGAAAGAAAAAGATGGAAGAAGGAGGGAGGAAGAGAGGGAGGGAGGGAAAGATAAAGGGAAGGAAAGATGGATGGAGATGGGAGATGGGAGGAGAGTGGAAGGGGGAGGGAGGAAGTTTCCTTATGTTCAGCGAGATCGGGTGCTTGCTCAATTCAACTCACCCAGTTATTAGAGCTTGGGAATCCCAGTTTCCAAGACCAGTCTATAAAATGACCTGGGAAGTACATTATTAATCATTTCTCCAACTCCTGAGTGTCCTAGGCATGAGGGGTCAAGCTAGGTCGACATTAGAGCAGGGAAATGACCCCAGGAACAGCATGAGATCTCGGGTGTCACTAAAGGGTACCCTTGTGGATTCTCTGCTCCTCCACCCTGCTGTCAAGTACTCCATATTGCCTGAATTAGACAACAGGGCAGAACAGCAATGATGACGAATGAATTATTGCATGCGCCCAATACAATCCTTGTTACATGTTAAATCTATCTTTTGCTTATTCTCTGTAATTACACTTGTAATTCTCCTGCTTTTGCCTCCCGAGGACCAGGATCACATGCATTTCAGGACTGATCTTTCTACAGTGCCTGAGTCCACACTGGAGTATTTTTTGTGCCTACAAGATTGGTATACTGTCTGCTGACCCTATCAAATGAGGACTTTGCATAGATCAGGGGGTGTTGTTCTGGGAAGCCATTGGCTTCCTCGGTGATGTGGGTGGACTCAACCTTAAGATGTCCCTTTTTTGGGAGGGACATCTAAAACATTTTGAAACTGAATCTCAGACAAGCTAGGGCAGTAGAAAACCAATTGTATTGCAGAGGGAAACTCCTAAGCTCAATTCATCTGTTAGCTGCCTCCTTTTCTGACCTTGAAATTTTTATTTAACCTATTTGAACCTAACATCTTCAAAGAAGACCTAATGTGAATTCCATCTAAAGCCTGAATCCTTATGGACAGGCCTGAGCCTGTCCCAAGGACAGAAGACAGAATAAGGAAAAAGATCTGGGTGACAAGACAAAACTAAGAATTTGACACTGCTCAGCAGTAGCTCATCTGGTCCATGTGTCATATTAGAGAAGAAAAGCTGCCCATTGTGCAGTCGGCCCCAGACATAAGGAACTGCCTACATAAGGCCCACAGAGCATGCCAAGGGAAGCCTTCATTTGCAGAAGCTGTGAAATGGGCTTTTACTGCAATAATGCAATGCTGTATCTGAGTAATTGCCCTTAAATTTTAATCTAAATAACAGCATCTCATCTTTGCTTCCATTCTCTGATGACATAGGATGGGGAGTAATACTCTTACAACCATACAAAAAATTCATGTTGTCCCTGAACCCAGAAAACAGTGCTCCCTGCCCAGACAGACAGACCCCTGCTTTCCTGTTTCCCCAGAGCTACCACGTCAGATGACTCCAGTCCATCGGCATGGCAAAGGGTCTCAAGAAGACCGTAAATGTATTGGCCCATGAGCTCGGTTCCTTCCCAGCAAAGAGATCTCTAATGGGAGACTACAATGGGATTCCCATGAAAATAAATTTTTCATCTCCCTAAGGACAGCACAACAATTTCCCATTTACAGTGTTGTCCTAATAAATATAAAGGAAGTCATAATTCACTGTTATTATTTAAAATAGTCCTCACTTTTATTACTCCTCTTTTGAGCAGGATGTTTTTATTAAGTAGTAGCTGGCTTTCACAGAGTCCGATGCTGGTATAAGGTATGTGCTAACTTGAGTGGGAGGTGTGGGGGGAGGGGGCAAGAAAGCAGGCAGAAATGGCTGCTCAGTGGCTAAAACATTAAACTATAGAGACAAATGTAGATTTGCAACCTTGAAATGAGTTGATGGAGCTTCTGAGTTTGGGAAGTGGGGGGAGGGGGACTGGGCTCTAGCCCTTGCTTTGAACTTTCCAGGTGTAAGAGCTTTGAGTGCCTCAATTAACCCTGAAATAATGGCAGACTGGTCAAGATCAGTGGCTTCTGAGACCAGTGCCCTCTCTTGATGCCCCCACAATAACTTCCTAAGGTTAGGACAAGAGGAAATAGAGGCCCAGGGGCCTTTGGGCTACCTTATAGCTGTGGGCCAATTTAGGGCTACTGGAATTCAAACTCAGTTATAGGGCATTAGATTCCAGAGCAGTGGTTCTCAATCTTCCTAAAGCTGTGACTGTTTAATACAGTTCCTCATGTTGTGGTGATCCCCAATCATTTTTGTTACTACTTCGCAGCTGTAGTTTTGCTGCTGTTATGAGCTATAGTATAAATATCTATGTTTTCCAATGGTCTTAGTGACCCCGGTGAAAAGGTCATTGGAGGAAGCATTTTGGTTTGGTTACAGCATGTTCTTGTTGGTTAGTTTGTTTGCCTGCTTGCTTGCCTGCCTGCCTGCCTGCCTGCCTGCCTGCCTGCCTGCTTGCCTGGTTGTTTGCCTGCCTGCCTGCTTGCCTGCCTGCTTGCTTGTTTACTTGCTTGCTTGCCTGCTTTTACAAGCATCCTGTTGCCTAGAATGCCTTATCTGCATGTAACTCCAGTTTCAGCTTAAGCCTTCAGCCTCCAAATACCTACATAACCCTGGCTTACCCAGTATGCCTTCACAACCCTCAGGGACACCATACTTTCTGCAAATGAACGATGTGTCTTAGGGTGAGCATCTTTAACCTCAAATACACAAGCACTGCCCCTACACATATCAAGGCAACATCCTCAGCTAAGGAACTCATACCCCATGCATTTAAAACACAAATGAAGGAACAACCACAGAAGTAGAAGTACAACTCGGGGCCTGTTCTCATTGTGGCAAATACTGACTAAAACAACCTAGGAAGGAGAGGGTTTATTTCATCTTACACTTGCAGGCAATAACAACTTATCATTGTGGAAAGTCAGGGCAGGGACACAAAATAGCAACCTGGAAGCTAAAACTGATGCAGACACCATGGCTGCTTACTTGCTTGGTCCTCATAGCTTGCTCAGCTTGCTTTTTTAGAGAGCCCATTCCCCCTTCTTATGAATAGTACCACCCCTAGTGGGCCCTGCCTCCACACCCATCATTAAGCAAGAAAATACTTCATAGTTATACTCAAAGGCTCCTGAAGGAAGCAATTCCCCACCCATGACCCTTTCTTCCAAGATATGTCTGGGTTTGTGTAAACTTGGCAAAAACTAACCTGTACTAACCTATGGGCTTAGTGACTTTCAAAACAATTTAAGAGGTTTCAAGCACACATAGCACAAAGTATGTTCAACTGGCCTCTCATCCCTTCTCCCTTCTTTTCTTCAGGATACCCCAAATGAATTCAGAGCAGTAGGCTTAGCCAGTATTCCCAAGACTGCAGGAACCCAGCAGCCAAGCAGGCTCACCTAGTCAGTGTTTCTCTGCCAGTGTGCAAACTCGCTCTAAATTGGTGTTTTAGGCATTTGTTAAGAAAATAAATCTTTTTTTTCTATGCTTCACATGCAAAAAAGGTAGAACAAATGAAAAGAGACAAAAGCTCCCTAAACTGGGCTCCTTAAAGCAATAGGACCATAGACTATTGTCAAGTCTCAGAATGTGATACAAACACTATACACAGGCATTCACAATGAAACCAAATATGATGTCTGATGTCTTTGTTTATGGTTTAAAAAATGTATCATTGCTGTACTGGGTATCTGTGGGTCTCTCATGCTAATCAGAAACCCTGATCGGCATCTATTTATGCTTCTGGTTAATTAAAAGAACTCACATAAATCTCTCGTTAGCATTTGCTCTCTCACTCATTCAATAAACATTTGTTGACTAATTTCACTATGTCAGGCTGTGTATTCAGCAGTAAAAAAGAGGAAGTCCCCAACTTCAAGGCAGTATCATAGAGCAAATACATGCATTTGCAGAGTAGTGTTGAATGGTGGCTTGCATGGTTAGAACTCAGAGATTTGTGTCTAAGTCTCCCACTGTGCACCTTGAGGATTTCCCTTTAATCTAACAAGTATGTCGGTAATGGTTTTGATTCCGAACATATTCCAGCTGAGGATTCAAAGCCAGGTGAGTCTGGATTCCAGTCTGCCCTGGATTAGGAAGAGGAAAATAGTTATCTTGGGGATAAAAGTTCTACAAATGGAACAGGCTACACTACAGTGCTAATAATGTACTATCTCATTTGCATACAATACATCTTGGATCTTAATTTAGGACTGAGTGCCAAAGCCTTTGTCACTGAAAGGGAAGAGGGCAGAGAAGCCAAGAGCAAAGTGCCCACAAGTTCCTCACTTGCTCTTTCATCTCCACAGAAGCACAATTAACCAGGCGGCCCCTTCCCAGGCTTTCATCACCCGCGTTCAGAAATGAGCTTGCTGGGGGCGCAATCAAGTGCTTTCAGAGCTTAAAAGTCACAGCTCTTCCCCCTCTGCCGCTTGTTCATTTCCAGTTCATTCGGAACGTGAAGAAAGGAGATTGCTCTCTGTCAAGTGAATAAGAACTGGGGGAAAGAGAGGAAGACAAAGGACCCAAGAGAATTCATATTCCAAGAGCAGAAAAAATAACTCCTATACAGGATTGGGAAGCCGTGCGAGACTTGGTAGGTCACACAAGGTAAAGTTGGAAAACCCCAGAGTTCAGTCGTGTGAGTCAACATAAGGTTAAACTGAGTCCACAGACAAGTCCCGAGTCAGCCATATGGTTGGCTGGGCCTAGAACAAGAATCAGAACCTTGACTCAGTGTCCGCTCGTTCTGCTGCCACATCACACTGCTTCTGTTCTCTTTTTCTTTTCTGATTTCCATGCTGCTTTGATTAATTTATTATAGCGTGAATAATCCTCTCTGTTGCTCTAACACTGATATCCTCTCATTTTCAAAGACCATTCCCCATCATCCCATGTGCTTTCAGAAGCGATGCTAATTTCCATAGGGATCATTTCTACTTTGTTTACTGAAATCACCACATTTGTAATCTGAGTCACGCATTTGTTTGTGTGGTGTTCAGCAAGTGACAATTTACAATTTAAATTGCGTTAAGCACAAAGTAAAATGAGTGCTTTTTGTCAACTGCAAAACTGCAAAGCGCTCCCTCTCCCTCTCCCTCTCCCTCTCCCTCTCCCTCTCCCTCTCCCTCTCCCTCTCCCTCTCCCTCTCCCTCTCCCTCTCCCTCTCCCTCTCCCTCTCCCTCTCCCTCTCTCTCTCCCTCTCTCTCTCTCTCCCCTCCAGCACTACATGAATGCTGGTGTCAGGAGTCATCTCAAATTCTCCCATCTGGTTTCTTTGTCAGGCAGAGTCTCCACCTCAAGATGTCAAGACCAACAGCTACATGCAGAATCTGGCCCTGTTAAGAACAACCCCCAGAAGCACATTCTTATTGTCTGATGGTGGTTTAGATTTCTTCAGTAGGAAGTTACTGGCTTTGACTGGATCCCATGCCTCTTGGAAGCCTGGTGTGCTCACCTCCTTTGGGATTTCTGTGATACTGCCATCATTAAATAGTTATAGTATTGGTATAGGGACACTTATTTGTTATAATATGACCTGTCTTATAGTATGATGTTATTAGCAAAACAAAGATACTGCCAAGACATGATGAAGTAGTTTTTCTAACAACACTGGGATTAAATAGCATGATGCTAAGAGCTTCCTAAGCTGACCGGTGGCTTGTCTTGCCTGACAGGACCAGCTTCCTTTCAAAAGCATCTCCCCCAGATATCTGGGCATGTCATGAATCTGAAGTCTCTACAGACAATAGATCTTCTAAATGTGTCGCTGTGAGCCCAAAGGTCTCCAAGATTTTAGTTCAGAAACCATATTTTGCCAAACTTTTGGTAACTTTATGCCCATCTCTGAAGCAAGCATCGTAACCAGAGAAATATTATGCACCAATTAGTTAAGAGTTAGGTCAGGTGACTACTTAAATAACTTCATAATGCTCACTATAAAGTTGGATACCTTTAATCACAAATATGTTTTAGAGACTGGATAATAGCCCCTAAGAGGACGAAGCACAGAATGACAGTTCCACTGAAGAAAACAAGGGTCTATCACCAGAAAAACAGGAAATGGAGTATTGGGGGGAAAGGTAGAATCTATCTATCCAAAGTCATGCTCTTCCATTATTTCATATGCGTAAGTCTTGATTTTTTCCAAACTAAGCTTCAATTCCTTGAGAGTAAAGCAAGGCTCAATATTTAACCAATGATCAATACATGCTTATTGATTAATCAAAAGCAAAATGTAGGTATGTCCGTAGAGAACACAGTAGTAGAGTGTTCAGAAAGATCTCAAAGATCAAAGCTACTCCAGGTGTGGAACTCTGGACAGAAAAAAAAAATGTAGCCTGAATCTATGCCATGTCCCAAGGTGGTACTTCTGCTGACTACACAAAGTTAATACGGTATAGTCCCTGCCAGTGTTAGCTGCTCTTGTTGGTGCCAGGGAAACTGACGAAAGCAATCTAAGAAAGGAAGGAGGTTGGAGGGCCTGTCCAATATGGTGAGAGAGTATACCAACAATCCCTTGAGGTCACATGGTATCTGCACTTAGGAAGCAGAGAGTAACGAACTCTGGCAGTCAGTCACTGTCTCCTTATTTAGTTCAGGACTCCATCTTACAGAATGGTAGTTACGGGGTCTTCCCACTCCAATTAAACTAACCCATGATATCCCTCAAAAACACATTCATGGACTAACCTGATCTAGCTAACCTTTTACAGACATATCCAGAGAGTTGTCTACTAGTTGTTTCTAGACTTTGTTAAGCTAATAATCAAAATTAACTGTCACACTTCCTTTAGAGGGATTCACCTAATGGAGTAGTAGAGCAACACAACAACTTGTTAGGTGTGTATTTTGTACTTCTATTCCATATACATGCATCTTAAATCTCTGTACAACTGTGAATTTGTGTATGAAGTGATGACCCAAGAGGCTAAAGCATTGTACTCTGCAGTTTGGAAGGTTCTGGAATAGAGCTAACATTGAGGGATATTCCTGTCTCCATGATATTTATCCCTGCCTCCACCTATACCACTCCTGGGCATATACCCAAAAGATGCTTCATTATACCACAAAAACACTTGCTCAACTATGCTTGTAACAGCTTCATTCATAATAGCCAGAAACTGTAAACAACCTAGCAGATAAAGAAAATGTGATACATTTACACAATGGAATATTATTCACCTATTTAAAATGATGACATCATGAAATTTGCAGGCAAATGAATGAAACTAGAAACTATCATCGGGAGTGAGGTAATCCAGACCCAGAAAGACAAACATGATATGTACCCACTTTTAAGTGGATATTAACCATAAAGTTGAGGATAACCATGCTACAATCAACAGACTCAAGGAAGATAAGTAACAAGGGCCCACTGAGGGTCGCTTGAATCTCACTGAGAAAGGGGAAATAGAATAGACACGGGGTGGGACAAATGGAAAGAGGGAACTAGGTAGGGGGGATGGGTGAGAAGGGGAGCAAGAGGTCAGAGGGAGAGAGTGCTGAGAGAAAGAACTAGGATCAGTAGGGGGATGGCATTTCTGGATGAGCTAGAAACCTAGAACAATGGAAACTACCAGGAATCTATGAGGGTGACCCTAGCTATGAGCAATATGGAACCTGAAACAGTCATCTTCTATAGCCAGAAAAGACTTCCAATGGAGGAACCTCAACGCAGCCACAGAAAATTAGACAATTTCTCCTGCCTACAAGATGTGCAGGGATAAAAATGGAGCAGAAATTGAGGGAACAGCTAAACAGCGACTAGCCCAGCTTGAGAACGATGGCATGAGAGAGAGCCCACCCATTACTAATAATGACATCCTGCTAAACTAGCTAACACACACCCAGCATAACTGTCACCTGAGAGGATTCACCTGGCAACTGATGGAGACAGATGGAGAGACCCACAGCCAGAGTTAGGCAGAGCTTGGAGAATCCTATTGAAGAGGGAGAGGAAGGATTGAAGGAGCCAGAGAGGTCAAGAACACCATAAGAAAACATACGTAATTAACTAACCTGGGCCCAGAGGCGTTCATAGAGACTGAACCTGAAAACAGAGAGCAAGCATGGGATGTACCTAGGCCTTTGGCCCATACATAACAGTGGTGCGGCTCCATCTTCATGTGGGACTCGCAGCAGCAGGAGGCAGAGGCTCTTTGACTCTGTGACCTGCCTGTGGATCCATTTCCCCTAACTGGGCTGCCTTGCCTAGCCCTAGCCGCATAGGAGAAAATGAGCCTAGTCTTACTGTAACTTGATATGCCAAGGTGAGTGATATCCACGGGAGGCTTCCCCTTCTCTGAGGAGAGCAGAAGGACTGGGATGTGGCAGGGAGGGGACATGAGAGGGAGGAACTGGAAGGAGAAAAGGGAGGGGAAGATGAGATGGGGAGGTAAAGTAAATAAGGAAAAATACAACAGATGAAAAGGGAGGGTTAAGTTTCCTAATCTGTTACAGAGTTGCTTTCACTGGTCTGTCACTTCTAGAGAATTCTGGGATTCCCTTAAAGGCTTTGTTGCCTGCCTACCACACATACACACACTCAAACACCCCTTTAATTTTACTTTTTAATAAATTACATCCCAACCCCTCTTTCTATGGGAACATCAAAATAATCCAACCCATTAGAAGAGCTCGAGCCAGATAAATACAATGTGTTATAATTACCACTTTGGTCATATTTCTTTTTTTTTTCTCCCCTTTTAGTGGAACATATTCTTTGTGGCCACTGAACACTACTTTTGGTTGATTAGGCTCTTAGGATTTAATAAGCTTCAATAGGAAATGAATAGAATTAGTACAGCATCTTGAATAATGAGTTGTTAATGCATTTTTAATGACCAAGATGTTCTGACAAGAAACTTGTTGATTTTTGTCACTACAACGTTATTGGAAAAATGATCTGCATTTGGTCTTTCATTATGTGGAGTGGAGTGATGCTTTAGTACATTCAAGAACACTTTTGAGAAGCCAGTGTGACTTAGGGGAGTTGCTAGAGAAGAGAGAAAGGCTTGGGGATCAGGGCTGAGTGTGCACCCGATACTTGCATAGCATTCTATTTATAGAAAAGCACTCTTATATAAGATCTTGGTTTCTCTCCTTTGTCAAAGCCCATTTTACAGATGGACACAGTGGGAAAGCTTCCCTTGACATTTCTCTTTTTGTAAACCAGAAAAAAAAATTTTTCTATGCAAGTGTGCACTTTTTTTTTATTTTTTATTTTTGTTGTGATTTTGTCATCTGATAAAGGTAGATGAAAACATGTGCTTATAGTATAATGCCTTAAAAATGAAAAGGGATCAATTCTTGACCTTTTGGCTAAGAGCAAGTAAAAATAAAAGGGGATAACTCATGTCAGACACCACTAAGCCCTCTCTCCTGGCTTCATCATGTCAATTAATATCTCCTGTGTCCTCTGCTGTAATGCTCCTTCAGGGGGAAATTTTTCATCTTAGTAGACTTGACTGCCCAGTTTATTTTTGAACTCCCTAGGGTGAAGAATTGTATTTTACACATTTTTAATTTCTTGCACTTAGCACAATGTGGGTCTCTGTCATGGCTTGAATAGGAAATGTCACCTACAGGTTTGTGTGTTAAATGCTTAGTCCCAAAGAGCATTATTTGAGGAGATTCTGGAAAGTTTAGGTAAAGCCTAACTGGAGAAAAATAGGTCACTGGGCATGGCTTTGATTGTTTGTCCCGGGCACTCAGTTGTTTCCTTGTTTTCTGCTCCTGTCTTCCATGAAGTAAGCAACTTGTCACATGATCACACTGCCATCATGCTCTGCCTACCCATAGGTCGGAATCCTTGGAACCAAGGACTATGGACTGATATCTCTGGTGAAAAAAAATGAATTCTTTCTACTTTTAGGTGTTTGTCTCAAGTATTTGTCATATTGATATCAAATGACCTCTCAGAGCAGGTGATCAAAAGATCACCCATCCAAAAAAATGGCCTCAAGTACATACATGCTATGCCTACTTCCGACAGACTTGTCAAGAAGATGTAGAATACAAATTGAAACCTAGACTCCCTTGCTCTTTTTGTATCATTGTGGCTTAAGGACCCCATGGATCAAATTAAGAGGTGTAAAAATTGTTCATTTGATGGGCCTTCTTGGTGTCATCAAAATTGTGGCATCCTGTGATTGCAATGATTTCAATTATAGTGGCTCTATAACCAGATGCCATCTTTCTAAGGATGATATACTTTCTAGTGTTCCTTGAAAGTACATTTGAAGGGCAATGATAAGTAGAATTGATCCAAAAAGAAAACAAAAGAAGCAGTCAAGCATCCAGCAATTGTACTTGTAATATTTTATTTTAGATGGATACCTGAGGAACCTCAAGTTGACTGGGATGTTTACTATAAGGAGAATATGAAAATGAATAACTATTTGTCATTAATGATGATTGTGGTAGTTGCTATTTTTTTTATCAATTACAATTTATCAGTACTATGCCATCCAGCTCACATGAATTATTTCACCTTCATAGCAATTCAAGAAGACAACTGCATTTGAGAAGGGACATTTAAATAAGGACACGTGCTCCACTATGTTCATAGCAGCCATATTTATAGTAGCCAGAAGCTGGAAGCAACCCAGATGTCCCTCAACAGAGGAATGGATACAGAAAATATAGTAATTTACACAATGGAATACTACTCAGCTATTAAAAACAATGACTTCATGAAATTCACAGGCAAATGGATGGAACTTGAAAATATCATCCTGAGTGAGGTAAATCAATCACAAAAGAACACACACGCTATGTACTCACTGATGAGTGGATATTAGCCCAAAAGTTCAGAATACCCAAGATTCAATTCACAGACCATATGAAGCCTAAGAAGAAGGAAGACCAAAGTGTGGGTGCTTCAGTGCTTCTTAGAAGGGGAAACAAAAGACTCACTGGAGGAAATACAGAGACAATGTGTGGAGCAGAGACTGAAGCAAAGGCCATCCAGAGACTGTCCCACCTGGAGATCCATCCCAAATACAGCCACCAAACCCAGATGCTATTGTGGATGCCAGGAAGTCCTTGCTGATGGAAGCCTGATATGGCTGCCTCCTTAGAGGCTCTGCCAGAGCCTGACAAATACAGATGCAGATGCTTCAGCTAACCATTGGACTGAGCACAGGGATCCCTGATGTAAGAGGTGAGAAGGGACTGAAGGAGCTGAAGGGGTTTGCAGCCCTGTGGAGGAACAACAGTGTCAACAGACCAGACCCCCGGAGCTCCTGGGGACTGGACCACCAGCCAAAGAATACACATGGCCCTGGCCATTTATGTGGCAGAGAATGGCCTTGTTGGACATCAGTGGGAGGAGAGGCCCTTGGACCTGAGGGTGTTCAATGCCCCAGTGTAGGGGAATACCAGGGTGGGAAGATGGAAGTGGGTTGGTGGGTGGGGGAGCATGCTCATAGAGGCAGGGGGAGGGAGGATGGGATAGGGGGGTTCTGAAGGAGAGACCTGGAAGGGTGAAAACATTTGAAATGTAAATAAAGAAAATAACAGAGAGAGAGAGAGAGAGAGAGAGAGAGAGAGAAGGAACATTTATAGAAGTGAATTCCTTTGGCAAACACATATAACTAATAAGTACTAGAGAAAATATTGAATTCAGTTCTGATGTTACCAAAATTAACATATTTGAGTACCCATAACCTTGAAGCCAATCTCTCTATTCCTTTCAACTTACTTTTTAAAATTACTGCTCTCTGTTAAGAGGATGAGAAAAAATGCTATTTTTATGGACAGATTTATTCAATATCATAACAATAGAGATTGACAGGACATTCTCAGGGCTTAGCTATAGTTAGAAATTTTACACAGTGCCATTGTAGATATCTTCCCCTATCTACAACACTGTGAACTGATGTAATAATCTTACTTAACACACAAAGAAACTAAACTTGTATCAATTCAAATAGCCTCTTCTAGTTTCCAGGGGTGACATGGCAGAAGAGAGATCTTGAACACAGGCCATGTTATTGTCGTTTTGTTTTGATCTTCTTCAGGTGGCTTTATACCAGGAATATAGTCTACTATACAAAGGAATGGAGACTGCCTATTTGGCTTTTCTCTCAAGATCTAAAACTTGAGAGGTTTCTCATTTGTTTTACTTTGAGGGGACTATTCGAAAGCATCTCTTGAATGTTTGGGATTTGAGAAAGGAATGTCAAAACATACTCGTTCTCTTGAGAACTTCTTCTCTATTAAAAATCTTCATGTGATTTCAAACAAAATCTAACCCATATGCTTCTGATTGACCTTTCCAGAGTTATCACTATGTTTTGTAGGGCCACTGGACATTTGGAGTCACTCTGAGCTACTTGTCTTTAAAGCATGAAGTTAATTTCCCACCAGAGCAAAAGACTTGGCTCTCAAAGAAGACCGTGTGTGTGCCAAGTGACAAGCCACGGAGTGTATGTGACTTCCAAACCTGGTTGGCTTATGTTCCTCTTCCCCCAGCATGAGGCTACTGAGTACCAACGTATCTTGTAGTTCCCAGAATCAGACACAGATTCAACTCCCTTTTTAGTTCAGAATTTAGGATAGTATTTTAGCACTGATTTCAAGGAAAATAGAGACTGGAAAATTGCATAAAGGACATGCAAATTACAAAGGAAGACATATAGCTATGCTATTTGTTAATAAAATGGTTGTGTGTCCAGAGAACTCTAGATTCTACAAGATAAAGGATTTTAAAAATAAATTAACAGATAAATGCCTATTGTAACTGATAAGTAGATGGAGTAAAATTACAAGAGAAAATTCAAAATTCACATAGGTCTTTACCACACTGACCTGTGCAAAGGGGAGAGAAGAAAGCCCAGGTATGGGAGGTAACTCGGTTGGTGGAGTGTTTGCCTCCATTCAGGAAGGCCTGGGTTCAATCCCAATGCTGTAAAGAGCCTAGCCACAAGAGAAGACAAATATTTTAATTTATATACTGATAAAGTAAAGTGAGGAGAAAATATAAATAAAAGATAAACCATTTTCATGGATTGGAAGATTTAATATTATTAGAATCAAAGTATTATTAGACCCAAAGTGATAGACAAACTCAGTGTAATCTCTGTTGAAACCCAAAAAGGTTTTCTCATAGAAATAAAAGTATGTTTTTAAGATTTATTCATTCTTATATGTAAGTACACTGTAGGTGTCTTCAGACACACCAGAAGAGGGCGTTAGATTTCATTATGGATGACTGTGAGCCACATTGTGGTTGCTGGGATTTGAACTCAGGACCTTCAGAAGAGGAGTCAGTTCTCTTACCCTCTGAGCTATATCTCCAGTCCAAAAGTAATTCTAAAATAAATATGGAACCATACAAGGCTCCAAATGGACAAAAAACAATCTTGAAAAAGGAAAACGAAGTTAAAGACAAAATACTTTCTGATTTCAAATTATGTTACAAAGCTGTTGCAGTAAAGCCACAAGGTTGGAAGAAACATGGATATCCAAGGAAAACACTAAGTAATAAATTCAAACATGTAAGGGCAATTAAGTTATAAAAAGTGTGCTTGCTGAGAGTACAGACGTGAGAACCAGGCATGGCAATGTGTACCTGTAATCCCAGAACTCCGGAGGCTGAATTAGAAAGACTTCCAAATTCAAGGTCAGCCTGAGGTTCACAGTGAGTACCAGACAAGAAACAACAAGATTGTGAATAAGGAAGGGAGCAAGGGAGGGAGGGAGGGAGGGAAGGAGGGAGGGAGGGAGGGAGGAAAAAAGAAGAAAACATGGGAAATAGTCTCTTTGATAAATGGTCAGTGTCTTAGTTTCTTTCCTGTTACTGGGATTTAGGAAAACTGGCAAGGGCGATGTAAGGGAGAAAGGTTTCTTTTGGCCCACAGTTGTAGAGAACAGTCCCTCATGGTGAGAAAGTAAAGGCAGCAGGAGCTTAAAGCACTGCAGTAAAGAAGCAGCAAGTATTGAAAGAAAGCTAGAACAAATATTCAGCTTACTTTTTCAATCTCGTGCACTTCAAGATTCCCTTCTGAGAGAACAACCTTGCCCACAATTAAGATGAGTCTTCCCACATCAATTAAAGCAAGATTAATAACCTACTGACATATCTAGAACCACCTGGGTGATTGTTACATTGACAATACTCATCATTAAAGTCAATAAATAGTGTTGCTGTATCAAGATAGTCACATACACACACACACAAGAGTTGGAGGGCAACAGAGAGATGAAAGAGAGAAACTAAGGGACAGAAATAAAGCTGGATCCTCATCTTGCACCACACACAGAAATAAATTCAGAATGGGTTAAGGTCTTGAAAATAAGACTTAATTAAATTTGGTAGGTTAGAATTTTAAAAATCTAATTTAAAAGATTTGATGAAGCAGACATTAATGGGAAATGGATGTATTTGGGTGTACCGAAGAGGAGCTTGAAAGAGACAATGATCTAAAAACATTGTATGTTTGTGTGAATGTTTAAAAGTACTGGCACAACCTATTCCCAGATACCCCGAACATCATGTAAAAAGGCTGGGTATGATATTATACAACTCTGGTGGTTCCTGGTTCTGCCTCTCCTCTCGGGGTATCCAGAAGAGGACAGACTCCTTAGTACACCTCCTTCCCTCTGGGATGTTGGAGTCACTGTCAGCCAGACCTTCTCTGAGAACCTTAATGTTATGGCCATTTTAGGCAAAGGCCTTCTCCAAAAATCTTTAATGGAGCACCTCTCTGAGACAATTTTAGCTTGCTCATATTTCTTTACTCATGGTGAGTTTGAATGCATGCATTTTATTTGAAGTGAACCAATTTTGGGGAAGAGTGTGGGAATATACTGGGATGGTAAAGGTCATTGGCTGAAGGCTAAGGCCACTAAGTTGCCTCATTAGCTTGAAGAGGTGTTCCGGGTACTGTCTGCCTTGGATCACCTAGTTGAGGGTCACCTTGTAACTTGCTCTAAGCACAGAAACAGGGAGAGAACTAGCGCCACTCCTACTGGTCTTGTGAGATTGCTAGGGTTTGAACATATTTTACCTCACTGGTTCTGTGCTAGGTCCTCTTGTGGCACCGTCCATGTGTCCCACAATCTCTCATCCTAGTGCTTTGTACAGCAAGATGGGAGATAGAGGTAGATAATCCAGAAGCTCATGGTTCAGTTAGCCTGGCATGTATCAGGTGAGGTAGAAACAAGAGACTCCTTGCCTCAAACAAGAGGAAAGGAGAGAAACAACTTTCTGAAAGTTGTCCTCTGACTTCCACGCATGCACTGGGGTTTGCACACAATTACTGTGATGTAAACAGGTGCGTGTGTGCATGCACACACACACACACACACACAGAGAGAGAGAGAGAGAGAGAGAGAGAACTCTTCCAGTGTCTTTAGTTGACTGTTCTATTGTGGGGCTACAAGACTGATTAGAAGCATCTTGTAGCTAACCTTGAAAGGAGATCTGAGATGCCAGTCATCATAGTCAAGATTATGCTTTGACACTCAACATGATATTTGGATGCTTTAAAAAACAAAAACAAAACAAAAAAACCACTCAGGGACTATTGTGGGTTCAATATGAAATGTCCCCTCCAGGCTCATCTGAATGCTATTTTGGGAGGTTTTGGAAACTTTGCAGAGTTGGACCTAGCTGGAGGAAGGTGATCACTGTGTGTATGGGTCCCTGGTATCTTGTTATTGGCTCCTGACTCATTCTCTGCTTCTGGTCTGCCATACACTGAAGAAATTAAAGAATGCACCTGATTTTGTCTCTGAAACATATTAAATAAGCTTAATAATAGAATTAAAGTAAGAGGAAAGCGCAGAGGATCAAAGAGAGATCCATAAAATATACATAGTCTAAAGAATGAAAAGATTAAAATGCAAACATTGAGTCAAAGAACTATGAAATATTTTCAAATCTCTACCAGGTTTAAGTTACCTTGATGGGCCTATAATGTAAATAGTTAGAGCACACATAGCAAGTATGGCATACAGGATACAGAGAAGGAAGCCTGGGACAACTGGAACTGTGTCATTGCAAGAGTTTCACGTATTTATGTGAGGTGGCAAAATATTCATTCAAGTTATAGTATTCAAGGCAAAAAAGTTTTTACATTGTAATCCTTAGAGTAACCATTGATGATAGCTGAGAGTAGCTGATGAGGTATAGCTGAAAAGTCAATAGGAAAAGTAAAAGGATTTCCAAAGGACATTCAGAAAATTTGAAAGAAGAAAAGGATAATTACAAAATGGGAAAACAATCAAATACAGAAATGGTGATATGTCTAAGTGCAGTCACGTCAACAGTCATTAAAAGACAAAAACTCATAACTCTGGTTGTTGTTAATAGCGGAACCTAAATATAGAGTAAGTGGGAAACCCTTCAGAGGACATTTGAAATTTCCTGTAACTCTAAAATTTTAATAAAATGTAAAGTGTTTTATAAAAGAGATAATGGATGAAGCACTTCACATAATCAAAAAGAGTGAGAGATGAGATATAAAAGCCAGACATAATGAAAACCTTTCTGCACAGAAGTGTTTTAAGCATAGATGTACATGTAGGCAGGAAGGAAACAGATGTCCCATGGGTGTCCGTGAAGTGTATAGATGTACCACACAGAAAAGAATCATCAGCCTGGTAAAAACTGAAATTAAATATATGTGAAGGCAAAGAAGTCATACCAAAGATAGAGGTATTGCAAACTAATTGAGGGTCAACACATCAGGAAGATGGAGTATTTATAAATATGTAAATTCCTAATGAAAACTTATCAAAACACATGAGGGAAAGACTGGTAAAGGACATAAACAAGTTATAACCATAACAAAAAGCTTCAAATCTGCTTTCTCACTGACTGATGAAATGAGCTGGGTAATATAATGAAGACACAAAATATTAGTAGTTTATACCAGGAAGAAATATTGTCTCTATCTTTCCTTCCATCTTGTTTCCTGATACATTGTTCTAAGGTTTTGCCCTTATCTTTGTTGGCCCAACATCATGTTCTCCAAGTAAGAAGAACGAATGGGGGAAGGGCATGTCCTGCCACTTACATACATATTTGTGCTCACAGAATCCAATTACATGACCCTCCCAGATCTGTAACAGGATAGGAAATACAGTCCTATTCTCTGTAACCACGTGGTCTTTAAATCAGGGTCCTGGTAACATAGAAGAATGAGAATATGTAGTAGTTATTCTACTTGTCTCATTGTATGACAAAAGTAGCCAATGAAAGCAACTTAAAGAAGAAAGAGTTTCTTTTGGCTAACAGTTTGTGAATACAGTCCATCAGAATGGAGAAAACACAGCAGCAAGAATGTGAGGTGGTTGGACGCGCTGAATCTGTAGTCAGGAAACAAAGAGAAACGGTGCTCACCTCATGGTCTCCTTTATCCATTTTTATTTAGTTCAGGGGATAGTATTGTCCACATGCAGGATGGATCTTCCTTCCTTAGTTAAACCTCTCTGGAAATGTCACAAACCCCCATAGATGTGTCTGCATACAATTTGAAATCCAATTGACTCAACAATGAGGATTAACTATCACAGAATATGTTTAAAAGTCTTTGAGATAACTTACTTCTTTGTGATTTCTCTTGGTTGTCTTTTGGTTGTTCTTTAGGGTAGCAAAACGATTGCTCTTTTTCTAAGGGGTGTGTGTGTGTGTAAGAGAGAGACTATGTGTACATATATATCTGTCTGAGGGTATGCATGCCTGAGTGAACGACACCCAGCTTGCTCTGAGTGCTAGGCTCTGAGCTCTAGTTCTCATGATTACACAGCAAATACTCTCAAGTATTTAGCCATCTCTCCAGGCCCCACAATTAGTTTTCTATTGTTTTGGTTGCTGTATGTCATGTTATCACAGATATTAAAAGCAAATAAGCCGGATGTGATTTGGAATGGCTTCCTCTTTTAGCTTGAAAGGTATGATCAAATTTTACAGACAGCCTGGCTTGCAGCACGTGCTACCTTCTCCTCCTCCAGGTCATGTGCTGAACCCTAACTCCCACAGTGATGGGATGTGGAGCTAGGATCATTTGAAGAATGATGTTGTCGTGACAAAACGAGTTCAGTGGAGGTCATTTGTCTTTTCTACCATGTGAGGACACAACTATGGGAGGATCAAGCCTTCAGCAGGCACTCAGTCTACAGACATCATGATCTGAGCTCCCTTAGCCTTCAGAACTGTGAAAACTAAATGTGTGTCACTTATGAGCCACAAGCTTGCAGGACTTTTACTATAATAGCCTGAAGAGACAGAACAAAAATAAGCAAGAAGTGGAGATGCTGCCGAACAAGTACTTCAGCTTCAGGAACGAGGAATGTATCATGGGTAGATGAGTTTTGAGGTTCATGCTACACAAAGCCTACACTGCTGGGAATGGACATTAAAGGGGGATTTTAGCCAGGGCACAGAAAAGAAACAGGAAGTCGTCAAAGAAAGTCTCAGTGCTTGGGGATCCCAAAGTGATTGTGAGCAGAATTGATAGAAAGGTGTTGTGTTCCTGAGGAGACATGTACAAATAATCTACTCACCTCAGATGAGGAAAAACAACCAAACCAAACCAACCAACCAAAGTAACAATATCACCAATGACCAATTAGGTGAATCAGAAGGCTTATTGGGGTCACTTATAGGAGCATGGGTGAGTCAAAGGCAATTCGGTATTACCAAAACTCTATCCCAGTATGTGTGACAACTCAAAAAAACCTGAAACCTGGAACTTTCTGTATAACTTTCAGTTTCTCCATAAATTGAGAAAGATCTGTCCTTAGCAACCCTTACTGGATTTGCTTTCAGGGATTTCCTGAGACCTGTGAGTTGTTTGCTTCTTGAGTGTTAAGGAGCGTTCCTTATTTCATTTTAAAGGAAGTTGCTGCACTACAACTATCGTTTGGATAAGGTCTCAAACAGAAAGGAGGAATGTGTTGTTGCTCAGATGAAAGGCAACCCTTGCTAAAGCAGGACAAACTTGTCTGAATTGTGTTCATGTGCCAGTGTTTTATGGAGGGCAGAAGCTTAAGTAATGAAAACAGGTATTTGTCTGGAGTTATTTCTAAGCAAAGTGTTCAGTTTGTCTCCTTTGGGAACCTCAGTAAAATGAGAGAACATAGAATCAACATAGACAGAATTGTTTATTGATAGGGAAGCAGTGCTTTTTGAAATGTGGATTCCTGGCCTATACATATTGGAAAATATGAGAATGGTTGTTTGGAAGGGTATAAGGATGTACCATATGGCCTAGTGGTAATGTTAGCATGGAAGGTGGGTATGTTTTCTCAACACAATGGACCAGAGATTCCAGCGGTATACAGGAGATCATAAGCCAAGTGTGCCAGAGGAAAGCTTCCTGGCAGGTTGCTGTACCCTGGGACAGAGGCTGCCCTAGGATTGGCTACAGCAGACCTAGGGGCTGTGTGAATGGCTTGAGTGCCACGCATCACCCCGACCAGGGTACAGGCAATATATTTGTTATCCATGGGATTCTGTCTTTGGTGCTTCACAACCTATGAGCATGTAGCTGCCTCTACTTGCAGTTCAAGGGATGTTCAGAGAACCCTGTGGCAGAAGCCTAGTAAACTTCAACCACAGAGACAAGCCTAGTATAGGAAACTCTCACTAGGGTATCACCCAGTGAAACGGATGGTCTGGAAACATCCCCGAGATCCCAGCAGCCAGCTTGAGACTCCAGCCTGTGTTAGAACTTCAGTGAGGACAAGACCTTCCCAAGGTTATGATTGCCCAGGGGTGAAAGGACAACCACTGCTCAGCAAACCTGCAGAAGCAAGCCTCCCCCACTGAGTCTGGAGGCAGATGTTAGACTTAAGATTGTCCCTAGGCATTAAAGTTTAAGGATTACTTGGGACCTGTTACTGCTTGCTTTTTTTCCTTTCTCTCTTTTGCAGTGAGAATACACTATGCCTGCCCCACCATTAGGTTTTGGAAGCACATAACGTTCACTTTCATAAGCTCACAGCTGGAGAGCAATTTTCCTCGGGATGAATCATACCTTCATATCTGACTTAGATGATATTTAGATGAGACTTTAAAATTGATGATGGAACGGTTAAGACTCCAGGGTTACTGGGATAGAGTGGATATAATTTGCATTTGAGAAGGGCATGTGGGAGGGGGGTAGCAGATTACAATGCTGTGGTCTGAATCCTTTGTGTGTCCCAAAATGATAGCATTATGAGATATGACCATTTGGGAAAAGATTCCATTTTGTTTCCTCATGAGAGGCATCAGTGCCTGTTTTGTTAACTTGTATGCGTGTGCACACACACAAGTGCATACCCACTAATGACAGACCATCGTGTGAGTCCGCCAGCATCCATCTTCTTAAGTCTATGAGTTTATCAGGTCAAGGGGTTGCTTACCAGAGTGTGGTGACCCCAGAGCATCTGCACTGCTGATAGGGTCTCACCCTGATACAGATGATAACTTCCTCAGAGCTTCCTAGTCTCCTCTTCAGTTAACCGCCTCCCTCGGAAGACTCCAGCATCTCCAGAGACAACAAAGCCACAATCAACTAGGGCAGAAGTACACAAAGCTGGCAGGGGTATACAGCGGATGACTGAGATTTCAGGTGGAACTCTGATGGTCCTTCCCACTTCCTCTTCCTCTGAGAAAATGTTAGCAGGATTGCTCTTGAGGATATCTGAGGCAGGCAGTCAGAGGGGCTCGATTAAAATGGCAATGCCTGTTAATGCTCATGGGACAACATTCTATAGCAGTGCTCTTTTTTTTTCTATTTTTAATTTTTTTTATTAGGTATTTTCCTCATTTACATTTTCAATGCTATCCCAAAGGTCCCCCATACCCACCCCCCCAATCCCCTACCCACCCACTCCCCCTTTTTGGCCCTGGCGTTCCCCTGTACTGGGGCATATAAAGTTTGCAAGTCCAATGGGCCTCTCTTTGCAGTGATGGCCGACTAGGCCATCTTTTGATACATATGCAGCTAAAGACAAGAGCTCCCGGGTACTGGTTAGTTCATATTGTTGTTCCACCTATAGGGTTGCAGTTCCCTATAGCTCCTTGGGTAATTTCACTAGCTCCTCCATTAGGGGCCGTGTGACCCATCCAATAGCTGACTGTGATCATCCACTTCTGTGTTTGCTAGGCCCTGGCATAGTCTCACAAGAGAGAGCTATAACTGGGTCCTTTCAGCGAAATCTTGCTAGTGTATGCAATGGTGTCAGCATTTGGAAGCTGATTATGGGATGGATCCCTGCATATGGCAGTCACTAGATGGTTTATCCTTTCGTCACAGCTCCAAATTTTGTCTCTGTAACTCCTTCTATGGGTGTTTTGTTCCCATTTCTAAGAAAGGGTAAAGTGTCCAAACTTTGGTCTTCGTCCTTCTTGAATTTCATGCGTTTGGCAAGTTGTATCTTATATCTTGGGTATCCTAAGTTTCTGGGCTATTATCCACTTATCAGTGAGTACATATTGATAGCAGTGCTCTTAAAGAAATTAGCTGAGCATGCTCGTGCATACTTGTAATACCAGCAACTTGGGAGATGGAGGCAAGAGGATCATGCTTCAGAAGATGGCCTGGGTTACATAATGAGACCTTGTTTCAAAAAATAAAGATAAATTAAAATGATGTTCTCAAACTAGAAGAGCTTGTTTTACCCTACAGCACACGAGAACATAGCAAGAAGACACCATCTGAGAGGAACAGACCCATGTAGGATACCAAATATGCCACTATCTTGATCCTGAAAATCGCAACCTCTAGAACCAGCAGAATAAAATAGGAGGATTCTTATGCCTCCTGGCTTATAGAATTATGGCTGCCTTGCCCATGAGAATGAAGATAGGATGCCATGGCTGGCTTGTTTGTTCCTGCCACCTTGATGCCTGAAATGCTGTATGACACATAGTAGAGGCTCAGTCACCCTTACTGAAGAAGTGTGTGTGTGTGTGTGTGTGTGTGTGTGTGTGTGTGTGTGTGTGTGTTTCCCAATTTGATGCTTCCATTGCTTTGGAGTTTCTGGACCTGTTCCACTAAAAGCCCAAGTCAGCAATAATCTGGAGACCAATTTGACAAGAAATGTCAGGAATCTTCTCAAACAACTTAAGGAAGAGTTTTTATGAGTAAGAAAGGAATAAAAGAGAAGTGTCATGGATCACTTCCAAGTGGAAAAGATTCCATGTGAAACCCTGCATACACTCAGCCTGACTTCCTTTCTTCCTTCCTTTCTTTCTTCCTTCCTTCCTTCCTCCCTCCCTCCCTCCCTCCCTCCCTCCCTCCCTTCCTTCCTTCCTCCCTTCCTTCCTTCCTTTCCTCCTTCCTTCCTTTCCTCCTTCCTTCCTCCCTCCCTCCCTCCCTCCCTTCTTTCCTTCCTTCCTTCCTTCCTTCCTTCCTTCCTTCCTCCCTTCCTTCCTTCCTTCCTTCCTAAGGTCCTGTCAGAAACATGCTCTCTCACCAAGGGTCTCCCTCATGGGCTTGAGGATGGATGCCCAAGAGCATTCTTTGGATTAGTTGATGTTTTTTAGGAGATGAACACACTGGTAGTGCACCATAACACATCAGATCACTGCCAGTTAACACTGTCCTAGACGATTCCATCCGACTGTGGAAGGCAGGGGCCTGAGAAACAAGAACAGGAGCAGCCAAACTCTGTTTGATTGTGGGAGGAGCCCAGATCATAGCAAGCAGCCAAAAAGAGCCAGGCAGAGTCAGGAGAGAAGATACACACCAGCCCAACCCAGGGGCAACCTAGGACAACGAAGGCAGGAAAGAGCAAGAGGGGCCTCAGTAGTCTGGTGGCACTGACTTTCACTCCCCAGATGTTGCAGGTGCTAGAGAAATGCTTGTTGAAGAGAGCAGTAGGGCGTGATATTTGTTGATTTTAGTTTCTTAGAAAATATTTATATCTTGTTTACTCTGTGCCCAGCCCCATTCTAAGCACTTAACAAAAAAATGAAACTTAGCCAGAGTGCTGCCCTTATCGCAAGTCAGAGTTTAAGAGCCAGCTCTGCCAGCTTCTGGCAGTGTGACCTTGGCCAGCACCTTGTGCCTTGCGTGGTTCATTTATCCCCTATATGGGGACAGAAAAAGTGAGGGTTTCTTATGGTTACAGTGAGGAGTCCTTGGGCTAAAAGCCATAAAGACAGTTTGTGGGCTATGAAATGTTTTACAAATGATTACTGCTGTTAGAACGAAGCCAAAGATTGGTTCAGCCTCTAAAGAAAGCAACAACATCAAAAGAGTTGTCTTTTCAACTTATAACTGCTTCTGTTGTCTCTTCCATACCTTGTGCATTCTGAAGTTGGACTGTTTCGTTCAAGCCCTGGTTCCTAACCCATTAGCTACATGACTTCAGGCCAGCCTTTTAATCTCCCTGTGATTCGGCTTTCTCCTCCATAAAACCAGGGCTAATAATAGATCTTCTCCATTGGGTTGAGGCAAAACTTTTAAAAGAGAATGAAAATAAAGTACTTAGGACAGTGACCCGGAATAAATGCACCGTAAATGGTGCACCTCTCTGATCTCTTAAGCCCCACAATGTTACAAAGTAGGGATAATTATTGTGATTGTCTGCATTTCCAAGGAGAAAACAGAAGGCCAGAAAGGTTAGGTAACTTGCCCAAGTGCACATACCTAGAGGCTGATGGAGCCAGGATTCTTCGACAGGTCTGTCTGCCTTGGACAATTTTGTGGTTGCTAAGCAAATGCTCGCAACTGTCCATAATGACACACAGGGGAAACTTGAGCCAAAAGAACTAGAATTACAAAGTTGGAAAAGAAAGAGAAGTGACAGGAACATTTCTCCTTAAGTGTTGCATTACTACCAAAAATGGGGGGGGTGAGAAAGGCAAAACCTAGAGAAGCCAGGAATAAGAGGTTCCCAGAAGCCACATAGCCCCATCTCCTGCTGCCCAGGCAGCTATAGAGCCTATTGTCTGTAAACCAAGCTTCCTCTTCTTCCTCCTGGGCTGTGACCCATACTAAACTCTTGTGGTCAGACAGGCTGGAGCTCTAGCCAATGGGGTCTGAGAGGGAGGATAAGACCCTCCTCTAGATCAGGCTGGTTGCCCTCTCCTCCCTTTCTAAATGATTCCACTCACTTGAATGTGGTGACCTAAAAAGCCACAAATAAAAAGGAATGGAGCCTTAACCTGACTGGGACCTAAGGACCCAAGACGCCTCCTAGAGGAGAGGTGAGATTTTACAGGAGGATCTATAACTCCCTGTAATGATTGAATCATTACAGAGTTTGGCACCAACACTAGCATAAGTTTACCAATATTTTCTGATGCAGGGATGGGTAGGTCTTCTGCCTATTTCTCACCCAACTTCTGCTTCAATTCTCAGTCATGGAGAGCTCGTTTCTTCCCAGACTGTCCCTTCAGCCATGCTCCCATGCTCCATCAACATTTACTAAGCTCCTACCTGGTGCCTGGCACTGAGCTGGAAGCAAAGTAGTGAAGAACAGGACGCCAAGAGTTCTGTCCTCACCAGGGTCATCTTTCAACTTAGGCTGCTGAGTGGCAAACAAGTAAGGAGGCAAGATGGGAGGTATTTCTAGACTTCCATAAACATCTTGTAAGAAAGCAACAGATTGAGGAGACAAAAACCCTGGGAAGATTACCTTTAGATGAGGGTTGGGGGTAAATGGAAAGTTGACACGGAGGAGATGTGTAAGGGGACAACTTTGGAAGATCATATATACATATATTAAATATACACATTATATGTATATGTATATGTATATACACATACATAAAGTATAGACATATATAAAGCATATACATATACACCTATACATATATCTTTTTTAAAATGTATTCACTTATTCATTTTACATCTCAATTGCTGGACCCCCTCCAGGTCCTCCCTCACACAGTCCCTCCCCCCATCCCCCATTTCCCATCCTCTTCTCCTCTTAGAGGATGGATTCCCCCCACCTTGGCATATCAAGTCTCTTCAGGGTTAGGTGCCTCCTCTCCCACTGAGACCAGACGTGGCAGCCCAGTTAGGGGAACAGATTGCACAGACAAGCAATAGCTTTAGGGACAGCACCCCCTCCGGTACATATATCTTATATTAGGACAATGTATTTCCTTTAGGTCCATCCCCTGGTTCTAATTGCATAATCTGGGTAGAGAAGACTCTATCATTTCAATTTTGAAATGACAGCATCCAAGGTTTGCACTCAGGTGCCATGTTTCTGCCTTTACCCAAAAGCCCTACCTCCACCTCCAGAAGCAACTCCACAGAACTGGGAGACCCAGACATTAGCAGCAGGCACTGGAAACAGCAAGAGACCTGCAGCAAGGATCCAGGAGAAGGATGAGGTCCCAGAGACTCTCTGCTGAGGCCACGTCTTGGATCACAGGGGTCCACTCCCACATCTTCACTTTTTTTTTTATTTCACAGGACAGCCTGCTAACTGCTGACTCATATCAGCCGTTCATTTTCTGGCACTGGGAGGGAGTGGGCATGGTTAGGAGCCTTCAAGGGCTCCACTGGAAGTTCTCTCTCTCTCTCTCTCTCTCTCTCTCTCTCTCTCTCTCTCTCTCTCTCTCTCTCTCTCTCTCTCTCTCCTCTCTCTGTCTGTCTCCTGAAAAGAATTTATTTTTTCAGGATTAGAACCATGCCCTACCCCCTCCAGGTTTGAACACCAAAACAAACCCAGCTGTCCCCAAGGCTGGGCTGAAACCACAGGAGTTTGGCTGGCGAGCCAAAGAGCCAGCAGGGAGAGCCACTCCAAGGCTTGCCCCTCCAGGTTCCTGCTGTGCTCTGCACCAGGGCAGAGAGGCTGCGTGCCTAAGGCCCAGCCCCAGTCTCATTAGACTCACCCAGCAGTTCCCCAAGGACAGTAAGTCTGCCCTCCTCACCAGTAGGCTCCTAGGCAGTAGAGGCCCACCCTGCACAGCCTGAGCTGGCTGATACCTGTGTCTCGTATACCTCAAATAGTCCCCTATTGCTTTGGGGCTCTGAGACAGTCAAGGGACTTTAAGCCCCAAAGCTGGACACTGGTTCAACTGTTATCTGGGCTTCATTTAAGAATTAAAAACAGGCTGTTCCTGTCTTCTCACACTTTCCCCTGAGGTCAGTGGGGCAGGACTGAGTAATGACTTCCAGAGGGTGTGACCTGGAAGCAAACAGTGTGGCTATAAGAACAGGACACTCTGTGTTCCACTCCCTCCCAGGCAGGGAAGTCAGAACAGAATCACACCACCTTGATCTGTTCTTCAGTGGTCTTCCTGTCACTACCTGTACCTTCTGGGTTCTTCTCCCAACCTTGATTTGCAGATTTGATGGCCTTCTCACTCCCTGCCTACTCCCAGACTCTAGGCAAGGGTCACAGTCCAGGGAAGTACCTTGCAAAGACTTGACTGGTGCCAAATCCCCTTGTTATGCTAGGTTGGGCTCAACCATGACAGTGAGCACCCCAACTCAGTCACCTCATGCTACCTTTGGTTCCCATATGTCCCCCACATCTCCATCTGCATGCAGATACCTGAGAAAGGACTCATCTCAAATCATTAGGAAAGTTATGTAGGTGGCTTCATATCTCTATATAAAATAGCAAGGGTTTTGTTTGAGGTTTGATTTTTGACCAGAGAGTACTTTCAACTTTTGCCTGTGTTTAATATTCAAAAGAGTTGTTTATTTTTAAAAGTATATCCTGGCTTCCATGAAAAAACAGGTATGGTCTAGACAGGCTAAGGTAGAGAGCAGTGGCTGCTCTTTTAGACCCCGGGTGCATGGCCTGTGCCTCCTACCTGTGACAATGCACATTTTCTTCCCTTTCCTGCTCATCCCTATAGGAATTCCAGGTTCCCCATTTGGTTCCAAAATCCAATTACATCCAAGCACAGAGCAATTTGTCCCCATGGGGCGTGTCCGGGTATCAACGACAGATCAAACTCTGAGAAGGAAGGAGCTAGTGGAGGGGAGGTTGTGCCCTTGTGGTGTGTGTGAAATCAAGCCATAGAATCACATTCCACTTGCATAGTCAGACTGCACAGTAGTTGTGAACTGCAATTTACAGATGAAAACATGGCATGGGACGGCATGAGAAGAGTTACTGGGACCAAGGGACTAAGACTAACAGAAGCAGCATTGACTTGGGTCAGCAGCCCCACGTGGGCCTCCTGTGCTTCTTCCTGCTGAGTGTTGTTACAGCGGCAGACTCTTTTCTTACTGAGCAGAGTCAGGTGGGTGATCTCCCGTCCAGCTTGAGCTTTCTGGAATTCAATACTTACTATCCTTAGGTGAAATTATTCTACCATAGGAGAGTCTCATAACCCCTTCGGTTCCACTGAGAATAAACACTTAGAGGTGTTCAACAATAGCCAGACTCAACTATCTCCTGCCTTAACAACCACTCCTCCACTTGAGAATTCACTCGGTGAGAAATCTACTCTGCTAAAGACTGTATCATATTACTCTCCTGAAGATGTTGTAGAAGAAGGCTCTATGGCTCTGGGGTGCAGGCAATCAAAATAGATCCATGCAACAGATCTCAAACAATAGACAGACATCAGGAGTACAGCTTGGTCCTCAAAGAGATTGCAGTGTGGAATGGAGTTTCACCAAGGCCAAGGATCACAAAGTAGGCTTTAGTAAGACCGCGATCTATTAGTTATAAAGTGCTAAAATAAATAAAACAATATGAAACAGGAGACTTCCAGGTGGTTCAGCAGGTCAAGGCCCTTATCAGCAAGGCTTGGTGACTTTAATTGAGTTCAATTCCCAGGACCCAGATGGTGGAAGGAGAGAACCAACTCAACAAGTTGTCCCCAACTTCCAGATTCACACAGTGACTCTGTCTTTCTGTCTCTCTCTCTCTCTCTCTCTCTCTCTCTCTCTCTCTCTCTCTCTCTCTCTCTCACACACACACACACACACACACACACACACACACACGAAGGAAGGGAGGAAGGAAGGAAGGAAGGAAGGAAGGAAGGAAGGAAGGAAGGAAGGAAGGAAGGAAGGCAGGCTGGAGATATGTCTCAGTGATTAAGAATACAGCATTTGATTCTCTTCCAGAAGATTGGGATTCAATTCCCAGCACCCACATGATGGCTAACAAACATCTGTAGCTCTAGCTCCAGGGAACCCAACAACCTCTTCTGTCCTCCATGAGCACTGCAAACACCTGGTACACAGACATACACGCAGGCAAAAACTCATGCACATATAATAAAAAATCTGACATAGTCCCAATACTCCTCAAATTATTCCACAAAATAGAAACAGAAAGTACTCTACCCAATTCATTCTATGAATTCATACTTACTCTGATACCTAAACCACACAAAGACCCAATGACCAATTTCCCTTATGAATATTGATGCAAAAATACTCAATAAAACTCTCGCAGATCGAATCCAAGAACACATCAAAACAATCATCCATCATGATCAAGTAGGCTTCATCCCAGGGATGCAAGGATGGTTCAATGTACAGAAATCCATCAATGTAATTCACTATATAAACAAACTCAAAGACAAAAACCACATGATCATCTCATTAGATGCTGAGAAAGCATTTGACAAAATCCAACACCCCTTGATAAAAGTCTTAGAAAGATCAGGAATTCAAGGCCCATATATAAACATGATAAAAGCAATCTACAGCAAACCAGTAGCCAACATCAAATTAAGTGGTGAGAAACTGGAAGCAATCCCGCTAAAATCAAGGACTAGACAAGGCTGCCCACTCTCTCTCTCCCTACCTATTCAATATAGTACTTGAAGTCCTAGCCAGAGCAATTAGACAACAAAAGGAGATCAAAGGAATACAAATTGGAAAGGAAGAAGTCAAAATATCACTATTTGCAGATGATATGATAGTATATATAAGTGACCCCAAAATTTCCACCAGAGAACTCCTAAACCTGGTAAACAACTTCAGTGAAGTAGCTGGATATAAGATTAACTCAAACAAATCAATGGCCTTTCTCTACACAAAGGATAAACAGGCTGAGAAAGAAATTAGGGAAACAACACCCTTCTCAATAGTCACAAATAATATAAAATACCTTGGTGTGACTCTTACTAAGGAAGTGGAAGATCTGTATGATAAGAACTCCAAGTCTCTGAAGAAAGAAATCAAAGAAGATCTCAGAAGATGGAAAGATCTCCCATGCTCATGGATTGGCAGGATTAATATAGTAAAAATGGCTATTTTCCCAAAAGCAATCTACAGATTCAATGCAATTCCTATCAAAATTCCAACTAAATTCTTCACAGAGTTAGAAAGGGTAATTTGCAAATTTATCTGGAATAACAAAAAACCTAGGATAGCAAAAACTATTCTCAACAATAAAAGAACCTCTGGTGAAATCATCACCCCTGACCTCAAACTGTACTACAGAGCAATTGTGATAAAACAACAACCACAACAACAAAAAACTGCATGGTACTGGTACAGTGACAGACAGGTAGGTCAATGGAATAAAATTGAAGACCCAGAAATGAACCCACACACCTATGGTCACTTGATCTTTGACTAAGGAGCTAAAACCATCCAGTGGAAAGAAGACAGCATCTTCAACAAATGGTGCTAGGTCAATTGGTGGTTATCATGTAGAAGAATTCGAATTGATCCATTCTTATCTCCTTGTACAAAGCTCAAGTCTAAGTGGATAAACACAAATTTTAAAGCTCCTAATGAAAGGGTGGGGTTTAGGCTCATAGAGATGAATGAATGGGAATTCAACAAACATGGGTGAGTAGGAAGTAACTCCATCTCCAGCTCTTCATCCACTCACCAAGTACCACAACTTCTCACCACCAGCCATTGCTCTAGACCATGAGATACGAGAGGTAATGAGACAGGCAAGAGCCCTGCTCACTTGCTAGTGGTTGACATAGATGAATATACACAATATTTTCATCTGCTAAAAAACCTGAAAAATATTAAACAAAGCTGTTGTGCATAGACAGTGTGCTGGCTAGTTTTATGTAAACCTGACACATGCCATTTGGGAAAGAGAAACTTCAGTTGAGAAAATGCACCCACCAAACTGGCAAATCTGTGATTTATTTTCTGGATTGATGGTTGATGTAGAAGGGACCAGCTCAATGTTGGTGGAACCACTCCTGGGCTGATGGTCTTAAGTGCTATAAAAATAAGTATAGAAAGTCATGGGGATCAAGCCTTCATGGCTCTAGCATCAGTTCCTATCTTGAGTTCTTTCCCTGAGTTCCCTGGATAATGGTCTACAAACTATAAAATTAAATAAACCCCCTTTCCTCCCCCAAGTTATATTTGGTCATGGTGTTCTAGCACAACAGTAGAAACCTAAGACAGGAGTGACTAAACTATGTTCAGGAAGAACCTTCATGAGAAAGATCTAATATATCTGAGTCATAGCCTGGAGACGATCATGCCATGATTGGGAGCAGAAGTAAAAAGGTCCTGAGGCAGAAATAATAAAAGTACATGATGCATTTACAGGACTGAGAATGAGAGAGGCACTTGGAGATAAGTCTTGGAACACAAGCAGGAGTCACATCATGTGTAGTTGTTGTGTCAGTAAATGCAGTATAACTGAGCATGAGAAGCCAATGGACACAAGCTAATCTGTAATCTTCAAAGATTCTTTCACTACTGTATAAGCAATGAACTAAACAGGTTCAAATACAAATAGGGAGATGTATTACTCTGCTCCAGTGTTCATAATACAATACCATGGACTGTGTGTCTTAAACAACAGAAGCATACATACCTTGGTTCTGGAAGCAAGATGTCCAAGATTAAGGTGTTGGTAGGTTCAACTGCTGGAAAAGGTTCCCTTTCTGACTTATATAAGGCTCTTTCTTACTGAGCCCTTACATGGCCTTTCCTACCATATGAGGGCAGAGAATGCCTCTCTCACTCCTTAAATGTCACCTGTCCTATCAGATTAGAGCTCCATCCTTCTTAGTTCAACTTTGATGGCCTCCTAAAACCCCATCTCCAAATTCAGTCAGTCTGGGAGTTAAGACTTCACTGTATTAACTGAAGATGGAGAACAGGGATGTAATTCAGTGCTTAGCCCATCAATTGCAAGGACTAATGGGTACCCTCACAAGATTTCACCCAGGGATCCCAAAGATCCAGGTGGTGAAACAGGTTTGACCTTGATGATGGGTTGTCATCTCACACAGTCGTTTATATCTACTTTATCATTAGATATTCATAATCTCTAGCAAATGAAAGGAAACCTCTCCAACCACATCAAGTCTCTGTCATCTTTGGCTACAAAAAAGAGAGTGATCTAAATTCTTTGCTCTTGTTATCATAGCTCTTACAGGAAATGGAGCCAACAGAGAGAGTGAGATGTCCCACTGCACACTCAGAGCAAGGCGGAGCACTGTGGATTAAATACCACTGCTGCTTCTTCTCATTTTTCTCTCCCCATTGAAGTTAACACGGAGTGTTCTCCCCAGTGTCAAATGAGCAATTTGCCACCAGAAACCTGGGTGAGGAGACTTTCGTTAAGCAAGGTATAATGGCACACTTACCTGCCCATCACTTGGAAAATGGAGACAGAAGTATCATGAAATCAAGGATATCTTCAGCTAATCTAACCTGTCAGCCACATGTGACAACATGACTAGCTATACTTCCAGTTCAGGGCTGGCCAGCCTGGACTACATAAGACCTGTCTCAAACAACAACAAACAACAACAACCACCAAGATTTGTTCTTCTCTTTAATACCAGATGACAAGTTAATTCAAACAGTGTTGGGAATTGGTTTTAGTGCTTTGTCTTAATTCAGTTGCCAGAATCACATGAAAATCTGTGTTCAGACGCTAAAGGAAGCCTGCCCCCAGTTGGCTCTGATTGGAAAATAAAGTTGCAATAGCCAATGACTGGACAGGATGAAAGAGGCAAGACTTTTAGATTGCATGGACAAGGAATAGAGAGGAAGAGAATTGCCCTGACTCAGAAGTAGAGGAATTAGATGTAAGAGCTGGAGGAAAGAAAGCAATGTAAGAATTCAGGAAAATGGTGCTAGGGGCCCCTCCCCCAATTTGGTCTGGGGTAGCAGAAATGAAATACTGATTTAGCAAGTGAACTGTCCACACATCTTCACTTGCAGATGTTCGTTGCAATGAGTCATTGGTCTGCTTGAAGGCCTCTGGCTTCTGTAACATGATCAATATTGGATTCTCATGGGGACTCCTCCCAGCTACCCTGTGGTTACCCTTTGTCATGCAGATCATAGGGCTTTGGATAAGAAGGATTGGCCCATTCACACACTCCCAACAATTCACAGATGAAGTAGATTTTTGGGGTGGGACAACTCAAAGCCCTTGAGCCTTCCTGTTAGTTGAGCTGATCCCACATCCACACCTTCAGAGTGTCCTTTCCAGCACTGCCCTAGCTAGGCTGCCATTGGCAGGAAGCAGGGTCAGCTCTCTCGTATCCTTATCCCCCACCCCCACCCCTACCCCCGGGGATCACCTGCACCCATGCCTCCAGAGCCAGCTCCACCGTGCTGACCAGTCAAGTCCTGATCTTCCAATCATTATAGTTAGTTAAGGGCAGGAATAGCTCTCCGGCTTCATGCCTTCAGGGCTAACACTCTCAGGTGGTGAGAGGTGAGGAGGTGTGCACTGTGCCCACTCACTTCACAGTCAACAAGTATCAGGGTTGGCTCACCTGTGGCCCCTGTAACCAGGGGAAAAAAACTCTACTGCTGACTCTAACTCTTGTTAAAACAGAGACATAGTCATCTTAGAGAAAAGCAAACCCATGGGCAACATTGCAAGGCAGGTTGTCTTAATTTTGTTTCCTGTAGCTGCAATACAGTTCTTGAAGTAAAGCAATAAAGGGAGAAACGGTTTATTTTAGCTTACAGTTCCTGGTGACAGTCCATTGTAGGAGGGAGCTTGAGGAAAATGAACGTATCACATTCACAGTCAGGACAGAGAGCAATGCATATATGCAGGCTGATGTTCAGCTCTACTTCTCCTCTTTAGGATAACTCCTGCCTAGGGAGTGGGGCCACCCACAAAGGATGGGTTTGCCCACCAAATTACAGAAATCAAGATACTCCCCCACAGGCATTACAACAGGCCAACCTGAACTAGACTTAACATTTAAAAACATTCTTTGTCTGCTGCCCAGTGGATATCAGGCAATCAAAGTTAGAAACATGGCAATCAAAATTGTCTTCAGGCACTGTCTGTTGCCAAATGTTTCTGGGTAACAAAGACATCAACAAACGTATCTGAAAGGGGCTTAAGCCCTACAAGTCATGAGGTCTCTGGAGTTAATGTGGTTCCTTTTTAACCCAAAATCCATACATCCAAAATAGTTCTAGCTACAAAATCAGAGACCACATAAAGTGGTCCCTAAGACAGAATGAGATGAATAACTTCCTGGGTAATGTTGTTTTGTCTGCATAATATCTAATCCTCTGGCTCTTTTGTAACAGCATTGTGTTCGGCTTGGTGACACTGGGTGGGAGACAAAGATTCCTGAGAGTATTAGATATTCCAAGCCAGGCTGTTTGCCACCAAAGAACAGAGGTTGGCTTCAACTTCCTCTTTCTGATGAAGAACAAGCCTCCTGCAATCATGACACAGGACAATCAGGCAACATAAGAAACTGATCTCTGCTCATCCTGTTGTTTAAACTAGGGTTTTACAGGCATGGTTGGCTGTGTTTGTACTCTTGGCGACCTTGTTTTCAGACAAGAGGGGAAAGAAAGAATGACTCAAATCCAATAGCCCCACTGATCCATCTTCTCCTGTAGCACAAGTCACTTGCAATGGGAAACAAACTGCTAGCCCCGGGGATGGCTACAGTGTGGTTTCATGTGTCAAACCCAACCTAGAACAAGCTGCCGAAGTAGAGCAAGGTCATCTCCAGGGTTTCAGATGCCAGGCCAAGGAATTTCAGTCTCATTCCACAGGGATATGGAAGCAAGAAGCATCACTGCCAGTCAAAGTTGGGAAATGCTGCTTGTTCACAAGAAGACTGAGGGGTCCAACTACTTTGCCCTCTTGTTCAATCCCAGAGGGCTGTAGGGTTAATGTTCACCTTCAGCAGAGCTGACCTCCTGAACTTGCATTCTCTCCAGTCCTGTTTCTTCACTCTCTGGCCCAACTTAGTGAGGGGAGGACAGGAGCTGGAGCCAAGAGCCTCACTGGGGAAATGAGCTTGGTCCTCTCTTGCTCCATTGCTCAAGGTGGATTCTTGACCCCCCAAGGTCACCATGCTTACAGACTCTGAAAGGAGTGGAGACAAAGCTGCCTCGGTGGGACTCAGAAAACACATTCTGGCTTGGCAGCACTTGAGAGGATTCTGGAAACTTTGTACCAGATTTTATTTTGTTTTGTCCATAGACCCTTAAAGGAAACTGCTGCAATAGCCTCTCAGGGCTCGATCTCCCATCATTCTCCTCCCATGAACTGCCAAGAATCTGTCATGGCCCAGGTTCATCCCTAGCACCCTTCACCCCCCACCGGGGCAATCACCTTCTTTCCCAACGTGTGGTCAGCTTTCCTGAGGTCATCTCCAGGCAAAAGCAGAGGGTGCTCAGGCTGCTAACAACCACCATACACCTGTCCCTTACCTAGTGATTGCCACATTCCAAATGCCAATTTAAACATGTCATCTTCCATGTAAGTCAAGACAATCTCAGGAAGCAAATACAATTACTGTCTTCATTTATAAGTTATACTGAGGACACAGAATGATTTGTTGGTGGCCCACAACTCATATCCAAACCTGGCTCGGACTCCAAGGCTGTGTCTCCTTGGCTCTCCAATCCCTTTTCTCTGCACTTCACTAGGGATCTGCCCCTTGCTCTGCCTCTTGGAACCCATTGCTTTGGTTCTCAATTTTCTCTAGTAAGTTATCCAGCTCTTCTGATCCACAGATCCCATGCTAGGTATAGCCTCAGCTTGACTATGAATAAATTGGTTTTATGTCTTTATTGGTATATATATATATATATGAACTTCCTTATGACATTTTAATATATGTATATGAGTTTTGTTCCTATTAATATCCAGAACCTTTGTCTCCCTCCCATTCCTGCTGATCCCTCCCTTTCAAATTAGTCCCCTTCTAGCTTCATGTCATATGTGTGTGTGTGTATGTATATGTGTATGTGTATGTGGGAGAGAGGGAGAGAGACACAGAGACACAGAGAGAGAGAGAATATCAGTGGATACCAGTAGAGTTAGGTACAGAGACACCTGATCAGTGGCTATAGCACCTTTAGTAACCATTTCTGGCCTATAGATCCCCAAGAAGGATAGCCTCACTTGCTGAAATGAATTAAAATTCTTCGGACCCTCAGGCCCTCAGTTTTCTCATCAATAGCATGCTGGTTCCCAGCCCATATTTATTGTCTCAGCATGGGAACTAAGCTAGCCCTTGTGCCTCTGAGTCCTCAAGAGTACAAACCTGAACGATCTTATCCCACCAATGCAGAAGTAAGTCCCATATGTCCTAAGGCTCAGGCCCTACCTGGACACTGAGCAACCTATGAGATCTCCAGATAAACACAAACTGGCTGCCTGGGAGCTTCCCAGTACACTGACAATACCTGCCCTTGGCTCTTTCCTCACACAGAGGTCACATTCCTTGGCCTAGAGGCCCAGCACAAGAAAATAAGGCTGCCAGACATAAAACATTAGGGGCTCTGATTTGCTTTTTTTTTTTAACTTCTGAACCTCTAGGTTCTCTTGCTTGATTCTGATGCAGGAAGAAGAGGGTGGTGGGGTGCTGGATTCAGCAAAGAGGAGAAAAGTTCCTTGCTGGCAGCTGTTAAACAGAAAACACTGTCAAAACCAAGGCTAAGGCCAGTGGATTTCACTGCAGTCAAGCTGTGATCAATTCTCTGTAGACCTCAGACCCAAGCTTGGCTTAAAGAGACTCGGAGTGCCGTTTCAAAGCTCTGTGGTATCTGCCGTATCCATTCCTGGGTTTTCATAACAAAGCACCCCAAACGAGTGTCTTAGAACAGCAGAAAGTATTATCTTGTGGCTCTGAAGGCTAGTAACCCAAGGTCACGGTGTCAGCAGCCTGTGGTCCTTCTAAAATCTGTAGTGGGAAAAAAGTCTCCCTGCCTCTTCCAGCTTCTGGGGGTTCTTGGCTGATGACAGTATTATTCCAAACTCTGCCTCTACTTTCCACGCTAAACCACCCTGGCAGCTCAGAACCAGACCAAGGACCCTGTCTGTGCAAGACAGGTAGGCGCTCTGCCTCTGAGCCTCATCCCCAGTTTCATCCATTTTGCCATCTTGCCTCTGTTTTCATGTGGTCTTCTCCATACCCCCCCCTCTCTCTCCCCCCTCCCCTCCCTCCCTCCCTCTCTCGGGTGTGCATGTGCATGTGTATAAGTGCACATACAGGTATATGTGCACATGTATGTGCATATATGTGTAGGCCAGTAGACAATCTCAAGTGTCATTCCTTCTCAGGTACTATCTACCCTGTGAGTTTGTTTGTTCGTCTGTCTGTTTGTTTGTTTGTTTCTGAGACAGGATCTCTCACTATCCTGCATCTCCCCAATTAGGCTAGGTTAGATGGCCATTGAGCCTCAAAGATCCAGCTAACTCAGCCCCGAGAGTACCCTCCATGTATGGGCTCTTTTATGTGGGTATTGAACTTCTGTTCTCATGCATGTACCATGAGCATATTAGAGACTGAGACAAATTTCCCATTTCTGTAAGAGATTACTGCTCACTTCTGCCTTTAAAACCTTATTTATTCATTTATTCATTCATTTATTTATTTACTTATTTATTCATTTACTTATTTAGTTATTTATTTATTATTTCTATAAGGTGCTGTTTTCAAATTAGTTCATTCAGGAGTCCTTGCGGGTAGAAAGCCAACAGACCATGTCAGAGGGCTACATAATTAGCTCTTAACATCTGCCTTCCCCAGACCATGAGCCTGCTAGACAAATAGAGGCATGAAAGGTGCCAGCTTGGGCCCCAGTCTGACACTTGGTTTTGATGAGTGATTTGGACCATAGACCCCCATTTAGCTTGGAAAAAAAAAGTTGAAATGAGATCACAGGACTCAGCAAAATTTATAGCTAGAGGTAGCCCCTGAGATCATCCAGCACTTCCTGAAGTGTGCTCACCAGAATAAGACTCCTGGGAAGTCACCTTGGGTAAGGAGGGTCGAGCCTGTTGATGCCCTCTCGGGGCTTCTGGGGTAAATCAGCATGGTGAAGCCCCAGAAAAGTGACATGGTAAAGAAGGTTGTCACTATGTCTCCCAAACTCAGTTTGTCTCAGAAACCTGTTTCTTAGATAATCCTGAGGGTGCTTTCGATCCATGCTCCACACTTGAAAACCCGTGCAGCGCCACCTTTCAGTGTGTATTAGAAAACCCAGAATTAATCTTAGATCCTGCCCCACATGGATTCCCTGCTCCCACACCCTCATCCCAGGCACAAGGTTAAGGGGAACTCACACCGATCTGAAAACAGCTTTACCACTATTCTTGAATTTTTAATTCTAAAATTTTAATGCTATGTACTCATTAGTAAAACGTTACATGTCACAGAGAAAGGGGGTGGGGGTTAATAGGATTCACCTTCCATCTTCCCATCTTCAAATAATCAACCCGTGCAAGATTGATTGTTCACAACTTCACTATGCTGGCCACCAGTGGTTGTCCAGGAAGATGAAGAAGCTAGTGAACCAAAAGAAGCAGGGACCATGACCAGAGTTCAGAAGTATGTCCTGATGGGAGCTATTGAGCAGACTGCAGCCAATCCCCTTGGCCTCCTGATTCTCTGCTTCCTCCTTACCATGTGGAGGAGAATTATCTATGGAGAAGACTGCTCTTTTGGGGGACCTGCTTAGTATATACAGTGTGGTGATAATGATGATCATGATCATGATGTGCAATTGTCCCAGAAAGGAAACTTCTCACCTACCAGAGAAGGTCGATAACATCACTGAAGCCTTGAGTACCCACACGTGTTGCCTTGCCTCAGGTCTCACAGCTGTTAGCATGTGCACAGCCAAGACAGGAGAACCAAGAGCGTGTCTCTGAGCTCTCTCTTACCTTGATTCTGAAGATGGTACCTGAAGCCCAGAGGCTGTTATGGATGCTCATGAGGATCTAGGTGCTGCGGCTGACAACATGCAATGTTGGCACCTATGCACTGTGGTTATAGTCTTCTGGGTTTGCTGAGACAGTAGGAAGGGCAGTGCCTGGTTCAGAGGAGGGGCATTTTCTGCTGTCAGCTTTCAGCTGTCAATGAAAGCTCTGCTTATCATTTGTATACTCTCTTCTCTGTCCATCCAATCATCAGAAGCTTTGGGTATTCATCGCTAGAGTTCCTGATGACTCTTATCACACAACCCCAGCAGCCCTGAGTCTACACACCACACAGTAACAATTTCTAATCGACGGCATCAACACATTCAAAATCATTCCAATACCCCAAGTGAACTTTGGCCCAAAGCTGTACAATGTGATTTAAGCTATGTTGCTCACATAACCCATCAATAGCAGTCAAAATTCTACTGCGTGTTATTTTCCCTAGATGTCGGAAGACAAAAGAAAACTTGATTTGTTTGAATGGTCTTTGAGTGGAATTAGTTGCAGATTATGTTTATCCTTTAAACCAGAGGTTCCATTGGTGTGGTCTCAAGATGCCTTCACAGTTGTCAAAACCCCAAAAGCTCAGACAGCTTTATTTAGCAGTGAGTTGTATCTCTCCAAGATACACAAGAAGAGTGTCATTGTTTACTACTTCCTCAGGCACCCTACTTCCTGATTTTATTCTGGACAGCAGACTTTCATATCTATTGCTGCAATTAGCCTACTACGTATCATAAACCTCATAGCCTCTGCCACCCTCTTCTGTTGATTGAGGAAGAGAAGAAAAGGTCAAATACCGTGTTAACATTATATAAAAACAGCTTTAGCATCACAAGGCTCCTGAAAAGACCTCCACAATCTACACATTGAGAACTGATACTCTAATCACAAAACCTTCTCATGCTTTGTACCTATAACTCCAAGTTCAAGATCCAAAGGACTTGAGCTGTGGGTCACCTTCCATCCTCACAATCAGCCTTCTAATGTGTTCTTGTCTTCTAAAGCATCTCACTGCATTGAGGAATTACCAGTTAGAAAAACTATCTCTCAAAGAGCCTGATTCTGCTCCTGACTAACTATGTGACCTTATACAGGACAGGGAGCTTGAATAGGTCTATTGCCCCCTATGGTTCCTACTTATTTTTATCAAATAGACATAAGTTTGTCTCATGCAACAATTTGAAGTTCAGACTGAACAGTAAAGAAGAAAATGTTTATGGTATATTATTCCATTCTTTAGGATCTTTGAGGTTGATAGCAACAAAATCATCTAACTCAAACAGGATTACATTTTATTGAAAAGTCTAGAAGTGCTTTAGACCTCAAGTATGGTTTGACCCAGAGGTCCCCGATAGTCTGGATATTCGTGTTTCTACCATAGTCTCAATTCTAACTGTGCATAGCTTCAGTCTCTACTGTCCCCTTTCTTACTAGTGACCACAGCAACAAAAGCTTAAAAATACCACCTTCGTATGCATCACTACCCAGAGAATGGAAATCATCAATTACAGATTCTTCCACAAACAAGAAACTTTCCACCACAGAAGGTCTCCAAAAATGTCTCCTCTTTGGTATAAACTGCTTCAAATGCACATTCACCAAGAAATGTATCATAAGATCATCTAGTGGGCAAATCTAACCAAAGTGCACCCTGCAGAAGGACCATAGCATATTGACTCTCCCCTGTCACTTTGCTTGGAAATTCTAAATTCTGTTAAGAAACAAAAAGATAGGAACTGTTCAGAAGGCAAATGATGAATGCCTGATTTATCACAGATCAGTATTGATTACCAAGTGTCTGACTTAGGGTATTACTGCTGTGAACAGACACCATGACCAAGGCAAGTCTTATAAAGGACAGCATTTAATTGGGCTGGCTTACAGGTTCAGAGGTTCAGTCCATCATCATCAAGGTGGGAGCAGGGCAACATCTAGGCAAAATGATGCAGGCACTGCTGAGAGTTCTAAATCTTCATCTGAAGGCTGCAAGTGGAAGACTGGCTTCCAGACAGCTATGAGTAGGATCTTAAAGCCCATGCCCACAGAGACACACCTACTCCAACAAGGCCACACCTCCAAGTAGTGCCACTCCCTGAGCCAAGCATATACAAAACATCACATTAAGGAAGGGGCTTACACAATAAAACCAGCACATCTGCTAAGATCCCCATCTTACATAAAACACAAGTGTATGCATGTCTGTGTGTGGCTGTGTGTGTGTGGGGGGGGGGATGTTTAGTAGTAATAACAGGGATTGGATATTGTGTGATGACGCACTTTTCTTTATTTACTGTTTTGTATTTATGTTTTGTTTTGTTTTGTTTTACTGGATAAAAACCTATAGTGCTTCATGTGAAACTTCCATATATAAAGTAGTCTAAGCCTGAGGTGACACATGGTCATGAGCCATCAAGCTCCCAGCAAGTGTGGCACTCTCTAGCTTGCCTTGGATCTAAGACTGGCCTCTCTCACCATCCACCACCCTATCTGACTGGACCCTGACCAAAAAGCTGAGCCAGCCTCCAGAACCTCCTCCATCTATGTGATTTCTTTTGCCACCCACAGCCCTTGAGAGCCGTCAACCAAGATCTCTGACTGAGAAAAAATGTAGTCCATTTTCATGCATATGCAAGCCTGGTTTGTCACTGGTCTTCTTTGCTCTCGTTTCCCCCTTCTGCTTCAAGCCCTCCATCAGCTCCTATGACCTCACTGTGATATTTAGAATAATATCCTTTTCCCACAGGTCATCAACTTCTAATATAAATGTATTTCCATCAATGGAAGGTGCAGAGTCATAGAAATTTCTCCACCTCAGTTCAGAGTCACAGGCTCATTAAAGACTGATTATTGTTCCTTCCAAAAAAGAATGGCAGAGGAAGAAGATGGGTGATTTTCTTTTATTTAACTAAGCAAAGAAATGCTCAGAAAGGCAGTTGAGGCAGCTAAGAGACAAGACAATAAGGGGGAAGTAAGTAAACCATTAATGTCTCTCTGCACAGTTTATTGGCTCCTGAATTTCAGCAGCAATGAGGCATTTTAGTCAGAAGTATAAAAGCTTATGGATAAGAGTGGAGGTGGCTCAGTGGAAAAGAGAGAACATTTGCTGGGTAAGTATCAAGTCCCGAGTGTGCATCACTGGCACCCACATAAAAGCAGGCTGTGAACACCTGTGTCTGGTCACTGGAGCAGACAGACAAGGAAATCACTGGGGTTTGCTGACTAGACCTACTCCAGGTGCAGTGAGAGAGTGTGTCTCATGGGAACAAAGTGGAATGCATTTACACACCCAAGGTCTTAAGAACAGAGATTAAGAACTGTAATCCCATGGTAGTCATTTATTCCAGGCAGGACCTGCCTCACTACTAGCCTTGGAAGTTGCTTAACATCTGGGATAACAGGTGATAAACAACCCTCCACTGCCCTCAGCCTTCTCTTCCAGGCAACCAGAATTGGTTGCTAATCCAACCCAGCATCCTTCCCTGGTAGCCCATACGTAACCCGAGAATTAGAGTCAGTCCCACTGGCAGCCTCCCTTTGTTTATCATGAAGAATACATCAGGCTATCCTAAGCTAAAGGTTCTAAAGTGGCTGTAAAATCCTGACACCCTGTTTTCTCTTTGCTGACTCAAACTTCATCATTTGCCAAATGCTCATAGCTCTCATAGCTGGCAGTTAATACTCATTCCTAATATTAATAGTATCATTCATTAAAAAAAGCAACTGTTATTGAATGCTGCTATGGAAATAGCATTAGACTATGGCAACCCACCCAACTCTGGGTGTCAGAGAAATTGCTATGTGCACAAGAAAGTGATCCCAGGAGCTAGTGGCAAATCTCAGGAAGAGCTTGGTAGCACCTTCAAGACAATGAGCTGAGCTGTAGGACATCAGTCCTTTGTCTCTGGATATATTTTGGATCAAATGGGTTCAGCCATTTCTCAGGGCTAACATAGTAGAACACCAGATGGTACATTTATAAATGTAACATTGTTATGTGGGCTAAAGAATCCTTGCAAGAGTCACTAGTTATGGTGAGAGAGTGAGAGTCAATAAGAGCATAGTTGTCTAAGGTGGTGAGCATCACAGAGTTTGAAACCCTTGCAGCCTTCTATGTGTCTCTTCTCTTCCCTCCCAGCTATATAAGTTCCTCTGCTCTTTTCCTGAGAAATGACCTGATGATATGTGTCTTCAAAGATGTGTGTGTGTGAGTGTGTGTGTGTGTGTGTGTGTGTGTGTGTGTGGGGAGAGAGAGAGAGAGAGAGAGAGAGAGAGAGAGAGAGAGAGGGAGAGAGGGAGAGAGAGAGAGAGAGAGAGAGAGAGAGAGAGAGAGAGAGAGAGAGAGAGAGAGAGAGATGAGGGGTTGGTATATGTGTTATATACAAGGCAGGACAAGAAGTGTATATTGGATATAGTGGGTTGATGGAAACTTGCCAAAGTGCAAGACCTTGTCTCTAAATGCTGAATAGGCACAGAGTGCTTACATGCTGAGTTAAGGAAGACAAACCCCCAAGCAGGAAGAGAGCTGTCCAATGTTGCCTGAATAGGAAACCACTGGGGCAGAGAGAACACAAAAGAAGAAAGTAATAATGTAAAAAACACAGGTTTCAGGAAAATTACAAAATGTTCAGATGCTCCACAAAGGTCCATGGTCGTGATGGTGAAATCTGCCCACTGTTCCCCAACTGTATTAGAATGACCACCTTAGCCTTCGCCCCACTCACATCTGCTCTGGGATGAGATGGGAAGCAGACAGGATCATCTGAGGATTACCTTCGGCCGTAGAAAAGAGAGCCCTCCAGCTAAGTGAACGGAACCCCTTCTGGCCACACAGCCAGGGCATGTGTGTCACTCAGTCCACTGACAATGGGCAAACCCATGACAACCTGCTTCTTGCTACTCTGTGCTCTATAATGTACCTATATGAAGCAAATTTCTGAGCATAGTGATTCTTCTATAGAGATAAGTATCTGTCGTTCAAACCAAAGGGAAGGGATGGTGAACTTAAGAGACTATAAAGCTGAGTAGGGTGGTAGAAAAATAGGTGGTTTTCCAGTTGAGGAACAAACATCAGGGAAAGAAGAATATTTCTTTTGAGATTGCTCATGAGTCCACAAAGCTCTGTTTTCTTAGCCAAACACACCACACCCTTGGAACCTTCATATATAACACATTAATATTTTCTAGGAATTTCCACTGGAAGGGAAGGATTCAGCAATAGCTTGTTAGGATGGAAGGAAAGTGAAAATCAAAACAAGGAGTGAATGGGAGAAAACTGTCATCTGGATGAAAAGGAAGAACGACCAAAGAATCAAATTTTCTGGGTAGTTTCTCCAAAGCGAGTAGGCCCTGTGGCCTACAGCAGGGAGGCTCCCACACACTGTCCCTTTCAAGGTACAGGGACACTCACAGAGCACTAACTGTGGACCACAGCTAAGCTTCGGTCACAGGGAACCTGGCCTTAAATGTGAACACTAGTGGGTGGCTGGCACTCAGCTCCCAGAGTTCTTACTTCCTCTAATGTGAGCTTCACACACATCTGGGACCTCCCCACTCCTGTTGTTTCTGTTACCTCTTTGCTCCTCATTTTCAGGTCTGACCTGACCTCTACCTGGTAGAAGAGGCAGTACTCTCTGCCTTTGGCTCCTTTTCTTTTCAAATTATGTCCTCAAGCCCTTGATAGCCTCATTCAGAATCCGTCAAGTGGAAAACCAACCACACGATGATGCTCTATTGCGGTTTGATTGTGAAATGCCTTCCCCCTACCTCTGAATCAACTCATGTGTTTGTATAATTGTTTCTGTGCTGTTTCTCTGATTATTATATTTGGGGAAGTTGTAGAATCTTTAGGAGGTGGAGTCTTGTTGAAGAAGGTGAGTCACTGTGATGGGCACAGAGGTTTAAAAGTCTGGCTCCACTTCCTATTCACTGTTTCCTGACTATAGATAGATTATAAACAGCCAGCCTCCTACTCCTGAGCCATGTCTTCCCCCACACACACACACACCCCAGGATGGAATGATCCTCTCCAACTGTAAGCCAGAATAAATCCTGCCCCGCCCCCAGACTCTTTTCTTGACTACTTGACTACAGCAATGAGAAAAGTAGTTAACATACTCTCCTTAGGTACCTTCTGCTCAGCAATGGCCTGACTCAACCTTACATTGCTTTACTTTAGACCGTCTTTGCCAATGGCAGCCTGCATTCTGGGCTCCCAGAGAGGTCCACACCCTAATCCCTAGATCCTGTGGGTTTGAGGGTATCTGAAAGAGAATTTGCAGAGTGTTTAAGTCCTGAGTATGTTTGAGCCAAGGACACGATGCTTAACTACACTGCGGACCAGGGTGTCTTTATCAGAGGGAAACAGAGGGTCAGTGGTGCTGTCGCAGTTGAAACAGAAGTCTCAGTGATGTGAGAAGGCATGAGCTTAGGGATGTGAGAAGTTCCTAGAATCTGTGTCCCTAGAAGGGACACAACTCCACTGGCACTTTGATTTGAACCTAGTGACACCCACACCATGCTGCCGGTTCTCAGATCTATAAGATAATGAATTTGAGTCATGCTGGGCCAAGAGGTTCATGGCAATTATTTTTTCAACAACAACAGAAAATGAACACCACCAATGAAATTATAATAATGCATGTAAATTTGCTAAGCTCTGTCGTTGTTCTTAAAGGGCAAACTCTCCATGAGGCCAGGGTCTTACCTAGCTTCTTCTTGAAACTCCCCCAGCACTCTCAGGCAGTGTGGATCATCTTTGCTGAATGAATATACACCACTGTGTCTGGGCCTTTCTTTTCAGTGACAATGGAGACACAGACTTGGAGCATAGAACTCGAAGAACGCAGCTTCTTGTGTTACTGCCATCACATTTTAGGTGTGAAGGTGGTCCTTCATCTCTGGTTATAGGTAACACCATCATCTTTCTATATCATATATCTATATCATATATCTATATCTACATCTACATCTATATCTATATCTATATCTAATCTATATCTATATCTATATTTTTCTGCTCACAAAATTCCTTTGACACAGTTGTAGCATCCAAGCTGATAGCCCAGCATCTTCAGCACTTCCACCCATCATCTACAACATGATACTGGTCACTTCTGTTTAAATGGGTGTATATCAATGGAGATCTTTTAAAGCGGCTTTGACAATACTGGAAGGTTATAAAATCAACTGTCATTCTTTTCTTTCTTCCTTCCTTCCTTTCCTTCTTCCTTTTTAATTGCCTTTTCCACTTCTGTCTTAAGCAGAGGTCTTCTGGGTGTGCTTGGGAAGAATGAGGTCCAGCTCTGAGCTCAGTTCTCTGTGGCTTGGAGTGTGTTACGTAGCTAAGTGAGATTGTCATACAGCACATGGAGAGGCATAGCCCATGGCACATACTGTAACCGTCAAGAACACTTGTTGGCAAGTGGCTAAAATCCCTCCTCCCAGTGTCTCACCACACACTAAGTGTGTTGGCTCCTGTACCTGATCCTGTGAAAGTGCCAACTGCAGTCATGATTTCATGTCCATCAGAACCTGACCCTGCTCCACCTGCTGACTCCACCCCTCTTCCTTCTCATGGTGTCAGGAAAGGTGCTTTCTCCTTAATCCTTCCCACTTTCAGCCCAGTGGGGAGAAAAACCAGTTTTCTTTGGCCAGAAATAGGTCACATGCCTAACCCCAACTTACCACTACAGACAGGATGGATGCTAGGTCCAAATCTCATAGGCTCATCTGTGAAGCCATGGCAGAATTCCACAGTCTTGCCTAGACACATAAATTGTAAATAGAGATCTTGGCAGGAATTCTTAGAGAAAAATCAAACATAATAGCCAGAGAGAGGATATCTCTCTGCTCACAAACTGCCTGATAGACAAATTGTACAAGGTCACCTCTAGGAATGGGGAACAAGGCATTTTAAGAAAGCACTCTATTCTATTGCTTGTGCTATGACACTAGAAAACCTTACACTCAACCGAGCAGTGGTGGCACACGCCTTTAATCCCATCATTTGGGAGGCAGAGGCAGGCAGATCTCTGTGATGTTAAGGCCAGTCTACAAAGGGAGCTCCAGAATAGCCAAGGCTACAAAGAAACCCTGTCTTAAAAAAAGAAAACTCATATCCGGCACATACAACTTACATGAGCCATCCAACTCTGTTCTCAGAGTACCTAGTATGTATTAGAGAAGAATTAAAATCTCAGGGCAAAGTGAATTCACACACCCCCGCCCCACCCCCACCCCCACACAGAAACTGAACATTTCACACGTTCTCATCAGAGAGAGATGCCTCTCTGAAGAAGGGTATTGCCACTTAAGAATCTCAGTACCAGGCTGCCCCTGGGACTGGGCCAGCCTGGCCTACACCAGCAACGGCTTCCCTTCAGGAGACACCTTGCCATTTAAACTTGGATTGAATTTTGTATCTGTCACAGAAGACAGGGTTGTATATCTGTCGGCAGGCTCAGAACAGCAAAGTGCTCATATGCAGAGAGATATTGAGAACATGAAGTTAGCCAAAAGAAGAGCAGATCAACAAATCCCATTTCACTTCAACCTGAACCATGCAGTCATCGAGACACAAGATAAGAAAAGGCCTAGCAAACACAGAAGTGGATGCTCACAGTCAGCTATTGAATGGACCACAGGGCCCCCAATGGAGGAACTAGAGAAAGCACCCAAGGAACTAAAGGGATCTGCAACCCTATAGGTGGAACAACATTATGAACTAACCAGTACCCCGGAGCTCTTGTCTCTAGCTGCATATGTATCAAAAGATGGCCTAGTCGGCCATCACTGCAAAGAGAGGCCCATTGGACTTGCAAACTTTATATGCCCCAGTACAGGGGAATGCCAGGGCCAAAAAGGGGGAGTGGGTGGGTAGGGGAGTGGGGGGGGGGTATGGGGGACTTTTGGTATAGCATTGGAAATGTAAATGAGCTAAATACCTAATAAAAAATGGAAAAAAAGGCGCCAGTAACTAAGCATAACTGATCACTCCTCCCCCCACTGCCTCTCTCTCTCTTCCTCTGTCTGTCCCTGTGTGTGTGTGTGTGTGTGTGTGTGTGTGTGTGTGTGTGTGTGTTTATGTCTGTGACTTCCAATATCTCTCTCTCCTCCTCCACTCCTAATCCAGATTGCCTGTCCAGGCCCACAGTCTAGAAACAAGGCTTCACATTCTCTCCATTATGCTCTTTCTTAGGAGTCACTCCATACTACCATTTCTTAAACTTATTCTCAATGAGTCTTCCATGATTTTAATCCTTTATCTGAAAGGCACTTATCTAGCCCTATCCACCTAATACTCTTATCAGTTTCCGGAATCTAAATACTTGTTTTTAAATCTACGGTTTTGAGACTTGAGAGATGGGTGAGCAGTTAAGAGTGATAACTGTGCTCCCAGAAGACCAGAGTTCAGTTCCTAGCACCCACACCAGATATCGCACAAGCAATCGGTAACTCTAGCTTCAGGAGAACTGAGGTCCTCTACTGACCTGTGTGGCCATCTGCACATATGTACATAACTCTACACACATACACATAATTAAAAATTAAGATGATTTTAATCTATCCTTTGCCTACCAAGCATGAAATCCCTGGGTTCAATCCTTAGCATGGCATAAAACATGCATGGTGGCACAGACCTGTAACCCCAGTGCTGGGAAGAAAGAGGCAGGAGGAAGACCATCCTCAAATGCTTAGCAAGTTCAAGGCCAGCCTAGAATACAAGACACCCCATGTTCAAATGTTCAAAACTACTTGTGTTTAGGTTCAAACTATTGATTTCATCCACGGTTCTTACCTATAATAGTCATTGTGAGATCCCAACTCTGTCATACTGGGCACTTAAGACTCTTCCAGGTGTACATCAGGACAGATCTGGTAACTATGGTCCAATGTAAGTGTTGTTAAATGTATGGCCCAAGAGCTGGAGAGATGACTAAGCCAGCAGAGTCCCTGTGGTGCAGCCATGGAGGCCTGAGCTCAGATCCCTAGCACCAAAGTAAAAGCTGATAGAGTGGTACACACCTTCAGACCTGGCACTGAAGAGGAGGAGGACAGACTCCATGGAACTCACTAGAAGACCAACTTAGCCAGAGTGGTGAGCTCCAGGTTTAGCGAGAGATGCTGTCTCAAACTACAAGGTGGAGAACAATTGAGAAAGACACCTGATGCCTCCTTCTGGCCTCCAACTGTGCATGCGTACACATGATTTGCATTTGGTCACTGGAAACAAATGAGCCATGCAGCCTTTTAGGTCATTTCAACCAAGAGTTTCAGCTCTAAAGTTCTGCTAAAACCCAGACTCACTGCACATGCCACAGGCCACATTGCCCATTTCAGAGCCACTCAAAACCAAATGAGCTCCATCTGGCATGATTCTTAGAGAACCCAACTGAATCACACAAAACCACTCCTTAACCCAATTGCTCATCACCATGCAAATACTCATTCTAGTATTTTTTTCTTTCCTGTCAATTACCAGCAAGCAGAAACTTTCTCTCTACTTAGGATCCCAAAACGATCATCTGGCTTTCATTGTGTCATTCAAAAACAGCCTTCTAAGGTTTTGCATCAAGCTTGTATTCATTCTAAAAGAAAATCAGGAACTGGAAACCTTCAACTGAAATGACTCCCATAATCCTCTAGGTCATGCCAGACTGTGTCAATGTTCCCAGTGGTTATTAGTATAGAGATTGGACCTTACCACCAACTTTCAGTGCCCTCCCGTGGAAAGTGGCTCATCCCCGAACTATGAGTGTTTAGCTTCATCAGCTGGTTTGCTTTGGCTGGTAAGAAATGAGCAGATGTGAGGCACCCCTAAGTTCCTGATGCCTTCATTAGAACCATATCCCAACCTGGACCAAGATGGAGATGCCAGACTGTCAGCACATAAAGGCATCTGACTTGAGCACAGCCTGTGACCCATTCCGGAGTCAAATCTTTGGAAATGTCCTTTTCTGCCTCTGTAAAACTCTGTGTCATCCACACCTGGCCTTTACGTGCAAGGACATTGAAGCTCTAACACTTTCCGTAACTGGCTTATTGACACTGCTATGTCTTAGCTATCAGGAGAGCTTGAACTCAGGCATCCTTTACTGCCTGCCCATCAATAGACACACATTGAAATATGGCCAGGGAATAAAGGAGCAAACTGAAGGTTCATGGGAAAACCATTGTTTTGAGGTTAGCATGACCACTCCACTGATATCAGTGAAAGTCTCCTGTGATAAGAACTAAGAAGAGTTATATGGGAATGTAGACATGGAGGTATGTTCTACCCACATTGTAACATGGACAACATTAATCAGGGCCAGGTGGCCCAGGCCTGTGAGCTCAGCTTTTTTGGAAGCTAAGGCAGGAAGATGAAAGGCTTATGAATGGCCTGGGCTTCAGAGTGAATCCAAGACAACCCTGCACAACCTAGTGGAGCTCTGTCCCAAACAGTAAAAAGAGGCCCCAGGGCTGTAGCTCAGCTGGTAGAGTACTTGCTTATCAAGCACAAAGCCATGGGTTCAAACCCCAGCACCCACTGCATAAATCTCAGCACACAGGAGACTGACAAGAAGGTCAGAAATTCAAGGTCATCTTTGACTGTCTAGCAAGTTCTAGGCTAGGAATATGACAGAGAGGTAGAGTGTGATTACAGGAAGACTGCTCCGTGGGTGCTCCCTTTTTGTTATTAACTGAAAATTCATACAACACCTCCTGGTCATGGTTTCCCCCTTCCCCATCTCCCCACCTCCCTACACATCCAACTCCTTTCCTTCTTTCGCCTTCTCTTTGAAAACAAATAGACAAATGAAAAAATATTAAACAGAATAAAACCATATTACAGAGCATAAGAAGCACACACACACACACAAATAGATAAACAAATAAATAAGAAAGAAGGAAAGAAAGAAAGAAAGAAAGAAAGAAAGAAAGAAAGAAAGAAAGAAAGAGAGGGAGAGAGAGAGAGAAAGAGAGAGGAAGGAAGGAAGGAAGAAAGAAAGAAAGACAGAGAGAGAGAGAAAGGAAGGAAGGAAGGAAGGAAGGAAGGAAGGAAGGGAGAGAGAGAGAAAGAAAGAAAGAAAGAAAGAAAGAAAGAAAGAAAGAAAGAAAGAAAGAAAGAAAGAAAGGAAGGGAGAGAGAGAAAGAAAGAAAGAGAGAGAGAGAGGGGGAGAGAGGGAGGGGAGGGGAGAGGAGAGGGGAGAGAAGAGAAGAGAAGAGAAGAGAAGAAACCACAAAGTCTGGAATCAGAATATACAAGCAAAGACTGAAGGTGGACACGCTGAACATTGCTCCCAGCACATCAACCACTCGTGGTGAAGCTACCTCACAAAAGCTCTAATGAGCTCAGCTTTGTTTATGCAAATCCTTCACTGGGTTTCTGAGTGGAATATGCTCCTTTTGAGTGATTCCTGTTTCTTCCTGCAGACTTCTGCTGAAAGGTATAATCCTTTTCAACAACTAAGACCCCTTACCCCAATCAGGTCAGACCCAAGGAAACTTCCCAAACTGGCCTGGTCTTGAGTCCTCCCTTTCCTCTGGTCTTCTTCATTTTTACCAGCATAACTGTGTGGCCTCGGCTCATAGGACCCTAAAGCTCAGGGGGAATAGCTTCATGCAGCTCTGGGATCTATGCTGGACACAGGGATGCAACATTTACTGGAAGAAGCTTCCTTGAGCAGGCCAGGAGATCGGGCTATTTTAGCTTAGCAGGCTGTAAGTAATAGCTGGAGACAGCTGCCCACTCCCCGTTCTGCGTGATGTTCTCATTCTCCACCGTCCTGCTGCGGCTCTTCTGGAATGTCACCCTGACTCCTGCAGTATTGACAGTGAGCCAAAGTGTGTGACTCACCTGCATAAAACACATGGCCTCTTCTAAGCACACTGCCTTTCTGACCGAAGGCACAGGAGCCCAACAGGGGAAAGTATTTAGCTAGGGTTCAGTAGTCTACCATCCTCCTGCATGTGTGAGTGTGTGCTGTGTGTTCAGGTGCAGGTAGTGGGGAGGCACAAGCACATGTGTGTTTGGAAGATAAATTCAGCTGCCAGGGCTGCCTACCTTAATCTTTGTTTTTTGTTGGATGTGTTCCCTCATCAGCCTAAAACTGACCATGTAGGCAAGACAGGCTAGGATCTGCCTGTCTCTGCCTTCCCAAGGCTTAGACAACAAGTCAACACCTTAGTTTGCAAAAGGGGAAACTAAGAGGCTTAATTACATTGCCAACATCGGTGACTACAGCAGTAGGCTGGTGGTCCAGGGAGCCAAGATATTGTCCATTCTACAAAGATGTGTCATAACAGCAACAGGCTGGGAAGGAGCTGTGTGTCCACAAACCTGTCGGGTGTGAATACATATGCATATATCTGCATATGCTTTTTAAAAGTGCAAGCGCCACCCATGTGGGTCTGCGTGCTGTTTGTTTTGTTTTCCAGCTTAGTAACATTTGAGCATCTCCCACATGGTTGCAGATGGTTCTGCCTCCTTAGAAAGCCCTAATCTCCCTGTTGTGCTTTCCCATACCTGTCCTACTCAGACCAGTTAGAATAAACCTTGAGAAATGTAAATAAGACCCTATTACCTCCAGCCTTAAAACCCTCTAGTGACCTCTCGATATTCTTATGACATAGGTCATTCTGCCCAACCCGATGCCCAAGGTGCTGAGTGATGTCACTTCCTGGGTCTTACTTCTGTGTGGTCACACAGGTTTCCTTGCTGTCTGTCCTTAAAGGCACCAAGTTTTTTTTCTCAACCTGACAGTCTTCTAGAATGTTCTCCATTCTCAAAGAAATACCCTTTCTACATGTGCATGCATGTACCTGTGTGCATAAGCACACCTCATCTTATCTCAAAAACTCATCTCACAAGGACCAACCTGAAAAAGCAGAAAGATAAATGATGCAGAAGCCAGGACAGTGTCTGTTGCACATGAAGGGACCACTGTACACAGTAGCTGTGCTTGCTTGTATACAACCTGTCCAAGATCAAGATACTTGTCATTCATTGTAGGCACAGGAGCTTAAGAAGCCCCACTTAGCTGTGGAACATTGACAGTTGAAGACTTCTAAGGAAGGGAGAGTCAATTTTCTTTTAGGGTGTGCCCCTTAGTCAGTTACCCAAGTTCCAAGGGTTGGCTACACACCCATGAGTATATTGTCAGCACAAATTAGACTCAGTGGGTTGTTTGTTACTGTTGTTGTTGTTGTGTTTATTTGGGTACAAAATTGTGAGGGAGTAGGGGGATATATCTGGGAGAAGTAAGAGTTGAACATGATCCAAATTCCTCGCTAAAATGAATAAAATTCTCTAAAAATTAGTAAAACAATATTATTTTTTAAAAAGCTCAGCTCAGATGATGCCCCCTGCTTCTCCTAACCCCATCCCCTTGCACCTGCACACCCCCACATCAGATCACCCCTAAGGCAGTAGGTCTTACCCCTAGGTTATAATTTTTGTGTATAGGACTGGCTGATGTGTGTGTCTTCCCCCACAAGCCAGGCAGGTGCTGTCTGCCCACCATAAGTGTTCTCTACTCACCCTCAGCTGTAGACCCCCAAAGAATGTTCACGAAAGTGAGGGAATCTGAGGAAAACCAAGGAAAAAGAGAACACAGGGAACAGAGAAGAAAACCCTTGTCACCCAACTGTGTCTCACACCAAAACCCAGACGACACATGCAAACTCTGAACCTCAGAATTAAGTTTAATAGTTGTCTCCTTTCTTTAAAACTAACAAACAAGAACTCAATTGATTTCCTACTCTAAGCCTCCATCTGCCAGAGTGAAGGGTTACATGAGACCTGTGAGAACACTCTACCCACTCTGCTTCCCAGTCATGAACTAGATGGGTGGCTCTATCTGTCATGAAACTACTAATTTCTTGACTGCCCCCTTAAGTATGGCATGGCTACACTCTGTGTACCCTGCATAGGGCACAGAACCCTAATCCCAGGAAACACTAAGAGCCTTCACTGTGAGGTCTCTTGATCTCCTTGGAGATCCTCCTCAGAAAGCCACCGAATCTCCATGGCCTTTATGCAATGTCCCTGCACAATATAGGAAGTGGCATGCTTAGAGATGAAGACCTAAGAGTTTGCTACCTACCCAGGCTCACCTTTCCCTTCTATTCCATTCCACAGGAAAACTAGTGGGTGCCTCCACTTCTCTTGGCCCCCAAACACACTATAGTATCTCTTACAAAGATTCCAAAGCCACACAGTGGTGATGCACTTTTTTTTTGTTTTTGGTGATGCACTTTTAATCTGAGCACTTGGAGGCAAAAGCAGACCTAGCTCATCTACAGAGCTAATTCCAGGATACCCAAAGCTTCCCAATGAAAACCTATCTGTAAAAAAACAAAAACAAACAAAACAAAAGATTCCATCGGGAGGCAGAGGCAGGCAGATTTCTGAGTTCGAGGCCAGCCTGGTCTACAAAGTGAGTTCCAGGACAGCCAGAGCTATACAGAGAACCCTGTCTAGAAAAAAAAAAAAAGATTCCAGACCATTTGTAGGGTGAGGAGGCTGCTTCTGCTGACAGGAGTCCTTGAAGTGAAAAGGCCAAGCCACCTCCTTGCCATCCAGACAAGTCATTTACACTTCTTTCCCTGCCTACACCCAAGTCTCAGCCACCTGCCACCTACCAAACGCTTATGAGGTGAGGTGAATGGGTAGGATGAGATCCTAGCTAAGAGAGGAGCCTTTCAAGGGATTAAGAAGCAGTAGGTGGACATCTGAGAGGCCACTGTGAAAGCTGGACTCAGAGACTCTCCTCCCAGTCATGATGTCCCCCCCTCTTATTTGCCTCTCCTGCTTTAAGGCTGACTTTCGTGACCCTGATGGTGTAACTGCTTCTACCTTTACAGGGAATTAAATTCAGACTAACTGGGTGATGATAAATGTCTCCATCCACTTTCCATTCCCATAATGCCAGAAGCTAGGTACTTTACAAAGAAAAAGAGGTGTACTTAGCACGCAATTCTAGAGGATGAGAGCTTACAACTGGATGGCCCATCTCTTCGAGCCCTGAGGAAGGGCTTCTGGCTATGTCCAACACAGCAGATGGGAGGAGAATGTGTGAGAGACCATGAGTATTGAGAGAGGGAGCAAAGCCCTGGAGAAGGGCCAGGCTCTCTAACAGAGCTTCTCTAATAAGACCTGATGCACAACTGTAGGGCAGCATTGATCCATTTGTGGGTTGAGCTCCTCTTAAGGGTTCTATATCCTTGATGGTACCATACTGGGGACTAAGCTTCCAGACCATAAATATGTTGCAGCAAATCCTCTCCTATCCATAGCATTAAAGATGAAGGGTTCAAGGGCAAGATTCCTATAACAGATGGGTGGTGAACCATGAATACAGTTAGCCCTCCTGGGATTGGGCTACTGAAGAGAAAGGTCCTCAGCCCCTCTTCTCATCTAATCAAACCAAAAGGATTTCCTCATCCCTGGAAACAGAAGGGAGTGTCCCTCTCTTATCAGCCCCTCCAAGGTCCACGGAATACCAAGAAAGAGGGAATTGAAAGAATCTAAGAGACAGAGGAAGGAATGTTGTGGAATGCTGCCCTCTGGACAGGATGTGGCCACTGCACATGAAAATACTCAGCTTCTGTAATTATCTGTGTAAGACCCATACATGACTTGTCCCATCAATATTCCTTTATGAAAGAATGAAGACCTCCCAAGGCTCCACCCCTCCGTGGGGTGATACAGGCAGTTAGTGGTTGCTGGAGTGACGAAGAGTTATGCTCTTCGGTGGCGTTAGCCACTAACAAGATAAAGTGCTCCTGTAAATAACCCCTACCTGTGCTCTTGTAAGAAACTGTACAAACGAGCCCCTGCCCACCCAGCTTGTAAGCCACAGCATGCAGATGCCAAGCCAAGAGATGAACATGAGACTCCAGCCTGTCAACAGAAGCATAGTCATAGACTTTCACATCTGAGCTTCTGACCAGAAAGCATTCACCTGAGCTCCGCTGTTATCACCAGCAGCTTCCGGCCCTCCCAGGGAGATCGGCCCATCCCACTCTGGCTGTTGCCCTTGGTTGAACCTCAGGAGACTGGGAGGAGTTATTTTCTTAGCCGATCTGCAACAGCCCTGCTGGCTCCTACCTCAAAGGCAAAGATTCCTCCTCTAGTTTGTTGGCACTGGTTTGTGCCAAGGATCCAGAGAGAGGACAGGCTCTGGCCTCCCATGGGCCTCTGCCAGGCATGTGAGTCAGGACCGGGCTGTAGTCAGAGGAGCCATTGTGACAGAGATGTGGAACTCAGTCCATGGTGTCCTCTCAGGTCAGGTATCTCCTCACCAAGAATCTGCACAGGGCCCTGAGGTGCGATAAGCAGGGAATATGCAGAGACTTCACTTCTTCTTGTCCTACACGGAAATAAGAAAGCCAGGAGACAGAATACCAATGTTTATCTGGACTGTCAACAAAAGGTTATGAGCAAAGGAGTAACTGGGGGAAACACATAGCTTTACAGGGACAAATACTAACAGCATAGCCTTCTGGAACTGTCCTAGATGCTCTAGGGTATAAAAGAGTCATGTTGGAGTCTCCCCATTGTACAGATACTGCCCAGGTGAAAGAGTCAAGCTATACAGTGAGCTGTGTTCATTTTATGCTCACTTACTGGGCACTTACTCCCTGGGAATCATTGTTCTGGGACAACTTACAAACTGCTCCTGCACACACAGGGGCTACCTGCTCAGGAGCTGCGGCAGTATCTTACCAAAAGAAGAGTAGGTCCAAATGAGTGTAAAGGGCTATGGCTTGCAAGGGAAGGAACTTCTAGGAATGGAGATGGAAGATGTCAAGAAGTTTGCTGTGCAAACTCAGAGAGCACTGTGGGTAGAACAATCGGTGCTGCCAGGAAGGAGAGATGGGTGCCTCCCATTCCAGTCCCACTTCCTTTTCTTTCTTTCTTTCTTTCTTTCTTTCTTTCTTTCTTTCTTTCTTCCTTTCTTTCTTTCTTTCTTTCTTCCTTTCCTTCCTTCCTTCCTTCCTTCCTTCCTTCCTTCCTTCCTTCCTTCCTTCCTTTCTTTCTTTTTTGATTATTTTTTATTAGATATTTTCTTTATATACATTTCAAGTGCTATCCCAAAAGTTCTCTATACCTTCCCCCTGCCCTGCTCCCCTACCTTTAAGCACCTTCCTCACTTGAAGCAAAAATTTTGCCATCTGTAATACAACTAAGATGCTAGCAGTGTAGGTCTCAGGAGGAGCAGGGAATGGAAATGATAAGGGAACAGAAGCCTAATGTGTGGCACCATGCTCACATGAGCTGAACAAAAACCTGTATCCACACCACTTTTAGGGAATGAAGTCGTGGGACACAGGGGCAAACCATTACCAGGTACCCAAGAAGAAAAAGAATCTACAGCTTTTTACTGTCTGGCTGTGAAGCAAGGTGGACCGAGAGGCAAGCCCAGAATTGGAACTTGACTCTGCCTGGCATCCAGTACCTGTACACTTAAACTCACTCCCAGCTCTGCCTCAGTCTTCACAACCACAGAATGGACCAAATGTTGGAGCTGGGCATGCCTCAGATGTGACATGCAACAAGAGCAAAGGAAATGTGACAGAAATAGTGTCACACAGAGGCCCACAGATTATTTCTTGTACTCTTGTGATTTGAACTAAGCATTGGACTGAATCCCCAATAAAGAGGAGGAAACCTAGGTCATATCTATTCTTCAGGTGGCCTTCCAAAGTTCTAACCTGACTCTAAACCTGACTGTGCCCCCATACCTCTTGGGGACATCGTTAAATGCAGTCTGGCTCAGGAGGACTGGAGTGTGCCCAAAGGAGAGTGCTACTGGGTCACAGAACACCCTCTGTGTGGCCAGGCTCTCCGAAGGCCACAAAAGCCAAGTGGTTACATAACCCAGAGCAGGCTGGTAGAGAGAAGCTCACAGGGAGAGGTGGGCCCTGCAAGTGGGTTCAGGATACACAGCTGTGGGCCTAATGATAAGCCTTGTGGGTGTCGGGTGTTGTCTAAATCCTATCATACTTATATTTCCCGAAATGTTCCTAAATGATGGATGTATTTTTGTCTTGGTTTCACAGATTACCAAAAAAAAAAAAAAAAAAAAAAAGCTACGGTCCAAAGAGATTGCATCACTTGCCCAGTGTTACACACCGTGCTATCCACAAGCCTCCAGTGTCAGAGCTGAACCCAGGGCAGATGACAGTGATACATGGTGCATTCCTGGACCAGCTGCCCCTCTAATCCCACAGCAGAGGGACACCCCCTGACACAGCACACTCTGAAGCTTGCTGAGAGCTGAGTCATTTAATGGCAGTGGCTTTAGGAGCCAGTCTCCAGCCTCACTGGCTCCTGCCGCACACAATATTTCTCTCCTTTCCGCACTCTGAACAGCTACATCCAATGTCTTTCTTTCACATTTCACAGGGTTTAAAAGCCTGGATTCTGATCTCAGCTTCACTGTCTATAAGTTGCTTAGCTTTGAAAGACTCCGCTTCTCCAATCTATCTTCTGGGCATAATCAGTATAGAGTCTATAGTGGGAAGGTTTTCTTTTTTCTCTTATATACAGTTTCATGCAGCCCATGCTGGCCTCAAACTCACTACGCAGCCAAAGATAACCTTGAACTTCCACTCCCCCTGCCTCTACCTCCAAGTTCTGACATATACTGGAAGGTACCACCTTGCCTGGTATATTCCGCACTGGGGATTGAACCTAGGACTTTGTGCATATTAGCCAAGCACTCCACTCACCATAGCTACATCCCCAGCCCTGGGAAGAATTACTGTGAAAATGGAGGTTGAGCATGTTCTCTGCTGGTTCGTCTTGCCCCTAGCACAGAATCACTATAGATGTGATTATTGAGGTAAAAATCAGGCTCCCAGCCTGTGCAGTGATTCAGCCACTGGGCTCGGTGGTGTGAATGACTCCACTTCTAGCAAGAGGTTTTCAGGCTATTGCACCTGCCAGCATGCATATACACTGCTCCCATAGAAAAATGGAAACCGAGTTACAGGAATGGGGGGCATAATCGCACATCAGGGAAGCATTTTGCACAAACAAATGTTGCATCAACTTTCATGGCTCTGGCCCCAGGCTGGCTATGAGTCAGACTCGCAGCCCCATCTTCAAGCTAGTGGTTGTCCTGAGGCTTAGACCTACTCATTCCCCTCCTACCTGCCATCTCCTGCCACTGCCCTGCATTCCCCAAGGAGCCAGGGATGAAAGAGAGATGCCTGTGAGCAACTGCCATGCTGGCCCGCCAGCATTCGTTAATGCTATTAAAAGATACCCCAAGTCATTACTGTGGCATTGTGGGACTCCGCTGATTGCAGCTAATCTCTGGTTCCTTTTGTGCTCCTAATGGAGGGAGCCTAGCACTGACAAAATAAAAAGAAAGAAAGAAAGAAAGAAAGAAAGAAAGAAAGAAAGAAAGAAAGAAAGAAAGAAAGAAAGAAAGGACATTCTGTTTCCTTTTTTTCTAATATTTAGTTTAAGAAAAAATAGCTAGGGGCAAAAAGTGATATTCAACAGCTAAAAATGAGTAAGATAAGAATAAAAATACAGAGAAGGTGATTTGAAAAATGGTTTTCTTTTCAGCCAGCAGACCCTGAGACAATAGCCACCCGGATGAGCTCAGGGCCAGAGGACAGGAGTCATTTGGTGAGCACACTGTTCCCACTCCCTCCTCTTTCCGCCACCTCTGATTACATCAGTGAGAAATTCTCTCAGTGCTAGTGAGGCTTCAACACCCTGGGACACAGTTAATCTCCCTTTCCTAACAGCAGGAACAGCCTGCGCCAGTGTGCAATGCAGGGCAGGCTGCTGGGACTACAACCTGAGCCGGGTCCCAGGGACTCTATGAATATACGACTTTGTGGTTCTTTTTTTTTTTTATTTTATTTTTTCAGATGTAAGATGTGATTCGCAAGCATCTGATATTGTGGGTGAGTAGTTGCTGGCAGGGTGGGCCACGAGAAATTTGGCAACACTGAAAGGTCTCTGATTCCAGGACAACCAAAACCTAATTGGAAATCAAAATGTAATGAATACAAAGTGCTTCTGAAACTACTTGCTTTTGCAGCTACTCTAGATCATTGCATCTTCACTGAACGCCCAACATTCACACTTCACACTGTACATGCATCACACAGCATGCACACTTCACACTGTATATGCATGCCCTGGTATCAGGCTGCAAGGCTACCTGGCACCACTTAGTCCCAATTGGAAACTGTTGTGTGCTGTGAACTTCATGTTCTTAATTACAGGAAAACTTCTCTGCTCTTAAGGAAACATAATGGTCTAATTATGGAAAAGAAAGTCTTTTAGTATCTTCCTACCATCGGGTAAGTACCAAATTACTGTATCTTTGAGTTGTGTTGTGTCATGTTAAACAAGCACATCTATCTTAGCTCATAAAAATGCAAATTGGCCCATCTTTGCTAAATGGTAAAAATCATATGTATACCAAAGAAGGGTTTTAAAACAAAGTTATTATGAGTTCTTAGCAGTAAGTGTTTGACACGTATTTTATATACCTATAAAACCCATGAGAGGAGACATCCCCCCCCCCCCGCCCAGTTAAGGGTTGACCTGTGGGAATGCCTGTTAAGAATTATTTTGATTCTTACTTGATGTAAGAGGGCCCAGCCCAGTGTAAATGATACCTTCCCCTTGACAGGTGGTATGGACTATATAAAAATCTAGCTAACAATGGTTAGCCTATCTGTGAGACACAGGTAGCAAGAAACATTCTAAGCTTCCTGCTGTACTTCCTTGACTATAAATGAGTTCCTTGGTCTGAAGTAGTGCAGCATAGAATAGGCAGCAGGCCTCCCTTCAGGTTTCAGCCTTGACTCCCCTCAGTGATGGACTGCTGCAGCCTGTAAGCTGAACTATATTCATTAGTCCCCAAAGCTCTGACGCAAAAATCAGGAATACTAGTGAGTAACTTCACAGGAGACAGCCTTGGCCACAGCTGCTAGGAACTCATTACATGACTGATGTGGCAGTGCCTGGAGTGTAGTGGTTTTTCATGTTTGTCCTTATGCAGGTTACCTTCCACTTGGAGAAATGGTCCAGGTTTTCTGTTTTTAACAACAAAACTAAAGAAATGTGTAATATGAGTATTTGGTTGGTTGGTTTATATATTTATATGAGTACACTGTAGCTGTCTTCAGAGACACCAGAAGAGGGCATCAGATCACATTACAGACAGTTGTGAGCCACCATGTGGTTGCTGGGAATTGAACTCAAGACTCTGGAAGAGCAGACAGTGCTCTTAACCTCTGAGCCATTTCTCCAGCCCCCAAACTGGGTATTTCAAAGACAGTTTTAAAACATGTGTCAACTTGAACCAGATAACAGAAGACTGGAGCAAGGATTGTGAGAATGATCCTCCAAGGACTAACTGTGGGGACACGCAAGCCAGTTCAACTCGTGAACATTCCAAGAGAGGCCCTAAAACTCTGAGAGTACCAATAAATTACATCATTGGTCATACCACAAGCCAGCTACGAAATGATTCTAGGATCCTAACACACAGGTTGTGGTAGTGAGATTGAAAATCTTTAGAAAGTACAAAGATCTACCTTAGATGGAGAAGAAGGGATAAAGAGTGTCAAACAAAACTGAGAACATAGCAAAAGACCATTTGTTTCCTTGGTAAACAAATGAAAGCAAAAACACTATTAAGACATTAGACAATTAAAGGCTCACTCCTTTAATCCCAGCACTCAGGAAGCCTCTGCTAGGTTCTAGGTCCTGGTGCCACCAAAAGAACACATGTTATAGCCATGGTGCTTTGTTGCCCGTAAGAACTAGATGACAAGACCCTTTCGCTGAAGAGACTATACACTCTGATTACAGGATGACAGGCCATTGAGAAATAAAGCTGGAACTGAGATTAAAAAGCTTCACCCCTGCTGGCGAGCTTTCAAGGGACCAGAAGGGACTGCCCATGCTAATAAGGAAGAAAAGTTGTAAATGGTCTTCTGCAGTAAACCCTGCATGTTACCACACTACCTTGCTGGACAATGGGTGCACTGGTACAATAATGACCTGAATGTTATGGCAGCAACCAAACACTTTCTCGTTATATCTGAGGTCCTCTACACAGGAATGAATTTACTCCTAGTACTGTAGACCTGATCAAAAGCCAATGGCTGGGGAAGCCATAGACACTAGGGGAAAAACCTGCTGCTGCTGGTTTGCTAAACAGACAGGTTTCACCAATCAAACTGCCCTCTAAATATTTTGAGTTTATGCCTGTTGGTTTGTGCAGCTATCATCTTTGGTCAGAGAGGCTCCTTTTTCCTGTGGACAGGAGTTACTGCAAAAAAATCAAAACCTGGGCACAGTACTGAGCATATAGGACTATTGACTGCTCAGCCCTAAACTGGGCATCCATGTCACAGAAGAGGGATGGAAAAGAATGAATGAACCAGAGGAAGGGGTAGAGCTCTGTTGAATGCTATTGTCTAGGCCTGACCTGACTGATGTACTCATAAACTGGTAGTAGCTTTGATCACCATCATAAGACTGAAGCGATAGATGATAGGGAAGCTGGCTAGGCCCTGCTCCTTCCTAGGGATGTATAGGTGATTAATGGTTACAAGCTGCCAGTGAAGAGGCATTTTCTTCAGTGGTGTAGCTATTGGTGAGTTGTCCATGCTCCTGTAAATAACCCCTTACCCATGTTCCTATGAGTAACCCTAATGAATCTCTTGGGTCTCATACACTCAAAGAACAAGAAGGCAGAAGAAGAGCTAATTAAAAGAGGATGGAGATCAGAGGGAGTTGGGGAGGGTCAGAGAAACACATTATTACGTATAATTAATATGTACTCATAAGGAACCAGAGAGAAGACTCAGTAGGTAAAGACACCTGCTGCCAAATCTGATGACCTGAGTTTCATCCCTATGCCCCAGGTAGTAGAAGGAAAGAACCAACTCCTATGAGACATCCTCCACCCTCCACACACATACACCACGGCCTATGTATACCCATGTGCATATGCAAACACTAAAAATAAACAATAAACAATAAAAATAAATAAATAGAGCTAGAAAGATAGCTCAGTGGATAAAGCACTTGCTACATAAACAGACAGACCAGATTTGGATTCCCAGAATCCATATTAAAACCAGACAGATATGACAGATAGCTGTAATGCCTGCACTGGGTATCATGGAACAATCTAGCCAGCTAGACTAGCAGGGATAAGGACGTTTTGGGTTCAATGAGAGACCCTGCATCAGTAAAAAAGAAAGTAATTGAGGAAGACACCCTAATGCCAACTTTGGACCTCACAGGAAAGTACACACAGACGTAACACTACACATGAAAACATACAGGCATGCACAACACACACACACACACACACACACACACTTAAATTAATAAGTAGCATTCCTGGAAACGAATGTCCACCCCTATGAGGTCCTAGAACAAAGAATAACTACCAGGAAGTCATCAGCTACAATGAGCCACTTTGCTTCACAAAACAAATAAATAAGGAAATTAGATCATTTTCAGGGTTTTCAAAGAATTCAGGCAGGGCACAAAAACAATTCAGAGCTCTGGACAGTGTTTGCTTTGGCGCATGTGCAAGAAGACATGCCTTTGGGTTCCTTTTTCATGAAAGCATACTCAGGAGGAAGCAGAAAACACTTTGATGACTTTTCACAGAAGCAAAAAGGGCAGTGGGAGAACATCTGTCCCACTGCAGAGTAAAGGATGAATTTGTGTGGTCATCAAGTAGCCTTGGCTTAACAAGATTACATCTCAGGGTGAGATCAGTCCAACAGAACTAACTAATAACAAACAAATAGCTTTCCAGCTCACACTGAGTAGCTACCAGCCCCTGGTGCAAACATTACATCCCCAGCCCTCCTCCATTTTGCTCTTCAGTAGGCAGGGCTAGGGGTCTTGTTTTCATTTGCTTGGTTGACTGATTGACTGATTGATTGATGGTTGCTTTTCTTCTTGAGATAGGATGTTACTGCATAGCCCCGGCTATCTTGGAACTTGCTATGTAAACCAGTCTGGCCTTGAACATACAGAGATCTGCCCACCTCTGTCTCTGAAGTGTTGAAATTAAAGACATGGACCACTCTACCCACCTTGGAGATCTTTCAATTCCCAGATTTTCTTGGCCAATCACTCTGGGAACTGAGCACAAAGCTGAATGCTTTATAGTATGAGTGGACAGTCTCCTGCACTGCCCATTTGCAACCTCTATAGTATCCATCCCTGTAGGGAGACCAGGGACCATGGAAAAGAGAAGAATTTGAGGAGAAAATAACTCTACTTGGGAGTACAAGCTCCAGGAAATGCAGGTATAGCCAGGCTGGAGCACTGTGCATGAGAATCTCAAATGTGCACATCTTCAGCAACCAGGCAGATTTTGGAGTAAGAGGAATAGGCCTCTAGGGACATCTGGGAATCAAGAGATGGTGCTCATCTCTCAGAGGTACTCAGCCCCCATCACCTGTTTCCTTGTGATTCAGATGTATCATCAAATTTCCCAACGCTAGCAGTGTGACTCCAATGACAGAATACTTGCCTAGCATGTACAAAGTACCCTAACTACTACATAAATCAGGTGTGATGGTACAAGACTGGAATCCCAATTGGGGAAGTAGAGGCAGGAAGATCAGATGTTCAAGATTTATCCTCAGCTGCATAGTAAGTTGGAGAATGGTCTGGGCTACCTAAGACTCTGAATCAAAAAATCAAGAGAAGGAGAGGAAAAAGAAGGAGTAGGAGAAGGATGGGGGAGAGGAGAGGATGGGGAGAAGGAGGTGAAGCGGATGGGGAGGAGGAGTAGAGGAAGAAGAAGAGGAGGAGGAAGAGGGGGAGAAGAAGAGAAGAAGAGGAAGAAGAGGAAGAAAGAGGAGGAGGAGAAGATGACGACAATGATGATGACACAGGAGCCTATTTATGCATCTGCATCCTGCAGGGGCTCTGTACCCTGTCCCATCACCAAGCCTGTGCTTTGACTCCACACTTGACACTCCAGTCTGTTCCTCCCAATAGCTGTAGATCTGACTTTGTCCACCCAAGTCCTCCTCTCTGCTTGAGAGTGTGTTTTGTTTGTTTCAGATTTTGTCTTTGTTTTTTTTTTTCTTTGAGGTAGGACAAATAAGATTTTAAGACTAAAAAAAGGAGAAGAAGCCAACAACAAAGAAGAGAGGAAATCAAGCAAGCTTCCCCAGCCCGATGAGTAAGCCATGTGAATGCTCATCCCTCCTTTTAGTCTAGGCTTAAACTCAGTGTCAAGTACACAGTAGACAGTAAATGTCAGTGACCTAATGACACAGTGGAAGGACAGACTTGAAGGCTCATATAGATGTCACGCCGTCTGTCCTCTAAGGAATGATACCCAGGCTCTATAGCAGAAATGCTCAGCCTCAGATGAGCAAGCTGAGGCTGATGAAGTCGGGGTCAGACTGGGAGAGGAGGAAGGTAGAGAATTTCAAATCACTTTGTCTGAGTCAGAGTTGGGATATGTCACTTGGAGACAGAAAGTCTGTATTTGAGTCATTGCTCTCCTAATTAGGAACTCTGCGATTTGGGACCAATCGTGAATTCCACATGGATGCAGTTTCTGCATCTGGAGACAGAGACCGGGAGTACAGAGTTACCAGGGGTAATAGGGGTGGGGTGGGAGGTGAGTAAGAGAACGGATTTTAAAGTGCTTTGTAAACAGAAAATCAGTCCAGGCAGGAGAGAGAAGAACAAGAGAGTCCAGTCACGCAGAAGCTGGTGAGTCAGAGGGACAGTTTGGGGCCAGTTTGTTTCCTGGGCCATCTGCATCACTGAACTGTCAAGACAGCTGTTAGCTTAGCCTTGCCTTGAGTCACCCTGAGTAACAGGTGTCTGGCTCATCCAAAGCTTGACTCCAACCTAGTTGGTCGGATGACCTAGTGGGGATAAACTCGGGAATTTGGCCAGTAAGAGAAGAGAGCTGATTGAAACCAAAAGAGAAAGCAATATTCCCCACCTGGCCCAAGGACATCTGGATCATCTACGAAACTCAACAGATCATCTGTCTCCAAGGTCCACCTGTAATGATTTTTCCTGGGCTTCCATGTTGGAAAGGAAGGCTCATAAAGGCACAAGTGCATCCAGGGTGTAAATTATTTATGTGCATGGCATGTGAGTTTCCATGATCTTTTAACAAAATATACATCTGGCAACCCCTTCTAAACAATCACAGACTCTCTGGTTTTCAGCAGGGAGCAAGGCAATAAAAGCCAGCCGCAGATTAAATCCCTCTGGCCTTAGCATCATCAGTCAGAGGCTAGATAAATGATAAAGAACGTGGGCCATCACCAGAGCTATGTCACTTTGGGCCACTTAACCTCTCTAAGTCTCAGCTTCTATCATGAGAAAATGGAAATAATCATGGCCACTTTCCAGAAAGGTTGCTAGGACTAATGTGTCTGCAAGATGCTAACTACAAAGCTTATCTCAGAGAAAGTCTAAAATGACAGATAAGATGTTCACTTCTACAGCAACCTAAGAAGTCAAGCTTAGGCCTAGGCTCTTTCTTATGGAGATATGGAATATTCTAGATGATTAAAAGTAGAGCTTCCACCTAATCAAAACTATTTAGAACGGGACCTGGAGAGATGGCTCAGTAGTTAAGAGTACATGTTGTTCCTGCCGAGGACCTGGGTTTGGTTCTCAGCACCAACACCATCTGGCCCACAACTGCCAATCACTCCGGCTCCAAGGAATCTGACACCCTTTTCTGGCACCAGAAGCACCATAGTCATATATCACACACACGCACACACATATAAATGCACATACATGCATACATACATACATACATACATACATGCAATTTTTTAATTTTCTGGTTAATTTTGGTGTGTGATATATTTATTTACTTCCAAGGTTTTTAATAATAATGTAAAAAACGAATAAATAAAATAAACCTTTAAAAGAATAAGATGACTTAGAAAAACATCTGAGGTCAACTTTGAATCCTCAATATGACAAACACTCTCTCACACACATAAATGTACACACACACACATGCACATGCACACACAAACATATACATACACACACACACACACACACACACTTGCATGCACACTCACACACACATACACACACACACACACACACACTATTTTTGAAGGCCTGCCATAAGCTCTTAGAAGCAGCCATGAGGACCTCTCTCTCTCTTTTGGAGAGTTACAAGCCACCCAGGATGGCTGCAGTGCTTCTAATATGCTTTGCTTCTTGTTCCTGTCATTCCTGTTTGTTCTCATACAGGACGGCTTGGGACTTTACTTGACAAAAGGATTTTTTCTTAATAATAATAATAATAATAATAATAATAATAATAAAATCAATCAACCTCTGCACTGTAAAAATTCAGAAACTAAACCCCACAGAGTTGTAACTGGTTCAGGACACACTGGAACTGTCCAATACAGAAGCCTGCATTCCACATCTCTGAGCGCTTGTTGAGCATAGATCGTAATTAGTCTGGATTATTAATTATTGGGCAATTACTGCCTCTGATGCAACTCTTCTGTCTTCAGGTCAGTGTTCTGGTTTTGTGCCATCCATTCCTTCTCTTATAATACACAGGTAGAAAAGGTCTTTGTTCCATCTAGAGCGAAGGGGAGACCCCTCCCCCTCCCCGCTGCACTTACTTGCCTGGGATCAGTAATACCAAGAGACTTCATCCTATTGGTTTTCATTGACATTCAAGTTGGTTCACATAAATACAAATCACAATAAATAAAGGAGGGAGAAAAATAAAGGTTGTGGAGAATCCATGAAATCCTGAACAGAAGGGTTCTGTGTTCACACTGCATTTACTCCCAAGAAAATCATTAAAATTTTCAGTGTGATATTCCCACATGTGTATTCCAGGCAGCTGCTTAATATTTACCTGAGCCAGGCCCTGGCCCCAGCACTTAGCACCTGTCTTCTCAGGTAAGTCTCTCAAAAAGCCAAACAGGCAAGTATTATGATTGCCATTTATTTTTTTTTTCAGACAAGAAAAGGCAGAGACTGGAGCAAGTAAACAGGGGAAAGCATCATTAATTTGGAAATGGTATCCTCTCTCTTAACCATCCCGTTAGCCAGCTTTCTGTTACTGTAATGAGATGCCAGAGGTAAGAACCTAAATAAGGAAGCTTTATTTGGGCTCACAGTTTTGAAAGTTTCAGTTCAAGAGAGCTTGGCCCTGTTGCTGCCTGTGGTAGCATTGGATGGAAGAGACCTAGAGGTCTTACAGCTCTGTACAAAAGAAAGAGAAAGAGGAGACCAGGGCTCCACAATCCCTTTCAATGATAACCCACTGACCAAATACCTACCCCAAACATGTTTTTAAAGGTTCTACCACCTCTCAGGGGGAACCAAGCTGCAGGCCAGACTGTTAACATATAGACCTTTAAGGATAATAAGATCCAAAATATAGGGTGCCAGCAGGATAGTTCAGCAAGTGAGGGTACCTGCTGCATAAATCCAGTAGCAAGGAAAACTTCTTCACTGCACTTAGATGTGAGCCAGACGCATCACCTGAGATCCAAGACATTGCAAAACTATGGTCCAATCCTGGAAGAAAGGTAGCCATGTTTTGCCAGTATCTATCTCCAAGAGCTAGGCCCATTTGGAAGGGATGCTCAGAGGAAGCGTGACCCCTACCATTCTTCTTAGACAGTCGCCTTGGAAGCCACCTCCCACAACTGTGCCTTCTGTCTCCTGACCAAAAACAGGACAGTTGATGGTGGAAGAAAAGCTGCATCACACCTAGGCAGCACAGTAGAGCTGATCATGACGGTAGGGGCATGGGTAAGCTGGCCCCAAGGGTGTGAACAAGGGAGAGCTGGACTCACAAGCTCGTCTGCTATGTAGTGACATAGGCAAGGAAGAGATGCGTACCTCTTGCCCCTTACCGCCAATGGCAAGAGGGGAACTGACCCTGATGTCGTCAGAATGGGAGACCTGGCCCCGCCACTCACCTGTTGCAGGCCTTCCTTGGGAAAGCAGGCCCTGTACCTCACCTGGGCAGCACAGTAGAGTTGGCTCTGGATGTGGGGGTTGCAGGTGAGCCAACCCAAGTGTATGAGTATGGGAGAGCTGGCCCTGCCTCTTGTCTGCTAGGCAGCAGTGCAAATTAGGGCAAGATACCCTCCTCCCCTCCTCCATCTCTTGCTGTCTATGGCAGGCAGAAGGCCTGGACCCCAGTTCATGAGATACTAGAACTGGCTGTGTCCCTTACCCGCTGCAACACTCAAGAGAGTGGGCCCAACACCTTGCCTATGTAGCAGGGTAGAACTGGCCCTGGTAGTGGGAGTTGCTGGGGATGTAGGCCCTAAGGCCATGAGAGCAGGACAGCAGGCAGACTGACCAGCTCAGATATCTCTCAGGCTGTATCCAAGACTTTGAGTTGGCCCACCTAACATCTACCCTACTAATAAACTGCTGGAGTGCATGAAGGGGCCGGTCCTACAGATCCAAAACTACATGATATACATGATGCTGGCCAAGAACAAGATATCTAAGAGGAATCCCAGTGAGGTTCTAGTATTGAGAGTAGCAGAAGCCAGAGGCCTCGTACCAAACCAACAAGTCATTGCAATAAACATTTGCAAGCAAAGAAGTGTGAACCAAAGAGTATAGTATGGGGCATATTGTGACACACTATAGTTCCCACAAAAAGATTCTTTTTCTCTGTTGTGGAGGAAGTGGAGGGTGGTACGAGGGGAGGGGACAATGATTAGGATTGGGGTGCATGGTGTGAAATTTACCAATAAATAAATAAATAAATAAATAAATAAATAAATAAATAAAAAGTTTAAAACATAAAAATAAAAAAGCTTGCTTTTGCTCTTATTCCTTACTCTGTCATCAAATGGATGAAGCCAAGGGACGTAGAGGTAACTCCGTGGTTAAGAACATTCATTGGCTCTTCCAGAACCACCTGTAACTCCAGTTTCAGGGGGTTCAACGCCCTCTTCTGGTCTCTATGAGAATTACAATCACATGGTGACAATACAAATGAATATGCACATAAAGTTAAAATTTAACTTAATTAATTTCTTAATAGAGAGAGATACTACCTCTCTCCTAAAGAGATCACTAATGTATCCGATTAAGAACCTTTCACTTTGAACATGGGTCGAGTCTCTGCAGCCTGTAGGAACTGGGGCAAACTGAGCTGAGCTGCACTAGGGGATCACCTTCACACCCTCAGGAGACTCCAGTCACATGACACACACACACCAGTTTCCTTCCAAGGAACCCTGTGCTACTTAAATCTTCTTTCTGCTTCAGTGGAGGGGATAGGAAAAAGTCCTTCTTGACACTTCAGGGCTGGAGCTCAGACACAGACATAAGGCGCTCTCAGACCAAATAGCCAGCCCTCCTCATCAACCGCAGCAATTGGCCACTTGATAACCCATGTCTCTGTGACATAAAACAGTGTCGGGAGCTGAGAGGCGGGCAGCCAAAGGAGAGAGAGAAAGAGGATAGCTAAGAGTGCACATTGAAAAGCTTCAGGTGAAATATGAAGCCTTCTTCCTCCAGTCAGCCGTCTGGGTCTGCACCACGCTAAACAACCATCTACACTGTCTTTGACCTGTTTATTTGAACAAACAAGGAAGTGGTTGCCATGCCTGACAGCATAGCCTTTCATATTCCACAGCAGCTTGACAAAGTCCCTCACAGAACAGCCTTGCAATGCCTGCCTGGCTGACAAAACATGCAACGTAAATACATAGGCCGTCAGCCAATGGGATTGCTGGAGGAGGAAGCCAAACATTCTCTGTGTAATGAAGGTCCGAGGCCCTTGGATCTCAACGGAAAACAGCTGTCTTTGGAGCTGGACCCAAACACAGTGGTTAGATCCTCCCCTAGTGGAATTCCACTCACAGGGACTGGAAGGCTTACACTAGCAGTTCTCACCTTCCTCATGTTGTGGCCCTTCAGTACAGCTCCTTGTGTTGTGCTGACCCTGACGTAAAAGTATTTTTGTTGCTCTGTCATAACGGTAATGTTGCTATTATTATGAATCATAATGTAAGTATCTGTGTTTTCTGATGGTCTTAGGTGACTGTTGTGGAAAGGTTGTAAGGGGTTGGGATCCACAGGGTGAGTGAGGTCCACTACTCTACAAACTCTCCTGCTTCTATTTGTTTTTCTGATTAAAACTCACTTTGTGGCATGATGTGTCCTGACTCCTGTGCCTGCGCACTGGAGAAGGGCTTCATGCTCCTAAAGTAGGGTCCTTTGATGGTCACTTTGCTTAGTGGGGACTGAAGATCCAAGGCCCTCCACGCTTCCAAAGACTGAGACAAGTATCTACTATTGACACACATATGTCCATAGCAACATAGTTGTCTGTAAAGTTATAAATATGTATCTTACTTGTTATGCCTGTGAGGTGTAATGCAACCAAGAGCGTTCACTTCCCATTGTCTTCTTATTATGCTTGAATTGTCTTGTGGCTGTATTTGTTACTTTGATGTTACTGAGACAAAACCACTGACAGACACAACTTAAGAAAGGTCTTGTGGTGGCTCATGGTTTGAGGGGATATGAGCTCAGTTTGCTTTCTCCTTTATATTTGATCTGGGTGTATTTGGTAATGCTGCCTCCACTCAGGGCGAATCATTTGTCCTCAGACAAACATCTCTAGAAATGCCCCTAAAGAGATTCCCGTAAGTGTGCTTCCTAAGTGATTTCAAATCTAGTCAAATCGATGATGCGGATGACCATCCCAACCGGTTTTTCTTCCCCTCTCTTTTCAGATTATATGTCTGGGATACAAGGATTTTACAGGAACATTTTTCATGTCCCAGATCCCAGAACAGGATTAGCTCACACTTGGCACTCAGTAAATATTTAGCAGCCTAATCAGAAGCTTGATTAAAAGGCTGACTGGAGTCAGAGACATTTTCAGGTCCTTGGCCCTGCTTCCCTGGTTAAGCAGAGCTGGAAGGGACAGCTTAACATAGGGACCCATGACACTGTAAGCTCCACAGAATGGATTAGGATCCCTTGTCCCTAACCAAGCATTCAAGTACAAGCTTTTCATCTGGGCAGGGACCCTAGAAAGCACCAGTGAAGGGATTTGGAAAAGAAACCCCTAAAATAACATGTGTTAGTGTGTAACCTAGTGATACCCCCAATGGGATTTCCAGGACACGATATAGCATAGGACCCTGGCTGCCTACACTAAGGGCTATTTTCTAGTAATTCCCACCTGTCTCGTAAAGGCTACTACTGCAAAAGTCAGCCTCCAGAACTTCCAGTGAGCCCTGCACACTGACTGAGTACAGTATTGCTGCAACACAAGGAATCTGAGGGGCAAAATCCTGGGCGAGAGCAATAAGAAGCTGCTGAGTAAAGCAGCCGAGAGCTCAAGAGGCCATGGCAGCTGCATGTGCATAACTCTATAGACCACAGCCTACAGATAAACAAGTAAGCAAATAATAAATAAATAAATAAATAAATAAATAAATAAATAAGAGTATATTTATTCTGTTGGTTTATAAACTTTTCTTACTTTAAAAAAGAAGAAGAAGCCACTTCTTTCAAGGGAAATCATGTAGGCAAAGTTAAAAATACAGTAGAGATTAAAGAGGAATTCCCTGGGACCGGAGAGATGCACCCATGGTTAAGAGTAGCTTGCTGCTCTTGCAGAGGACCAGAGGTCAGCTCTCAACCTCCACCTTGGGCAACTCACAATTGCCTATAACCACAGCTCCGGGGGTTCTGGTTCCCTTTTCTAGTCTTCAAAAGCACCCAGACACACATGGCAAACGCTCACACAGACAAACACACTTACACATAAATTAAAAAAAAAATTAAAGGGGAATTCCCTGAGCTAAAGATGAAACCCCATCACCCTCTCTCACCACACACGGGCCTATGAGAGGAACATGGAGCAGCTCAGAGAATAGAAGGAAGCCCCTCGCTAATTCACCCTCCTTATTTTTGAGACCCACGTCTCTGGTTCTGCTGTGAGTTCTTGCTAATTGCTAACAGTAAGCCAGGAGAAAGAGGCAATGAGGATGGACACCACATCTGAACTTGGAAAGAACAGATACTCGGTGGAAAGTTCCTGGGAACTCTGTCTGGGCACTGAGATGTTCCTATCCAAGCCAAAAGTCACAACCCTCCTTCATCTCCAGAAACACATCGTCGTTCATGTCATCGTGCCAGGGCCACATGTTGACAGCCAGTCGTGTCAGCACAATCACTGTCAGAATTCCCGCATCTCCTTCCTCTGGTCACCATGGCCGAGAAGACTCAATCCACCCACGTGAAAGTGGGTCTCCTCACACCCCCGTAGGTGTGCTGGGCACTGCATCTTGCCAGAGTATCCAGGAGCGAGCTCCTGGAGAGCTTTGAGTCTACCTGTTTGTTCGGGGAAGCCAAGTTTGAGGTCAGGAAGCTGTAAAGAACAGTCTATTTTTCTGGACAAGAAGAGAGAGCAACATGGAAGAAGCTCGCCTCGCCTTCCAGGAGCTGTTTAGGTTTCCGATGGCAACATCTGGATCAAGAACGTAGCGCCCACCCACCCCTATTTCCTGAAGCCAGACCTCTCACTGCAATACTGCAATTCACAGGCCAGCTGCTCTCTTTTCAGACCTGACATTAGTCCAACTTGTGTGAGGCAGCCAAGTCACCTACTGGTTTTACCAAAGCATGGGCAGGGGAGAAAAAAATCTGTTTGTCCTTATGCAATGCCTGGGTGTTCCCTCTACTGACCTGGAAGTTGTATAGAATTATTATAATGCGTGCTCCAATAATGAGTAAAAGTTACATCTTAACCAAAACAATTTTTTTCAAGAGAAAATAACAAAGAATGATAAGGCTAAGGCCCAGTGGGAATTAGCTCTCCGTGTTGCTCCATGCTCTGAAGGGAACGCTGACGGCTCATCTCAAACAGAACAGCTTTCCCGACCTTCCTGTTTTATTGATCTATTTTATTTCAGTGTGTGTGGGGGAGGGGTGTATGGGGGGGTGTATGAGTGTGCCTGCATACACAGGCACACTCATACACACACATAGCTTTGTGATTTTCACATTTTCTTCCTCAGTTGCTCTCCACCTTATTTTTTTCAGATGCCTTTTTTTTATTAGATATTGTCTTTATTTGCATTTCAAATGTTATCCTCTTTCCTGGTTTCCCCTCTGAAAACCCCCTATCCCTTCTCCACATCCCCCCTGCTCACCAAACCACCCACTCCCGCTTCCTAGCCCTGGCATTCCCCTACACTGGGGCATAGAGCCTTCACAGGACCAAGGGCCTCTCCTCCCATTGATGACTGACTTAACTCTGCTATGTATACAGCTAGAGCCATGAGTCCCACCATGTGTACTCTATTGTTGGTGGTTTAGTCCCTGGGAGCTCTGGGGGTACTGGTTAGTTCATACTGTTGTTCTTCCTTTGGAGCTACAAACCCCTTTATTTCCTTGGGTCCTTTCTCTAGCTTGGGGACCCTGTGCTCAGTCCAGTAGCCTACATTTATAAGCAAGGATTGTTGAAAATAGTAATTCTGGGACTATTACTCCCCCCCTAGGCCCCTAGGATTCAGATGATCTTATTGAAAGACCACAATCAAACTACATTTTCATGTGAAATTCCTGCTTTATTTGCAATGTTGCTAAGAAGTAAGTTTTAGGTGTCCTGTCTACTAAACGCATTACCACTGTACCATACCTGTAGCTCTCCTTTGCATTCCTATGAGGTGATTCACCAATGGAGTAAAGTTCATATCTTGTGTATTAAGTGATGCATGTTTTAGAAAAACATGGAAACATTCTCTTGAGGAGTTGCCTTTGTCCCTCCTTCTTCCCTCCAGTTTTTCTTCCACAGGTTACCCTACAGGTATTTACTGAATGGTGGATTGGGATGATTAAGATCATAGACACTGAATCAGGACATCTGGGTTTAAACCCTAATTTATCTGTCATCAGTTTCTCAGTCTTAGGCAAGTTCCTTGTACCCTTCCTGTGTGTGGTCACTAAAGAACACACCATTCACTTCCTTTATTATAATGACAGAAGAGTACCTCTCAGGCTGGCCTTGAACTCAGAAATCCACCTGCCTCTGCCTCCCAAGTGCTGGGATTAAAGGCGTGTGCCACCACAGCTCGGCTCACCATATTTTTGAGATAGTCTCTCACTGAACCTGGAGCATATCATTTTGCAAAGTCTGGTCAGCCACTGACCCTCAGGATCCAGCTGTGGCCACACCCCCAGTGCTGGAGATAGAGGTGCCCACCTCTGTGCCTGGCTTTTATGTTGGCACTGGGGATCTGACTCAGATCTTCATGTTTGGACAGCAAACTCTTTACCCACTGAGTCCTCACCTCAGCTCTCTTCTGCTTTTACTGATGGAACTTGGAAGCTTAAAGGAAGGTGTGTTGGTTGGAAGTGAATGGCCCCCATAGGCTCATATATTTGAACGTTTGTTCCCCTGTTGTGGGACTGTTGGGGAAGGATTCAGAGGTGTGGCCTTGGTGGAAGAGGTGTGTCATTGCGGGCAAGCCTTGAAGTTTCAAAAGTCTGTACCATTTCCATTTAGAGTGGGTTCACTGGTTTGTTCATTCACTCTTCCTCCCTCCCTCCCCACCCCCACCTTGTGCCTAAGGATAGAAGTGTGAGCCTTCGGCTATTACACCAGCCCAGCTGCTGCTGTGCCCCACACCATAATGGTCATGGACTCTAACCCTCTGGAACTGTGAGCCCCGAATAAAGCACTTCTTTCTATAGGTTTCTATAGGTTGCTCTAATGGTGTTTTATCACAGCAATAGAAGAGTAACTGAGACAGAGGGGGGCGTTACTTGGCTGAGATCATGAAGGCATTGAATGGAATGTTTACTGCTAAAATGCCAGCTTTCTCTCTTCCAGTCCAACAGGTTTTTCTTTTCATACATATATTATTAGTTCTTTGAGAATTCCATACGATGAGAACATTTTCCTATATCAAGCGAAAATGAAGCCTTTTCATTTATATTTTAGCTCTGCTTTTGGCTGCTGACTCACCCTTCCTTCCTTCCTTCCTTCCTCCCTCCCTCCCTCCCTCCCTCCCTCCCTCCCTCCCTCCCTCCCTCCCTTCCTCCCTTCCTTCCTTCCTTCCTTCCCTCACCCCCTTTCTTTCTTTCTTCTTCCTTTTCTGTTTTTCTTTTAGCTCTGTGTCTAGCCTACAGATTCTCATCAAGTGTTTGTTAAATGGAAGCTGTTGTTTGAATGAGAACGGCCCCCACAGGGCCATAGATTTACATGCTTGACCCACATTGATCTGTTTAGTGGAACTGTTTGAGAAGAATTAGGGAGTGTGTCCTTGTTTGAGGAGACGTGTCATTTGGGGTACACATTGTGGTTTCAAAAGTCAACAATAGGAACAGTCTCTCTCTCTCTCTCTCTCTCTCTCTCTCTCTCTCTCTCTCTCTCTCTCTCTCTCCAGTGCCACATCTACCTGCCTTCTACCACACTCATTATGATGGTCAGTCATAACCATCTGAAACTGTAAACAAGCCCTCAGTTAAATGCTTCTTCTATAAGCTGCCTTAGTTATGGTATTTTATTCTTAGCAATAGAACAGTAGCTAAAATAGTAGCTGAGACAGGAGGATCGATCTTTTTTATTTGTTTTTAAATTCAGTGGGGTTTTTTGAGAAAATTTTGCATCTAACTTTAAGGATATCCACCTGTAATCTGTTTTATTGTTGTGTGTCCATCTGCTTTGGGTATCAGGATAGGAATAGCTTCATGCTAATAGCTTGGTAACATTCCCTTTATATTTTATGGAATAATTTGAATTGATATTAGCTCTTCTTTGAAAATATAGTGAAATTCATCAATGAATCTATCTAAGCCTGAGTTGTTTTTAGGTCAGAGATTTTTAGCTATGCATCAGTCTCAATTTATTATAGATACTTAAGCTGTTTAATCTCACCTTACTTTAATTTTGGTAGGTCCCATACATCTAGAAATTCATTCATTTCTTAGACTTTCCAACTTGGTAGAATGTATGTTTTCAGGTAAGATCCAACAGTTTTCTAAATTTCACTGGATCTGTTGCAGTTACCCTTTCACCCCTTATTTTCGGACCTTCTATTTCTTTCATTAAGTTTGATTAAGAGATTGTCAATTTTATTTTTGAAGAACTTTTTGATTCATTGATTCCTTGTATTTTTTACCATTCTTTTAATTTCTGTTCTGATCTTATGACTTTATCTCTGCCTATTGATTTGAGGTTTAGATTGTTCTTCTTTTTCTGGGAATCTAACATGCATCATTGAGTTATTTATTTTAAATTTCTCTGATTTCTTTCTTACATTATTTATTTATTTAATGCACATTGGTGTTTTGCCTGCATGTATTTCTGAATGAAGTTGTCAGATCCCTGGAAAGAGGGATTACATAAAGTTGTGAGTTGCTGTGTAGGTGCTGGGAATTGATCCCAGGACCTCTGGAAGGGCAGCCAGTGCTCTTAACTCCTGGGCCATCTCAGCAGTCCCTCTCTGATTTCTTAATGTAGGCACTTAAAGTCATAACTTTCCCCCTTAGAACTGATTTCATTGTATCCCAAGTTTTGATACAATGTTTATATTTTCTTCATTTGATTGTAGAATTTATTTTATTCTTCAGCTTAGATAGTAAGAAAGATTATTGTACATAAGTTATGTTTGGCCACAATTGAAAGCAGAACTACCCCAATGCCACAAGTTCATGGCAGAGGGTTAATGGGGAGTGTTTGGATTGTAAAAAAGACAGTCTTTCAGAGGTGGTCTCTGCAACATGGTGAAGTTCCATATCTATTAAGAGTCATTATCATCAGTAGCATACAATCCAACAACTTATACCAGCCTGCTGGCCTCCAACATCCGTTATTTCTGCTTCTTCAGCCTCCACAGGTGCACAAGTTTGTCTACTTGGACCTCTGCCTCATCTTTCTTATCTTGTGCTTCTGCTTACACATTAACTTCTTCATCCACTTTGCTCTCATGGCACAGAACTTTCATAGAAGGAGGCACTAAGAGAGAGAGTGAGTCTAAGAATGTTATTTCCTTCTGGGTTTCTTCCAAAGCCTATTTGTCATTTGGTGGCATGTTATTTAATTTCCATGAGTTTGTATGTATTCTGGGTTTCTCTTGCTGCTGATTTGTAGTTTTGATTCCATGTAATAAAAATATAATACAAAGAATCATTTCAATTTTTCCATATTAGCTGAGACTCACTTTGTTCCCTAATATATTATCTATTTTGGTGACAGTTCTATGGACTCCTGAAAAGAATATGCATTCTATAGTACTTAGATACAATGTTCTAAAATGTTTTAAGTTCATTCCATCTATTGTACCATTTAATTCACATATCCCTTGTTGGGATGACCTGACAATTAGTGAGAGTGGGTACTGAGGTCATCTACGACTGTTGTGCTAAGGCTAGCCCAAGGCTTTACAGCTTTCTTTTTATGAAACTTCGTGCTTGGCAAATATGTGTAGAATCATAGTATCCCTCTTGGTAGAGTATTCCTTAACTGGTATAAAGTATCTCTATTTATCTTTTCTCACTAGTTTTGTTTTGAAGTCTATTTTTTTTCAGATACTAGAACTGCAACACCTGCCAATTTCTTTAACATATTTTTTTAATGTTCCACTCCGATGTAAAGTCTGTCTTTTGTAGTGGGGAGCTTTTATTGGAAACAACAAATAGTTGGTTACTGCCTTTTCTTTTTTTAATCCAGTCTAAAAGGCTCCATCTTTTAATTATGATAATAGAGACTATTAATATTCATAGTTATTATTGAAAGGTATTTGTTTTCCTTTTTCTCATTTGTTTAACTACTGTTCTAGTGTGGTTTATTCTTTCCTATGGCCTTGCGGGTGGATTTGGTTTTCCTTTCAATCTAAAGAATTTTTTGAGTATTTTTCTGGAGAGCTGATTTAGTTGTCATTAATTCCTTTAGCCTATTTTTATCATGGAAAGTTTTTTTCCCCTCTTAACTATGACATGTAGTTTTGTTGGGTATAATAGTCTCAGCTGATAGCTGCTCTCTTTAGAACTTTAAATAAATTTGCAAATGTCCTCATGACTTTAAGCATTTCAAGTGAATAATATGCTGTTAGTTGATGAGCCTGCTTTTATATGTGACGGTTTCTCTCTCTTAGTTTTTTCAATATACTTTCTTTGTTCTATATATTTAAATTTTTAATTATAATATGATGAGGCTAGGATTCTTCCTGATGTTGCCTGTTTAGTATCCTGAATATCTCCCATATCAGGGTTATCATCACGTTTCCTAATTCAGAGAATTTTTCTGTTATCAATCTTGGGGGTGGAGTTGAAACAAAGTCTCTGTGTAGGCCTAGATGTCCTGAAACTCATTATGTACAATATGCTAGCTTTCAGTTCACATAGCTCTGCCTTTCTCAGCCTCTCAAGTGCTTCAAATGCTGGGATTATGATGTTGTAATCTTTTTTTTTAATTAGATATTTTCTTTATATACATTTCAAATGCTATCCTGAAAGTTCCCTATACCCTCCCCACGCCCTGCTCCCCTACCCACCCATTCCCACTTCTTGGCCCTAGCATTCCCCTGTACTGGGACATATAAAGTTTGCAATACCAAGGGGCCTCTCTTCCCAGTGATAGCTGACTAGGCCATCTTCTGCTACATATGCAGCTAGAGATATGAGCTCTGGGGGTACTGGTTAGTTCATATTGTTGTTCCACCTATAGGGTTGCAGACCCCTTCAGCTCCTTGGGTGCTTTCTCTAGCTTCTCCATTGGGGGCCCTGTGTTCCATCTTATAGATGACTGTGAGCATCCACTTCTGTATTTGCCAGGCATAGCCTCATATGAGACAGCTATAACAGGGTCCCTTCAGCAAAATCTTTCTGGCATATGCAACAGTGTCTGGGTTTGGTGGCTGATTATGGTATGGAGTCCTGGGTAGGGTAGTCTCTGGATAGTCCACCCTTTCGTCTTAGCTCCAAACTTTGTCTCTGTAACTCCTTTCACTGGTATTTTGTTCCCTATTCTAAGGAGGAATGAAGTATCCACCCATTGGTCTTTTGTCTTCTTGATTTTCTTGTGTTTTGCAAATTGTATCTTGGATGTTCTATGTTTCTGGGCTAATATCCACTTATCAGTGAGTAATCTTTTTTAAAAACTGTTTTCTAAGCCATTAAACTTCAGTCAGCCCCCTTTTCCTGCCCTTTTCCATAGACTTGCGTCATTTATTGGTTGGTTTGTCATTCAACTGATCCAGTTCTTCCACCTTATCTTCAAGCTCTGCTGTTACATTCTTTCATGATCCAGTCTATTGGTGAGACTTCCCAAAGATGCTGTTTTTTAACTCGCTGTTTTTCATTTCCAGAACTTCACATTGATTTTTGTTTAGCATTTTGATCTCTTTATATAATACTTCCATATCTTGCATTGCCTTCCTTAGTTCATTCACATGTTTGTGGTCTCCACGAGCAGCTTTATTTTCTTCTTTGATTTCTTTGAACGTATCACTATGTAACCATATTCAAGTAGTCATTCTTTTGAGTTCTCAGTCTGGGGTTTCACATAGCTCATTATCACTAGATGCCATTCCTATAGGGTTGGTATAGAAAAAGCATGTGCTCTCTCTCTCTCTTTTATGTTCCTTGTGTCACAGAGTTGGAATTTACACAGGTGACAATGGTGTTCTTTGCTTGGTTTATTTTTGTCAGCTATGTTCTTTCATTTGGAGTATTTTCAGTGTTCACAAATGACCTTGAAGAAGTGGGGTTGAGTTTGTAGTTCAAAAAAAAAATAGTACCTCTGTCTAAGACAGTAGTTCTCAATCTACCTCAGTTTACCACCCCTTTGGGCATCATGTATCAAATATCCTGCATATTCAATATTTACATTAAGATTCATAACTGTTGCAAAAACACAATTTTGAAGTAGCAACAAAGTATGGTTTTTTGTTTTTTTTTTGGTTGGGCTCATCACAACATGAGAAACTGTATTAAAGGATCACAGTAATAATCAGTTAGTTAAGTAATTATTTAAGTAATTAAAACCAATTAGGAAGGTTAAGAACTGCTAGTCTGGGAGTGCAGGACACCTTGTGAAAGTCCTATATTATTCCCTGCATAGACTATAAACCTGAATAAAAATCTCAGCTAGTTATAATACCACTCTGTAAATGCTGTACCCACCAACTATAACACTGAGACACTTCGACTTGGATAACGGTGGTTGAAGGATAAGCAACCAAGAATAAAATGGAGTTTACTTGGATTTTAGGTAATAAGATTAAGAGTGAGAGATGTTAGATGTTAAGGATAATGATTATCAAATAAAATTTGAAAAGAAAAACTGGGTAAAGTATTCAAAAAAAGGTTAGGATAGTGCTAGGGTTTATTGATTTTAGAAACTGTTAAAGCTATGGAAGATTATAACCAATAATTAGAGGGGGAGGTGATAAGGATGAATGAAGAGAGAAAAGACTTGGGCATAAGAGGAGGAGCATATGAGATGTGGCTGTAGATACAGTCATGAACTGGGTTATTCTGGATTTTCTCAGTAATAAACAGAGAGACACAATCAACAGACAAAAAAACCTTATTAAGTGATATACAAACAAATGCAAACACGACGTAGGACGAAAGAGGAAGGACTGAATATTATAAAATAAGAAATAAGAAAGAGTATATACCAAGTGGATTGCTGGCACAGTCTTGACAAGTTGAAAAGTAAAGTTCTCGGATTCTTCTGGATCCAGCAGGCTTTCTGTGGTGGTGTGCCAGCTCCCTCCTTTATAGCCTCTCTCTGTGCCAAGCACTGTGCTCTGAGTCTCGGACCTTTACACCAAATCAATAGAGCAGGTTTTACTGTATTGTTGAGAAACCCAAGGCAAGAGAGGACTGAGTGACCGTTCCCAGAATCACACAGCTGATGAAAGAGAGCCAATGGGGCCAGGACGACAGCCTAGTCGGTGAAGTTTCAGGCATGCGCAAAGACCTGAATGCCATCCCTACACCCCTCGTGGAGGAAAAAAAGTCAGGCGTGTCTCTGTAATGCGGGTGCAGGGGAGGCTGAGCCAGGTAGCCTTGAAGCTTGTTCACCAGCCAACCTTGGTGAGTTCCAGGCCAATGAGACGCTATCTTATTTAAAGGGGCGTGGTCTAACGCTTGAAAACCCTTGATCTTGTTCTTTGAACCTCCATGAGTACTTGCAGGCACATGCTGATTCAAGCTGTACAACATACAAACATATACACATACATATATTCCATATTCACACACGGGTGGGGGAAGAGAGAATAAACAAAACAGAGGTTCCTGACTCCTCAGTGGACACTTTTAGGGTGCCCTGCACACCACGGACTGAGGCAGTGTGAGGCATGAACAGGCTGACACTCTACACCCTGTTCTGTAATGTTTTTCGCACAGGTAAGAGCCTGAGCGTTCCACCTTGCAGGCTGGAGCAGCATGAACCCAGCCTGCTCCATTTTGCCCACCATTCCGTCACTTCTCCTTCTGATATTCCCCTAACCCCTGTCCGTGGAGCTGAAGCACATTGCCCTCCTGGGACTCCTTTCCCTCCCCTCCAGTTTACCTTCCCTTTGTCACTCATGCCTACTTTACAAACCAGGAACATAGGCGAATCCCTGAGGAAGAGTTGGAACAAATTGTTGGGTGGAGAGAGAATAATAATAGCAATTAAAAATAGTTTTAGATTTCTATATTATAAGAACTCTACAGTATTAGACTTCAGTTTTCTATTTGTTTGTGGGAATGATTGATTTTCATTTAAAACTTCTGTGTAATGTATTTTGATCATGACTCCCCCTCACCCATCTTCCCCCAAATTTTTGTCTCACCTCCCTACCTGCCGAACTCTCTCTCTCTCTCTCTCTCTCTCTCTCTCTCTCTCTCTCTCTCTCTCAAACAAACAAAAAATAAAAAACCCCACAAAACTAAAAGCCAAAACAAACAAACAAAAGACCAATAAGACAAAAAAAGTCAAAACAAAACAAAAAGTCCATAATAGAATAAAATAAAAAACATAGAGTATGTTAACTACTCTTGGACTTGGGGTTGTGTCAGATATACCCTGGAGAAAATTTATATATTTATAGATATAATATACATTCTGTTGGAGAAAATTCACTTTCCCTTTGTCTGTGCATATCTATTGGAAATCGTTTCTTGATTACTGGTAGAACCTCATGTCCATTTGCCTGTCTCAGTGCTGGGATTCCATCTGGCTTAAACCAGGGCAGATCTTGTGTGTTACCATAGTCTCTGTGAGTTAATTCTTACACAAACTCCTACCTTTGTCATTTGGACACTTCTACCAAGAGCTGAGGAAATAGATCACTGTACCTATTCTGGCAGCCAGTCCTCTAATCTTCAACACAACCTGGCTTTGCTGGTATTTTTTGAGCATGCCCTGTCTCCCTCGAATGGTGCAGCCTTAGTAAAGAAGTCAGCAATAGAAACTCGATTCAATAAACTCCAAAACCTCTTTAGTTGAAAAATGGAATGCAGGTCAGATTTGGTGATAAACTCTTGTAATCCCAACTCGTGGGAGGAAGGGACAGGAAGAGCAGGAGTTCAAGGGCATTCTCACCTATAGCCTGGGCTACATTACATTAGACACTGCCTCAAGAGGGAGATGGGAAGATGAGAAGATGAGGGGAGGGGAGGAGAGGAGAGGAGAGGAGAGGAGAGGAGAGAGGAATAAATGAAAACAAGAAGAAAGGAAAGAAAATACACAATGTTACCACTTCTACAGAAAAAAGGAGATGGAGGTTCATTGACAGGAAACCCAGGTTGCTGCTCTGAGGTTGGCTTTTCTAGCTCAGTGGTTCTCAACCTTCCTAATTCTGCCACAGTTTAATACGGTGCATTGTATTGTAGTGATCCCCAACCATTAAATTATTTTCATTGCTACTTCATAACTGTAATCCTGCTACTATTATGAATCATAGTGTTTATCTGTGTTTATCAATCTGTGGAAAAGTCGGTTAGGAAACCCCCCAGGTAGAGCACTAGTGTCTAGCTGCTCATAATCTAATTGTGTGGCTTTGGGTGAGTCATTTTTACCTCTCTGGTCATCAACTTCTTTACCCTTCAAACTAGATCAGCCCTGGCCCTCGAAACACTGAAGTCCAATTTTCTTAAAACCTACTAAAGAAACAACCAACTTGATAGAGCTTCCTCCCGTCGATTCTTTTGTCCAATCATTAACCAGGAGAATGTTTCTGCAACCTAACAGCAAAGTTCACTTAGAGGGAAAGAAGAGTATTTGGGGGATAGCAGACATCATTGGGCATCTCTGGGGACCTAACCCTGGGCTGGTCTTAGCTTCGTGGCAACAGGAAATCTTCAGGATTGTCACAGAAATGCATTCTCTTTGGAACAAACACCTTTGGTGAGTACAAAACTGTCAGCTGGCTGAAGCCAAGATGAATCTACTTTTCGAAATTGGGTTTTTTTCGTTTGTTTTCTTATGAAATTTGGCTCAATAGCTCGCTTTTCTCTCTTCCTTATGTAATCTTGTGGGATGTGGCGTGACAACCATAAGTGATTCACAGAAATCTGGGGGGGGGGGGGGGGTGTCAGTAAGTACTGCAGGCAAACTTACGATGGAATAGGAGGTTTTACACGAGATGTAAAGGAGAGGTATATTTACTCATGGTTGTCACTACATTGGTATTAATTCCCACAGTTGACGTCTGACTCTATCTCGTGACCTGGTTTTTCATGCTGGACTCACCAGAGAAAGGTGTATCCCTCACCACTGCAGTGCCTTTTCCCAGAAGTCTTAGAAAGACACCATGGTCTTAGTGATTGCACGTAGTGTTGAAGATGTCAGCTTTTGTTTCCTGCTTAAAGAAACTCAGAAAGCTTCCTCTTTGTCCCAAAATTCATTATTTTCAGTATGCTTGTCCATGCTGCCTCTGACTCCTATGGGTTAATTAAACTGCCTTTATAAAACATAAATACTTTCCTCCCCAAGCCCACAGAAGAAAACGCAAGTAGCCCCAGCTGGGGTTAGCCACAAAGTGAACTCTCAAATAAGAGGTTCTGAATAAAATTGATTTAACTAAATTTATTTCTAAGGTGATAGCTAGGTGTGATGAGGTTTCTTCCAAGCAGGCGAATTATCTTTTTCTAAAACCTATTCAATGACATATTCATGACACAGCTAAGCTTCCCGGGAACAGCATGGAGAGATTCATGTTCACTCAAAAACTATAGACTTTCAAGTGCCATACTGGGCTGCTAAAGCTACACATAGATAGTAACTCTACTTATCCTTATGTCTGGTCATGTATACAGTGACAGGGACATGAAGACCATTTCAAAGACGTAAAAACAAAATGAGAGCTACTCTTAAGATATAAGGGCTTTGTCCTAGTCCAACAGCAAGAAAGTTCCAGAACAAAGACTTCCTCACAAGTCTGAGTTCAGATTTCTCTTAAAAACACCCTACAGCTTTTGTGACTAGAAAGTTTTGACCAGGCAAAGTAAGGAAAAGAAACTGCCTACACTGAGGTTCTGTTGTTGGAGGAATAGACCGGGTTGATTCCTGCAGGAACTGATGAACAGGCGGTAGAAGAGAGAGAGGTTTCCAAGCAGAGTCCATGAGAAGAGCAGTCCTACAGGTCAGCTTTAAAATTGTCCCTGTCATGGTTGGAGAGATGGCTCAGTGGTCAAGAGGGCTGGCTGTGCTTCCAGAGGAACCAGCTTCTTTCCCCAGCACCCACATGACAGCTCACAGCTATCTGTAACCCCAGTTCTAGGGTATCCAACACCTTCACACAGACATGCATGCAAGCAACACTCCAATGCGTATATAAAACAATAAATTAATCATTAAAAATGGAGGTTCCCCCTGTCAGCCCTGAAGGATGTCTGACCCACGGATGCCTTACAGAGGGTTAGCCCTCAAGAAATGTCTTTTTATTCTTTCTTCACTACTACTCAGAATCATCACAACATCCTCTTAGAGATGTTACCAATGATAGACATTCACCTCTCTGAAAACCTCACAATTTCAGTGATGATGCTTTGAACTCCGGATTCTGGGGTGCAGCAAAGTCTCAAATGGTCATCAAGATCTTTGGCTTTTCCTGCTGTTATGGCTCATATTATCTACTGTGATACTCTCACTTTACCACAGGGCCCAAGAAACAGTCCTTTCTCGGCTTTCTATTTGTAGATTGAGAATGTGGCTCAATTGATTGGTTGGATGCTCACATAACATGCACAAGGCCCTGGGTTCAATTCCAAGTACCACACAAACTTGGCATGCTTGAATACATGCCTATAACCTCAATACTTGAGACATGGAGGCTGGAGGATCAGGCATTCAAGGGCACTCTTGTCTACATAGCAAGCTCAAGGCCAGCCTGGGATGTGTGAGATGCTATTTCAAAGAAAATCTGTTTGTTCTAAATTTATTGATGACTGTCCAATGACAATCTGGGGGCTGATTATACAGAGCATAACCTAACCCAGCTGATTAGTTCTCTTTGTGGCTCTACAATCCTCCTCTCAAAGTACTCCTGTGCCTTCTGCAGCAATGAACAGAATTTCCTCTCTGTTCAGACACAAATAGACCATACACCCTGAATCTTAGGGTGGACTTGACAAAGGCTTGTTCCTGCACCAAGGTGAGTCTCTTCAGAAAGTCTTTTCTGATCAGTTACTAAAACTAGAAAGTTTCCTCCTGTCTTCTGGTTCAATACTGAGAACAAAGATGAAGATCACTGCTTATTATATGCAACATTTCTTTGGCAAAATGAAAAACAGGGCCTCTGAGGATAGCTAAGTCAGCACAGTGTTTGCCGCTCACTATACTGGATGTGAGCAAGCTTGATTGGTATCTAGACTCCACATAAAAAAGGCTACAGACACAGAGCTGAGAAATCAGAAATCCCAGAGCTGAGAAGGCAGAAAATGTGGCTCCCTGAGGCTCACTGACCAGGCAGCCTAGCCACGCTAGCAATCTTTAGGCCAATGAAAGGCCCTGTTTCAAAAACAACCAAGATAGATGGTCCCTGAGGAACAACAGTGGAGGCTGAGCTCTAGCATCTGTGTGCGTACACATCTACCCAAACATGCATGTACACATGAAATGTGCATACACACATGAAATGCATGGATGAATGGATGGATGGATGGATGGATGGATGGATGGATGGATGGATGGATGGATGGATAAAATCTAACCTAGAATGCTATAAAAGATATTTTTATTCTGCCCCAAGAATTAATTACATGTACATGTCCCTACTTTCTAAGTTCCCCCAAATTTCTCAGCTCTTTTGTCCTTATCAGCAGATGTCCTTATCTCTCAGGGAAGGAAACATCCAGGGATCTAATCCTATTCTACCATGAACTACATGGGGTCATTCAGTGAACACTTTTTGTCTCAGGAACCTTCATGCCTGAGTTTAAATACCAACTTCTTTTCAAAACTTCCTACCTATAAAATCTGAAGTGAAGTAGCTTCTCTGTATCTTGATTTCTTTATCAGTAAAATGTGTTTTGTGGGGTGGGGAGCAGTGCTGGGGTTGAAGCCAGAGCATCATACATACGAGGTATGTGCTGTCCCTTAGTGACACACTCAATCCTCTTATTTATAAAAGGGGAGAATAGCAGTTTTGGCTTCCTAGTGTTGTTGTGGGACTGAAGAAAGGTGATCTGTGAAAAGCATTTCTGGGACCATGGTACACAATCCAGTGTGTTCACAGCAGTATCATGTGACCTGTGGCCACTAAAATAGATAACAGCAGTGTATCTGAGCTAGACATTGGATCACCAGAATCAAGAACACAGGCATGAACATCATCTTTTCAGGGTTATAGTCAGTCAAAAGATAAAAGGGCATAAAGGGGATTGGAAAAATGGCACATGCGCGCGCGTGTGCGCGCGCGCACACACACACAGTGGAGCTTCCCAATGTGACTGTCCCTGTGAGAGAAAAAAGAATTCATGACAGCACATGACAGAGGGGAGGAGGAATGAGGTCCTCTAAATTGAGAGGAATAAGAAGACCTCATCAATGAACTTCTATTTAACCCTTCTCCTTTTCATGAAGTCCAGGTCCAAGCCAAGGGAATGGGGCTGCCCTAGGGTGGCTCTTCTTACCTCAATCAACCTAGTCAAGATGAGTTTCTCATGGGCCTGCCCAGGGGCTTGTCCCCTATGTAGTTCTAGAGTATGTTAAGTTGACAAGCAACATTAACCATCACAGTTGAATATTGATATGGACTTGAAGCTAAGTTTGTCTGCATCTGAGATCTGCAGTCTTGTCACACTCTCTCAACCATTGTAAGGATTTCACTGACTTTGTCCAACAGCTGTGGTCAGAAATTAGGCCAAGGTGCTAAGCCACAGTTTCACAAATAATTACCAGAAAGGCCTTCTCTGGATTCAGGATATGGACTCTGTACAGGATGTAGTGAGTGACCCACCACTCATAACTCTCTTCAGAAAGGAGCATACACCTAAAATTACTGACAGAAAACACCTAGGACAGTTTGAATTTAGTCTTATTAGCTGCAGATGGGGCCAGAATGGGACCGTTCCATACAGGCCTTGGTCAGGAACTGCTAAAGATTTTGCCACAGAGGCTCACTGGAGACAATTCTAGTGAGGATGTTGTCTCCAATTCTTCTTCTAGCTTCTTGCTTCCTCTCTTTCCTCCAAGCATCCAACCCTAAAACTAAACCCTGCTCACAGCAGGCTTTGGCAATTTTACTATTCCCATCTTAGCACTAAACCCCTCTATCCAAACATGGTTACAAATGGTGCCCACAACGGTGGCAATCTTGGTGGACATAGTTTCACCAGCTTTTATCACTACACTAATTTTTAGGTTGATTTACACTGACAAATGAGGATACCTTCAGTTGGAAAGAGTTATATTCTTGATGACTGTTCCCTGCTGCCCTCTTGCAAGAACAAATCACCAAGAAGTACTGATTGGCAGATCTGGAAACATGCAGCCATTGGCTTGTTAACCTTACCATTTGTTGTTTTCAGGAGAGAGAAAACTTGTCTTCTGAACAACTTACTGCCCTGGTGGCACTTCTCCACTAAGGTTGAAAACACAGTAATCTAGGTGTAAAATGGTCATTTGGTCCTCAGGTGGCGATGCTGAGTTGTGGTTATATCACAAGGCCTTCTTACATGGCCATTGATGAGGTCATACCTGAATGGGTGAGGTCTAGTGGGAGGTAGCGGGTCGTTCAGAACTTGACTTTTTAAAGGTTCATCTTGTTACCCTACCCTCTTTTCATCATCTTCTCTGTCCTTCCCTCTCTCCCTCCTCCATTCTCTCCTATACACCAGCCAGGGAGCCAGTATGCTCTGCCACATGCCCCTTAACACAATGTTCTGCCTCACAATGCAGTCCCACAAGCAACAAATGACCATGGGTTGAAGCCCCTGAAACTGAGTCAGAATAAATCTTTCCTCTTGTATGTCTTTCCTTTCAGTTACCTTACCACAGAGACACGTGGCTGATACAGACACATTCTTGAGCTCCTGAGCAACTCTGACTTGCCCTCTAAACATAGCTTCAGTTGTCCCTGAACTTCTGTAAGATGTTCCATCTGAAGATCCCAGGATGCTTTCAGAAGAGCTCAGATTCACTGGTACCTGTCATATCCCATAGCCACGATTAAAGTCCAGAATCTGACAGAGCTTCCAGAAGCTGTCAAAACTACTCTTCTGCCCCTCAAGAAAGATTCACCACCAGCTCCTGCACATAATAGTCCTTTCCAATGGAAAAAATTCTTCATTTTCTTCACTATTCCAGCCCACCATGATCCCATCATAGGGACACAAGCTGCTCAAAGCTGTAGCCATATAGGGGAGCTGGCCTCCCCTACCCCCACTTTTCCTCCCTGACAACTAATGTCTGCCCTTTGCCTTCTTCTGTGTCAGAACTGCACCCATTATTCACAGTCTCATTGGCATTACTTCCACATTCCTGGAGCTGTTGGTGACTCATTCTCTCATGTCATCGAGGACCATCATTGTGCTGTACACAGTGCTCCACACAAAGTTCCTGTTAGCTGTTCTCTGATGCAAAATGTCATCAAGGGTCTCTGAAGACTTCATTTGATGGCCCAGAGGCAAACGTGATGGTCTCCAGAAAAAAGAAAAAAAAAAAAAAAAAACCCTGATCATTCACTCAGATGAATAGAAACTCAGAAGGCTGCTAAAAGAAAAATACCATACATCTTCCTGGCACTGATAAAGCTGTATAAAATAACAAAGTCCTAGAAATTGTATTCAATGTCCTAGCTTCATGGCTGCTGTGGTTAATCTTCATTGTCAATTTGACTGGGTTTAGATTCATCATGGAAACATACCTCTAGGTGTTGGTATGAGGGTTTTTCCAGAGAGGTTTGACTAGGGTGGGAAGACCTGTGGTGATTTGAATATGCTTGTCCCAGGGAGTGGCACTATCAGGAGGTGAGGCATTGTTGGAGTAGGAAGTAGGTATGGCCTTGTTGGAGAAAGTATGTCACTGTGGGCAATGAGACACTCCTAACCACATGGGAGTCAGGCTTCTACCAGTGGCCTTCAAATGAAGAGGTAGAACTCTTGGCATCTCCTGCACCATGCCTGCCTGGACGATGTCATGTTCCCGCCTTGATGATAATGGTCTGAACCTCTGAACCTGTTAAGCAAGCCCCAATTAAATATTGTCCTTAAAAGGGTTGCCTTGGTCATGGTGTCTGTTCACAGCGATGAAAACTGTAGCTAAGACAACTTCTCTTGAATGTGGGTGGTACTGTGCCACAGGCTGGGATCTCAGAATGAGTATAGAGGAGAAAGAGAGCTGCACACCAGCATCCATTTCTTTCTATTTCCTGACTGTGGATGCAAGGTGACCAGGTTCCTTAAGCAAGCCCCTGCTCCCATGCCTTCCCTCCATGATAGGATACCCTTGAGCCAAAAGAATCCCTTCCTTTCTCAAGTTGCTTCTAGTCGGTCACTTGGTCACAGCAATGGTGGAATGGAGATACATTCCCTCCAACCCATCTGTGTTACTCAGCTTTCCAGCTCTACAAGAAAACACCTGAAATAAGCAATTTACACAGATACAAGGTTTGTTGTGACTTATGGTTTCAACCCACTGTTGTTTGTCCTATTACTTTGTCTTGTGGAGACATAGTTTACATGGAAGTCTATGGCAGAGGGTGACTATTCATGGGTCTGGAATTATGCAGATAAAGTCAAGTACAACTGTGTGATCCTTAGGCTCATAGTACATGGACATGCTGGTTGGTGCCTATAGTACCTCTTTATTGATCATTTAAACATGCACCTCAAAATTGAGAGATACCACACAATAATCTAGCTTCCAGTTTCTTCTAAAACCTAAGAACATCTGGTCTCAGTGGCGTGGCATTCCAGAATCAGAACCAACACCACCGGCTGCAGGCACTCTTTTACAAGAGACTCCCAGTCTCCCACTAGCCTCCTTTATATACTTTCTGATATTGCCCTGACCCTATAGATATGTGAGTTTGAGTCCTTTGAAGTAATACAGGAAAGAGGGCGGCCAAATAAGGAAAGCTTTCCTCATGTATTAGTTCAGCTGCTTTGGGACAGGTGTTAATATGGAATTTTGTTGCTTTATTTAACAAAAGTCAACATATTGATGATTATGGGGTTAGAACAGGGCTTGAGAACACCAAAGCTCTGAATCTACTTCTCTGTATTTTTTCCTTTCTCCTTGGCTGGCAAAACAGCTGCCATAGCTCCAAACCCTATATTCTTATATAATGACATACAAAAGGAAAGGACAGACTGTCTCTTGCCGTGCCTTGCTCTTCTCTGAAAACAAAAATTTTCCAGAACATTCCAGAAGACTTTGACTCGGGCCCCATTGGCCATAGTTGGACTGTATGCTCTCCCTAAGCCAATCGCTAGCAAATAGGAACAGGATTTTCATGTTTGAATGAAAACACAGAGAGTCCATCCCTTGGATCTTACAGGGGGCTCCATCTTACACATGGCTGTATATACAATCTGGTGGAACATGGAAGGTGGCAGCTGTTTGTGTTACCTACCATTTGAGGAAGGCATAGCCATATAGGGTGTCTTAACATTCTATGACAATTGGGATCCTTGGGGAAGTCTGCAGAGGTTGAGAGACATGGTGTGACACAGAGTTAAGGCCTCTTTGTCTTTTCTATGTGACTTTCTATATGGACTGCTGTTGGCATCATCATTTCTTTAATGAATTTGCCCATCCTCCCTTTCATCCTTGGGGTCTGAAGCTTGTTCAGACATGTACAGCCAGTAGAATGCAGCTCCCCATTCTGACCCAGTTCTAGAACTTCCCATGTTTTCTTCCCCTAAAAGGTAGAAGACATTGCCCTTTGGAGTAGGCCTGAGACTCAGTGCTGTAGTCTGAAGGTCAGTTTGTCTTCTTAAAATGATTTTCTGAAAATACTGCAGATGTTCTAGAACAGGGGGCTGAGTCACTCATTGAGACTCAATGCCTGGCCTTGTATCTTACCTCAGCTCACTCACCCTCAGGCAACCCAGAGCCGTGCATCCTGGGAAACAGTTGTCATATAAAGCTGTCACACCTGACACTACATGTCTCACATCCCCTTATCAAGTCACCCTGCTAAGATGGAAGAACCTAGCAAACCCAGTGGCTCTGCAAGGGCCCAGGCAGCAGAAGGACTCATTCTAAACCCCTCCCTTTACACTGCACCAGCCTGGAATGTTGCCCCAAGAGGCCGTCCTCAGGGAGCCCTCTAGACTCTCTGGTTGCTATGCACCCAAGCCAACAGCACATCCATCAAATTGCAAAAACTGAAAAAAAATGTTTCCGTGCCCCGTGACAGCACCATGGTCTCCAGCTTCCAGGATTCAAATCCTTCACCTCATCAAATTCTCTTGACAAACATGCAGCCACCAGGACCAAAAATGGCATCTAATCGTAACTCTTTACTAGACACTTAGACTCATGATCCTGTTTAAAACTCTCATTAATTCTCTAATGTAGGTCCCTAACTAACTCCACTTTGTAATCACGGACCCAAAGGTGATACAGCTCACCCAAGGCTGCCTAAAGTCGCCAGCAGCCAAACCATGTTGTAAGTTCAGACCTGCCCAACACAAAATCTGAGCTTTAGTAATTACTGCATTCTTTTCCATCTAGGAGGAGCCCAAAGAAAGGGTTCTTGAAAGCCTGAAGACAAACAATGGGCATTGTGTTGTTATGGTGATTATAGTCTCTGGATCCACAGGAGACTGCCCATGTACAAAGCCCTGGGCATGGTCTCCAGAACTACATAAATTGTGCACAATGATACTTGACTATGCACTCGGAATGACACATAATCCCTGCCCTTGGAAGGTAGAAGCGGAGGATCAGAAGATAGATCACACTCAACTACATAGCATCAGCCTCAGCTGCTTAGCAAGTCTGAGGCCAGCCTGTGCTACATGAGATCCTGTCTCAAAAACAAATATTCTTCTGAGTGATTCTTCTTCAGCTCCTGATTCTCTTGTCCCTAGAGCTTACCCTCCTGTCCCTCTTTGTTCTTTGTCCTCCCTTGGGAACAACCTGAAGACACATGGGGTGAATTGTGTGTCCCTGCAACACAGATGAGTAGACTTAGGTATCTTCGGATGCTATGACCAGGATCCTATCACTTCATTAGATCCCAAAATTAAAAGAAGAAACTACCAGGCAAGACCAAATGACAGGGTGAGCTCTCGGACAGGGCCTTCATGCTCAGAGTGACCCATTGAGATCAAGAGTCCAGAGCAAGTAGCAGAGTGTTGCCTAAGCTATGTTCATGGCTTGCAGCCAAAGTCATGGTCCAGGGTCACAGCCTGAGGTTTGCACTAAGCAGCTGAGCTGTTGTCCAGTCCAAGAGCTTCCTGCCTCTGCTCAGAACACAGTTCATGGTACACTTGAACCGACTGACAGCAATGAACAGGAAGGAGCATGCACATCTGAGCAGTCTTTTCTCACTGCCAAGACAACATACATGGGAATTTAAGGAAGTGTTTTAAAGAAGAAAGGTTGATTGGAGCCCACAGTTTGGGGGTACAGCCCATCATGGTGGGGGAGGCATGGCAGCAGGAGCTTAAAGAGCCTAATCCCATTGCAACCATAGTAAAGAAACAGCACTCGGTGCGCTCTCTCTCTCTCTCTCTGTCTCTCTGTCTCCGTCTCCCTCCCCCTCTCCCTCTCCCTCTCTCCCTCTCTTCTCTCTCTCCCCCTCTCCCTCTCCCCCTCCCCCTCCCCTCCCCCTCTCCTTCCCCCTCTCCCCTCTCTCTCTCCCTCTCTTCTCTCTCTCTCGCTCTCCCTCTCCCTCTCTTCTCTCTCTCTCCCTCTCCCTCTCTCCCTCCCCCCCCCTCTCTCCCTCCCACCCCCTTTTTCCTTCAGTCCAGGACCCTATCCCATAAAATGTATCACCTGCAGTCAAAGTGGGTCTTCTCAATTCAATTAGCCAGTCTAGAAACTCCCTCATAAACATACCCAGAAGTTTGTCTCCTAGGTAATTCTATATCTTGTAAAGTAGACAATGAATAATAACTGTCACAGTGACCAATGGACCAAACAGATCCCCTTGCAGTTCTGAAGTGCTGCCAAATGAGAGCTGAAGTATCAACTCAGCCAAAGTGTTACTGGATGAGAGTGGCACCTCAGTCCTCTTAGGCAGTGTATGTCATAGTAAGATACCCATGCTGGCACTGTCTTTAATTTTTACCATGATTCTCAAAAATCGATAGGTACCCATGACTCTCCATTTTATAGATGAACAAAATGAGGCTTGAGGGATTGAGTGATCTGTCAAAGGTCTTCTGGTAGAAGAGGCAAGATTAGAACTTTGGGCTGTCTGTGTTCTGAGAGAATATTCTTTTCTCTGTACTATGTACCCTACCTAAGAGCTGGAGCTATGAGGCTTTTGTTACAAAGAAGTTGACAAGATCACACGTGTGTCCTTCCCTCAACTAACCTCTTGAGCACTGCCTGTGTCAGGAAGAGTCCTAAGCACTTGCGAGCCATAATGCATGAGGCCCAAAGCCTGCCCAAAATGCTTGATGCTCAACAACTCCTGGTTTTCTAGTGTCCTCCAACATCTGACAAAGGGCTGGGGAGATACCTCAGCCAGCAAAGTGCTTGCCTTAAGAGCACAAAAATCTGAGTTCCATTCCCAGAATCCAATTTTTTAAAAAGCTGGGCATGGTAGCATACATTTGTGAATGCAGACATGAGACAACCACCCAGTGGCCAGCTAGCCTAGCCTACTCAGCAAGTTCCAGACCAATGAGAAACCCTGTTTCAAGAGATAAAGTGTTTGGCAGCTGTGAGTGACAGACATGGTTGTTCTCTGACCTCCGCATACACAAATATATGCATAACGCACACACACACCCCAACAAAGAGGCACCACCTCCTCAGGAAAGCAGGACAGGTCCCTGGGCGCATATTTCCCACGTCATGTGTTCTGTTTCTTACAGAAGCATGACAGAGGTAGGGGCATCTGGATGTAGGATTAGACTGTGTCATTTTAAATCAAAACAGCATCCTTCATGATCAGTGGCCTCTGTCTGCCTAGAGAGATTCTATTGTTCGGGGTTGGGGAAGAGTTGTTCAGATTAGCATAGAGATTGCCTGGACCCTAGGGAGAAGGGTTCAACAGCTGATGAAGGAGCAGCTGGAAGATAGTTCCTCCCCATAGCTCTGCAGCCCTGGAGTGACACAGCATTTCTCCAGGTTCCAGCTCCTAGAGCAACAGGCGCCTGGCTGCAAGAGAACAAACACAGCAGTTGGAATGACATCTTTCGGTTATCCAATCCCTCTTCATTGGTGGTACTCGTTGGGAATGATTTCCACCTCCCTCTTGAACAGTCAGAGCTATAAATAAAGATCCCCAGAGAGACTGAATCCTGCCCTTCATTCTGGCCGCCTCTGTGACTCATTCCACAAACCAGTTTTTCATCCATCCCCCCTGATTCTGAGGGGAGAGTGAGTCTAGGCAGGTGTGGAGGTCAGCGTCACATGTGTCCATGGTCACTGCATCCCATGAGCATCCACTTAGGTGTGGTCCATGTGAACTCATGCGTGTGTCTGTGTGCACAGCTGTGTCTCCTGTGACAGGCTGTTTAATTTCAAAGAAGCCTCTCTCACACAGATCCAGGATGACAACCATTAGCTAGGACTCCCTGTTACATCACAGGACCTTCTCTGCACAACTGCCCTACGCTAAGCAAGGTGAACAGGATGCATCCTCTTGTGTCTCCATGGACTGCCGTTGCTTAAAGCAAATAAAATCCCTGAGTTGCAGCAGAGCTTGAGAAAGCGATACTTCAGGAAAAGCAGAGTCTCTTCTGAAAGAGAACAAGGAAGGCATTGATTCCTGGGGCCGCCTTCTTCCACTCAGGCTTTCTCTGAGCCCTGCACAACTCTAGCCTGTGCCTTGTCCCATTGTACAGAGATGGCAGACACACCCCAGAGAAGCGAAACAAGCTTCCGAAAGTCACTCAAGCTGTAAGTTCTCCAAACAGGAATTTGGGGCAGAGTCCAAGTGACCTTCTCATCTCAAAGTTCATCGAATGTTTTCTGTACACCTCAGACCTGTGAACACTCATCAGTCTGTTCCAGGGTAGAAAAAAAATGCAAAGCTCAAGGCAAGCTGTTGGTATCAGGCAGCTTCCCGACACTAGGATGGAATGCCTGAGGCGGGCTAGTTGTGAAGCATAAGGGTTGATTTCGATCACCGTTTTAGAGAACATGACACCTGTGGTGGCCCAGCTCTAGCTAGTGGTGCATCCACATGGTCTCATGGTGGAGGGCAATGGGAGTCACTCATGCAGAAGCAAGAAAAAGGGAGAGTAGGAGGCACCACTGCTGGTTTTTATAACTCACTTTCCTGAAACTTTACTGTAGGCTTTGAGTGTTCCCATAGAGTATAGTATCTTAATTTAAGGACCTTCCTCCAAGCTCCGCCTCTTAGAGGTACCAGATCTCCAAAACTAGAAAGACACAATCTTTCCATCCAGGAATCAATAGGGAAGAGTCAAACAATACCCAAACTGGACCACGCCTCCATCTTCACTCATTGCCAAACTCCTGGAAGTGCTGACTCCCAATCTGCCCCCTTTTCATCTCTACCCATAAGCTTTCTCGTGTCCTCTGGCAAGAGAGACACCAACTCTAATTCCTTCCTCTTATCATTGCTTTACAAATAGCCACTGACAGCCACTGCGCCGCTTCCTCCCTGAACCAGACTCGCAACCATTTCACACTTGAAAAAATTTCAAATCTTCAAATATATTTGCTCATCACTGTATCCCTTGGGCTGGTACCCGCAGTGCTGTCCAGTTTAGGTTAGATAAGTGTCAGTTGGGAGGATTAAGGGAAGAGTGAGCCCTTTCAGGGGGAGATGGTGGTGCCATGACTTACTGTGTGAAGTCTTTGTCTTAATTAAGGACTGGTTGGATGTCAGATGAAGAAAAGTCTGTCCTGGCTTTTCAGGTTGGGTAGAAGGATGGCATCAAGCTCAAAAGAAAGCTCTATGTGGGAAGATTGCAGAGACTTGCAGAATGAGATCAGTAGGAGAAGCTGCTACCCCCACCCTCCCCTTTGCCACTCCCTCTTCCTCTTTCCCAGTCCTAACTCTATCCCCCCACCCCACCCCAACTCTGTGTGATTGTCTCTTGGCATGCTGCTTTCCTTTGCTGCTCATTGTCCAACATGGCAGCTGTCCAAAGCCATATCCCCACACAGCTGTATGCTCACCCACATCTAAATAACAGAAGCTCTGTGACCTAGGAGGGAGAAACCCATTCTTTGGCCAGACATGGCCCAGGTGACTGCCTTTAGACCAGTGAGGTGGGAAGAAATGGCCTAGGGGAAAAAATGACTATATCTCATTGGCAAGGCTGTGTTATAGGAGAAGGAAGGTTTTCGGGGGAGGGGGGGGGGATAACAACTATATCTCACTGGCAAGGCTGACTGTGTTACAGGAGAAGGAAGGTTTTCAGTTGGGGGGGGGGTAACAAATGAAAAAATATTTCCTACAATGCAGGTCCATGTTTTGCCACACCACTGGGGTGCTGGGCAGATGAAATTCACATTAGACTCTTTACCCTGTGCCACTGAGTACCGATACACCACTCAGGAGGTGGGGAAAACGCAGCCTAGGATGTGGGAGGCCGAAGCAGGGGTTCCCAAGCTCCCAGGCATCCCTTCACTGCTGAAAAGCTGCACAGAGGAGTCAGGAATGAGGGGTTGGGGGCAGACATTAAATACCTTTTGCAGGAAAGAATGTCCAGGAGGGGAAGCTTATTGGCTAAAGCCTCAGGACCTATAGGTACCTCATTAGCATGCTAGGCTACAAGACCTACCTGAGGAGTGCTGTCACATGTTCCAGACCAGGAATCTAATAGGGAGCAAGAAGACATCTACTGTCTCAGGTGGGTGCCTGTGTGCCGGGAGTGGTCCATTGTTCCACAATACATAAATTTTCTTTTAAGACAGTCTCACTACATCATCCAGGTTGGCCTATACTTCAGGACCCTCCTGTCTGAGCCTCTTGAGTCCAGAGAAGTGGCACCTCATATTTGGGTCTTATGTGTTTTTTAAACCCCGGTATTGTAAATGGTTCTGAAGAGCTTATTATTGCAACTGGATCTTAGAATACACTAAGAGAAGCATTTTCCTTTAGCACATCTAGACGTAAACTATGAGGATTAAGAACTGTCCGAATCCCTTATGTTTCTCAGATTCAGATTCAGGGGCCACAGAGCCCTGACACTTTTCCTGGTAGGTAGCCTGGAGATGCCCTAGGTTTCCCTCTTCCAGGACCACAATCTTCTGGGCTTCTTTATAGCCCTTTAGCATCTTGCCAACAATCCTAGGGATCTCCAGAAACACAAGAGACAATCTCCAGCAGTGAATACAAAGCCCACCCCACATTGTTCTTTCCTAGATTTATAAACTGTGTGGGTGCACTCATGTGGGGCGGGGGAGGGGGGAGTTGCATTATGTAAGGGACTAAGAATACATGACTGTTTTCATCAAAGAAATTAATAGAATTATAAACTACATGGTATCTTAGATATTACTGGTCATGCTGCCAAAAAAAAAAAAAAAAACATCAAAAGCTTCCTCAGACCTTTGGCATCTCATGGAAGTACCACCAGGACCAAAGGTGAAGAAGACATAAATCAGTAGGGATGCAGGTTTCCACCCTGTAGCATCCTTCTGGCTGTCCTATTGTTAGTCCTACATCTTTGGTTGCTACGTGTGGTTTTGCTATTTTATAGGCAAGGAAACTGACTGGGGGAAAAATGAAAGAACATAAGCATAGACACACAGCTAGCTAGGCTCTGGGTGGCATTGCTTCCCAGCTGTGCTAGCTCCCAAAGCTCTTTTTATGCTAGCACAGGTCATATTGAGACAAGAAAGAGAACAGTGATTTTTGACAAGGACAAGTGTCATGACAGCTAACCATCTGTGCCTTCCACCTGCAGTGAGGTACCAGGCATTTACTACTGATGTTTCCATGGCTCAATAGCCTGAGCATACAGCTGTACTTGGCAGTGTCCAAGCTGTTTAACAGTGAGGGATTGGCGGCTGTAAGTCCCCGTCTCCCTAAACTGTCAAGCTTGCTCCTTGAGGATCTGTTTATCTTGCAGTTGCTAGCTAATTGGTAAAGGGATAACAGGATAATTTTGTTGTGATGAGCAGTTCTCAATTCTAACCTGGAGAAAGATGGAGATACCAATGAACACTGACTAAGAGAAAGTGTCAAGTAGTTCTCCAGGCCCCGTAGCTGGAAGGAGTGATGATATCAGGTTAACATTACAGAGATGCAAAGTCATGAGAGAGAGACTAGTTGAACTCATTCCCATGGCCACTTCCTAGTAAACACATATTCTCTGTTGGATTGGCTGATGTTGGGTTTCGGATCTCTGGGTCACCTTGTTTACTGTCACTCTTGAGCCAAGCTTGGATGTCATGACTATCAAATCCTGTCAATCAGCGACTTCACTCCCAGTCCCACCTGGGAGTCCCTTCTCAGACCTCCACTTCAGCATCATAAGACCCAACTTCTATGAGTCCCCCAAGCAGAGTTTCTTTGCATTATGAGGGTCTTGCCAGCTGGTATTAGGGTTCTTATATTTGACTCTTACCTTGAGTTCTTCTCCTGGGAGTTCTGGGATATCTTCATGGGTTGGAATAGAAGGAAATATGCAGAAAGTATAGCCTACAAAATCATCATTTCTCTGATGTGTTATCCAAGAATTGGACCCAGTCTAAGTAATCCTTAGCTCCTTAATGATTAAAGAATTTTAGCTAGAACCAACAGTCAGCTCCAATATATTCCCTTACCAGTTCTCCTAAAAGGTCCATGGGGACTTCATACAAGCAGAACCTCTGTCTCAGAGTTCCTGCAGTCTGAGGAGAATTAGGCACACTCGGTGGACTTGGCTGGAAAATCATTCAAATACATAACCTCCAAAGTCACTCCTTGTTTTTAAAAGTCCACAATTCTCTGATGAAGCAAGTGGAATGTATTTCCAAAAAAGAGGTTAATGAACATCTTACTCAATGACTTATAATTCACTCCACCAGATTCTGGAGACTTCTGGCTGATTCTTGCAAGTAATCCCATGGTACCAAATTTCTGCCACTTGCCTGGAAGTTTATGACATCAGAGTGCAGTGTCTGACCTGACCCTCTGAGGGAAAATATTATCTAAACTATGAGGCAATTCCCTCACATCTACCCTGAAAGCCAGGCATGCCTTTCTGGGTGCCTCAGGCCAGTCCAACAGTAGACTATGGGGTTCTTTGCAGTTGACTGACCTGGCTGCCACAGATACAAGTGGTCTCAGCCATCTGCTCACCAAACAGCTTTCCCTGTGGCTGAAAGCCAACAATAAATTAAAAAGAAAAAAAATCAATTATCAGTGTGGATCTAAGTTATATCTCAGGGTGGGGTAGCAAAAACAAATAGGTTGTCCCATGCAACTGAGGAGTATTTATCCAGCCCTCAAATGGCATGCTATTATGTTTAGAGGTTTTTATGCAAAAAAAATGGGAATGGTTTTTCATCAAGCTGTCCACATTGATTCTTCTTAAAAAATATAAAAAGTAATTTTAAAAAGAAGAAAAATGTGTTAACCATACAATCTGTGTCCATAGAACACAGAGGAACTAGTTCAACTGGCTATAAATGTTCAAATACATACTCCTGCAACCAGAACTATTTGGGACTAGGCTTACTTATAATCTTGGATAAAGGGCAAATGTGCAAGCTAAGGTGGGAAAAGATAGTTTGTCACGTATCCAATGGTATCATCAACTCAGTTACACAAGACATTAGTGTGAGTGACAGATGTTGAAATCTTAAAATTAATTTCCTCTGGCTGTTTCTTGAGTACTTGGCTATTCCACCTGAGGTATTTCTAAGGGGATAAGAAACTTGGAAACAAAAATGGTACATTTCGAGTCTTTTCTCATGAGAAGAGGCAGGGACCAAAATTAGCCCAGCCCACACTGAGAATTCTGAGTAAGATCCGATTCACGGACTTTTGAAAGTGAAAAAGAGACTGAAAAGAAAGCCATCTGTGATGGTTAGTGTGAACTATCAATTTGATAAAATCTAGAATCACTGGGGTGATAAGCCTTATAAGCATATTTAAGGATTATAATTATTGCACTAACAGAGGTGGGAAAGCATGTGCATTGTAGGCGGCACCATTCCTTAGGCAAGATCTTGGACTGCATAAAAGAAAGCAAGATGAGCACTGTTCACTATCCTCCTCTTGATTATGAATGCCATATGACCATTTCCATCACTCTCCTGCTGTTGTGATTTTCCCTGCTATGTTGGAAAATGACCTGAAAAGACAAGCCAAATACACTTCTTCTCACTAAGCTATGCTTCAGAGTATTTTATCAAAGCAATGGAAAAATGAAACTAAGACACAGCATAATGCATAAGTTGATTATAATAACAGCAATAATAAAATAGTAATCAACAGTATAATTCCAGATGCCTGTATTCTAGCACTAGGGAGGCTGATAAAAAAGGAATTACTTGAGTTTGAAGCCATCCTGGGCTACATAGCAAGTATTATACCAATTAGGAATAGACTGTGCGAGCTTGTGTTTAAAAATAATATGCTAAAGGGGTCTGCAACCCTATAGGTGGAACAACAATATGAACTAACCAGTACCCCCAGAGCTTGTGTCTCTAGCTGCATATGTGGCAGAAGATGGCCTAGTCGGCCATCATTGGGAAGAGAGGCCCCTTGGTCTTGCAAACTTTATATGCCTCAGTACAGGGGAACGGCAGGGACAAGAAGTGGGAGTGGGTGGGTAGGAGAGTCGGGGGGGGTGATGGGGGAACTTCTGGGATAACATTTGAAATTTGAATGAAGAAAATACCAAATAAAAAATATTTTTAAAAAATATAATAATAATGGTAATAATAATATATAAATAATTTTATTGAAGACAATACACAATTAATCTAAAGCATTTCTACCACAAAGCATGTCCTCAAGGCTTTCACAAAGAAAAAAAATCAGAAACTTAGGAATCTCAAAACCTGAAAGATGTTAACTCTCAAGAATACCAGTGTCATCAAAGACAGACTAAAGAACTGATTCTGATTAACGAGTATGAAAGAGATGGCTTCTGCAAATACTGTTTGATCTCATGGAAGGGAAGAATGGATGTACGACTCAGACCAAAACAATTAGTGAGATGTAAGTATCTGCAACTTTTAAACTAGTGACGATGTGTGTGATGCTCTTACATTTTAAACCAGACTTAACAGGGTATCCACAAGCCTGTGAAAGTACAGAGAAGAGGCAGGGACCAAAATTAGCCCACCCCACACTGAGGATTCTGAATAAGATATATAATTGATTATTGGCCAATGTGAACATCACATCTGCAACTAATGTGTAGTTCAGAAAATTAGTGACATGTATAAACAGAAGTGAGAGGAGAGAAAAGGAAAGGAATAGAAACTGGAGAGAGGAACACAGAGAGCAAGTCAGCCTGGATAAAGAGCCTATGAGATTACCCGTATGGCTCTAAAATCATGTCAAAATGAATGGGGAAATTGTCATCATAATGTATGCTTAAGGAGTTTAGCATGAAGATGTGCTAAATTTGGAAACACTTGGTGATTTCTAGTTATAAATATCTGGACAGTTCTTGAAGGAACACAAGTACCTCTTCCATCATGAATAACCCAAAAACCCATTTAAATTTATAAAACTGTGGTCATGTAACATTGAAATTAGGCTTAAGTTTTTAGAATAGTACTTCATCTATTAGATTAACTAGTGGTAAAGGGCTATCAAAAGCCAGCAAACAGAAGTTTATGGAAATCAGTGTTCTCATTCCACCATTACCCTGGGTTAGCCAAGGAATCATTCAAAGGCAGTCTCACAATACTAACAGAAACCAAAGGTACCCACAGATGATGAACTAATATGATGAACCATACTACTCTGTAAGTAGGGACATAAATATATTATCATAGTTTTATAATTATCCACAACAGCATCACATGTAGAAGCAAAGCGCATTTTTTATCAACTTAAATTATTTAAAATAAAGAAAAGCTCAATACATTATAATGCATAATTTATATCTAATATAAGGTCTGTAAGTTATAGTTACTGATTTTGGAATACCTCCATGATATATTAAATAGAAAGCTTAGACACATTAATACAAAAATCAAACAGCTACAAATTCCACATACATCTAAATAAACATAGGAAAGTTACTGACTACTATATGGAAATGGGCATCACTTAACTCCTATCAATACCGTGGAGTGGGCATGCTTCAATCACTACTGATGGCCATATTTCAATGTTCTAAAATACCTATCTGTAAAAGAGGTTCTAAAATGCAATATTTTAAGGACCAAGTAGCAAAAGACTTAAATATCTCCCCTACTAATGAATGCAACTATATATTTGATCATGTACAAGATTCAGAACATAGGTCCAAGAAAAGACGTTCTTTGTGTAACTTCTGTTTCTAAATCTACCATATATCCTCTGGATTTAACTAGACCTATACAGTAGGCTAGGGGTTGGCAAACTATATACTGGAATCTGAATATGGCCACTATCTACATCTGTAACTACTTACAAAGGCATAGTTTAAGAATTAGCCATAGATGCTGTTGCACTGCAGGAACAAATTCTTAGTTTAACAATATAGTCTGTAAGTCTGGGGCCTTACAGACAAAGTTTTCTGACTCCTAATACAAACTGACAAGCTCTACTGTTATCTTCTGCTTCATGCACTGTCACTGTGTCTGATTAGAACCAAGACCTAAAACCTGAACTTGAATATGTTAACATGAGAGATTAACTGAGATACAGTCATTTAACTTTGCCATGATGAAAGGAACTCCACTGCATGTAAAATGAATGGGTATTATGAAAAGAACACAGCTCACACCTCAGAATCCATCTTAAGTGCAACAATAACACAATGAGACATGGGTTGTACTACAAACATGAACTTTTTTTAAATCCATGAAGTCTTTGCTTCTCTGCTTCCACCTTTAACTTAGGTTCCAGAGACCCAACTAGGGTTGTCAGCGTTGTAGAACAACCATATTTCCCACTGAACCACCTTGATGGCCCTAGAAAATGATAAGCTACACAGACTTTCAAAGATGGGGATTATTTTACAATTTTAAAATAATTGAGTATTGATGGTTTGAGTAGTGATAGCTCACCTATAACTCTAGCTCTAGGGGATCTGACTTTCTTTCCTGATCTCTCAGGCACCTGACATACACACACCCACATACAGGCATGCACACACCCACATAGAGAGACATGCATCCATGCACCCTTTAAAAACTCTTAGCAACTGTTTCTACTATTGACATTTATTAAAAACAACTTGAGAAATGCACACAGTAGTTTCCTGGTGAGAGCTATGGTTTACAGTCTAGAAATAGACAACTAATATTTAAAATCAACAGGACTTTATATTGGCTTCACTTCATTTAAACAGAAGCAAGTGAAAATCCACACTTTGTGAAATAAACTGAAATCTCTTTGATATAACGAGTTTTATGCCAACTGAAAACAATCATTGCTGCTACCAATAAAATTATAACACCACACATTCCATTGGCTCTCCCTATCCATGCAGGGACAACTTCTATATATACTTACAATGACAATGGAATCAAAGTCTGAAGTTGCAAGTTGGAGAAAAGGCAAACTGCAGTCTCATATCCCTCACCAGACAGAGGCCAGTAATATCAGCAAAAACAGCAACCAGAGGACCACTTCTAGACAGCACCAGTGTGTAAGATGATCTGAGATTCTTGTTAAGAGAAGGAAGAACCATTTCGCAAAGGATAACAAAACTGGCACCCAGGCAAACTCAGTCAGAAAACTCTGTTATCCTCTGAGGTGTCATAAAAGTATCTGTGTACGTTAACTATGTTATGAGGGCATAAAAAGTCTCTTTCATTTGCAAAGTAAAATGTGAATAAAAACACAACAGGTGAAATATGACGTGGAATACAAGATACACTGACAGCAGAAGTACTAGCCAAAAGCCTGTCACTTCTATTTCCTGGAAGTCTTCTACATGAGTTGGGAGAATATATGGATAGAATAGGAGCCTAGAAAGAATAAATAATTGCTGTTGGAGAGATGCTGAGGTGCATAGCTCTTCAGAGGGTATATTTGATGCATTTGTTAAGATGGTCACCACCTGTAGCAGATGTTTCTGACACTTGCTTTGAACAGAAGCCTTTTCTGTTTTTGAGATGGGAAGATGGCCCGGTGTTACTTACTGCCAAGTTGACTTCACCCTCGCCGTCCTCCCGTGTTAATCTCCTGGGTGGCCACAACTCCAGTTGCACAACACTCTTCCTGGATTACATTCTTGAGGTTGTATAGGAAGACTCAATTTTAAAGAAATCTATTCTCTCCCACATAATCTATTAAGTGTGGTGTGAGTTAAATTAAAAGCTCTTTTTTCCCCCAACTTGACAAATAGTTGTAAGCATCAACTGATCAGAAAGCTGTGACAACGTGCCCAGGATGTTTCCTGACACAGTGAGATGAAGCCAATGTCAATAATCCCACTCTATTTTCCGCCATGTAATAGGTGTCACCGTCACTCCAGCTCCAGAGTTAGCCAACAGCAACGAGAATGTCTTTAAAATACTGTCTTCAAAGACACCTTACAAGCCCTCATTTTGATTTATTGGTCCATTTATTGATTATAGAGATTTCTATCATGTGTCTAGCCAGCAGCCTTATCCTAATCAATTTCCTAAAAGCTCATCTGTTTTGTTTAGACCTCTAACCTCCCTCCACACAAACCTCTAATTTCAGGGTGAGCACCATTGCTCCTAAGTCCCTTGTCAGGGATAGGTTAGAATAAGAATATGACACATCTCTGGCCATTGAGGTTCGAGAAGATATTTGTGGTTGGGATCCTATTTTCTATGAAATATTTCTCTGTTCCAAATAAAGAAGATATCCTGCCTCTTCCGATTCATATAGACATACCTAAAAGCCATGCTTAGGACACATGTGAGCATCCTGCTGCCAACTAAGGCTGTGTTACTGAGGCTTGGGATTATAAACTAGAAACAGAGGGAGACTCGGGCTCTCTGTATGTGTGTGTTCATGTGTGCATGGGCAGGGTGGGAGTGCATGTGCCACAGCATGTGTGTGTGTGTATGTGTGTGTGTCTGTATGTGTATATATGTGTGTGTATGTGTGTGTATATGTGTGTGTATGTGTGTGTATGTGTGGTGTATGTATGTGTGTATGTGTGTGTGTGTGTATGTGTGTGTATGTGTATGTGTGTGTATGTGTGGTGTGTGTGTGTGTGTGTGTGTGTGTGTGTGTGTGTGTGTGTGTGTGTGTATTCGTGCACATGGGGAGGGTGTGAATGCATGCACCATAGCACACATTTGGCATTCAGAGGGTTTGTCCAGCCTCGAGTATTTGTCTTTGCTTTCCATGTTATTTGAAATTGGGTCTCTATGTTGTTGTGAGTACAACAGGTTCACTCTCTGATCTGCAAGCATCCAAAAATCTCCTGTTTTGCCTTCCATTTTGCTGTAGGAGTACAAGGATTGCAGGCGCAATGACCTCATTGAACCCAGATTGACTTGGGTCCAGGGATTCGAACTTAGATCCTCATAAGTACTTTACCCTTAAGTCATCTCATCAGCCCAGACCCAGGCTCTTGGGAGCATCATTATGACACTAACTTAACCAACCCTAGGGATGGCTTCTTGTTCTTTAACCTCTGCTCACACAAAGTCACCACACTTGTATTTTGAAGCCACTTTGTGTAGGAGGTTTGACTGCAGCCAGTAAGCATCCTAAATTAGATGATGCTGTGGGCCAATTACTGCACTTGGTACTCTACAAACATCCTTCCTTTAACCCTTATGACAACCATGTGAGATGGGTAACATACTATCTCCATTCTATACAGGGCAAATCTATAACCATACTGCCCTGAATATACCATATCTCCTTCTTCTAGACGGGTGGAAAGGGACACATGAAGCCTGAAGAGATTAAATAATTTGCTCTGAACCCACTGGTCAATGGTGGAAATGAGGTTCAAAACTGAAGCAGAATGCCTCTAGGATCTCACTCTTAGCCTCCATTCTACACCACCAAAAAGGTGGGAGGGTAACTTGTTGCAGAAAGCTCTGTAAGTCAATGTTATCTGAGGATGGAAACCGAGATACAGTGTCCCTGTAATGTTCCTGGAACCATGATTTCACTTTGACACACCCTATCCTGTAGCCTATGCATCCCTTCTCATGAGGCCCAGAGCCTCATGGTTTGGCCTGCTCTGAAGTCATTTCTCTGTCCCCTTATTCTCTGTGTTCATCATCTCTCTTCCACTGTCTTTTCTACTTCTGCCTCTACAACTATTCATTGACTTTTTGAGGCTAGTAGACAAACATGTCACTCTTTCTGGAGAGTCCCCTGCAGGGGTGAGCACACTGCCTGCAGGAAGTTCTTACCAGCTGGGGCTGGGAAGAGAAGCTGGCTGGTTTCCCATGCTAATTGGCTTCGGTCTTGATTCAGTGGGTCTCCTGAGCTGTCCAACAGACAGCCCAACAGTCTCAAGCACGGAAACAAAGCAAACGAAGGCCTAGTTGTCAAGAGTTCCACCCTGGAAACCTTACGTACCTTGGTTTGTTCCTGAGCGAGGGGACAGGCTGATGTTGGTACTGTTACCATACTCATATGATAAAAGCATGATGCAATAACCTTGCATCGTGGGATTCTTCAGATGAGGGTAGAGTAGCAGGGCTTATAATTGAGGCATGGTTTAACTCTCATGTCTGCATCCAGTTCTGCTATTAGCTAGATGATAGATGCAAAACAGTAAGTAAGAAGGCTGGAGAGATGACTCCATTACAACAGCATGAGGACCTGAATTCCATCCCCAGAACCCATGTGAAAATGCCAGCATAGTAACACACAGATTGTACCCTCAGTGGTGGAAGGTTGAGACAAACACATCAAGGGTTCTAGGGATAGATATCTATCCTAAGTGGCAAGCTCAGACCATTGAGAGACCCTGTCTCATAGGAGGTGAATGGCATTCCTTACAATGATATCTAAATGATATCTGAAAGTGTCCTTGCCATGCACACACACAGACTTACACACACACACACACACACACACACACACACACACACACACACGTGCGCGCACATGAACTTCTCTAAACCTACCTTTTGTCTGTAAGAAGCAGAATCTGGAGATGTAGCTCAGCTGGTAGAAATCTTGCCTAGCTTGAATGAAGCCCTTCCACATGAACCAGTGTGGCAGTGCATGTTTGTAAGCCCATGTTCAGGAGGCAAAGGCAGAAAGATCAGAGATTCAAGATCATCCTCAGCTAGATAGTCAGTTTGAGGACAGCCTAGGCTACTTGAGGCGCTGTCTCAAAGAAAGGGAATAGCAATTATAAGAGTAGTGGGATAGTGAATATTAGCTGTTAGCATAGTACATGACACAGTGATGTATGGCGTCTTCAAAGATAACAGTAGTAACTGGATGATGAAAAAGACAATGGTAGTGGTGGTAGTGGTGGTAATGTAGTGCTGGTAGTGATGATGATGGTGGTGGTGATGATGATGGTGATGGTGATGATGATGATGAATTTAATGGACCAGAAGAGAAAACAAGTGATAGCTTGTATGGTCAATGTTTCTCCTCATTAGCAATTCAGAGCAAGTCTCGGCCTCATTATAAGAGATTCTGTCTCTCATTTGTCCTGTGGCCCATGTTTCTTCACTCCTTAATGAAAACACAGTCCTGTACAGAAACTTGCCCAAAAGAAAAAAAAAAAAAGTCAGATGTCTCCTCTGTGGCTGCCTGCAAAAATAATCCCCAATTGTGTCACAATGAGATAATGATGCTCACCCATCAGCACTCAGAGGAGATGATCAGTCAGCTGATGAGCCAACGCAGATAGGGCTCATTTCAAAAGACCATGTTGCCAACAGGAAAACCAAGCCAAGTGTTCAAAGGCATTCTGATGATTCTCTCAAGTTCATGAGAAAAGATTTGTTCTATCTTCCTCAGATGCCCCCCCCCCAGCATGTCACTTACTCATGTCACTAAGTTGGTATGGTACTTAAAGGAGAAAATATGTGTGTCTTTTTTAACATGATTTTGAGAAAAATTTGCATGCAGACTTATAAATCTACTAATAGTTAGAAGGCCATGTTCCAACTACCACTGGAGCCATGTATGGCAACATATTGAGTGGTTTTCATCCTCGCTGTGTATGACTAAGATGTTTTGGAAAAGCCAGCTAAGATAGTTGTCCCCATCCTCTAGGGAGACTTTGAGATTTGGCAAACATGGCAGCAGATGCTTGGGAGTTAGGTAACAGTGGAGCTAATTCTACAATGTCCACCCTTCAGAGTAACCAGTGTGTTTATTTCTGTTTTCCAAACTGAACATTCAAGTCATTCATCGTGCAACGTTTAAAAGTTTAGAAATTACCATCCTAATAAAACACACTAATTCCTGCACCCCAGAGGAGTCAACTTATTTGTCCAAGATTATAGAGATAGATACCAACCAAATGTTGGCTATAACCTCAGGTTTCAAGATTAGCACACTAGCTCAAGAAAAGCTTCCGGAGTGCTGACAAGATAGCTCAGGGGGCAAAGATGCTTACCACCAAGCCTGGATATCTGAGTTCAATCCCTAAAACCCACACAGTGGAGAGCACTGATTCCCACAAGTTGTCCTCAGACCTCCACACATGGCCTTGACATGTGTGCCCACATATATACACACAGATAAATAGGTAAGTATATGATACATAGATAGGTAGATAGATAGATGATAGGTAGATGATAGATCAATAGATAGATAGATAGATAGATAGATAGATAGATAGATAGATAGATAGATAGATGGATAGATGGATAGATAGATAGTAGATAGTAGATATGTAGATAGATATAGATAAATAGATGATATATAGATAAATAAGTGATAGATTTATAGATGGATGGTAGATACATACATATACATACATACATACATACATACATACATACATACATACATACATACATAGAGATAGAAAAAATGCTATTCCATGTGTCTTCTTTAGCACATACACTTACAGTCTTCATAGCCCACAATGTAAACAAGCTCTCCTATCACATCACACTGTGACTATGTGACGCTGCTTTTGATCTTGTAGGGTAAGAGTATTATCAGGAAAATTATCATGAGAGAAGTAATGCCAAAATTGTTTTATATGGTGTATATGAGTTCTTCAGATAGAAGTGAGGGGAGGTAAAATGGAGCATTCTAGACATACTTTTTGCTATTGAGAACTATGCTACAGATGGGTATTGTTTTGAACCAAATTGGGATATATATCACAGTGTACTCAGGATACTGGAACCATATGGGGAGTTTCAAGTAGAGGGGAGTTGTTCCAAGTAACTAGTTGCAAAGTCTTGAATGTAAGAACATAAAGAGGAGAGGGTCGGGGAGCAGAGAGTGGGGTGCCCAGAATGAGGCCAGAGCTGGAATAAACATAAGAACATGCCATTGTGCAGGCTCAGAGGCATAGCTCATAATGTCAGAAGGGGAGATGGAGCTGGCAAGTCAGGAAAAGGGCCAATAAGGATGACCTCTCAGACCAGCACTGAGTCCCTGTGGCTAACACTGAGATTATCAGTCAGTCACTCCCAGAGCCCACACACATAAGGAACAGCAACACCGAAAGAGTGCCTTCTCTCTCCTTCCAGCCTTCAGCTTGCTGGAATCTGTGGTTTACAGTAATCCAGACTCACACTGCAGCACAAGACATGGAAGGCAAGAAAGACACTGGAAAGAAATAGACAGCTAATCAACACACCCATATTTTCTAAATGTGACCTTCCTCTAAGCACTGTCCCTGGAGTTCTCAAATGCAAGGCCTGATTTCCATTTCACCTCACAACCGCACATCAATAAACAAATGTACCCATAATCACAAGTACAGAACAACCCAGAGGTGGGCATGTGAAGTTTAGTCTGCCCAGTACTTGACACTCCTCAGAGTCTCCATTTCCCAGCTTTCTGACAGACAGGAGATGGCACATCACCTATGTTCTACCAGTCACATACATCTGACCCTGGTGACCAAAAGAAGTAGAGATGGGGAAGTTCTCTCCTAACTGAGAAGCCACACCCAGTTTCTTAGGACCACAATGGTGGTCATTCCAGTGGCTCCATCTGGGGCTCAGAGATACACACATTCTAGGTCTATGAAAATCTCACGTGCTGGCTCTTTGGGAACTGGCTTTTGTTCTTTAATTTTCATAAGTATTTCAATAATCTCATCTTCTGCCTGAATCATAGAGAACTGTGTGTTATTTACAACCAAGAACCTTGACGAGCTTGAAGTCTTTGTTTCTAACCACACATCTTACATCTTGAACTCCAAAGCTGTGGTTACCTGAGGGATAATAAAGGTTCATCTCCAACCCTAGCAAAGACAAATGAGAAGTAGAAGATAAGTAGGTACTGCCATGGAATTTTCAGAAGTTTAAGATATGGGAATGTGCTGGTGTCTTAAAGAATCCAGGGGTCGAGGCTCATGCTATTCCAGCCATGACCACAGGGAAGGGTGGTTAGTGAGGTCCTTGAGAGTCAGCTCAAAATCTAATGGCACTCTTGAGTTGCTTTCCTGTCTAGATCACAAGGATTTAACCCACCTAGAAAGTTCTTAACTATACTCCTGCCTCTCCCAGACCTTATCTGGCCACAAACTACTCCTTACAGACTCTGAATCCCAAACTCCTTCCAGTATCAACCAAGGATTGTTTGGGGAACAACATCCTTTACCCCAAACTCTCCCGTTCTAAGATATCATCTACTAAATTGGTCCTTTGTTGCTGTACATGAAGTCACCCCAAAACTTAATGACTTAAAGTGATAGTTCTTTATCATCACTAACACTGTCTAGAGCTCAGGAAGTCAGCCATGACCTTAGAGAGATAATATGTCTCCAACCCACGTATGATTCTTTGAGATCTCAACAGAAGACTTGAGGGCTGGAAGATGCACTTACCTATAGCTCTTTCATTTATATGTCCAGTAGTTGATGCTACCTGGGAGCAAGTGGCCCAGCTAGATCCAGCTATTGAAACATCCACATATGAGCCCTGGATTCTCTACAAAATTGCTACTGGCTTCTAAGAACCAATAGAAGCTGCATTTCCTTTTACAGTCTACCCTCAGGAGCTGCATGATGCTACTTCTGCAGTTTCTATTAGTCAAACCAGTGGCAAAGACCGCCCCTTATCCAAGAGAATGGAGACCCCTGTCTCTCTGGCAGAGTGCAGGTCCTGTGATTAAAACAAGCCTTTAGAGTGGGAGACAGTCCATGCCACTGTCTTGGATAGATACTTCTGCCATAGTCATTTTCAATAATCTCCAGGCTAACGAGGCCATTTTGAACTCACTGTCCTTGGCTCATGTGACAAGTCACTCTTGCCTGTCTTCAAATATGCACCCCGCTACCTTAGTCTGGAATCCCTGATATCTAACTGCCTTCTAAGTGGTAGGGGGTGGAGGGGAGTCTGCTCAGTGAGACTCAGATGATCTCCTGACTTCTTCTGAACAAAAACAAATAAATGTCATAAAGCAAATGTCATCTCCAAGGGCTCCCTGTTACAAGCATTAACTCAACAATCCTCATTTCAATAACCCTCCAAGCCATATACGCTGCTTTCTCGTTCACACGGCTCTCCAGCTTGCCCAGGCCCCTTCAATCAATAAACTCCAAGATGACTTTTCGGACGGAAAGGTAAGTAAATAAAATTGCATGTGGTGTTAAGTACAAACGTGGCCCAAAAATTGCTCACACCATGCTTCCTCTGCTCAAATTCTGCCTCCCCGAGTTGTATTCATTAAGACCCTGTCCCTCGGGGATGGGCACCTCAGGATAAACAGTTCCAACAACTTCACTGAGAAGGGGAGGGAACCAGGTAAGTAGGTGGTTTATACCACCTCAAAGGGGTGGTTTGGCCACACGATAGCTAATGTTCCTGAGCTAAGAATCCTGCAAGAACTGGATAAAATTTGAAGGTAGAAAGGCACCAAATAAATTGACTTCTCTTTTAGCCCTCAGGCAAAGCATTGGTGATTCATTACTTATGGGTTTCAGAACGCTCTTTGCAGTCTCCCCTGCTCAGTCCTTCCGCTGCAGACCAGGCCTGCCTCCCAGAAGGACAAGGGCAAAACTGTGCTCAGGAGAGCCAGAACTGAGGGCAGACTCCAGACTTTTCACCCAGTGAAGCTCTTCCCCACACACCAGGTCCTGATGGTGTGGGGAAGAGCTGCTTTGGGTCTCGCTTAGTTGCCTGAGAGCGTAAGCATTTGAATGAGCTTCCTTTCAATGAAACAAATCATACCCCTTGAGCATACTTGGTGTGGGCCCATCACTGAACTGAAGGCTTCTCTTGCATGCATTATTTGTTCTGAGGAGAATTAATTAAGCAAACACGTCTTTGAATACCTACCAGGGTTATTATTTGATATATTATTTAATGCTATTAGAAATATAACTGAGAAACAGCTGTGGGGGATTTCAGAGCCTGGCACAGTTACAGAATCCCATGATGGGAATCCTAGTGTCTTTGGTGACTTGAGGTGCTAATGCGTGTCCAAGGGTTGATGGTCCACTTCGGGGTTCAGCAGACCAAGTTAAGAGTTTGGTGTATGCCTTGGTAGTCTGTGGGCTTAACGTGAAAAAGAAAAGTGGAAAGACTAAAAAGTGTCCAACTATGCAAAGGAACATCAAGCCTGGGTTATGCATCCAGCTCTGCTACGTCCTAGCTGTGTGTCCTTGGGGGAGTTACTTCACCTCTCTGAAAAGAAGGAATGATTTGCGAGATGATGACCTCATTCATGCTTCTGACCACAGAAAGTGGATACTCAATGCTTCCTGAGGGCAAAGATAAAGAGGAAGAGGTTGGGTGCTAACTGAAAGCAAACAGTACTGGCCTTAGGGTCTTTTCCTGGTGTTGTAACAAAACATCCTGGCCAAAGCAACTATGGGAAAGGGGCTCTTTTTAGCACTCAGTCCCATAACAATGAGGAAATCAAGGCAGAGGGAGCTTGAAGCAGCTAGTCATGTTTTACTTACAATCAGAAGTGAATGATAAATGCAAGGTACTGCCAGGACTTCCTCCGCTTTTTATAGGTAAGGATTCTGGTCGGGGAATGACTCCGCCCATAGTAGGCAGCTCTTCCCACATAAGTTAATGTAATCATGATAACCCTCACAGGTGTGCCTAGAGGTCCATCACCTAGATGGTTCTAGGTCCTGTCAAGCTGACAGTTAACACTAACCATCACAGTCTCTGATTTAACAAATATTTTACTTTATGATAATGTGGAATGAGACAAGATCAGTAGAAACTATATTCTGACTTTTGATCATTTCTTGGGATGGTGATATACTATCTAATAATAGTCACTTGATACTCTGCAGTGGAACTACCCAGGACTCAGTCTCCTTGTGTCCAGGAGTGAAGCCACTGATCTTCTGCACAAGCCCTGTTACTAAATGATGGTCATTCATAGATTACATGTATCAGATGCATTTGAACTTACAATAGTTTCAACTCAAAATTTGTTTTTCAGAATGTAACCTCACTCTAAAGTGTGGAGGATCTGTTTATTACAAAACAAAATGGAAAGAAAGACACGTGGGCCAACACCTCACAGATAAAGACTAAGGAGTACACAAAGCCAGAAAGACACATTAAATGTCAAGAAAGATGAAGTTCGTTCATTCATTCATTCATTCATTCATTCATTCATCCACTTATATATCATTCTATTCAGTAAATGTTTCTCAGGTCCTTGCTCCATACAAGATAACCTGCTATACTGAATAGGGTATGGGGGTGGGACTACTAAAAAAAGTAGGCAAACTGACGGCACAACTATCATTCCAGAAGGAACGTTCTGGAAATACACGTCCAGAGATTTGGAGGCTGTACTTATGGGTCAGAAGGCAGGCTGGGGCTTGCAGTTTCCTACAGTTATAACACCTCAACTGGCACAGTATCTGCACTAGGAATGAGGACCTTAAGAGGCAGATGGACTGAATTAGAGAGGGCTTTCTGGGAGATTGTCTTCAGTCCAAATTGCCCCCCAAAATGGACCCACACCAGCCCTTTACATAGCCCAAATAGATTGTACAATAGGCTAGTCAGCAAAAAGCAGCAGCTTACAGAACTACCAGTGAGCCCCCTTTACCACACTGGACATCATGCTCTATAGAAGCATGCCCACTAAATGGCTCCAGTCTCAGACACAAAGTGCCTGCTTTGGGTCAGCTCTGATGCCAGCCTCAAGATACAGCCTTAAGTCAGCAAACAAGACCTTTGCCATCTTCCATCTTCATGGACTAGGCTGAGAAAACAAACAACTAAGAAGAGTCCGAAGCATCTTATCTGAAGGCCTTGTCACCAGTTGTTTGGAAGATAAGACTTTTTCCAGTCTTTGAGAGACTCTGCCTGCTATGTTCAATACCAACTCATGTGTTCTACACTGTAGCATCTGGGCCAGCACTGAAATCAGGCATGTTAACAGTTATGCAGCTGTACATGGAAATATTTACCCTACAAGGAATAAATTCAGAAAGCAGAGTTTCACAACTATGAAGGTCTGATTTTGCTACAAAAACTGCAAATAAACAGGTTGGAGTGATAGCTTAGTTGATAAAGTGCTTGCCTTGCATGTAAGAGAATCTGAGTTCAAATCCCCAGAACTTGTGTAGAATAAAGTGAGGCACAGAGAAAGTAGGCAGAGACAGGAGGGTCTCTAGAAGTGCACGAGCCAGGTAGCCTGGCCTATGTGACAAAGTCCCATTCCAGTGAGAGACCCTGACTCAAACCAAAAGTGAAAGGGGCCTGAGAAGAAATGCCCAAATTGTCCTCTGACTTCCAAATGCACACTGTGCATGAATGCACACACCCACAGATGTCACACACACATGATTGCATATGTGTGTGTGTGTGTGTGTGTGTGTGTGTGTGTGTGTGGTCTCCATATATATCCAAAAACATGAAAATTTATATTCATGTCATATTCATATCCTTAACATCTACTTTTCAGGGTGTTTGGAATTCCCCAGCATCGTGGAGCACAGCTGTAAACAAGATAAATTTAGATAGTAGTATAAGAAACAGAGACAGTATGAGAAGGTAGCACAGTTGTGCACGAGGTGGAACTGGAAGCCCCATGCAGCATGCTCTCCTAGTGTCACCCCTCCAGGTGCCTGCACAGTAATGTGCTCAATGTCAATTCCCAGCATCAGAAAGAGAGCTGATACCACTCAGAACCTCGTTTTAGGTCAGCGCTCCCCAAGCCTCCATCAAATGACACCCCAGGACTCCCTCACATGCAGCTCTTTGCTAGTCCTCAAGATCCCCCTTTAAGGTCTAAGGCAGGAGAAAGACGGTCAGCTAGAGAGGGGAAGGGATCTGTGGAAGTCAGTGGGGAAGAGAAGAACATACAATGACATGTGTCTGCGTGTGATGACATCATGGCAGAACCCATTGCTTTGAGCTCCAGCCTAAAAAGCTTAATTCCCTTTTAAATTAAATCTTTTTTTTTCAATTTACAAAATTTGTTTTAAAAGGAAACAGGGCTGAAAGAAACGCCACAAATAGAAAGATGGTATCTTTGCAAAACACTTAAAAATATACACAGCCTTGTAAAACTTCAGTCCCTTCCCGGCACTGCCTCTGTTATCAATGCAGACCACACTGGGAACTCCTGGCACAGGCCAGCAAGTGGATTGGGCCAAGGTGAGTCTAATGTCACAAAGCTAGCTGCAATCCACTCTGTGCTACTCCACACCGTGCACTTTCTCCTTCCCTCCCATTTTCCCCCCACATCAACCTGGCTCATGGGGAGACCACGGGCAGAGAAGCCTCAGGCAGGGTTGATCCAAGACACTCCACTGCCTCCAACTCTCATTTAAGGAAGCCAGTCAGTCATGCACAGGTCTCTGGAGGCTGCCAAATACAACCAATTGGCTGCCTCCAAAACTTCACTGTCAGTCACCTGACACCCTGATATCACCAGACAGCAGGAGGGAAACCAAGGGACAAAGACAGAAAGACAGAAAAAGAGACTCTTAACACAGCTATAAGTCTCTGCCCCACTCCTCTGTATTGTTTAAAACTACAAATACCGAGTTCCAAAAGGAGTGTGTGTGAGTGTGTGTGTGTGTGTGTGTGTGTGTGTGTGTGTGTGTGTGTGTGTGTGTGTGTGAAGGAGGGGGTTGATGGGGGTAGTATGTGTCTGAAAGTAAACTGAAATACTAATAAACATGTAACTGCCAGCATATTTCTCTAATTTATTTTTGAAACTTAGGGGATAGACTGAGAATATAGACAATAGGAGCTGAACACATTTACTACTTCTAACAAGATGTCTTTAAAGATGCTAGGTTTTTTAGATGTTTGTTATTAAATATCAATCATTGGTCATTTACAAGGTGCTAATCACTTCCTCCAGACTTTGTTTTACTTCATATAATACTAGGGAGTATGTGGAGACCTAGAAGAGGATCATTCTGAGGATAGGCTCGGTCTACTTTGAGCAATGGGGTGAATAGGTTTGGGGTGAGTGCCTGCTACAGCTAAAAACTGGCAAAAAAGAAAAAACCCAGAGGGCTTAGATGAAAAAGATCCTGAGACAAAGCCTGGACTACCAGGAAGGATTGCTGTGATTGATGCGATGCCTTGCATAGTACTAGAGGCAAAAGTGTCACTACATGTAACAAACATTTGCCATCTTAACAGAAGAACTGATCCATCTTCCAGAATGCCTAGGGGTGCCCACACAGGCGACAACTGCACAGTGTCAGTGGATGCCACTCATATACAGAGCTTGACATCTATGAAAATTCCTGAACACAGCTATACATGTATACAATCCTGCCCTCATGATCTCTCGGGAAAATTAAACCTGGTCTAGGAAATGAAGCACTGGGCTGTAGAGATGATCTTCTCTTGAAGAAGCAGTTCTCAGGGCTGGAGAGATGGCTCAGGGGTTAAGAGCACTGACTGCTCTTCTGAAGGTCCTGAGTTCAAATCCCAGCAACCACATGGTAGCTCACAACCATCCGTAATGAGATCTGACTCCTCCTTCTGGAGTGTCTGAAGACAGCTACAGTGTTCTTACATATAATAAATAAATCGAAGAAGAAGAAGAAGAAGAAGAAGAAGAAGAAGAAGAAGAAGAAGAAGAAGAAGAAGAAGAAGAAGAAGAAGAAGAAGAAGAAGAAGAAGAAGAAGAAGAAGAAGAAGAAGAAGAAGAAGAAAAGAAGAAGAAGAAAAGAAGAAGAAGAAGGGAAAGTTGTTCTCATGTGGGTCATGACCCCTTTAGAAGGAGTCAACCTACCATCAGAAAACACAGATATTTACATAGTGATTCTTAACAGTAGCAAAAATTACAGTTATGAAGCAGCAACGAAAATGAATTTACGGTCAGGGATCACCACGTGAAGAAGCGTATTAAAGGCTCACAGCATTAGGAATGTTGAGAACCACTGCTGTAAAGGGTTCATGCCCAGTGCAAAGAGCCTAAAACGGAAGCTGCAGGACCCTTGTCCTCACTTAATGTGTTCTCTGTCTTCTAGAAAGTTCCTTCCCCTTTCTGGACCTCAGTTTTATAGACTCTAAAATTATTTAGACAACAGTGTCCTCAGAATTGCTGCCAAACATGTGGTGAGCTTTGATGTTGGCTTTGCCACTACACGGTTCCTATTCCTCTGGTGCCATCCAATGTGCATGGAGAGTTGCCCTCTCCACCTTCAGCATTTTAGCTTCATCCCAGTGGTGACCATGTGACTGAGATACATCAAGCAGTGTGTGACTCAACGACCCCTGACCACAGAGACTCTTAGAGCCAGACCCATAGCCCAGTCAGGCCCAGTGAGATGCACAAGACTGGGAATTTTCTTAGTGCTTAGAACATGGTTTAATATCTCCCACTGGCTGGGGATCTGGGAGGATATAGCCCCCAAGAAGTGTGGACAGTGCTTCAGGTGACAATGAACAGAAAGTCTGAAAATAGGACCCTTATCAGAGTCATGGTCCACAAATAGAGAAAACATATCCTGGCCATGCACTGTGAGCTGTGTGCCCGGCTTCATCTGCACCAGGCAATCTCTAGCATGAGCAAATTCAGTCCTCTCGCTTCATCAATTTGGGGTGCTGGATATGCAGGTATGATCTAAAGAGTGAATTTCTAACTCTGGATGAAACGTGACCTTACTGTCACTAACAAGAGCCACACAGAAGGAAAGTATGTGAGGTACTTTCTCCGTGCCACCCAGACACATCTCAGATCTTCCCATGGCATGTAATGAGGCTGGGAATGAAATGCACACTTCCCACACACCAAGACTTTCATTTCCAAATGCCACCAAAGTTGTCACTGGGAAGGGGACTATAAATTTACATTTTCTTATTACACATTCCACCAGGACTCTTTGGAAGGCCTTCAGATCTAGTCTGCAGAACCTGCCAGTAGGAAACTGTAGATCAAAAGCCAGGCATGGAGATGCATGCTTATAATCCCAGGACTGGGAAAGTAATGACCAGTGGATCCCTGGGGCTTCCTCAATAGCCAGTCTAGCCTAATTGCTGAGCTCCAGACCCTCCTCAAAACACAAAGTGAGCAGCCGCTGAGAATCAATGCCCAAGGTGACCTCTGCCCTCTAATATATGTGGACACTAGCATACACAATACCCTCACAATGCAGACTCTAAACCAAAATTACAGCCAACCCTTATGGCTACCTATCAGATGAAAGGATCTATTTACAGACACCGGGAGATGGGCAAGTAGAACAGGTCTGCTTCGTCCACACAGTTGACTGGTCTGTGTGGCCACCCCTAGATCAATCAGACTTATCCAATTGCTCAGGCTTGTAAAGACTTCCTTGGGAATGTGGAGAAAGGAGGTGGGCTTTTGGTGGCTCCTTCCATTCTGAGATGTACAGCTTGGGACTTTTGCAGTCTTCATTTTCAATCCATGAAGCAGGGAAGGTTTTGTTCTGTACCGTGAATATAGGAGAAAAACACCAGGCATCTATCTATGTGAAGTTTGCCAAGGGCCTTCCTGGGGTCCCAGGTTCCTTTTGCTAAAACAAGCCCAGTTACACACTAGCCTTCAAACTGCACATTATACACTGTTAAGTAAGACTAAATTCTGATATACGGGAAAACGTTAAATCACTTAGAACCCCGAGTTACCTCCTCAGACATGATTTCAGCTAATATGCTCATGCACGCATCACTTTAAAGTGGTAAATACATTCAGATAAATGCATCATCTGATAATTTAGTTACTGTATGATCATCATAGAGGTTGACTAATATGAACCTTCAGGATCTTGCCTGCTACCCCACATGGACCATTCAGTGTGACCTATTGCTCCTAGGCTACAAAAATATGCAGCATGTGGCTGTCCTGACTACAACAATTTGTTGTAACAGAACGATAAGTGTGTGTATCTAAATATACAGTTCTAAAACAACATGCTTGATGATAGAGACTTTTCATGGGACACCCCCCATGGGACCGATCATTTCTGCCACTGACTACTTATAGATTATTTCTTGTTCCTTTCTCTCTGCAAGGTGAATTAAAAACCCAGATATCTCTGGTATGTGGTTTGTAGACACTTTACTGTTTCTTATGTAGTTAGTTATAGATATTTTTCACCTTTTTGTTTGGAAAGTTGTTCTTTTTTTTTATGATTGATCTCTAAGAATTTTTCTAATATCAAAATAATATGAGTCACACTGCTCAAGACATAATTTAATATAACCTTTGTGCTTTAACTTGGCAATGTGGGAGTTTTGAAATAAAAGACCTTATATTTTTAAGATTTATTTTGTGTTTATGGCTGAGTGTTTGCATGCATGTCTGTGCACGACCTTTATGCAGCGACCCCAAAGAACAGAAGAGAGCATCAGATGCCTTATAACTGGAATTTAGAGACTGTTTCAACCGTTATGTGGATACTAGGAAGTGAACCCAGGTCCCCAGGTCCTCTGCAAGAGGAGCCAGGTCTCTGAACTGGTGAGCTATCTCTCCAGCCACAATATATTTTTATTTATATTTTTACAACTATTCATAGTTGGTGCCATGTTTTTTTAAAAAGGATTTTCTGATTTTTAAAAAATATTTACCTACATTTTCTTACTTTTATGATTTGTTTATATTAAAATTTCTAATTTATATGACATATATGTATGTGTTTGTATATGTGTACATGTATATGATGTATATGCATATGGTGTATATGTATGTGTATATGTGTATTATGTGTGTATGTGTATGTGTGTATGTGTGTATGTATGTGTACGTGTGTTATATGTGTATGTGTGTATGTATGTGTGTTATGTGTGTATATGTATGTGTCTATGTATGTGTGTATATATGTGTGTATATATGTATGTGTATGTATGTGTATATACAAATGTATACATGTGTATATGTATGTGTATGTATGTGTATGTGTATATGCAAATGTATGTATGTGTATAAGTATGTATGTGTGTGTATGTGTGTGTGTAAACACACATGAGGAATAATATCAGAATCATACACATGTTAATTAAGCTCTATGGTTAAGCAGCACACACAGCCTGAGCTTCACAGTTTGTGCAGGGTAGCAAGCAAGTAGGGCCTTAACTTTAGCCTCTTTGAGTATCCAAAATCAGTATCATTGTAAGCAATAGATGTTACCTGCATGCATATGTTACATCTCACCAGCAGACAGCCATTTAGATAGATCATCCATTCCAGCCATCAAGCTAGGCTTTCGGCACTACTGTCTCACTTCAGTCACGTTGTCAAATTTCTAACCCAGTAGAATATTTCCTCTCTAACCTTTTTCCCCAAATTTTATGTTCTCTCTTTAAGCATTTATTGCAGAAGTATTTTGGAATCATTTTGCTAAGCTCCTTCCAAATTCTTCTGATATTTCCTATGGAGCTGCAATAAATGAATAAATTGAATTGGAGGCCATTGGCAGCTTCTCAATATCTCCATAATGTGTCTTTTCATTTGCTTAAGTCTTCTTTTATGCCTCTAAGTAAAGTTTTATCATATAGGTCCTTTATGTCCCTTGTTAAAATTATTTCTACATAATATATACAGGACTACTATTGTATTCTGTTTTATAGCACATCCATGCTGATATATAGCAAGCCATTGATATGTACTGCTGTATACATGCCTAGTTGAGCAAGATCCATGGAGGAGGTGGAACTAGATCAGACGAGACCAAAGCAGAGAGAAAAAGATGGGGTAGAGAAGAGGAAGCAGAGGAGGAGGGAGATGAGGATGAGGAAGAGGACATCACTTTTCCTGTCTTTTCCCTGCGGTATGCCCACTGGAAACCCAGCTGAAGCTGATGAGTGGGAGGCAGCAGAGAAAGACCCTGACATAAAAGCAAGGGAAGCCGTGGGACAGACCCAAGCTCTTACTTGTATTGTCTTCATAAAGACTCCTGATGCCTCTAAGGATCATACCTGCTCTCAAAGCCAGCACTGCCTCCCCCAGGACAGCTACCAGAATGTGCACTGACTTAGGAATGCCGAAAGGTGCATAATGGAATGGCTGAAGCAAGCTTTTCGCCTCCTAGCAGAAACTTGCCTCCAGATGTGTTAATATGATTATTAGGTAGAAACAGAAATGTAGAGTTATTTACTGTGTAAAAATGTGTGTCACTCCAAGAGTCTCCCAAGAACTAGAGACCTCAGAGGACTTCTTCTGGAAAAGCCCAGTGAGTCTTAAAGGCTGGGCAGAGAGATGCTCAGCAGGACCACCTCCCTATTACACTCTTCCCAGGCAGCCAGACAAAGTGCAAGAACCACCAGCAGGACCAATATTGTTTTCAAAGTCTTTCTGAACACCACTGTAAACTGATAGAACTTCTAAGATGTAACTTCAATACTATATGACACAATCAGCTACATCATGTTGAGGAAGACCCCCGCTTATCCCTGTGCCAAGCCTTCCGAAAGGCTTCATGGAAATTTCTTTTTCTATTAGATATTTTCTTTATTTACATTTCAAATGTTATCCCCTTTCCTGGTTTCCCCTCCAAAAACTCCCCCATCCCATCCCCCTCCCCGTGCTCACCAACACACACACTTCAGCTTCCCTGTCCGGGCATTCCCCTACACTGGGGCATCGAGCCTTCTCAGAACCAAGGGCCTCTCCTCCCATTGATGTCCAACTAAGCCATCCTCTGCTACATATGCAGCTGGAGTCATAGGTCCCTCCAATGAGTTTTCTTTGTTTGGTGGTTTAGTCCCTGGGAGTTCTGGGGGTACTGGTTGGTTCATAGTGTTCTTCCTCCTATGGGACTGCAAGCTCCATCAGCTCCTTCAGTCCTTTCTCTAGGTCCTCCATTGTGGACCCTGTGTTCATTCAGTCCAATGGTTGGCTGTGAGCATCTGCCTCTGTATTTGTCAGGCTCTGGCAAAGCCTCTCAGGAGACAGCTATATCAGGCTCCTGACAGCAAGCACTTGTTGGCATCCACAATAGTATCTGGGTTTGGTGACTGTATATGGGATGGATCCCCAGGTGGGGCAATCTCTAGATGGTCTTTCCTTCAGTCCCTGCTCCACACTTTGTCTCTGTATTTCTTCCTATAGGTATTTTGTTCCCTTTCTAAGAAGGACCACAGTATCCATACTTTGGTCTTCCTTCTTGGACTTCATTTGGTCTGTGAATTGTATTTTAGGTATTCTGAGCTTCTGGGCTAATATCCACTTATCAGTGAGTATATACCATGTGTGTTCTTTCATCATTCAGTTATCAAACTTAGGACATATTTTCAAGTTCCATCCATTTGCCTAAGAATTTCATGAATTAATTGTTTCATTGTGTAAATGTACCACATTTTCTGTATCCATTCCTCTGTTGAGGGACATCTGGGTTCTTTCCAGCTTCTGGCTATTATAAATAAGGCTGCTCGAACATAGTGGAGGATGTGTCCTTAGTACATGTTAGAGCATCTTCTGGGTATATACTCAGGAGTGGTATAGCTGAGTCCTCCTGTAGTCTGGTAGTTCTATGTCCAATTTTCTGAGGAACCACCGCACTGATTTCCAGAGTGATTAAACCACCCTGCAATCTCACCAGCAGTGGAGATGTGTTCCTCTTTCTCCACATCCTCGCCAGCATCAGCTGTCACCTGAGGTTTTGATCTTAGCCATTCTGACTGGTATGAGGTGGAATCTCAGGGATGTTTTGATTTGTGTTTCCCTGATGACTAAGGATGTTGAACATTTCTTTAGGTGCTTCTCAGCCATTAAATATAACTTGGTTGAGAATTCTTTGTATAGCTCTGTACCCCATTTTAATAGGGTTATTTGGTTCTCTGGAGTCTAACTTCTTGAGTTCTTTGTATATGTTGGATATTAGCCCTCTATGGGATGTAGGGTTGGTAAAGATCTTTTCTCAATCAGTTGGTGGTTGTTTTGTCCTATTAACAGTGTCCTTTGCCTTACAGAAGTTTTGTAATTTTATGAGGTCTCATTTGTCAATTCTTGATCTTAGAACATAAGCTATTGGTGTTCTGTTCAGGAAAATTTCCCCTGTGCCCATGGGCTTAAGGTTTTTCTCCACTTTCTTTTCTATTGGTTTCAGTGTATCTGATTTTATGTGGATGTCCTTGATCCACTTGGATTGAGTTTTCTACAAGAAGAAAAGAATGGATTGATTTGCATTCTTCTGCATGCTAACTGCCAGTTGAACCAGCACCATTTGTTGAAAAGACTGTCTCTTTTTGACTGGATGGTTTTAGCTCCTTTGTCAAAGATCAAGTGACCATAAGTGTGTGGGTTCATTTCTGGGTCTTCAGTTCTATTCCATTGATCTACCTGCCTGTCACTGTACCAATGCTATGCAGTTTTTATCATTATTGCTGTGTAGTACAGCTTGAGACCCAGGATGCTGATTCCCCCAGAAGTTCTGTTATTGTTGAGAATAGTTTCCGCTATCCTGGGTTTGTTTGTTTGTTTGTTTGTTTGTTTGTTTTGTTATTCCAGATGAATTTGAGACTTGCTCTTTCTAACTCTATGAAGAATGGAGTTGGAATTTTGATGGGGATTGCATGAATCTGTAGATTGCTTTCAGCAAGATGACCATTTTTACTATATTAATCCTGCCAATCCATGAGCATGGGAAATTTTTCCATCTTCTGAGGTCTTCTTGGATTTCTTTCTTCAGAGACTTGGAGTTCTTGTTATACAGATCTTTCACTTGTATGGTGAGAGTCACACCAAGATACTTTATATTGTTTGTGACTATTGTGAAGGGTGTCATTTCCCTAATTTCTTTCTCAGTCTGTTTATCATTTGATGATAGGAAGGCTACTGATTTGTTTGAGTTAATTTTATATCCAGCCACTTTGCTGAAGTTGTTTATCAGCTGTAAGTGTTCTCTGGTGGAGTTTTGGGTCACTTGAATATACTACCATATCATCTACAAATAGTGATAGTTTGATTTCTTCCTTTGCAATTGTTATCCCTTTGACCTCCTTTTGTTGTCTAATTGCTCTAGCTAGAACTTCAAGTACTATATTGAATAGATAGGGAGAGAGAGAGAGCAGCCTTGTATATAGTCCCTGATTTTAGTGGGATTTCTTCAAGTTTCTTTCCATTTAGTTTGATGTTGGCTACTAGTTTGAGTATGCTTTTACTATGTTTAGGTATGGGCCTTGAATTCCTGATCTTTCCAAGACTTTTAACATGAAGGGATGTTGAATTTTTGTCAAATGCTTTTCAGCATCTAATGAAATTATCATGTTTTTTTTTCCTTTGAGTTTCTTTATGTAGTGGATTACATTGATGGATTTCCATATATTGAATCATCCCTGCATCCCTGGGATGAAGCCTACTTGATCGTGGTGAATGATCATTTTGATGTGTTCTTGGATTTGGTTGGAAAGAATTTTATTGAGTATTTTTGCATCGATCTTCATAAGGGAAATCGATCTGATGCTCTCTTTCTTTGTTAGATCTTTGTGTGGTTTTGGTATCAGTGTAATTGTGGCTTCATAGAATGAACTGGTTAGTGTTTCTTCTGTTTCTATTTTGTGGAATAGTTTGTGGAGTACTGGTGTTAGGACTTCTTTGAAGGTCTGATAGAATTCTGCACTAAAACTGTCTGGTCCTAGGGGGATTTTTGTTCAGAAACTTTTAGCGACTGCTTCTATTTCTTTAGGGGTTATGGGACTGTTACAGATGGTTTATCTGATCCTGATTTAACTTTGGTATTGGGTATCTGTCTAGAAAAATTGTCCATTTCATCCATATTTTCCAGTTGTGTTGAGTATAGACTTTTGTAGTAGGATCTGATAATGTTTTGAATTTCGTCCATTTCTGTTGTTATATATACCTTTTCACTTCTGATTTTGTTAATTTGAATACTATCTCTCTGCCCTCTGAATAGTCTGGCTAAGAGTTTATTTATATTGTTGATTTTCTCAAAGAACCAGCTCCTGGTTTTGTTGATTCTTTGAATAGCTCTTTTTGCTTCTACTTGGTTGATTTCAACCCTGAGTTTGATTATTTCCTGCCATCTACTCCTCTTGGGTGTATTTGCTTCTTTTTGTTCTAGAGCATTCAGATGCGCTGTCAAGCTGCTACTGTATGCTCTCTCCAGTTTCTTTTGGGAGTCACCAAGAGCTATGAGTTTTCCTCTTATCACTGCTTTTATTGTGTCCCATAAATGTGAGTATGTTGTCCCTTCATTTTCGATGAATTCTAAAAAGTCTTTAATTTCTTTATTTCTTCCTTGACCAAGTTATCATTGAGTAGAGCATTGTTCAGCTTTCATGTGTATGTGGGCTTTCTGTTGTTTTTGTTGCTATTGAAGACCAGCCTTAATCCATAGTGATCTGATAGAAGGCATGGGATTATTTACTTATATCTGTTGAGGTCTGATTTGTGACATATCATATGGTCAATTTTGAAGAAGGTACCATGAGGTGCTGAGAAGAAGGTATATTCTTTTGATTTAGGATGAAATGTTCTGTAGATATCTGCTAAATCTATTTGGTCCATAACTTCTGTTAGTTTCACTGTGTCATCTGTTTAGTTTGTGTTTCCAGGATCTGTCCATTGATGAGAGTGGAGTGTTGAAGTTCCCCACAATTATTGTATGAGGTGCAATGTGTGCTTTTAGCTTTAGTAAAGTTTCTTCTATGAGTGTGGGTGCCCTTGCATTGAGCTCTTCTTGGTAGATTTTTTCCTTTGATCAGTATGAATGTCCTTCCTTATCTTTTCTTATGACTTGAAAATCGATATTATCTAGTATTAGAATGACTACTCCCGCTTGTTACTTGGCATCATTTGCTTTGAAAATTGTTTTCCAGCCCTTTACTCTGAGGTAGTGTTTGTCTTGGACACTGAGGTACATTTTCTGTATGTAGCAAAATGCTGGGTCCTGTCTATGTACCCAGTCTGTTAGTCTATGTCTTTTTATTGGGAAGTTGATTCCATTGATGTTTACAGATATTAAGGAATAGTGACTGCTTCCTGTTATTTTGATGTTACTTTTATGTTTGTGTGGTTATCTGCTTTCAGGTTTGTTGAAAGATGATTCCTTTCTTGCTTTTTCTAGGGTGTAGTTTCCCTCTTTGTGTTGGTGGTTTCCATCTATTGTCTTTTGTAAGGCTGGATTTGTGGAAAGATATTGTATAAACTTGATTTTGTCATGGAATATATTGGTTTCTCCATATATGCTAATTGAGAGTTTTGCTGGGTATAGTAGCCTGGGCTGGCATTTGTGTTCTCTTAAGGTCTGTATGAGATCTTCCCAGGATCTTCTAGCTTTCATAGTCTCTGGTGAGAAGTATGGTGTGATTCTGATAGGTCTGCCTTTATATGTTACTTGACCTTTTTCACTTTTCTGCTTTTAATATTCTTTCTTTGTTTAGTGCATTTGGTGTTTTGATTATTATGTGATGGGAGGAATTTCTTTTCTGGTCCAATCTATTTAGAGTTCTGTAGGCTTCTTCTACATTCATTGGCATCTCTTTCTATAGGTCAGGGAAGTTTTCTTCTATAATTCTGTTGAAGATATTTACTGGCCCTTTAAGTTAGGAATATTCACTCTCTTCTGTACCTATTATCCTTAGGCTTGGTCTTCTCATTGTGTTCTGGATTTCCTGGATGGTTTTCTTTGGGGGGGGGGTGGAGCTTTTTGCATTTTCTTTGAGTGTTGTGTCAATGTTTTCTATGGTATCTTCTGCACCTGAGATTCTCTCTTCAATCTCTTGTATTTTGTTGGTGGTGCTTGCATCTATGACTCCTGATCTCTTTCCTAGGTTTTCTATCTTCAGTGTTGTCTCCCTTTGTGATTTCTTTATTGTTTCTATTTCCATTTTTAGATTCTAGATGGTTTTGATCAGTTCCTTTATCTGTTTGGTTGTATTTTTCTATAATTCTTTAAGGGATTTTTGTGTAAGGTCTTCTACCTATTTACCTGTGTTCTCTTGTATTTCTTTAAGGGGGTTATTTATGTCCTTCTTAGATTCCTCTGTCATCATCATGAGATGTGATTTTAAATCAGAGTCTTGCCTTTCTGTTGTGTTGTGGTAACCAGGGTTCACTGTGGTGGGAGAACTGGGTTCTGATGATGCCAAGTAGTCTTGGTTTCTGTTGCTTATGTTCTTACGATTGCCTTTCACCATCTGATTATCTCTGGTGTTAGCTGGTCTTGCTGTCTCTGACTGTGGCTTGTCTGCCCTGCAAGCCTGGGTGTCAGTACTCTTGGGAGACCAGTACTCTCCTAGAGGAATTTAGGTATGGAGAGCTGTGGTACAGGGTTAGCTCTGAGATGCAGACAGAGACCAGAAGGATCCTGCCCCCTTGGTTCCTGTGTCCTGATGGCTCTGGAAGGGTCCTTGGGCCAGGAATTTGAAGAAAAGTGGTGGTCTTACCTGTGCTCGCAGGTGTATAGGAACTCCTGGGAGACCATCTCTCTCCTGGCAGTACTTGTGTATGTAGCTCTGTGGCCCAGGATCAGCTCTGGGCCAGAGGGAAACTGGAAGACTCCTGTCCCAGCCAGCTCCACAGTTCCTGTATCCTGAGGGTTCAATGCAGGTTCCTCTGAGCTGCATTAGTAATCCTACCTGAACTCACAGGCCTGTCCACACTCCTGGGAGGCTCACTCTCTCCCCGTGCTATTTGGATATGGAGCTCTGTGGCACAGGATCTTCATGGAAATTTCAAAATCATCTTAACTCTCCTCAGCACCAGAAAGAAATACTCAAAGAATATGTGTGGTAACAGATAACAGCTCTATAGTGAGTGAAATGATTTAAAGATGATACATAGATGACCAATGATTAAGAGATCCTTGCTACCACTGACCATCAGGAAAGCCATGAGATATCACCACACATCCATTGGAGAAGCACCATGATGATTAAAAAGTAATTTTTTAAAAGACTGCAGAATTGATAAAGTGCTTGCCACACAAGCCTGAGTATCTGAGTTCAATCTCTAAAACCTAATTTTTAAAAAATTCTGGGTACTGGCACTAGTGAGATGGCTCAATGTTTCCGGGTACTTGCTGCTCTTGCAGAGGACCTAAGTTCAATCCCCCACATGTTGGCTCACCACCATCTCTAGCATAGTTCCCAAGGTCTAACACCCTCTTCTGGCCTTTATGGGCACTGCACACATGTGGTGCACAAACACACATGCAGGTAAAAACACCTATATCCATAAATTAAAATAAAAATGAATAAAACATTCTTTTTATCAGGTGTGGTGGCACACAAGATCTCAGCACTGGGAAAACAGAGAAAGACAAATCTCTAGGGTTCACTGGCCAGACATCCTAGCTAAGTCAGTGAGTTCTAGAACAGTGAGAGACAGACTATGTCATCAACAGTATCCTGAGAAACAATAAGGCTGACAGCTGGCTTCCACTAACATACACGTACATGTGTGCATTCACATTCACACACAAGGATAAGTAAATAAATATTTAAACCCACAGGGGAATAAAACAGAAAATAACAAGTGTTGATGACAACGGGAAGACAGGAATTCCTCTTCATTATCAGAGGGGTTGTAACAAGAACACCACTGTTAGCTTACAGGTGTTTCCACTAGGTTCCTCCCAGGGACCTAGCAACAGCTTACATCATCACATGTCACCGTTACCTGCCACTGCCCTGTGCAGGTAGCCTGGAGTATAAAAAAAAAACTGCTTGAAATCCCAGTTCTCTCTATTTTTCTCTCTCTGTTCCCACATGTTCCCAGCCCATCTCTCTCTCCCCCCCTTTAAGTCCTTCTTTCTGTCCTTCTCTGTTCCCCCCTCTTTGCCCTCATGAATCTGTTTCCATCTGTCTGCCTCTACTCCTTCTCCAGGTCCTTCCTCCCCTCCCTTCCCTGAGATAAACCTCCTTTATATTAGGTCTGTTGCATGAAATGACCTCTAAGGGGGACACCTTGGCGTGGGCCTTACCAGTACACCCACCATTGCTATAGAACACATTGTGGAAGTTCCTCAAAAAACTGAAATTATCATAAAATCCAGCACTTTTCCCTCTAGGTTTGAGATCTCAAAGAGATATTTGCACTATCTTGTTCATAACAGCCATGTAGTGGGAGCAACCTAAATGTTTATCCATGCATAGATGGATAAAGAGAAGATCGTGTTTGCTGACAATAGAATATTACTGATCCTTAAAAAGAGAGGGAGGAGGGAGAGAGAGAGATATGGAGAGAGAGAGAGAGACACGTCCAGTGACACAAAGTCTATGGGCCTCAAGGATGTTGTGTTAAATATAGTAAGCCAGTGGCAAAAATGAGAAATGTCACACAATTTTCTCATGTGAGGCAGGTAAACCAGGTGAGGTCACAGGAATGGAGAATGAAGAATTCCATTGACCACCAGGAAGAACATATCAAAAACTGATTTAAGAGACACAGAGTTTCTGTCAAGTCAGATGAAAAAATCTAGGTTATACATTTCACAGGGCTGCTGTGACCGTTTATAAATTAAGAGGGTAATTTTGTGCCATTGAGTTTTTACTACAGTGAAGAGAAGGAGAAGGGAGAGGAGGAAGAAGAGGGGGAGGGAGAGGAGAAAGAGGAGGAGGGAAAGGGGGATGGGAGGCATACAGAGGAAGAAATGGAGTGAACGTAGAAAAGATGGAAGAAGGAGAGGAGACAGGATGGTGACACTTGCAGAGAAGGTGAAGGTGCTCACACACTAACCCCTGACAGGTCCACTCTTGGGGCCTGCACCTTTCCTCACCGTCCCCCATTGCCACATCTTCCTCCCTCCCCACCTAGTCAACAGCGCTGCTGATGGTCAGTCTGTGTCTGCTTATGTTTATATCTGCTACACAGCCTAATTCTGTACCTGGCACAAAGTCACTATTCCATCAATGTTCCTCAAAATAAATAAACTGACTAATTAATTTATAAACTGAGGGAACTCTAGGAATGGGGCCTCAGTTTCTCCACATATAAAAAGAGTCTTGATCACCCGTCTTTATAAAAGTGCATTGCTGGAGAAATCCCTTCAGGTCCCCTTGGATCGTGGGAAGTGAGAGTGTGGGGGATATCCTTCCTCCCACATCACCGGCTTGTGTCTGCTTCCATCCTGATGAGTCACCTGAGACCAGACACTGTCTCTCTTAGACAGAGCATGTAAAGTAGCTGCTGGAAGCTGCAGGCCATAGATCTCTGCTGCGTCCCCCACTGTTACCTAGGGAACGCCAGGGCACAGCCGAAAGGGGGTTCTCCAGACACAAAGGGTTCTGGCCAGTGTCTCTGCTCTCTGCCATGATAGTTGAACAGGCACTTCTTCCATCTACATCAGTCAGAGTCCTGTCCCTGCGGAAGGCTTTTAAACGTAGATCCCAGCCAAGAGGCCCTGAAAAGTGCCAAGGTCTCTATTCCAAAAGCTGAAGGAGGCAAAGCAATCAGTTAGCAAAATGATAGCACGAGGATACAGGGCTTTGGGGGTCTGCTTCTGCCTGGACATCTTCTGCCAGGACATAGAGGCAGGTACTTTTTCTTCCACTTTTTCTGGGTATGAAAAGTGGAACGTTTATAAGTTGCTTGGCTTGAGTCCTGGCATACAGCAAGAAGCTAACACACATAGCTATAAATTCAATTATTTGAGTTGTTCATAGTCATAATAATAACAGTAAGCACGTACTACCCTCACTCTTACAAAGTGCCATCTCACTTTATAGATGAGGAAACTAGGCTCAGAGAGGTTAAGCAATTTGTTCAAAGGCAGTCCGCTAAGAAGCATATCTGGTAATAATAGCCAGCTAGCTGCTGTAAAGGACTGAGTTTATTCTGATAACTCCCATGGGAAGGAGTGGGGGAAACAGCCAGAGTCTCCCATGCACTCAGTTCCACTCACCCAAATGGGCCCCTCCTTATGTAGCACCTCTAGAGCTTATTTCAAACATGACTTTTCTATTCTCAAGTTCCTCATTTATAGAAACTTGGGCACTGGTGAACTCCATGTATTCACCCCTAGGTCTAAGGGAAGTGTGTGTGTGTGTGTGTGTGTGTGTGAGAGAGAGAGAGAGAGAGTTTGTGTATGTTTGTATAAAAGTGAGTGCCGCATCTGGCCATGTGTTTTTGTTTTTCGAGTGTGTGTATGTGTTTGTGAATGACTGTGTATATGTGTTAGAGACAGAGAGAGAGAGAGAGAGAGAGAGACAGAGAGACAGAGAGAGACAGAGAGAGAGAGAGAAGCCTAGAGAACAACTTTTGAAATATTAACAGTGGTATTCTCAGAGTGGAGGATAAAGGTTTCCTGTCAACTTCCTCTGCCTTTTCATAGCTCACTATAGCCATAATCTGCCTTGAAGAATCTGCTGTCATTTGTTTAGTATTTAAATAATGACGATCACATGGTGTTAATTTGAATGCACTTATTTTTCATGGCTGGACATCGGTAACCTTAGTTTCTCTGGGTGACCATGGTCAAGGCATTTGTCTGGCCACAATTTCCTTGCCTATAGACATAAAGGAAGGGCCACGTGACTTCTACAATCCCCACCAGCTGTGATTCTGAGCACTTCTTTCCCATAGACACCCAAGCAAAGTAAAAATCATAGATAAGGAATTGCTCCTGAATGTAAATGGGCTCATTTGCAAGCCCTGAAGATTTCATCAGAAGTTGAATGTGCTCTGCAGAACTCAGAGAGATTACTCCTCAGTGAAGACCAGCTAACCACTCAATCCAGGAAACCTCTCCAGTCCTTTTACAGGATGGAAGAATTAACATTACTGAGTGGGCCCACAGTAAATTAACATTACTGTGGTTAGGGTTGGCACAGGGTGAATTATCCACACTCTAATAATTCATAGCACTTCTATCATCACGATTGTTTGATATGGAGCTCGTTACAGATGTCTATTGAGGTGCCCGTGTCGATATTCAGTCGCCAGCATTCCATAATCAGTGTTTCTTGGCCTCTGTCGAGTCATTGGTACACGGGATTCTTTTACAAAGCATCATTTCAGTCCAGATTAATAAGTGAGGAAGGAGAGCAACAGACAAATGCTGTCTGTCACTGGCAAGGAGCCAACCCTATAAAGGGTCCCTGACACTCCCAAGCCTCGAGAACACAGCACGTCAGGCTGGCATACTTTGTCTGGGGGACAGGTTAGAAAAGGTCACAATTTAGGAGTTGCTAGAGGCAGCATGAATAAGACCTTTGGATCCACTGGGCTCTTGCAAATGATAGGAGGGAAGGTTACAGAGAGCAGAATTGATTCCCAACACATAATTTCACTACAGAAATACAAAGTTTATAGAGAGCCAAGCATTCTCCAGTTTTACATTTAACAAACTCTGGTTTCAGGAACAGGGCATGCAAGTGGCATGAAAGTGTTGGACCAGAAGAAGACAAAAAAAAGACCCTCAGCTTCAAAAATATCTACACATGGGGAGAGAGGTGCTGGAGAGATGGCTCAGTGCTTAAAAGTACTTGCTGCTCCTACAGACAACCTGGGTTCTATTCCTGGCAGCCATACATGGCAGCCATCAACCATCAGTAACTCAAGTTCCAGAATATCCATTGGCACCAGGCACATGCATGGTACACAGACATACCCATAAAAGAAATAAAAGAAATCTTTAAAAATAACTCTACACATTCAGGAGTGGCAGCTCACACCCATAGTCTCAGCAGTTAGGAGGCTGAGGAGGCAGGCAGTACAAATTTGAGGGCAGACTTTGTTGTATGATGAGGTCCATGACAGACTATGTCGTATAACGAGATCCATGACAGACTATGTTAATTACAATATGAGATGCTGTCTCCAAAAAAACAATGGGATGAGGATATAACCCAGTTGATAGAGTGCTTGCCTGGGTTTGAAACTCTGGGATTGGATCCACAGCACGGCATAAACCAGGCACAGTGGCAAACACCTGTGATCCCAGCATTCAGACGGTGGAAGCAGGAACATCACAAATTCAAGGACATTCTCAGGGTCATCATGAGTTAGAAGACGGCTGGGATACATAAGACCTTGTCTCAAAAACATTATTAATTAAGTGACTCTAAAATGTACAAATAAACGTGAATGGGCTGGAGAGATGGCTCAGTGGTTAAGAGCACTGACTGCTCTTCCAGAGGTACTGAGTTCAATGCCCAGCAACCACATGGTGGCTCACAACCATCTGTAATCGGGATCCGATGCCCTCTTTGGGTGTGTCTGATGACAGCTACAGTGTGCTTACATGTATTAAATAAATAAAAAAAAGAAAAAAATCTTTAAATTTAGTAAATAAAAATGATTTATAAGTGGGATGCCACTAAAGTCAGAAGTTCTCACATGCACCTTGATGTATTTTAACTCTGTTAAGGCTGATGAGATAGATGTCTGAGCAGGTAGAGATGATTGTCACTGAGTCGGACCCCTGAGTTCAATCTCCAGCTGGTGGATGGGGAGAACTAACTCCAGAGAGTTGTCCTCTCCCCTACAGGCCCATGCCTGCGCACGCACACACTCACACACACACACACACACACACATTAACTATTTAAAAGTCATAAGTGCATATCCAGGGATCCATCCCATAATCAGCTTCCAAACGCTGACACCATTGCATACACTAGCAAGATTTTGCTGTAAGGACCCAGATAGAGCTCTCTCTTGTGAGACTAGGCCGGGGCCTAGCAAACACAGAAGTGGATGCTCACAGTCAGCTATTGGATGGATCACAGGGCCCCCAATGGAGGAGCTAGAGAAAATACCCAAGGAGCTAAAGGGATCTGCAACCCTATAGGTGGAACAACATTATGAACTAACCAGTACCCCGGAGCTCTTGACTCTAGCTGCATATGTATCAAAAGATGGCCTAGTCGGCCATCACTGGAAAGAGAGGCCCATTGGACACGCAAACTTTATATGCCCCAGTACAGGGGAACGCCAGGGCCAAAAAATGGGAATGGGTGGGTAGGGGAGTGGGAGGGAGGGTATGGGGGACTTTTGGGATAGCATTGGAAATATAAATGATGAAAATACCTAATTAAAAATATTTTTTAAAAAGTCATAAGTGCATAAGTATGAGCAAAGTACAATGTCAATATGTGTGACAACGGCATAATGGAATATAGTGTTTTATACACTAAAATTTTAATTAAAAAGTAATTAAGTAGAAAACAATGAGAAGTAGTCACCCTGAGTGAGCTAGTGGCCTGAGGTGAGGTGCATGGCAGGTATAAAGAGCAGCAAGTGAGCAAGGTCGTCTGTCGTGGGCCCCCAGAGATGAGAGCACTAGGACTGTCAAGCAGATCGCCTGGGTTTAAGACCTTGGTCCTTCAACAGCCCTGTGTCAAAGACCCTCAGCAAAGTCACTTGTACTTTCTGGGCCTCTGTTAGATAATCCAGAAAATGGACATTGGACTAAATGATATCTTCCAAACGTGGTCCACCCATCTGCTGCAAAAGAACCATTCAAGTTATCTGTGTACAAACTCCTGAACCCCACAGCTCTGTATAAAACACAAACTCCTGGACCCCACATTAGAGGCCCAGGAATCTGCTTTGAGGCCTTCCTGTGAGTGAGTTGCGGCTGTAAAGTTTAGGCTACACTGCCTACACTGTCGAACCTTTCCAGAGACTATCTGGAATTCTTCTTCTTTTAATTTTCTAGATCCCTGGGGTGGTGCCATCCTAGATTGAACAGAGAGGGAATTATAAAGTCTTGAGTTGACAACAAAAAGCCAATTCTTCCGTGTGCTACAGATGACCCATCACTGTTAAGTCAGTTCTCAGCTTGACTAGAGAACCTTAGTCAGTTCCTGGGGTGTAACTAGAATACATATTCACAGCATTTATTTTCTGCTTTTCTGTCCCCTTCCTTCTCAGCATCCCAGCCCTCTGGAGGGCAGGAATCAGGGAGTGTGTGCATGAGCATCATCACTGTCCTTCCTTCCCTGTGTTCCTAGGGCGTGAATGGTCTCCCTTGACTAAAGGGTTATTATCTATGAGCCACTTTGGCCTGGTACACAAGGAAAATTCCTGTTGACATAATTGTTCCAGTGGCCAAGAATCACAAGCCGAGGGCTTGCTGCCCTGCTGTGGGCTTGAGCTGGGTTTCTCTTTCTCTCTGCACAGCAAGCTCCATTGGGCCAACTGCCCACCACACTCCACTCCCTGAGATCGCCAACACCCACACTGGCTTTGCCTCCAATCCAAGAATTCTTTCTGCATACAGAATGATTTCCAGAGAGCTCTGGGCTCTCTGAATATGGCCATTTGAAAAGCAAAGGCGGATAGACTACTTATGTGTACCTGGGATTCTTGTCTTAAACTGAGAGGATATAGTGACCTGGGATGACAGTTCCATTGGTAATAGATCTCCCATGCAAAAAAAAAAAAGAGGTCCTGGGTTCAATCCCTACACCCACGTAAAAAGGCTGGGTGTGGTGTGCTGGGTGTGGTGGCACGTGTTTCTAATTGAAGTACTGCAACCTAAAAACAGAGTAATTGCTAGGACTCAGTTGCCAGCCAGCCTTACATAGTCAGTGAGCCCCAGTGAGAGATCTTGTCTCAGAACAGGTGGATCGTACCTTAAGATGAATGATGTCAGAGACTGTCCTTCACACACACACACACACACACACACACACACACTACACATGTGCATATATACACTGTTTGTACACGATTACCTATACAAACACGTAGAGGAAGGTAATCTTTTTAAAGCATACAATGGATATATCCTAGAATACAACCAGTGCTCAACAAATGTTATCTCTTCCCTGTATTGCTGTTTCTTCAGCTACTGTTGCTTCTTGGCAATTTATCTCAGAAAAAAAAGAAATAAACAAAAAGAATACATCAGTTGTATCAACTGGCAATCAAGAATCAGAAGGACAGCTGTGAGACTGGCTCAGAGAGTGCACACCCAGCATCACGGACTGAGAAATCTGTTGTGTACTTTTAAGATTATACAAAAGTATCAACAACAACTAACATTTGTTGAAAGCTTTCTAGGTTCCAGGCACAGTTCCATTCAATCCTCTCAACAACTTGATGTGGTAAATATTATTAAAACCCCTATTTTATAGACAAACAGATGGGAGGTTAAACAAACGAAGGGGCTTTTCCAGCTCACAAAGCCCAGAAGAGGCAGGAGTGAGACTATGATCGTCCAGATGAAACCATTCTGGTGTGGAACCAGCTACTTCCTTAAGGCTAACTAGCATCTCATGCTGTCACTGGAGCCTGCCCTCTCTCTCTCTCTCTCTCTCTCTCTCTCTCTCTCTCTCTCTCTCTCTCTCTCCATTCTCACACTCTCTCATGCTCTTTCTTGCTCTATCACTCTTGCTAGTTAGCAACATATAACAAGCAATCTTTACAATCCTTAAAAAGACAATCACTTAGTTGGGTCTCTTATATTAGTAAGGGTTCTTTGGATAAACAGAATAAATATAAGATAATAGATAGATAGATAGATAGATAGATAGATAGATAGATAGATAGATAATATATAGTAAACTAGTATAGATAATATAGATAAGATTCATAGATAGATAGATAGATAGATAGAGGTTATAAATTATAGATTTTATAACTATATTAAAGGGGATTTGTTAGATTGGATTACAAAATAGTGTCTGGGTAGTCCAACAGTGGCTGTGTCATATCAGAGAGTAATTTGGTAGTTGGTCAGTCCAGAAGGCTGGGTATCTCAACAGCCCCAGTTGGGTACAAAAAAATTTGGAGGATACTCAGTAAGCTGCTGGTCTTCAATGCATGTTGGGAAGCAGGAAATTCATTCTAGTATCAGCAGTAGCATCAGAATGAATGAATTTCCCCATAAGAGTGGGGGCAAGCCAGCAAAGAAGTTCCCCATTTCTCTATCCTTCTATCTATGCTGCCCATTGAGGGAGGGTCCTCCCACTTCAAATAATCCAATCAAGAAAGTCGCTCATGGGCGTTCACAGTGGCTTCCGTTTTGGTTGGTTCCAGATTCCTGTCAAGCTGACAACCAAAATTAGCCACCACCATCTCCCCATTCGTAGAGAGGTTGAGGCAGGAGCTTGATATAAGCTTACTTGAGGTACCCAGAAGGAGTGAGAGAAGAATATTTTCAGGTAAACATATGGAATTTCTGGGGCACACTGTGATAATCTAGCGCATATATACCCAGTGTGATGATCAAATAAAGACAGCTAGCATCTCTGCCTTCGGAATCATCTGTCCTAGTCTGTGCTGAAGGGCTTCAGACTCCTGGTTATGACGCATTGTTGCCGGCCATACAAACAATGCCCTAGAATTACTTTCTCCTATGTCAGCTCATGCTACCCAGACTCCCTCTGCCCTTCCTGGTCCCTAGTGACTACTCTGCTGCTCTCTTCTCCCACAGAGTTGACTTTTATAACTCTCACAGATGCGTGATGTCACTGCTTTTTAACCCTTCTATGCCTGGCTTAGTTTGCTTAACATGAAATCATCCATCTCCATCTATGTTGTCCATATAATGAGATTTCCATTTTCTCTGTAATTTTTTTTAAAGATTTGTTTATTTTCATTCTATTTGAGTTTTCCCCTGGTGTATGTGCACTGCGTGTCTAGTTCCCACAGAGATGGGGAAAAGGTATCATAATCCTTGACACTGGAGTTACCCTTGTGTACTACCACATGGGTGCTGGGAACCAAACCAGGCATTCTATAGAAACATCAAATACTCTTAATGACTGAGCCACTTCTTCTACCCCAGATTTCAAATTTCAACATTTATTCATTTGCCTTCATTGTTGTCATCGTCATCTGTTGCTATTGTTGTTGTGTGTATTCCAGACCAGCTTCTAAGTTGCTTTGTAGGAGAGGCAAGCCTTGAACTCCTGATCCTCCTGCCTCTACCTCTTTAGTGTGGAATGGCTGGAAGGCATCACCACACTTGGCCCAAGATTTGTATATTTATGGCTGAAAACATTTCATTTGTACTTATAACACATTTTCTTTATGGGTGGAGAAATTTAATTCTTGGATCCTATAAAGAGGGGTCCACAATTGTGCTTTACTGTAACACAACCCCAAATATGTCTGCTTCCATAGATCAGTGTCCCTGGTCTACTGAAATTTGCCCAGAACTTTCTGTAGTGTTTCTGCTGTTGATGTTTTGTCAGCACCAACATTAATTACAGCCAATTATGGAGTACCAAAAAGATGGAATGTATCAGCTCTCTCATCAGATTGCCTGTATTCCAATCTTACATTTGAATAATTCCAGGCAAGTTACTGAATCTCTCTTATTCTCCGTTTCTTTACATATGAGATAGAGTGAATAATATCTGTCATGGAAAGGTGATGCTGGGGACTTAGATGAGGTGACTCAGGCAGATGACGTCAGCATATTGCTAGTGCCTATGTGCAACAAAGTAACAGTTTATGTAAATATGGCAGAAGGGGCAGGCAAAGCCCACCATGTCATGCTTCTAGTGGGGCTGAGGAGATAAACGGGGTCGTCCTGGGAATGTCCATCGTGGAGTTAATTTCCATTTATCCCAAGTTCCTCTTACCTAGACCTTTCCCAAACTGTTTCTACTCGTGAGGACAGTTCCCATAAGAAGCAGAAAGACCAGGATGCCTCCTCTCCCTCTGCTCATCCTTTTAAAACTCCTTGGGCATGTTTCCAAAACTTTTAATTTGGTGTCCAGTAAACATCTGAGAATGCCTGGGCACTTCCTGTCTCATTACTCAGTGCTGCAGAGGAAATAGCCTCCTTTCTCACCCTCTTCCCCCTCACCATGTCCCTGTACCCAAAGCCATGCCACACACAATTGCCAAGCTCACCCATACCTATCCCAGGGTCTCACACAGAGACACTTCTGCTCAAAAATAGAGAAAGAAGGCAGAATCCAGTCAGAGTTCTCTCCTCTGTCTTGATCCCTTGGGGCCTGGTCTGTCCCCTCTAAAGCTAGGTCCTAACACTTTGTCCAAATACAATTTTAGATGCCTCCAAGGAAAAGATTCCCACCACTTCCTTTAGAACTCTTTGAAGTTGGTGACCACAAGTGAAAATCCCCCAAAAGGCTTGTGTGGTTTGGATCAGAAAGCACAAAAGAGGAAGAAGAAGAAGAACGATAGAGAAATTTGATCCCGGTATTCTGTATTTCTTTCTTTCCTTCTTTAACTCACATCCTTGTTCAGTGTCAGGCGAAATCCTCTACATGCTCATTATTCATCTCAATGGCAAAGTCTGTGAGGACAAGGGAGGCCAGCATCAATTCACTTGACTCAGTTCAAGTTGTGGTCTATGACAAATGACAAATAGTAAAACACTGGATTCATTCTGTTGCTGCAAAGTAAAAGAGAAAGGAAGGGAAGGAGACAGAGACAGAGAACAGGAGAGACTCATAGTTATAAGTAATAGGATAGAGATATCGATCAAGGGTCCTAACAAGAATTTAACCCTGAGGAAGCCACAATAAAGAATTAAGGAGCCAGGCATTTGTGGCACATGCCTTTAATCCAAGCACTTGGGAGACCCAGACAGGTGGATCTCTGAGTTTGAGGCCGATCAGGTCTACAGAATTGAATTCAGGACAGCCAGGGCAACAGACAGAAACACTGTTTCCAGAAAGAAAGAAAAAAAAAAAAGGCAAGGGAGAAATTAAGGAAAATCATGGAACAAAGAAGTAGACAAATAGACACATGCATACATACATATGTGGTAGGTAGATAGTGGCATACATACATGATAGATACATACACACATGGTAGGTAATTGACAGTCAAATGGTGAGTATACATATGCATAGATGATCATGATAATATACATACATGCATACTTAGATTATAAATATAAAATTATAGAAGCTATTAATGTAACAGCAGTGACAGCCTTTTATTGGAAGGGGCAGTATAGACAGCTTTCAGCCTAAACATTATCAATGAGAGCACCTTTTATCTGTACAACCACCTAACATGTGCATTCTCTCCAGGAATGGAAAGCATTCTTTCTAAGACACAGTGAGTTAAGGGATGGAAATGACTTACATAGCTTGTGCAAAGGTCACCCAGCTGAGCGACTGAAACTGGGATTCAAACTCAGAGCGTGATGCAGAAACATGATACCCGTGGCAACACAGTTATGAGCATGAAGTCAGTTCTCTTGGCTACTGACACTGGCTCTGCCTCAGGCAAGCCCCATCCTCTTCCAGGGCCTTTGTGTCCCCACACATAAAATAAGACAGTGAGACTAGATTAAGGGTTTTCTACAAAGTTTCACAGGGTAAATGATTAAGGCTGTATAGACCAGATGACCCAAGTGTTGTAACTACTTGGCTTTTCCACTATAGTATGAAAACTGCCTTAGTCTCCACATAAACAAGACAGACATGGCTGGGTTTCAGTGAAACTTTATTATAAAAATAAAATAATATAAACCACAGGCACAAAGGTTAATTTAATCCACGGGCTATAGTTTGTATGCCCTGGACTAATGTTTTGGTTTGCTTCGTTTTGTTTTGTTTGGGGTTGTTGTGGTGGTGGTTGTTGTTGTGACATTTTAGAAGTTCCTGGTCCTGGATTGTGGTGGTAGAGCTCAGAGAGGCCAGGGCAATGCGGAGGCAGCTGGAAGGAGCCTTTTGCCTTAAGCTTTGATGTAAGGTTTGATGCATGTTGTTCGAGTGGCTCTGGCATCGTTTTCTAGTACAGTAACTCCCTGGCATAACAGAAACTGGACATGTTCTTCAGCCCTACAGAAAGAACTGTCATGTTACATGCACAGGCCCCCTAGGTCTGCACCCTGGGCTCCCAGACTCTCCCACAGTGTGCGGTGTGAATTTAGCTCCTGGATGACTTGGCAGTTAATCTTCATCCACTTGCTGCTGAGGGGTGCTAAAGAGCCCTGCCAGCTCACCGCGACTGGATGCATGTGCTGGATTAGGGAGCCCTAAGCTCATCAAAGCTTACCCTAGACAAAAGCAGTTCTGCACAGAAGAAGCTGAGATTCTTCACTCTTGTGAGCCTCTGACATGTATGCTGTCTTTAGAAGCAGCAGGTATGCCTGCAACAGCCGGCATCCCCTGTCCCGAAGAAAGTATGGGACAGTATTTGGCCCTCTGACCTAGAGGTACAAAGGAACAAAATTCTTCTTTGAGGGTCCACAGCCCCCAGGTGCCTTGTGGAATAAATTCCTCACACTACCAGCACCTTCTTTTTTAGCCTCATTTATGGGGTGCTTTGCAGATTATCTATGCTAGTCCTATTGCCTTGGGCAGGCCATTTAACCACTGAACCTCTCAGTTCCCCTATCCATCCAATATCTACAGCAGCAGCAGCATCCACCTAAAATCACTGCCAGGATTAAATAAGATATAGTGTCCAGCATTTTGGTCCCATGCCGAGTACTTCCTAAACGCCTTGCAATCCCTGGCTGATAGATGTTACTATCATCCAGCACTTGGCAATTCTCACACAGTATCACAGTCTTCACCGTGGCCTTGTGAAGCAGTGCTGACCTTCGTCTCACTGGTAAGGAAGCTGGGAGCCCAAAGTGGTTATGTGATTTACCCAAGATCATAATTTATGAAAGTAGGGCACAAACTCGGGTCAGCGAGATGCCAGACTTCTGGCTCTTCATACGTTATTCCCCTACCCAAGGCCACAGTAGTTGCTCTTAAAGGATGGAGTAGGATTATAACGAATCCCAGCCAGCCCTCAACTCCCTGGCAGACGGACTCCTGGAGGCAGAGCAGGCTGGCCTGAGGAGTGACTCTGCCGAAGCTTCTGGGGGAAATGGTTCTGCCTTCCCACCTCCCTGACCTCTGCTCACTCGGAACCCTGGTCACATTCTCGTTTCTGCTGTAATTTCCTTCAGGCTAACATGGAACCTCCGGCTGCTTTTTTTTTTTTTTAAACAATCTCAGTCTGATGCAGAGAGAAGGTTGCACTGCAGCTTTCGAAGCAGATGATAGTGCTATGAACACCAAGGCCAACTGCTCACTGCATAACCTTGGTCATATCCAGAACCTCTCTGAGCCTCAGTTTTCTCATTTGTAAGATGGGCATAAGCCCTCATTTGAACTTTGATGAGGAGTGTCTGGCTCATGGAACGTTCTCTCTAAAAGGTATTTTTTCCTTCATTCCTTATGCTCAGTGGATGGTGAGTGCTAAGTTATCAGTTGCTTTTATTATTATTATTTGATTTGACCTTTGATAACCCACAGCACTTAGTGTGGTATCTCTCATGAAGCCGATGTAGGCAAAATCTGGTTGGATTGTAACTAGAGAGAGCTAGACAGAGTAAACCAGAGAGATAAATAATTAAGAGAGAGAGGGGGGGAGAGAGAGAGAGAAAGAGAGAAAGAGAAAGAAAGAGAGAGAGAGAGAGAGAGAGAAAGAAAGAGAGAGAGAGAGAGAGAGAGAGAGAGAGAGAGAGAGAGAGAGAAAGAAAGAAAGAAAAGAAAAGAAAGCAAGCTTAATTCCAGGAGAGAAATAACTTTCCATAAATGCCCTAAGTAAATCACTGCCAGCCTCAGTTTCCCCTCTGTTCAGATTTAGTGGCAGCTTCTCCTAGAGGGCTCACATATATGGAAGTTTGCAACATCAGAGGTTTCTAATGTAATAAGATGGGTAATGAAAAGATTCTTCTTCTCCAAGCCTCGAGTGAGTCAGAGCTCTGTGCTTGGCTTTGCCCCAGGGAGTACCGAGAAAATGAAATATCGTCTGTATCCTCATGACACCTAAACAATTCTGTGGGTCAAAACTCAGCCAGAAAGGCAAACAGGCATCTCCAGCGAGGCTAGGGACAGAGGAGGGCCTGATTAGCGGGGGCCCTGCCTCCTGGCTGCTACTAAGGCTGCTACCTGTCTGCTTTGCGGTGGGACCTAGTTTGTTTTGCCTGTGTGAAGGATGCTGGCGAGTGACAGCATGTCAGAAATCTGCAAGGATGTTTGACTTCCTTCAGGGCCTCAATAAGCCCTTCTACATCCTGACACCTGAACGGAGACACAAGTTCTCAAACCACTCTCTTTGGTAATAAAGAATAAGGCAACCTTGAACCTCAGATTTGCTCTTTATGACCCATGCATGCATGCACTAGTGTGTGTGTGTGTGTGTGTGTGTGTGTGTGTGTGTGTGTGTGTGTGTGTGTGTTTATCTCTTCCATTTTGGCTCTATACACCAGGCTTTCATATTGCAGACTCTATGACTATGTAGACACAGCCTCGGATTCTGTGGTGTACTGTTGGCTATTAATTGATACCCAAGGAAGTAAGAAGTGGGCCACCAAACTCAAAACATGGACTGAGAACTTGTTCTTCCTTCTGCCTCTTGCCTCCTGTCCCCACATCCCTGAATTTGTACAAACCATCAGTTTTATCCCAGCTCATCAGTATTCTCCTCTTGCCACACATCACCCCAGAGAGGAAACAGCTCCAGGAAAGCTCCATCCTCCTAGCCCTCAAGTTGTGTAGGAAATGGAGATGCTCTCCTGCTGTCGCATCCCATCATGGAAGATGCAATAAAGAAAGAGCAGCAGAGTGGATTGAGGGGCTAGTCTATCCAGTCAACACACAAGGGTACCTCGAAGGGTCATCTGGACCAGCCTCTATCTCCATACACAATAGTGCAAGAGGCCTCTGAGATGAAGGACAGCCTCTCCTTCTCATTACGGTCTCTGGCAGATGGCTGCATGCAGGCACTGACCTGGTCCACACTCCACTGTGTAACTCAGCACTGGCCATGTTGGTGGCATTTTTCTACATCAGAAGAAGCCCCATTCTGTGTGCCAGAGAAGAGGAGTCAATGGCCTGACCACCTGTGGCAGCTGCCCAGTGCCCTTTGCCTCTGCACCATCTCCATGATCAATGAGCTAAGGTACCAGGAGCTCCAACAGGTTCACACTACCACAAACCTCAAAAATAGGCATCTCTTATGTTTAAATCTCTAAAGGCAGCTTAGGTAAGATAGTTGAAATGAGGGCAGGGACTGTTTTCAAGGCTATCTGAATCATTGTTTGTTTGTTTGTTTGTTTGTTATCTCAGAGAAACTCCTTAGAATTGTATATTTTGTGCAACTGGAGAGCTTGTGCATTTTTAATAGGAGATTAAGACCTTAAACGTATAGTGGGTGATACATGCTTGTAACAACAACACTAAGAGGCTGGGAAAAGAGGAAGATTATCATGATTTTGGGGCCAGCCTGGGCTAATAATAAGTTCTAGGCCAGCCTAGGCCACAAGTAAGACCATCTCTCAAACAAGCAATCAAAGGCTGGAGAGTTGTCTCAGCAGATAAGGGCATTTGTTGCTCTTGCAGAGGACTCGGGTCCAATTCCCACCACCCAAATGGTGGCTCACAACCATCCCAACTTCAGCTCCAGAGGACCCCATGCCCATCTGTCAACTTTCACAGGCAGCAAAGCAGGCAATGAATGTAATACTCACACGCAAAAAAAAAAAAAAAAAAAAAAAAAAAAAAAAAAAAGACAGTAAATTAAAAGAAACAAATAAACAAAAAACGTAATCTTCTCCAAAAAGTACAAGCAAAAAGACTTCAAAAGCCCAACTTTAGGCTGAAGAACTTGCACAGGAACCGCCTTGCATGGCCCCTGCTTCCTTGCCCCTTAATCAAAATACAGCGACTATCAAAAGCAGAAATTAGAAGCCTGGGCCATGGCTTGTGGACTGGAAGAAATGGGTATCAGGTGTCTCCTTGCAATTCAGCAGCCACTGCCCTGTCCCCTGCCTCATGTCACTAGCATATGACTAACTCTCTGATCTACTGTTTTCTCGTGTGTCCACAGAGAGCAGTGATGCCTCTCTCTCAAAGACTTGTTAAAGAAAAATAAAAGAAAATAAGTAAGCTGGGTGTGGTGTCTTATGCTTGTAATCCAAGCACTGGGGAGGTGGGGGCCAACGGATTTTGGGGTTTGGGACAATATTGGTCTGCATAGTGAGCTCAAGACCAGTGTGAGCTACACAGCAAGAAAAGGGAAGAGAAGAGAAGAGAAGAGAAGAGAAGAGAGGAGAGGAGAGGAGAGAGGAGAGGAGAGGAGAGGAGAGGAGAGGAGAGGAGGGGAGAGAAATAAGTAAATGTTTGATGAACAGTAGGAGCTCAGCAAATGTGGGTTCCTTCCCAGTAGCACTAACTTGAGCCCCAAAATGAGCCATTTAAAAAAAAAGCCCAAGTTATAACATTTACTCTATCCCCTATTTTGCTCCTATAGAAACGGTGACTCTTCTATGGCTCAGTACTCAGCACTAGAATAAGGAAACCCAGTAATGACATTCAACTCCAACTCACCCTTCCTCTCCTCAATAGGCATATGTACTTGAAAAAAACGGCTCAACTCCCTTATCACACGGGTCCCATCCTCAAAACAGAAATCAAAATGAGACTAGTTCTCTCATCAAGTCGGGAGAAAAGGCAGCATGAACGTAGCACATGGTCTAGCATCTAAGTATTGGGAGACAGAGAATCTTGAGTTCAAAACCAACCTGAAGACCTTCTTTCTTTTTTTTTTTTTTTTTTTTTTTTTTGAAGACCTTCTTTCTAAAAACAAACAAACAAACAAACAAACAAGAAAATTCTTCCCTGGTTTGACTTTTTTCTTCTTCCTTTTTGTAATTACCCACCTCTGGAAATAGGGTTTGTAGCCTAATAGCCTACATGTATACAAGGCAATACAAGAAAAGAGCCAACAGGCAAGACCCCCCCCCCCAAGTCCCTTCCCCAGGATTTGGCAATCAGTCCTCACTCTCTACTCCCAGAGATACAACTAGCTCCCTCTCACCCTTCCCTCCCTTCCTCCCTCCTTCCCTCCTTCCCTCCTTCCCTCCTTCCCTCCCTCCCTCCTCCCTCCTTCCCTCCCTCCCTCAACTATCTCTTTAGTGACAACCCCAAGCCCCTTCTTAAAATGTCAAGTTCAGCCTAGAGATGCTGCTCACTTGGTAGAGTATGTGCTTGCCTAGAATGCACGAAGCCCTGAATTCCATCCCCAGTATCAAATAAACCAACCACGGCGGTACATGCTTGTAATTCCAGCACTCAGGAGGTGGCCATAGGAAAATCAAGAGTTCAAAGGTATTCTTGTGTTATACAGTGAGCTGGAGGGCAACCTGAGCTACATCATACTCTGTCATTAAAAAAAAAAATCCAATTCATATTCTTCCATACCCTGGTTGCATTTCTCTGTCCTCAATTAATCTTCTCCTAAACTCCTGTCATTAGATGTCTCGCTTCAGATTTTGCTTGTTTGATAAGCTTCCACTTGCCGGTCAGGAATCTGGGTACCCTTCTAACTGTTGGAGAACAGTGCCTAGAATGGAGCCACTGCCTGGAGGTGGACATTAACAATCCACTGAAGGAATGTGTGCAGGGAATAACTGAACGAATGAATGAGCAACAGAAGTTTCTAGGTTTTATCAAGGCCAAAGAGGTTGCAAGGGGGAACTAAAGTATACGCCTGGTCTCAGATGTGACTCAAGTCTCTGTCACCTGCCTAACGCAGGGATTTTCTTCCTTTTGTAGAAGCCAGTTGTGTAGAAGTTGCACATCTCTCTGAACCCATGGCTTGACTCCAGGAGCCCCCATTAGAGGTAAGCATCCCCACCCTACCTTTTAACTGAAGCGTGAACAGGGGGAAAAAATAATCCCAGCGGGCCCCCTGGGGTGTATGAACCGGGATGCCCACACCCGGATCCCCTGCTCTGCTCCCCGCCCCATCCCCGCAGAGGGAGCGGTGCCGGGCGCGGCAGGTCTCCAAGCCGACTAGGCTGGCGCTGGCGTCGGGGCTGCGCTCCTTGGCTGGACCCGCATTGCCCCCTAGTGCCGCACAGAGTCAGGGCGCCCGGGCTTCCCCGCCTGATGTCACCGCCGTGCAGTCAGCCCAGAGGCGGCTCATTGAAAGCAGACCCTCCTCGCGATCGCTGGGCGGAGAAGGCACCGCGGTCCGTAGACCCGCCGCGGGCCGGGCACAGCCGGGCACCCCCGGCCCGGCGCCCGCTCCTCCCCGCGCTCCCGCGCCAGCCCGGCCAGGCGCGCCTGACGTGGACCATTAAACTTGGAGCTGCCGCCTCGTCCCCTCTCTCCTCCTCCTCCCTCTGACAGGCGAGCGAGCCGCTGGGTGCAGGCAGGCGACGTGCTGCCGGGCTAGGCTGCCCGGGGGAGATGACTTCTCGCCAGGAGGACGCCTCTGGAAAGAAGACCACGGAGGGAGCAAAGTTTCAGGGCAGCTGAGGAGCTTTGGTCGCAGCCCTTCCGAGCCCAATCTCCTCCCTGGCTATGGAGGGCGGACTTTAAAATGAATCCCGATCTGGACACCGGCCACAACACATCAGCACCTGCCCACTGGGGAGAGTTGAAAGATGCCAACTTCACTGGCCCCAACCAGACCTCGAGCAACTCCACACTGCCCCAGCTGGACGTCACCAGGGCCATCTCTGTGGGCCTGGTGCTGGGCGCCTTCATCCTCTTTGCCATCGTGGGCAACATCTTGGTCATCCTGTCGGTGGCCTGCAACCGGCACCTGCGGACGCCCACCAACTACTTCATTGTCAACCTGGCCATTGCTGACCTGCTGTTGAGCTTCACAGTCCTGCCCTTCTCCGCTACCCTGGAAGTGCTCGGCTACTGGGTGCTGGGGCGCATCTTCTGTGACATCTGGGCAGCGGTTGATGTCCTGTGTTGCACGGCCTCCATCCTGAGCCTATGTGCCATCTCCATTGACCGCTACATTGGGGTGCGATACTCTCTGCAGTACCCCACGCTGGTCACCCGCAGGAAGGCCATCTTGGCGCTCCTCAGTGTGTGGGTCTTGTCCACGGTCATCTCCATCGGGCCTCTCCTTGGATGGAAAGAACCTGCGCCCAATGACGACAAAGAATGTGGGGTCACAGAAGAACCCTTCTACGCCCTCTTTTCCTCCCTGGGCTCCTTCTACATCCCACTGGCGGTCATCCTGGTCATGTACTGCCGAGTCTACATCGTGGCCAAGAGGACCACCAAGAATCTGGAGGCGGGAGTCATGAAGGAAATGTCCAACTCCAAAGAGCTGACCCTGAGAATCCACTCTAAGAACTTTCATGAGGACACCCTCAGCAGTACCAAGGCCAAGGGCCACAACCCCAGGAGTTCCATAGCTGTCAAACTTTTTAAGTTCTCCAGGGAAAAGAAAGCAGCCAAAACCTTGGGCATTGTAGTCGGAATGTTCATCTTATGTTGGCTCCCCTTCTTCATCGCTCTCCCACTTGGTAAGTTGGGGGCTGGCAGAGGGGAGGTAGACCTACATTGGTTTTCCTGATGATCTCACACCAAAGTTTTTGTGTGGGTTTGGTTATTTTTATGCCATCAGTGTGTGTTTGGAGACTGGATAATACTATTTGTTCTGCAAGGGCTTTGCAGATTGGGGAACTGGCTAAGAACCAACTCAGGTGTTGGTGAAAAAAAAGCTAAGATACTAGGCACTTGAAATAGAAGCACGGAAGGAGAATCTGGGATGTGGAATGACTCAGTCACTGGCCTCAGTTTAATAATTAAAAAGGACACTGGGCTCCAACATCTCGCCAGTGTTATTTCGGTAGTAACGATGTATCTGAGAAGGCAGCGTCACTAACACAGAATACCAAATAGTTTGTAGTTACTGCAGACGCGGCATTGGGGAAGCAGAGAGGCGGCTCCTACAGAGAAAGGCAGTGTTCATTCAATATTTGCAGGGACCACGTTTCTCAGCCTTGCAGAGGCTGCGGTCTTCCTCTCCTCCCTCCCTGCTGGCTCTCCCCTTTCTGCACTGTCGTTCTTACCAGATAATAGGAGCATCCTACAGCCACACAGCTTCCATGGGCCTTTAAGTTTCTGAAGCTTGGGATTTCAAAGCGAAATATTTTCCGTTTTCACCCCCAAAATGCTCCCAACTCTGGCAATTTATGAAATGTTCAGAATTTAATTATAGCTGACCCTCACCTTCAGCGATAAGACGCCAAACCCAGGCAAGATGGAATTCAGTGCTACCAGCTTCCCACCCCCTACAAAAATGTGCCCATCTTATTTAGCTTGGTGGTCCTGATAAGTTCAAAAGGCTGCCTGATTCCTGCTGGGGGGGGGGGGGAGACAAGGTCTGGCTAAATGGTAAACAGAGAAGAAGGTTCTGTGACATGCTGTTCACGTGGCTTGGGAAATCCTTGTCCCTTCTCTGGTGCATTGATCTGCTTTGATATCTTTTCCTATCTCTGATGGGAACTGGAGGGAAATGAATGGAAGGATGTACTCAAGGCATGCTATCAGAAGAGGGGACACTACTAAATACCACAGACCTCATACCTGCAGGGTCTCAGGGGTGGCCAAACCCCTCCAGCAGCTATGACTCCAAAGTCACACTGCTTCTGAGAGAAAAAGATGAATGGGAAGGAAGTGAATGTTTACCAAGAGTTTCCTTTTTTTTTTTTTTTTTTTAAGGAAAAAAATCTATCCAACATACTGTCTGTGTGATCTTTCCTAAGGAAGTCTGGCAGGCTACTGCCATTCAGAAATATTCCTTCCAATGGTGTTAAGTAGAAAGAGCTTAAAATTCTGCCCCAGCAGTGATTGCATCCCACTGCAGAGGAAAATGATTCGCCTTCTCAAGGTCTTGGGACCTTTGGCAGTCTTGTTCTGTTAACCACGGGTGACAGCTTGCACTCTTCCAGACCATCACAAAGATCATAGGTCTGTGGAGGTGTGATTTGGTCTCTTATCAGCCATACGACCTTGGGGTAAGCACTGCTGCTTTGTGAGCCTCGGTTTCTTCATCTACAAAAGGGACTAATTAGTATTCACTCCAAGGAGTTGTGGTGATGGAAGGAGAAGACAGTGTAGAGTGTGGACCGGCAAGTAGCTAATCAAAATTAGGTGTGAGTACTCTAAGCCAAGCCCCACTTGTTTGGAGGTAGCTGTAAGTTTCCTCGGTTTACTCTTGCCAATCCAGCACCTGTTAACTGAATCCTGGATCTACCCGCCAACATACAGAGGCTATGGCCAAAACATGCTTAAGAAGAAAAATAGCTCAATCCCCACTCAGAAATCATCGCAGGCACAATCCTTGGCTCTGAGATTCAAGGGAACAGGAAAGCTCCCAACAACTTGGAAAGAAGAGACTCAGGTGGTACAAGTTACCAAGTTCTACTTTGATCTTGGCCATAAATTAGCTTTGTGACCCTGGGCTCATTGCTGTGCCTCTCTGGGCTTCAGGATGCATGTATAGATGACAAGATGGTTAAGTGTGATGAAGGGGAAATGTACTGAATACAATGAGCACCTGAGAAACTCCATAGTAACACAAACCCCTGGGTCCAACTTACAGAAGCTCTGATTCAGTAAATCGGATGAATCCAGAGTCTACATGTTTAATCAAACCCTAGGAGACTCTGAAGGGGTGGATCACAACTGATTGATCAAAGCATTTCTCTAGCCCCCTTTAGAGCCCAGCATCCTTAAATGTTGCTAGTTTGGATCTTCCCCAGCTACCAGTAGTGTGAGATGGCATGGCTTCTCTCTGTAGCACATGCTTCAAGTTGCCAGGCCTGCCTTTGGGGTCTCCCTTGGCTCTCTGCTCATGCCTGTTGAGACCCTGTTCTCCTCATCCCTGGGGTCCTTCATGTTCATGCAATAGCAGCAAAAGCTTGTCCATGTCCCCAGCCCACGGCATTCGCAGAGCTTGCTTCTCCTCTCCTACCAATGGAAACTCTGATTATCTGCAACATGATCACCTGGAAACCCTCCAATATGTTGTCCCTGAATGAGCCCAGTAAGCATCCTTCTTCCACAGAAGACAACAGAGGAGGATACCCATGTAGGTGGGCTGTGGGTTTTCAGTGGTTTCAGAAAGATAGTCAAGAAGTCAGTCAGAAGGTACACAATCACTGCTTGCTTTCTTAATAATTTAAGAACATCACAGCAAGATGAAGCTGTAGTCCCTCCAGGTAACAACATCCAGTGAGAAGTAGTATGTTAGTCAATAAGAGCTTTTTTTTTTTTCCTGGCATCTGAAGATGGTTCCAAATTCTAAATTTTCCATCAAGGACTTTTTACTCAGAGAAGGCAGAAGCAGACATGCGGAAGGCTTCGCTCAACAAACAGGGAAGTGTAGGTAGGAGTATCTTCCAATCCAGCTAGACTCTCAGGTGCCTGGGTGCCATGAGATTTCCATAGTTGTGTTTGTTTTCTCCATAGGAGAGAAGGGTTGGGATTCCTTCTAGAAGGAGGGAAAATAGACATGGCCCTACAGGACCCTGCTCTGCAGCCCCATTTGTTTTTCTTCCTCCCTTATTTTTATTTTTGGGAGCAGGGTTGGGCCACCTGCAGTGAGGGCTCCTGTGGAGCCCTCCCCACCTGCACTACCCCACTCATCTCTCCCCACCCTTTCCCTGTGGCCTCAGACTAAGTTGCACCAGGGACCAGTGCTCACTTATTCAGGATCAGAGATGCATGATCATCAAACAAGAACCTCTTTCTTTGGCCCCTGGAAATGAGCCAGGGAGTGTCAGAGAATCTGGACTAGACTATAGAAGGATTTCTATCTCGTGGACCATACATGATGTCCAAGAGAACCTCCAGCTGCTTGGTATGACAATGAAGACCAGCTCCCAGCAGAGGGGAGACATCCTGGTCAAGGTCTGATGAAGTGGCAGGACTCTTGAGGGAGTGTACATTTCAGTATGGGATGTGAGGAGAGGCGGTAGGAAGTGCCAGGCAGCCAACAAGCGGCTGGGACTGGAGAGCTGTTTAGAAAACACTGGAAACTTGCCTTGCTCCAAATCTTTCTTCCGCCTTTTAAAATGCTGAAAGGCACTAGGAAGCCATTATTGAACTAACTGCTCTCCCCCTCTAAATAAAGGAAGGTCAGTTTCAAAGAGACAGTTGTACTCCATATAGTACTGAACCAAATAGCAACTGATTGGGCTCTCTTCTCATTCAAATGGGCGCTGAGGAATTTCCACTCATTATGAGAGCAAGTGAGAATGAGGGTCTCAGACCTAGAACAGAGTCACCCCCACAGATGTATGTGGATCCTCCAACTCAGCCTTTGAGATTCCTTCAAGGAAAACAATTGCTTTGAGAACTTGGTAAAGAGGGAAAAAAATTAAAAGCAGAATCCTTCCCAAAAGAAGGAAATATTACTGCAGTAACATACTCTTGGCCGGGTGTTAAATATTTAACCAAAGACTTCTTAAAGTGCCTACTACGCGCCCTTGGTTCTGTACTAGAAGCTGGATTGATGAACTAAAACTAAACATGGTTCCTATGTGCTTACTCAGCATACGGTTATTGAGTTCATACTTTGTATAGACATTTTACTGTGACATTACCCCCAATAACCCTGGCAGAGATGCAGTGTGTAGTAACTGCTACCTCTTCATAGGTGAATATACCAAAGCTCAATACAATTAGAGCCTTACCCAGGGTCACACAGCATGTCAGTGATAGGGCCAAAGACTGCCCCAGCTCTGTTAGAAAGACCATACCTCATACACTGCACCTGGTCCTTTCTGCTCACTGGTGGCAACCGACTATCATAGTAAGTGTTCGCCAGGAAACTGTAAACCACCCTGTCACCACCCTGTCAGAAGATAGGAAGGACAAAGTCACTGTAAAATCCTGCCCATCCCTGATGTGGGAAAGAAAAACTCCAACTGATGAAATGTCAGAGCAGACCATCCATGTTCAAACTTAAAGCTAGATTTTCTCCAAGCCTATTGCATTGTGACTGCTAACAATCCCTAGGAACAGGCTTTTGCCCATCAGTCAGCTAAACTGGAGGAAAAGGTGGAAGGGAACCTGCTTTCCTCCTAAGGCTGTGGGTCTCATCTTTAACTGTGCATGCACCCACTAACTAAATATGAATTACCACACGGATACTGTGTCCAGGAGTCTTTCTAGAGAAACTATGGTAAGGAAGATAATTAAGTACCATGGAACTTACTTCTAACAAAGTAAACAGGTATTTGAAAAAAACATAAAAAGAAACATAAATACATCAGTGATCAGAGACTAGAATTATCTAATAGGGATCAGTATATCATGAGGTCCCAGGGGAGCAACATGGAAGCAGAGGCTGAACAGAACAGTTTAGAATGGCTGCTTTGGTAACATTGGTAGGAGAGAGATCCATGCAGCATCCTGTAGTAGGGAGTGATGGTGAACTCCCAGAGCTTAGCATGAAAGCAGGCATGGGTAAGATAGACTGTGGACATGGACAGAAGCCTGGCCATGATGGGACTTTTGGGCCATATTATAGAATTTAGTTTTGGGGTTTTGTATTTGATGTTGTTGGGTTTCTGTTTAGGTGGTGGTGGTGATGGTGGTGGTGATGGTGGTGATGGTGGTGGTGATGGTGGTGATGGTGGTGGTGGTGATGGCGGTGGTGGTGGTGGTGGTGATGGTGGTGGTGATGGTGGTGGTGGTGGTGGTGGTGGTAATGGTGGTGGTGGTGGTGATGGTGCTGATGGTGGTGGTGATGGTGCTGATGGTGGTGGTGATGGTGGTGGTGGTTGTTTTGCTTTGTTCTTTGATACAGGGTCTCAGGTAGCCCATTCTGGCCAAAACCTGGCTATGGGGTTGAGGATGACCTTGAACTTCTGACCCTCCTGCCTTTGCTTCCCAAATGCTGCTGTTCTAGACAAGCACCACCATGCCTGGTTTATGCATTGCTTGGGATGGAACCTGGGGCTCTGTGAACACCAGGCAGGCACCAACGGAGCTACATCTTCAGCCCTAGATTTTGTCTTAACTGTAATTAGCCACTATGGAAGGAGTTGAAACACACCAAGACTCTATCTGAATACTATCTCTAAAATGCTATAGGGCAGAAGGGATGGTTCAGCAGTCAAGAGCACTTGCTGCTCTTACAGGGGACCACAGTTTGATTCCCAGCACCCACTCACATGGAGCAGCTCACAACCACCTATAACTCCAGCCACGTGATCTAGTATGCTCGCTCTCTTCTGGCCTCAAGAGCAACTACATTCGTGTGTGTGTGTACGTGAGTGTGTGTGTGTGTGTGTGTGTGTGTGTGTGTGTGTGTGTGTGTGTCTGGCCAACATATAAAGCATCGTGGACATGGGACCAGTAGAAGGTCTCGACTGCTGTGAATGGAAACAGTGATTTCAACCATGCTGATGACAATGGAAATAGCAAGAAGCAGACAGATTTGAGGACTCGGTATGGGATGGCATAGGAAGGCTGGTGAGAAAAGTATGTCCAGAATAGCCTGGGTGTTGGCAAAGAACCACCTGGGTATCACTTGTTGATCTGGAGAATGTGGGGAGCAGGGAGGGATGAGCAGAAGCAACAAGATTCCTTCCACGGTCTGTCACAGACATCCTCAAGGATCATAAAATATCACAGCAGAAAGGATCTGCTGATTATTATTATGATTTAGGGGGAAAAAACGCCCTCTGACCTAAGGCCAGGAGTCACTGTAAGCGGCCCCAGATACCCATGAGAGGCGTCTGACAGGAACAGTTTTGTCAGCCCAAGCCTTGGGCCCCAGCACAAACCCATCATATCAGAATCTCTTGTGAGGCCAAGAGTCTTCAGCCCTTAACCAGTTTTCCTGGGTGGATTCTCATGCATCCAGCATCCTCCTTATTCCCAGGCAGCCATGAATCCGATACCTTATGGGAATCCAAGAAAACATGGTTAAGCTTTCATGGTACAGCTAGAAGTATTCTCAACCCTACCCAGACCTTTGGTCCAATCCATGGGGAGGAGAGGAGGCAGGAGGGATGGTGGTGTCTTTGAACTAGAGCCCCTGCCCCAACTATGGAAACAGGATGAGCTATGGGAGTTTCCTCACCGCACAGGGCATAGTATGTAGAGCTGCAACCCTGCAGGCAAGTCATGTCATCCTTGTCTCCACAGATGAAAACACCAAGTTCAGAGAGGCTCAATAGCTTGCCCAAGGTCGCATACCTAGTAAATGGTAGAATCTGTCAGACTCTGCACTGGTACTCAGTAACGCTCATTGTGCTGTCCCTATTGTTAGTATACTGCTTCCCCAGAATTTGTCAGAGATCCGATGCCCAAAGTTTCCACTGGCTCATGACAAAATGAGAAAAACATTGTGTTCTTTCAAAACTGAAATGTATTCAATCTAAATGACTGTCCTTTCAATCTGAAGACTATATCCTTTCTATTTTAAGACACCAAAATAGCATTTTTAGATGGAACGATGATAATGAATGGTAATAGTTGTGTGTAGGGTGTGTGTGTGTGTGTGTGTGTGTGTGTGTGTGCTGTAATGTCCTATTTGATATCATTTAAAAAAATAGCAACCTCTGTCAGTTGCCTCTAAAAATATCTGAAATTTGAGTTTCCTGAGTTTGGAGTCATAGACAACACAAAAAGATTAATGGGAAAAAACGGAAAGAAAAAAGGGAAAAAGAAAGGAGGGCTGGATAATGGAGCCAACCTCAACCTTCCAATGAAACCAAGTAAACTGGGACAGAGGAGCCAGGAGAGAGGAATAGCCTATGCAGAAGAACGTGCCAGGTACACAGGACAGGAGCCAATCGTGGAGGTGGTCAAGTCTGCTGGGGCACAGAGGGCGACATAAGTACCAGAGGGTCACCAAGGGCTCCATGAAGGCTTTACGTGAGTATGTGTAAAGCTGCAGAAATCATGGATAACTACCGGCCTCCATCTGGAAATTGCTTTCTCCCATATCTGCAGGCTTTGTCTTCAGCCATTGTACTCCCTGGCCACCTCAAATGATACACTAATGACTTCCATACATTAGACCTTGCCACTTGGTGCTGGGGGTGAGGGCTACCCCACAGCCTCTGCTCTGTCCTCTCTCCATGAGCTTGTGAGATAACTTGTGACGCTATCCCCTATTGCACCATTAGGGATATGAACTCAGGGGAGATAGGAGAGCTTTGTTTCAGATGAGTGGCTGATCATGAAGTCAAATCCAGGCCATCAGATGGGCTTCTTATTAAAGAAATGTTGGTTGGAAGTGTATGGAGAAAAATGGGAACCTCTATTCTTAGAAGGAGGCAAGGAAGGGCACATGGCCACTGGTCACAAACTCACAAAGATATAAAGATCATAAAAATAATTGGGTCGTTTCCTGGCAAGACAAACTGAAACCTCTCTTTTACTGGTGACACTTTTGGAAGAGTTTTCAACTTCATGACATTGTTGCTAATGACAAGCACATTTGATCAGGTTTCTAGTAAATTTTAGAAAAGACATATTTAGAAAAATGTTTCCCCAGTATTGTTTCTGGCTTCTTTAACTTTGAGACTGGATTCACCACCTCCATCCACCTTCAAATGATGCCGACACCACAGGACACTTCTCCATCACGGGTCATCCTACGCCCTTCCCTTGATGTCACAGGACAAGCAAGCTGGCATTGTGGACAGGAGTATTTCTAGACACTGTGTTCCACAGCAACTGGCTAGTGATGACCTAGCTATGCAGAAAGAAAGGGCTATGAAGTACATACACAGGGTGGAGAGAATCGCAAGGGAACAGAATGTGGCCTAACTCCAGAGTCTAATGGCCCTTGTACCAACACCTGCAAAAGGAAAGGCAGAGCATGGAATGGGGCCACTCAGCAAAACAGAGTCATGGAAGTAGAAAGAGGTCTCCGTTGAACTCAGTTAACAGGCCTCACTTTGGAAGACTAAGTAACGGTCTTGGGTCCCCGAGGTTTCTTCCTAGGTTTTAGAAAATCCATCTCTTCAGAGTTAACCTGAACACAAGTGCTCTTGAGGGTTTCATCCTTCCATTGGCCAGGTTGGCAATCAAATAAAACCCCTCCTCAAAGCAGACATGTAGGTAGGAAGTCAAAGCTAACCAATTATTCTGAAATGCAGTTATTATTATGTTGAAAAGCAAATTGATTGTAGAGTGGGAAAGGCACTCCTTAGCATATTAAATAAACAAGGTCTGGCAGCCAGTCAAATAAGCAAGGACTGTAATTTTGAAGTGGTGACAAGTGGAAACATTTCATGAGCTCGGCAGCAAACAGAACAGGATGGTGTAGACCCGACTTCTATGGATGACAACCCCTGAAGAGTTGTCTGTGGTCCCTGGCCTGCATTCCTGACGAACAAAGGCAAACTTGCAGCCAAAGGGGTTTCATTTGTTTTGTTGAGATATTTTTCTTCCCATCCAAATTCACAGACTCCTCAAACCCTAGATTAAAGGATCTCTCCTTGGGATGTCAAAAGAATGGACTTCTGGGAATAATGGTTTACATATATATGTTTTATATATGTCTACGTCTGTGTCTGTGTCTGTGTCTGTGTCTGTGTCTATGTCTATGTCGTCTATGTCTATGTCTATGTCTATGCCTATGTCTATGCCTATGCCTATGCCTATGCCTATGCCTATGTCTATGCCTATGCCTATGCCTATGTCCATGTCTGTCTATCATCATAGGACCACAGACAATTTAGGCTGTGTCATAGCACTTTCTGTTTTGTATGATGATGTTTAGCAATTGGTTTGATAAGCTACGTTTTTTCTCTCATACAGTACATCCTGACCATAGTTTCTCCTCCCTCCATCCCTCCCAGTGCCCCCTGCTCCATTTCCCTTCAGAAAAGAGGAGGGCCCCCAGGGATACCAATCAAACAGGACATAACAAGATGCAATAAGGCTAGGCACAAACCTTTATATCAAGGCTGGACCAGGCAACCCAGGAGGAAGAAAAGGGTTCCAAGCTCAGGCAAAAGAGTCAGAGATAGCCCCTACTCCCACCGTTAGGAGTCCCACAAGAACACCAAGTTACCCAACGACAACATAGAGAAGACCTAGGTCAAACTCACACAGGCTCTGTGATTGTTGATTCTATGAGCCTTATTTAGTTGATTCTGTGGGCTGTGTCCTTTTGATATTCTTAACCCCTCTGGCTCCTACCTTCCTTCCCTTCTTCCTCAAGATCCCTAATCTCTGGCTGATGTTTGGCTGTAGATCTCTGCATCTGTTCCTATCAGTTGCTGAATGAAGCCTCTCTAATGACAGGTATGCTAGGCTCTGGTCTATGAGTGTAGCAGAATAGCATTAGAAATCCTTTCATTAGCTTTTCTTAGTTTTGATTAAGCCAGGAGAAGAGAAAAATGGAAAAAAAATCAGCTTCTTCCGGTGCCAGAATTCACATGCACCCAGGATACTCTCCCCTCAGCAGTGAAGTCACTGGTATATTTACTACTGGTGTTTAGCCTTTGATGTGTTCAGTTTTATTAAGCAATTAACTTAAAGCATGGGAAAATATAATGTGATGTTATAAACAAAGTTGGTTAATAGGTCTATTCATCTATCATGACATAGGCATGATATCTGTACAAGAAAAGCAAGTCTTTGATTAATATGCAATCTCACTTTTATTTTTATTACATTTTATTTATTTTGCATGGTGGGGGGGTGCACGTGCTAGGGAGCAGAGGTTAAAGGACAACTACAGAACTCAATTATGTCCTTCTCACCATTCAGGCAGCAGGGATGGAACTCAAGTCGTCAGCCCTCACCGAAGGCACTTTACCCACTGAGCCATCCTGCCAACCAGCCATCCCACTTTCAAAAGCAATGCAGAGATGGCTCAGTGGGTGAAGTGCTTGCCGAAGAAGTGTGAGAGTATGGGTTTGGAACCCAAAACCCAGGTAAAGCCAGGTTCAGTACTTCTTGCCTATCATCCAATGCAGTGAGATAGACAGTGGAGGCCTAAGAATCATGGACTGGCTACTGGTATACACAGTACTTAGCAAGAGACCCTGTCTCAAACAAGGCATGGAGGGAGAGAACCATACTGGAGGTTGTTTTCAGACCTAAACAACACACACACACACAAACACACACACATACACACACACACACACACACACACACACACACACACACGCACACGAACATGCACATATGCATTCTCAAAAAACAAAACTTAGAGCTTTAGCTTACTCACTTCCAGGGACCACTTTTACAGAGTGGAAATAGATTATTAACTTTTTCTGTCCTCTTATGAGTTTACATACTGCATTAAGGAAACATTTCATTTGTAATTACAGACACCAGATTAAGAACATTAACAGAATGGAAATCGGGTTTTAATAAAGTTATTGTTTGGACTTCGATGCTGTTTAATGAGTTCAGAAGAAAAACCACCAAAAGAAAAAGTTTCTATCTACACTTGACCGTTTCTTTAATCACGTGCACGTATGTGTTCACATTTCACCTGGTTTGAGATTGTTGTTCCTGGTTGTGTACTCAGGCTAGCTGGCTCTCCAGTTTCTGGGGATTTCCTCTCTCCATCTTTTATCTTGTCATAGGATCACTGTGATAACGGCTCATAGCTGCCTCAGCCACCTTGATATGGTTAGTGAGGATTTGAACTCGGATCCTTGGACAACCAGCGTTATCTCATCATTTTTACTGTAGTTTTGCTCATATCCCGCTCTCTGCTTCTGGGCCCTGGGAACACTTAGAAATTCTCCTGGTTCTTCCTGACACTGCTACAGCCCTGTTCACTCTTCCATTCGAAAACATGCCAGATTGTTTGAGATTTTTTTTCCTATTGTGTTCTTTTCAAAATAAGAATTCTTCCTACTCCTTTCAACACCAGAAGCCATTCATTCATACATAATATCATAAATGAAAAAGACAAGAAAAGTAGACTTTCTCATAAAACGGCTCGGCCTTTGGTCATTAATAAACAATGGGAATTTATTGCTCATGGATTTAGGGGCTGGGAGAGTCCATGGTCAAGATTGTTGTGGATTCGCTTCCAGCCCTCACAGAGAGCAACTTCCATGAGGAAAAGCACCAGTGAGCTCCCCCAGGCCTCTTCCATGAGGACAGTAATCCCAGTCATAGCGGCTCTGTTCCTGTGACCTCTTCCCAGGCACCTCCCCCCAGTGTTACTGACAGGAATGTTTAACATGCAAATAGGAAGATAGCAGAGCTTCGGCATGCAGACTACTGTATCATATTTTTCTATGGACTTTCTAGGATTGTGTGTGTGTGTGTGTGTGTGTGTGTGTGTGTGTGTGTGTGTGTGTGTGTGTCTGTGTCTGTGTGTCTGTGTGTCTGTGTGTGTCTGTGTCTGTGTGTCTGTGTGTCTGTGTGTCTGTGTGTGTCTGTGTGTGTCTGTCTCTGTGTGCTCATGTCTGTGTGTATGTGTATCTGAATGTATGTCTGTGTATGTGTGTCTGTGACTGTGTCTGTGTCTGTGTCTGTGTCTGTGTCTGTGTCTGTGTCTGTGCATGTATCTGTGTGTGCCTGCATGTATGTAGCACACATTGCATCACCCCAGGCTCTTTTCAACACTCATCAAACACAGACTTTTTGCTATACCAATAAATCCTCAGTCTTCTCACTTTCTTTCTTTTTATTTCTCTCATTTTTTTCAGTGTGCCAATGAGTTCTATATCAAAAGATGCCATAATGTGCCTAACCAACCTCATTATATAAGCAGACCACTTAAATAAATAGGCAATTCCACACACAAGGCTCCTCCCTCACAAAGTACAAGTGTACTGTAAGAGTACAACCCTCTCACAGGGTTGTTTGAAATTTTTTTTTTTCCTATTGGCCCCGATCATCCCTTTCCTCCTTGAAGACAGCTACTGTCACCAGTTTCTGGAATATCTCGTGTATGTATGTATGTATATATATATATATATATATATATATATATATATATATATGTATATATATTAATATATAATATATAATATATTATGTATTATATATTATATATTATATATTATATATTATATATATAATATAATATATATTATATATTATATGTGTATATGTATGCATATATTGCATATATATGCATAAAGTATATTCCTATGTCCCTTTCCATGGAGATACTACTCTATAAACACTAGGTCACACTTGCTTTCTTCATTGTACAGTGTATGAGGCAGACCTTTCCACTCCAGTATAAACAGAACAGCCTTGTTCATAGCTGCATATTATCCTCTTTTCTCCAACTGGATCCCTGCAGAACAGCATTTAGAAGTGCTTATAGACATTTGTTTTTATAAAATCATATGCTTATTCCCACACATATTTCACATATATTTTACCTTGGTAAGTTTGTATAATATAAAATCCTTGAAATAGAAATGAAAATATTCAGGGAGGGAGACAGAGGTGAGACAGGATCTCATGGAGTCCAGGCTGACCTTGAACTTGATATGAAGCTCAACTTCTGATCCTCCTGCCTTTACCTCCTGAGCGCTGAGGTTACAGATGTGTGTCGCCGGACAGTTTTATGCCGTGCCAAGGATAGAGTTTGGGGCTTTGTGCAAGAAAGGCAAGCACCTACAGACCTAGCTGAATCCCAAGCCCCAAGAAGCTGCTTTTTAACTGAGAACTCCTTGCTGCTCAGGGGCCCAGAAATTTTCCAGGTGTCAAAGTACCAAGTCAGCATCCTCACTGAGGACCCCAGACAGTTGGAATGCCTCAGATCCTTCCAGCTACATCAGGACAGCTTCCCGGAGTTCAAGCAGGACTTCATGTCGCCCTCTTGGAATGCAGCAGCCATCTGCCAGGGAAGCAGAAGCCTGGAACGTGTGCATTTCACCCAAAAGCAGGGAGTGAAAAGCAGCCGCCAAGGGTGCAAACCAGAGTCAGCCTTTCACTTGGCACCCAAGCCCATCATGGCCCACACCAGTGGCCCCGCTGGCTCCAGGAGTGACGTCCCAAGTTAAAAACATGAAGAAATAACAGAGAAATTCTGATCCTGGGCTGGTGCTCTGCCTGAGTTGGCAGAGTGTTTGCCTAGGATACACCAAGTCCTGGGTTCTGTCCCCAGCATCAAATGGACCAAGAGTGATAGTTCACATCTATAACCTCAACACCAATGAGATTGCGGGGGGAGGGCAGAGGGACCAGTTAGCTACACAGGGAGTTTGAGGACAGCCTGGTCTAGAGACCACAGAATAAGAAAATGCTGTATTTGTAGCCCCCAATGTCAAGGGGCTGTGGTAGTAAGAAAAGACTCCTTGGGTGTCCATACCCACCCCACTCCACCGTGAGGGCCTGTGTGGCCAGAATGCAGTGGATAGTCTATATTTAGGCAAGAGGATGACAGGCGCTCCACATTTTAGTTTCAGTATTCAAGCTGTCCCCTGAAGAGCTCAGCCTCACATGCCGGACACTCACTCCAACACGGCTCTGCTCCTTGTAAAGGGGGCTTTTCAAGAAGTGGATGGGCTCTGGCTGGGCAAGGGCAGAATTTGATCTTGACCTTGAACTGCTGATCGGAAAGGAGAGGCAGTGTTATTTTCAGACTGTACTAAATCTAGAGTTGTTGGGACCGGCTGCTGGGTGGACTGGGAAGAGGTAAACTTTGACACATTTCCACGAGATCAGGACTTCAAGGGGCCTGTGCTGAGGCCAAAGCTCAGCCAATAGAGACTCAGACCCAGATTGGGAAGCCAATCTTGTCATTGTCACCAGCACTGCCCTGACACTCCTTATCTTGGTGAAGGGGGCAGTGCCCCCCTCCTCAGAGACAGCCTCTCGGGTTCTTCAAGGTCTCTGGCCGCTTAGAACGGAGGCTGCCTAGAGTAGTAATCCAGAGTGCTAAAGTCAAACAAATCCAGGTCTTTGGTCCTGGCTCCACCCTATCTCACTGAGCCTTGACTAATCCATCTATTAAAGAGGACTGAATCATTGCCCTTGTAGGAGTGTAGTGAGGAATTGGTGAGAAATATACAGGAAGGGTTCAGCCAGGCCACAAACATTAGTAAATAGCCCCCAGGCATCCGCTATTCACACAGGAAGCCTCCAGTGCAGCTTGGGCCCAGGAAAGATGGTAACAACCTATCCATATTGCTGTGACCACCACGGATCCTAAGAAAGGAAGGCAGCTTTGGACAAAAGGGAGGAAATGGTGGTATCTCAAGAACTAGAGAGAGGTTCAGCAGGTAAAACAAGAAGGCGGATCCCCAGGACCTTCATGGGGTGGGAAAGGGGACCTACTACTGCAAGTTACCCTCAAATCTCCACTTGTGTGTGCGCGCACGTGTGTGTGTGTGTGTGTGTGTGTGTGTAAACTAATAAACTCACTAATTTTACAGCAAAACTAACCCCTCAATGCCATAAATTAGTCTAATCTTTTTTTTGAAGACTTTTTTTTTTAAGATTTATTTATTTATTATATGTAAGTACACTGTAGCTGTCTTCAGACGCACCAGAAGAGGGCATCAGATCTCATTATGGGTGGTTGTGAGCCACCATGTTGTTGCTGGGATTTGAACTTCGAACCTTCGGAAGAGCAGTCGGGTGCTCTTACCAACTGAGCCATCTCACCAGCCCCCAAATTAGTCTAATCTTTCTGAGATGTTTTACATTCATTATCTCAATGCCATCAGCCAGGTGATTCTTCTTGGCAAAGAACGGCAGAAGTCTGGTTCCGTTTCTTCTGCATGTCTAAGGTTTATTCTATTTGTTAAATCAAAGTATAATCCTCTCCTAAAAAACATCAAATTGCAGGCTAATAGATTAACCGGAAGCTTTTTCCTCAGCGTCTGTCTGCTTCTTACTCTCTGTATAAAAGGAATTGTAGCATTACTTTCAGCCTCAGAATTGGTTCACTTAAACCACAAATATTCCTCCAACCTGAATGAGCCCAGGGTCTGGCATGGTAATATGTAAATAAATAAGGAATTTTAATTAAGTCAGCTTCTTAGTCCCTGATTTCAAGGCCTGGCTTCCAATGGCTCAGGAAGTCAGAGCAGTGAGGTAAATAAAATAAAATAAAATAAAATAAAATAAAATAAAATAAAATAAAATAAAATAAAATAAAAAATGGAGAGAAGGGAAGAAGGGAGAATTCAGCCTTTCTGTTTCACCCCAGGCTTAGAAAGACCCAGAATATTGTGCCTATGGCTGTCCCAGGAACTTCGGCCTTGAGCAATCTCCTCTGAGATTCAATAGCATCACCAGTAACTTGTTCCAGTGGTGGTTGCTGAGGCCCACTCCAAAGGAACTGAGTCATAGCTGCAGGTGCAGCCAAGAATATCTGGGTTCTGTGCCCTCCGGGCTATACTGATGCAGGCTCAATAACCAACAATGGAATATAGTTAGATCACGCCCCCTGAATCTGCCCCTGTTTGCAGCAATCCAACATGGTTCAGAAGCCAAGGGACTATATTCTCACTATTACAGTTGACACATAACCCTTTACTTTCCCAGCTTGAATATTAAGTTTTTCATGAGGTGAGGGAACCATTGTTTAGCATTTAAATGATGCTCCCAGTGCCATATCTACAAAAAAAATGACTGGAAGCAGAGCCTGAAATGGACCAGCCTGATACTGAATTTTACCTCTTAAGAATAACAGCCCCCTGCCCAGTAATGATGAAAAATACAAAAAGTGAATTCCTAGTTAGGGTTATTATTACAATGATGAAACCATGCCCAAGACTAAGTTGGGGAGAAAAGGATGTATTTGACTTATACTTCCATATCATAGTCCATCATTAAAGGAAGTCAGAACCTGAACTCAAAAAAAAAAAAAGGGTAGGAAATGGAGCAGGAACTGATGGCAGAGGACATAGAAGGATGCTACTTAGTGGCTTGCTCCTCATGGCTTGCTCAACCGGCTTTCTTATAGAACCCAGTATCACTAGCCCATGGTGGTACCACCCAATACAGGCTGGGCTCTCTCACATTGATCACTAATTAAGAACATCCTCTACAAGCTTGCCTACGGTCCAGTCTTATGGAGGCATCTTCTCAATTGAGGCTCTCTCCTTCCTCTCTGATGACATTAGTATGTATCCAATTAGCATAAAACTAGCCAACACAGTGAACCAGTGAGATGTCTCATTAGGTAATAGCATCTACCATCAACTCTGATGATCTGAGTTCAGTCCTCATGACCCACATGGGAGAAGGAGAGAACGGAGTCTTGCAAGTTTCTCTCTAACAGAGATAGGGAGCACAATTCAATAAATGAGCACTCCCCACAGGAGCACTGTGAGCCTTGTCATTCATCATTTGTGATCCGTTGGTCATTTGTTCTGACATTCTTGGGCTCCCACTTCTCACCTGTAAGCCAATAATAATATTGCGTTCTTATCAAGCTCGTTGTGAGAGTTAATCAGGGTACCGAAGACAAACATCTCTAAGCCAGTCCCTGGAGCACAGCAAGGACTAATGAGCTGTTGGTTTTCTTCTTTCTCCTCCACTGTCAAAACTACCCCATCCAGAGTTGATTCTCTGGGAGTCTTGTGTATTGACCAATTAGCTAATATGATGAGTTAATCCTCACAGAGGTGTGAATTTATGATAATGGTTTTTCGGTGTTTGCCTCCAAAATACCATTTGCCTCACAACCTAGGGCCTTACAGTTTTCCCATTAAGGTTTGACTAAGGATGGAAATAAAAGGAGGGGGGAATGCAGAAAGACTCTCCTGCACAGAGAGACTTCCCCCACTTCTAATCATTAACCATTCGGTCGTCAGCGTCAGAGTGAGAGAATCCTCAGGGATTGGAGAAGAAAGGGAATATGCCTTTAAAGCTGCAAGTGGCTATTAAAAAAAAAAAGGTAATGAGAGGAAGCAACACAGGCATCTGAGTCTCGGGATAGGTGTGAACAACACCAGATTGAAATCAAAGACTGATGGGTCATTTGCCAGTGTTTAATACAATTGCTTGGGATCTGTGGAGTTGAATGTAATAAGGCTTCATTAAAAAGTAGTTATAACAACTAATAAGACCCTAATTAAATTAGCTTTCACTGGGCAAGCTGCTTGTGCGATCCTAATTAGGTTATTTGCTGCCATTGGCTGCGCCTGAAGACAAAAGATGGCTGTGTTGTGTCTTCAGTGATGCTTGGATAGCTGGACCTCAGACTGTGCAAGACACGGTGAGGAAGCCATCGCTGGCTGGGAATGTGAGCCCGTTTGTGGATTACTTGCCCAGCTTGCATGAAGTCCTGGGTTAAATGACTAATACTGCATAAGCCAGGCTTGGTGGTACGTGCGCATCATTTCAGCACTGTGGAGATGAAAGCAGAAAAATTAGAAAAAGGTTCATGGCCATCCTCAGCTCTGTAGGGATTTTGAAGCCCTCCTGAGTTACATGAGACCCTCTTTCAAAGTGAATGAATAAAAAGACACACAAAGAGGCCAGGCATTTTGGGACAACCAAGCCTCAAGTAGCCTCAACGCCCAAAAACCCAAGGTGCTAGGCTAGGCCAGAGTGAGCCTATTGCTCTGAGGAGCTGATTGTAAAGACAGAAAACTGCCAGGGCTTCACTAGTAGATGAGGAAACTGTGCTCCTGTGAGATAAGAATATCCTTCTGTCCTGTCTTCTGGAAGTTGGACAGAACAGGGACTCCCATGCTGATGTCCCCAGGGGAAATGAGAGAGAAACAAGAAGGGATGGAGTCTCAGAGACTCTGGATGGCTGGTGGGTGAGTTGGTTGGTGAGAGAGAGAGAGAATAAGGCTGTGTCTGAGAGAGAGAGAGAGAGAGAGAGAGAGAGAGAGAGAGAGAGAGAGAGAGAGAGAGAATAAGGAGAGAGAATAAGGAGAGAGAATAAGGAGAGAGAATAAGGAGAGAGAATAAGGAGAGAGAATAAGGAGAGAGAGAATAAGGAGAGAGAGAAAGAATAAGGAGAGGGGGAGAATAAGGCTGGTGTGTGTGTGTGCATGTGCACGCATGTGTGATATAGTTCTGCACAAGATACACTGCTGAATTGCTTTGAATCAGTCTACTCACTGTGGCCATCATACCTTTCCTAGGACATAACTGTAGTCAGGCTGGTGTCCTGCTCTGCTCCCACAGATGACTGACCTGAAGTCTCACACATGTAGAAGCATCTGCCCACATTTGGGGGTCTGACCTACTATATTACTTATTTTTCTCGATGCTGTGATTTAGAAAAAAACTGAGAAAAGTGACTTAAGGAAGGTTTGACTCCCAGTTTGAGGATGAACTCTGAACTTGAGATATCCACAGCTAGGAAATAGATGAACACCACTGCTCAGCTAGCTTTCTCCTTTGCTTTCAGCCTAGGGCTGCAGCCCACTGTACCACCCACATATGGCTTGCATCTTCCAACCTCAGCTAATCTAACCTAGAAAATCTCTCACATATCTGTCCAGAGGCTTATCTTCTAAGTGATTCTAGAACCTGCCCCCAAGTAGACTGACAAAATTAAGCATCACACACACACCTCATGTGTCCAGCCTTTGTGCTCTGTCCCTCGCTGTCCACACTGTTGAAGTCCCTTGCTTTTGATTATTCTTCTAGAAAGGGTCTTTCCTGGGACCCTTGGGCACATTACTTGATCCCTCTCAGCTTCCACCCCTTGCCTATCAAAGGGGTGGCACTTTACTTACCTCACTGTGTCAATAAGAGAATTTAAAAGATTTTAAATCAGGTAACCTATGAATGGCTTCCACAGTGATATACCCTGATCAGACATACCTGAAGATTCTACACCTGGGGCCCATAACACCCTTCCCCCTCTCTATCATACATCTAGCTTTGTTTGCTCTTGATTTTTGACAGCACAGGGTATCAGGTATCCCAGGCTTCAAACTTTTTGTAAAGTCAGTGTTGGTCTGGACCTCCTGATCCCCCTATCTGCCTCCTGTAAGCTGGGATTGCAAGCAGGTACCTCCATACCCAGCTCTGCACTGTGACTTCTTGCAGTTCAAATGTGGATTCTCCTTTGCAAATCTGCCACAATGCCCCAGGGAGGGACAGTTACCTCCCTGTGCTTTCTCTGTCCAGTGACACCCCTACTTTACCACTCAGGTCTCAGATGAGCTTTCCAGTGTCCATCTCCCTTAGAAGACAGGGTCTCACCTCGCAGAAGCCCCCAGTAAGGGCTTGTGACATAAAAGAAAGGAAATCAAAAGAGCCGTAAGGAAGGGGTAAGACCGGTTCCAACATCTGTCCAGCTTTGGAGCCAGCTGCAGTATAGACACACAGAGAATTTTGACAGGTTCCTTATTGGATCAAATTTCAGTCAGTCTCCTAGACCTTTTCTTAGACTGACCTTGGCACTTCCTTGTGTAGACCAGTTTTAGCAAGAGTCTGGATAATCAGTCTAAAAGGAAACTCTACCTGACTCTCAGTATCTACCTAACCGGACATCTATCCTCCACCAGCCCCCAGGATGCCATTACTCTGGCCTGTCTTCAACAAGAATCCTACATAGGTTAGTGCAGCATGACTCCAGCCACCTGACATTTTCTCCTGATGATTTATTCCCAGCGCTCCCCCACCTACTTCACCCTGGCTATGGTCTCCCACAGCCTGAGCTGTATTTGATACTGAGCCATCTCTCTCCCCACCAGAAAATCCCATTGCTGCCATCCCTCTTTCGATCTCGACGGCCCTGAATGAAGTCTTCCCCTCTCGTGCTTTAACAAGGTCATTGGATTTTTTTTTTTCATTTTATTTATTTTTTGATAATACATACATGACTAAATATTTCATAAATGTATGATTAAGGCTTTAGTGATGCTTAAATAATAATGTCATATACATCATTTACACTCTTTTCTCTACCTCTTCAACTTCTCCCATGCCTTCTCCCACTTCCTCTAAAATTTATTGACCTCTTCTTATTTGATGGATATTGCTACATAAGTATATATACAAGTGCTTAAAGGATAACCACTTACTATTGAATAACCTATCAAGGAGCTTGCCCTTAAGAAACTGATTCTCCCTCCTCTCTCTCTCTCCTCTCCCCCCCCCCACCCCCCGCTACAGACTTTAATTGCCTTCATCTAGTAGTGGGGACTTGAGGCCTTTGTTCCATCCACATGGCATGGCATGGGTGACATCTTTAGGCAGGTCTTTAAGCAGCCATACTGTTGAGATTTCGCAGGTGTAGCTTCCTTGCCAAGTCCGGAAGACGCGGCCTCAAGGAGGCATGCTAGTCTTCTGGCTCTTGCAGGCATGCTAGTCTTCTGGCTCTTGCAGGCATGCTAGTCTTCTGGCTCTTGCAGGCATGCTAGTCTTCTGGCTCTTGCAGGCATGCTAGTCTTCTGGCTCTTGCAGGCATGCTAGTCTTCTGGCTCTTGCCATCTTTTTTTTTTTTTTCAATATCCCAATGTCAGATTCCCCTCCCTCCTCTCCTCCAAGTCCCTCTGCTCAGCTCCTGTCTCCCCAGCCCCCGGACTTTGATTATGGAATAATATATACACGGTGCACAGGACATATGACCATGAGTATAAGCATCTACAGTAGTTTTTATTCTCCTTTCATGCTTCTCGATCAAACATGTGTGTTGTTTTGATCATAAGAAACAAAACAGCAAAGACAGTTATTTAAGCACGTGAGCTAGGACTAGCAGAACGGCTCAGCCGGTAAAGGCTATGCAAGCCTGTGACCTGAGTTTGATCCCTGCAGCCTACCTATCTAAAAGCTGGAAAGGGAGAGCTGATTCCACAGAATTGTCCTCTGACTTCTCCATGTGTCTCTATGGCATGTGTGTGAGCGTGCACACACACACATACACACACCATCTGTGTGCATACAATAATAATAATAATAAATGCCTTCAAGAAGAATAAACAGGTAAGCTTGGGAGAGCTACATAGCTTGCCAACTTTACCAAACATATCTCTGCTGATCAGAAGTCTCTGAACCATACTGTGGTGCAGCTCCAGCTGGAGGCCTGGCAGCCTTTGGTTTTATTTCCTGTGACATCTGTGACAAAGGCTTCTTTTTAGCTGCAAAGTTCCTGTGGAAAGCTGATTATCACTCCCCACCCTCATGTCAATCTCTATGGTGACCTCTTTAGTGGCTAAAGTATTACAAACAGGAGAGCCAGTAGTATGTCATCTAAAACAGGAACTACTGCCGTGGAATTAAGGATACAAGTTATGAGGCGCCTACCATTTTCATTTTTTAAACAAGAATTGATTTATTACATGTATAATTAACATTTTTAAAGCTTTCTGATTTAGAGTGAAAATATAAGTTGGATAACCTCTGGTGCAGGAATATAATAAAGAAATTTCAAAGAACAAAAGTACCTAAGCAACATCATTTACTCCTGGCTGTTAGCTGAAGGTTTCCCTCAATAGCCCAACAATAGCCCAGGATAGCGCTGAACTCATTCTGTAGCTTAGGCTGTCAAGAAGTAGCAATCCCCCTGCCTCTGTCTCCCTATTGCAGTGACCCCAGGTGTGAAGCACTGTGCCTGGTTTCAGACTTAACCCTTACATTTCACTTAGCCTAGAATTCTCTAGAGTTGAAAACATCCCCATAGGGAGGTCACCCTGGTCAGCAACCAAACCCAAAGAGCTCTAAAGCCCTGACTTTAGACATTCTAGGTGATGAGTTGGCCTTTGGTTTCCTGTCCATGTGGCCAGCTGTCACCTTTTCCTAACCTTATAGCACCTACATCCAATTTCTGTATGTTTCTGGCACCTTGAACTCAGAGAGGATTGAGGGTCTATCATGTGACCTACTTAGGAAAGCCTTTCTCTTTTTCGTGGCTGGGGACAGGAAGAGCTTTGTCTGTCATTTGATTTGTCACCATTTTTCCCCTCTTTTTTTTTTTCTGTTATAAGTGGGAAAGGAATATTTTTAAAAGAACACAGCAGACCACTTTCTCATGTAGCTGAAATTCCGCTCTGGTTTTCTTCCAGCGTGGGCAGCTGAATGACTGCCACAGCTGGCCTCATTCGGATGCCCTCGACCCCTCCCCTCCCCTTCTTAATTCTTATCCATGCTTTCACCCCCCAGCTTTTTCCTCCTTCCAAATCAGTAGCTCCCTCTCCCTCTCCCTCTCCCTCCCCCTCTGCCTTTCCCCCTCCCTCTTCCCCTCCCCCTCCCTCTCCCTCTCCCCCTCTCTTTCCCCTCCTTTATCAGGTTAACATGAGGCTGTTTGTTCCTGGGCATCCTAAGTAACTAACATCCTAACTAATATGAGATGTAGTGTAAGTTACTTCTCTCGTTGATGAACCAAATATCTGACAAGAAAAGGGCAATTCAGAAAGGGGGAGAGGAAGGAGGAGGGAGGGAAGGAGGGAGGGAGGGAGGGAGGGAGGGAGGGAGGGAGGGAGGGAGGGAGGGAGGTGGGTGAAGGAAGGTTGGCTTACTTTGGCTTACAGTTTTAAGAACTCCATTTTATCATGGAGAAGACACAGTGACAGGTGGCTCCATGGTAGCAGGAGGGTACTACTCAGACTCCCCACCTCTCCCTCCCCTCCCCCTCTGTGTGTGTGTGTGTGTGTGTGTGTGTGTGTGTGTGTGTGTGTGCATCCACAGCATTCATGAGTCAGAGGACAACTCTCAGGAATCATTGCTCTTCTTCAGGCTTGGTGATAACTCCCTTTCCACTGAGGTAACTCTAAGGTCCTTGAGTCAAGGCTTTGTCCCAGACTTGCTGGTTTACTTCAGCATCTCTTGATGTATGCTTCCACGTTTGCAAACTCCTGTTTGTGTAGGAGACAGGTCCTGTTTTGTTTTGTTTTTTTTGTTAGTAGTTCTATAAATAACAATTTATTTAGGATGCCCCAGGAACAGGCAGCCCCACTTGTTCCAGCTCTGTCTCTGGGCCTCCTTGTGGTCTCCCTCTCCTAGACAGGGAGGCTGAGTCTCCATTCCATCTCCTGGACAGAGGGTTGTGCTGTGCTGTTACCACACAAGACCACCGTGCAACGCCCCAGGGCTGCTTAGCCTCTCCCATCCAGATCCCCTATCTTCCAAGCAATGATCCCAAGTAGCAGGGGCCTCTCTATCCATCAACCATTATACATCACACAATACCACACTGTGCCTCTAACACCTAGCCAAAGAAACATGAGGATAATGATGAGAAATCTAGTCTCTCCATGGGCCCTGTTACCATTTTGTCAAAATGCCCTTAATAACAGATGATTTCGAGCTTGTGATAGCTGAATTAGAGAGGTACCTTGTGGATTTAAGTCCACCAAAGGCTCACAATTAACACCACAGACACCTGGCCGCACACCGTGCTGAGGAGAGCATCTACCTCGTTGCCTTTAATCTTCATAAGATTCCTGGGGCCTTGGGAGAGGCTTGTCGTCAACTTCATTTTCCAGATGTGGAAACTGAAGTTCAGAGAGTGAGAAGTGTGTGAGGATCTCACAGTCAGATCTCTATCCAGATGTTAAGAGGTGCTATAGAGATGGAACTAGCAAAGGAATCACAACCCACACACACACACCAAGACACACACACACACACACCAAGACACACACACACTTTTACTTAGTAAAGTCTCAGGCGAATATTAGGTGCCTGTAAGCCTTAGTGAAGAAAGAAAAAGAAATAGGCCAGCCTTGACTACTTAGTAAGTACACAGTTAGCCTGAGTTGATCCTGCCTCAAACCAACTGCAAAACACATAAATAAAAACTCATTGGTGAAGTAGAGGGAGGAAGAGCAGCAGTTCAAAGCCTTGGCTGCTATATGAGACAGACAGACAGACAGACGGATGGACGGAAGGAAGGAAGGAAGGAAGGAAGGAAGGAAGGAAGGAAGGAAGAAAGGAAGAAAGGAAGAAAGGAAGAAAGGAAGAAAGGAAGAAGGAAGAAGTAGTGAGTTCCTTGTCATGCCCAGTTATATATATTTTGAGACCTGACTTTAAGAACTCAAAAGGGGAGCTGGGCAATGGTAGTACACTCTTTTAATCCCAACACTCAGGAGACAGAGGCAGGCAGATCTCTGAGTTCAAGGCTAGAATGCTCTACAGAAGAGTTCCAGGACAGCCAGGGCTACACAGAGAAACCCTGTCTGGAAAAAAACACGCACACGCACACGCACACACACACACACACACACAAAGAATGAGCTGATGAGCTATAGGGGACAGGGTGCTGAAAATCCAAGAAAGGCAACAGAGAAAGGCAGGGTGGGGCTAGCTTGGAGCTGTCCCGCAGGGATCTAGGAGACAGCATTCCAGGCATCAGACACCTCGGATACAAAGGTCCTAAAGTGGCTTTGTGTTTCAGGTGGTTGTCATATAAAATGGAAGAGTGGGGAGAGGCGGGGTAAGAAATTACAGATTGTGTCAGATAGGAAGGTGCCACAGACCTCTCCTAATGCCTAAGGTCATGATAAAGAGGTTTGAGTTTTCTCTAAAGAAAAGAGAGAAGTTTCTGGAGGGCTCTTGACAGATGAAACAACATAATCTGGCTTCTGTTCATGAAGACCTCATTGAACGAGGCATGGCTAGTGCCTGTAATCCCAGCATTTGGGTGGTGGAGGCAAGAGGATCATAAAATCATAAATTTGACACTTGTAGCCTGGGCTATACGAGGCACTGTGTGAGTTATGTCTATCGTTAGTGTGAGTAAATATCTGACAAAAAGACACTCAAGGGAAGGAGGGTCAGAGAGAGGGAGGGCTTGCTTTGGCTTACAGTTTGAGGGCACACATTCCTTCATGGAGAGAGGTGGAACCATGGTGGCAGGAATGTGCTACTGGGACTCTCCACCTTCTCACATCTTGGTGGAACAGGAAGTGATGATGAATATAAAGCCTCAAGGCCTACCCACATTGACCCATTTCCTCTAATAACTCTTCATTTCCTAAAGGTCCCACGGTCTTCCAAAACAATAACACTAACTGGTAAACAAGTGTTCAAACACATGTACCTATGAAGACCGTTTTACATTGAAACTACAATATAGACCTACTATCAAAAAAGAAACGTTAAAATGTGGTGACTAGGAATGTAGCAGAGATAGTAGTAGAGTGTTTATCTAGCATACACAAAGCCTCAAGTCTGGTCCCCGACACTATATAAACCAGATGTGTTGGTGCACATCTGTAATTCTAGCACTCTAGAGATAGAAGAAGGAGGATGAGAAACCAAAGATCAATTTTGCCTATGTGAGTTTGACCAACCTGAGCTATGAAAACTAAGAGGGCGGGGCAGGGGGGAAAGGAAAGGGCAGGGAAGGGGAGGGGAGGGGAGGACCACAAATGTTTCTTATAGGATAAAGGAAAATGGATGGTAGAGGCTTCAGAGCAGCTGCAAGACACTGTAGAAAAGGTACAAACAGAAGAGATGGTTCTTGAATAGAAAAATCTGGGTCACTAAGAAAAAAAAGCATGATCCAGGATTTGTGAGGAATTCCAACTTTTGTTTTTTCTTAGGTTAACTTTACATTGCAGTGGGAATACCTGCAGAAAAGCATGGTGGTTGTAGTATATCACGTTCAACAAGTGAACGCATCCCTATAAATAACACCCAAAATGAGACAGAAAAGGGTATCAATACCCCACAGTGTCCTCTTCAGGCCAACCTCTAGCATTACGGTGTATCTGCACAGGATTTGCTAAGACCTGAAAATCTGTTTTCCCCATCTTACTTAATCCATTCCCCCTTTTCTACGGTGAGAGCTGAATTTCCTCTCCTACAGGGATTTTCCTATACTGCCATCCAAAAGCATTTTAATTTTACATTCATTTATCTTATATTAAGACTGTCATATTAAAAAATACCAAATATGCTATTTTCAAATCTTGCATGAGATCCTACTCCAGGATTCTGTTTAGCCCTCTCTTAAGATTCAGAACTCATCCTTGTGGGTGGAACATACCAGAATCCCATCACTAAGGAAACCAAAGAAGGAAGTTAGTGAGTTCAAGCCTAGCATAGGCTACCCAGGAAGTTAAATGCCAGACTCAGACACCCCATGAGACCACGTTTCAAAAAACAAAATCAGAGCTCACATAGATGTGGCACAAACTCTGTTGATGGGGACCCTTGTCTAGAAGAATAATCAAAAACCAGGAACTCCATCAGCATGGGCAGTGAGCCTGAGACCCCACAAGCCTGAAACACAGATTGAAGACAGGATTGCAGGGCTCTCTTCAGAGGGCACGACGTGGGTGGGAAGTTAATATTTACACGGCCCTTATGGCATCCTCAGATGTGAGCTGGCTGTTTCTCTGTTATCTTATTAGTCTTCACAATCCTTTGAGGTTGATTTAATTCTCTTCATTCTACCAATAAGAAAACCAAGGTTCTGAAAAGTAAGATCATGGCCCCTGGTTCTCTGGGCTCACAAACAGCAAAGCTTACAACCATCTTTTTGGGCCCCCCAAAACCCATGCTCACATTACTCAACCAAAGCTACCTCTTGTGCGTTTCTTCCTTTGATCTGCACAAAACAGACTAGAAATGTAGGTCCCAATAATTAGCAGCTGCGATAAGTGTGATTTCCTCCAGTGCTTTCCATTTTCATTCTCTTTTTTGATACGTTGGCTTTCCAATTAACAGCAGAGCCATTCATAAATGCAGTAGGGAACCCCAGCTATGACTTTGCTTCCTTTCAGAGTGCAATGGCTCTTTAAGGCTGATGAAGTTTAATGCTTGCCGTAAATCCAGGAAAGGAATGAATGAGCACTATTTAAATTGTCCAAGCCTGGAATCGGACCACATGAGAGAGACAGGAGCTACTGCAATAGCACCATATTGCCTGTCACTGAGAGGAGCCAGCAGTTAGCAAGGCAATGCGGACAGACAACAGGGTCTTCTCAGGGAGGAGTCATGCTTTTTCGTTATCTGCAAGCTGGCACAAGCTGTTGCTGAGTTCTTTGGCTTTGCGTCATGAAAGGAGCTGATTTGATCAATTACACTGCTGCTGTCTAATTAGCAAGCATAGCCATGCTCCTGCATCAGTTTCACAGAGATTAAACTTGGAATCCTGACTGCAGGCCAGTGTCCACAGCTGAATGTCACAGTCCCTGATATCTTCAATCCATATGAGGTTCCCTAGAGTCATTACAATGACCCTCTCGCCCAGGGCTGGGGGTGCCTTTTCAAAGTCCAGCTAGCTGGAACTCTGCGGTACATGGTCTCACAACCCAGACAGTTTTGTGAAAGCCATGAAAGTGAAGGAGTCTTGCTTCCCCATGAGTAGCACCTACCACCTGAACAATGTTTTTTTTTTCCTTCTTGTTTGAAACCACAGCCATAAGGAAGCTGAGAATCAAGGGCTCAATTGCCCATCCCAGGCAATCAACAAGCCGCTACGTCCAAAACAAAATGGACAGCAAAATTCATTTACATTTCAACAAGAAAAGAAGGTACCACTCTCATTTTGTTGTGTGTGCATACTCACACTCATGCATGCACATGGGTGTGCTTACCCATGTCTGAATATATACGAAAGCAATGAACTTTGGATATTGCTCCTCAGGCATCATTCATCTGCCCTTAAAAAAAACAAAAACAAAAACAAAAACAAAAACAAAAAAAACAAAGACAGCTATATCAGGGTCCTTTCAGCAAGATCTTGCTAGTGTATGCAATGGTGTCAGCGTTTGGAGTCTGACTATGAGATGGATCCCCAGATATTGCAGTCTCTAGATGGTCTGTCCTTTCGTCTCAGCTCCAAACTTTGTCTCTGTAACTCCTTCCATGGGTGTTTTGTTCCCAATTCTCAGAAGGGGCAAAGTGTCCACACTTTGGTCTTCGTTCTTCTTGAGTTTCATGAGTTTCACAAATTGTATCTTATATCTTGGGTATTCTAAGTATCTGGGCTAATATCCACTTATCAGTGAGTACATATCATGTGAGTTCTTTTGTGATTGGGTTACCTCACTCAGGATGATGCCCTCCAGGTCGCTAAAGGGATCTGCAACCCTATAGGTGGAACAACAATATGAACTAACCAGTACCCCCCGGAGCTCGTGTCTCTAGCTGCATATGTACCAGAAGATGGCCTAGTCGGCCATCAGTGGAAAGAGAGGCCCATTGGTCGTGCAAACTTTATATGCCTCAGTATAGGGGAACACCAGGGCCAAGAAGTGGGAGTGGGTGGATAGGGGAGTGGGATGGGAGGGTATGGGGGACTTTTGGGATAGCACTGGAAATGTAAATGAAGAAAATACCTAATTTTTTAAAAAGACAGGATTTCTCCTTGGCCTCAAACTTACGAAGCAAGCTAGAATATCTGGGCAGAGAGCCCAAGGAGCCTAGGCATCCCGGAGCTGGAATTGCAACTGTGCATTCCCATGCCTAGATATTTTTTACATGAGTTCTAGGGGTTGAACTTAGGCTTTGGGACTTGCAAAGCAAGAATATTACCAACTGCGCTCTTTCCTCCAGCCCCTTGATTTTGCTTACTTTTTAATTAATTATGTGTGCCTGCATTCAATCGTGCATGCTTACAACATATATATGGAGGTCAAAGGACAAAACTTGGGTTCGAGTCTTCCCCTTCTATCTTGTTTGATGCCTTTCTTTTATTAGTAATGGTGGTGGTGGTAGTGGTGGTGGTGGTGGTGGTGGTGGTGGTGGTGGTGGTGGTGGTGGTGGCGGCAGTACCCTGGAATGATAAGTATTTAACCCAGTACCTGTCTGCTAGGCTAAGCCACAGACCAAACTCTTTTGGTTTGAGAATCTCTTGTTCCCTGCCTTATGTACCAGGCTCAGTAGACCAAGAGCTCTTAGGATATTTCTGTGTCAGCCTCCCATCTCCCCACTGGAGCACTGGAATGAAAGATCATCATGCTATATGCCCAGCTTGTATGTGGGTTCTGAGGATTCAAAGTCAAGTACTCACAATTGAACCACAAGCACTTTTGCCTAATGAACGTAGTTACAGTTTCTCAAGACAGGGTCTCATGTAGCCCAGGCTGATCTCAGACTTGGGGAACCTGAGTTCCTGCATCCTCCTGTCTCTTCCCCTTTCTGAGTCCTGGGATTATAGGCATATGCTATTCTGCCCAGCTACAAACTCAATTTTAAGCCTGGCATGGTAGCACACACATTTAATCCCACCACTCAGGAGACAGAGACAGGAGGGTCTCTATGAGTCCCAGGCTTTCTCGAACTATACAATAACAACCTCTCTCAAATGAACAAACAAATAAACGTAACTCTAATTTTTCATATAAGAAAAAAATCTGCCCGAAAGTGATCACAGTCATGACATATTTCTCAAGAGTGACTAGTCATCACTTTTTCATAGAATTAAGTCATTAAGTCAGTTTTGTCCTCTTGAAAAAAAAACTATATGTGTTCATTACAGAAAATTTAAAAGATTTAGGAAAGGAGGAAGATGAAGATCACAAAAGCCCATGCCCCCAAATAAAGCTCCTAAAAGGCCTAGAATGTTTACTGAGCCATTTTTCTGTGGAATATCACACACGCACTCTTGTAACCTCCGTAGTGTCTTTCCACACTGCAAACATTTTAATACAATATATTTATCAATTTCATTAACTCTTTGAGAATTTCATACAAAGCATTTTTATCATATTCACCCCTGAGTCCTTCCTCTAATTCCCCTCAGGTCCACCCCACCTCACTACCCACTCCCAATTTCGTGACCCCCTTTTTATAATTTGTTTGTTGTTGTTTGTGGTGGTGGTAGTGGTGGTTTGGTTTGGTTTGGTTTGGTTTGGTTTGGTTTGGTTTGGTTTGGTTTGGTTTTGGTTTTTTGAGACAGGGTTTCTCTGTGTATCCCTGGCTGTCCTGGCACTCACTCTGTAGACCAGGCTGGCATCGAACTCAGAAATCCACCTGCCTCTGCCTCCCAAGTGCTGGGATTAAAGGCATGCTCCACCACTGCCCAGCTTTTAATTTGTTTATTAATAACCCACCAGTTCCAACTTGTGGTACCCATATAATCACGAATGTGTTGTTGATCTAACAGGGCCACACCATTCAAGAAAACTGAATCTTCCTCCTCTAGAAGTTATCATCAACTACCAATAGTTCCTCAGATAAGGGAGAGATTCCAGAGCCCCTCTACCTCCACGCTACAGTGACGACTGGTTTGATCTTGTGCAAATCATGGCCAAGCAAGCACAGCTGTTGCATTCATCAAGACAGCAGTCCCATCATATACAGAGGACACTATTTAACTCCAGTCCTCCCAAGCCTCTGTCTCCTTCAATCTTCCCTCTCCCTCTTACACACTATGGTCCCAACACCTCGGTGGTGGGAGATGTCCCATATGTGGTTGAGTCCACCATTGACGTTTAGTCTCTACACTTTTATCAGCTGTGCGTTTATGTATTAATCACCACCCACTGAACAAAGAGACTTCTCTAGCGAGGTCTGAGGGCTGCACTAATACATGGGTATGGAGAGAGAACTATAGAAAGCAGTTTGGTACAATGTACAGTTAAGAAACTAGAAGGTTCACCTCTAACTCCTGTTAGCTCCTTATCCATGGGTTCTGGCACCAAGTACGATGTCCTCTGATGGAATGGACTTCAGTTCAGAAAGCAGTTGGCTACCTCCATAACCTCGTACTGCAGTTCACAGGGTTCAGAGATGGACACAACTGTTGATAGCTTTTTCCCACAACAGCCTGCATAGAACCTTTCAATCAATGATAACCAGACTTCAAATAGGAAGCTTCCTCATTAATAACAACTTAATTCTTCCATGCCAGTGAACAATGCATGTAGTGTCTTCAGCAATAGGATTTTATCGTCAAGTTTTGGTTGGCAACTAAGACCAGTGATGAGTGCCTATACTGTTTGGAGGGTCTCCAGGATATCCTGACCAACAATTTAAGGCAAGGTATCCAACACTTGGCATGGGCTTTTGTCTAATAACCTCTAGCTCCTGAGAGGAGAACTTTCCCTCTGTATGAATATATAAATATATTCATATATATACATATATACACATAAACATATATGTGCATATGTGTATATGTGTATATGTATGTGTGTGTACATATATAGAAAGCTTATAAATATGCAAATGGCTTTCTGATCATACTCACCTCATTCATCTTAACTAGTCACATGCCATATGTCTTTAGGCTAATTATTCATGTTACATATTTCAGGTTGGTTACAACTTTAGTCATTATAAGTAATATGGCAATCAAAACATTATATGCAAACAGTCATTAATATTTATTGAGTCTCTCCTTCCATTGCATGGGTCCCAGATATGTGCCTTTACACGAGTTTTTATTTGTTGGATTTTCATGCTTTGGATGAAGACAACATATTTCACATGTATGTTTTCATTTAACCCGCCAAAGAACTCTACAGACAGATAATATCTCCATTTCATAGATGAGTAATCTGTAGTTTAGAGGGATTGAGTCCCCTACAGAGATAGACACAATAACTCTACATTCCAACCTGTCAGTCTGATTCCAGAATTAACAATAGAGGCTGCAAAGATACATTGGCAGAACTGCCATTCAACTGTACAGAGAGCTCAAATACGTCATACTCTAAAGCCTTACAGCCAGCTCTCTCAATTTCCCTCTAGAAATCATGAACCGATTCATACTCCCCAAATCAGGGCACAATAGTCTCCTTCACCTGCATCCTAACCAACACCATTAACTTCGAATTGTTCATTAGAGAAATGGAAACCGGGTTTCTCAGAGCGTGGCACGTGGACAAGCCGGCTCTTGATTCAAACAGTGATTTTTCTTTAAATCAATGGTCCTTACCACTTTTTTTTAGTACAGGGCTCTTTGGAAAGCCTAATGGAAGCTAGGAAACAGTTACAAAGACATGGTACATCCAAGCACCAGTCGACACTTTTTTGTCAGTGTTTCACAGACACCGGGCGAGGGGGGGGGGGGGGTTGAGGCTTGATGCATTAACATCACAGGAAGTAAAACAGAAAGTAGGGCTAATAAACCCAGCCTTCAAATGCTGGTTTTACCCAGACTGTCCTTTTCTTTTAACAAATCCATAGGGTAAAGACGCAGATCAAAAGAGTCTAGAATAAAGTACCTGGCTCTGTAAAAGGAGCACTAGCCACGCAGAGGCAGGTGGCCAGGTCAAGGCTTTTTCCTAAGGTCATACTGTCCTCTCCCAAGCCAGCAAGAGCTCAGAGCAGATGGGCTAGCCTGCTTCCATTCATGCGTGTCGGCGACCTCGGAAGAATGAGTCGAGACGCTCTTGCCAAACTTGTTTGTTCACATGCTCGGCTTCTAGCTGGCCTCTCCTCACATCCTACTCTTGGCATTTGCAAAACTATCCTCGAGCCCTCAGAGACTGCATCATCTCTCCGGGATCGATCAGTGGGTTAGAGCAGGGGTTAGAGGCACAAGGGAAAATGAAGACCAGAGCCCAGCCGGTCACCTGTCCTCACTGCTACTCAGTCAGGTGGAGTTTTCTGTGTGCCCTCATTGTAAGCATGCAAATCTGGAAGAAATAGAGCCATTTTTCAGAATGAGCCATTGGGGCTCAGTGACACTGTCAGGTTTCGGGTTGAACATCAGGTTGGAACTGCAAGGAAGGAAGTAGACAGAAGAATTAGCAAGCTGAAGTAAGCCCTTTGGGGTGACCCAGAGCAGAGGTATGGTACACTTGAACAGGAAGGACAGACCACCAGGAAACAGAATGCAGTGACTTCTCAGACTAAAATCCAAAATGCCCTGGCTTCACCACCAAGCCACAGTCACCATTCAGGGCTCATTGTACTTAAGACCCTTTCATCTGTATCAAAAATATGAGAAGAAAGTGATGGGGACAGGGGTTTGGGGGCCTTTTTAACAGCGGCTTAGTTCTGACTTTCCGTCTCTCTTTGCTTCCCCCACTCTACAGACACACCTTTTGCTATCCTCTGGTTCTCTTTCATGTCATTGCCACAATCTGCAGAAAAATCTTCCATCTGAGCATCCCTTGTCTCGCCACCTTCTTATGCACCTCACTCTGCGAGGTCCAGATGAGGAAAACATGATTTTTTTTTAATTCTAAATATTTTCTCTCAATTTGCTTGAAAAGAAAGGTTATCTGAAAACTAGTGGTCATACCCTAACGTGGCTCTTTTTCCCCCTCTTCTTTACATACACTCCCTTGTGGGTTCTGTTCTACATTTTGTTTTGGGTTTTTGAAAGCCTCAAGCTCCTAATCCTCCTGCCTCCACCTCCCAAATGCCTACAGTTACATATCCACCCTGTTCTCTCTTCTTTCTCTTTGCCTGTTTTGCTTTCTCCATGTACAGAGTGTGTGGAGTCTTCAACATGGAGTTTTACCATAGAGTTCCCATTGGCAATCAAGAGCAGTGGTAATCATCTATACTGTTGTTGTTGGTTTTTTTTTTTTTTCCCTGGGAGGTAGGGGATGGGCAGAGGAGGATATTCTCCAGGACATTTCTGACCACAGCTCAAGGGATACTATTCCACACCTGACGTTGGACTTTTTATTTGTCAACCTATGCCTCTGGAAGGAGTATTATCCTCTGTGTAGGGTGACTCCATTTCAACTCTTCTGTGCCAATATGAATATTTGGAAAGGAGGAGGGACAACAATCTTATAAAATAGGAGGTTTCCATTTGGTTTTTTCAGACATCCTTAGTGTGAGTTATTCCTTCCCGGTTCCCTTCTCTATCCTACCCTCCCATCCCTCTCTCTACTTAAACCTCCCTCACCATATTCTCCATTTTCCCCATTTTCTACCATCCCCCACCTCCCTTAAGCTCTCTCTTTCTCATCTCCACCAGTGACCCCTTTGCTATCTATCTCCTTTGGTTCAACACAAACCCCAAGGTAAATACACAATCTAAAGATTCCACACTGGGATCTTCACATGAGTTGGAGAGCATGAGATGTTTGTCTTTCTGGATCTGGATGAGCTCACTCAGTATAATGTTTCCCCATTCTATCCATTTACCTACAAATTCCACAATTTTATTTTATTTTATTTTGCAGCTGAATATGACTTTACTGTATATAGATACCACCTTTTTATTAGCTGGTCATCAGCTGCTGGGCATCTAAGCTGTGTCCATGTCCTAGATAATATGAAAGGGGCTATGAACATGGCTGAGCATGTGTCTCTGTATCAGAGAAATAGAGTCCTTTGGATCTATCCCCAAGAGAGGTTTAGCTCAGTTATGTGGTTCACCCGTTTCTAGTAGTTTGAGGAATATCACCGCACTGATTTCCGTGGTGGTTGCACCAATTCACATTACTTTTTAAAACTTCTCTAGGGTACCTGATTCCTTAGTATTTGAATCATAGATTGAAACCACAGAAGATGGGAACAGAAGATCATTCAGTTGGCTTTGCAGAAATGACCTCTCTACTAAAACTCAACTTTAACATCTGTGAAATGCGCTGAGCCTGGTGACATAGGCCTGTAATCTCTGCTAGTCAGGAAGCTGAAGCTAGAGGATCGCAGATTTGAGGGCAGCTGGGCAACTTGGTGAGATCTTGTCTCAAAATAAAAGGTAAAAACAGGGCTGGGGGGTACAGCCGCATGGGAGAGTGCTTAGCTAGCATGTATGAAGCCCTAAGTCCAAATCCTCCAATCACAAAGAAACTTTCAAAAATCTGTGAAATGGGGACAATTAATGGTAGCTCCCACATATAACTGTTTGAGTACTGAACAGGATAATGCATAATGAGGTCAGTTAGTGCACCTGCCACCTGACTGCTATCAGTCAATGGTAACTGAATTTATTGTTGTTTTATTGTTATTTGGATCAGAACAGCATCTTCTCATCATGAAGACTGTATCAGTTACTTGTCTCATTGCTATGACAACATACCTGACAACAGCAGCTGGATGTTGGAGTGGGGTTTTTGGTTGGGTTGTTTGTTTGTTTGTTTGTTTGTTTGTTTGTTTGTTTGTGCTCACCATGCCAGGGCTCTGTTGATTATGACACCAGGTAGCTTGGGGCTGCTCAGTCACACAGCATCCACAGGCAGGAAGCAGAGAGTGACGGATGCTGATGCTTGGCTTGCTTTTTCCTATCTTATTCAGTCCAGAACCCAAGAACAGTGTTGCCACCGGTTAGGGTAGGTTAGGATAGGATAGTCTGGATGACCCCTTGCAGGCATGCCCAGAGGCTGATTTCCTCTGTGAGTCTATGCTCTGTCAGGTTGATAAGCAATATTAACCATCACAAAGAACAAGTCCATTTCTAACTATTGTGAGAGTCTGTACTTGCTCTCTACCTCTGAAATCAGGAACTCAGACTCCTCTCAGGAGCTAAACGGCCTTCCTAGACTACAGGCTTCACTGAAACACATGTATTCAGTTGCTCTTACGCCACCTCGGGTGAAGCAGGTACTCTGCCCTACCGTTCCAATCTATCTCGTCAACACTTTCAAAGATGGAACATGTTTTGAAAGCAATAGCATCCAAGAATGTCTCCTTCCCAAACAAACTTCCATAAGTCTCTCCTTCCCTATGTGCAATCAGTACTTCTGGTTTTCTCCCAGACACTCCCAGACCAAATGGTCCACAGGGCTCTCAACCTACAGGTCACAATTCCTTTGGGAGTTGAACAACCTTTTAACAGAGGTCAGACATCAAAGCGATGCATATCAGATATCTATCTACATTATGTTTCATAAAAGTAGCAAAATGACAGCTGTGAAATAGCGGCAAAAAATAATTTTATAGATGGGGGTCACCACAACTTGAGGAACTGTATCAAAGGACCAACGTATCAGGAAGGTTGAGAACCAGTGCTCTGGACTCAAGGAGTCAGGGTTAGAGCTAAATCTCATGTGTGCCACTGTGCAGTTTTAAACAACTTGATTAATAGCTGAGCTGTTGTTTTCTATTATTGTTGTTGTTACTATGTAAACTACGCATAATTATTATGCTCACCTCCTAAGCCTGGGAATGTTGAACAAAATAATCAGCGAAATCTCCTTGATTCCGGGATCAATATTAATCTCCCTGATTAAATGCTCAACCAGCTGCAGGCATCTAGGGGATGTTCGATTGAGGCTCACTGCAAAGTGGAGCAGAGTTTGGGGGACTTCCTGCTGACACTGTCAGTCCAAATGCCAACATCCAAAAGCCCATTTGGGAAATATAACCCCAGGGCTTATAAGGGTCAGAGGCGGAAGATCAGGAGTTCAAGGCCATTCTTAGCCACACAGTAAGTTTGGGGCCAGCCTGGTCTACATAGAACCTGTCTCAAAAATAATGATAATTCAAACCTCCCAGAGACAACAGAAGAACAGAGATTGGGGGGGGGATAAGAAGATCAGGTAGTCCAGCATGCAGCATCTTCTCTATGTGTTTGGGGGTCTCAGTCCCCTCAGGCTGCTCCAAGAAAGAGCCATAGTCCAGAACTGTTAGTTTTGTCTATTTTTACTAAAGATGGATTTCTGTTTCTCTTTTTAATTATTTATTTCATTATATGTGTGTTTTGCCTCTATGTACATATATGTGTGTGCATCATATGCATGTCTGGTGCTTGTGGGGGTTAGAAGAGAGCATCAGACCCCTTGGAACTAGAGTCACGGAAGGTTATGAGCCACCACATGCATACTAGGAGCTAAACTTGGATCCTCCACAAGAGCAACAAGTGCTCTTGACCCCTGAGCCATCTCCCTGACTCCTGGTTTTTTATTTCATCAGTACAATCCAGTTCTTTTTATTGGTCTCCTCCAGATTTCAGGTTGACTGTGCTGTCCTCACATGGAGAGTAAGAGAGTTCTCTGGAGACCCCTAATTTTTTATATGCTTGTGATGGAAGTCAGGTTTATATATATACTAAGCAAGCACTTGACTGCCAATCTAGAGTCCTATTTATGAGGACACTATTCTTATTTTTGAGGGTTCCACCTTCAAGACTGAATGCCAAAGGCTCCACCTCTAAATTCCATCATACTGAGAGTTATGGTTATAAGCTATGAAGTTCAGGATTCATACACTGCACATGGTATGAGAGATTGTTCTCTCAGAGGGCCCTTGCCACATGGGATAAAGCAAGAGGAACATCAAAAAACTGGAAACAAAGAGGCAAAAAGGCCAAGCTGTGGTCAGACAACCCCCAGGGATCCTGATAGTTTAAATTGAAAGGACGACTGTGAAGAAGGGAACTAGGAGACAATCGCACCTACTTTTCAAGAGAAGCTCCAGCTAACCATGTCTGAGTGACACGTTTACAAATAACATGTTTATTTATAACACACATAGAATGCATTCAGTCACTGAAATTCTCTGAAATTCTTCTCGTGTGGCCACAGCAAACTCATCCATCTCTGTATCTATCCTACAGAGTATCTGCCAGCCAAGCAAGGAATTGTTTCCCAGACCCTTCCCTCCAGAGCACTGTCCATCTGTGAGCAGCCTTTAAACCATGATAAAGATCAGGAAATTCAGGGGGCTTTTTAATTGATTTTTTTTTCAATGAAACATAAAAACATGAAGTCTGTAGTAATGGGATACAATGTGATACTTTGATACAGTTAAACATTATTTAATCTTTAAATTGTAGAGGACTGAATTAGCTCTCTCTCTCTCTCTCCCTCTCCCTCCTCCCTCCCTCTCCCCTCTCTTGCATATTTTATGATTTATTATTTTTTATACATGTCAATGCTTTGCTAAAGTGTATGTACATGCATTGTGTGCGTGCCTGGCACTCATGGATGCTGGAGATGCTGTATCCCTTAGAAGTGGATTTGCAAATGGTTTGAACCACCCTGTGGGTGCTGGGAACAGAGCCTAGGTCCTTTACAAGAGCAGCAAGTGCATTTCACTGGTGTGCATCTCTGCCTCCTGGAATATTTTCCTAGTTTTGAGATGGAAACTCACTAAGTACCCCCACTGGCCTAGAACTCACAAGTTTGCCCGTTTGCTTCTGTCCCCAGAGTACTAAAACTACAAGCATAAACCACCGTATACGACTGTGATCATTTCTTTCCCATAAAAACTTTCAAAACCTCCTTTCTTCCAGCTTTCTGAAATGCACCATGCATTCTTATTAGCCACAGTCATGCTTCTGTGGAACAGCACCCAGAACTTTTTGCTCCTATCTCACTGACACAGTACCCAGAGTCATTTTAGGGCATGCTCGCGGACTTAGTCTAAGAACCAGAATGAGCTCTTTTTTTCTAGAACCTGGAGAGTGACTTTCAGTCAGCTCTCAAAAGAACAGTCATTTCATCATATAAAATTTCACAATGCCAAGCAACGTGTTTGGCTCTCAGGACATGAGAAGGCAAGAGGTGGCTCTGGTGAGATGGCAGGACACCCTGGAGCTGAAACTGGCATCACTCACACTGCAGTCAAAGAGCATGGAGGGCTCCAGATGACAAAGACTTTGCCATCCCCAGACATAGCCCCTGAGGGAGCAGTGTCCCAGATGGGGCCAAACAGGTGGAACAGAGATATACAGAGCCACGTGGGGGTCCAGAGCCAAGCTAAACATGGAAGACGAGTTTGGAGATAGGAAAAGTTTGATCCCACTAGCCAAATGACGGAACAAAGGGATGAGTCAGAAAGAAAACTCAAATGAGCCAACAGCTGCTGGGAGACGGGATGAAAGGCATCTTGTGGAGCCTAATGGCCTAAGTGGTCCAATCTGGCTAGTTTCCCATCTGGCTCCCCAAGGCCAGTAATTGCCCCTGATCTGTCGTGGAGCCTTTCATCGGAGACACGTGGGCCTTTCAGCCTGCCGACAGGCTCATCTGCCACCTTGCAAGGAAGAATCAAGTGCTGGGTGGCCTGTTTGTTCTTGGCTCAAAGACACTCAGGCCAAAGAGATCAGGTACTTTCTCTGCTAACTTCAGACACATTTCAAAATGGTGGGCACGAGGCTGAATCAGAGTGAGAAGAGACCCTGGGAGTTCATCAACCCCTAACTTCACACCCCATAAGCCAAGGCCAGGCTTCAGTGTCCACCAGGGGCCCTTTCTGTGTAAACTTCAACACACACACACACACTCTTACATACACTCACTCACACTCACACACTCACTCACACTCACACACTCACTCACACTCACACTCACATACTCACACTCACATACTCACTCACACTTACACATTCACACTCACACGCATTCACACACACATTCACACAATCACATACACACATTCACACACACTCACACTCACTCACACTCACATACTCACACTCACATACTCACACTCACACACATTCACACACACACATTCACACACACATATTCACACACACATTCACACAATCACATACACCTATTCACACACACTCACACTCACATACTCACACTCACGTTCACACTCACACACACTCACACGCATTCACACACATTCACACAATCACATACACCTACTCACACACACACACTCACACACACACACTCACACTCATACTCATACTCACACACACACATTATATTTTCAATCTCTCTCCCACACACACTCCAAAAAAGCAGCATTTGTTTATTACAAAAAAAGATAAAAGTGAAAATTTTCATACTGCCCATCTTTCAGAAATAAGCACTATCAACAATTCAGTCTTTAGTCATTCAGATTGATTTTTAATAAATATAACACTATATACACAGAGAGAAGAGGAATAAGGAGAGAAAGAGGGTTTTTATATAAAAATCAGATTAGGGATGGAGAGATAGCTCAGCCATGAAGAACACTCGTCAGTCTTAGAGGATCTAAGTTCCACTCCTAGCATCCCCCTGGTTGCCTGCAAACCTCTCTAACTCCAGTTCTAGGGGATCTGACGCCATCTTCTGTCCTGGTAGCACCAGGTATGCATACAGTGCACACACATACACGCAGACAAAACACTCGCATGCATAAAATAGATAAGTCGTTTAAAAAGTAGGTTGTAGTCATGATCTCACGGAACTTGCTACCTTTTTCTTTTTAATATTATTATGTAAGTCACTTTAGACCAATCTTACCATTTTGGTAAATACACGGTTTTTCACGGCATGAGGGCTGCATGGTTTATTTTACAATCCCCCATTGTTGGGAATCTGGGTTATTTCTCAGTTTGGGGGAGCACTGCTTTGGTTCCCTACTCTTTTCATCTTGCTCTCTTTCAAGAACACTTCTAGAGGACAAGTTCCTGGGTGTCATACATAAGTCAGAAACCATGGTCATTTGATCTTATTAGGTAATGCCACTTTTCCAACCCCAAAGTCACTCCTTCCACTGAAGCACACAAAAAAATGTCTTCTCTCCTATACCCTTCACAAACTGAACATTAGCACTTTCTCCCACTAAGATTTGTGCATGTGACTGTGTGTGTGAGACTCTGTGTGTGTGTGTGTGTGTGTGTGTGTGTGTGTGTGTGTGTGTGTGTGTGTACCAAATGAGTTTAGAGAGGGCAATAGATTCCCTGGAGCTGGAACTTCAGTTGACTCTGGTCCTCTACAAGAATAGCAAATGCTCTTATCTAGTAGTAATCACGCCAATGCTTTCCCCCAACCCACAGCACATTGTAAGCTCTCATCTCAACTGTTAGCGCTCAAATGTTTCATGTTGTTTATTTGCAGAAGAATTTTACTTTTCACGAATTCCTGAGCTGACCACTGTCCTGATCCTATTTGTTTATCCATCTGATTTGCTTGGTTTTCTGCTGGTTTGTTTTTCTCCGGTTGATTTCAAAGAGAGCTTTTCTGCGTCCGAGATGTCATTTCTTTTGTTGTCACTTACGTTACAGATATTTCTCTTGGGCTGGAAATGTAGATCGATGGTAGAGTATTTGATTCACATGCCCAAGGCCATGGGTTCAACTTCCCAGCATCTCAAAACAAAAACAAAATCAGTATTTCTCTCAATTCTTCTCACGTCTTTGATTTTAAAGTATGCAGCCTTTGGGATGGAGAGATGTTCCATTGGAAGAGTGCTTGCCTAGCAAGCATGAAGTCCTGGCTCTTTGCCTTGTACCACCTAACCCTATGTGGTCATGCGTGCCTATAGTCTAAGCACTCAGAGAGATGGAAACAGGAAGATCAGAAGGTCAAGGCCATCATTGGCAATACACCAAGTTCAAAGCCATATCTTGTTCCCCAAAGTAAGAAAATAAATAAAATCTATGATCTTATTAAACATACCTCAACAAATTCATCATCTACATTTCTTCCTTAGCAGTCCTGAAATTCTGCTACACCTTAAAATCCTTCTCTTATTCAAACCATTAAAATATTTATGTACATTCTCTTCTGATTTTTTTTCAATACTGAGGACTAAACTAGGTTAGTCTTAGGGTTTTACTGCTATGAGCAGACACCAGGACCAATGCAAGTCTTAAAGGACAATATTTAATTGGGACTAGCTTACAAGTTCAGTCCATTATCCTCAAGGTGGGAGCATGGCAGTATCCAGGCAGGCTGAGCTGAGAGTTCTACATCCTCATCTGAAGGCTGTTAACATACTTACTTCCAGGCAGCTAGGATGAGTGTTTCATAGCCCATACCCACAGTGACACACCTACTCCAACAAGGCTACACCTTCTAATAGTGCCACTCCCTGGGCAGAGCATATACAAACCATCACACTAGGGCCTCATGCACCCTGGGCAAGAATTCTACCTCTGAGTTAAATTGTTAGTCCCATGCTTAGTTTTTCTTTGCTGTTGTTGTTGTGGTTGTTGCTGTGGTTGTGGTGGTTGTTGTTGCTGCTGCTGTTGTTGCTGTTGTCGTTTATGTTTTTGAAACAGGGACTCACTGAATTGCCTAAGCTGGAATTATACTTGAGTTCCCCCCTACCATAGGCCCAGGTAAACCTACCACTTGTGACCCAACTCCTACCACCTCAGACTCCTTAGTGTCCAGCATTACAGATCTGTGGTAGCAGGCCCAGATCTCCTCTAGTATTTTAATGGGATTTTTGAATACTTACAATCGTAAGTTGTTACAAGCTTATTTGTGTATAAGAAATGGATGAAGTAAGGATCCAACTTCAACTCTTTCTAATTGCCCCAACATTATTTACAAATAATCTATTTTTCCCGAAAGCATTGAAATGACACATAAAATTTCTTGTGTATTTGGTTCTTTACCTAAACTGTATAACTTTATGGATCTTTCTGCCTTTTCCTTATTTCCTGCCCTCATATTTTATGGACAGCATTAATTAATATACTCAGGCAATGAGCTAACTCATCTCCAAAGTCATTCCATCATTTTTTTCAAATTTCCTGGACTTCTCATAATTATTCTTTTATATTTCATAATTGTGCATATATTTCATTTGGGGTATTTTTTTAAAAATCTACCTACCCCAAAAACTTGCTGGGATTTTAATAAGGTTGTTTTGGACCTTCAGAGGAATCTGGGGAGAAATGAATCTATGATGGATAGGGACTTCTGTTCAAAAGCAAGCTAGGTCTCACCATTTATACGTGTCTTCTTTTTATACCCCCTTATAAAGTTTTATAGCCGCCTCCCCATAAATCTCACCAATGCTCAATCTGTGAAAGTCTTCCACCAAGCGAAACACTATTTCCCATGAAGTCAAAGCATAGAACCTTCACAGAATTTGGAAGGGTCCCCTCACATGCCGTAGTGACACTCCACCCACCTACTCCCCACTTTGGGCTGTCAGCAGGAGGATCACCTCTTGGACATTGGAATAGGCACACCAATTAATCAACAGTTAACCAGTAGAAGTTGACTGTATGTCCAGCCCATGATAGTGGTATGAAATATAGACCCTATTTTGTTAAGAGTTTATAAGATGCTTAAATAGATCGAAGGTATCGCCTGTAAACAATAGAGTCTTATGTTGGCCTGTGCACTATGGGCTCTGCTTCTGAGAAACTAAAAGGATGTGTCTGGACAGTCAGGGAAGCTCTCAAGGCAGAGATGAGAACTGAGCTGGGTTCAGTTAGGTAAGTAAGTGGATCTCATTTTGATAAGTAAAGAAAAGGAATAAAGATAGATGTGATGGAGCCTGACTGTGACTCTAGTCTTTCAAGAGGCTGAGGCAGGCAAACTGCCATGAGTTCAAGGACAACCTGAGCTATGTAGTAATAGCCAATATATCCTGGAGCTATAGAATGAGATCAAGTCTCAAAACAAAGAGAGAGAGGGAGGGGAAGAGGGAGGGGGAGGAGAGGGGAGGGGAGGGAGAGGGAGAGGGAGGGGAAGGGGGAGGAGAGAGGGAGAGGGAGAGGGAGAGGGAGAGGGAGAGGGAGAGGGAGAGGGAGAGGGAGAGGGAGAGGGAGAGGGAGAGGGAGAGGGAGAAGGAGGAGGGACTAGAGAGATTACTTAGTGGTTAAGAGCAAATTGCTGCTCTTCCAGAGGACCCAGGTTCAATTCCCAGTACCCTTACGGCATCTCACAGGGATCTCTAACTCCAGCTCCGGGGCATCTGATGCTTCTGGCCTCCAAGAGTCCTTGCACTCAAGTGTACTTATACACATGCAGAAGTAGCAGATACACTTTATCTGGGGACTCTCTGCTTTGTGGGTAAGCAAAGAGGAGACTCAGTGGGGCTGTGGGTACCTGAAACCATAAGATGCTAAGTTATCTGCTTAACCAGTATTGGCAGCTGAAAGGAATCCTCAGACCTCTTGGCTTCTAGATACATGCACAGGTTTTAATGGCTACACAGAAAATATTACATACAACATTAAGAAGACCCAAGTTTAAAAAAATGATTAAAACAAAAAAGACATAAGTAAATATTGGTTTTCCCTTATCCCAGAAATGTGCTAAAGTAGAAAAATAATTGTTGTGTGTTATGGAAGCATGTCCAGGTTTGCAGCCAGAGATGCTTGAAACTGAGTCTCAGTTCCATCAGTGAAATGCTGCTTATGATACTGCATGAGTCCCATACGCCCAGGGCCCAATATGTACCTGTGTAAATTGAGACTACAGAGCCCATCCCTCCTGCCTGACTGCTGCTGCCGGCACCACCCAGATCTTAGCAGAGTTTCTCTGTGCTAGTTTCTGCCTGTTTTCACACCCCAGAAGAAAGTAGTTATAAGAAGGAGGAATCCATCCAAGCCAGGTCTGGAAAGGAGAGCCATCGCAGGCCAGTGGACAGCAGGCGTTAGTAGAAGGAAAGAGGCCAGGGAATGTTGCAGAGGCTCAGCTCATTGCAGCCAAGTTCAATGGGTCTTAAATTCCAGCCCAAGCAGTTTGAACTTTATCCTACTAACGATAGGGGCCATAAGAGAACTGAATACGAGGGAACCAATCCCATGCTTTTCCCTGAGAGCTAAGAAACGCAAGACAACAAATTTTAAAAATAAGTTTGTACGCCTGGTGCTATAGCCCAGTTGGCACAGTGCTTGCCTGGTATGCATGAAAACATCAGTTCCCTCTCAATGCACTTAAGCAGGCGTGGTGTGCCTACCTGTGATTCCAGGACTCAGAAGGTGAGAGTAGAGGAGTCAAAAGTTCAAGGACATCCTCAGCTATGGACTGAAAGTGGGGTGTTCATGTTGCTATTATTGTTTAAATAATTTTTTCTGTCATTTTTATACATTTATATATGTATTGATCGTATCTATCTACTACTTTCTCCTTCCAACTTCCTCTAACCTCCCCGCCCTGCTCCAATCTTCTTCCCGGCTTCATGATCTTCTTTCTTTAATCTTTGGTTTACAAAGTGAGTTTAAAGCCAGCCTGGGCTGCATGAGACTGTGTCTTAAAAATGAAATAAAATAGCTGCAGAGGAATGCCTCAGTCAGCGAAGTCCTTGCTCCATGCACAAGCATAAGAACTTTAGTTTGACTCTTGTCGTGCACACTAAAGGGTCGGGTGTGGTTGCATGCACTTGCTGGGGAGGAGAAGAGAGGAGCCCTGGAGTTCACTGGCTGGGTGGGCAGTCTAGTCTAAAAGCAGGTTCCAGTGAGAGATCTCATCATCATTAAATGGATGACTCCTGTGAGTGGCACCTATAGTCTTGACAAATGAGTGCATATGTGTACTTGCACAAATAAATAAGTACATCTGTGTGGCTTGGAATGGTATTTCTCACCTGAGTCTTGCTCAGAAGCAGGTCTGATGCACTGGATCAAAGATTCTATGTTTTTTCCCCATTTGTGTGTGTGTGTGTGTGTGTGTGTGTGTGTGTGTGTGTGTGTGTGTGTGTGTGTATTTGTATGTGTGAGAGTAAGCATGTGTGTGTATGTGAGCACACATACAAGTATGTGTATATGTGTGTGTATGTGTGTGATTGTGTATGTATGTGTATGTATTTGTATATGTGTGTGTGTGTGTGTGTGTGTGTGCACAAGCACACATTCAGGCATGTGTGTATGTGTATGTATGTGTGTGAGTGTGTGTGTGCGTGTATGTGTGTTTGTATGTGCAAGGGTGTGTGTGCATGTGGGCATGGGCATGTGTATGAGAATTCATGCGTGTGTGTACAAGAACATGTAGAGACACAGATTGGTGCTGGGAATTATTCTCCATCACTCTTCTATCTTACTCATTGAGGTGGTATAACTCAACCAAACCAATAGCTCACTCATGGCTAGTCTCACTAGCCGGTTGGCTCTAGGTATACCCTCTCTCCATCTTCAAAAGCTGGAATTACAGGCAGGTCACAATGCCTAGCCAACATGTATGTGGATTCTAGGAATTAGAAAACCCATCCTCATAATTGTACAATAAGCATTTCAACTACTGAGCCATGTCCTCAGACCAACTATTATATGCCTGTCTGTCTGTTTGTCTGTCTTTTATTCTTTTGGATTTTTGGAGCTTTTTGGTTTTTGTTTGTTTTAGTTTGGGGTTTGAGGTTTTTTGCTTTGTTTTTTTGTTTGTTTGTTTGCTTGTTTGTTTGTTTTGTTTTTGTTTTGTTTTTGTTTTTGAGACAGTGTTTCTCTATGTAACCCTGGCCATCCTGGAACTTGCTCTGTAAACCAGGAACTCAGAGATCCACCTTCCTCTGCCTCTGAGGGCTATGATTAAAGATGTGTACCACCACCACCCAGCCAGATATTGCATCTCTAAAACAAGCCTGAGTATAGCTTATCCAGAAGTTTCACTTCTTTGAATAGCTAAGGGCTAACATGCTTTTTATTTTATTATGTTTATTCTAGACTACTATCGGTGTAATGTATGTTAGCAAAATGCCTATCATAACTTGTTGTGCCCTATGTTAGGCTATGAACAGAGACAGAGTCAAACCCAAACTCTCTTTTCTAGAAGTTCACATTCTAATTAGAGACAAATACGAGGGATAGACCAGAGAACTGGAATGAAGGTAGAGAGTGACAGAGGATGCATCGTAGGGACAGAGGAAGCACTTGGGATGTTCTGGGTGGTAAGGAATTGTTGGTGAAGGGGGACCCATCTAGTATTTAAGAACATGAAGAGAATCACTCATGAATGAAGTGCTGAGCCATCAGAGGGATCTTTACAGAGGATGTCTGTAAGCATGGTAGTCAATGATTACCTTAGGAACCAGTTACTGTAAACGGCTACCCTGCTTACTCTTATCTCCAGTTTGTTTTAAAACTTAACATGAGTCTGTTGGCCCCAAAGACATTATATTTGCTGGATGAGTTTATGATCTCTGCAAATGGGGATGGAAAAACCTCAAAGGGGGTTTCCAAATCCAGGAGGGCTTCCTTTTTACAGGATCAGTGCTGAAAGAATTAGCAAGCGTTTTATATTTTTCTAGCTTTTATTGGGCCAGACTCTTTCTGCTAGGGAGAGGCAGTTTGGCTGAAGGTGTAGTCACACACTGCTAATAAGAGAATGGGGGCGGGGGGTAGGGGGGGTGGGAAGAGCCTCACTCCATTTACAAGTTCATCAAACTGGTTTCACCTCCCACTGGCTCCCCTGAGATCATAGATTTGCCTGATGATAACTGTGAAATAAGTTAAATCTGAATTTATAATCCAAGAGTCCCTGAATGTCACAGCCTAGCGGGATGCTACAAACCAGAGCTCAGTATTGGTGCTCTGTACACCAAATAAACGATGCCACTCTGATCTGCAAGCAAGCTCACTGGTTCTGGCTTTGCACCAGTCCTAGGTAAAAGCTTTTGGGTATGCACAGTAAGCAGGGTGGGAATAAAAACGACACCCCCTCTCCTTTTATCCCCATAGTGATGGTATAAGGTCAGCAGAGTATAAGCACATTGATACTAACAGAGAAGGTTTCTGGGGTCAGCAGTGAAAGATTTCCTCTCAATGTCTCTGTCCCTTACCTGCAAGGATCTCCTACAAGCTCCAAAGGTAAAGCTTTATGTTTGTGTCATCTTTAACACAGTGACAAATCCAGCTTTGATAGTCAAGCTGTCGTGGGAATTACACAAAATAGGATCATTTTTAAAACTAGCTAGTATGTGATTTAACATATCTTGTGGGATTGTTTGGATTTTTTTCTGAGTTTTAACTGAGTCCATAATTAGTTTGTATGGGGGAGGGATTGGAAAACACCAAAAATCACCAAAAGGAAAGTTCACCCACAATTCCCTTGCCTGAGGATTAGCAGTGTTGACAGATGCTCATTGTCCATTCTTCCTATCTTTATATCTGTCAACATATATATTCTGTTTTCCTGAGTGCTATTCTGCCGGTTTGGGGCCTTTATTCAAATTGGCTGCCTAGATTCAAAGATTCAACTTTTAAACTCTACTTCCCACCTGTTCTGTGACCTCTGGGAACTTACTTGTAGAATCTGGGCTTCTGTCTGTCAGCGTGGAATAACCATGGTCTCTAGACCAGAAATGCAGGCTGGAAATGTACATCACAGTGAAAATAGCATCCTTTGTAGCTTGACATTGCATGGACAAGTGGAGCTGTCCTAAGAACGGGGATGATGAAATGAAGAATTATCCTAGTTTCTTATCCAGTTACCATGGTAAAATACACTGACAAAAGTAACCCAATGGAAAAGGGGGTTTATTTCAGCTCACAGTTCTGGGCTATATACAGTCAGTCCACCACTGCAAGGAAGCCAAAACAGCAGGAACAAGAAGCAGCCATTCACACCCACAGACAAAAGCAGGGAGAGAATGAATGTGCGCACACTTGCGCTCAGCTGCTTTTCCACTCTTACACAGTTCAGAAGCCTCTTCCAAAGGAATGATGATGCCCACAGTGGGCCTACCTCAACTAATGTAATCAAGACAATCCCTCACAGATTGTCCAGATGCCAATAGAGCAACCTTCTCTAGACAGTCATTTGTTGAGGCTCTCTTCCGAATTGCATCAAGCTGGCAATTAAAACTAACCACCACACAGGCAAAAGGGGGTCATGCTTTTAGCCCAGTGATTGGTACAAAGAAAGAATTTTGTTAAAGAGTAACTGTGGTTCTACAAGGATGCCCTGTGGTTGCAATGAGTGTCGTTGGCTCACAGCAAGTTGAATGTTTAGTGCTTACTCTTCAGAGTTGTGGAATAGACCCTATAGGATGACCTCCTTGGAACATGTCCAACCAACATGCTTCTCTCTGAACGGGCCCTGCTGGGTGTTAGCCTTTGATCCTTACACTTCACAAACCTCCTAAATCACTCAAAGCCCCTAAGAGCCAATTGACGTAGCTGGGTCTAGGAGAACATCTGTTCCCCAACGTTATCCCTTCTTATCTAAGCCTCACCTCCTCCTCCTAGCACACAACAGAAGGTAGAGGAAAATAATAGAAATGCCTCACACAAGTGCTAAGGTCTCATCCCCCACCCCAGCCCTTTCAGAGGGCTGTCTCATTAGGTCTGCTTAAAAAGCATGATCCTAAGACTGCCAAGGAAATCAGAATTGGCCATGGGGTCACTAACAGTGTTTCCCAGGGATATCTCTACTGCGGGTCAAATCAAATCAGATGTATGTTTCCGAGGTCTATGTGTTAGCTTCAAATTACAGCTATAAATGGCACAAGAATCTCTGAATTAGATATTCAGTCATTGATCAAATATTTATGAAGCATCTACTATGTGCCAGGGACTGAGCTTCCCAGGGCAAAAGGGAGTCTCAGTTCACATCTTTAAATACTTTAGGTCCCTCAAAAAGGAATGTCTCTCACTTTAAGGTCAAAATGTCAACTCATCTCTACCTATACTAACTTCTTCCTGAGGAAGGGAGAGCAGGCCTGAGGCCTGCCAGTCTGGAGCAATCCAAAAAGTACTAAGAATGTTGTATTTCTATCTTTTTTTTAACTATGGCTTTCCATTTATAGCAAATGATTCATATTTTCAATGAGTAATAAAAGCTTCTCTTAAGAGTATAGTTCTGGGCTGGGGAGATGGTTCAGTGGGTAAGAGTGCTTGCCATGCAAGCATGAAGACCTGAGTTCAAATCCCCAGCAGCCATGTAAAAAGTCAAACCATGGTCCCAACACACCTTTAACCTCACTCCTTGAAGGGAAGGCAGAGCCAAATGTCCTGGGACTTACTGGTCACCTGCCTCGCCCTGGGTTCACTGAGAAATGCTGTCTTGATAGGACAAGGTATAAAGTGAGAAAGGACAGCACTTGCCCTCCACTGGCCTCCATGAGTGTACAAATTATATATATACACACACACACACACCATATACAGCACAAACACAAAGGCATAGCTTATGAATTTATGTCTCATTAAAGTAACGATTCAGCACTTACAAACATTTAATCAAAAGTATCTTTTGTATGCATCTATCAGACTATATATTTTTAATTGTCCTACAAAGTAATAGGTTTCCTTGTGGAAATTTTATACAGTTTTTTTTTATTAATCTCCCTGTCTCCTTCTTGTACCCCATAGTTCAGGTACCAAAAGTGAATGGATTTAAAGAAAAGCGTTGTGTTAGTGGTGGCTCAGACTGACATTAATTAGTCAACCTAGTCTTGAGGTAGGTCAGGAGTCCCGGCCTTTGGAGAGTTCCTGGTCCTTTTACAACTGCCATGCCAGCTGTAGTCTGTTTTCTGAGGAAAATACAGGACGGTTTCATGCAGCTCCCGGAGCTCGGAGATCACATGGACCCAGCATGGGACTTAAGTGTGAGAAAGCGTTCTAGTGAGAACCCTTGCCTGTGGACTGCGACCACTGTCCCCTTCCTGGTGGCAGCCTGCTAGCAGAGCCAAAGCTGTGCGTCAATGTGCTCACAGCATCCATGAGAGTTAAACTTAGGGAGAGCTTTCTGTGCACAAAGCCCTCAGCAAAACTAAAGTCACCTTATCCCTGCAGAAAGCAACTCCCATGTTCCAGGGATCTGAGCGGCTCCCTCAGGGACTGGAGGGGGGATCTTCTCTCACCCCATTCCTGAGAATGCAGATTTGCCCATCTATGACCTCAGAAAAGAACTTCAAATCCCTGACTCCACTGCTCCACAAACATTGTTGGATCCAATCAACGGGAACGGGTCCTAGTGGCTACCTGCTGCTCTCCAAGCTGAGTGGTCTTGAGTGAGTCGCCCTCCTTCACTTAGTAGGCATACTTAAGAGACTTGCCAAGGCTCAACAATCTAAGATTCAGAACCTGAAGCACTGGAATTGCTTCGATAGTGGAAGAAGCAGAGCCAGACTCAGAGACCAGGGAGCGTTCACAGTGAGTTAGTGACACTGTCAGAGAACCCTCTGCAGCCTGAGCCACAGCACAGAGCACCTGCCTTCCAGGAACCTGCTTTTCCTGTTGTACTTATTCCTGTCTCCTGAGGAAGGATCTGCCCAGGGGAAAAGATCCACATGGCCCATCTTCTCTCATGCCAAAGAGGCTTAGCACCTTCTCCAATTAACTATGGGTTTCTGTACCCTACCAGGGCATTGGCTGGTCCAGCAAGTAGAGCCTTAGTCCTCATGTGTGTTGGGGTGGAGGCAGGGAGCAGGATTTGGGAGTAAAGATCCCTAGGGAAGAAGTCAAAATATTCCTGGAATCTGTACCAGGGGCCAAACAGTCCTGGACTCACAGTGCCCCCTGGTGGTGAGCCAAGGGAAGCCCATACCCAACCCCACCTCCAGCAAGGAGCAGTATGTGCCTTCTCGAGGATACTAAGTACTCAGCTAGAATTACTAAATCCAAGAAAGGAAACTGATGGGGAAATAATTAAATCAAAATTATATGTAACGATATCAAGCATAGGTCCCAACGGTTTTTCCTCTTTATTTATTGTTTATTTGATTGATTAACTGATTGATGATTGATTGATTGATTTTTGGTGAAATTACAAGACCCATCAGTACAGGAGTAATTACTATGTGGCAAATGACTATTACTTTGGAGTTGATTGTGGGGCAGAGACCTGGTTTACAGCATGCCCCTATGGACTTAACAAGTTGCATCTAGTTCAATCCTAAACAACACTGGATGTAGTTGCTTCTACTAACTCCATTTTACTGATGAGAACCTGAGGTCCCTAGGGACAGTATGAAAGTCGATATATCAGGAAGGATATTCAGGGTTCTAACCCTGAAACAATTACACACACACACACACACACACACACACACACACACGACTCCCTGTCAGAAATTTCTGAGGATGCTGGATGTGGTGGCACACACCTGTAATCCCAGCCCTTGAGAGGTAAACATAGAAAGATCCAGAGTCCAAGGTCACCCTCAGTTACATAATGAGCTTGGGCTACAGGACAGTCTATCTTTAAAAGTTAACAAACAATAGAAGAAATCACCGCAGGACACAAACATGCTGGCAAATGCCTGTACGTCTCCACTGTGGAGACTAAGGACCATGTATTTAAAGCCAGTCTATACGCTTCCCAGATAGCTGGAAGATAGCCAGAGTTGAATAGTGAAGGCTCTGTCTTAGAAACAGTGCTTACTGGAGATCGGGTGGTACCATGCAAGGGTCTGAAGGAAGAGACAGGAAAACAATGCACAGTGCAAAGGGGACAAGAAAGACCAGAACAGCTACAGGAACCCAGAGTGGCAATGTACGGAGGATGTCACAGCACACAGTCCAGCAGGAGGGAAGCTTGGGACAGCCCTTAAGAAGCCAATGCAGCTAGCTGTCAGAGCTTACAGTACAGTTGGCCCAGAGGATCCTCACAGGGGAGTTTAGCCTACAGAAACAGATGTGCAAAGAGCGAGTGCCTGAGGCTTTTTAATCGCTGCAGATTGGAACAGTTAAATATTGGAGATCAATCACCTGCTTGACTGGCATTAGGGGACATGTTAAAGAAATTACTATGCATCCAGATTGGAATGTGACATGGCAGTAGTCGGGGTGAAGAAACGATATAGACCCAGACAAGGAGAAGTGACTGAGCCAAGCAATTTAGGGAAAGAGAGGTGGAGTTGGACCCCATTTAAGGAAAAAAAAATCACAGAAGAAAACCACAACTGTTAACTCTGGTCCTCCGAACTTGACTGGAGAAAGATTTTTTTTATTCTTTTATACATTTATTTTTGTAACCGGTCATTTTAACTCAGCATTATCATTTTTATAAGAAAATATATAAATCTGGAGGGGAAATGAAAATAATGTTTCCTGTCCAGAAGGGATTTACAATCTAGTTAGTAAACAAGGCCTCAGCCAGCCCTGGGACATAGCTTGACAATATTAACAAGCAACTAAGTGGCCAAATGGGACCAGCCTGTATGTGTTCAGCAGGGTGGGGGATAAAGAAACCACACTGACTTGACTGGAGTAGATCAGAGCAGAGTTCCTGATGGAGGCTGAAGACTGGGCAGGCTGTGTTGGCCCTCTGTATCCTCCAGTCCTGCATCCGAGAGTTTAACCAACCCTGCGTTAAAAGCATTAAGAGTGGAGCAGGAAGAAGGTTCAGTGGGCAAAGGGGCTTGCCGCTAGGCACAGTTACAGGAGGTCAGTACCCCAGATCCACGTAGAAGAAGGAGATAACTGACTCCCCAAAGATGCCCTTGGAACTGTATACCTACTCCTTGGCATGTGGCCCCTAGCACAAAAATAAACAAAAGAATAAATTTGCATAGACATTTGAGGGCAAAGGTCGAAGCTCTACTGGAGAGATGCAACTTGTTTCCCTCGCTCTTCCCTAAACACTGCGCAGTATAACAGCCATTTATGCGTCACTTATATCATGCGAGATTCTGAGTTATTGATTTGTTATCAGTCACCTAAGGAAGATGCAAAATGCATGGGAGGCTACAAGTAGGTCACAAGCAAATCTCTTGAACCATTTTATAGAAGCGCAAAGTCGCAGATTTTTTTTTTTTTACAAGAGCTGGGATCCTCCTCCCACTGATATGCGGACCACGTGCGTTTCAAAAGGCCCATCATTTGTTATAGGGTTAAAAAGTGTCAGAGCAAATAATAAGAATTTTACATGGTCCTCTCTTTCCTTCTATTTTCTCATTTACTTCTTCCTTTTTATCATTTCTGTTTCATTTTTGGTGGTTGTGGTGGTGGTGGTGGTGGTGGTGGTGGTGTTTTGAAACAGGGCTTCCTGTGGCCAGGGCTGACCTTGAAACTGAATATGTAGCTGACAATGACCTTGAGCTCCTGCTCCTCCTACTTCCACCTCCCGAGAGCTGGGATTTTCAATGTGTGTCACTACACCTTACCCCATGTACATAATTACTCTCACATACTCAAAAGAAGATTCTATGAAACAGTTACCGTTCGCATTTGATAGATGAGAAAGTAGCAGGCTTCATGAACACTTCTAAAGTCCAACAGCCAATTCTGGACACCAGGCCAGGTCATTTGAATTCCGCCTTATACTCATCTCTCACACTGCCCAAATTATCTTGAGAGGAAAGAATGCCTTATACTCACAAGAATGAATTGCACATGACTCCAGATTTGCATGAGAAAATCTATCCTCAGGTCTTTGCTTAAACTTTACAAGGCTATGGCCATAACAGGGTGCTTTCTAACAAAGTTTCAGCACAGGGTCTTGAACACAATCTTCACAGTGTGGAAGATGGCCTAGGAGAACACTTGCCATTAGCGGTATTGTGCTCTGTGTAGTCCTTAAAAGGAAGGATCCATTTGTTGCTCAATTCACTGCCATCTTCAACAGGCTTGACACCAGGCAAGGTTTCATGTTTATCCTCAGAAAAAAGGCTGTGTTGCTTTCAATCCTTCCCCTCTTTGGTCACATTGCGTCCATAGCTACCAGACTGGTTCCTATGCAACAAGACATGCTGCCTGGCTTTGTTCTCATCAGCACATACCTCCCAACGGAGTACATAGGCCTCCAATATCCATCACTCTTGTTCCTTTTCCTACTTAGTCAAGACCTGTTTCCTCGACCCCTCAGACTCGGTCTTGGAAAGATGCCCATAGCCAAAAGACATAAATCTCATCCCGCCAGGATGCTTCACGTTCATTTGCTACAGTTCAGTAGGTGTCTTGTCATGTTCACAGTGTCTTAATCCAAAGCCCTATTTTTGGATTAAGTGACGGTGTAATATTTGTCAGAATTAAAGCAGCACCTTATTGGTCTTAACATACAGCTAGAATGTAGCCCACTTCCACTTTTCCCCAGAGTTTAAAGAAGACGTCAGTCAGCATTGACACATGGGTATGCATAGTACTCTTTCCAAATAGAAACTCCTGGATGGCTTAGTCCCGCTCCAGGAGCCTGACTAAGCCATAACAGCCCGAACTACTGATTTGCTAAACTGAGAAGAATTGCAACTTCCCACAACAACAGGGTGAACCTCAAATTGTTGCAGGATATTTGAACCCTGAGATTGTGTTATTTACTAAAAAAAAAAAAAAAAAAAAAAAAAAAAAAAAAAAAAAAAAACCTGTTTCTAGTTGTGGTGTGGCCCTGCCCTTAGCACACACCTTTAATCCTAAACAATGAAGGCAAAGTTGTAGAAGGAATCACCCATGTTTGAAGGTGATGTTTAACTGAGTGACAGACGAAGTGACTAGTCAGAGAAAGGTTTGACAGAATAGGATCTACCCAACTCTCATGAGAGAGAGAGAAAAGGGAGGCAATGGTAAGAGGAAGCAGCGCAGAGGGAGAGAGGCGGGAGGCAGTTGTTCCTGAGAGAGTTTTACAGAGACAGGATGAAGAGTGAAAAGGCTAGACTCGGGTGAAGACAGGATGAGCCAGCAGATGAGAACAGATTACTAGAGTTTGCTTGAGACCAAACAGCAGTTCAGTCAGAGGCTGAGAGAGAAGTCCGGCTGACTCAGTCAGCTTGGAGAGGAGTTGGAGCTGGAACAGCTGAGCTGAATCAGCCCAGCCTGCATTCAGAAGGAACAAGGAAGGGGGGAATTTATTCAGCAGCAAACCTCAGAGGCTGAAAACCTTCTAGGTTAGATAAGATTGTATCGAGGCTAGAAGTTTCCAGGACAAGGCCTAAGTTAACAGACCAAGGCAATAAGCCTTGGAAGGAACAATTACTACAGGAGAATAAGAGTTATTTTTACATCAATTGACCAAGAAGGTGAGGTGTCCCCAGATGGAATGCGAGCACAACCCAAGCTTAAAGATGGGGTTTGGGGAGGGGCTTGGAAGTTTTGTTTTTGGTTTTTACTGCATTTTGTTTGGTTGGTTGATTGGTTGGTTGGTCATGGGGCACAGCATGGAACATGAAAGACCGTATGTCACAGGCTGGGTAGTGGGGTTAGAGAACACACTTAAAGTACAAAACGGTCTGTAAACTATAGTCACATTGTTTTAAATATGTAAATAAATAAATTCGATAGAAAGTCCTGAAAATGGATAGCAAGGAGGATTGCATGTGTGAATCCAGCCTGAATACAGACCTGTCTCAAAAATAATCTTGTTTAAGTATGGTTTTTCTGCATTATGTACTGTGTATTTAGATAAAGTGTAGGTTCAATGCCTGCAAACTTTCAGGCATGCTGTATGGCCAAGGACAATCCACTTCCCTGATCCAGGTCTCGGTTGCCTATATTTAAATTAGAAGTTGTTTTTAATTTGCTTCTGCTGTGAAATGATTTAGGGTCTCACATTCAGAGGGTAAGTTAATCATGTGCACAGACCACAGCATCTCATTGTCACCGGGCCACGCTCTCTCTTATTTTACTGATTTATTTCCTTCTAGTCCCATCTCCTAGTCCATGTCCATCTGCCTTCACCCCTAGGCAAACATTAAGTGTCTCATATCGTTTTGTGATGTGTTTTTTAATTTCAAAGCATTTCTGCAAGACACATATGGTTGTTTGTTGAATTACTTAAATGAAATCATTCATAAATCTCACTCTGTTTTGCATGTTTTACCATGGGGAAGAAACGGTGTATCTAGACTCTTTCCATACTGCCGTAAGTTTGTTATCCTGGGACATAAGTGCTACCCATTATCCAGTTTTACATATGCCTCCTCCCTCCTCTTCCCCAGGCTTTCTCCTATTCTCTGTGACCACAGCAACACTACCAAAAGCATCCTCCTGTATGCCACCTTATGGTCCTGTGTGAAATTCTTTGAGTAAGGTTTGGCCTGGAACAGAATAGCCCAGCTTGATTGTGTGCACACACACATAGCTGAACCAAGTAGTGCCGGTGTCTCCTCCTAAATGTCTAGACTGCCTGTGTCCTTAGCAGCCAAAGCCAGGGCCTCCTTGTGTCCCCCACAGCCTTATTCAGCAGCCATCTAATGTTTTCCATCATCTTAAAGGCCATGGTTTGTCTCTTTATGGATTCTACTTCAATGTAACTTGACTGCCTGATACTTTGAGCATCTTGTCTCCATGTGAATTACCTATTTTTTGTATCCACTTTTTCTTCTCTGCGTATCCTGCTCCTGGGAATTCCGTGTTCTTCTTGGGTTCTCATTTTTGTCTGAGCTTGGAGATGGGGAGATGCTTTGCTCCTTTGACTAGTTACCTGGTTGACTGGGAGATTTGCTCCTTTGACTAGTTACCTGGTCGACTGGGAGATTTGCTCCTTTGACTAGTTACCTGGTCGACTGGGAGATTTGCTCCTTTGACTAGTTACCTGGTTGACTGGGAGATTTGCTCCTTTGACGAGTTACCTGGTTGACTGGGAGATTTGCTCCTTTGACGAGTTACCTGGTCGACTGGGAGATTTGCTCCTTTGACTAGTTACCTGGTTGACTGGGAGATTTGCTCCTTTGACTAGTTACCTGGTTGACTGGGAGATTTGCTTCTTTGACGAGTTACCTGGTTGACTGGGAGATTTGCTCCTTTGACTAGTTACCTGGTTGACTGGGAGATTTGCTCCTTTGACTAGTTACCTGGTTGACTGGGAGATTTTTGTTGCTGATTTTGGTGGGGTGGGAGGGTTGTTTCTTTGCTTGTGTTTAGACAGACTCTCATTTTGTACCTGACTCTGAAACTCAAGCTGGCCTAGAAATACGTATTCCAGGATGACCCAGATTTTTAGCAATCCTCCTGACTCAGCCCCCTGAGCACTAGGACTAAAGGCAAGAACCATCATATAGATATTTTAATTTAACTTAATGTTTTTTAATTTATTTGAAGTGTTGCAGACATGGAGGTCAGAGGACAAACTAGGATCTGCTGTGTCCTTCCTCCATGTTGGTTCCAAATTCATGTTGCTTGGCTTAGTGACTTGAACCCAAGGCCTCACTCGCACACAAGGACTCTACTACTAAAATACTCACCTCCTTTTTTCTTGCTAGAGTATTTCTTATATTTTAAATAACCTTTTAGCTGTTTGTCTCATGGATTGACAGGGTAAGGACTGACCTATGAAACCTAACAGTCAGGACTGTTGCAGCAATTTACCTAAATCAGGAAAGATTTCATAAACAGAGGGAAGTTACTGAGTTAGAATTCATTCATTTTCCTTTCCTTTATTGTTATTTATTTATTTATTTATTTATTTATTTATTTGTAAGTCTGTAACTCACTATGGAACCAGGGTTAGAATTCATTCATTTTCCTTTCCTTTATTGTTATTTATTTATTTATTTATTTATTTATTTATTTATTTATTTGTAAGTCTGTAACTCACTATGGAACCAGGCTGGCCTTAAACTCACAGAGACCCACATACCTCTGTATCCCAAATTCTGGGATCAAAAGTGAACATACCTGATTCGTGTGTGTGTGTGTGTGTGTGTGTGTGTGTGTGTGTGTGTGTGTGTGTGGTGGTGGTGGTGGTGGTGTTGTTGTTGTTGTTGTTGTTGTTGTTGTTGTTGTTGTTGTTCACAGAGGCCAGAAGAGGATGTCAGCTCCATTAGAGCAGGAGATTGAGACAATTAGGAATTTCTATGTGGGAGTGCTGAGATCCAAACTCTGGTCTTTGTGATAAAGCCTCGAGGCCTCTTAAGCAATGAGCATCTGTCCCAGCCCTAGAGTAATTTGTTCATTTCAAAATGAGAAAGGCTAGCCATCCAGGATTTTAAAAAAAAAAAAAAAATCACATGGGACAAGGCCCAAGGGTGACAAAGCTACCATTGAGCACAGAGTAGGAGAGCCACTGAGTAGAGAGTGTACTAACCAACTGCTGTCTGTCTTTGTGTCTGCACCCCTTCAGGCTCCCTGTTCTCCACCCTAAAGCCCCCGGACGCCGTATTCAAGGTAGTGTTCTGGCTGGGCTACTTCAACAGCTGCCTCAACCCCATCATCTACCCGTGCTCCAGCAAGGAGTTCAAACGCGCCTTCATGCGTATCCTGGGGTGCCAGTGCCGCGGTGGCCGTCGCCGCCGCCGCCGTCGCCGTCTAGGAGGCTGCGCTTACACCTACCGGCCGTGGACCCGCGGCGGCTCGCTGGAGAGGTCGCAGTCGCGGAAGGACTCTCTGGATGACAGTGGCAGCTGCATGAGCGGCAGCCAGCGGACCCTGCCCTCGGCGTCACCCAGCCCGGGATACCTGGGTCGTGGAACGCAGCCACCCGTGGAGCTGTGCGCCTTCCCCGAGTGGAAACCCGGAGCGCTGCTCAGCCTGCCAGAGCCTCCTGGCCGCCGCGGCCGCCTCGACTCCGGGCCACTCTTCACTTTCAAGCTCCTGGGCGAGCCTGAGAGCCCGGGGACCGAAGGCGACGCCAGCAATGGGGGCTGCGACACCACAACTGACCTGGCCAACGGGCAGCCGGGCTTCAAGAGCAACATGCCCCTGGCGCCCGGGCACTTTTAGGGTCTCTCTTCATCCACCCGCCCCCGAACACACACACATCGGGGGTTGGGGGAAGAACACCATCATGGGAGGTGGGAGGGCGCGTGGGGGGAGTGTGTCAGTCCTGAGTAGACACAAGGTCTCAAGGGGACAAAGGGGAGGGGGTGGGGAGAGGGGCAGCTGCTTTTCTGGCAGAGGCATGGGTGCCAGGTACAGCGAAGAGCTGGGCTGAGCATGCTGAGAGCCTGGGGGCCCCCCCTACGCCGGCCGGGACTTAAGTCTCTCTCTCTTCTCTCTCTGTATATACATAAAATGAGTTCCTCTATATGTATTTATCTGTGGGTACACGTGCGTGTGTCTGTTTGGTGTACGTGTGGGCTGCGTGGGTGCGTGTGTGAGGCCTGCCCGCAAGCATGTGCTGGGGCAGAGTGAGTGTGACCCCTGGTGATGTCTAGGTGTGTTGTTTGTTTCTTGACTTTGTACCTCTCAAACCCCTCCCTGCTCTCCAGTCAATGCTGGCCCTTTGATAGGGTCGGAAAACAAGTCAAATATTAAAGATCATTTCTCCTGTGCGCCTTTGAGTGATTTGTGAAGGAGAGCCTTGTGTTTCCTCTTCCTTCAGGTCTGATCAAATCCTAGGACTTTTCTTTTGGGGCAGGCCAGGAGGAGTTAGACTATTATTATTAGTGACATTGTTATGATTATCGTATTTATGATTACATTTTTATTTATTATTTTATGTATTTAAAAGAGGTATTCAGGTGCCACAACAGATGTGGAAACCAGAGGACTCCTTGGAGGAGTCAATACCACAAAAACTATAGACAAGGCCATTCCAAAAAGTACACACACACACACACACACACACACACACACACACACACACACATATTTGCAGACAATTAGGGTCCCTTATCTTGGATCTCCTGGGTTAATCACAACTTCCAAGGTACACAAGTATCCTACACTGAACCAGAATTATCTCAGCCAAGTCCTGGTTTTTATAGATGGGTGACTGAGGTTAAGATTTTGGCATGGGCCAGCAAGACACTGAGCAGGTAAAGGTGTTCGCTGCCAAGCCTGAGGACCTGAGTTCGATCTCTGGGACACACAAGGTAAAGCAGAGTCTGGACTCTGGCAAGTTATGCTCTGACCTCCTCCCATGCATTATACCACTGGGCTTGTACACACACACAAGCACACACACAATGTAATAGCAATGTTTTTTCTTTTTTAAAGAACTTGACAAAGTGTTATTAAAGTTACACTTCCTTTGCTTGTGTCTCCAGGACTGTGTGTCTCTGTGCTGCAACTAATAACATTCTCCCAAATGCCTCTTCTTGTTCCTGCATAGAATAGGGAACTTAATGGGGGGCGGCAGGAGCTGCTTAGACCTTACTCCCAGGGAAGAAGAAATAACTTGGATCCTCCAAAAACACTTTATTGGCAATACAAACCTTGTTTCAAATTATTCATCTACAGCAAGAGAACGTAGAGAGGACAGAGGCTGGCTGTCCCGCTTCTTCCTCCCTTCCATTCCTTTCCCAGGCCTGTCCCAGTCACCCTGCGGCCTCACAGATCTGGTAAAGCAAAAGCAACTTAGAGCAGCAGGGTCTGGGGTCAAGCCCTACTTCTGCATGGCCTCGGGCCCTTCATCTTGCTGCCTCTGACCTCGTTTCTCACCTCACAAGCAGACATGATCCTGCAGCCCACCAAGAAGTAGCAAGGTTCGCCGAGGTTGTCCCTAGTGTAAACACTGGCATGCAAATGTCTGGATAGATTCGACTTATAATTCTGATCTTGGAAATCTGAAACCACAGGCACCAACGGCATTTCCCGTGCTGCTTGGATATAGTCAGTTCATCACTTTCTGGTATCTGGAGGTCACCCAGGGCTGGGGTGTTGGGAGGAGCTGTTGAGGAGTGGTGGCAGCTGCCTGCCTCCCTCCAGAGTGAGCATTGGCCAAGTAGTAGCTAGCACCCTGCCCCCCAGAGAGTACTGGGCTCGGGATCAGCCTCAAGCCCAAGCCAGCATGATGCTGATCCCTCCATGTCCCTCACTGTGTCCAGGCCCGGGGAGGGGGGCAGGGTTTACCAGAAGCTCTGGAGCTAGGCAGGTCTGTCTAATGTGAACTCCAGCCTAGCACAGAGCAGGGCCACACTACACTCTCCAGCCATCCAGGTGCTGTTGGGTCATCTGTCCCCGCTCAGACAGGCTGCAGAGTAAATCTGTCAATCCTAGAAAAGTAGCAAGTGACTTGACAAGCTAGATGGACGGGTCTCCCTCCAGACCCAGGATCAAATCCCACTTCTGCCACTCGGCAGCTCGTCGTGTTCAGCAACCTACATCACACAAGTCTAACCTCAATTGCTTTTGCTGTGAAATGTGGACAATCAATCATAGTGTGTGCTTTTAACACTGAAAAGATAAAAGGAGATGGTGAGGGTTGAGTTCTGGCATAATGTAGAAGACCGCCAGGCCAGACACTGACGAACAGTCAGTATGTAGCAGCTGTGGGTGGAGGTGTTCATTATTCAGTTCATTATTTCTACATGGATATATGAAATTTAGAAAATCTGAATATATAGACCAAATGAGCTTCAAGTTGTTCAGAGATTACAGAGCCGTGGGCCTCAATATCCACTTCTTTCCAGGGGTTCTTTTGATTTGCTTCTTTCTTGAGATAAGACTTGTTATATGTCCAGGAACATCCTCCTGCCTCAGCTTCCCAAGTGTTCATCAGCTAGGTAATGTACCACCATGCCTTGCCAGAGTTCATCTTTAAAAATAAAGGCACGTGTTCATCCCAGAGTTACAGAATGTTGTGGGTCAGAACTGGTGCCTTCTTTCTGCAACCTCTGGAGGTTGAGGCTAGTTTGAGGCCAGACTGGGGCTACACAGTTCCAGGCCAGCCTGAGCTGCGAGTGTGATCCTGTCCTAAGACAAATCAAAAAGAATATGGTTTCCCGAAGCCCAGAGAAAGATTACTAAAGAGATCAGGCCAAAACAAAACTAAGATTTTAAAAGATTAATAGAAGCTGGATTAGTATAGCCCACCTGTAATCCCTCTAAGCATTTGGGAGGTAAGGCAGGAGGATCAGGAGTTCAAGGCCAGCCTCTGCAACCCTGGGCTACAAAAGACCCTTTCTCAAGATAATCTATTGATTTTAAGTTAATAAAGCACTGGAGGTGGGCTGAAGAGGTGTCTCAGTGGATAAAGTGCTTTCTACACACACCTATATAATAAGCAGGGCACCAGTCTCAGTCCACATCTCAATCCCTGTACCTAAGACTCAGGGAACCTCAAGGAAGAGAAAGGATGTCTTGTAAGAGCCAGAGGACCAGGATGCCTGCGTGCTACGTAGTGTTTTCTACACCAGACAAGGATGCTGTACTCATGAACTCTCAATAGTGTGGTTACCTGAATAAGACCTGCATAATGACAACACCAGCCCACATACCAACTCAAGGGAGAGGTCACATGGTCCCACCCCTAGATCAAGAGCTACAGTCAATTCATGGCTGCTGAGAGGGTGGTAATCCATCTTCTCTAGGCATGAACCCCCTGGTAGATTATCTAAGCCTAAGTACTCAGCCCTAAGCCACATGCAAGAGCAACACTAAATGGGACAGGCAGACAGACAGACAGATAGACAGACAGACAGACCGACAGACAGACAGACCGACCAATGGACAGACAGACAGTAACAATAATTATAGAAGAGGTCATGAATTTGAAGCGTGAGTGGGGAAAGAAGAACACTGGAGAGCTTAGGCAGATGGAGAGAGGAGGGTGGAAATGACATAAATAACATACAGAATTTGAAGCCAGGTGCTCTGGTGCTCATCTGTAGCCCCCACACTGGGTAGATGGAGACAGGTAGATCCTGGGCTCACTGGCCAGTCAGTCCAGCCAAAACAGCAAGGTGTGGCTTCATTGTGAGATCCTCAAAAAAAAAAAAAAAAAAAAAAAACCAAAGTAGGGAATGATTGAGGAAGATGCCTATGCTGACCTTGGCCTCCACATGAACACATATCGGGTGAGCATGGCTGCTCACATGTATTGCATATATGTGCATACATGCACACATACATACACATGTACATGCACAAATTGCAGGTGGTGTTAAGAGTATTATATGGAAAAAGAAAGCGTATGGTGTCTCAAACAGCACATCCTATGGCAGATGAGCTGGAGATGGAGGCACAGAACAGCTGCAAGCATGCACTGAGGTTCAAGTCAGTGCTCTAACCTAGACTGGGCACCTCTGCCCTGGGCCTGAAAGTCTTGCATGTAAGCTGAGAATCTGTTTAGTACTGATCTCCCACGGTTAGGATGAGGAATAAGTGACAGAAACCTTGAACAAGTTTGCACAGATCAGCACTATCTTGTTTGGTTTGGTTTGGTTTGGTTTGGTTTGGTTTGGTTTGGTTTGGTTTGATTTGGTTCGGTCCGGTTCAGTTTGGTTTGGAGGGCATAGTTTTACCACAGATCAAAGTTGCCTTGAACTTACTATGTAGTTGAAACGGGCCTCAAATTCACAGCAATCCCTCTGCCTCAGCCTCTCACATGCTGGGATTACAGGCGTGTATCTCCATGCCCTCCAGCCACCCATTTCCAATATTTCCAGAATCGGCAGCTTAATTATCTGGTGACATATCTGGACGTGGTGGTACAGGCCTGTGATCCTAGCACTTGGGATCTGTAGGCAGAAAAATCAGGCGTTCAAAACCAGCCTGAGCTACATGGGCTCTTATCTCCAAAGATGGGCCAGCAGGTATGTGTGGTTTCCCTAAAAGCTTACACACATGAATTCAGTCTCCCAAGTCCACGGTGGGAGGAGAAAAATCATCTCCCAAATGTCTGTCTTCTGGTTTAACACGTGTGCCTTCATGCACACACACACACACACACACACACACACACACACACACACACTGAAAATAATAAATAGCAAATAAAAATTATTTTAAAAAATAATCTGATGGAGCTGAAGGGATGGTTCCATAGTTAAGAGCACTTGTGGCTCTTTCAGAAGACCTGGTTCAGTTCCCTAAATCTACACCCATTGCTCTCAACCATCCCAAACTCCAGCCTATAAGATACAGTACTCTCTTCTGACTTCCAAGAACACCAGGCATTTATGTGATGCACATACATACATGATACGTGCCCATACATGTGAGCAAAACATTCATACACATAAAATCAATAAATCTAAAAAAGGTTTAAAGGCCCATGACAGCTAATGAAAAATAAGCCTAGTTTCATGTCTTATTGGTGCCTTAAATCTTTTGATGAACACATTAAAATCAGCTTATAGATTTCTCAACAAATGTAATTCCATCAAAACACAGAAGATTCTAAGTCCACAGAGGCGGGCAATAAGAATGATGGATCTGAAGTTTTCAAATTTCAGATCTGAAAATACAACTCAAAAGAAGACCGAGGTCCATGCTCAGGGAAACCGGTCTGACTGGAACATACTGGGTCAGCAATTGCCACATCAAGTGTATAACAGAGGCAGGTGCTCCACTACCATTCTCAGTGAGTTAAACTTCAACATCAAGCACCATCTTGCATCAGATATGGTGATGGCACAGCACTGTGGGCTCTGAGAGAGGAGTTGCCTCATTGCTGGGAGGAGGGGTGTTAGAAGAATTTGCACCTTTATACAGTGCAGTGGCTATGGGAACCAAGACGTGATCAGAAGATTGGCCACACACACACACACACACACACACACACACACACCTCTGGCATCCCAAGACCATCAGACCATAAGGGTTCTGACATAGTCAGAACCAGGTCTAATCCTTAATGGACTCTTACTAGATGGCACTATTAAGAGGGAGTGGAAATTAAGAGGTAGGACCTAGATCACTGGGGCGTGTGAGGAGGGACTGCATCTTGACTCAGATTCTTCCTGGCTTTCCTTCTCTCTACTTCCCATCCATCAGGGAGTGCATAGCAGCCTCACTATATACCTACACCACAATGGTTTCTGATTGAGTACATGAGACCATGTAGCCATGAACTAACCCCTCTAAATCCATAAGCCAAGAGGAATCCCCCTCCACTAAGTTGTTTCTACCAAGCATCTGGTCACAGTGACTGAAAGATTCCCCATGAGATACTTGCGCCTATCTTTCAAAGCTTTTAAAAGTCACTAATCTAAACCTTTTTGGTTGGACACCCTTCCCGGGTCTCAGTGGTTTCTGTTGTGGTTGGCTAGCTGATTTTGGTTTTGGTTTCTGCTGAGGTTTGGTGTTCCTAAGCCCTGAGTGCTTCACATATAAAACTAAAGTAACATATAATCATCTATACCCCAATGATATGAAGGATCAATGAGCCGATGCAGGAAATAAAGAAATATGAGACATTTAAGAAACACACAGCTAATATTATTAAAATAGATCAGGACTACCAACAGTAACAAAATGGGAATGGGGTGTTGAGATAGGTTCTCAAGTAACTGAGGCTGGCTTGGTACTCACTGTGTAATGGAAGATGATCTTGGCTTCCTGATTTTTCTGCCTCCACCTTCCCAAGATTGCAGGTTAATGCCACCAGGTCTGGTTTATTCTGGGCTGAGATAGAACCCAGGACTTCATACATGCTAGCAACCTCTCTACCAACTTAGCCAGTCCTGGACCTGTTTTGTTGTTTTTCTTCTTTATTTGTGAGTTTGTACATTCATTCATTCATTCATTTATATAAGAGAATAGCCCACATGGCACCATGAGTATATGGAGGTCAGAGGACAGTCTGTAGGAGTTGGCCCTCTTCTTCTACCATGTAGGTCACAGAGATAGAATTTAATCATCAAGCAGGGTGGCTGAGCCACCTCGCAAAAAGGTCTGGTACTTACTACATAGTCCAGGTTAGCCTCCAACTCACAAAAGTCCTCCTGCTTCAGCCTCCCAAATGCTGGGATTACAGGATCACATCTGACCATTTGTAGCAGAAAAATCAACTTTGGAAAGAGTTGGGAACTCAGAACCTGGCTCTCTTTCATCTGAACTACCAAAAGGCCCTAGTTCTCACACTCCGAGTTTCCAGTGTGGTGGTATAGACTTGCCTTGGCAGCCCCGGGGAGATGGGAGAATCAGAGGTCCAAGGGTAGCATGGGTTAGTCCATGGGTTAGGCCAGTTGAGCTACATAGCAAGACCCTGCCTCAAGCAAAACAGTAAAACAAGCAAAAATTGGGGAAAATGGAGCTGGAGAGATAGCGCAGCAATTAAGAGCACTGACTGCTCTTCCAGAGGTCATGAGTTCAATTCCCAGCAACTACATGGTGGCTCACAATCATCTATAGTGAGATCTGATGCCCTCTTCTGGTGTGTCTGAAGATGGCTACAGTATACATATACATAAAATAAATAAGTAATTATTTTAAAAATATTGAGGAGGATGGAAGGATTAATCAGAATGCTTATTTAGAATACGGACTTATCCCACCTCCCATTCCTCCCGACTGGGTTAGGAAATGGAAGACCCGGGCATCTGGTCTGCACATCCTTCTTCTTGAGGCACAGTTGATCATGAGCCAGAATCTTTTCTTTTTCCCCACCAGAAACAGGGCATTACACTTTAGCACAAGTGGACCTGGAACTCACCCAAGTTAGCCTTGAACGCCAAGGTGATCCTCCTGCCTCTGCCTCTCCCTGGTGCTGAAATCACAGGCAGGCTGCTGAGAAGCAATGCGCTAGAGTAGTGTTTCTCAACCTTTCTCAGGCTGGAATCCCTTAATACAGTTTTTTGCTTTATGATGAGCCCAAGCATAAAATTACTTTCGTTGCTACTTCATAACTGTAATCTTGCTGCTGGTATGAATCGTGATGTAAATATCTGATACGCAGGATAGGATATCTGGATATGTAACCGCTGTGAAAACGTTAGTCAAACTCTCGAGACGGGTCGCGACCCACGGGTTGAGAACCCTTGCTGCAAAGCATCATTGCTTTAGGAGCTGGGCTAATTTATGACCCCATGAAAACAACTGGCTTTTAGAAACCCTGATCCCCCTACAAAACACTGTTTTGCCTGCACACCAGACACCTTCATCCTTATTCGGAGGGATATACATGTCAACCAATTGAGTAACCTTACAATGCCTACTGCCTTCTGGGACTCACTTTCCCCAGTACTAAGTTCGAGGGGTCTCTTCTTCTCTGCCCAGGCTGAGCGTCTCTCTGCTTTTCAGGCTCTAACTTCTACCCTCCTGCTTGGATGAGCCAAGGATAGCAGCTGAGAAAACAAGCCCTACGCGTCTTCAGTCAAGCTTCTCTTAGTTTACCTGTACCACACTGCCCACAATAAGGAAGAAGTCTAGTGTGCAGGGGAAAGACCGCTCTATAAGAAGGTTAAAAAAAAAAAAAAAAAACAGAGTTGTTTGGATGCTTTTCGTTTGGTTTTATTTTATTTGAATTTGCCAGTACAGAGAATTGAACCTAGCCCTCACTCACGTAAGCTAGACAAGAGTTTACCACTGAACTACATCTCCAGCTTTCGTTCCTTTTAAATGACGCAGGAAGGTTTCGGTTTCCTCCTTTGCATGTGGAAGTATTTGCAGTCAGGTTTCTGTGGTTTGTGCTTACTGCCAAGAGCTCTGCTCGCACACCGCATCCAAGCACCCTGAGGGACGCGCATCTCTCCACCGCTACGCCGCATCTACAGCTCAACGCTAGGAAGGAATACAGAGGGGGGCCCCCCGGGGCTGCTCCTAGCCACCTGCAATCTGGCGTCCTTCCTCCACGCACACTTGGAAGCTGTTTCTCGGACGAGGTGGTGAGAGGCACTGCGCCACGCCCCCTCGCGCGCCACCGCGTTCTTAGAGTGCAACCTGCCCGGCGTTCAGGCAGGCGGGCGCGCCATCTGCTGTCCAATACGAGTAAGCAACGCGAATGAAACGTTGCTCTGCAATTCAGCTTGGATCTTCTCTGCAGCTCTTCCCTTGACTCTCAGTTGGGGAAATGTTCTGGAATCCTAGGTTAAGGGTACTTAACTTGGGATCTGTGTGTTAGCTTCAACAAGTCTAGGAACCCTCCAAATACTACTCAGAGTGGGATATTTTTCTGGAAAAGAGGTAGTTTTCCTGAGTCTGACTAATAATGCTATGAATTGTAGATACACACACACACATACACACACACACACACAAAGTCTCTTGAGCAATATTGCCAGGGTATCTGGCAGATGCATATTCAACTTTCCAGATTTTGCCTGGCTGTTTCTAATATTGCCTGGCCACTTTGCTTTCCTGCCAACGAGGCATAAGACAGCCAGTTACTCTGCTTCCTCACCAGCTCCGAGAGCATTAGTCGGCTTTAATTGTAGTCATTCTAACAGGTTGGTGGTACTCTTCCTGTGGCTTGAATTTGCATTTCCCTAATGACTAGTACCGTCAAATGTCTTATCTGCTTATTTGCCCTCCATACATTTTTTGATGGTGTGTTCAAGTCTGCTCATTTTTAATAGATATTTTCATCTTAGCAAGATATATTATTTCAAGCTGAGATGTTAGGTTTCCTTATTTCTGGAACTGGAGAAATATTTCAGCTGTTGGGAGCACTTGCTGCTCTTTCAGACAACCTAGATTCAATTCCAAGCATTCATGTCTGACAACCTCTCTTGGCCTCTACAAGTACCCAAACTCAAGTGCACACATCCAATCATTTTTTAAAGATTTCTTTTTATTTCCATAACATGCAACTCCTTTTATGTATATGTTCTTTTCTCTTAGTTGATACCGTGTATTTGAATTCCTTAATTATGTCCTTTAAAATGCAGGAATATTTAATTCTGACAAAGTGTAATTTATTAATACCTTTATTTTTGGCTGATACTTTTTATTTGCACATAAGTGCTTTTAATTTAAAAAGAAAACAGAACTTTTCCTTTTAGCATCCATCAATGGAGCATCAGCTGCCAAGATGTTTGATCCTTTTGGGACTTCTAATTGAAGCAAAAACTACGTAAGGCATTTCAATACATTTTCTCACATTCAGAGGAAGATCGTGTCTTTCCCCCTCTTTCCAAAGTGCTGAGATAGAAGCATCAGGTTCAGTCTGTGTGCCTTCCAAAGGATGGTGAAGTTCAGGTTGTACGTGGACATTAAAAAGGTCAGAAGCTTGGCAGTGGTCCAACTGTGCAGGAAGAAAGATATTCACATTGATTGTTGAATTGAGAAAATGCTAACTCTCCGTGTGTGGGTCAACCCCACCCCAATAAGGTGCACATCACTAAAGCTGGAGGCATAGGTACACATGAGCGAGATGCCCAGGGGGCCAGAGGAGGATTTTGGCTTCCTTATAATTCTCATATCTGAGAGGCTGAGATGTCTGGGTTACCACAAATTTATGGCCAACCTGGAGTATAAGTGAACTCTAGGCCAACCTGGGCTACATAGATAGACTTAACTTCAGAATTCAAATAAAGAAATAAATAGGGCCGGGCGTGGTGGCACACGCCTTTAATCCCAGCACTCGGGAGGCAGAGGCAGGTGGATTTCTGAGTTTCGAGAAAGAAAGAAAGAAAGGAAGGAAGGAAGAAAGAAAGAAAGAAAGAAAGAAAGAAAGAAAGAAAGAAAGAAATTGTATTTAATGGAAAAGTGATGATATGAAGTTTACTTAACTAGTAGAAGGCTGTAGAGACAGAAAAGGCCCTGCTGTGGATATACTAACTGCTGACATCTGAGCAACACTACACTGCTATTGAGCCGTGTGTTGCTTGCTGATGTTACTGCCCAGGAATTGAAAACAGAAGCTATGGCCCTCAAGATTGTAAAATATATATATATTATATATATATTGTGGATAAAATGTTGGTTAAGACTCAGGTTGTTAGCAGCTGCTTCCAATCCTAGCCATGTCACTATGTCACTGTCCTGGTGATCCAAAAAGAGGCCTGTGGTCTGGAAATTATCACTGAGGAGGGAAGATCTGTCTTCCAATCCGAGAACTTTTGTCTGATCTTGAGGAATTATGGGGACTTTGAAGTGACTCTATTACAGAATCCCTCAAAGACAATTGCAAGACAGTGAATGCCACAACTTCTCAGCTTCCACTTTATCCTCCTGAGGTGAGAGAATGTTCCAGAAACAGTGTTTCCAGATAGCTACTAACACTGCTGATCTTAGTTACTCTTCCAAGAGGATGTGGCAGATGGAGTTGGTTCCCGTGAAAACCAAGTGTGGCAGAAATGACCCAAGAGTCCAAGTACACTCCGATTTCTTCTTATCATTTCCAGAAGCCACTCAAAGTGGAGATTTTCAAGATGTTTATTCCCAGCCTGAGCTCTATAGATCTAATGGCCAGGCTGATGAGGCGGCTTGGCAGGTGAAGGTGTTTTCTGATAATCTGAAGTCAACCCCCAGGGCCTTCATGGTGGAAGCAGAACCAGTATCTCCAAGATGTCTTCTTCTCTACACACACTCCTTGTGGCATGCACATGTACACATGCACATGCATGCACACACACACACACACACACACACACGTGATAGCAACAATAACAAAACAAACCCACAAGATCTAAAAGGGCTATTAATTTAGAGGACTGCATTATCTGGCATCGATGGGAAGAGAGGCCCTTGGTCCTGTGGAGGCTTGATGCCCCATCAAAGGGAAATGCTAGGGAGGTGGGGGTGGGTGGATGGGTGGTTGGGGTAGCACCCTCATAGAAGCAGGGGGCATGAAGGAAGTTGCACAGGGGAGACCAGGAAGGAGGCAACATTTGAAATGTATATAAAATAACCAGTAAAAAGCAAGCAAGCAAGCAGGCAGGCAGGCAGGCAGGAAGGAGAAAGAAAGAAAGAAAGAAAGAAAGAAAGAAAGAAAGAAAGAAAGAAAGAAAGAAAGAAAGAAAGGAAGGAGGGAGGGAGGGAGGGAGGGAAGAAAGAAGGGAGGGAGGGAGGGAGGGAGGAAGGAAAGAAAGAAAGAAAGAAAGAAAGAAAGAAAGAAAGAAAGAAAGAAAACTATAAAAGGGGGTTATTAATTATGAAGAATAACAAAAACAATTTGTTGTAGTTAGTTACCCCTTTGCCAGATTTCCCAAGATAAGAAAGTAAAAAACTGGGAAGTGGCTCATTGTGTATGAAGCTTGCCATGGAAACACAAGGACTAGAGTTTGCACCCCAAGAACTTACGTGAAAATGGATGTGGATAGCACATAGTTGTAATCCCTGCTCACCTGCCTCAAGATAGAGCTCAGAAATAGAATCCTTGGACGTTCACAGGCCAGCTAGCCTAGTCTATAGCAAACAATAAGAACATGTCTCAAACCTAGTAGAAAACCAAACTCAACACTCAAGGTTGCCCTTTGGCCTCCCTCTGTGTGCAGTAGCACATGCACATGTCCCCTTAGAATTTGGACAGAGCTTTTAGTATCTTTTAGACAAATGCCCTGAAAACCCCCACATTTGGGCATAGACAGGTGAACTATATAGTGAACTAGATCACGTGGTAAAAGGGTTGCGATGATGACAAGGCAGGGTATTTATGGAAGTGCTAGCTGCATATAGAACGTGGTCCATGTCTGTAATTTTAGCACTTGAGAGGTAGAGGCGGGCAGATCAGGAGTTCAAAGTCATCCTAGCCTACATATCAAGTTTGAAACCAGTCTGTAGTACATAAGACCTGAAAGGGAAAGGAGAAGGTGAGAAAGAAAAATAGAGAGTGGAGGAAGAGAGGGAGGGAGAGAGGGATGGAACACCATCTTAAATCAATAGAAAAGTTCACTGACATAATTCTTACTGATATCCCTTCTAGGAAAGATACTACAATTCCTCCTCCTCTTCCTCCTCCTCTTCCTCCTCCTCTTCCTCCTCCTCCTCCTCTCCCTCCTCCTCTTCCTCCTCCACCTCTTCCTCCCCCTCCTCCTCCTCTTTCTCCCCCTACTCCTCCTCTCCCTCCTCCTCTTCTTTCTCTCTCTCTTTCTTTCTTTTCTTTTCTTTCTTTTTCCTCTTCTCCCCTTCTCTTCCTCCTCCTATTCTTCCTTCTCCTTCTTAAATAAATTAAATAAAAGTTTAAAACTTGATATTTTAGCTGATTGTGGTAGCTCATAGCTATAAAGCCAAGGACTTGGCAGGGGAATTGCCACAAGACCTGGGTTATATAGTGAGTTGTATATCTATAAGACTCTATCTCAAAAAAAAAAAAAAAAAACCTAGAAAGATCTTATTCTAATAAAAGTGATTATGACAAGGATGTTTTAATTATAAACAATACTAATTTTTTTCCTTTCTTATATACATCCAGGAACTCTAACAGAACTGAGCCTGTGCCTCACTTGTAAAGAAGGCTGGTTTGCCAACATTAGCATTCTGAGTGGGACTGATGCCTTCAGTGCTAAAGGATATGATGCCAAAGGAAAGAAATGGACTAAGCAGAGATAGTCCCATAAGCTCAGTGTGCTGGTGTGCTCCTGTCATCCCAACACGGACTGTGGAGGAGGAAAAACTGGGAATTCAAAGCCAGGCTAGGCCATCTTTGCAGTTTGCTATGGCATAGATAAGTGTTTTCCAAAGACATCTGCTACCCCTTCTAAGATGATAGAAAGTAGACTGTCTGGGAGGTAAGACCTAATGGGAGGAAGATAAACCACTGAGAGAATGCCCTTGAAGTAAGTATCGGGACCCCAATCAATGACAGGCTGAAACCTCACAAGCTATGAGCTAAAATAAACCTCTCTTTTTAAGTAACCTCATGCATTTTGTTACAGAAACAGAAAGCTAACTAATGCACTCTTTGGCCTTTTCAAAGCCCTGTGGTCTTACATACATCCTGTTTGACCTAGTTCTGATGGCAGAAGGTCCCCCCTGGGAGCAGGGGCTAGAAAAGGGAGTCTTTTGGGTCTGAAGAGTGTCAAGGCCCCTACTACTCCCTTACCCTTTATCGCCTCACATCCTCCCTATGAAAACCACCACCGCTGGCAGAAACAATGCACCAGGGCTCATGCAGGAAGTCTGAATTGATACAAACCTCCTAATTGCCTCCCTGTCTATAGTCGTTAGCCACTAATTATTAGACGCTTGGTCTCTGTCAGCATTTTACTCAATGTTCCTTACTGGGGGATATAATTAGCATTTAACAGAGGCTGAGAATGTGGTCTGTGTGGCAGAGTTGAGGTGAGGGGTGTGGGGAGAAGGCTTAAGGCATTGGGAATGTGTGTGTGGTTTTGAAACTGACTCAATACAGTAAAAAAAGTATCAATTTGCAGTTGACCAAAACAGTAATAGTACTATCTGCCTTTCACTGTAGTGTGTGCCTCGTTAACCTTTAGGAGGTGAGACCTAATGACAAGTCACATCGCTGAATGAGAAAGTGCTTTGGAAGTGAAATTTGGAACCCCAGCCCAGCCCCCGCCCCTCATTTACTCCCGCATACTCTTCTAAGAAATCTCAAGGTAGGCAGTCCAGGATATGATAGTTTAGTCTGTGCTGTGGCCATTGTTGTTGTTGTTGTTGTTGTTGTTGTTGTTGTTGTTGTTGTTGCTATGACAAAATGCCTAAGACCGGTTAACTGATAAGGAAGTGAAGTTCCCAGGAAGAAGCAAGGGACAAGAACAGGAATCACACTCAGCTGAAGCTGTCCTCATGAAGAGTTTCACACATCTGCTTATACACGTGTCCTGTGGGCCTTGTCACAAATGCCCACCGTGTCACAGGCACTGTACTTTACATTTTGCCTTCCTTTAGCTGATCACCGACACTCATCCATCCCTGCTTCCTGACTGCCGATGTAACGGGGCCAAGCCGGGATGGCGTCAAGAAAAGGGGAGCAGGTAGGTGTGTTACATACTTGACTGTAAGTATTCAGTAACTGTATTTTAATACTATTTTTCTCCTTTGTCATTGTCTTTCCCCGGCAGTGGAGGGAGAACAGACCCTGAGAGCTGCCCTGGGTCACTAGAGGCAGTCTTTGAGATCTAAGAAACTCAAGTCTGGCCATTGCGTCTCAGGCTTCACTTCTGCTGCCTTCAGATCAAGATGTAGAACTCTCAGCTCCTTCTCCAGCACCATGTCTGTCTGCAGGCTGCCATGCTCCCCACCCATTTAATTAATAGAGATGGACTAAACCTTTGAAACTGTAAGCAAGCCTGCCCCCAATTAAATGTTTTTCTTTAGCTAGGCATGGTGGTGCACACCTTTAATCCCAGCACGCCAGAGGCAGGTGGATCTCTGTGAGTTCGAGACCAGTCCGGTCTACAAAGGGACTCCAGGACAGCCAAGGCTGCATAGAGAAACCCTGTGTCAAAAAAAACCAAACAAACAAAAAAAACAAAAACAAAAAACATGTTTTCCTTTATAAGAGTCCCTGTGGTTGTGGTGTCTCTTCCCTGCACTGAACCCCTAAGACACAACCTAAGGTCATGTCTGTGGTCTATGCCACCTCCTAGAGCCATGTTATTGTCTGTGGGCTGTGCTGCCACAAGGGGACATGTTGATGTCTGTGTTCCCTCTGTGGTCTGTGCTGGCACTTGAAGACGTCCATATTGGCATCCTTGACCCACGTTAACCCAGAGGCCATGTTGGTGTTCTTGGCCTGTACTGCTGCTGAAGGCTAAGATAGTACATCATGACCCATGCCTTGGCAGAGGGCTAGTAGGTTGATGTCCATAGTCCATACTGCCACCTGCTGTGGATTTGGTCTAATGCTACTTACAGTATGTTAATTGGGTCCCCAAAATTGCACAAGCAGATACTAAAGATCCCTGTCCCCCAGTTGGTTTTGATTGGTAAATAAAGTTGCTGGCGGCCAATGGCTGGGCAGGGAGACAGGTACAGGACTTTTAAGATCTCCGGGCTAGGGATGGAGTAAGGTGAGGAAGAGGTAAAGCTTCTGTGCTGGGAGAGGAGTAGCTGCTGTGCCTGAGAAGTGCAGCCCAGAGAGACAGCCAACATGTAAGAGCCAGAGAAGAACGACCTCAGCCACCCCCACCCCCACCCCCACCCCCACCCCCTCCCCCACACTGGGTCTAGGGCAGCAAGGATGAAACATAGATTTTAGTTAAATAATAACTCAGGAATATCAGTGAGGACCATGTCAGTCATGTGGAGGTTTGGCAGTGTCTCAGCCATTGAGCTGTTTAAGGCATATTAAAATATAAGGCCGTGTGTGTGTGTGTGTGTGTGTGTGTGTGTGTGTGTGTGTGTGTCTTTCATTTCATTCAGAAACCCAGAACTTTGGAGTGTGTATTGAGGAACACGCACTGCCACCTGGGTCGATTTGAGTGGAGATTAATTGGCAACTGCAACAGTCACCAGAGACCATGTGAATGCCGTGAATGACCATAGTCTGTGCTGTCACTGGAGACCACGCAGAAACTCAGCATCCGTGCTCCCACTGACTGTAAAACACAAGGAAGCGATTTTTGCAGTAGTGTCAATGACTGCAGATGCAAAGTTGAGAATGAAGTAGACCGCTTCTGTGGCAATCTCTAACCCCCATAACCCCCACTCCCCCAAAATGCAATAGCCTGAAAAGGAAGCCATCAAAGAGAGCTCTTAAAAATTGTGACAAGGATGCTAAAGCATGGCTCACCATGGTTGGTGGCTTCTGGAATGGGTGTAGGTAGGGAAGACTCAGTTTCTCCAGGGAACTGGCTGCAGGGAATTTAAGAATGCTCCACTGAATATATGAACAACACAAATTAGACTCTTTCGTTTTCCTTCTTCCTCTTCCTCTTCTTCCTCCTCTTCTTCCTCCTCCTCTTCCTGCTCCTCCTCTTCTTCTTCCTCCTCTTCTTCTTCTTCTTCCTCTTCTTCTTCCTCTTCCTCCTCTTCCTCTTCTTCCTCTTCCTCTTCCTCTTCTTCCTCTTCCTCTTCTTCTTCCTCTTCTTCCTCTTCTTCTTCCTCTTCTTCCTCCTCTTCCTCCTCTTCCTCCTCCTCCTCCTCTTCCTCCTCCTCCTCCTCCTCCTCCTCCTCTTCTTCTTCTTCTTCTTCTTCTTCTTCTTCTTCTTCTTCTTCTTCTTCTTCTTCTTCTTCTTCTTCACCACATAGAATAACTAGGAACTGAGTAAACTGAGTATGATTGGGTACATTATGTGAAATTCCCAGATAATTGATAAATATAATATGTTGGGATAAAATTATCTTTCTATGCACTTAGAAACAGGTTTCTGTAAAGAGGTTCGTATGCTTTAGCAGCTTACAGAGGAACTTGGAGCAAATGAGCTAGAGCAGCCCTGGCTGAGCTCTCCTGGCCCCTCTGGCTGGCAATAGACTTGGCCTCTGGCAGCCATCCAGATGAGTCTCATGAGCTTTTGACTTTCTTTGTGTTCTCTTCTTTGAAAATGGAAGCAATCCTTACTTTGTCTAGCTCCGAACTGCTTGGGAAATCAAGGATGTCTATACAAGTACACACAAGTAAGTCATGTTACAAAGCCAGCTGTGGTGGCACCTGCCTGTAAGCTAAATAATGTGGAGACAGAAGTAGGCAGGTGAAAGTTTGAGACTTGTCTTAACTACATAGCAACTTGAGGCCAGATACCTTGTTTGAGTAAAACTAAGGAAAACAAATATTCATTGTGCAGGGTCAACTTCTGAAATACAACTTAAATGCTGAGGGATTTCTTTTAATGAATTAACTCTTGATGTCTTTCTCAGATATGATGATAATTCTCTATTACTTCCACACAAAAAATTACCTGCTACAGCACTATATTTTAGAATGCCAAATTGGGACTTAATTAAAATGCAATAATAAAGGGGAAACTATACTCCGTATTGGTTACTTTTCTGCTGCTGTGATAAAACACCGTGGCCACAAACTTATAAAATAAGGACTTTAAGGTTTATGGTTCCAGACAGTTAGCGTCAATAATGGCGGAGCAGTGGTAGCAGATGCCAGGTGGTCAGAACAGTGGCCAAGAGCTCACATCTCAAGACACAGATAAGAAGCAGAGCGGGCACACTGGGGATGGCAGGAGATTTCAGAAACCTTAAAGCCTTTTCCCCATTGACATACTTCCAACAAGGCCATGCCCCCTAGTCTTCCCAAACAGTCACCAACTGGGAAGGAAATACTCTAGTGCCCAAGACGTATGGGGGACTCCTCATTCAAACCACCATACACCCTAATTACATGCTTCAGTCAGCTTTCAGTTACTGTAACAAAGACCCTTGACCAATGAACTTTTGAAGAAGTAAAAAAGGTTATTTTGGCTACAGTTTTAGAGACGTTGGTTCATGAACACTTAGTCCCATTCCTTATGGGCCTGAGCTTACACATACACTGAGGTATGTGGCCCTCAGATCTCATGGCAGTAAAGATAGAAAAGGAAGACAGATGGCTTGGGAAGGGTTGAGGAAAAGGAAGAGTAGGACCATATCATGAGGACTTCCTGGTGCGCACATTCCCCAGCACTCCATCTCCTCTGACTAGCACCAAGCAATTATTAGCTCTTAGATATGGAGCAGAGCAGACAATGAAGATCTGCACTGGCAGTGTATCATGTCTGAAACACTTAAGAACACAAGAGGGTAAAATGAGGTTACACCAATTGGCCACGTAGCTCAAGTTATGTTGGGCAATTTGAAAAACTTGATCAGGAGCAGAAAAGATGACTCAGTGGTTAAGATCACTTGCTATTCTTCCAGAGGACCCAAGTTCAATTTCCAGCACCCATGCTGAGTGGCTCACAACTGCCTCTAACTCCAGCTCTAGAGGGGCCAACATCCTCATCTAGCCTCAGCAGGCACACACAGACACCCACGTGGCATTCACACAGAGAGGGTGGGGTGAGAATAAAAAGAATTTTTAGGATGGGGGTTGAGAGACAACTCTGTGGTCAAGAGTGTTCTTACAGGAGAGACAAGGCAAGTCCCCAGCGCCCACATCAGGACGTTCATAAGCACCCACCACCCCAGGTTCAGGAGATTCAAAGCCCCCTCTGACCTCCTCAGGCACCATACTCACATGTACAGACACACACACACACACACACACACACACACACACACACACACATATATATATATATGTCATTAAAAATAAAAATTAAGCCAGGCAGTGGTGGTGAACGCCTTTATTCCCAGCACTTGGGAGACAGAGGCAGGAGGATTTCTGAGTTTGAGGCCATCCTGGTCTACAGAGTGAGTTCTAGGACAGCCAGGGCTACACAGAGAAACCCTGTCTCGAAAAAACAAAAATAAATAAATAAAAATTAAAACTCTGAAATATAATCGTTTAAAAGGAAAGAAAAATTTAGGCAAAGCCAGGCAAGGCAACTCTCTCCTGTAAACATAGCACTCAGAAGGCAGAGGCAGAAAGATCCCCATAAGTTCAAGGCCAACTTTGTTTACATCAAGAGTCCTGGGACAGCTAGGGCTTCATTGTAAGACCCTGTCTCTCACAGAAGGAAGGAAGGAAGGAAGGAAGGAAGGAAGGAAGGAAGGAAGGAAGGAAGGAAGGAAGGAAGGGAGGGAGGGAGGGAGGGAGGGAGGGAGGGGAAGGAGGGAGGGAGGAAAGGGAGGGAGGGAGGGAGGAGAGTTTCTTTGTATAATGAAAAAAAATAAATAAATAACAAAGTTTTGGGCTGGTGAGATGGCTCAGTAGGTAAGAGCACCCAACTGCTCTTCTGAAGGTCCGGAATTCAAATCCCAGCAACCACATGGTGGCTCACAACCAAGGAGATCTGACTCCCTCTTCTGGAGTGTCTGAAGACAGCTACAGTGTACTTACATATAACGAGTAAATAAATCTTTAAAAATAAATAAATAAATAAATAAATAAATAAATAACAAAGTTTTCAAAATCTTGGTGACATATATTTAAGACATGATCTCAATCATATTGGGGGACCACTGAATATTTTCGATGTCTATACTCAAAGACACAGGTTCTGTGAAATAGGAAAAAAAAAATGCTTCCTATTGTGGTTTGAATGCATCTGGAAAGTTCCCCATAGCTATTGCTTTCAGTTCTTAGATCCCACATTAAGATATTATTTTGAGGCTATGGAGACATAAAATCCTTGGTCCTTGTGGGTGGAAGTCACAAGGATATGCCCACGCTTGGTTTCAGCCTGCCTTCTGTTCCCTGATCTGCTCTCAGGGACAGAACCACTCTATCATGCCCTCACACCCAGAACAGAGCTCTGAACCAGAACAGAAACTGTGGGACAAAACAAACCTTCCTTGCTCTCCGTTGTTTCTGTCTTGTGTTTTAGTCACAGGAACACAGAAGTAACCGTGGTGGTCAGATTAAGTCCCCATAGATACAGATGTTTGAATACAAAGTCCCCAGTTGGGGGCGCTGTTTTGATATATTTAGAAGGTATGGCCTTTCTGAAGGAAGTATGACACTGGGGGTGGGCCTTGAAGTTTCAAAGGGTAGCTCCACTGCATGCCCTCTATGTTTCCTGCTTACGTTTCAAGAAATGAGCCCTCAGCTTCTGCTGTTGGCATCCAGTTCCTGTCTCCTAATGACTCCATTCCGCCATCATGGACTGTAACACAAACCCTTTAAATTACCTAATATGTATACCAATAAAAACTTGGGAGATGTAATCTGAGATAAAAAACCTGCTAGCTCAGAGAGGTAACTTTATTTTCTGAACTATATACAAAATATCTATTTATAAGCCTGATTCTACAACTAAACTACTAGCTCTTTAGAAATCTCTTCTGATATGTATCATTCTATGAAGCTAGTCTACCCTTCTCTTGAGCTCCTCCAAACCCAAGCGGGCTCCTTAGCTCTCTTTCCTAGAATTCTATTTTACCTGTGTCCTGCAGCAGCTTCTCTATTGTTTCTGCAAACCCAAAGAGGAAATCCCTATCTCTCACTCAGAGCTCTAGTTGCTCCAAGGAAGAAGAGGGAGAGGGAGGAGTGGGAGAGATCTATCAAAGCTCCAATTGCTTATAAAAGACGTCTCTAGCTCCTCCCCTACACCCTTGGCAAGCTGAACCAAGACACCATCTGGGGAGGTGTGGGTGACCTCCAAGCTAAGTCAGCAGAGGCTGAATATTTCACCTTAATGGTGGGGTAGCTCAAGGACATACAGCTGACTTTGTCTTGGGTCACACAAACCACAACAAGACCTCTCCTAAGCAACATGTTTTAAAATAGGCAGGAACTTCCCATTCTTTAGCATTCTTATCTATGGAGGCTTTTAGATAAAACTGCATCTGACAAACACAGTATCTACTTAAAGCTTTTATGTTTTGCCAACAACGGGTTTTCTACATACAGTAATCAAATATCCTGTAACCCTAACCCTCTGGAATGGTAAGTCCAAATCAACTATTTCTATAAGTTGCCTTGGTCATGGTGCTTTATCCCAGTCATAGAAAACTAACTAGTAATTAAAGGTGCCCCAGAGAAGATGATGTTCTCAATTGTTTCCCCAGTGATTCACTGATGCTGTCAGGTGCTGTGAGGAAAAGTCTGGTTTACACACGCATGCTGTCCTTTTCTTCTGGCTTCAAGAGAAGTCCAGAGGTTAAAGCTGTAGCTTGGGTGCCTTTAACAAATACCTCCCGTGTATTAAAGGCTCAGCCATCAGCCTGGGACACTGCTAGAAGGTGGTGGAAGTTTAAAGAAGCCAAACATACTCTGAGCAGAGCATGAGTGGTGGCACATGCCCATGATCCCAGCACTCAGAGGTCAGTTATCTCCTTCCACCAGGTAGCTCCCAGGGATCAAACTCTCAGGTCTTCAGGCTTGGCAGCAATCACCCTTACCTACTGAGTCACCTCGTCAGCCTCTGACACCCACCTCTGTAGTGAAGCTTTACTGAGACACAAATATTCTTCCACATTTACGGGGGTGTCAGAGCTACAGTTTCATGACAATAGTAGACGAGTGGCTGCCTCAGAGACAAAGTGACCAACAAAATATGAAGTATCGATGCCCTCTCCCTGTGTAAGAATGTTTTCTAATCCTCAATGGAAAATTCTACTGTATTTTCCTCTAGTGGAAAAGACATGAAAAAGTTAGGTTAAGAAGCCAGGCAACGGGGCTTTACACCTGTAACTCAGCACAAGAGAAGCTGAGGCAGGAAGATTGTTATGAGTTCCAAACTAGCCTGAGCTACATAATGAGTTCCAAACTAGCCTGTGCTATGTAGAGTGAGATCCTTTCTCTAAACAAACAAAAGTTAAGTACCATGATTCCTGCGAAGGGGATGGGGCTGTAAAAGGATAACTGGGGTCGGGAAGAAAACAGCTAGAAGTGCCATTGTTGTAGAAATTTTTAATCCCAATCCAGGGTTTCTACCCTGCCCTTGACAATTCAGTTCCTAGGAAAAAGACACACATAACCTTTATATTTACAAAAGGCCTTAAATAGCACAAGAGCTGGGCAGATATCTACCCTCTATGCTATTAGAATCTACTTTCCTATCGATAACCCCGAGTTATTACTTACTGTGTTTCATCTGGGCTGCTCTTAACTCCAGTTGGCCAGCCCTCAGGGCCATGTTTTCTTGAACTCAACTAACTAAAGGTGGCTTCTCCTCCTTCACCTTCTTCTCTCCCTTGTGGTTCTCCTCAGACCCTCAGCCTGGGAATTCTAAACCCCACATAATGTCTCTTCTGCCCAGCTATTAGTTGTCATCATCTTTATTTACCAATCAGAAATAACTCGGGGGCAAGGTCATATAATGTCACTTGGTACACTTGTGGACGCCAGGTCTTAGAGGCTGTACTTAGCATTACAATACACAGTTTCCCACTTGGAAAGTTGGAGACTACTCCATCCCCCATTCCCTCTGCTTGGACCAGGCCAGAGGCTGACTCTTTCTGTTCTGTGGTAAAGGGAGTTCCTTTCCATTCAGAAGGAGCAGAAGACTCAGTGATCATGCAGTACTTAGAATCACGCTTGGTATTCGGCTAGTGCTCAGTGATCATGCAGTACTTAGAATCACGCTTGGTATTCGGCTAGTGCTCAGCACACATCTCTTCCTGCAGACTCCTGGCCCAAAACTGGCCTAGCTGGGTGTGGTAGCACATGCTTAACATCCTGAGCACTCAGGACGTGGAGGCAGATGGATTACTAGTTCAAAGTCCTATATAGCTACATAGCAAGTTTGAAGCCAGCCTGAGCTAGGTGAAACCCTGTCCAGAAGAAAGGAAGAGGAAAAGGACGGAGAGGAGAGAGTCGGGGAGGAAAGAATGGGCAATAGAGATAGGGAGGGAGGGAAAGAGGGAAAGAGAGAGATGATAGTGAGAAGGAGGGAGAGAGGGAGGGACAGAGACAGACAGACAGACAGACAGAGCAGGGCAGGGCATGGTGGAACACTCAGCACTTGGGAGACAGAGGCAGGCAGATCTCTGTGAGTTCAAGGCCAGCCTGGTCCACATACTTAGACCCAGACTCAAAAGAAAAAAAAAAAAAAAGAAAGACTTGGCTTCCTGCCTGACTTTACAAAGTACAAAATGCACACAGTACATTATGCTTTAACACAGGCATCAATATTTAATATAACAAGAGGCTGAAAATATGTTTCATAACTCAGAATAAATTATTTGTCCAGGCTGATGAGTCCTAAGGGAAGGGCAAATGTGCAAGCTCACTGTTCTGTGTATAATGGAAGCTCTCAAGTCTCTTTTTTGGCCAAATGACCAAGGTTGAGGGCAAATGGGGGCTGGGCAGCTGGGAGTAAGATGCTGACCTTGCCAACTTCCTGGATAACTCCTTCCAAGACTTCGAGTCTCAGTTACACATGGTACCTTCATCCATCCATTGCCAGCCACAGAGATCTCATTTGCAGCCAGGCTCTGAGCCAGTTGTCTGAAACGGAACAATTACGGGATTTTCATGCCAAGTATACACCCAGAAATATTATTGTAGGGATAAATGACTTTCAAAGGCTCTTTTTGTTTTTGCAGTTAATGTAACTCTATCTGTCCTGTGTCTTAGTCCTTTAGAAGAACTTATACCCTGTGGCCAGACCAGACTTTATACCCTTGCTCTGTGCTTCCCTTCGTAACTGGTGAGGGTCGGAGGTCAGACTTTAAACTTTCTGACTCTTAGTCTTAACATTGTAATTATGGCACCTACTGATTTTATATATTTCCACAATAAATATTTGAATTCTGGAGCTGGGGCTATGGCTCAGTTAGTTGAGTCAATCCCTAAACTGGATAAAACCAGGTGTTGTGGTACATGCCTCTATCCCAACACTAGGGGGAGAGCGGGGCAAGGGTGCTTGAAATAAGAGGATTGGAGATCAGCTAAATTTTGAGTTCAAGGTCAGCCCAGGATACATGTCTTAGACAAGTGAATAAATACATGAATGAAGTAGGTTAAAAAGACCTTTTTGGTTTCCTGTTTTGTCCTGGGAAAATTTCTAGATCTCTGTACAGGAAGTCAAGCAGACAAGAGTCTTGTGGATCTTTTGATGGACTAAAGGGCATCACTTCCAGGTGGTGATGGAAAGACAGGAGACCATGTGATAGAGTGAGAAACTTTAGCGGCAGTAAGGGAATATCTGCAGAAAGAGTTCAAGCATGACACAGAGCAGCTGTCACCAGTGTCACACAGAGGACACAGTGCACAGAGGTCTGGAGAAGGGAAAAGAGTCTCTGCACAGTTAGGAATAGCAAGTGACTAAGGGGGACAGTGACCCCAGCAGAAATAGAGGCAGAATCTCACAAGTCTGGGGGGGGGGGGTCACAGTAAGGAGTTTCAGGTTTTATTGCAGCCATAGTAGGATAGAAAGTTATGTAAAATGGTTACTTATGGAAGCCAGAAGACAACTCAGGGGAGTTGATTCTCTTCTACATTGTGAGTCCTGAGGCTTGAACTCAGGTAGTCAGCCTTGGCAACAAGGGCCTTTACCTACTGAGCCATCTCACTGGCCCTTGTTTTGTTTGTTTGAGACAGGGTCTATGTATCTGCTTCTGTTTATTTCCTCTACACAGTCTTTTTTTTTTCGAGGCAGGGTTTCTCTGTATAGCCCTGGCTGTCCTGGAACTCACTTTGTAGACCAGGCTGGCCTCGAACTCAGAAATCCGACTGCTTTTGCCTCCCGAGTGCTGGGATTAAAGGTGTGCGCCACCACACCCGGCTTCCTCCACAGTCTTAAAACCCTTCCAACTGAATGTCCCTCCTTTCTTCTCCCTGCATCTTTCTATCTGCCCTCCTGACTTCCTCTCATGCTCTATGGTTCTTTTTTCTATGTTCACTTCCTGTCAACTGGTTGCTTGTTCCACCTCTTGGCCTAAGGTTGACTCCATTTAATCCTGTTTACAGTAAATAGAAAGCTCTTGCATGAAAGGTGTGTCCTAGCGCTGAGACACACCATAACTAGAAACAGGTTTCTAACTACACAATCTCACAGTGTGATCAGTACACACGCACTTGTGTGTGTGTGTGTGTGTGTGTGTGTGTGTGTGTGTGTGTGAGAGAGAGAGAGAGAGAGAGAGAGAGAGAGAGATCCACTTCCTTGTCCTCTTTTCCCCTCCCTCCTACTCCCCCTCCCCCACACCCTCTCTTTTCAGTGATAGAGATTAAACAAAGGACCTTAGATGTGATAGGCAAGTTTGTTTGTTTGTTTGTTTGTTTGTTTTTTAAACTTTTTGTTTTGTGCATGTATGGTCTTACTAAGATGCCCAGGTTAGTTGTGGACTCTCTCAATAGCCCAGGCAGACTCATCTGTAACTTTCAACCTTCCAATCTCACCTTCAAGGAAATAGCTGGGATTACAGCAGGCCCGTGGGGGGTGGGGGATGTTGGTAGCTAATATATAAATACATTTTTGCTAGCATTTCAGATGGCTATTCACTTTCTAGACGTAGCTGACCTAGAACTCACTACGCCCAGACTACCTACCCAGTCTGGCCACAAAGTTCTGTGATCTTACTGCCTCCACCTCCCAAGCACTGAGATTATACCCATTATACCTGTTCTGGTGGATTTTAAAGTTACACTGTTTAAGAGATTTGAAAATGGGGCAGTGGTGGCACACGCCTTTAATCCCAGCACTTGGGAAGCAGAGGCACGCAGATTTCTGAGTTCGAGGTCAGCCTGGCCTGCAGAGTGAGTTCCAGGACAGCCAGGGCTATACAGAGAAACCCTGTTTGACAAAAAAAAACAAAACAAACAAACAAACAAACAATAAAGGATGTGGTATACGTGGTATACTTTTTCAATGCTTTTATCACGGTAAATATTTACTCAAAATTTTAAGAAAAACTCCTGCTATTAGTTCATCTTTTCAAGTGAACCAAATTACATAAACAACTATGGAAAATAACACCAGAATCGTATACTTTTCATTTCTTTTGTTGAGTATTAGTATTTATCAGGAAAGGGAGAGATAGAGAGAGGTGGATAAAGGTGTGTGAATGACATATAGGTGTGGATGAGAAGACAACATTCAGGGGCTAGTTCTCTCCTTCTACCACATGTTCCTGGAGATCAGACTCTGGTCAGCAAGCTTGCTGGCAAGTGCCTTATTGTCACACTAAGTCATCTCTCATCTCCCTAGCCCCTCACAATCTCACAACCTTATTTGTCAGAAAATTACGAGTCAGAAATATGGCTCATGCTTCACTGGGTATGAGTATGTCTTGTTTTGTTTTGTTTTTCGAGACAGGGTTTCTCTGTTTAGCCCTGGCTGTCCTGGAACTCACTTTGTAGACCAGTCTGGCCTCGAACTCAGAAATCCCCCTGCCTCTGCCTCCCAAGTGCTGGGATTAAAGGCGTGCGCCACCACAGCCCAGCGGTATGGGTATGTCTTATGTTTCATTTCAGTGTTAAATCTTTTTTTTTTTTAATAATTCTGTATAGCTCCGGCTGTCCTCGAACTCACTCTTTAGACAAGGCTGGCCTCAACTCAGAAATCTGCCTGCCTCTGCCTCCCATGTGCTGGGATTAAAGGCAAGTGACACCACTGCCTAGCTTCTGTGTTAATTCTTAAAGTATCTACATTTAAAAACAAATAAATCAAAGGAACAGTATTTCTGTCTATGAAATTTTGTATAACTCTATGGAATTTTTTTAACTTTACTGTTATCTAATTAACTCTTCTGGTGTGCATGAGTGTTTGTTTACATGTATGCCTGTTTACCATGTGTGTGCCTGGTGGCCATGAAGTTCAGAAGAGGATCTTAAATGCCCTGGAACTGGAGTTAAAGTTGTGGTAAGCTGCTATGTGAGTACTGGGGATTGAACCCTGGTCCTCTGAAAGTGCAGTCATTGCTCTCAATTGCTAAGTCATGCTTCCTAGCCCCTTGTGGGAATTCATGACTGAGCCTAGGAGAGACTTAACCAGTCTTGATGAAAGGCTACTTTCCTTTCCGATGTCTTTTTAATTTTCTCCATCTTTGCTATCCTGTCACAAGAAGAATGGCATTGTTTCAATTTTTTGCAAATCTCTGATTTAATACAGGACAGGTGAAGGCCTGGAGGTCTAGCTCACAAATAGACGGACTTGCCTAACAGCTAGAATAATTCACCCCTTTTTGTATTCCTTCTGTTGCACTATATCAGAAGACAACCTCTGGAAAGCGCTGTACAGTCATGAGAAAATGAGTGGAAAAAGTGTGTAATATTTACTGTTTTGAAAACTGTTACTCTCCTAACAGAGCTCTTGAAAGGCACTTTGGAAACTACTGGAAAGAAATGTTTATTTAGGGACGAAGGATGTTTTCGGGTTCTTATGCACATTCCTAACATGAGGGACGCCAGAATAAAGACGTTTTTAAAGCCACAAGTAGTCGCGTTTGAAAAATTACTTTGTGCTAATTGGCAGGATTTGACATAACTCAAGATGACAGCTGAGGCTCATAGTACTGAGCCGTACAGTGACGTCACACAGCTACTTCCGCTCACTCTCTTCGAGTTGGCCACTACATTTCCCAGAATGCTTTGCCAGCAATGGCGCCATTGGCCAGCGCGGCCGGAAGTGCACCTGACTCAGGAGGAAGTAGAAGGACTCGGAGGCAGGAGCGGTGGAGAGAGGAGCTGGGAGGTTGTGAAGCCCATCGTGGGTCTCGCGGCGTTCGGTGAGGACTGTGGCCTGGGACAGGCGCGGGGTCGCGCGGGGAGGGGCTTTTCTAACCTTGACTCATAGCCGGGAGGGACGCGACACTCGAGTAAAAGCGAAGCCTGCGAGTCCTGACCCTCCCTTTTAACTTTTCCTTTTAACAGGCTAGGACGAATTCGGACTTTAACGCGACACTGGGTCATTGGCGTGGTTTTGCTGCGACCAGAGGGGTGGCAGGCACCGCAGAGGTTCTGACTCAGCTTCTAGAGCAGCAGTGGTTAATAGGATGAACGTAAAATCATCAGAGTCACTTTAAAAAAACAGAGATGCTCTGACCTGACTGCAGACCAATATTGTCAGGATCTGGGCAGCAGGGTTGCGCAGCGAGAGTTGAGAACCGGCTCTTCCAAGGCTGAGTTCTGAGTCCCTGGAGGATGCCTGTGAAAACATCTGCGCAAAGGCTCCCCTTCCAGAATTAGCTACCTAAGCTATACCGCTTGCATTTGCTTACGATGATAAGCACGATTTGGGCACAGATGCCATCTTGGGCTCCATAAGAAACTTATTCTTCGGCTCCCGGTGGCGATAGTGTCCCATTCGGACTTCATTGTTTCCTGTTGACAACTTGGTCATTTATTCTGAACAAAGATTAGAACTCTTTCTTTCTTTCTTTCTTTCTTTCTTTCTTTTTTTTTCCCCTGCAGCTGTTTTGGATTCTGTCTAATTTGTGCCATCCAGCAAGCTGCCGGACGTGGAAAAGTCACATTAAAATCAGTCTTTTCATTTAGGGTATGGATCGAGGGTGTGGTTCAGTTGTTTAAATGGCTTACATGTACCACAAAGTCTGAGATTCGGTCTCCAACACCAGTGGGAAGTGGGGATGTTAGTCTTGGTATAAGTCTGATACCATATTTGATCAGCAAGACTATCAGTTAAAATGATAATTGGCATTGAGTGTGAGTTTATTATACTCTAGTTTGGGGCTGGGGAGGGGCCTAATACAGGGTCTCATAGCCCAGGCTAGCCTCACATTTGCTGTGTAACCAAGGATGGCCTTGAACTTCTGATCTTTCTAACTACATCTCCCCAATGATGAGACTGCAGGAATGGGCCACCACAATTGGTGATATCCTGTTTTTAAAATGACTTCCTTGGACAGGCATGATCCATACTCCTTTAATCCAGCAATGGGGAGACAGAGGAGGGTGGATCTCTGAGATCAAGGCCAGCCTGATGAACAAAACAAGTTCCAGAACAGCCAGGGTCACACAGAGAAACCCTGTCTCAAAAAACAAAAACAAACAAACAAAAAAAAACAAGCCGGGCATGGTGGTGCACTCCTTTAATCTCAGCACTCAGGAGGCAGAGGCAGGCAGATTTCTGAGTTCGAGGCCAGCCTGGTCTACAAAGTGAGTTCCAGGATAGCCAGGGCTACACAGAGAAACCCTGTCTAGAAAACAAAACAAAACAAAAAAACCAATAATACTTATAAAACAAATAAATAAAAATAATGACTCCCCAGTCAAAGAAAGTCAAGCTGTGTTTGGCGGGGTTATATGTAGAAGTTTGTTTAGGTGTGAAAGACAGAAGGGTTTTTTTTTTCCATATTTTTTTTATTGGGTATTTATTTCATTTATTTCCAATGCTATCCCAAAAGTCCTCCACACGCTCCCCCACCCACTCCCCTACCCACCCACTCCCACTTCTTAGCCCTGGCGTTCCCCTGTACTGAGGCATATAAAGTTTGCACGACCAATGGGGCTCTCTTTCCACTGATGGCCGCCTAGGCCATCTTCTGATTCATATGCAGCTGGAGACAAGAGCTCCAGGGTACTGGTTAGTTCATATTGTTGTACCACCTATAGGATTGCAGATCCCTTCAGCTCCTTGAGTACTTTCTCTAGCTCCTCCATTGGGGGCCCTGTGATCCATCCAATAGCTGACTGTGAGCATCCACTTCTGTGTTTGCCAGGCCCTGGCATAGTCTCACAAGAGAGCCATATCTGGGTCCTTTCAGCAAAATCTTGCTAGTGTATGCAATGGTGTCAGCGTTTGGAAGCTGATTATGAGATGGATCCCCGGATATGGCAGTTTCTAGATGGTCCATCTTTTCGTCTCAGTTCCAAACTTTGTCTCTGTAACTCCTTCCATGGGTGTTTTGTTCCCAATTCTAAGAAGGGGCAAAGTGTCCACACTTTGGTCTTCGTTCTTCTTGAGTTTCATGCGTTTAGCAAATTGTATCTTATATCTTGGGTATTCTAAATTTCGGGGCTAATATCCGACAGAAGGGATTTAAGACTGTATACAGCCGGGCACTAGTGGCTCACACCTTTAATCCCAGCACTTGGGAGGCAGAGGCCAGCCTGGTCTACAGAGTGAGTTCCAGGACAGGTAGGGCTACACAGAGAAACCCTGTTTTGAAAAAAACAAAAAACAAAAAAGACTGCATATATACGAAGATAACTAAAAAACATTATTTTTCTTTTTTTCCAGACATTTAGCCGTACCTCCCTCCCTGAACTCAGCATGGAGGAAAAGTCAGAAGACTGTAAGGTCCCAGAAGATCTGTTCAATGGTCTGAAAGTCGCAGATCCTCAAGAAGGAGAGTCTGCCAGCCCCATGGTTTCTGATCCCAAGGGTCAGCACTGCCAGAGCAAGCTGCCGAAGGCTGCTGAAGCCCATCCACAGGACGACCATGTTGAAGAGGAATGTTTTCATGACTGTAGTGCCTCGTTTGAGGAGGAACAGCCAGGGGCGCACGTGGCAGGGAGCAAAGCCAGCGATGATTCTAGTTCTGAACTGGATGAAGAATACCTAATTGAACTGGAAAAAAACATGCCAGAAGAAGAGAAACAGGTAAATGGTTGTGGATAATGTGCCTGCTAAGTCACCTGTGATGGTGGTGGTGCTGTTTGGGGGGGATATGGTCTCTCGGCGTCCTCTTGACTGGACTGAAACAATACATAGAATGACCCTGTAGCAGTCCTCTTGCCTCTGCCTCCCAAATGCTAGGGTTACAGGCCTCAGCCACCATGCCTACCTAGCTTAAAACCCATCTAAATTTTAATTCATTGCTTTGTATATATTTTAGGTCAGGATATATGATTGTTTGTATATGCTTGGCCCAGGGAGTGGCACTGTTGGGAGGTGTGGCCTTATTGAAGCGGTGCAGCCTTGTGTATGTGGGCTGTAATATCCTTGTCTTAACTACCTGGGAGCCGGTCTTTCACTAGCAGCCTTCAGATGAAGATGTAGAACTCTCAGCTCTGCCTGCACTGTGCCTGCCTGGATGCTGCCATTCTCCCACCTTAATGATAATGGACTGAACCTCTGAACCTGTAAGCCAGCCTCAATTAAATGTCCTTTATAAGACTTGGTCATGGTGTCTGTTCACAGCAGTAACACCCTATCTAAGACAGGGTATGACCACGTAGCCCAAGCTAGCTCCCAGTCTTCCTACCTTCACTTCCCTAGTGCTGTGATATGGGCACACAAAACCAAAACCTGATCATTCAGTTTAACAAAGCAATTGCTGGCTTTTTCCTGTGTATTTAGAATTCTGTCTTCTACCTTAAGGATCTACAACGTGCTTATAATACGTATGTGCACACATACCTGTAGCTTCTAGGGTTTTTGTGGCATAACCAAATCCAAGTCCTCACAAATGCAGGCCAGGTGCTCTGCTGCTAAACTTCATCTTCATCACCACCTTCTGCTTTGTTTTTTAAATGATCCCTCCTAAGGTAAGTTGCTGAATTTCTGTAACAAACCTCGTGTAAACTTACTTAGCACTATTTTATGGATTGTGCTTTTTAATCCTAAATACCTTGGTGGCATTGTGACTACAGAGCACCGTTAAGTGTCAAGGAACACATTGTGAAGCATAGTAGCTATTTGTTGGAAACCTACAGTGTACCAGCTACTAAAGCTAAGATGTTTTTTAAGTTAATGTGTGAGTGGTTAGGACTAAGACCATGCACCTAATAGATGGTAAAACTGGTTTTCCAACTCAGGTCTCCTGATAGTCAAGTTCATGAGCTACCTTATCAGAACTGTCTCAGCAAATGAAAGCAAATATTGTTTACCCTTCAGAAACATACCTCTAGAAAGTCAGTGTAGGGTTGTTCAGTTTATAGCATCCATGTCAAACGTTTAGTAGCCAAGCCGGTCCATTAGTTCCAGCACTCAGGAGATAGAGGCTGGCAGATTGAAGTTCAAAGCTAGACTGGTCTGCAAAGTGAGATCCAGCACAGCCAGGACTACCCAGAGAAACCTTGTCTCAAAATACAAAACAAATCAAAACAGAAAGTCAGTAGGCAGACTTACTTTTAGGGGGGTATGTGCCTGTAAACTCAGGAACTTACCCGTGCTAAGCCAGTGCTCTACCACCGAGTTACCCCAGCCCTCCGTTAGCTGCTATTTACTTTCTGCTAGTATTATAAGGAATTTTTGTGAAATTATCATTAACCAACAAAATAGAAGAAATGTTCTCATTGGTTATTTCAGATTATTAGGAACAGGGGAGTATCATACCTGATTTTATGGCGATTATGACACTGGAAAAAAAAATCCAACAATGAGCCAAAAAAGTGAAAATTTTCAGCCTTAATCTAATAACTTTAAGATGTAAATGAGAATATGTCTGTAGTCAGATGTGCTTGTCCTTGCATGTAATCACAATATAAGGAGGCTGAGGCAGTAAAATTGCTTTGAGTTACAAACTTGAGGACAGCCTGGGCAGCACCCTTTCTTAAAACAAAAACTAGAACTTTAGACCAGGAGAGATGTCTCAGCATGAAAAGGCACTTACTGCCAAGCCTGATGACTTGAGTCCCACATGATGTCCTTTGACCTTCACATGCCCCTGCCAGTCATTTAGCTGTATCCTCTTGGCCAGCCCTTCTCAAGCTGTGGTGACCTCTCGGAAAGGGTGTGTCTGCTTTTACTTTTGGTGCTGGCGGTTAGATTGCAGAGCCTAGAGTGTGCGAGGCAAATGTGCTAGTGCTGGCATGCTGTACCGGGAAATGAGTTATTGTTGTACTTACACAAATGGTTGTCCGGCACACAGCAGATGCCATAAAGAGTGGCATCAGTTCACACCTACCTTTTCGCATCCTTACCAACATTCAGCTACTTTGTTTGATCCAGCATCTAATAATACACGGCCCTTTCAAGTAGTGTATTAACAAGTCTTCTCAAGAGAAATGCGGTTTTTATTTTGGTTTCTAGTTTGTTTTGAATTGGGTTTTTTGGTTTTTGTTTGTTTGTTTGTTTTGCTTTTGTTTTGTTTTTGAAAAAAAAAACAAAAAACATGCCTGGCTCAGCCTCCAGAATATTGGTATCACAGGTGTGCACCACTACCACCAGGCATGGGTCTTAGACCTGAGAGTACCAGTTATTTAGGTCTTAAGCTTCTCTTGTACACGAAATATACATGCTTATGTTATTTTCCTTTCACAGATTTTGTTGAGTCTCAGATTTTAACGAAATGGAGGAAGGGCGTCCCTGGGTGGTTTTGTGTGTTTCCTTGCTTTTGTGGGGATTGGACAAAACACTGTCCAGATGTGGAAGGTAGGCCTCCATGGTTCTGCCAGTGGGCCTTGGAGCAACCACATTGTTAGCATGTTCCTTGAAGGAGGCACATGCCAGACACAGCATGTTCCATCTTTTCTCTGTGGGCAGCACTTGGTCCATGCTTGTGTTTGATACATTTTAATTCATCTATATAAGTTGCTGAGTTATTAGAAGCCAAGAGGAGAAAAATCTCAAGTTTGAGTTTTTATTTATTTATTTTTTTTTTTTTTTTTTTTTTTTTGGAGACAAGGTTCCTCTATGTCCTGACTGTCCTGGGACTTGCTCTGTAGATCAGGCTGGCCTTAAACTCACAGAGATTCACCTGCCTTTGCCTTGCAGAGTGCTGTGACTAAAGGCATACACCTCCACTGCCAGCTTTAAGTTTTGGTTTTTGACACAGGGTCTCAGTTATAACCCAGGCTGGCTTCAGTTTCTCAGCAGTCCTTCTGCCTCAGCCTCCTGAATGCTGGACTACAACGTGACCCCCACCCCCCAATTTCATTGATAATGTTGTGAGAAACTGAAAATTATTTGATCTCTTTCAGAAAAGAAGAGAGGAGAGCGCTAAACTAAAGGAGGAGGGGAATGAGCGGTTTAAGAGAGGAGGTGAGTTCTGCACTGCTGGGATTGCTCATCCAACCCTTGTCCTCTCACCACCACCCCCACCACCCCACCACCCCCCCACCCCCGCACAGCAGAGAACAGTTGGAAAGGGCGCGCCGCTCCTGCTTCGCCACAGCAGGACTAATCCATCTTCAGTCGCAGTGAGCGGTTACCATGAGGCTCTTGCACCAGCATCATCTCTCTCTTCTGTGGTTTAGCTTTTAATGTAGGCGTTAAGGAGAAAGCTCTTTAGTTACTGCTTTGGAAAACCCTAAGCTTAATGTGTTGATAAAAGCAGCATCCCAGTCCCCATACGCTACCTTCCCGAAAGAGAAGTCATTTACTACATTTTTATTGTTTGGTTAGGTTTTTTTTTTTCTTTCTGGCTTTTGAGACCAGATCCCACTCTGTGGGCCAAGATAGACTAATGCTCCTGCCTCAGCCTCCTAAGAGCAGAGCTTATAGATATTTGCTAACACACCCGCTTGCTTGCTTTCATGTGTCCTTGTCTGTGATTATTGGTTAGATTTTAGTTGTTGTGACAAAATATCCAAGGCAGGCTAACTCTATAAAGAAAACAGGCTCATTTTGCTCATTTTTGTAGGCGAAGAGTCAAAAAATAGCAGTGGCTGCTTTGGTAAGGGTCTCTTGCCAGATGGCGGGAATGTGTCCAAGAGGAAGGGCTCAGAGCACACAGGAAAGGATGGAGAGGCTGGGGAGAAGGCTCAGGCTTCCTAACCACTCCCCCTAAAACTCCCTGCAGGCACCACCCCTGCTCCCCCTTCTAGGGCGGCAGCAGCACTCATGACCTGCTAGTAGACTCTGGTTTTGCAGATCTCCTCCACCAGCCCTCGGCACACTGCAGGAACAAGCTTCCTTCAAACCCGCGCAGTGCTCTTTCCTTACGTTTCCTGTGGCTGCTTAGGAGTGTGTTCATGCTTTCCAGCAATACTTAGTGTTATGCAGCCTGTCACATTTCAGAGTGCACATGCCTAAGAACTCCCGTGTTTTCTTCTGCTGGGGTTTAGATTAATTTTTCCTCATGATTTCCTTTTTTCTTCTTTCCTCCCTCCTTCCTTCTCCCCTCCCTCCCCCCCAAGAAAAGTTCAGGCTATGTAACCTTGGAACTCACTGTGTAGTGTAGAGCAGGCTGGCCTTGAAGACTCAGCAATTCACCTGTCTCTTCCTCCCTATTCCTAATATTAAGGGTATGTGCCATCATACCTAGCTAGCTGGTGTGCTTTTGGTTTGTTGGTTTGTTTGTTTGTTTGTTTTGGGGGGGTTGTTTGTTGTTGTTGTTGGTTTTGTTTTTGAGACAGTCTCACCAGGTAGGTCTGGCTCTCTTGGATCTCACTGTGTAGACCAGGATGGCCTCGCCTGCCTTTTGCCTCCCATGTGCTAAGATTAAATGTGTGTGCTACCATGCCCCACCCTGGCTTTTTTTTTAAATACTGAAATCAATAGTTTGATTCCTCCCTCCCATCCCTGGTGCTAGGGACTAGTTTAACACTATGCACATACTAATCAAACATTCTGTCAATGAGCTACATCCTAAACCTTAGAATTGTCTTCTTCACTTTGAATCATAGACCTCACATGTAGTCTTTCACCCATCCAGTCCCTTAAACACTTTGGAAATTCTTTTCTAAATTGCTGAACCAGATGAAAGCTGAACAATGAGGACATGCTACTGCTCTGAGAATTGAGGGCTCTTGACTGACAGGATGTTCATCAGTTCACCAGTCATGTGCCTGATGCCACTGGCATGAACAGGCAACTGTGTCTTTATAGGCAGAAGGGGGAATGATGTTTAAAACCTAATAACCTAGGACCATCTTTCCATTAGAAACTTTGGTCCTGTGAGTAGGAAACTGTGTTGAGATTCAACAGAATAAAATCATAATGGCTGTTCCATCTTATGGTATTATCCTCAGATTACATGGAAGCTGAGAGTTCTTACAGTCAAGCCCTTCAGATGTGCCCAGCCTGTTTCCAGAAAGATCGATCTGTTCTGTTTTCAAATAGAGCTGCTGCGAGGATGAAACAGGTAGGAGCTGGTTTGCTTTTCCATTATTGCATGATCCCCAGTGCTCCTAGGCTCATGCATGATCTTCCGGTGCTCCGTACGGTCATTTCTCTCCAAAACTAGTGCACGCACTTGAGGTTGTGTCTTTCCTTGATGAAAAGGGTACTGAGGGGCTAGAAAAATACTTAGAAGAACTCGGCTCAGGCTCATGTTAACATTGCTCATAAAAGTAGCAGGCAGAGTACTTTGATGAAGGCAGCCTGACAAGTTCCCCCTAACTAGGGCAGGTTAGTGAAGCAGGAGTGCTGTATGTATGTGTGCCATATGCATGCTGAATACCCTCAGTGGTCAGAAGAAGATGACCCGCCGCCATGTGCTGGCTACACCTCTGCAAGAACAGCAAGTGCCGTAAGCCATCTCTCCAACCCCGAATTCTTTTCTATTACTATTTTCTTATGTATTACATCCTGACTGCAGTTTCCCCTCCCTCCTCTACCCGCAATTCCACCACCATCCCAGATCTACGCCCACTGTGCCTCCCCTCAGGAAAGAGCTGGCATCCTGGGGATATCAACCAAACACGACATACCAAGCTACAATAAGATCAGGCATATACCATTAATATGCATAGATTTGTTTGTTTGTTTGTTTGTTTTAAGAATGGGTTTCTCTGTGTAGCCCTGGAACTCACTCTGTAGATGAGGCTGGCCTTGAACTCAGATTCGCCTGCCCATGCCTCCCAAGTGCTGAGATTAAAGATGTGTGCCACCACTGCCTGCCTCAACTCTATATTCTTCATCTTCATACTTGTCTTTGATGATCAGATCATGGTAATGCGCCTTTGGATCTTTGAGATGAAACTAGAGGAATATATGTTAATGTGATCTGTCATCTTTCCTTACAGGACAAGAAGGAGACGGCCATCACTGACTGCAGCAAAGGTAAAACTTCTGTTGAAAGAGCATTGCCTCAGTTAGAGAGACAATGGGTGTGTATTCAGGCCTGGACTCTCATACTGGGATTTTAAAGAAGCAGCTTTGTAAGATGGCCTTTTCAGAGGGACTGTACTGTGGAGGAGTCATCATAGAGTAAGCATGCTTTCACATGGAGTTTTAGCCAATTGCTTTACAGTAGTAAATAAGAAAACATTTGAAGCTACTTTGGCATCACAACTCGGATGTGGAACAGAATTTACTTCCCTTCTGATTACCTGCCTTTGACTCGTTGAGGAGCTTAGCTGCTGAACCCACACTCACAGCTGGTTAGATATAAGCATGTATACATCACAGTCAGGGATCTACATATAGAGGGGACACGAAGAGGTTTTGTCTTTCTGAACTTGAATCACGTTGCTTAATATTATACTTTATATGTTCCATTTATTTTCCTGAAAAATTTTTTACAACAGATTTCCACATTTTTATTACCCATTTGTCTATTGATGGACATCTAGTGTGGTTCCATATCTGTGGCACCGTAAATAGAGAAGCAATAAACACTCATGTGCAGCTATCTCTATGGTAGGATGTGGAGCTCTCTTAGGTATGCCCAGGAGTGGAATAGCTATGTTATATGTATGGTAGTTCTATTTTTAATGTCTTAGGGAACATCCAAACTGAGACCCATAGTGGCTGTATTCATTTGCACCACCACCAATAAATGGGGGCTCTTCTCGGTACTTAGAACCCTTTCTTGAGATAACAATTTCTTTTCTTTTTACAGCAATTCAGTTAAACCCCACCTATATCCGTGCAATACTGAGGAGAGCTGAATTATATGAGAAAACAGACAAACTAGATGAAGCACTGGAAGATTATAAATCAGTATTAGAAAAAGATCCATCAGTACATCAAGCAAGAGAAGCTTGTATGGTAAAACAGATTTTAAAGTATCGTCTCGGGCTGGGGGTAGTGATGCATGTCCTTAATCCTAGCACTTAGGAGGCAGAGACAGGTGCATCTCTGTGAGGTCAAACCCTGCCTGCTTTATATGACAAGTTCCAGGACAGCCAGAGCTATAGAATGGAGACCCTGTCTCCAAAAAAAAAAAAAAAAAAAAAAAAAAAAAAAAATCAGAAGTATTTCCCGTTTCTTTTGCTTTGTACTTAGTAGATCTTTAGTCTTCCCAGTTACAACTAAATTCTATTTTTATGATTACCAGAATAAATGAGAGATAGGTCTTTGTGATGGCTACTTACTCACTGGGACTATGTACCATTTGATCTCCACATATATGAGCCAGCATGACAGCACACTCCTGTAATCCCAGAACTGGAGGGGAAAGAAACCTGATTTTGAAACCAGCTGGACTATATAGAAAGAAAGACCTATCCCCCGAAGTTAATTAAATAAATAAGCTGTGTAAGCGTTTCTTTTTACATCGGGGTTATTTTGTTCGCTATAGTTACACAGTTTAGTGAGTCTACTAGAATTTTATCTTATTTTATGTGTATGAGTATTTCGCTTGCAAGTATATCTGTGAGCCACATAGTGCTTGGTGCCTATGGAGGTTGGAGGAAAGCATCAGATCCCTAGAAATGAAATTGATGGGTGATTATGATCTACCCTTTTGTGATCTATTTGTGGTCTTTGTCTATTTGTTTAAGATCGTGTCTCATTCTAGCCCAAGTTGACCTCAAACTCATCATCATCTTGCCCAAGCCCCTTAGTTTGGGGTTTTTGAGACTGAGCCTGACTGGCTAGTAACTCTCCACTTAAGCAGACTGGCCTCCAGCTCTCAGTCGTCCTTCTGCGTGTGTCTCACAAGTACGTGGATTACAGCTGTGTGCACCACAACTGACTCAGTCACAAACTTGTCCTAAGGTCTGCCTTTGATCTGGACATTGTTTCCGCCTGAGAATGTGATGGGGCAGCTCAGCAGGTCAAGGCTTGCTGCCAAGTCTGATGCCCTAAGTTCAGTTCCTAGAGCCCACATGATGACAGGAAAAAGTCCGACCCCAGAAAGTTATTTTCTGATCACCACATAAACACAGAGACACACAAAAGAACTGAGCGTTAGAGAAATGACTGGTTATGAGTACTCCCTACTCTTCCATAGGACCCAGCTCAGTTGCCAGAACCCACTCAGGTGGTTTACAACCACTCACAACTCCAGCCAGTGGCTCCCACACACTCTTCTGGCACAGACACACAGAAAAAGAAAAAAATAAACCGTTATTTTTTTTTTTTTTTTAAGAGAACTGAGAATCTTGTCAGATTTAGTAAGAATTTCTTACCAAATGCTTGTTTCTACTTTTTTCCTCAGAGATTACCTAAGCAAATTGAAGAACGTAATGAAAGGTTAAAAGAGGAGATGTTAGGTAAGTTTGCTTCCATGACTTTCTCTCTTGATCATAACAGCTAGGAGACTAGGGTAGAACCATAACTGCTTTCATTTGCTTAGAGAAGAGCGGTTCAGAGTCTCTGAGGTGTGTGCATGAGTGTGTATTGTTTAGACTGGGGTGTGTGTGTGTGTGTGTGTGTGTGTGTGTGTTGTTGAGACTGCTGCTTTGCAGCAGTGCTATAGCGGGACAAAGCCTGCTTGGCTCGGCTGATTTTTAATTTCAGGAAGCACAGTTGGCTTAGAGAGGGATCAGCGTTTTCAGGACCCAGAGTTCTACCTTGGCTTTCACCTGATAATCTCAAAGCCCAGTTGAGTCTTTCCATTGCGTAATCAACGCTTAAGGTTTTATGTTTATATAATCTGGAGTCATTAGAGCCAGTAATGTCAGAATAAAGTGAGTTTGGGGTTGGAAATAGCACTAAAAATCACATTAGTGATTGGAAAGACATGAAAAGTGTGTGGAGTAAACATAAGGGCCGGACGCTGAGGCAATTCCTCAGAGGACCGGAGTTCACAACCCATGTTTAAAATAGGCAGGGTGGAATACATCTGTAACCCTGGCAGTGGGGACACAGAGACAGGAGGACCCCTTGACCTCTGTGGTCTGCTACTCTCACTGGATTGGAAAGTTCCAGGTTCAGGGAGAGACAGGAATAGAGGGTACCCAGTGTTGACCTCTGCACACCAATGCACATGCCCACAAAATGGGCCAGGGGTAGGAGGGGCATTTGGGGCATGGATTCTCTTAGAGTTGCCAGAACGTTTCGTAGTTGGAATCCGAGCCTCTTGATTCCTGCTTTACTAAGGACATTGCATTGTCTGTCTAACCTTTCTCATACGACCCTGCTCTGAAGCTGCTGCACCTTCCTGATGAATACATTCTAAAATGTATTTCTTTTCTTTTTTTTTTTTTTTAATTGGTGCCTTGGTATTTTCCCTGCATATATGTCTGTGTGATAGTGACAGATCCCCAGGAACTGGAGTTACAGACAGTTGCAAGCAGCCTCTGGAAGAGCAGCCAGTGCTCTTAACCGCTGAGCCATCTCTCCAGCCCTCTTTTTAAAATTTATCTATTTCCATTTTTTAGATGAATACATTCTAAATCTTTGATGTGCATTGCAAGGGCATAGACCTACAAGAAAATGAGCATAGAGTACATTAGTTTAGCCATATGTAGTTTAATAACAGTATCTAGAGAGTGTGCGTAGACTTCCCAGTAGATCATTCCGGTAGATGAATTAATGGACTTTTTTTACTCTTAACATCTTTTTGCCCACAAAATTTTTACATGATCCTATGCATACAGTTATGCGTGTATGTGTGTGTGTGTGTGTGTGTGTGTGTGTATCTCAAACATTCATTGATAACAAATCATAAGCTTTATTTGAAATAACTATTTAAGGGGCAAGAGAGATGGCTCAGTAGTTAAGAACATTTATTGATCTTGCAAAGAGCTTTTGGCTCCCAGAACCTACATGGCAACTAACAGCCACCTGTAATTCTATCTTCAGAGGGTCCAATGCTTCTGTGACCTCTTTGGGCTCCTCATGCACATACACTCACACATACATGTAAAATAAAGGTAATCTCTAAAAATGGTAATTCTTTAACATAATTTAGCCTGTCTTCAATGTAAGAGCAAATTTGTGTAATGATAATGAGAAATGCATTTTCCATAGAGAAACAAAACTAGGCTGAAGCATTGCCGCCGCGGGACGTTAAGCATAGTCGTTGTTTTCAGAGTGGCTCGATAGTACGGTTTTAGGATTATCAGTGCTGAGTTTGACACCTGACATAAATACATTCTACACAGTGGCAGGAGTATGTTTAGTGCCATTGGGAAATGTTGCCCTAATCTCAAACCAAAATGACCTAATTTTTTAAAGTGAAACTCAAATCAGACCATAGTTTTTAAAATTGAACATTATAATACAACAAAAGATAAACAAATCTGATACTTATAATTCTTAGGAATAAGGATAGAAAAATTAACCATTGTTTTAGAAAGCAAAAAGCTTTAGCTCATAACATACAATAATCTTGAGTCCGAGTCTGTTTTCACGCACTCACAAATACCATATAGACACTTAGACATACATGCATACATAATCAAAAGTAGAATGTTTTTATCTTAAAAATAAATAAAAGTGAAACTGGTCGGCCATCCCAGGATTCCTGAAGGTCAACTCTAGGAGGGCAAGGATAAAGTCCTAGCATTATTTCCCCACTTAGGTCGCTTCTTGGAGAGCAAGGCTTTCAGACCCATCAGAGTGCTTGCTTAGAGGTTTTAATACATGCAGGATCTGTGAGCCATTCTTAGCAACTTACTGAGAGAGTAAGAGGTGTGTTCTTAGTGACCAGACAATGGTGCTAACATAAGTCTCAGAACTGTCTGATTACAGTAGACATTTGTCAGCATCCGGCAAATGCTTTGTCCTAAGCTGTTGAGCCAGGGAATCTGTGAGACAAGTAGAACTGGGTGTGCTCTGGTGGCTCTTCCTGAATCTCCTGTCACATCAGTTCTCTGCGCTAGGAGACACCGCATCCCTCTCCTTAGTAGCAGCGGATGGCTCCAGTTAGCTTCTCAACAGCGTCTCAAGACTGCAGGAACCAACTGCAAAAGGAAGTTGCCTTTGAAAAACGTTCATTTAATTTTGTAATTTTGTTCTCTTTGGAGAACAGAATTCAATATACAGACCATCATCACTGTAGAGTGCCACCCCAGATGTACTGAAGTGAAATGCAGTGACCCTTACTTGGGAATGTGACTGCACAGTAAGGAGTGCAGATATAGGATCCTAATGTAATAGGTTCCACTATGCAAGGGACATAGCATGTTGAAGATGCCAAGTTTGCTAGAGGAGGGAATATGGAAATCTGATTGCTGTCAAGGTAGCGAGACATAGCATTAGCAGCCTGAGACAAGTATGGCAGATAGGCTTCCTTGAGATGAGGGGGCTGCTTTAGCCTCTGAACATTGACACTGGCCCAAAGAGCAACAGGAAAGTGTCTGTGATGTGTGTATTAAGCACTGGCTTCACAGAAGTTGGCTGCTTCTTTGCCATCATCACAGACAGCAATAAGTGACTTTTTCAGATACTAAAAACCTGAGTCCATCATCTATGTTGTGTTCCTTTGAGTTCCCATTGGCTGGACCGTGGCTTCAGACTCTTTGCCAAGCATCATAGAGATGTTAGTTCATGAATAAATGGCCTCTTGGTAACTTCCGGAGCACCATTAAGGTTTCCCCTTTTGAACCGTTCACTGTCAGTGGACTCCTGTGGCACAAGAGCCATAGGACACCAAGCCTGGCTCAGGACCTGAATACAGACAGAATGCCACCTCCTGTCTTCTTCCCCACTCATGGGAAGTATGGCTCACTGTCTCTGCCTATCTTGCTTTCCATCAAATTCTCAGTTTACATCTATCTCTGTGTAGACCACGTTGTGTACAGTTTTATTCATCTGTACTACAAAAGGCGCTGCACATACGCACACTGCACATGGTAAGTGAAGTAATCCATCAGAGAGGCTTGGGTTTTTTCTAGAGGAGACTTGACCTTGTGCTCTGTTCTGTGTTTCTACACAGGAGGGTCTTCCACTGCAGCTTCAGCAGAGCCCCTGGGGAGCCAGGGCAGCCTCCCCCTGATCTATCCCTGCACGCCTAGGCAGCCCATATCACCCTAGGCTGATAGATTTTAGTTTTCTCTGTGTTTGGAGAAGCATTGGAGTTCAAAGATCTTCATGCAAGCAAGTCCTTCAGCTTGCTGGGCAAAGTGAGAATCTAGAGAGGTTTGAATGTTTTACTTTAAGCTTGGGATAATCTTTGAGCACTCAAAGAACACTTTTGGTTTTGCATAGATCAGCCTAAAACCAAGCCATTGGTGCTTAAGAACACTGCACTATGGAGCAGAATAACATAGCTCTGTAGTCCAGGCAAGCTTGAACTCAAGGCAATTCTCTTGCCTCAGCCTTCTTAGTGCTAGAATTACAGGCATGTATCAGCACACCTGTTCCCATAATGACATCTTATTGTGTTTACGTGTGTTTTTATTTCTCCTTGCCCTTTTTTTTTTATAACCCCAGAATAAGCAGCTGACGTTCTTGGGACTATTTGTGGTTCATATTTCCCTAAGGATAATTTTTGTATGATGTCATGCCCCACCTGAACACCTGTCTCTGTGCCTGTGCTTCTGGACTTTGTATGCTTGGGGGTGCAGGTACCCAAGGTTTATGTCAATGGTGCTCTGTGGGCCTGGGTACCGAGGTTTTCTATGGAGATCTTTGTCCAGGTCGGGTGTGAGGGTTCCAGCAAAGGGAAGCGAGTGCAGGCAGAAAGGCGAAGTCTCTGCCATGCCTTCCAGGTCGCTCGGTAACTCTAAGACACTCTGAACTGGGTCAGGTCGGGCTGGGCTGACAAAAAGCCAACAATACAGTAATGAGTGTGGCAGGACCTCGGGTGGCTCTTCAGGAGAGAAGATCTCTTCCCAAGTGTTACATACAGCTCTTGGAACAAAAGACTCAGACAAAGGAAATAGTTCTCGAGTACCTTTAATTCCCTGGATAGATTCCCAGTTCTGGGGGGTGCTGTTCTTACGTGGCTGACTGCCACACCTCTCCTGTGGGGGCTGTGGGGGCTGTGGGGAGGTAACCTTGACAGGAACCAGAGGTCCAGGAGACATGAGGGAAGGCCTTCCGTCCCATGTAGGTGAAAATGATCACCACCCATCGGGTCCTACCGGGATTCAGACCTCAGCTCGACTGGAGACCAGCCTGTCTGTGCATAGCCCATTGCCCCACAGTGCTCAAGGACAGCAGCAGTGAGCATATGTACTCTAGATATTAGTGTGGGGTACCTACATGAGAGTGATCACCCCAGGTTCTGGAAGCTGTCTCTAAAAATGGATTAACTTTTCTTCAGACATGTTAAGTCTTTCTGGACAAGATCTCCAGATGAAGTCCAGAAGCTTCGACTGTGAAGACCATACAACTTGACAAGTGCTTCACTCGGTCTTTCCTCTGGTGGGACACTCAGAGTGGCAAATGTTGCTAGCAAGGACCACGAAGGAGCATATTACTCTGAGGATTAAGCTGTTGCTCCCCATCTTCCCCTCATGCCTGTCTCCTTGCGAGCAGAACGTTAAATGCAGTTTAGAAAGCATTGAAGCTTCAGTCTCCTATCTCAGCCAAACTTTTCCAGAACATTCATAGTTTTATAAATTCTGTCCACTACTCCATAACGCCCCAATTTTTGGTATGTCTTCATTACTTAAGTGATGAGTGAGTAAAGCTTGAAGCTAGAGCAGGGAACCCTGGGATATTGAAGTTGGTGGCACTATACAAATGAACAAGACCTCATCTCCCCCAGAAGGTAACAAGAGCTTTGAAGCAGGCTGAGTGGGAGCCAAGAGTAAACACGGGAGGCTCAGTAGAAATGTGTCGTGTTGGGGTGAACTCAGCAGCTGTTGTTTGCCTTAGAACAGGTGAGTTAAGGAACCACTGTCCTCACATCCAGGAAGGCCAGGCTCAGCCAGATGCCTTCATCCAGCACTTGGGATGGACATCCCTGTCCTTTGTAATTCTAGCCAGCTTGACAGGAGATTTTGACTCCATGGAGGGATCCTGAAGGACTGTGAGCTCCAGTGTCACTCAGGCAGTGGAGTGACAGCGAGCCTGAGAGGAAAGAGGCTGAGAATCCTCCCAGAAAGTGTCAGGTCCTGACAACAGAGTTAACTGACTGGTGTCTCCTGCTTGTTCCTGCATTCATCTGAGTTGTTTTTATGTTGCAGGTAAACTAAAAGATCTTGGCAACTTGGTTCTGCGACCTTTTGGGCTCTCCACAGAAAATTTCCAGATCAAGCAGGATTCTTCTACTGGCTCCTACTCCATCAATTTTGTTCAAAATCCGAATAATAATAGATAACAGAAATAACAGTCTTAAAGGCTGACTGGGAGGCCATGAACTGTTCACAAGGAGCACGGCTCTGCAGGCGTTGAATATTTAAAAGCATCTATCTAAGAAAGGCTGTGTAGTAGAACCAGAGGCGCCTTCTTGCTCTTGTTTTATGATCAGGGTGGAATGTGCCTCCTGATGTATGAGCCTCATTAATTTCCATTTTAAGGTGGTGTCTGTGCAGCCGTGTCCCTGGTTCTGGCTGTTTTCTGTCTGGTGGAGAAGCCTGCTTGTCAAAGCTGACCTCTTAGAGCCGCACAGATGTGCTAGCCACCAAAAACCTCCTGTAACCATGCAAGCCTGTAGTTGAGTGATGACCATACATATGGACAGGGTCCCCTCCTGCTGTCCCTCCCTGCTCACACTTGCTCAGATGCTGCAGTGCAGGGGCTTCAGCATTCTTGAGTTCCTCCGTGTTAATAAAAACATCCTGTGACAGTTGGGGACTATGTTGTTAATTTTGTCCCCTTAACAGCAGCTGAAGCAGATTCTATATGACATTTGGAACCAGTTCTGGTTTCCATCGAGGTCACTGATTCTGAAGCCCACAAAGCTAAAGTTTTTGCTGCTTGACTCTCCCTTGAATAACCGATCAGTGTGCCAGAATTGAAGACTCCTGCTTCACAGGGCAGCTGAGTCAGTCTCCAGTTTTGTGAAATTAGCGGTTCTGACCAAGCATCAGTGCTAATCTCAGCTTAAAATGCCATCATTCAGAATGGTTTGTCTCCAAACAGCCTGTCTGTGTAGGCTGCATGAAGGCACAAGTTTCCAGGAGAGGTTTTTGTTTACCTAGGTATCTGTTGATGCTAGTTTTCAGTCAGTGTCAGTGACATGTGTGCCTTATTTTGCAGATGAGCTGCCATGTTATTTTGTGAGCTGTGTGTGACAACTGTTCTAGAACTTATGTGCGTCAATATCGAGTAGCTTTTGGCCAAAGTTTCTGTACAACTTGTGTGATTTTTTTTTCTATACATATGCTTTTCAGGGAAACTAGATGCCAGATTTAACATGTAATCAGCAAATCTGAGTGTTGTAGCTAATACCTGTAAACCCCAGCACTTAGGAGGCCACAAGCTCCAAACTGATTAACTCTCAGCCTGGAAGACAGGCTTGGCCAATCAGTCACCGCTGCACACCTTCCCCTCCCTAAGTCCCTACAACATAGACCCTCAAGTTCTATGTGTAAGTGTATGCTTGTGTGAGTTTATATTACACCATGTGCACACAGAGACCAGAAACTGGAGTCACAGTTGGGAGCCACCATGTGGTTGCTAGTAACCAAACTTGGATCCTCTGCAAGGGCAATATGCACTTTTAATTGATGAGTCATCTCTAGCCCTTTCTGAAAGATTTCTGGCCCAAAGAACAGGAAATGATATTCTAGTTACATTTCCTGATAGGCATTGCTGCAGGGTATAGAGCTATTGCTTTTGTGTATGCGTTTGTACATCCAAGAATTTGGAGGCCAGAAGTTGCCGTCAGCTATCTTCCTCAATCACTACATAGTTCTTACTGATTTACAACCCAGTAGACCATGTCTCCGAGAGATTTACCTGCCTGCGCCTCATGCACACTAGGTACTTAACGAACCATCTCCCGAGTGTTGGAGGTTTCGAAACCCTCTCCCTTCCTCCAGCCCACAAACTGTTAGAGAATGTGAAGGGAAGCCAGCATTGCATGGGCCTGCAGAAAGGAAAGGGGGAGCCATGTGGCTGCTCAGACATCCATAAGCCAGCCCCCAGATCTAAGATTTTCAAAATGTTTAGCAATAGCAAAATCGTAAAATGGAACAGGTATGTAGAGAGCTGTGTCATGGTGCTCTACTACTTATTTCTGATTTGAAAAATCCTCTGATTTCTTCCCTTAACCCTGAGTTTACTTCTTTGGGAATGCTGGGGATTGAGAGCTACAGCCTAGACCCCAGAGTTTCAATAAGGCAGGTAGGTAGGTAGGTAGGTGGGTGGGTGGGTGGGTGGGTGCACACCTGTGTGGGGTTTTTTTTTTTATTATTTCTATTTTATCTTTTTTTTTTTTTTTGAGGCAGGGTCAGTTATAACCAGGCTGGCCTCCTAATCCTGCCTCCACCTCCCAAAGTACATTACAGGCATGTAATGTACAGCTCACCCAATGACATGTATTTTAGTTCCAGCAATATTGCAGAAGGTAAAAACAATTTTCAGCCTCCTTTTAGAATTGTTTTGAAAAAAACCAACACAGTGGCACACGCCTGTAGTAACCAAACTCTTGAGAAGGGACGACAGAGACCGTTGTTAACTAGTCTCAAGAAATAAAACTCTGAGGAGAGACATTCTCTACAGTAAGCTAAGAATGGGGCTACTGCTCAGTGATAAGAGTATATGCCTCAAACTGTTAGAGAATGTGAAGGGAAGCCAGCATCGCGTGGACCAGCACTGCATAGACCAGAAAGGAAACGGGGAGACATGTGTGAGCCATCGATTTGACTCCTAGCACTGGAGCAGGCAGGGTGTGATCTGTCATTTCCTGCACTATGGTTCCTAGATTGTTAGCACCGGGAGATTCCACAAGAGATACTAACAATGTGAACCCAAAGGCCTTCAGAGTCTGTGTCCATTAAGTGCCTATTTGGGTTTGTTTTTAAGATTTTATGAGTACTCTGTAGCTGTCTTTAGACACACCAGATGAGGGCATCAGATTCCATTACAGATGGTTGTGATACATCATGTGGTTGCTGGGATTGAACTCAGAACCTCTGGGAAAGCAGTTAGTGCTCTTAAACACGGAGCCATCTCTCCAGCCCCTGGTTTTGTTTTTAAGATTTATTTTTATTTGTTTAATATATATGAGTACTTTATCTGCATGTACAGATTAAAGCCGCCTGCCTCTGCCTGCCTCCACCTTCCAAAAGCTAAGATTTATAAAAGTGCCACTAAAAACCTAGAAAGTAGTCCTGGTATCAGTCTAGAGGGCTTGTATATTTTTTTTTCACACTCCACAGATATTAATGGGAGGCAGTGAAAGGACAGTGGATTGATTTTTTCCTATGTATGGCCAGGAAAGGACTTGGCTGTGAGTTCAAGGCCAACCTGCTCTACATAATGAACTCCTGGCCAATCACAGCTCCATACCTTATTAATGAATGGATGGATGGCTTGACTGCCACACCAATGCATTGCTGGGCCAAGTGTAATTCTGGCAAATGTGAAGGGCTCCACTAGGATTGCTCAGCAATGAGAATCCAGCAGTTATATGCATGAACTCATAGATTCTGTTACGAGGTTACTTGAAGCTACTCTGCTTTGTCTTAGTCACATAGAACATCCTCAGTTGTTTCACATCTTGGTTATCTATAAGTTTCTTGAGACTTTCAGAAGTTCCTATCCTGCAATTTCAGTGTCTCCATCCCTCTGGCTGTATTTCCTGTATCTGCATCCACACCATATGGTGACTTTCACCTGGGTGGTTTTCCATTGGTGGAGTGTCTCCAGAGGCTTGGCCATACGTAGGGCTATTATACAGTAAATTCATACCCTTGTGATTCTGTATCCCATTCATTATAGATTACTTTACTTACATTGTAGATTACACCACTCTTACATTCACCTTCCACTCTTAGAATCCTGCCTGCCTATATTCTGTGCTAGGTATTTAACTCAGGCCTTGGACATATTACGCAAGGCCCTACCACTGAGTTATATTCCTAAGGCCCTTGTGTCTTGGGCAGCTTAGACTTCAATAGCCCAGGCTATCAATGTGTGATCTTCCAGTTGCAGCCTCAGTTGACAGACCTGAACCACCAGGCAGGGTTCAGATGTTTCCTCTTTCTGCATGTGCCTATTTTCACAGCACTGCTGCCAGTTAGGCTGATGGTGCTAGTATTGTTAGCCAGTACTTGTACTTCATCCGGTCTCTCCAAAGTCCCACACAACTGTGCTTCTAAGTGAACATTACACTATGTCCAGATACAGAAGTAAGTCAGCTGCTAAGCCTGCCTAGTGGCTCATGTTACAGTAGTGGGCACGCATTTCAGCTTGGGCAGAATGCCCACATTGTTTTGTCAAAGTTGCTCAGGTACAGGACATTTGTGGATGATAAGGTAGAAGACCACTTTAATGTTGGCTGTGCTGACAGATTTTTGTTTGTTTTTTGATGCTATGATCTCTGATCTTGCCTCTAAAACTACTGGTATCACTTCACACAGTATCCAAGTATCCAGGGTGATTTAGGAAGACCAGACATGGGCTTTTCAGTGCCATTCTGAGTAGACAGCAGGGTTTGAGCTAAACGCAAATGTTACACAAACCTGAGAGGCTATATATTCCCAAGTGCTAAGCTGGCCTAAAAACCCCACCTTTTGCAACAAGCTTAGCAGGGTCCAGGATGTCAAAATGGAAGAGTATGTAGGTTAGGAGCCAAAGAGCCAGACTGTTGAGACAGCTGTGCAAGATAATGGTAGCTGTATTTGCTGAGAGGTAAGGGGGAGCTTTCTTTGAGACAGGGTCTCATGTATCCCAGACTAGTGTTGAACTTAGTATGTAACTAAGGATGACCTGGAGTTTCCTATCCTGTTGTGCTTTCTTTTCAGACAGCAGCTTCTATTGTACCCCAGGCTGGCCTCAAACTCAAGATCATCATCCTGTTTTAGCCTGAGTACTGGGACCTAAGTAAAAGCTTTAACAGGAAGATTGTTCAGGTCCCTTCTAAGACCAGATCAGACACTACCACAAAGTGGCAAGCCTCTGTGCTTTGCTCTAGGGTTGTCCCTGGGACCAAAAACATGGCCTGAGTTACTGGAGTTCAACAGAGCTGTCCCAACACAATACAGCAGCCTTGTTAGCCAAAATGCAGAGGCAGCAGCCAAGCCCCCATCTCTGTTCCTTTGCCCTTCTGTGGTCACTCCTTTTCCCTGCCCCTTTTCTTATTAAGTCCCACCCTTTTCTCTTCAGGCAAGGTCTCCCCATGTAGTCCTGCTGGCCTCGAACTCACTATGAAGACCAGAATGGCCTCGATCTCAGAGAGCTACCTCTCAAATACTCAGTCATGTGACACCAGGTTTTTTTTTGAACCCCTTTTTTAAGATGCTAAATGTTGTTGACAGTCCTGTGTATGTTTTGTACATCCATACCACCTTTGCAAAATCTCCCTGAATTAACTTCAGTTTGATGGCTGTGATCTTTTTCAGTCTGTCACCTCCATCCTTGATCAGCTCAGTTCTTCTATCATTTAAGTTCCCTTCAAAAAAGAAGACTGAACTTGGTGGCACACCTTTAATCCCAGCACTCAGGAGGCAAAGATAGAAAGATCTGTTACGTTTGTCACTACCCTGGCCTCCAGGGGTCCAGAACAGCCAAAGTAAGACCTTTTACATTTCAATAACATAGAAGGAAGTTGTGGGGCAGAGCTGGAGAGATGGCTCAGCAGTTAAGAGCACTTACTGAACTAGGTGAAGACCTAAGTTCAATTCCCAGAATCTGTGATAGCTCACATCCATTCTTAACTCCAGTCTGGGGAATCTAATGCCTTCTGACTTCTATGGAAATCAGGCATGCATGCATAGCTCAAATATACATGCAGGCAAAGTATTCATTTACATAAAATTTAAAAATATTTAATGACCATGTATGGTGGCATAAGCCTTTTATCACAGCACTCAGGAAGCAGTCAGAGTGAACTGAGCTGAGGGCAGCCTAGTCTACATGAGACCCTGCCTCAAAAATAGATGAATAAATACAAAAAGTCTGTGTTAGAACTACAGCTCAATGGCAGCCTTGCCTAGTAGGTATGAGGCCCCATGGTCAGAATGAATGTAACAACCGCTAAGTGTGTATGCCACCATACATACATCCAATAGCACATTAACTGGACATGGTGGCTGTTACTATAATCCTGAAACTTAGAAGACTGGAGCTACATGAACTCCTGACTCATTGCTCTAGAGAGGGGCTGGGATTCTGTCTCTTTAGTATACTGTACAGGGAACAGTAGTTATTTCTAATCCCTCCCTGTTTGTTTAATGTGCACAGCTGACCATGAGCCCACTCCAGAGTTGGTAAGTGGTCCTGAAACTAGAAAAATAGACTACTTAGACCAAGAAGCTAGTCTGAGATAGCCAGAATTACTACAGAAAACCCTCCAAGAATTAAAAATACCTTTTATATCAAAAACTTCAATATCCTTAGTCATGAGCTGGTAATTGCTGAAGCTAGGAATGAAATTTTTTAAGACAGATTTTTTTTAAAAATTACATTTATATACATGTGCATGTTCATGCCTGCCTGCCACATCGTATGTACAGAGGTCAGAGAAAACTTGTGAGGAGTCATTTCTTCCCCTCAAGCATGTGAGCCACACAGATCAAACTCAAACAGGCTGAGTAACAAGTGCCTCCCCTGCTGAGCCATCTGTCTCAGCAGGCTGTACCTTTACAATTTTGGGGGATGGTTATAATTTAAGAATACTTTCGATTTTCCACCCCTCCAAGGCCTACAAGCTATGGGGAAAAAAAAAAAAAAAAAAAAAAAAGGCCATCCCACAGAAGCTTCCCAAGCCAAAACTTAAAAACATCCCCTGCCTCCTCCTTCCCTTCACTCGGGGCATAGCAGGGCCTACTGCTCCTCCCAGTACGTCATGGCAGCCTACAGAGAAGAGTTGGTGGTGGTGACTGTCGGCAGGTCACTCCTCAGACACAGGAGCAAGTTCCCCTTGCTAGAACTGCTGTCAAGCCCTGGGAGTCACAGCAGACATGAAGGAAACATCTCTCAAGGAGACAGCAGCACTAAGAGCAGCTCTGTCCTGCTACAGGTGTAGTACCATGCTAAGACCCACACCTGGGCTCACGCTTGGCACATCATGAGCAAACAAAATGCAGCTTCCAGTCAGTGCCTTCACTTCGAAGCCAGAAACCCACTAAGGACTTGAAACAAGTTACAGCAGTCTTCAGAGGCCAAGGATACAAGGACAGAATGAGGTAAAAGTAGTTGGCTATTGAGAACATCTGTCTGTGGGACTATGCAAGCATAGTTTGACCACCCCAGAATAATGTGCTCTTGACAAACTGATCCAGACTCCAGTGGCTTCTTCTTATGGATATTTAGCTACACTGAATCAAGCAGTGTTTGACATTGGAGATTGTATACATCCTCTGTAGTGCTAGGCAGCCTTCCAATGATTTGATTTACTGAAATGGGGAAGTTTCTATGTTAGTCACAAGAAAGAAGGGAAGGGGAGGGGAGGGGAGGGGAGGGGGGAGGGGAGAGGGGAGAGGGGAGAGGGGAGAGGGGAGAGGGGAAAGGGGAGGAGAGGAGAGGAGAGGAGACTACAAGCCTCTCAATTACCCCATAGGCTTTCACAAACTAATTTTCTTCCTAATGACAAAGCATTTCTGGCTCACAGGTCAATCCTATAAACTATGGTAGGAAACAGTCTGTATAAGTAGGACTCCTTCTTGTGGATGGGGATAGGGGGTGCTTGAAGTTAGTATGTGTAGGATGACCTTGAACTATATAACCTTAAACACTGAGATTACAGGCCCTATGTGCCATCATACCCAGCTATGAATTCCTTAAAGTTAAAACCGAAGGAACCTTCCACACTTGTAAAGCCAGCCCTACTGTAAAGGCCAGGCTGCTTAAATCAGTAAAGCAATCTGTTGTGTACAGGATCCTAATCAAACTCTGTAGTCAGCTGGCCTCTACCTCTAGTCAGAAGAAATCCCATCAAAGCTTAGTGACCAAAGCCTCAGGGTCTCCCTCAGGAGCATCACCACTTCCCAGGACACAGACCTGGGTTGGATTTTAAAGTCTAAAGAAACAACAAAAGCTACTTTTTGTTTGTTTGTTTTGTTTTGTTTTTTATTTTTTGAGACAGGGTTTCTCTGTATAGTCCTGGCTGTCCTGGAACTCACTCTGTAGACCAGGCTGGCCTCGAACTCAGAAATCCGCCTGCCTCTGCCTCCCAAGTGCTAGGATTAAAGGTGTGCGCCACCACGCCCGGCTCAAAAGCTACTTTTAAAGGTAACCCCTACACAGTAAAACAGTTCTTAAATAAATTAAAAAAAAAAAAAACAAAGACTTTATTGGATAACGTTACACAACATTCTTTAACATTTAACTCTGAGCAGATGGAAGGTGAGAAACAATTCAAGTCTACAAATGAAATAGGCCTGTGAAGATTTTAATACAGACAAAAGGTAGCATGAAGCAGAGCTTAAATATTAAGCAACTAAAGCAATAAAAATGAAGTTGTAACATGGTAGGCCTAGATCTTAAATACCACCAAGTATCCTTTATTTTTTTAATGAAAATCTAATTTGTAATAAAAGGCCCTTAAGGATTTGCCATGAGGAAAAAAAAAAAATGTAGATTCTTACAACCTGATCTCTCCCAGTGCTTTTGCCTTTTTAATTTTTTGGTCAATTCCATCACTCTACAAATAAAAATTTCTAAAGCTTAGAGGTCTTCCTGATACGATCCATGCATGATTCCACATGGCTTGGGAGATACCTGGTTCCTGAGTGAGCGTGAGAGGTACTGCTGGTGTGGGGGTCTAAGACGAGAGTGACCCCAGAGCCTGGAGCTGTGATTCATCTTCTCCACAGCTCCCTGCTGTTACAGTTCCTGAGCCCAGCTGATACGATGACGCCATGATGTGAAGTCTCCAAAGAGATCACTGTAAAATGCAATCAGGACTTCCCAGCACGTGCAGTGTTAGGATCTGAATTAAGCTCACTAGACTCCAGACTACCCGGCTTTTCTTCTTGAGTTATAAATCAAATCACAGTCAGGTATAGTAAATGATCTAAAAGTCTCACCCAGAGCATTTCCTAATCCTGAGCAATGGGCTGTTGGGTACTCTCACCCACACAGAAAGATCACAGGGAGTGACCTCTTGAGCTAAGCGCTCATTTGTCACTTGTGTCACTTTGAATGAGTACAGTGAGTTAGTTCTTTTTTCTTTTGGCTTTTTTTCTTTTTCTTTTTTTTTTTTTTTCTTTTTGTAGTAAGTAATCAATATGATGTTATCTTTCTGGTTTAAAAAATAAATCAGTATCGCCACTAAAAATCTTCAGTTTTATTATTAAAATTACGGCACCATCAAATATAAAATGCTTTAAAAATGTAGTACTAACAGGTCCATCTGATTTTCTCATGTGTTCTCCATTCATTAAACAAGAAAAATTAAGGGGTTTCATACTATGTATTTAGCAAAGACAAGGAAATCTGAAATCTCTGTTAAGAATTCATGTTCCATGCACCAAAAGTTTAGGCTGTTTTCCTGGATGGTTTTGCCACTGTTCCCCAGGGCCAAGTGCTCCCTAACCCTGTGAGAATCTCCTGCACTGAGAAGGAGGGGCTCCTGGCCGTGGAAAGAGGCCCAGATCAACAATGATGCTGTCACCTTTTCTGAACAGCACCACTCAGTCAGGGAGAGGCAATAATAAAAGCCTGTCCAGCTCAGAATCATGAGCTAGTTCTTGGGAGTATATGATTTCATTCCAAGTTCAACACTAGCCTATCCACTTGGGAGTCAAAATATGAAAAGGTACGAATGTAGTTATGAAAATGTGCACAAAATGTTAAATACTAGTGGCAAATAAATACATCTTAATATGTTCTAACAAGCAAACATATATTCAAGATAATACAGCCCTGTTTTATTAAAAGATCCACATTGTACTTGTGGGTGGGCGGGGCACTTAGCCATCCTCTCAGCAGGATGTCAGATCACCTTCCTCTTGTGTCTACTGGCACCCTGAAGGAAGCACTGGCCTTAGCACATGTGGCCACTGCTGTGTCACTGGAGCGCCATTTTAAACACACCTCTGCTCACTTCTGAACTGCTAAACATCATCCTTGGAGAAAGCACAAAGGTTAGGTATGCAAACAATTCCTCGTCTCTGCACCATCCCATGCCTGGTAGGCCTGTCCAAACTACTGTTCACATTCAAGAGAAGCTACTGTCAGTGATTCCTCCGCACCACACTCAGTGCTCATACCACTTTCTCCTCGCCTCATGCATAATTTATTGCAGCAGTTTGTTTCTTCTATATATATATATAAAATATTCCCTAATAACTTTTCTTCCATTCAGTCTACCTTGCAACTGCCCCTGTGTAGATTGACTGGTTTTAGTCACTGCCTTTACATTTACTTCTTAGTGCAGTTTAAAGCTCCAATCTTATTCAGTCCTGTTGTTCTGTTGTTCTGTCACATCCAAGAAACCAGCAGTCTGCTAATGCCTTTGTGCTGAAATACAATAAACAAAAGGAAGAAAATGTTAATCATAGGTAACAGGAGAAAAAGAAGTCTTTTGTTGTTTAAGCCCTACAGCTCATGGGATTGTACCACTTTTCTTTCAAAACAAATATCTGACTTTTTAAAGACAGCTTACTGACACTCTAGACCAGTAGAAGCATTGTCTAATTTATCTGAGCACATCTGACCAAATTCCAACACATTTGGCTATCACCTGAGTCCTTTTCTTAGGAATATTTGCCTATTATATTAGCAGGAGAATTTTGACTTTGTCTAAATTAAAATATAAAGTAGCAAAGATAAGACTCTTAGGAAACACCAGCCTTTCCCAAGCACAGTTAACCTGCAGTCTTTTTAAAATGTTCTTTGAGACAGTTTCACCATGTAATTCTGGCTGGCCTGGAACTCACGAAGAACTAACTGCCTACCTGTACCTTCTATGTTGGGATTAAAGATATGAGCCACCAAACCCAGCCTTAACCTTTTCTGATTCCTCCCCTTCTCAGAGACAGTGTCTCTTGTAGCCCATGATGACCTCAATCTGACCTTGAACTCCTGATCTTTCTTGCCTCATCTCTTTGAGTACTGTGCGTGTGTAAGGTATACATCATCAAGGCTAACTGGTTAGTCTTAAGCAAACTTATATACAGAACCAAGTTAGGTTAAAATTCAGCCTAGATCACGGTGTACTACTTGCACAGAGCTGAGAGGGGACTGGAAGGAGCCTCCCCAGAGTCAGATCCATCCAAAGGCATTAAGAATGTCGTGTTATCACTAGACCACTTCAGTGCACTGACCAGTGCCTGTTATTATACCTGACATCAACGAGGAACCCTTCAGTAGCCTTTTGAGCAAAGGCAGGGCCCCAGGCACAACAGGCAGACAGTGTGACTTATAGAAAATACTTCCAAGCAGCAGGGCCAGACTGCCCAGGGTTAGCAAACAGCTAGCACACAAAGTAATGAGAGAGAGCCCACTACCATCCAGTCCCTAGCTGGGCCCTCCACATGGGAGCTTGAGACCCAAGAAAGATCACCATTGTAACAAATGTATTTTTAAACCAAAGAAAATGCTATTTCAGTGGAATAATAAAACACACAAAGAATGCAGAAGGAAGAAAAAACACTCATCTTTCCCATGGTTCATTTGTTTCCTGAGTCGGGGCTTATAAAAAGTAAAACTCTACAGGGCATTCTTTCATGTGTCTTTCAAGCAATGAAAAATGACTTCTAGCTAAAATACTGCAAACTTTAAGATGAAGGGCCCATATATTTGTTGCTTCTGAAAAAAAAAAAAAAAAAAGGATGACTAATGCTGATTTAAAATTCAACTTTCTGAAAATGAGCTAGCTAGCTAACATGACTGTTATACTAACATACAAACTCATATAAAACTTTGGAAGTGGGTGTACCCTTTTATTAACTGAAGTAAGTCTTTGAAAATCTGGGGTCTTGTTTTAAATATTTATATGTATGGGTGATCTGTCTTCACACACATCCAGAAGAGGAAATCAGATCCCATTACAGACGGCTGTGAGCCACCATGGGATTGCTGGGAATTGAACTCAGGACCTCTGACACAGCAGCCAGTGCTCTCAACTACTGAACCATCTCTCCAGCCCCCCAAAAATCAGGTTTTAATGCCAGGCCCACTGAGGCTCAGTTGAAGACCAGAACAAGAAAGCCAAGGACTACTGCCAAGGACAACAGAAGTACAGAAAGCCAAAGACTCTCTCCCCTAATTGGTTATATTAAGGTGGCTACCATGACTATTTAGCTACGAGTCCAAAATTTAGAGACAATATTCACTGCAAAATGTTTTATTTTGAACCAGTATCAAAGCTTACATGCAACAATAAAATTCTCCAGGAGCTGTACAAACCGCAGGTCAAAATAACTCTAGTACATTCCCTATCCCAGAAGACTAAAGACTTTTTCAAATAAAAGGTAAGTTCAGGTGCTAGAGACATAGCTCAGTGGATAAGAAGACATTACTGATCTTGCATAGGACCTGAGTATCGTTCCCAGCATCCAAATCAGGGAGTGGATGCCTGTAACTCCAGTCCAAAGGACATGAGCCCTCTTCTGGCTTCAAGGTCACCTGCACATATTTGGCATATATTCTCACTTACATACACAAATGAAAATAAATGTAATAAATAATAAAATATAAAAAGATAAGTTCAAGAGGAACAACCAAAATCTCTAAACCTTTCCCATCATTTAAGAGTCCAAAATCAACTTTACACATTATCCATTAAGTCACATATAGCAATAACAATGTCACACAAGCACATTTTAATCCTATCATACCACCTCTAAAAGTGTGACTCACCTTATGTAAATGACAATGAGTTTTAAGATTTACTTACTATGTATTCACATACACGTGCATCTCTTTTTCTTTTTGGAGACAGGGTCTTTGTAGACCTGTTTTTCTTGAACTCCCTATGTAGACCAGGCTGGCCTTGAACTTGGGAGATCTGCCTCTGCCTCTGCCTCCTAAGTGCCGAGATTAAAGCCATGCACCACCATTCTAGGCCCCACATACATACACATTCTTACACACTTCCTCAGACTCACTAGGATAAGGAGGACCATCTTGAGTTTCTAACCTTCCTGCCTCCACCTCCTGAGTGCTGGGATTAACAGTCATGTGTCACCATGCCTGGTTTACTCGGTGTTGGGGATGAACTCAGAGCTTTGCACATTCTACCAACTGAGACACTTTCCTATGACTTATACAATAATAAGTAACAAAGAATTTAAAGTGACAAAGATTGAAACTGAGAAAATAAACCAGTCCCTGATTTTCAGGCAGCTAACAGAAGCTTACAATGTAACACTTGACTCACCACAAGGCGCTCAATACAGACACTGGCAGAAGGCTCTACTCTAGAAAAGTTTTCAGTTCCTGGAAATAATTACCTACAGGAAGCATTCCCAACTACCAAGGTCAATGAAAACTAATGAGTCTTCTGAAGGCTAGCCTAGTCTACTTCAGGGGTGGCTAAGTGATGATGTGCCCTTTTCATTTTGTGGCAGGGCTTAAGACAGACAGACCTGCCCGCTTCACTGTTAACTTCAATGCTCCCAGCCTGAATCCACAGTGGTCTGTCAGACACTGTAAGGGAGCAGCAGGACTCGTCACTGTCTGATGTAATAGCTGCCATTTGTTGAGACCTATGGTAGAAAAAACCAAGTTAACAAAAATAGAGCAGACTGTTGAGTTCTTTTTAATCCATCTTAACTAGAAAAAGAAGTATTTTTTAAAAATAAGACCAAAATTAGTTTGACTTTTCCTAGAGTTTATTCTAGGTAATTTGCCAGCTTCAGTTTTGATAACGGAGAGCCTTTGAAAGCCTTGTGGGTACCTCAACAATGGGCAAGATAGGGCATCCTTATGTGTGCATTCCATGAGATGCAGTATGTAACCTGGCAAGCTGCCTGCCCTCCAATAAGCCTATAAATGAAAGAGGAAGTGCTAATTCACATTTTATGTCCCTGAGAAAAGAAAGAAAGAAAGAAAGAAAGAAAGAGAGAGAGAGAGAGAGAGAGAGAGAGAGAGAAAGAGAGAAAGAGAGGGAGGGAAGGAGAGAGAGAGAGAGAGAGAGAGAGAGAGAGAGAGAGAGAGAGAGAGAGAAAGAAAAATAGAAAAATATTTTTAAAAAAAAGTTACCATCTAACACTAGCTAGTTCACTAACCTGATCAAGATGGTCCAGAGGGCTAAAGTTTTCACCTCACCCAGATCACATCATCCAGGAGCTCAAAGACCATCAAAAGCCCTTTGTTTCTGAGTGATGGAGCTTCAGGTTCTAGGAACATAATTCAACTGAAAAACTGAGCATAATTCAACTGAAAAACTATTTTAAAAGTGTCCTTGTTCTGCTTTTGAGGCAGGGTCTTAAACCACAGCATGGGGCTGGTCTGGAGCTCCCTGTAAACCAGCCTAAGCCTTAAACTCCTACCTTGGTTTTCTGGGTGCTAGGATTACAGGCATGAGCCAGTACATCTTCCATATAGCAAGTTTTATTTTTAAACATATTTGGCTGCACACCTACTGCCCTAGTTTTAGTATAAACAATTCTCTTATCATCAGCACAGCCAGCTCTGGGATCACCAATCCAGCAATTGCCAGGCACTGGTGGTGGCACACCTTTAATCTCAGCACTCAGGAGGCAGAGGCAAACGGATCTCTAAGTTCAAGGATAGTCTGATCTTCAAAGTGAGTTCCACGACATCCAGGTCTACATAGACAAAACAAAACAAAACAAATCACAATCAGGCAGGTCATGGCTATGCATAGCCTTTAGTCTCAGCAGAAGCACAGGGCAGGTAGATTTCTGCATTCCCAGCAAGCTTGGTCTACATAGCGAGTTGTAAGACAGCCAGAGCTACATTTTAAGGCCTTACCTTAATAAATTAAAATACCAATCAGAAGCAGTAGAGTAGTAAATAAAACTTTTAAAGTAAGCTATCCTGACATTATAAACACAATCACTTCTAAATTCTAGTTTAAAGAAAAATAACTCTTTAAAAATGAGGTTCAGTAGTAAGGTTTTACACAGGAATCTGAGTGTTTGTTAGGGGAGAACAGGAGCCAGTGCACTGGAGTGCTCGGGGAACTTCCATCCAGCTTCCCTTTCAGCCTCCACCCACCACACTGACAACGATGGACAATGAATGGAGAGCGGCTGAGGGAGCTAGTCAGTTCTCGTTTTTCTTCCTGTGACAAGGTCTCTATGTGATTTTGACTCTTCTGGAACTTGCTATGTAGGCAAGACTTGCTCAGAACTCAGATGTGACTGTTTCCGCCTCACAAGTGCAGGAATTAAAGGTGTGCACCACCATGCTAAACTCAGGTAGGTCAATCATGCTCTGTCAGTCACAACCCAGTGAGTGAACACCAAAGGCTATAATAAAAAATAAAATTTAAAAAGAGGACAGGAAGTTGCTGGATGAATCTGAAAGCAGTTGTGGGGGAGAAGGGAACGAATAAGATCAAAATAGATTGTATACATGTACAAACTCAAAAATTTTTGTGGTGAGTACTGTGCCTGCACATATGTGCACCATATGACTGCCTGGTACCCATAGAAATCAGAAGGCAGTATTATATTCCCTAGAACTGGAGTTACACAGGGGTGCTGGGAGCCAAACCCAGGTCATCTACAAGGGTAACAAGAGCCCTTAACCATACTAAGCTCCAGCCCCAAATAACTGTACTTTTTTAAAAGGTCTTTAAAAAACAGGTCTGGGGTGAGCTCACCTTTCCTGCTCATTTTCCCCACTACAACTCTTAAAATGCTACATAAAACCTCAGCCTGTCAGTTCCATACAGAGCCTGACTGGATGAGCTTCCACTCGGTACTTTCAGGGTCTCCACATTTTTCTGTGGAAACTTATCCCCGGCTCCTACCCAATGCAGAATTTCCTCTATGAAGAGCTAAGGACCCTGCCTGACAGCAGTAAAGGCAGGGATCCTCCATGAAAAGGCATCAATCTCAAGCTCAGTGAAGTTATTTGTCCTCTAAGATAAAGCCTAAGTGTGACAATGGTGCTCTCCTACAAGCAGCAAAGATCAAGGGCCAATCAGAAGAGGGTAGTACATAATCTGGTAGAGCCAATGAAAGGAGAAATAGTGCAAAGCCCTGAATGAAAAAGTGAAAGATTCTGACTATATGCATGGACTTATGGTTCCACTAAAGACTCAAATTCCAATGCGTATGATGCGATGTGAGCAAGAAGGAAATGCAGAGGTGAAGTCTCTTTTATAGAGACAGTCTGGGTTCTAACCAGTGACTGATTTCCTGTCTGAGCTTTAGATTTAGACTAACCCACACACAGTTCTTCCCAGGATACTTGGACAGTGCCACTCCTAGACAGATCCCTTACTAAAAAATAAAGTGGAGGGAGAGGGACTGGCCATACAGTTGTAACCAACAGCATCTCAAAATGAGCCATGGGTAACGACGACTATCTTCTGGGAAATAAGACCACACATACAGATTAAAGCCAAGTATTTCCCCCCCTAAGTCTCCCATCAATACATGTGCAAACAGATTTTACTCTTGACCACTTGCTGAAATGCCAAAGCCCCAAGAACATACAGAAGCTGTGTAAACTGGCCAACGTACTTAAAAGATGACACACTTATAGCTCCCTTGTAAGGCTCTCCTAACAGGATTCTGCTGTAGAGACCCAAGCTCAGATTCTCCTCCGAGCTCTGAAAAGGATTTGGAATATGCAGATTTGGAGGTGGTGACTGACAACATCCCTGCATCAGTTGTCCTCATTTCTTTTCTTTTGTGTGCACACATAAGAGCCTATGTATGGAGATCAGATGACAATTTAAAGTTGTCAGTTCTCTCCTATATTGTCTGTCCCCAGGGAGCAAACTCAGAATGTCAGGTTTCCCAGCAGGCTTCTTTACCCACTTCACCATCTCTAGACGAACATTTCTACAGATGCCTAAACTTGCTATGAGCAAAATGAAGAGTACTAGGTAGTCCTTTAAGAATATTAAATATGAAACTATAATAAACTTTAATCATGGCTTTTATATCCCATAATTCCCATGACCTCCAATAGTTAGACTCTATATATGCCAGCTAAAAGCCAGCCAGTTTACCTAAACATGGTGGCAAAAACTGCTAATTTCAGAAGCCAATGAGGTTAAAAACAAGACCAACAGTTCAAGGCCAATCTCAAAACTCCCAAGGAGAGGCCACCCAAACTCCCAAGGAGAGTATACTACCTCTAGATATCTGTAGCTAATAGTGCTATTACAGAAACTTAAAACTTTTCATTTATGCTAAGTACATACTATTTGATAGATAGTGCCAAAAACAAAATGGGGTTTCTCTGCTACACATAAGTAGCTGGTAATAATGAGCAGTATTTACACAGGCTTTGTGCCAAGCAGGCATTTTTCTATTGCTTTAAAATTTGCCCTCTGAGGTGGCTCTATCCTCCTCTTCATTTAGTAGGATAGCATGAGGTTATCAACCTACCTAAGATCACACTGCTGCTTCTTTTTTTTTTTTTTTAAGATTTATTTATTATCTGAAAGTACACTGTAGCTGTCCTCAGACACATCAGAAGATGGCATCAGATCTCATTACAGATGGTTGTGAGCCACCATGTGGTTGCTGGGAATTGAACTCAGGACCTCCGGAAGAGCAGTCAATGCTCTTAACCGCTGAGCCATCTCTCCAGCCCCGGATCACACTGCTTCTAAGAAGCACATCAATCAGGCCAGAGCATGTGGATCAAGAGCTCATACTTACAAGCACATGCCTAAAACGTTTAAAGAAAATACTCTCTGCTTGATAAAAGCCTGCTGTTAAACATGGCTTATGTAAAACTGCTAATGCTCGGATTCCCCTGCATCACTGCTCATACTACTTTCTCCTGTCCTCTGATCTGGATGGCACCCTTACCTTCCCACATAAACAGTCTCTTTAAGCAACCAAACCTTCCATTTCGTTTTTCCATGGGAAACTATGCTCCTCAGGCTTTCAACCGTTTGGTTTGGTTTGGTTTGGTTTGGTTTGGTTTTGGCTTTATGAGGGAACATGAAGTGAGTCAGTCTTACTGTACACCCTGGGCTAGCCTCAGATCAGGATCCTCCACACCAGCTTCTAAAAAAAAAATCTTACATGCGGGTTTAAACGAGAGACACCAATGAATGCAAAATATCTTGAACAGTTTGAAAGGACACCCTTGCTAAAATTTACTCTGCATTATAATTTTGATCCCCTCCCTCTGTGTCCCTGGCCATCCTAGAATGCCATCTGTAGAGCAGGGTAACCATCTGGCTCTGCTTCCTGAGATCTGGGTTAAAATCATGAGCCCCCACTGCCCAGCATGAGCTTTTTCTTTTCTAAGAAAGCCTACCCATAAAAGCCACACTCCAGGCCTACAGGCGCAGATGACAGGAGATAGAGAGGCAGAGACAAGAGGATGTCAAGCTTGAAGCCAGCCTAGGCTACATGAGACCTAGTCTCAAACAGCTGCAAAACTCGAACATATTTATACATACATGCACACTTATACATACAAGCATAGCGGGTGGGAGGGTGGCACTAATACTTTAGCCATGAAGGACTTGGCGTTCCTTTCCTTGCAGACATGGATACCAGTATAGAAATTATGAGGGTTTCCCTCTTTTTTAAGAGAGGATCCATGTAGCCCAAGCTGGTCTCAAACCTATTTACCCAACACTGACCTTCCTGATTGATCTTCCTTTTTACAAAATTTTTACAAAACATTGTGAAGATTGTCTTTACACTATGCCTTTAGAGCTGGGCACAGTGGTGCAGGTCTACAATCCTCACGCTTCAGAGGTCAGAAGTCAGTGTCCAATCCCCTGGACAGGCTGTTGTGAGCTGCCTGATGCTGAAGTGGATGCTGGGTACAGTACAGTTTGTACTTTCATCTGCTGACCCATCTGTCCAGCCTCCATTATTATCAAACTTATTAAAATGTCTCCTTTATTCACAAAAAAATTATCCAAGCAATTGCTACCATTGAAAGATTGTTGTACTCAATGTAGTTAAATTAATTCACCTAAAACTTTTACTAAGGGGCGGCTGGGCAGCTGTAGTCCTTAAGCATAAAACACTGTTAGTGCTGTTATCTAGAGTATGCTCCATACAGGACTGCAGGTACACAGCAAGGAATCCTGGAAGCAAACATTGTGGCCCCAATTCTCAGCAAATTTAAAACTCTATTAAAAACACTGATTATAAGTCACTTTTGTAATCCCAGCATTCGGGAGGCTAAAACAAGATTGTCCTGGGCTAGAAACCAGACTGGGTTAGAGTGACCTAGTTTCATAAAACCAATGGGGGAGCGGGAAGGAAAGCAAAGCAAAGCACCCATATTACAGATAGACAGTGGTATAGTACAGACTTAAAACAGACTTAACACCTTTAAAATGTACAACTGGGGGCTGAAGAGATGGCTCAGAGTTCCAAAAGCTTGCTGTTTTTTTTTTTAATATTTATTTATTTATTATATGTAAGTACACTGTAGCTGTCTTCAGACACTCCAGAAGAGGGCATCAGATTTCGTTACGGATGGTTGTGAGCCACCATGTGGTTGCTGGGATTTGAACTCGGGACCTTCAGAAGAGCAGTCGGCGCTCTTAACCACCGAGCCATTTCGCCAGCCCCAAAGCTTGCTGTTCTTATTTGTAGCACCTACATCAGGTGGCTCTCAATGACCTACAATGCCAGATTCAGGGAATCTAATCCCATCTTTTAGCCTCTGAAGGCATTTGTACATGTGGGCACGAGAGCACGCGCACACACACGCACACATACACATCACGTTTTTTTAATTGTACAATTAAAATTGATTTTAAGATAGTAGGCAAGGTCCAGCCTGGTCTACTTATCAAGGCTAGATAGTGTGACCCTGTCTATTTTTTAAAAAACATTTATTGACTGATTGATTCTGAGTACGCTGTAGCTGTCTTCAGACACACCAGAAGAGGGCATCAGATCCCATTACAGGTGGTTGTGAGCCACCTTGTGGTTGGTGGGAATTGAACTCAAGACCTCTGGAAGAGCAGTCAGTGCTCTTAATCACTGAGCCATTTCTCCAGCCCCTATCTATTTTGTTTTAAAGGCAAAGCTTTAAACTAGTTATGGTGGCACATGGCTATGATCCCAATACTGAGGGGCTGAGAGAGAAGGATTACTGCATGTCCAGCCAGCCTGACCCATACAACAAAATCCTCTAAAAAGCAAATACGCCCCCAAAATGGTTAAATTTTAGGCCATGTCTATTTAAGCATTCATAAAGTTACAATTCACTTTACTACGACAAAGATAATGTTGTTTGTTTTTAACTGAAGACACAGGGACAGTAAAGGAGTGACGCCCTTCTGAATATCACAGCGGGGTGTGCTACAACAGCCAGCACCACAGAGCCAAACTCAATGGTGTCCCTTTCGGAGGATAGATTAAACTTAGTATCAATTATCATGGCAAAAATAAAACCCAGATACTCTGCAAAAAGTCTAATAAAATCATTTACCACTGTGCAACCGTGGCTAAATGAAGGCCCGAGTACAGAAATGTCCACGCCCCGTGGAAGCGCAGTCAGCACCTTTCAAGTCAGAACCAGGGGAAAGTAGAAACAAAGATTGGCCGCTCACTCTCCTGGCACGGAATGGAACGGCTCCAACCCAGCTTTAGCTCTCAACTCCAGATTTTTCTATTAAAGTGTTAATAGCTATTAGCACAGCCCCAAAGCAAAAACTGAATTTGTCCCTCCTTAGAAAATGACCATCACTAACTGGCCAATTCCCTATTTGAAACCATCAGTGAACATAAACCTTTGAACTAAAACCTTCATTACAAGCTTTCTAGTATGTCAGTATGGCACTAGACTGTCAGTCCAAACTACAGAACATTCATAACTTAAATGGAGAAAAAAAAAGACCTAACTAAACATATACTATAAATTTCTGATTTTCTGATTCTCAATTCAGTCATTCAGTATAAAGGAAAACTGGCCACTTTCCAAATGTCTGAACATATGTTTCCTTCAATAACCAATAACTTTAGAAAGTAACAGCCTCTCTTAGTTGAATAAACTCCATACCCTAGATGGATCTAAGCTGATTTAAGTATCAATTCTATGTTGTCTGCCTACAATGTCTTCAGAAAAATTCCTGCTTAGTACTTGCTGCATGTAGTACTAAGCTACAATAATAGCAACCATTAACATTCTGTTTCCAGCCGTATGTGTTGGTGTAAGCCTGTAATACTAGCACAGAAGAGCTCAAGATCAGCCTGGGCTATAAGGGAAGATCCTGCTCCAAAAACTGAAAAAAGGCTGGGTGGTGGTGGCGCACGCCTTTAATCCCAGCACTCAGGAGGCAGAGGCAGGCGGATTTCTGAGTTCCAGGCCAGCCTGGTCTACAGAGTGAGTTCCAGGACAGCCAGGGCTACACAGAGAAACCCTGTCTCGAAAAACAAAAGCAACAACAACAACACAAAAAACAAAAACTGAAAACAAACAAACAAAAAAATATCAAAACCACTTAGGAGGAAACAGGGATAGATAAAAAATCTGTTAATAGAATGCCTGGCTAAAGTGAAAAAGGCCTGGATTCGGTCCTCATCATCATAGAAACTGGGTGTGTTGGAATCCCTGCATGAGAGGTGGAGAGATCAGAAGCTGAGGTGAACTGTAGGTAGGCTAGACTGCTATACTGGAAACAAAACACTTGGGGACACACCATTAAATCTGACTTTAGATAGTGAATCCTTTACAGGTCTTCTGTTCTGTGGGAATAAACTAGAATAGAAAACAGATTTCTTCTAAAAGACCAGTGCACTTGCTGATTTCTAAGCTCTACAAAATGAAGAAGGAAACATGAGGCTTTAAATTTCTAAAGATGCCATCCTGACAACTTATTTGTTTTCTGCACTTGCTCATCCTTGTCTTTTAGCTACTTTTCTTATATTGGAAATTTGTCTAAGTAAATTCTCTCAGAAAAGAGAAACCAAACCAAACAAGAAGAAAAAAGTCCATTTGGTTTATTATCGTACATACAGTACCTTTTATCTTCTCAGAGGAAACTCTGTTACAGTAGATAGCAAATGGTCACCTTGCTTGGAAAATTCTACTGGGATATCTTTAAAAATAGTATCTCACTATGTGGCCCTGGCTGGTCTAGATAGAATTCCATAGATCAGATCGGCCTCAATCTCAGAGAACATGCTAGGGCTAAAGGCATGTACCAGCACACAGAGCCAAATATTCCTTTGTTCATTTTCTGGACAAGAATTCATTATGTGCCCTGGTCAATCTCTAAGTCACTCAACCCTCTTGCATCCACCTCTCAAATGATAGGATCACTAGAACATGCCATCACTCCTGGCTGAATGTTATTTATATACTCCACAATCACAGATTGTATTTTCCCATGTAGCTTCTGAAATAGGACAAATGGTTTATGCCATAAAGATACATTGCCAAAGTGTCTGACTGTATTAGCAACACCCACTTTCAAAGTCACAACTACAACAGCCCAGATCACACACTTCACATTACTTTTTAGATGACTCTCGCATAAATCAGTTTTTCAAAAGGTAAACAAACAAGTACTCTAATCTAAAACAGTTACTCAGAAAACCTAGGATATTTCCCTCATAAGCCCTTCATCACACTGTGAGCTTTCAGACTGTCATAATCAGATTAGTTTCTGTTTGCAGGAAAGAATATGTATCTTTTTCTTTGTGTGTTTATTAAAATCAAAAAGCATTGACTAAGTTCCCCAGAAGAAATTCTATTTTCTTTCCCAGAAATAATCAGGTATCAAGCTTAAGGAAGTTCATTTCCAAATTTCATTATCTTTATTATTAATTATGTAGTAACTAACATATCTCACACTGGATTATTTTAGAAATCCATAAAAGTTTACCTTTTTGTATCTCAAGTAAGTACTAACTGAAACTATATCAAATTTAAGAAAACAAAAGGCTTGGAAGCAACTTAATTCTCGAGATCACCTTGCCTCTGCGGGCACTCAGGAGGCAGAAGCAGGCAAGGCTCTGAGCTTGAAATCAGCCTGGCCAGCCAAAGTGACATAGCGAGACTCTTAAAAAATAACATCTTAGGGACAGGTAGACCATGTAGAATATGGAGTTAGATTACTAAGCCCATAAAGCAGTGATATCTGAGGCAGGAGACCAGAGAGCAAACCAACTACAATTACCTAATTTTTTAAAGCATGACAATTTATCAAAGCTAAAACTGAGGGGAAAAAATGAAAAGCATTCATGAGCAGTTGATAGGAACTAGAGTTCTACCGGATGGTATTACTATAGAGCCTCACTGTACCTCCTGTTATTTGAATTTTATTTATTCTCCAATACATCCCTGACAGGGCAAACAAAAATGTTTAATTTCTCATGTTTTCTAACCACTATTGCAAAGAAAAATTTCTACTATTTTGAAACTGTTCAAAGCTTTTTGAGAAACACACACAAATAATTTGGATTTAGTTGATTTTATTTACAGCTTTTTTTTTTTTACATTTCAATGCATTATACAATCACATTTCTCATTTTCTGACCTGCAAACAGATTACCTTAAATGGAAAATGCTTCTGAAAAACTATCAAATTAGGTACATCCAAAATGCAACAATTACACATGACATTAATTCACAAAGTGTAAATTGCTAGGGTCTGTCCTAAGAATTTAGGAACAGCCAGTCAGGAGAAATCTGACTAACTTTTCACTCAATTATTTATATACCCCAAATAAAATCTATCTAAACTTCCCACCAAATATCTGACAGTTTGTTTTACAACCTCACTGGACAAGAGAGTACTGACCCAAACCTGTCTAGTCTTAATAGTTTTAATCCCAAATACTGGCAATGTGTACAGCCTGGTCTATAACTAAACAGCAAGCATACCAATTTGTCATAGCAAGCATCTCAGTGTGTCAAACATCCAATATCAAACTTTTATACCCTATGTGCATAGAAAGTCTAAGTTTTCACTAGATAAAACAAGTAATCATTGAATATCCACTGTTCCCCAAGTTCCAGCCCTTACTAAAATCTCAAATATGCAACCCATGTCACATGGTGACAGACAATAGTTTATACATGTGGATGTGTGTGTATGTATGTCTAGGTGTGCATACCTAGACATACATATACACACAAACAATAGCTACAAATGGCAATTAACAGTCCCTGCAAAAATTGTTTCATTTGAAGCTATGGCTTCTATGCCTTAGGGTGGTTTTAGATTTTAAAACTGGAAAATATTCCTAAAATCCTACTTAAGAGAAAATTTGAAACATCTTTCAGTTTTCAGCTTCTTAGTGTAAAAATGGCTATATATAACGTATAAAAAGCCAACTGAGTGCAATTTCTCACCAGTTTGGCCAAGCTAGCTGGTGGAAATGATTCCTGACTAGCCAGGGACCTGCAGCAGCTCCAGTGGTTCTCGCCTACCTTACTGTCCATGTTCACGTTTCAAATTGTGTCAACAAAGCCCGCACTTCAGGGGTCAGCTGCTTAGCAGCCTTAGCAGCCTCTGTGATAGCCCTGCGATACAGACCCTTTCTCTTCTTATTAAACCGTAACTGGAAGTTTTCTAGAAAGGGGGAGAGTTGTGAGAGAGCAAGGGAAGATGTGGTTGGAGATGCAAACCATGAGATACGGGCCTCCTGCCGGGCTAAAAGGCCGTTATCTTTCCGGCTTACAGTGATGGTAAGAATACGGGCTGGCCACCAAGGGAAGCCATATATCTTGGCCCAAACAATGTCCCCTACACATATGGTCCTGCCATCTGGTGTGATACATTTAGAGACATTTTTTGAAAAGATTTTCATTTTCAAAGAATTACGGAGGCTATTCTCTTCCTTTGAAGAGAAGGAAGTAGAAGTGGAAGAGGCAGAAGGTGCGTGCATACAGCCGGGAGGAAAAACGAAGCTCTCAGAAGAGCTACACTCAGAGTTGGAGGATTTCAAATCATCCATGCTATCAATGCTACACACTGAGGCACTGGAAGAGTCAGATGTCTCCTGATTTAGGGTCAGGTAAACAGAGATACTGCTTTTGCTGCCCTTTTTGCCCAACATCCGCAGTTCCTCCTGCTCACCAGGCACACGCACTCTGCTTGTGTCCTGAACCTCACCGGCGGACTCTTCCGGGCCTTCTGAGGGACTCGGTTTTTCTGAAGGGGCCTCACCTGCTGAGCGGGTGGAGGTGCATCGAGACTGCGGCTTAGGCGCCAGCTTGCCACTCCGAATTTTCTCCAGTCCCGTCTTCAGAGAAGAGTCATTTTCTTCGTTCCTGTACCTTTGTGGTTTTAACCGCACTCGGGGTGGGAGAGAACCTGAGCTGGGACTCTGATACCGACGTGTGAAGTGGACTTTCGCATGGGCGGTTTTGGAAGTGGAGGTTTCACTTTGCTTCTTCTGTGCCTTTTCTTTGGCAATTTTCAATACTTCCCGAGCTTTTGCGTGATCCATGTTCTTGCTTTGGAGCACTTTCTTGGTATTTAACTGAGCTTTTGATGTATTTGCCTGAGCAGAAACCTTGACTACTCTGCCCCTGCTGTGAGCGATACTGGAAACCCTCACCACAGTGTTCCTTCTCTGGCTTTCGTTTTGGTTTTTCCCATCCACTTTATGGTCAGTTTTCAGTTTTTTGTTCACAGTAGCTACACTGTCATTTCTCCGTTTTTTATCTTCATACCTAGAAGAGTCACTGCTACCTTTCCTAATTTCCTTCTTTTCAGCAACAACACTGTTTTTACACTTATCACACAGGACTTGCCTGGGCCGTAGCTTAATCGCATTCATTATTGAAGTGGGTTCTTCCCTGTACATTTTTCGTTTGGGTCGCTTAATTTTCCGAGGCGGCGGCTGAGGTATTGATTGGTTATATGTGTCCCTGATAAACAAGGGGGGAGGGTAAGGTGCTCCTTCATGGAAGAGAGGAGGTGGCTTGGAAGCCCACAGGCGCTCAGGAGGAGGGACTGGAGAGAGGTCATCGGGAACAGCACCGTTCACTTCCTGCTTGACTTCTATCCCTTCTTGGAATGTGGTACTTTGGAGCTGCATGGCGTCCGGTTTGTCCTTATATTCCCTTTTGGGAAATACTGTCACAGGGATCCCATGGGGCCCAAACCTTTGAAGGAAATGGAAGAACAAAAGAAAGCTAGTGAGTTGATATCTGTAACTCAACTTCTTAAACGTAAACAACTTCATACGCATCTATACACGAATCTAAAATAAACTACTGCTGTCTCCAAAGTAACAAAATTCTCCACTTCTTTTGATTCTACATTTAGAGAGAAACTAGAAATAACCGAAATAAATGGTTACTCTAGGCAATACCAGAGTGGCTTTATTTAAAATGGATCTGTTATCAGACAGATTAATATGAGATGCCATGTGGTATTAAACTCACTGAACCATGCACATTTTCCAGTAAATGCACCCATATATTAGACGTCATCATTTTCCTCTGGTCATACATAATACCTCTCAAAAGCTTAATACCAGCCAGGGTGGTAGCACCTGTTGGTAATCTCTGCACTCAAGGCTAAGGCAGGAACACCTGAAGTTCCAGGTCAGTTTAAACAGCACAGAATCAGATGCTCAAAGTATTTCCAATGCTGACAAGGCAGAGCTGCGTGGTTTCAAAGTTTGTTTTGTATTACTTTGTATATACTGGTGTTTTGGCTCTATGAATATCATCTATATATACCATGAGTACAGTGCCTTCAGAAGCCAGAAAAGAATCCCCCACACTGGAGTTACAGATTATTATTATTATTGTGATCTGCTGTGTTGGTACTGGTGACTGAACCCAGGTCCAGAAGAGCAGTTTGTGCTCCTAACTGATGACTCATCCCTTCAGTGTCCCTGAGTTTCACTTTTTAAAACCACAAACTACATTCAGAAATTATTTCAGTTGGGCAGACTGGCGAGAATCTGCAGTGGCAGTACCCAGGAGGGTGTGACAAAGGATTGAGTTTAAAGCCAACTTGTACAACACAGCCAAGGTCTCTTGTCTCAAAGAGAGAAAGCAAAGGAAAGAATAAAAGACAAGCAGTATTTTCAAGTGTAATCCAATTTCAAACCAGTTGTATAGCCAGTATGCATGTATAAATAGATCCCAGTATGCATGTATAAATAGATCCCAGTATGCATGTATAAATAGATCCCAGCTTCAGTAGGAAGGAGAATGAGCAGAAAATAAGAACTGTTTCTCAGACAAACCTGGAAATGTAACTGGATCAATGTAACTTGGTTGAAATAAAGAAACTTTCAGTTAAATTTGCTGTTTTTATTGCATTTTCATAAAAACAAAACCATATTCCAAGTATCTCAGTGTATGTCAGGATGCAAATTTTAAAAAACACTGAGACAACAACATCTAGCACAAGACAATGTTAATGCCAGTTTTATAAGGCAAAGTTACAGAGAACCAATGATAGCAGCAGACTATCAGGTCATGAGGAACCCTGTAAATTAGAAGAAAATGTTTTCTATATGTCAGTTTTTGAAAATAACAAGTGTTTGGGTTTTTTGCTCATTTGTTTCTGTGTTTTATGTTCTTGTCCTCTTAAATGTTCTCCAGAAGGTTCAGAATAACTTTTTAAAAATAAATCTTTAGCCAGTTGTGGTGGCTCATGCCTTTAATCTTAGTAATCAGGAGGCAGAGACAGGAGGATCTTTGTGAGTTCAAGGCTAGCCTGATCTATGTATCAAGTTCTAGGACAGCCAAGACTATTGAGAAAGATTCTATATCAAAAACAAAAAAACACCAGGCGTGGTGGTGCACGCCTTTGATCTCAGAACTTGGGAGGCAGAGGCAGGCGGATTTCTGAGTTCGAGGCCAGCCTGGACTACAAAGTGAGTTCCAGGACAGCCAGGGCTATACAGAGAAACCCTGTCTCAAAAAAAAAAAAAAAAACCAAAACAAAACAAACAAAGAAACAAACAAAAAAAAACAACCAAACAAAAAGGATAGGATCCTCTCATTATCCTCGCTAAAAATTAATAAATCTTTAGGCTGGAGAATTTAAGGCATAATAATCTGAATGATTTTGCTTACTTTTTGAAATTATGTTCACTACGTATTCTAAGCTAGCTTAGAAACTGCTATGTAGTATAGTACCAGGCTGGCCTCAAACTCAAATCCTCCTGCCTCTGCCTCACAAATCCTGGGATGACAGGCATGCCCCACCACGCCCAGTGATCTACAGTGAAGTTCTCAGAGCTCTTACCAAGTGTAAATTTTAGTTTTGCTGTATAAAATAAAAGGTTAGCTCCTAGCTCATGGATTCAGGTAATCCTCAACACAATCATCAACAAATATTAGGCACACATTTTCCTTCATTGAAATAGTTTTAACTTTACTTACATCTAGATTGAATTTTTAAAATGTTTATGTTTGTTTTCACTGGAGGGTGGAGGCAATGCACATCGCATGTTGGTGTCTGGGTAGGACGGGTGTCAGATACCCTGGAGCTGGAGCAGTGGAAGTTTTAAGCAACCTAACGTGGGCTTTAAGGAACCAAACTCGGGTCCTCTGGAACAGCAATAAGTACTTTTTTTTTTTTTTCGAGACAGGGTTTCTCTGTGTAGCCCTGGCTGTCCTGGAACTCACTTTCTAGACCAGGCTGGCCTCAAACTCAGAAATCCACCTGCCTCTGCCTTCCGAGTGCTGGGATTAAAGGCGTGAACCACCACGCCCGGCTAGCAGTAAGTACTCTTAAATCACTAAAACATCTCCCTGACCCCAAAAATATTTAAATAATTACAAAATCACCCCCAAGGAACCAGAAAAATAAATCACTTTAACAAAAGCAGGATCACACATTCTCACGCATTTCAATCATCATGTTGCCGCCTAACATGGACAGTGAGACACTAGCTATGAAACTAGTTTCAACGGTTACACTATGATTAAATCAAAACCCATGTATAAAAGCCAGTCAGAGTAATACTCATAACTGCAGTCTGTTTCCTGTACGTATAGATTACCAGATATGAGTATTTCTTCTTGGGAGGGGAAGCAGGATGATTAGGAATTCAAGGTCAGTCTCAAGATACCGGAGACCCACTTCCCTGCACATATAACATATAATATAAACATATTTTTAACTAAACCTAAGTTTGAAAGCCATTAACCTAAGATACCAAAAGGTTAGCTAGCAAGCAGCACTAAGCTAGGCAGTGGCATACACTTTTAGTCCCAGCAGGATCAAGGCTGAGGCCGGCCTGGAACACACAGTGAGATCCTGTGTTGATAAGCAAAGGATCGGTCGGGTATCTGAACTTTCCGTAAGCACGGTTGCTTAGGTTTTTCTAAAGCAGACATTTATCCTACATCAATGCCCAACAAGGAGCAACCTCAGCAGAGGGAAAGGAGCAAGGGTGCAAATGAAAGGTGGAATGGAATCTCTTGCATGAGCTTCTTCTCCATGTGTGGCACAGCACTTAGACATTGGTGACCAATTCTAACCCATCCCATCTTTAGTCCCTAATTACCACAGAAAGATTCTGAGGAGCACAGCTGAGTGGCTGAGTGTGTGCTAGGCCCAAGGGATTCAGTATTCTCTTCTACTCAAACAAACAAAAATTTCTGCCAGACATGATGGTATATGGTGGGCTGAGATAGAAGAATCTAGATTCCAAGACCTCTTAGGCTATATTGCAAGTTTCTATCCACTCTACCACTACCACCACCACCACACACAAACCTACACACACACACACACACACACTCACACACACACGTTATGGCTTGCTGCTTGCCTGGGCATGCCTAGCATAGATCCCCAGCACCACACAAAATAATTAATAAAAATAAAAATAATTTGTAAGGGAAAAGTAGATAAAGATCCAAGATATCTCTGTACTGACTTTGCACTTCCTGTGGCTACAATTATTTTCAAATTGTTTTCAAAACTGACTCTTTTGAACAAGTAGCAGGTACCAAAGTTAAAGGAGGAAATGAAGATTGGTGTTTAACACCTTTTTTGGTCAGGACTAGAGACATCAGTGAAGAAGCACAGTCTAGGAGTTTGGGATGTAGCTCAGTTGTTAAAGGGCTTCTGTGGCATGATCAAAGCCCTGGGGTCAAGTCCCAGCAATGCAAATGCTGGGCATGGCGAAATGTACCTGGCTTACATTAGTAAGCCTAGCATCCTTGGCAAGTGAAGGCAGGAGGGTCCAAAGTTCATAACAAACAAATACCTATCACTTCTGGGAGTAATGACGGTGTCAAAGCTCTATGAGCTGTGAATGGCAGCGCAGCAATTACCCCAGACTAGGTCAAGCAGAAGCAGGAAGATCTGTGGTCTGAGTGGGCTACATAGTAAGACCCTGTTCCAAAATCCAAAAACAGGAAATGGTTTATTTCATTCTAAGTTTTGGATCCCATTTAAGATTACTCATGACTCTGCTCACACTTTCTAGTACTGCTAATCAATCCTTTACTTACAGTCTTATTCCTCCCTGGAATAAGCTCAGAAACACCAAAATTACTTTTCCGGAAAATACTTGAAACCTAACTGGAATGTTTACCAACAACTATCTATTTTAAGACAGGTATATTTCTGGATTTACTTTTGTAATTTTGAGTTAAGGCTGAGTATTGTGCCCCAGATTTACCTGGAACTCACCATGTAGCACAAGCTGGCTTTTAACACATGGGACTTCTCAGTGTTGAATTACAGGCATATGTCACAACTGGTTCCTCTTGTATTTCTAATGCTTACCTCTGATTCCAAGAGTTCAGTTTATTCCTTTTAATGATGGCAGTGTTGATTTGTATGAACTTACCAGCACCCTCAATCAACTCATTTCTGACCTCAACTTAATTATTTTCCCTCTGCTTAGAGCACTTCAGCAGAGTACAACGAATTCTCCTTTGCTCCCCTCCAATTCTTTTTGCCAAGAAGTAAATGTAGGAAGGGATTCTTTTAAAAGTTATTCACAAAAATACAAAAATGCAAAGGTATTATAATCTATAGGCAAGCAAAGGAGTTGGAAGAAGCTAATCGCAGAGAAAAGTTAAAGAGAGTTGAAAAAGTCCAAGTACTCTGGATGTAGCAAACTACCCTTTCAGCAAAGAGCTCAATGGAAGGCAAAAATGAAGTCCCTCCTACAACAGGAAAAAAAAAGTCTAACCATTTAGAAAATAATATCCAGATTTATTTTATTTCAAGCAGATGTGTTCAGATCCTACCTCTTCAGTAAACTAAAACTGCAGAACCATGAAGACCTGAGGTCACTCTCTAGCTCCACAGCAAACTCTGGGTGTGATGGTATGTGTATAATCCAAACTCAGGAGGAAACAGCTACATCCCTGGAGCTAGTCGACCTGCTAGCCTAGCCTAATCAGCGGGTCTTGGGTCCAGTGAAACCCTGTCCCAAAAGACAAGGAAAAAAGAAAAAAATAATAAAGACAAGGTCAACAGCTCCCGAGAGTAACATCTGAGGGTGACCTCTGGCCCCAACAAATATGCTCCTTCACACACACACACACACACACACACATAAAGCAGTCTTAAAAATCAGTGACAGACTAGGTTATAAAGACAGGAAACTGTGAAGCAAGCTTGTTTTGCTTCAAAGTTCTTTGTTAAATTTTGGTTAGGTCAATATTTAATCAGGACAAGTGAAACTAATTCATTAGTACCTAAATGCAATAGAAAATTTTACCAACAAAATTATATTCATTCCCTTTAAAACAGAATTACCAGTTAGATATAGAAGCGCATGCCTGAATCCTAGGACTTAGGAAGCTACATGAAGCCTGTCTCAGAAAAACGAAAGCACAACATCATAATTCATGTCACTTCACTACACCGTGTGGGCCTCAAGGAGGTACTCAAGTCCACTTCTAGGATTTCGTAAGTACAGCAGCCTCACATACCTAGCTGACTTTCCAGTTTCAGTGGCCCATATAATATTTTTGTTACAGTATATTGTCCTAGTTATGATAAATCTTTACTTTCGTTCTCAAATGTAAAACTTTATGTTAATATAGTGATTATAGTTTTAGGCTAGACATGGTACACATGCCTATAATCAAATCCCAAAATTTGTGAGGTAGAATCAAGAAGCTCAGGTTGGGGTTAGAGAACTGGCTCAGTGGTTAAGACCATTATTGCTCTTCTAAGAGGACCTGAATCTCACTCAGTCTCAGCTCCCATGTTAAAGGACTCAACCTCCTGTTAACTACAGCTCCAGGAGATCCTACAGATTTGGCCTCAGTGAGCACCTGCTCACACAGCAACACACAACTACAGGATTAAAAAATAGAGATGGGGGATCAAAGGTCACAAGGCAATGGCAGCACAGCAGCTGGGCAAGTGAGTGCAGAGCAAGCTGGAGTGGGGGAGCCAAGGGGGTACTAGGCACCACCAGGCTGCAGAAACAGCAAGTGTACAAGTTACTATCAAGTACAACCAACGGAAGCTGCAGTACAGGCTGGATGTGGAAAAATGGATGGACAGACACCAGGAGTAGCTGCTGTTCCGTGGCAGAATCAGATATGCCAGATGAGGTCAACATTGATGAACTGTTGGAATTAGACAGTCAAGAGGAAAGATGCAAAATCCAGGGGCTCTTGGAGTACTACACAAATCCCACAGAGGACATCATCCAGGAGCTGCTGGCCAAGCTGCAAAGCCTGCATAAGCAGCCATAGCCCAGCCTCTCAGATGACCACAGCCTGAGTCCCTGCAAGGACTGGACACACACTGCCTCACCTTAACTGTTGCCTGTATCTCTCCACTCCCAACCCCCCTCCCCCGAAATCCATATTGTTATTTAATGGCTCTGTAACAGTGTTATTTGTATTTAATGGTTCTTTAACAGAAAAAAAAAAAAAAAAGCACACGTGTGCTAACTAGACTCTATCTCAGCAACAGTAGTAATAATAATTATTAATAATAATAATAAACCCTAAGTAACCTTTAACTTCCAGAGAAGTCTAGGGGATAGAAAATTATAAGCTAGCACATTTTAGGATTCTGTGCATCATCTCAGTTTGCTCACAGAACAACTTTACAGTACATCAAATGTTTATCAACAGATCCAAAGGTCTTTAGATTTTTTTGTAAAACTGAAATGCAAGGATCATGCAGCTTTAAACTGATGTTCAATAATCAGTTTAACATTTTTGCATTTGTGGATCTGTATGTTTAATAAATATCTGCAACCTAATATAGTATGAAATTTTAAATAAGTTATCAAGATTTATAAAAACCACTTGTAGGATCACTGTGAAATATAATTAGCATTGAGTGATTGAAATAATAATTAGAGGGACTAAGTGTAACTTAATGATGAGGCCCTGTTTGTCAACATCCCCCAAAACACATAAGTGTGCTTTATTTAGAGCTGTATCTACAAACTTTGTGATTTTTAAGATTTGAGAGTATATAAAAATTAGTTTGTAGATAACATCTCACTATGTAACCTAAGCTTACTTTGAATTCATGATCTCCTAACTCAGGAATGCTGGAATTACGGGCATCTGCCACCTAAAACTATGTGCTGTTAAAATAGTGAAGAATTACTAGCTTAGTGCCCAAAACAGAATAATGCTGATTAAGTTACACTTAATAGTGACAACTATGAAGACAAATCTATTCAACTTCAAGTTAGCTATTCACCAAAGGGTTTTAAATCACAAAAACTTGACTTTTGGGTCACTACCCCAAAACAACAAATCAAACAAAGGAAAAAAAGCCAATTTATATGAGCGTCAGTTTCAGGCATCCAAGGTGTGGTGGTTTGAATAATAATGGCACCATAGGCTCATATAGGTATGGCCTTGTTGGAAGAAGTGCGTTGATGAGGGATGGGCGTTGAGATTTCAAAAGCCCATCAGGCCCCCCATGACTCTCTCTGCCTCATGATCTGTATGTAGCTTTCAGCTACTGTTCCAGCACATACCCTGCATGCCCCATGCTGACAACTGACTAAACCTGAAACCGTAGGCAAGCAAGCCTCTTTCAGAACAGTTGCCTTGGTCACTACATAACAGAACACCAAGATATAAGTTGATACCAGGGACTGGAGTACTGCTGTGACAGGCCTGTTTGTTAGAAAAATATGCAAAACTTTGGGACTATAGACTAGAACACTAGGTTGAATGCTGAGTGGGACCATCCTAGTAGACGCATGGAAGGTGGTAATACTTACAATGACTTGAACTGTGGGGACCACTAAAAAAGTTCCAGAGGAGAAGAATATTAATAGGTAGCCTGGAGGCCATTCTTGTGCTATTTTGGCAATAAATGTGGCTGCTTTTTGTCCTTGTCCTGAAAATCTGCCTGACACTAAATTGAAGTGTTTTGGATTAATAGCACTGGCAGAGGAGATTTGAAGACAGCCTAGCATTGACTATGTCCTGTGGTTATTGGTAATCACTTACACAGACCTACAATGACAAGGAATACTTGAGGCGAGGAGAAATACAAAAGGTACAGCTTGAGAAGAAAAGGAACACCAGGCCAAGTCTTATGCTCCAGGAAATAAGTTTAAAGACAAGCCTGATGTTTAAATGGAATAAAGGGCATGGTGGTAACCTCAGGGCAAGTCTACCCCACCCCAAACTAAGCTTCCAAATTGTGGGGGGAAAAAATGAAAAGGAAAGCTTAAGCAGTGAAGAGACTCATCAACAGAAAGCTGAATTTAATGTCATTGAAAGTGGGGCCAAGTTCCAGCCCCAGCAAGCAGCACAACTTGGCAGCTTTGGCCATGACCACATGGCCGCTTTACAGCTTTTACCAAGATACAAGGAGTTTGTAGAATTTCCTTTCTGTCTCACGAAAGTTGCTGAGGCCAGAATGTTAGGGGTGTCCCAGCATAGAACATGACACTGTGAAAGTGAAGCATGGACTGCGTTGGGAGGCCCCAAGATGTGGGAGATGCCAGAACCAGTCTGCAGTATGGAACCAGCCCAAGAGAGAGGAGTGTGTTACAGTCAACTAGCAGAAAGAAACTGGTTATCTTAAGAGTGTTTTGACATCAAATATGGAGATGTAAAATGTGTGGATTTTGCCCTGCTGGTTTCTGGTCTTGCTTTGGTCCACTATGCTCCTTTTCCTCTCTTTTGAAATGGCAATTTATATTCTGTGCCACTGTATGTTGGACGTATGTGATGTACCTTTTGATTTTGATCTTATAGGGGATTAGAGTTAAAAGATTGCCATGAGTCTCAAAGGAGACTTTGGGCTTTTAAACAGTGTTGGGATTGCAATAGACTATGGGAACTTTCAAAGTTGGACTGAATGCATTTGTGAATTATGATATGACTGGCTACAAAAGCCTATGAGGGTCGGACAGTGGTGGCGCACGTCTTTAATCCTAGCACTTGGGAGGCAGAGGCAGGTGGATTTCTGAGTTCGAGGCCAGCTTGGTCTACAGAGTGAGTTCTAGGACAGCCGGAGCTACACAGAGAAACCCTGTCTCAAAAATAAATAAATAAATAAATAAATAAATAAATAAATAAATAAATAATAAAAACAAACAAAAAAACCAAGAAGCCTATGAGAGCCAAGGAATGGAATGTAGTAGTTTGAATGAGGATGGCCCCATAGACTTATATAGGTATGGCTTTGAGAAGTACCTATGATAACTGGGGAACTTGTAAAATATCCCCCATAGACAGAGTGGATTACTCTACTTAAATATCTAGAAATAAAAAAACAAGCAGACAGAGTAGACATGGTGGTTGCCAGGCAGAGCCTGGTGAAGGAAAACAGGGTTATCTCTTGTCAATCAAGTTTTAATTTGTAAGATGGGAATAGTGATGCCCCAACAATATAAACATACTTAACATCACTCAAATGCACACCCAACGGGCAAGATGCTAAACTCTGTATGCAATTTATACATTAAAAAAAAAATAGGCTGGGCGTGGTGGCGCATGACTTTAATCCCAGCACTTGGGAGGCAGAAACAGGTGGATTTCTGAGTTCAAGGCCAGCCTGGCCTACAAAGTGAGTTCCAGGACAGCCAGGGCTATACAGAGAAACCCTGTCTCAAAAAAAAAAAAAAACAACAACAACAAAAAAACCAATTTGAAGCCAGGTTGGTAGCTCAATTAGTACTCAGGAATCTGAAGCAGGACTGCCACAGCCTAATCTAAATAGTGAGTTTCTGGTCAGTCTTGCCTGTAAGTATGAGACTTGGTGTCTAAGAACAGAACAAGAGCTGAGGATGTACTCAGCCAGAGTGCTTACCTAGCATGCACAAAGCCCTGAGCTTGGTCCTCAGCACAGCAAATATCAAGTATGTTGGTGTATGCTTGTAACAGCACTTAGGAAATGGAGGCAGAGGGATCAGTTCAAGGTCATCTCTACTAGAGAGAAATTCAAAGATGCCCCTGGCTATAAGAGATCCTATGAGACACCCCCTCATCTCAAAAAGTAAACAAACAAGTGAAACAGATGCATGTAGCATCTACCCAGATATAGGAAATTCAGTGAAAACTATCATATTTGTAATTTCTGTTGTTGTTTTTGTTTTTCGATACAGGGTTCCTCTGTGTAGCTCTGGCTGTTCTGGAACTCAGAAATCCACCTGCGTCTGCCTCCCAAGTGCTGGGATTAAAGGCGTGCGCAACCACTGCCCGTCATATTTGTAGTTATTAGTGTATGGAAAATAGTAATTTCTTAGTGGAAAAAAGACAAGATGGCATCTGATAACTGTAAGTGTAGAACTCTGAAAACATTATTTCTTTATACCTCCTAGAATTAAATCAGAGAAACACAAGTTGAGAAACAGTCCCTATAATTTATGGATCAGACTGCAACTAAATATACAATGATTGGGAGGATGGAATAAAGGAAACTTAAGCTATTGGGGGGGGGGGCAGCAGGGTTGGGGGAATTGTTGGTTGGTTTGTTTCAAAACAAGATTTCTCTACCTAACAGTCCCAGAAGTCCTGGAACTTCTTTGTAGACCAGGATTGCCTCAAACTTAGAGATCTGCCTGCCTCTGCCACCCAAGTGCTGGGATTAAAAGTGAGCACCACCATGCACTGCTGTAAAGTCAATTTAAAAAAATGAAAGGTTAGAGTGGTTTCATCAGCAACTGATAGGAGAAACCGATACCCACAGCAAACCATTAAGTGAAGTTGGGGGAAATCAAAGGGGAAGAGGAAGAACTGTAGGAGCCAGAGGACTCAAGGACACCACAGGACAACAGCCCACAGTATCAACTGACCAGGGTCACAGGGGCTCACAAAGACTAAACTTATAATCCGGGCACTTTCATGAGCCTGCCCTAAGCCCTGTGCACATGGTATAGTTTGTACTTTGGTTTTCTTGTGGAACTCGTAACAATGGGAGCAGGGGCTGCCTCTGAATCTTCTGCATGCTTTTAGAACACTTTTTCTATTAGGCTACCTCATCCAGCCATAGTTTTACTACAACTTTCTATGCTGTATTTGGTTGATATCCATGGGAGACCTGCCCTTTTCTGAAAGGAAAGGGAAGGAAAAGTAGGTGGGAGTAGGGGACTGGGAGGGGAGAAGGGAGGAAAAATTGCAGTCAGGATGTAATACATGAGAAAATTTTTTAAATTACAAAAGAAACAAAAAGAAAAGAAAAGAAAGGCAGGCAGGCAGGCCTAGACAGATGGCTCAGTGGTTGAGAGCACTGGTTGTTCTTGCACAAGCCCTGCGTTTGATTCCCAACACCCACATGGTGGTTTCCCAACCATCCCTAACTTACCAGTTCCAGGGGTATCTGTGTTCAGAAAACATGCAAACAATCATACATAACATAAAATAAATCTAATTATAAATTTAAAAAAGAAAAAAATCAAGACACAATTATGCAACACAAGTCTAATTCTAGCATTTTTCGAGGGGAAACTGGGGCAAAAGAATAGTAAACTCAAGGCCAGCCTGTATGACACAGAGCCCATCTTAAATAAGACTGGTAAGATGGCTCAGCAGGTAAAAGCATTTGCCTTCCAAATCTGACAATGTGAATGTGATCTCCAAAAGCCAAGAATGAACTCCACAAAGTTGTCCTTTGACGTCCTCACATGCACTGTGGAAAGTGTGCACACTCACACACATTATATATAACACTGAAAATGTTTTTAAAAATCTAAAGTGTGTGTGGTGTTGTTATGTATATGCATACAAACACATCCGAGAATGATGTTTTCAACCTAATGCTGAAAATTTTAGGGAAAGATGTTTGTATCAATAATGATAAAAACAGGGGCTAGAGAGATGGCTCAAAAGTTAAGAATGTGTGCTGTTTCTCCAGAGGACCAGTTTATACCACATTACCCTTATCAGGAAGCTCACAACTATCCGAACTCCAGCTCCAGGGGAATTCACACTTCTGGCATCCTTAGGCAGCTGCACACACATGCATATACCCACACTAGATATACTTTCTTTTCCTATCTTTTTTCCCCCCAAGACAGGGTTTCTCTGTGTAGCCTTAGCTGTCCTGGAACTCACTCTGTAGACCAGACTGGCATCAGAGATCTGCCTGCCTCTACCTCCCAAGTGCTGAGACTAAGGGTATGCACCATAACTGCCCAGCCTATACACATAATTTTTAATAATAAAAATAAATCCTTTTTCTTTTAATGGTAAAAACAGGATGGAGAAATGGTTCAGCGGTTAAGAGCATCTTGCAGCTCTTGCAGAGAATCCAGGTTCAGGTATGGCATGGTTGCTTACATCTGTCTAAGGAGCTCCAATGGTTACTGCTAGACTCTTCAGCACCAAGCATGCATATGATAAACATACACACATGCAGGCAAACATTCATACACATAAAATTTTTAAAAATATTTTAAAAACAAAGATTGATAAAACAAAAAAATAATGATAAAGTAATGGGACAAAGTTTTAAAAATTATCAACTATCTGGGTACAGTGATGCACGCCTATAACTTCAGCAGAGAGGTCAGATATTCAGTGCAGTCATCCTTAGCTATAATTCATGTTCCAAGCCAACCTGAACTATTAGATCCTGAGGCAAGGCACACACACAAATTAAAAACCCTAGGTAAAAGCATTACAATAGAGTTCTCTACAATGATTGAAAATTTCAAAATACGCCAGGTGCAGTGGCACAAGACTTTAATCCCAGTAACTGCAGATGTCTTTTAGGTTGAGGCCAGTCTGGTCTACACAGAGAGTTTCAGACAGCCAAGAGCTATCATATAGTAAGACTCTGTCTCAAAAAAAAAAAAAAAAGAAAAGAAAAAGAAAAGAAAGTTAATTGCAGAAACACAGTTTAGGGACATTCCTTAGTAGATGAGGTGCTGCCTTACCAGTGAGAGAACATAGTTTGATCCCCAGAACCATTTGTGATCCCGGCATTGGCAAAGTGGAAGCAGGCAGATCCCCTGCAAGCACCCAGTCCCACTGAGAAAGACTGTCTCAAAAAACAAGGCAAGAGGCTAGAAAGATGGCACTTGCTGCTCTTCCAGAAGACCCAAGCTCAGTTTTCAGCACCCAAGTCAAGTAGCTCAACAACAATCTATAATTCTAGCCCCAGGGGATCTAACATCTCTGGCCTATACTGTCGCCTGCACTCAGGTGCAGACACATACGAGAATATAATTAAAAACAACACTAAACCTTGAAAACAAGGTAAACAATTCATGAAGAATGACACCTGAAATTGTCACCTGGCCTCCATATGCACCTGCAAGCACACATGTGCACGTATGGAGGCATGTGCTCTCCTATGGGTGTATAAACACATTCCATCATTTCCGACAGTGTTGTAGGGAAAACAGTGCTTTCAATTAACACACCATTTAGATACCCCCGCTCCCAAAAATACATTAAAAATAGGTTTCTAAAAAAAATCTAATCTTGGGACTAGAGAAATGGCTCAAGATTTAAAAGCTCCCTCCAGAGGACCAGCATTTGATTTCCAGCACTCACCTGGTGACTTATAATATAATATAACTCTAACCCCTGGTGATCCAACACCCTCTTCTGGCCTTCATGGGAACCAGTTACACAGACATACATGCAGGCAAAACACTCAAACACATAAATTAAAAATTAAAGATTAAAAGATACTAGTTTGAGCTAGTGCTCAATATGTCTAAGACACTAAATGCAATCCTTAAGGCCACACACACACATACACACACACACACAAAAACTTGCTTTTTTTGTTTTTGTTGTTGTTCTTTTTTGGGGGGTTGGGGGAGCTGGAGGGTGGCTCAAGACAGTGCTTCTCTGTGTAGCCTTGGCTGTCTTGGAAGCTTCTCTATAGACCAGGCTAGCCTTGAAGTCACAGAAACCAGACTGCCACTGCCTCCTGAATGCTGGGACTAAAGGTGTACTACACTACCACTACCACTACCACCACCACCACCACCACCACCACCACCACCACCAGGCCAAGGAAATAATCTTAGTTTCATCAAAACCACTTTTTTCTTTCTTTTTGACAGGTTTTCCTTATACAGCTCCAGCAGGCCAGGAACTAGCTATATCTGACTATACCAAAGTTCTTGAGGAAAGAAAAAAAATGTTTTAATTGAGGCTTATCTGGCAAACCTGAACACCTGAATTTGATCCCCAGGTAGGAGAGCTGAGAATCTCAGAAGTTGTTCTGTGACTTCCACAAACCATGGCATGCACATCCATAGTTACATGCACATGAGTACATGTGCATGAACACCCACAGATACTAAAGTAAATAAAGGTTAAGTTAAAGTGGGGGGGGGGCGCCTCAGGTGCAGGCCAGTTGGCCAAATGCCCCCTAGCATGCAGACACATTTGGATATGCAGCATAACACAATCTGGGTGTGGTGGTGCTTTCCTGCAATTCCAAGACTTGGAAGTTAGAAGACAGATGACAGGGAGTTCAAGATTCTCTTCCCACAGCTACTAGTGAACTTTAGGGCAGACTGGGATACATGAAAGCCTATTCTTTTTTTTTTAAGAAAAATATTATATATACATGTATTTATTTTATGTATATGAGTATATTATAGCTGTCTTCAGATACACCAGAAGGCATCACATCCCATTACAGATGGCTGTGAGCCATCATGTGGTTGCTGGGAATTGAACTCAGGACCTCTGAAAGACCAATCAGTGTTCTTAACTGCTGAGCCATCTTTCCAGCTCCAGATCGTATTCTTTAAAAATAAAAAATAAAAAATAGAGGATCACAGCACACTGTAATGGCACAAGCCATTAACCCCAACACTTGAGAGGCACAGGGAGGCAGATCTTTATGAGTTACAGGCCAGCCTGGTCAACATAGTGAGTTCCAAACCAGCCAAAGCTAAAATTAATAAGACCTTGTTCCCAACCGCACACCTCCCAAAAAACCCATACACAAACACAAAAAAGGGCCACACAAGGTGGTTCCCAGTTCAGTGGGTAAAGGTGCTGGCCACCAAGCCAACAACCTGAATTTAACCACCATGGTAGAAAAAAACAAATCCTGCAAGTTGTCCTTTGACTTGGTCTCCAAAACACAATAAATAAAAGAAGCATAGGGTTAGCAGTCTGGCATTGTGGCTACTGGGGTTAGTGCCAGTAACTGGCTAGGATAGGGCAGGAGAACCCTAAGTTTGACAATGACAAAATAGTCAGTGACAGAATGTTCCTCTCTAATGTGCGTGAAGCCCTGGATTCAATCCCCAGCCCTGGGCAAAAAGTAAATCACCTGGGGACCAGAGCATATGTCTGCCATCTCAGCCCTTAGGAATTAGAAGCAGGAGGTTTAGGACTTCAAAACCAGAGTCAGCTATCAAGTTTGAGGTAAAGCTAGACTTTATGAGACCCAGCCCCCATAAAGTATAAAAGAAATAAATTTAAATACATAAATACATATATGCATGCATGCATACATACATACATACATAATAGATGTAGAAGAAATAAAGTTCTGCAATTCCAGCACATACATACATACATACATACATACATACATACATACATAATAGATGTAGAAGAAATAAAGTTCTGCAATTCCAGGACTTAGAAGGGAAAGGCAAGGCCAGCCAAGGTAAAGGGTCTCGCCGTGTCTTAAATAACAACAGGCACCTTATATATTCTTACTAACATCTACCATCCATAATTTTAAGCAATTTACTTAACCTGGCACTATGTCTGCAATTTATCACTGAAAACCCTTTCAGTGTGAAATGAAACAATGTACATAACACAGAAATGGCAACTGTAGGCGCTTGTGAAGCAGCCTAAGCATGGGTGAACCGTGGACTGCATCCTCAACCTCTAAAGACAAGAGGAGGTAGCATGCCATCTCTAACTGTGGCACTCAAAAGACAACGGAAGGAGGGTTGGAAGTGCCAGGTCATCCTCAACTACATAGTAACTGGGGCCTGCTTAAACTAAAGACTCTGTGTTCTCAGGAAATTAAAAAAATAAAATAAAAATAAAGAAATGACAAGTGCAGTGTACTTATTAAGCGGAGAAAGTAGAGCTGGGCCGCTGTTAGATAACAGAGAGATGAGAAGAGAGGGAACTACAGTTAGACAACTAAAACAATTGGTTGAAAGAGGTAAAGATTAAAAATTATTGACAACTTATCCCTGCAGTGGGCAGCTAAAGCTAACACCACTTCCAAAGGTACATACCGGATTTTCCACGAGACTCTGGATCTGTCACTCAAGCTGAACATCCTCCAAACTCACTGCCTAGTGTGCAAATTATATTCCATTCTAAGTTAAAATAACTTCTTGTAGCAGGATTATGCAATTTTGTTTGAACTAAAACATCCCTAAAAACCGGTGTCTCCTATAACAATCACACTGGGTAAGAGTAAAACTGATAAGGACTGGGTCAGAAGTCTGTACACTTTAGAAGATAGTTTATATATATGGGTGTTTTGCCTGCATGTATTTATGAAAACTTCATGCATACAGTGCCCGTGGAGATCAGAAAGGTGGATCTCCCGGAGCAAGAGTCAGACAGCTGTGAGCTGTCTTGTATGAGCTGAGATCGGAAGCTGTATCTTCTAGAAGAGCCCAGCCATCTTTGCAACACCAGAAATCTATACACTTTTGAGAACTACTGACTAAACTGTGTTTAGCAAAGTCATTCTATATTAAATCCAGGCATAACTAAACTTTCACTTACTTCCATATCTAGCAATCACTATAGCAAGCTTCTTTCTGGTAATGTGCATCTTAATTTAGGAATTTAGGGAGAACCAAACCACTAAGAAATGATGCACTTGATAGGCCAAATAACTAAAAAGATCTTTCACCTTTCAGCATCTGCAATCAGCCATAACAGTGAAGATAAGCACTAATACTTAAATTATTTAACAGCTCCCTCCCCCAGAAAAAGTTGTTCTTACCAACAGTTTCATCATGACTTTAAAATAATACACAGTAAAATATGGTCTTAGTTATATGTAAACATCTGAAAATTGACATTATTAGAAACTCCAGCTAAGCATGGCCATGCCTGTAATCCTAGCACTCAAAAGGTTAAGACAGAAAAGATCAGGGACAGCTTGAGTACACCTGGAGCACAAAATGAGATCCTATCTCAAAGAAAGAAAAGCTTTAAGCCCAATAAAGCATGCCTGGCATAGAGAACGTATAATACATCCAGTTACTGATATGTAATATTTTAAGTACATGTGATGACACAGGCTTGTTATTCCAAACTTGTTATTCTGAAAGCTGAGAGAAAACCATCTGAGTTCAGGGCCTGAATGGCTATGCAGCAAGCCTGTCCACATGGGAGTGTTTTATATATAATATAAAAATATAGCTAATAGAATTGATAATTATTTGGGAGCTGGGCAAGTACATCCCTATAATCCCAGGTCTCAAGGCAGCTAAGGCAGAGAAAGTGCAAACTACATACAGGCCAGCTAGGGCCACACAGAAAAACTCTGTCTCTAAGCAAAAAAATATATACCACAACTCTTTGTTCCCAGACTCAAACTAGACTTTTATTTACCAACAACTAATTATGCCTGCCCACCAAAACAGTGAGATTAAAGCAACATGCAATGGAGGAAGTCACTCAGTACAGTGCAGTACAGTGCAGTGCATCCTAGAAGCTGTCTAGAGCAGAAAGTGACTGGCACTTGCCTCTGTCTCTGCTATACAAAGCCCTCTATCACCTTTCAAGTTAAGATATAACCATCAATACATTCAAACGTTTTTAGGAATATACAACTCAACCCAGCCTTCATGAAAACTACTTGAGGGCCTATGTCTTCAACCTCAAAGCTTTATATAAACTACTGACACCACTACTCACTGCTCCACCAGAATGGCTGTATATTTTTCCCACCAAAAGTAGGGCTATTGCACCATACGTTCATGGTCTCTGTAAAGAAAAGAAATCATTGTCTTGGTTTATATTTCTTTTAAAAACAAGTAAATGTTCTACAAATTTAAGGTCCTAGGCAATAAATGCTGAAGTTTTTAATAGAAATCATTTCAATTTTTAATAAACAGCCCCCATACATAGACTATTATATTTATAAAAATACAATATGTATGTGCCACAAAAATTAAAATATACAATCCTTTTTAACGTACAAATGCTTACTCCAAGATTCCTTAATTCAGGGATTCAGAAATATTTTTCAGGGTTTCAAAGTAGCTTTTTAACTTCCTTTAAGATAATACTAAATAAAATAATCCATTTGAACAAGGCACACACCAATAATTATAACAGAAGTCAAGAGGAGTCCAATCTGGGCTACACAGCTAGTACAAGGCCACCCAAGACTACACACAAGACCCTGATTTAAAAAAAAAGAAAAAGAAAAAAAGAAAGAAAAAGAAAAATCAGATGTAGTGGCTCAAGTCTGTAATTCTAGCATTAGGGAAGTAGAAGCAAGGAGAACCAGAGTTCAAGGCCAATTGGGACTACATAAGACCCTATTTCAAAAACAAGCAAACAAACAAAATCATGTCAAGAATATCCTTTCAGGTATCGATTGAGAAAGTCTATGGGAAAATAAGGTTTATCCATAACCATGTTAACTAATTCTGGGAATTATGGTTATTTGATAAAGCCCTTATCTGTTCAAAGAGCTAATATGAAATGTCTGTATATAGGCCTGGGATTTCATTCAAAAAACACCCAATGGAGGCAATTACATGATTGAATACATTTGACCAAACTGAAATAAATGTTGAAGCAGGGCAGTATACACATACAGGCTCATATTTCCTGATATAAAGCCTACCAAAAAGTTCATCAGTAATATTATCTAGAATAATCAGATAGTTTAGCAAGTAATCTAAAGTATCTAAGAGGAATGGGTATAAACAGCTGGAGTGAGTGAACTTTATGCTTTACTGAAACGTATTCAGTGTATTTTTAATGCTATGATAAACAAAGCTTGTTTTTAACAAGATACTCAAACTACCCTCATTTTAGGCTAATGATGTCATTGAGGGCGAAGACCTCTAGAAGTAAGGGATGGTGCAGCTTATGCTGCTTAAAGGAAGTGTGTATCCTGAGGAGTGCCTTGCTGAAACGGTTTCACTTGTACAAACTAGAGAGCTACGAAGTAATAGGATGGTATAGTCTTCATCAAAAGTACAGTCGGTTAACAGTAAAGTCTGTCCTTTCTGATACACTGAGAAAAACAATTTATATGCATTTCCTGATTCAATCCTCAAAAAAAACAAAACAAACAAAAAAAAAAAACTAAGTAACTAAATAAATACAATAAGTAGCCCTCTCGAAGACTAAACAATAGCACAAATACACTGACACAGTCTCCCAATTATCTCAGGGCAAGAACTCCAACTTCTGAAATTATGTTATATGCCCTCCTATATTCACAGAAAGAAAGACTCTCCAAAGCAGCCTTGACTATTAAGGGACTATTCAGCTTGGCTTAAGACCCTTTGCAGCACCCTGCTACTGAATCTGAAAAAAAAAAAAAACCACACACACACCAATTCTTTACTTCCTACCCCACCTAAACTTTTCACATTTAAATCTCTGTCAGTCATAAGCTAACTGGTCAAATTAAATAAGTCTTAATTGCCTTCCATAGTGATACACCATCGCTACAATTACAAAGACTCTAACTTATGATACAATTGCGAGCTCTTGTTACTTTTTACCAGGAAGAATAATTCAGTGGCCAATTCAAATAAGATACAAGCTAATTTTAAAGTGTCTGTTGAATACAGTGTATCCATGACCTGAGTCGGGATAAATGCTCAGGACACTGTAGTCCCAGCTACTGGGGGTGCTGAGGCAGGAGAAAGGCTGAGACAAGAGGATCAGTTTGAGCCCAGGAGTTCAAAACAGCAAAACTAAGCAAGACTGCATGTCCTTTCAAAAGCTCTTCTGACAAAAAATAAATTATTATATACAAGAAGTGCTGTTAGCAAAATAGAGCAAAACTCAAAATGACAATTCTCTAAAACTGACAGAACGAGCACCTCAACATGAAAAATCACCATCCACTCTATTTCCAAACACTTACCTTTTTGCACCTTTCTTTTGCAGATTTGAAATTCAGATTCTCACAATCACTGGCCTCTTCTTCTGTTTGATTCAATAGCATACACATTAGAGTGTCTCTCTTGCTATTAAAAACATGAGTAGAAAGCAATCTATATTCAGCTTTCTAATTATGAAAATGAAAGCTACTAATGAAAGCACTAACCCAAAGACAGTCAACAAATAAATGAATAAGTAAAAGCAAGGACTCTGAAGACTAACAAAGTACACTGAGCAACTGAAGAGTTGTCCAACATAACACTCCCCACCCCACCCCCTGCCATATTCCAATGCAAATTTTAAGTAGCTGTTTCCAGGTAGGAACAAATTCCTGTAACTTTACAGGAGGTCAAGGAATTTGAGAGTAAAGCATAAGCCGGGATATGGATATGATGGGAATGCTTATCATATCAGTACTTGGGAGAGGCTGAGGCAAGAGGATTGCAAGCTCAAGGCAAGCATGGACAACTTAACTAACCCACACCATGTCTCAAAAGTCAAAGAAACTCTGGAGGAAGCTGGGGGTGTGTAGCTAGATGGCAGGATGCTTGCCTAGCATGCAGAGGCTCTAGGCTCAATCTCCAGTACAGAGAAAAAAGAAGAGAAGAGAAATACATAAACACATCAAACACACAGAGCCATTTCCAAACAGGTGAGACACCAGAGTGTGTGTGCTGTTGCAGGAAACAGAATGGAGAGCCATGAATGGGAGTCTCTGCACTTCCTATCTGCAAAAGAAGAGAATAAAAAGGTTAACTCTAGACTGAAAGCAGATTACCTTCTTTACCTGTTTAAAGCAGTGCCCAGAACATTTTAAATCAAAAGGTGAAAATATACTGGATAAGACAGAGGTTTGTAGGTGAACTCAACCTTCTAGTCAAAACAAATTTAACTGTAAACATCGTCTCGGAAATCTTTTGAGACTCAATCTCTATCACTGCCAAAGAAAAAGTCATGCGAACATTCCTTTGTAAACCCACCACTTGGGTAGTAAATGTTCAAAAGACAGGGGACCTATCCCGTCTCCAATATTTCTTTAAGCTATAAGTAAAATTAGCAAAAGGTACCTCCTTATTAAAGAGTGATCCTCCGAGAAACTATTTCCAGCAGTTCTTAATAACAGTTAAAAAAGGGTTCATTAACTCTAGGCTCTTCCTCTTTTAACAACTGACAGGTAACCTTTTGGGAAGCCCAAAGCACACACCCCTTTCTTCAGCCCCGCTAAAGTTAAAGGTTGATTTGAGGACAGGGAGATGCCTCCGCAGCACCTCTTCCCCCCCCCCCCCCCCCACAGCACCCGTTTCTCTAGGGGATCCATCTGCATTTTGCATTAACCCATCTGCCCCAGTGCGCAAGCCAGAGGGTCGCAGGGGGCTGGGGATGCGGAGGCGGGGTGTGCCAGCCATCTGCACCCGCGCGCGTCCCCAGCTGCACACCTGGGGCCGGGGCCGCGCGCGTCGGCCCCACGCGGAGCGCGCCCCACGCGGAGAGCGGCGCGGCGCGCAGGACCCGAGGGCGGGGCGGGAGCAGCTCGGGTTCGCGCTCTCCCTCGCGGCGGAGCGGACAGCTTGCAGTTGGGGGGCCGACGGTACCTTTTGGATAGGTCCATGAGGACCCCGGAGAAGAGCTTCTCCCCGAGGCGGAACGACACGACGAGCGCGTCCTCGATGATGTGGTCCAGCGTGACCCGCACCTCCGAGCCGGGGATGAGGTGCGACACCGCCGAGTCCCCGCCCGCCGGCGGCACGAGCGCCGGAGCTGGTGGCGGCCGCGGCGCGTCCTCGGGCTGCTCGGGGGCGGCCGGAGGCTGCTCGGGCGGCGAGACCGGGACAGCCGCGGGCTCGGGCGGCTTCGCCTCCTCAGCCTCGGAGCTATCGGCCAGCTCCCCCGGCGGCGGCGGCGGCGGCGGTGGCGGCAGCGGCTGCTCGTCGGCCTGAGGGGCGGACTGGCGCCCGTCGGCCTCGCCGTCCGGCACCGCCGCCTCCGTGGCCGTGACCGGGAGGGGGGTGCCGGCTTCGCTGCCGGGAATGGGCTCTAGCTCCGGCTCGGCCTCGCCGGCGCCCCCTTCCCCGGGGGACGCCGCGGTCGCCGCCGCCTCAGCAGCCACGGCCGCCATTTTCTCGCTGGTTTCTCCCTCCTCCTACTCGGGCTGCGGCGGCGGCGGCGGCAGCGCGGCTGGGATCCCGAGGCCTTCCCCTCCCTCCCGCTAACACTCTCGTCCCGCCCTTTCCCTGATGCTCGTGATTGGCACCGCGCCATTGGCTCCGCCTTCCACCCCCTTCCGCACTTCTGTCAACCCATTGGTCAGAAGGAGCCGTCTGTCGCGGGCTGAGTCCCGCCCCCTCCCTCAGAGTAGGAACTTCCCATTGGTCAGGTGAGTTGTCAAGTGGAGAATCTAAAAGGAGTTTGAGGGGCGGGCTGAAGGATGGCAAAAGCGGCGCCCTGTGCTTACAGCCTGTATCTATTGGTTAGTAGGGGAAATACCGCTTTAGGATTGGTTTATGCCCCTGCCCTTACTCGGCCCGTTCTTCGGAGGTGGGAGAAGGGAAGAAAACGCGAGTCGTGCCAGTTCTTTCAAAGACTCCCCAAGGGGGGAATAGCGGGAGAATGCAGAAAGGGAACCACTTCCCAAGAATCTTTGCGCAGAGATCCTTAGAATAAATGTTATTTCTAGGCTTGGATTTGCTTGTGGCCAAGTGTGGGCACAACAGGCTTCTGTTGGGAAAGATAACTAAAGTTCCGAAAATAATCCTGAGACACTTTTTGGGTGCCTATTCACTAGTCAGATTACGAGGTGCTGGAAACAGGGCGATGTACAAGACATTCTCCATGACCACATGACAGGAGCTCCCGCATACACACAAGCGGTGTTTTCCTTGGTTTCACTCTTTAAAATATAAAGGACTAAACTCTAGGAACCTGCTAATTTCAAAAAAGGAAAATTCTAACGAGAAGACAGACAACTGGCATGCTAAATTGACTGTAGTCCTTAGATCCACGGAAAGAGTTCACTATTGAAGCCTTTTCTTTCCTTACCCTCTTCCTTGCCGTGTGCAGAAAGAAAGAAAGAAAGAAAGAAAGAAAGAAAGGAAGGAAGGAAGGAAGGAAGGAAGAAAGAAAGAAAGAAAGAAAGAAAGAAAGAAAGAAAGAAAGAAAGAAAGAAAGAAATCTAGGCATAGTTGCCGGTGGGGCAGCTCTTGGGAGGCACAGGCAGAAATGGCAAAATTCTAGTCCAGACTTAATACAGTTTCAGGATAGACTCAACTGCAAACTGAGATCCCATCCCAAGAAAGAAAAGATGAGGGCTAGGGGAGCCCTCCAGTGTCCTAAGGTCCTTGTTTTTGTGGTTTGGGTTTTTGTTTTGAAACAGCGTCTCCCTATGTACTTCTGGCTTGCCTGGAACTCACAGAGATCGGCCTCCTTCTCTCTGCCTCCCAAGTGTTGCGTTTAAAGACCAATTCTATTTGAAATCTGTTAAGTCTAGAAGGAGCCACTGTACTCATTTCTTGCAGATTGTTCCTCAGTCAGTCCTTTCTAATAGGAGCAATCAGAGGCACTGAAAACACCTACAAAAGAGAAAGAAGATATTTACCAACGTGGAGGGAAGAATGAAATGTCAAAGATTAATTGAATACTATATATCAATATCTAGTACAATCTTACATGGTCCTTGCAATTCGACAAGTGCTATTATACCCATTTTATTTGAAAACTGAGACAAAAAGGTTTCTAATGTTGTTTAGCTAATAAATTACACGGTCATAAGTCCAGGTATTTTTTTATAGAAAAGACAAAATGACAATAAGCAAATATTAGCCAACGTTCTGTCTATTTCAAGCTTAGCAGTTCTCAGGAAAGTAAAAGTCCAATAGAAGATGCCAGTCAAGGAGAATTCAGAATCTCCCTTTACAGCCACAGGGAAAATGGAGTTTGTTTAGAGACCACTGTGTACCACTGACTTTCCCAAACCCTCTCATTTGAAGTCCTGTGTTCTGGGGGTCTAGAGCAATGGCTCAGCAGTGAGGACCATGTGCTTCTATTGCAGAGAATCATAGTTGGTTCCAGCACTCCAGGGGATTCAATGCCCTCCTCTAGCTACCTTGTGCACAAACCTACTCCCAGACATACAGAGATGAATAGCTAAAAGTAGTGAAAATAACCAGGCATGATGGTGCATGTTTTTAGTGAAGGAGACAGAGACAAATGGATCTCAGTTCAAGGCCATCTTGGTTTATATAGCAAGTTCTAGACCAGTGTACTGGCTAGTTTTGTGTCAACTTGACACAGGCTGGAGTTATTATCACAGAGAAAGGAGCTTCAGTTGGGGAAATGCCTCCATGAGATACAACTGTAAGGCATTTTCTCAATTAGTGATCAAGGGGGAAAGGCCCCTTGTGGGTGGGGCCATCTCTGGGCTGGTAGTCTTGGTTCTATAAGAGAGCAGGCTGAAAAAGCCAGTGGAAGCAAGCCAGTGAAGAACATCCCTCCATGGCCTCTGCATCAGCTCCTGCTTCCTGACCTGCTTGAGTTCCAGTCCTGACTTCCTTTGGTGATGAACAGCAATGTGGAAGAGTAAGCTGAATAAACCCTTTCCTCCCCAAGTGCTTCTTGGTCATGTTTGTGCAGGAATAGAAACCCTGACTAAGACAACCAATTAGGGCATCTATCGTAATGAGACTGTATCTTAGTAATCAGCTTTTAAAGCACACTAATATGTTTTAACTCTCTTTACAAATGAAAAAACTGGGCCTTCCTCAACAAACAAGCAAACAAACTGTGCTTGCTAACATGCACACGCATTGGTTTTGATACCTAGACAGAGTAAGAAAGCCAAAAACATCTCTTACGGGGATTACGTTATGCTTACATTAGACATACACAGGTCTTGCCTTACAGAATTTTCATTATGACTCTACATCTATAGTTCACCACAATCAGCTAATTAAACAATAACATATAGTCTATGGAGCCATGACACCCTGAATTCTCACACTGTATAATCTCCCACAGGGAGGAAAATAAGAGTTGGGTCCTGGTACCTCATTACTTCTCAACGTAATTACAAAATTCTGCAGTGACTAGTTTAAACTTCCAATTTATCACAGATTGTGGCATGCATAACAAGGCACCCTCCAGGGCTACTGTTTTCATTGTGCAGCTCAAGAGACTCTACTCACCTCATTAGGTCAGCTCTTCTGCTTTGCCATCAGGACCCTATCTCCAATCCTAGTCTATCTAGTCTACTCTCTACAAATCTTCAAGCTTTCTAATACTAGGAAGGTCTAGTCCGAATCTTTCTCTTATTCATTCAAAAACATTAAAGGACTACTACGTATCAGTAGCTGCAAACAGTAAGACAAACAGAAGGTATGCCATAAGAATATTAAAAAATTGAGCATTGGGCCTATTTTTTCTAATTGGTGAGTTACAAAATAATACTTAAGACAATGAAAGATTCTGAGAAATTCTATAAGTGAAAGAAACAGACTGGGGTAATAAAGTAGTTAGGCAAGGCAGAAGAATGCACCCTTTAAAGAAGATGGGTAAAAAAGGGCCTTTCTGAATCAGGACACTTGAGGGTGCAACGGAACACACAGAGCCAGCTCTTTGCATTGCTGGCTGAACATTCAGGTCACAAAAGAATAGCAGTCTCTTAAAGCCCCAAGGCCAAAGAGGGCTTCCCTGGTCAGAAAGAGAAAGAAGACCATTGGTGGTTGAAGACAATGGCCAAGAGGATGAGTAGGTAGAATGAGGTTGGAAAAGAAATAATGCTGTGTAAGAGATTCTTCCCATGGGAACCCCAGGTCTAGCAGAGAACCTGGCTCTTACATTTGCAGCTAGGTACTTGTGCCCTCAGGTTCCTTCTGGAATGGAAATGTCGTGGAGAGAGATTACTGAGAGGCATGTGCTCTGTGGGTCTCGAGAGGTAGGCGGGAGAATAGATGGATAAATAGTTGGAGGGCTGGATGGATGTATGGGTGGGAAGAAAAAGAAGCCCAGCAGGGGTGGCAGTGCTCCAGAGGGGTGGTGCGGACTGTGGGGACTGTGCTTGCATAATGGCTTAGCTCTGTGTTGTGGCACAGCCCCGGGGAAAGATGCAGCTCCTCCAGCCTGGTGGGAGCCTGGCTGTAGCAGTTATGGAGGACCTCTGACTGGAAGCTTTGTTGATGTGCAGCCCCTGGATGATGTTCCTCATGTAACATCTGCCTGTCACCATAGTCTAACATCTCATTGTGTCTTGGACCCAGTGAGTGCCTGGGCAAGACGCTGCTGCCCATGGAGACGTGTTGCTGCCAGACATCCAGGAATGATGGTGGCCTCAAGGACCCTGCACCCATGACTTCTCCACTGGACATGAGCAGCATCCCCTGGAAGCCAGAGATTCCAGAACACACACACCAGCAGCACCTCTTCAAGGAGAGGAAGGAGAAGCCATTGCTGCCTTTCTACTGTGAGACAACTCCATCAGTAGCCACTGACAGTGTGGAACAACTAAGCTACCCACATCATCATGAATTATCTCAACACAAAACTGACCTAGGAGAGCATTTGGCATTTTGAAAATCAGACAGGACTGAGAGATACTTGGCTATACACAGCACAAGGGCCTTCCCACTGAGAAGACCAAGTAGCTGTGAAGGGCAAAAACCACTCCGTGAGTTAAAGCTGCAAAGCGGTCACTCTACCACACAAAACACCCCTCACTCATCCAATAAGCAGAAGTCCACAGGCTGCTTCATCTCTGCTTCCTCCCCAGTCTAATCCGGCCCAAATCCTAAGTGATAAGAACTCATCAGGTAAACCAGGCGTGGGGGCGCACGCCTTTAATCCCAGCATTCGGGAGGCAGAGGCAGGTGGATTTCTGAGTTCGAGGACAGCCTGGTCTACAAAGTGAGTTCCAAGACAGCCAGGGCTACACAGAGAAACCCTGTCTCTAAAAAACAAACAAAATAATAATAATAAAATAAATAAATCAATAAAATAAATTTAAAAAATAATAAACAAAACAACAACAACAACAACAAAAAAAGAACTCATCAGGTAAACAGAGACCCTTTGGACCAAGACTGATCTGTAAGTTTATGTTAAACTGGAGGTTTTGCTAGCTAGCCCTACAAAGGAGCCCAGAGGCTGAGAGATGTCCAGGCCACCTGAGTAGCTGAAGATCCAGAAACCTCAAATTGCCCAAGAATGACGTTCCAATGATAGAAGGCAAAAAGCACACACTGTGAACCCACAAGCTCAGCCCCCATGACTTGAGTATGTTCATGCTCATTGCTTTCTAGAAGGCATTGGGCAGTCCCAGCGACTCTGCCGATTAACCTCAGCTCTGAAATAGGGACACAGAATTTTTAAGTAGAGGCTTGAGTGACATCCTACAAAGCGATTATCCTTTGTGAATGAAACTGTCCTGTACTGGATGAAAAAAAAAATGTTAGCTGTGCTGTTTGGGGAACCTTGTGACCTATTTTGTATCTTTTGTTCTAGAGAGGGACATTAAGCCTTGCCTCCTGAGTAAATAATGCTTACACAGTTCCCAAACCTAGATGTCTTGTTTCTTTTCCCATGACCATCATAAGCATCAACAGAGATATGTACCTATTAACCTGCACAGCTGTGTCCTCCTGATGTTTTCTAGCCTTGTCAGCAGGACTGACCCTATCTGAGAGCCGGGTATACATAACAACCAGACTTAGTAGGACCCTGGCTCTACTGAAGCTAGAGGCTATGTGCTTTTTATTAACCTGATAGGCCTCTGCAGTTGGTGCCTTGCTATTAAATGTCACAGAACAAATACTAATCTCTCAGGACCTCTCTTGCAAATGAACTTAGCTTAACTTCAATTTGGTCAAAAACTTCCTATGGGAAAAAGCTGAGTCTACTAAGTCCATATTGATAAATACATCCTAACTGGGCTTGTGCTTTTGTGTTCTTTATTCCTAGAGCTTGAAGCTCATTTGTGCTAGGTATGTGCTCACTAAGCACCCGTAGGTACTAGATATATATTCTTAAGGGTAAAGGTGGCAGATACGTAGGTAAACTTGAGGTTCACTTGAAATCACCTTATTTTGATTTCCTTATTTAGGTCAAGGCCTGGGATTTTGGTTTGTGAGAAGAAGAAAGAAGAAGAAGAAGAAGAAGGAGAAGGAGAAGGAGAAGGAGAAGGAGAAAAAGAAGAAGGAGAAGAAGAAGAAGAAGAAGAAAAATTCAGATCTTTTCTATATCAAAAACATTTTCTACCAAATGAGCTGCATGCTTTAGGTTACACATCTTACTGAGGACAGAAAACAAACAAATGCCTTTTTTTCTTTTTCCTTGCTGTGAACAGGCCTGCTGTTTTGAACACTGTCACAAATGCTTGCTGGATTTTGTTTGGGGCAATAATATGTTTAGTTAATGAGCTAACCTCACTAAGAAGCCCTGCAGTCTAAAATTGTCATAAAAATTAATCTATCTGTGTTATCTCCTATATTGACAATAAGAATCCTTGATACTGCCTCGGAGGGAGGGAGGGACGGGAGGGAGGAACACACACACACACAGAGAAACACGCAGAGAGACAGAGACAGAGAGAGAGGTCAGCTGGGGTTGAGCATGGTAGCACATGCATGCCTATCATACCAGAGCTAGAAGCCATGAGATCAGGAACTCAAAGTCTCAATGTCCTCTCTGACTTCACACATGGGTTCAAGGCCAGCATGTCAAACATGAGACCCTGTTTCACACACACACACACACACACACACACGAACGAAAGACAAGAAAAGAAAAGAAAAAAGAAAAAAGAGAGAAAAGGAAAGGAGAGAGAAACCAGCCAGGCCTAGAGACACACACAACACTCAGAAGATAGAGTCAGGAGCATCTGAAGTTCAGAGTTCAAGGCCAGACTAATGCATAAGGCCATGTCTAAGTAAGACTCGAAGATGTCAGATGGATGGAGCAAGGCCTCATGGTTCCCACCCATAATTCCAGTACTCAGGAGACTATTGCAGAAGGGTTTTGACAGGTTTGGATTCTAGGCTAAGCTAGGGTACCAGCTGGTCCTGACTGCCACAGAATTTAGTTTCAAGCTCTGTGGGGTGCTAGAGTATTGACCAAGTCTCAAGAATGTTTAAACTTAAAGGCTGAACCTGAGCCGGGCGTGGTGGCGCACACCTTTAATCCCAGCACTCGGGAGGCAGAGGCAGGCGGATTTCTGAGTTCGAGGCCGGCCTGGTCTACAAAGTGAGTGCCAGGACAGCCAGGGCTACACAGAGAAACCCTGTCTCGAAAAACCAACAAAAAAAAAAAAAAAAAAAAGAAAAGAAAAGGCTGAACCCTGAACCTGTGTCCGCTTCCAGCCAGCCTCTTTGGCAGCACAAAATCTCCATAATCTCCATGATAAATCATCTTACCTGTTTCTTCAGCTATAAGCTACTTTTAAAGCACTGACTTTTTAGAAGATCCATTTTTAATTATGTTTAGGCATGTGTGTTTATATGTGGGTATGCACACACGAGTGTACGTGCCATTAGAGGTCAGAGGCATTAGATCCTGTGGAGCTGAAGTTACAAATGGTCCTGACCCGGGTGCTAGGAACCAAATTCAAGTCCTATGGAAGAGCAGCAAGTACTCTTAACTACTGAGTCATATTTCTTCATTCCCTATATATTTTGTTTAGTTTCATATAATAACTACCTATCAAGAAAGTGTGTGTGTGTGTGTGTGTGTGTGTGTGTGTGTGTGTGTGTGTGCAATGAGTATGCAGAAATCAGAAGAGAATAAGAGTGTTTGAGCCTGCAGAGACCAGGAGAGAGCATTGGAGCCTTCAGAGGTCAGAGGAGGACATTGAAGCCTGCAGAGACCGGAGGATGGCATTGGAGCCTTCAGAGATGAGAGGAGGACATCAGATTCCCTGGTACTGATGTTTACAGTTGGTTGTGTGAGCTGCCATAGGGATGCTGGGGACTGGGGAACTGATCCCAGACATTCTTCAAAAGCATCAAGTGCTCATGAACACCAATCCAGCTCTCCAACCCTAGGATTTGATTTGGAGTCTTTTGTTTGTTTGTATACCTTAGGGTGTATCTTGAAACTTTTGGTGATCTTCTTACCTTTGCCTCCTACATACTGGGATCACAGGACCGTCCTACCGTGCCTGGCTGCGTAATGCTAGGTGTATAACATAGACCTCCAATCATATTAAGGCTTATTTTAAGAATACTAAGTTATTTATAACTAGGTTCAGAAACTCAACCTGATTGGTGTATCTTGGATTAATCATACATGGTTGCTGCGGGACTCTGCCTCCACCCCAATAATGAAACCTGCAAAAGACTTCTGAAAACAAAAGCCCTAGCATGTTCATTCACAGAACGGGAAAATGCTTAAATATGACTTAGTGCTTATTTTATTTTCTCTGGGCATGCTTACTCTGGAAATTGAGGAATAGGGAAAAGACAATGTGGGGGGCAGAGACCAGGATAAAAGGAATGGCTTTAAAGACTCATGGGGACATATGACACGGGAGTGCAGTGAGGTGTTTCTTGGCTTCTGGGACGACTTCTCTCTGGAAGCCTGTTCTAGAATTAGCTCACCTGCTCCCAGTTGAACTCAGTAAAGCTCAGTGCCTGGCAAATTTGTCAAGCACTGGCTCTCTTTGTGCCTCAGGGATTCTCAGTGTACTTTGGAATCCAAGAATCTGCTAAAGCTGCCTGCACACATGGTAAGAACCCATATGGATAAGGTAGACACAACAAAGCCGGGCATGGCACATGACACTGTGGTCCCAGGGAGGCCAAGGAACTAACAGGAAGGGGCCATTCCTAAGCCTAGTCTCTATCTTGGCCTGAATACTGGTCACACAGGTTGTGTTTGGCTTTTTATAACGCCAGCTTTGCTCTGTGTACCTTTCTGTAAGTAAATTGTATTGACTACAACTGCGAGCACCATCGTTTCTGAAACAATAGTCAGGCATTTTATGACTGTAAGTCAGGACCCTGACTTAACCCTGTCCTCTTGCACAGGGCTGCTGTTGCGGCATCAGCAGGGGTTGTGCGCCTTCTGAAAGCTCAACTGGGGAAGAGGCCTTGTGCTGTTTGATCGACTTGTCACTGAGCCACAGGGGGAGCCCAGACTGCACATCATTTCTAATATGTCTATGAGCATGTTTTTAAAAGGGGTTAGCATTAGAAGACTGCCTTCCCTGGTGTGGCTGGGTTTTACCTAGTCCTTCAAAGGCTTGATAGGCAAGGAAAGGAACAATCCGCCTTTCTGCTGCTTGCCTGCCTGCAGGCTCTGAGATACCAGTCTTCCTTGGCCCTTGGACTGGCTTTTACACCAGTGGCTCTCTTCTTGGTTTACAGGCCTTTGGGGTACAGACAGTGTTAACTTGTGTAAGTTTCCAGCTTGCAGCCAGCCAGGTAGGGTGACTTTTTCACCTCTATATTAAACAAGATAATTTTTCTTAAAGAAAAGGTTTCATATTGCCCAGACTGACCCCAAACTCCTTATTGTTCCAGAGAATGACTCGGAACCCTTAGTCCTCCTGCCTCTGCCTCCCAAATTGGGATCACAGGTGTTCAATGCCATGCCCAGTATATGCTGTCTTTGTCGCTATCATTATTATCAACTCAATACTGGTTCTGTATGTGCACATGCACACTTGCTTTCATGTGTACTTAGAGGTATGTAGACAACTTCCTGGAGTTGGTTTCCTTCTACTGTTATGTGAGTTCTTGGAGTTGAACTCAGGTCGTCAGGTTGCTAAGCAAGAGCTTTACCTAATTAGCTATCTCACCAGCTCCACTATTTTATCTTTTTTTGAAACAGATTCCCACTCTGTAGCCTAGGCTAGTCTGGAACTCATTATATAGCCCAGACTCTCCTCCTGCTTCAATGTCAGTGCTAGGATAATAGGCATGAGCCACCAAGCCAATATCATCAGTTCCATTTCCCTTGAGAATCCTGACTGATGTAGGCACTTGCAAGCTTATGTGAACACTGACTGCATTCTGTTCCTGGGTGTTGACAAGGAGCAGCCCACAGCTAATGGCTATAGGAGCGTGCTCCACAGGACAGTCTGCAATGTGCACTTAGCTCCATAGGACCACGCTGAGAAAGAAGTGCAAATAGCAGAGGAGCCACGTTTCTGTGCCCTAATCTCCCAAGCAGTAGCCCATCACTTGAGTTCCAGAGTCCCAGGAAAGGGGAGAGGATCCCAGAAGAGCATAATAACAAGAGGCAGAGCCCACCAAGATCCTTTCAGAAGCAAATGTTGCATGGCTTAAGGTTTAAACAACACAAGGAAGGAGAGTTCAAATTCCTCTCCCCCACACACCTCTGCAGACTGTTGAGATCTGCCAGTGCTCCTGGGAGTGCTCTCTTCCTGTATGTCTGCTTATGGTAACATAGTGTCACTCACACCAGCAGAGTAAAAGGGCCAGCATACTGCACAGATAAACACTGACAACACTCTCCATAATAAAAGCCACAATTAGTCCAGCCTTTTGGCTAGCACCTACTGTGTGCCAGGCAGATGCAGCCACCAGGTGAGCGTAGAAAATCAAGCCCTATAACCTGTAGGCACTATCCTGAGACTCCTTCATAGCCTGAGTGTTACCTCCTCTCCCCGTGCTTTGCCTGAGTGCACACATATCTTAAAATAATAATAATAAACAAAAGTTACTTCATTTGTCTTGTATAAAAGCCTCTATGTGGTAGCCACAGCTGGAGCCCGGGTCCTCTGAGCAGAGACTCTGGTGTGGGTTTTCACAAGAAGGTCAGTGAATCCCTGATAGGGAGACTTGGTGAATACAGTCTTTTTCCAGAGGTCAGGGGTTAGGTAGTTGCAGGTTTTGAAGATGGCATCAAAGGTGGCCTTGGCAAAGCTACCCATGGTGGCAGTTCAGCCCCTGGCTGATGTGTAGCCGTCATCAATACCAGCCATCAGCAGCAGATTCTTGGGCACACAAGCAGGACGATGCCAGTGCCTCTGAGGCACAGATGAGATCCACCTGCATAGAGTCAAAGTAGCTTACCACCTTACACAGAGCAGTGTGGGGCTTGCTAGTCTTGTATCCCCACCCTCACCCCCCGTAGGCTCCCCACACAGGGACAATGAAAAGAAAAGCTTGGCCAAGAATATGGACCCTTGGATAGCAGTGGCTACCATCTTGGAGCAGTTGGCACCAAGACCAACATAACCGTTGTAGTCCTCAATAGCCACCAAAGGACTTAAACCTGGTCCACTCGTCGCCCGAGTCTGCTCCTGCACAAGTGGAATGTATAGAACCTCACTCTTTAGGGATGTGCCCAAGGAAAAGCCAATAATTTTGGATTCCTAATTGGGCAGGAAGAACAGGATGAGTTCCTCCAGAGACTTGAACTTCATATCCTTGACCAGGATCCACTCCTTGTCTTCGGCTTTACCTCCACAAGCCCCTCATCCTGGTCCACCGGGCCCTCCCTCTGCACTGGCATCATCTGGGTGTTTTCCCAAAGAAGAAGCCACACAAGTACTTCTGTAATGTCTTGTGCGGCACAGTCTCATCTCAAACACCTGGGTTCAAGTAAGCCTTCCAACTAAGTCTGTAGGCATGTACCACCACGCACAATGTGACTGCTGTGACAACATAGCCTTTTTTAAAAAATCATTTTTTTTGGTTCACATGTGGAGTGGGGAGCAGATGTATGCCATGCTACCTGTGTGCCTTGTAGGACAACCTGCAGGAATAGCTTTTCATCATGTGTTGCTTGGGAACTCAACTCAGGCCACCAGGCTTGGCAACAGGCACCTTTACTCCCTCTTGCAGGCCTTCAGGGTGGTGTTTGCTTGCTTCTAGACTTACCTAGCTTGTATATCTGAGTGTTTTGCCTGCAGATGTTTTAAACTTGACTTTTTGAACAGAGGGTCTGGAAAGAAGCCATACCTTCCACTGAGCCTTCGCAAGGTTGGTTTACTGATTAGAACTTCAGTAATGGCACCGGGGAGGTGGCTCAGCAGCAGTTACGAGCACTTGCTGCACTTGGAGAGGACCTGGGTTTAGTTCTTATTGCCCACATGGTGGCTCACAACCATCTGGAACTCCAGTTCTACGGGATCTGACACCATCATCTTGGCCTCTTCCGGAACCAGGCACAAAGGTGGTGCACATACATGCATGCAGGCAAACACTCGTTCACATAAAAAGTAAATAAATCATTTTTTAAAAGATTCATTTATTTATTATATGTAAGTACACTGTAGCTGTCTTCAGACGCTCCAGAAGAGGGCGTCAGATCTCATTACGGATGGTTTTGAGCCACCATGTGGTTGCTGGGATTTGAACTCAGGACCTTCGGAAGAGCAGTCAGTGCTCTTACCTGCTGAGCCATCTCACCAGCCCAATAAATCATTTTTAAAGGAAAACTTAAATGATTTTGCAGAGGCTGTAGTGTTGCAAGTTCAGAGCCTAATTACAGTTTATCTTGACCTGTCTTTAGCTTCCTGAATAGAGATCACTTGCTTACCTCTGTATCTGAACTAAAATTTGTGTGTCTATCAGGGGAAGAACAAACAAACAAACAAAAAACCATTTAAAATGTATTAACTTAAACCTAGTTTCTACCACCCAAAAAGCTAAGCCTGCCATCAGATAGCATCTGAAACGTATGGCTGAGAGGCCCCACCCACTGGATCTTTCCAACATATTTGTGAGATTACCACATCCTAACCACTGGACTACCAGGGAAACTGTCACCAATAATGTATTTGCACGTCCCTCAATGTGTGACTGTCTCTTCTAGTACTATAAAAATTTCATCAAACTATTACCACGTTGGAACATGGAATCTACAGCAACCAAAATCCATGTTCCTGTGGCATAGTCACTCAGAATAAACTATTTCGCCAAGCATGGTGGCGCAGGCCTTTGATCCCAGCACTCAGGAGGCAGAGGCAGACAGATTTCTGAGTTCAAGGCCAGCCTGGTCTACAAAGTGAGTTCCAGGACAGCCAGGGCTATACAGAGAAACACTATCTCGAAAAACCAAAAAACCAAAAACCAAAAACAAAAAAGCCAAACAATCAAACAAACAAAACTATTTCTTATCCTCTCAGAGGTGAGAATTGTTTCAATTTTTTGTATGACAATCCCAGAGATAGTACTCTGGGGGACCAGTGTCTCCACTATCCATCTTGGCTTGCCAGAGAGACTGATGACTGGGCTCCGACCTTAGGTTTATTCTCTGGTGCAAATATAAAATAAATAGACAAGTGGAACTGTCAGGCTGGGTGTGGAGGAACATGCATGTGACCCTAGAGCTAAGGAAGAGGATGGAGACAGGAGGGACAGCAGTTTAAGGCCAGCCTCAGCTACTAGTGAGTTTGGGGCCATACATGAGATGCTGTCTCAAAAAGGAGAAGGGGAAAAATGTAAGAAGCTATATGCAAGCCTGGCAGTAGTGGCAGAGGCCTTTAATCCCAACCCTCAGGAGGCAGAGGCAGCTGTATCTCTGAGTTCAAAGCTAGCCTGGTCTAGAGAGGGAGTTCTAGGGCATCCAAGGCTACACAGAGAAACCCTGCTCGAACAACAACAACAAAAAGCTATATGCAAACAGCTCTACATAGAAAAGCCTCCTGTGTGGTCAGTAGGGTGGATTAGTGGGTAATAATATTTCCTATAAAAGCCTGAGGGCTGGAGTACCATCCCTAGAACCCACGGCAGAAAGAGAGAACCAACTCTCAAATATCTGCCTTACACAGGCAAACACTAAGTACAGTGAAATTACAAAAGTGCCGTGGAACTTTAAATGTAGACTAAGTTTTAGCTAGAGAAGAAAGCTCTGTGAAATCTGCCTCGGTCACCGCTGCAGGCAGTATAGAGCCTGGCCGACATACAGGACGCTTTGAAAACATTTGTAGCATTAACAAACTGAATAACTGATTTCTAAGTGGCAGATCACTGTGGGCTTGCTTTCTGTCCAAGTATATGGTTCCAGTACCCTAATTTCTAATTCTTCTACAGTGAACATGGATTTCTTAGGCAGGAAATACACAGAATGCTTGGGATGTGGCTCAGTGGTGTACTGATGGCCTTGGGCGGAAGTGGGGGAGGGGGAGATGGGAAAAGGAAGAGTGGGGAAGGGAGGAAAACATAAGTAGAGAAAATGGAGCCTGGGCTAGGCTTGGGGTACAAGCCCTAAACCCCAGCACTTGGGAGTTAGAAGTAGGAGGATCAAGGCTGACCCTGCCTACAAAAGACCCTGTCTCAAAAACAAAGTGGGGGAGTGCGGTAAGGTCATCTTAGAGCAGGAGAATCCCAAACCTGGCGCCTGATTTAAGAAGTACAGAGGATGACTGGGTTCCCAGAATCTCCTTGATCTGATTTGTACCTAAGAGAGATGAGAAGTGAGGCGCTGTGTGTGGGGGGTTGGGGGGTGGGGGGGGGGAGCGTGGTCCTGCAGCCTGCCCTTGCACTTCTGTGGCTCACAATACATTCTCTGCTGTGGTAAATTTGCTAGGTGGAGAGAGAAGCATGTCCCAGAATAGCTCCGCAAGGACTCTAAATGATTCATAAAGCACACTTCCGGTCCAGCAGAGGCAAGGCCCGAGTCTTCGCAGACTCTTTCGGGCTGCTTTGGAGGTGGCCTCGCTGCTGCCCCTGGAATCTTTAGAAGCAAACCCCTTTTTCTCTAGAAACTGGTGTACTGTTGTGTCAAAATCCATATTCCTTCCAGACTCGGGCTAGCCCAGCCCAGTCCGTGGATGCTGAGGAAGCCAGGAACAGACAAAGCAGCTTTAGATGCTTCTGTGACCTTGAGGCAGTTAACTCAGCAGGGCTATCATGTGGAGCCCAGCAGAGTTCTGGAATAAAAGAGGCGAGACCTTGGAAGCCTGTTGGAGCCGTACTCTTTCGTTCAGCTTTGGTCACCATAGTGACTTCATTCCGAAGCCGCAACCCTGCTGTTATTTCTTCATATTCATTCATAATAAGACCACCCTTGAGTTCTCCGCCCACTGGGGAAGCAAGTACCAGATGCATTGGAAAACGGGAGGCTAATGCAATGGGACCTTTAAGCAGTGTGGGCCTAGGATGGTAGGGCGGTCCTCTGCTGGGCAGAGGAGCAAAGGTCAGAGCTGGGAGGGAATTCACACGCCTCTGGGTCCCAGCCCCTCCGTTTAGAGGGAGAACAGGACCGACACAGACTTTCAGCTCTGTGGTACAGCCAGGTTGGAAGCAGAAGCCCTGAGCCCTGGCCTCGTTCTCACAGCATTTGGTCACCATGGACACACAGGACCCTTTAGATGGCCTGGCTCTTGGCCTTTTGTGCCAAGCTGGGTTCATATTTAATGGGATTATCACAAGTTTGGCAATCAGATCCTAAGCCTTTCATTAATGGCCTAAACTAGAACTTTTGTAGCCAAAGACCCACATCTGACACAGATTTGCAAGTGAATTAGCTCATTTCATTTTAAAAATTATAATGCTCTTTAAGAAGGAGAGACCTAGCTGTAGGTCACGATAGTTTAAGCTGCAGGGTCATGATAGTCCAAGCCTGGACTCTCAACATTAGGGAGGTTTTGGAGGACTAGGAAGTCAAGGTCATCTTTGGCTACTTAGTTGGAGGCTGCTTCGGATACACAAGAGCCTGTCTCAAAAGAAGTGGGGGGTGTGGGCTAGAGAAACTAAGAGCATAGTGCTGCCACGTGGTTGTGACACACTCCTTGAATCTCAGAACGTGGAAGGCAGAGGCAGGTGGATCTCTGCATTCAAGGCCAGCCTGGTCTACAGAGTGAGTTCCAGGACAGCCAGGGCTACACAGAGAAACCCTGTTTCAAAACAAACAAACAAACAAACAAACAAACAAACAAACAACCTTTTTTCCCAGGAGAGTTTGGATCTCCAGAACTCACTTAAATGGCCACTTAATGGGCTCAGGAGGCAGAGATCAGGGTCCCTCAAGCAAGCTGGCTAGCTAGAGTAGCCATATCAGTGAGCTCTGGGATCAACTGAGAGAACTGCCTTGATGAATAAGGTAGAAAGCAATCAATGAAGACTCCAGAAACCAACCTTGGACCTGCACAGGCACATACACATGCATATTTGCATCTGTGTCCACACATAAGAGAACACTCGGAGACATACACACTGCACACACACAACAAACAAACAAAACCAAACCTGAGACTTAGAGTCAGGATCAAATGGGAGTCCTGACTCTTCAACAGTACATGATCACACACACACACACACACACACACACACACACACACACACACACACACACATACACACACACTCACACACTTTTGGGGATGAAAAATAGCCAATGTAAAGCGTTCCCACAACGTGTGGATTGGAGGGTTTTTGTTTTGTTTTTTCCTTTCTGACAGTCTTTCTATGTAGCCCAGGCTGGCCTTGAACTTGCCATCCCCTTGCCTCTATTTCCTGGATGTGTTATAGCCCTGGCCCTAACCCATTCTTTTTGTTGTGGTTTGTCCATTCATTCATTTGGCTTCTGAAACAGCCTCTCCTGTAACCCAGGCTAGCCTTGAACTCCTGGTACTGCTGTCTCAGCCTCCCTAATGCACTATCTCAATGGGCTGCAGGGACATTCCTCACCAGCCATGAGGAACGCCATGCAGCTCATTCATCCAGGCAGGCAGTGACTTCGGAGTCTCTGAGCTATGTGGTCAATTCCTTGCTGACTTACTTTACACATGTTTACTTAACTTTCCTGAGCCCAGGAGACCATGCTTCATGCAGTGGCTGTGGAGATTACACAAAGCTGCCTGTGGACAACAGCACTGAGAAGTGGGCTTATAGCAATTTCTATAACTGGAAGACCTGAAAGTGGTTTCTCCCTATAACTACAGGGAGGTCTCCATTCTACTCACCCTCTTGCCTGACCAAACCTACCCCAAGGACAACCAGGAACAAACAGGTGAAAGGTGAGGGGGTGAAAGATACATCTCAAGGCAAGACTAGTGCAAAAGATACTTGTATCATTAACCACCAGCAAAAAGCAAATTACAAGGAGACTGTATGGATAGCTACAGAACATCATCAAAAAGACAAAGGGCCGGTTGACTGCACCATTCAAATGAATGGTCTGTATGTGCAAATTCATTGAGACTGAGGCTGGGGGAAATTTGGAGATAGTGAATAAACTAAGGCCTCTTTGGAGGTGATTAATCATTCTAATCTTCCCTGCAGTAACACCTCCTCTCTGATACTCCAGAGTCATTACTTACTAAAATCCAGTCTTTGCTACCCTAGACCCAGTTGGGGTGGGGAGCTGCTCTTTCCTGGCTCCTACATGATTGGTACTCTGTCGTCTGCTGCTCTCAAGCCTGCATCTTATTCCTTTCTCCAGCATGGTAGTTCTGTTTCTTCTCGGGTCCCCTTGCCCAAGAATCCTTAAGTTCCGCCTCTGTTTCTCTACCTGGCCAGCAACTTTATTTACCAATCAGAACCAACTGGGGGTAGGGACCCTCAGCATCTCAGGTGAGAGATTCTCATGCAATTTGGGGAACCCAATTAACATAATACAAGCATTAAACCAAATCCACAACAGAGACAGGTACTTAGCTACATCACCAGCCGCCTCCTTACTTACCCTGTTTTGAGACAGGGTCTCAGTAAGTTATCTAGGCAGGCTTTGAATTTGTGGTCCCCCTGCCTCAGCTTTCAAAGTAGATAATGCCTGTACCATCACATTATTCCTTGCCCATATGGGCAGTTTATGAAACTTCTTCCTGCCATCTCCCCTTTATCTTTCTGTTGGGATGAAGAGTAAGTATTATTTCCCTTCCTGGCAATGAACTAGTCAGTTCATCAGTTACAGACACATATAGCCAAGTCCTCATAGAGCCATGGACTAAATACATAGTTTTGGTTCAAATCTCTAGGAATTTTCCATATAACATTCTATATAAACCTGATTGACAGATGAGAAATGAAACCACTCATTGATGGGGCTGTAGGAAACTCACACTCTGCATGTAGACAGTCCCTTGAGTGTCTTCATGAGTTCATGGCTTTCCCTGTGAGAAACTCATCAGCTGTGGAGCCAGCAATGCAGGCAACATAGCTGGCTTGGGACACCCATCTCCCAAGCGCTCACTCCCAGGTAACAGTGAGGTGTGGGGGATAGGGAAGTTCAAACACAGTAGACAGAAGCACATAGAATCAGCTGGTATTATATCTTCTTTTCTCCAGCGTGGTCATTGTCTCTTGGAGGTCTGCACTCTTCTGGAGGGAAATGGTGGGGAAGTGGATCTGGGGCAGAGAGAAGGTGGTGGGGCAATGGTGGGGAACATGGAGAAGCAGAAGAAGGGAAAACGATGGTCAGGATGTATTGTATGAGAAAAGAATCTATTTCCAATAAAAAAAATAAATAAATAAAAATAGAAACAACAGAGTTGGGTGTTATTAGCGTTCTCACGCCCGGCCAGGAAGAACACAGCAAACCAGAATCTTCTGCGGCAAAACTTTATTGCTTACATCTTCAGGAGCAAGAGTGTAAGAAGCAAGAGCGCGAGAAAACGAAACCCCGTCCCTATTAAGGAGAATTATCCTTCGCCTAGGACGTGTCACTCCCTGATTGGCTGCAGCCCATCGGCCGAGTTGACGTCACGGGGAAGGCAGAGCACATGGAGTGGAGAACCACCCTCGGCACATGCGCAGATTATTTGTTTACCACTTAGAACACAGCTGTCAGCGCCATCTTGTAACGGCGAATGTGGGCGCGGCTCCCAACATCTCCCCCTTTCCTTTTAATAAGAGCAAACAGGCCACCCATATTAATGAGAGTGGAGATAGAGGTCAAATCCCCAGTGTGTAGGTAAAGGAGCCATGTACAGGATTAGCTCTTAGGCTCACAGGCTTTTACCCAGAGCAACCCTGACCTGCTCCCGTGTCGTTTTGCCTGGAGAGAAGGACACTTGGACACTCAACCTTCTTGAAAGATGACATGTCTCCCTAGAATAGGCTCATATATGCCGCAGAGCCTTTCTACTGCAGTGCTTAGCCGTGCAACTCTCTCGGGCTGCTGAAGCACACTCACTCTATCCCGTGCAATGAGACTAGCCTCATGGGATATAAGAGCTGAGTGGCCAGCGACCTATTGCCTAAGCATAGATATATCAGGGGAAGCTCCATGTTCTAGTCCTGCAAGCGCCTGGGCAATAACCACCTTGTCTCTCCTAGTTTGGGCCTTAAGCTTACAGACCAATCAAAGAAGCAACACTAATCCACAGCAAAGTGTATCTCCAAATAATATTAATCCCACCCATTTTTTAAAGAAGGAAAATGCTGAGGAGATCCAATTGGGTAATCCTTTGGTCAGCGACAGGTCCAAGCGCGTGGAGTTGACCTGAAGTCTCAATTCCCGAAGGGATCTGTTCAAATTCAGCCATCCAATTCTGTAACATATACTGAAAAAGACTTTTTGACAAATTAGCTGCCCTAGTAAATTTAACATACTGAATGGAAATAACACACAATCCCGGAAACTTTTGTTCACATCCCTGCTGAGTTATTTGTCATAATACATCTAGTTGTATCTGGACAAGATCTATGAGTTGATTAACCAGCATGAGACCTCTCTGTATCTTGACATTAGCTGAGGCCTGTTCATCTATGACTGTAGTCACTGAGGCTGACAAAGTGTTAATGGTGTCAGTCGTCTGGACCTGTCCAGACAGAGCCAAGGCTGTCTGAATTAAGGCTAAACCCAGTTCCTAGTTAGTGGTAAAAAAGCAGGAGAATACTTGAGCATTATACATCACCGTCATTGGGAGTGGAAATGTCGACATTATCCCCCAACGCTGCTCTCTTTTTATTATTGACGCCCTGGACATCACCAAGACGAGGGACATTAGTATTCCCTTGGTCAGTCTGGATTTTTCGGGTGAGTCTTTCTGGTATCCAAAATGGGTTGTCTTCATTCTGTGGGAAAACACAGATAGCTCCCCTGGATCTTATCAAAATAGGATCCGGGCCATACCATTTATTATCAAGGACATTTTTCCATTTAACCATCTCATTGGGCCTATCTGGCTCTGAACAATGACGTTCAGCCGCAGTATGGCCATGAGCATCAATATTTAAAAAATTGAGTGTAAAGAGTGCCATAGACACAGACACTCTTGGTGCTCGGGGTAAAATCTCTTCAATTCCCCTCTTCTGTTTTATAAGATAGGTTTTGAGGGTGCGATGCGCACGCTCAACAATACCCTGTCCTTGAGGGTTGTATGGAAGTCCAGTCAGGTGGGTCACGTCCATCTGACGGCAGAACTGTTGGAATTTTTGAGACGTATAAGCTGGTCCATTATCAGTCTTAAGGAGTCTGGGTTTCCCCCAAGCACTCCATGCCTCAAGACAATGTTGAATCACATGTGAGGCTTTTTCTCCGGTTAACGGAGAAGCAAACATGATGCCAGAACATGTGTCAATGGACACATGGAGATATTGAAGTTTTCCAAAGGAAGAAACATGTGTAACATCCATTTGCCAGACCTGTAGAGGTCGAATACCGCGTGGGTTAATTCCCACATGAGGAACTGGCAAGAACTCACAGCAGCTTTGACATTGAGTAACAATGTCACGGGCTTCTTTTCTTGTCAAGGAGAAACGACTGCGTAATGTTTCAGCCGTCACATGAAAATTGTTATGAAAATTTCTTGCAGCCTCTACCGGGGATGATAGGGCAGCAGCCACCACTTTAGTGGCCTTATCTGCCAAATCATTTCCCAGAGCCATGGGGCCAGGTAGGCCTGAATGGGCTCTAACATGAGTAATATAAACAGGAAATCTTCTAGATAACAAAACTAATTGTATTTGCTGAAAAATATTGGCAACTCTACTGGAAGGCTTAATCACTCCAGCCACTTCTAAAAGATTTACTGCATTAACCACATAACAGGAATCTGACACAATATTAAGGGGTTCTAAAAAGGTTTTTAAAACTTCTAAGACCACTAAACATTCTACCACTTGAGGTGAATTTTCATTATATTGTTTGGATACCACTTTACCATTAGCCACATAGGCACCTATGCCAGTTTTTGATCCATCAGTATATACCACAATCCCATTTTTAAGTGGGTTTCTTCTAAACATGTAAATATTGATTTCTCTCAAAGGAGGAAATATGCGTGACATCCATTTGTCAGACCTGTAATGGCCTGACGCCACGAGGGTTTACCCCTACGTGAGTAGACAAAATTTGACAACAATCTAAAGGCATTATTAAGTAATCAGAATCATTTCTAGTAGAACCAATCCCTCTTGCAGCTCTAGGAATATCAGAGGAAGAAAAAACAGCCATGTAGGCTTGGCAAAATTATTAGTTGAGCTATTCTGTCTCTTTGTGATATAGAAAAGACAACTTGAGGACAAGAACAGAGAACCTGAAGTTCCCCTTTACAATCCTGATCTACAACTCCAGGGTGGACAATAAGACCTTGTAGGCTGCAAGAGCCTGCCTCTGTCATTATTGTCCAGTGGCTTCACCTGCTCGGGAGAGCGCCTTCCAGGCCCTAATAGCCTTTTCATCTGATTCAGAACTATTAAGAACTGGCTCCTTGAGCTCACCTAGTGATGAGTATAGGCTCCTTCTCCTAGAGACCTCCGCTAATTGATCTTTTTTCTTTTCTTTTTCCTTCTCCTTCCTTCTAATCTCTCCCCAGGTATTCTTACCTGACCTAAACTTTTCCTCGGGTTCAAGACCCTTGGAAAGGCCTGTATACTTATTTTGTGAACCATATTTTCTCTTTGCTCCTATTCTCTCTCCCCGCTTTACTTCTGATAGATTGTCCTGAACTTCATCCAGAATCCGCCCTGCCTTAACCACTTGATAACATGTGAAAAGGAACAAAAGGGCTTCTAACACTAGAGAAAGTTCAAGGCCAAACATACCTTATAAAGCTATTTTCCACTTTACTTCTGATAGACTGTCTTGAATTTCCTTAGAAAGTTCAAGGCCAGGCTTACCTCGTAAAGCTATACTTACGGGTTACCGCCGTTCCCCAGCTGAAAAGTTCTGAATTCATGCAGTTGAATCCTTCTTAACAGTCTGCTTTACGGGAACCTTTATTACCGCGACCCGCAGTTCTGGTTCTGGAATGAGGGATCTTCCTTGCGCCAGTCCCGAGTTTTTTCTCGTCCCGGAATTCGGCACCAATTGTTATTAGCGTTCTCACGCCCGGCCAGGAAGAACACAGCAAACCAGAATCTTCTGCGGCAAAACTTTATTGCTTACATCTTCAGGAGCAAGAGTGTAAGAAGCAAGAGCGCGAGAAAACGAAACCCCGTCCCTATTAAGGAGAATTATCCTTCGCCTAGGACGTGTCACTCCCTGATTGGCTGCAGCCCATCGGCCGAGTTGACGTCACGGGGAAGGCAGAGCACATGGAGTGGAGAACCACCCTCGGCACATGCGCAGATTATTTGTTTACCACTTAGAACACAGCTGTCAGCGCCATCTTGTAACGGCGAATGTGGGCGCGGCTCCCAACAGTTGGGGAAAGAGCTTTATATTAGGGTTGAAAAAATGCATATATAGAAAACACATGAAGAGAAAGTCCACCCACGAAGCAGAGGTACGGGGTGGGGTAAGGGGCTCCAAAAGCTGTGTGTTTTAAAGCCTTTGAAAGGCTTTCCCCCACCCCTTATTTAGGGTTGGTCAGTTTGAAGACAACCTGGATGGCTGATTGGCCCACAACTGTCTTGTAAACAAGTCCTGGTCTGGCTTTGAACTTCTTGATCCATTTCATCGGCCTGGGATCCCACTAGTAGGAGAAAAACCCGCAAGACCTATGGTTTAAACTTTCAGGCTTTTGCCTCAGGTCAGGAAGGTGGGAAAGAAGCCAGCCATCTTGGAAGTTCTCTATCTTTATTACCTAGTCATGGCCCTCTCCATATCCTTCAGCCTATTAGGGAATCGGTCTAACTCCTAGTCTCTCAGTATATAGCTGAGCTTAAATCTGCTAGCTGCCCTGTCACCAAGATCGAAGGCAGTCTGAAGTGGACAGAAGGAGAATCCCTGCACTGGAGATCTGCCTGTTGCTCAAGTGCTGGACTACCAGTGCAAGTGGGTCTCACTTGGTACCCATCATCCTTTGCCTTTGGTTTTTCTATTTGTGAAGTAAGGCACATGGACCAGTTCTGAGATGCCTGGAGCCAGACCTGTGTTTTCACACACACACACACACACACACACACACACACACACCTCTGCCATAGTGGCTGTCACTTACTGATACTGTAGGAAGCCTCATAGTCCCTTTGAACTCAATAGGTCTCATAGTCTGCCACCGACAGATGCAAAGTAGCACTTAGACACATGTTCAAACCATGTGTCTGAATTGGTTTGTTTCTAAGGCCTACTCAACTCCATTCTGGGTTACTCTGAACCTCTAGGTTTGCAAACACAGTGGGAATGGGAGCCATAAGAACATGGGCATTAGCCAGACCCGGTGGTACCAACCTGTAATGCCAGGTATTAGGGAGCCTAAGTCAAGAAAATCATAGTTCAAATGTGCACAGGCTATATAACTTCAAAACCAACCTGGACTACACGAGCCTGTGGCTCTTAGTAAAGTCTCTGCCCCATATGAACAGGTACCTGATTCCAATTCTCTGAACCCAACTTACAAAAGAAAAGAGAGTCAGGTGTAGTAATGGGTTTGTAAGCCCAGCATCAGGAAGGCAGAGAAAGATGGTTCCTGGCAGTGTGTTTTATAAAAAGCCAGGACATGTTTGGTAGGGGGCAGTATTGTGAGGTGGGAGGGGTGCCTGGGCAGGCCCATGCTGAGGCATCCTTTCCCCCTGAGGTACCAGGCATAATGTGGAATAGAATTTATTTAGGGCATGGGAAGGGAAGTTGAGAAGGGAAGAGAGAGAGGGAGAGAGGCTGGCCAGGAACATATGCAGAGAGGGGGAGGGAGAAGGGAAGAGAGAGAAAAGGGGTTAGGGAGAGAAAAGAGGCAGAAGGGCAGAGAGGCCAAACAGTCCCTTTTATAGCCAGGCCTACCTGATTGTTGCTAGGTAACCACTGGGCGGAGCATAGAAGGAATGTGCTAACACCTGCAAACTTGCTGGCCATCCAATCTAGACTATTTAGGGATTTCTAGGCCACTGAGGGACTCTGTCTTTAAATAGATAAATAAATAAACAAACAAAAAAAAAAAAAAAACAAAAAAAAAAAAACAGGTAGAGCTCACTCAAGGGCTAGAGAGTTAGTTCACCAGTGTCCAAGAGGGGGCTCAGAGCTGGCATGACCATTCCATGGTTAAGGGGGAGGTTTTATTCAGACTTGGGAGCGTGGCACCTGGAAGAATCCAGAGGAGAGAGAACAGAGTGACAGACTGGACATGACCAGGGCTATCTGTGAGAGACAGAGAACAGAGAAAACATAGTGAGAATATAGAGAGCAGGATGGGGGTGGGGCAGAGAGCATCTTGTCCTTATGAAGAAAACAAGGAGGGAAGCCTGGTGAGGTCAGAAGGGCTAGGATGCTAGTGTGGACTTTAAAATGTCTAACAGGTACTTGGGATACTGGGAGAGCTTGCAGGCCAGCATGAGCTTTGAAATGCTCATGGGTGCCATAGGTAGCCATTGTCCCCTCTGCCAGAGGTGAGGGAAATTGTTCCTGATGACGGATGAGAAATGCTTCCACACGTTCCTAAGAGATGCTGGTTTTGTCTAACTACAAGAAATCCTCCTAAAGTCTGAGCTGAGCTCACCGGATCTGCGTTTTGGAGTTTGGGGCACTGGAGTTTCCCTTGGACCTGACAACCTGGTAAAGCACATACTGCCTGTGCAGAAGCCCAGGGTTTGGTCCCCAGCACTCACGATAGGTGTCGAACAAGTACCTGTAACCCAGACTCCAGAGCGTCCTTTACTCTTCTCTAGCCTCCGGGCAACTGCAGTGACGGGCACATAGCTGTGCACAGACACACATGCATACACCTAATTGAAAAAAAATTTTTTTTTTAAATCAGAAAATCTTGGCTAAGCATAGTCGCACGTACCTGTAATCTCAACGCACTCTAGAGGTTGAGGAGAGAGGCTCTAAAGCTTGAGGCCAGCCTGAGATTCCATGACAAAAGTAAGAGAGAAATGTGGTATGGACAGGGAGAGGGACAAAGAGGGAGGGGGATGAAGAGGGAGGGGGACAGAGAGGGAGGGAGAGGGAGAGGGAGGGGGAGGGAGAAGGAAAAGAGGAGGAGGAGGAAGAAGAAGAAGAGGAGGAGGAAGAAGGAGGAGGAGGAAGAGGAGATAAAGGGAGGGAAGAAAGGAAGGGTGGAGCAAGGGAGGGTTTGAAACCCAGTAGTATGTCATTTGTTGTCAAATCTAACCAGGGTGAGTAGTTTCATTTTGAGTTTTCCTTCATTCCCCCCCCCCCCCCGTTGCCTCCTCCCCTGTAATATGTAATCGGAATACCCCAGCAAGTTATAGGTGGACGTAGATCAACTGTGCAATACAGCCGTAGCTTGCACGTGGCAAGAGCAAATAGAGCCTACAGAGACACACCCAGCATGGGTAAAGAGAAAGCTGTCCCCTCCCAGCTCATACTACCCTCCCCTATCCACGAACAGGGAAGCTCTACCAAGTGGCTCCTGATTTACACTGTCTAGAGCCCCCTCCTTCCTGGGCTGTCCTTTCTGCCCGGTACTGCTTGCTCATCACTGGCCCTTTTGAAGCGTCCTAGGAGCTGCTCCCGTGTCAGGGGTTCCAGAGTAGACTCACAGTCTTCCCAGCAAGACAAACGTTCCAGAAGGCCACTGTGCTTAACCAGCTGTGACTTCCCCCTCTAATTTCCCCAGTTGGTCTCCATTTGACACCCACAGGCACAGCAAGCTGTTTAGACTAGGCATATTGTTTTCTGGTAGCAGGGCTGTAGCTGGCTGTGTCTCAGTATAGGTGCCAGGACCATTTTGGGAAAACTCTTATTTATTATCTCCCTAGGCCCTAAATGTCAAATGAAGGGCTCAAGCACAGATATGGAGTTCAAGACAAGGATTGCATGAAGGATATTTATTTACTAGAGATGCTTTCAGGATCAGTAGCTCTGGGATGAGCCTGGTGTAGCACATGTCTGAAATCCCTGCCTGTGGCAGGTGGAGGCAGGAGAATCGGGAGACATCCTTAGCTAGTCTGAGCTACAGGAGACCCTATGTCAATACAAAGCCAATCTCAACAAAGCAGCTCTAGGAAGGAAAGGAAACAATACTGAGCAGAGGGAAAAGTTGAATTTCAGTGTAATTGGTTTTTGTTTTGGTTTTGGTTTGGTTTGGTTTTGGTTTTTTGAGATAGTGTTTCTCTGTATAGCTCTGGCTGTCCTGGAACTCACTCTGTAGACCAGGCTGGCCTCGAACTCAGAAATCCACCTGTCTCTGCCTCCCAAGTCCTGGAATTAAAGGCATGTGCCACCACCACCTGGCTTCAGTGTAATTGTAAGAAGGTCCATAGGAAACTGTCTTAGTTAGGGTTTCTATTGTGAAGAGACACCATGACCATGACAACTCTTATAAAGGAAAGCGTTTCTGGGGCGCTGAAACAAAGTTTCAGAGGTTTAGTCTATTATCATCATGGCAAGAAGCAGGGCAGCATGCAGGCAGACATGGTGCTAGAGAGGTAATTCAGAGGTCTACATCTGGGTAGGCAGGCATCAGGAAGAGCAAGTGAGCCATTAGGCCTGGTTTGAGCTTCTGAGACCTCAGTGACACACTTCCTCTAACAAGGCCATACCTACTCTATCAAGGGCACACACACCTCTTAACAGTGCCCCTCCCTATGAGCCCATGGAGAGGGGGAGGCTTTTTTTTTTTCTTCTTCCGAACCACCTATGCTGACTTTTCTCCAGTTGAAGAGCTTCCCGTGGGCCAGCTCTGTTCAGTTAAGAGCAAATCCTACAGAGAGGGACTCAGTTGAGCTTCCCTCCACAGAGCTTCCAACAGCTGTAGGGGTAATGCCTCGGTCTAGGAGCTAGCTGCATTCCCCACGAGCTACTGCTTAGGTGAGCACCGCTTACTGATCAACTATAGCATTGTCTCTCCCAGCCAGGTAGTCTTCACAGTTTTCCTTGAGACTGTTCTGCTTGCTCTTAGAAACACTCCATAGGTAGTCCAAGCTGTCCTCCAACTCACGATCAGTGTACAGTCACAGGCATGATACCACATGTCCAGCGGGATACCCCACAGTGCACAGAGCAGCCCTGTGTGACATTCAGTTGTCCACAGTGACAGGATAGAGAATCCCTGGGCAGAGCCTAGGGATCTGTAAGTCTCAAGCTTCAGTCTGACCATCATGGAGAGACAAAGGCAGTAGGAACAGGTGAACCATTTTATACGTGTCCTTGAGGCCTTCGGCGGACACTGAAAAGTCTCGGTCAAATCAGCGGCAGGATTGCTAAGTGTGTAAAAGGCTGGAAGGGCACTAGATCTGCCTGAGAGGCCTTTGGTGGAGCAATTGATGGATGTAGCCTTGGGATTTGAGAGCTGTGTGGCAGCTCCAGGGCTCAGTGGTCAGCTGTGGTGGACCAGGGAAGCACCTGCCACAGCTATGATTGAATGCAGCGTATAATACTGCCCAGTGTATTTCTTCTCTCCTGCTAGACTGTAAATTCTGAAAGGACAGATAAGCTGCCTCGCTTCCCAGCCCAGCTTCTTGCTTCATTCAGACCCTAAGCCCACAACACTCCAGAGTGTATATAAATGGTCTGGGCTTTAGGATGTCCCTCTTCAATTTTGCACTGATATGTAAACCAGAGAGGAAAGCCAGGCACCATGGTAAGGGCCTGTAATTCCAGCACTTGGGAGGTAGAAGAAAGAGGACCAGGAGTTCAAGGTTAGCAGGCTGTTGCATGCTTGAGATTTCTATAATCTACTTGGAAGGCTGAGACTGGAGGATCTTAAGTTTTAGGGCAGCCTGGGGTACATGAGACCCTGTCTCAAAACAAGTAATAAAAACCAGATACCTACAAGAGGCAACATCACAAGGCAGACAGCATGGTAAGCCACCGGTAGCTGACTGTACAGTGATAAGTACACCTAATGCCACTGAATTTAAAATGGTTAAAACGAGCCAGGCCTAGTGGATCCCAACTACTAGGGCTACTGGGTCAGGAGGATATAAAGTTCAAGGCCTGCCTGGAGTACAGAGTGAGTTCAAGGCTAGCCTGGGCAACTTAGTGAGACCCTATGTCAAAATAAAAAGGGAGGGAGGGGTTGGGGAGATGGTGCAGCGAGTAAGCAGCCGCCCTGCAAGCATGAGTTCAAATGTGAGGTTGGAATCCCCAGCGATCATGTGAAACCAGGCTGAGAGGGAAAGAAAGGGAAGTAGAGACAGGATTACACAGAAGCTCTAGTGTAGAGTCCACTACTACAGGCTACCCAGCCCAGCATCATAAATAAGTGAGACTCTGCCTCGGCAAGGTGGAACACACACACACACACACACACACACACACACGGAAATAAAGTGAAAAAGAAGGCTGGAGAGGTGGCTTATGGGAAAGCACAGGGCTAACAATCACAAGGTCCTGGGGTCAATCCCTAGCACCATGCAAAAGAAAACGGTGAATTTTCATATCCCATACACCTTGCCACGGTACAAAATAAGTTTAAATGGGATCAGTTTACAAAGCCTCTTAGCACAGAGTCAAGTAATCATCAATATCAATTTTTCTCGGGGTGTGCTCAGTGGAGAACACTCTAGAAAAGTCTAATCTGATAAACCAAGAGCTAAGGGAGCAGCAGAAGCGAGTGGGGTTGTACGTGGTTTGGGTCAAGGGCTGCCCCACCCCGGAGGCAGTATGGGGCGGTCCTATGAGCCTGAAACATCTGCCCAGTTTGTGCACCCTGAGTGCCAGACTGACCCCGCCCGCCCACCTGGCTCAGTCTAATCAGCAGCCCAAGGACCCGCCCTTTGTTTAACCGAGGGGAAAGACTCCGAGGGATTTGCAGTTGGTATCTTGCTATTGACCTATTCCGCAGCTGCTAAACCACAGCTGTGCTTTGTTTGAACCCTGCAGGGCAGACAGAAAACGCAGTGAGCCAGGGCTCAGGCCTTAATTAGTGTTTTCTTCCTCTGTACAGACAAAAGAGCCCAGCTCCTGAGCTCAGAGGCGTCCGGGGCCATGTACACGCTCTCTACATGTTTGATTTTATAAGAATGACCTTTAGGAATCCCTTAGTCCAACCTGTTCGTTTCACAAGGAAGACAACACGAAACGCTGAGAAACAGGAACCCGCATAGTCCCAGTGGGCCGAGCGCCGGTACTGTGTTTGCTTAGGTTGTCTAACCTGGGAAACCTCCATCCCCCGGCAAAAATAAGAATGCCTTCCTTTTAGGGATCTGCTGGTGAATGAGGGCCCATGAAGTTCTGGTCTGTTTGGGTTTTTTGTTTGTTTTGAGACTGGGTTTCTCTGTGTAGCCCTGGCTTGTCCTGGAACTCACTTTGTAGAGCAGGCTGGCCTCGAACTCAGAAATCCCACCTGCCTCTGCCTCTGCCTCTGCCTCCCAAGTGCTGGTATTAAAGGCGTGCGCCGCCACCGCCCGGCTGGTCTGTTTGTTTTTGAGACAGGATGTTGTTATACAGCAGCCTCTCTTTACAACGAGTCCAGCCCTAGTGAAGTTTCAAGAGGAATATTTGCCGGGAGTTTCATAGAGAAAGCATCTAAGCTACCTGAACACTGATCCTTCAGTGAAGCTGGGAAGTGTGTATTTGGATAACCCGCACCTAGAAGCTGCGTTTGCTTAAAAAGCTCCGACTTCTCACCTGGGTGGGAGAGATGGAGCCTGATGGCGCACACCTTTAACCCCAGCACTGGGGAAACAGAGGCAGGTTCATCTCTTAGTTCGAGACCAGGCTGGTCTACAGGGCAAGTTTCTGGATAGCCAGGGCTACACAGAGAAACCCTGTCACAGGGAAACAAAAAGCACGGCCTCCTCCTTCTTTCAACATTCGTCTCCCTTGTTTTGGATTGATAACTGACAAGTTATTTCCCACACATAAGATACATCATTTTAAAAATGTTTTCATTAGCCAAGCATAGTGGCCTGTAACTTTATTTTTTTTCAAATCCTATTTTTAATGATGGTTCTTAAACATTTTAACTTTCTTTGTAACCCACCACCCATCAGAAGTAGTGGAAAAGAAAGGATGGGGGGGGGGTAAACACCTGTTTAGAATTCTTTGGAGCAACTCCTGTCTGTGTTGTCTGGAAATCGGCAGTTCAGTTCACAGGTTAGAGGCAGCAGCAGCAGTTTGATCCACTTGCAAAATACCTTACAGATACACCAGCAGTCCAGTTCAGTAGAGTCGGGTTAGCAACAGTGGTGACAGCAGAGATAGCCAGGCCTCAGCCTGGGCTCAAGTCAGCAGGAGGGACCAACAGGAACACCAGGAGTTCTCAGCTGTGCCTCTTTCAGGGAAGCAAAGAGCAGAGAAGACCCACAAGCCTCACACAGCTAGCTATACTAGCAAGCCAAGCTCTGTCTCCATCCAAACAGGACGTGTCCTCCACACGCCTTGCCTCAGCACAGGTCTTACCTCAGCGCACGCATCTGAGCAGACTGAGGATCAAGAAACTGTGGCACACCCACAGAAGTTTTTTGGTGCATTTCTCTCTATGGTGTCCCCAACAAATGCAGCTCAACTATGCAATGTAAGGTGAGCCAATACTTGCATGTTGTTAGCAAAGAGTCCTTCATTATGTTTCCTTTCACATGCTTGCTTTAGCAGAACATCTTCCTTCCTGTGTCTGCTTCAGCAAAAGGTGCCTTCGTGAGTCTGCCATAGCCTTTCACACCTGTGTCCACTTGTCCATTCCTTCACGCGTTTGCCCCAACAAAACACCATCTGACCAACTTTCCAAAGAACCCTCAAGTTTCCACTTCAGTGGCCCGTGTCTTTAATCCCAGAGATAAGAAGACAGAGTCAAGTAAATGGCTCTCTATGAGTTCAAAGCCAGCCTGGTTTATGTAGGGAGTTTCAGACCTCTCAAAACACGTTTCTATTAATTTATCAGTTACACATAATACAGAGCTTCAATTTGATATTTTAATATATGTATATCTGTATTTAAAATATTTTCAATTGCTTTTTTTGGAAGACAGGGTCTCTTTCTGTTTAGTTTTATTTTGAGACAGAGTCTTTCTCTGTAGCCTTGGCTAGCCTCGAACTCACTAAGTTGATCAGCCTGGCCTTGAATTCATAGAAATCCACTGTCTGCCTCCTGAATGCTGGGACTAAAGGTGTGTGCCACCACATCTGACTTACCTGCACTTATTTACTTATCTGTGTGCCTCACATGGAGGGGCAGGGACAGCTTACAGGAGCTGTTTAACTATTCACATGGGTGTAGAAGATGATGGAACTCAACTCATCAGGCTTGGGGGTAAGGGACCACCAATATCTGACTGACCCAATATTGTATTTGATCTTATTCACCGACTAACCTTTCTTGTTCCTTCCCACTGCCAATCCCCTTCTTCTTTACAACCATCCCTCTCTCTAAATCCGTGTCTGTCTTAGTCAGGGTTTCTATTGCTGTGATGAAACACCATGGTCAAAAAGCAAGTTGGGGAGGAAACGGTTTATTTGGCTTATTCTTCCATATTGCTGTTTATCATTGGAGGTCAGGACAGGAGCTCAAACAGGGCAGGAACTCGGAGGGAGGAGCTGATGCACAAGCCATGGAAGGGTACTGCTTACTGGTGTGCTTCTCCTGGCTTGCTCAGCCTACTTTCTTTTTGGGTTTTTTTTGTTTGTTTGTTTGTGTTTGTTTGTTTGTTTGTTTTTTCGAGACAGGGTTTCTCTGTGTAGCTCTGGCTGTCCTAGAACTCACTTTGTAGACCAGGCTGGCCTCGAACTCAGAAATCTGCCTGCCTATGCCTCCCAAGTGCTGGGATTAGATTAAGGGCATGCGCCACCACCGCCCGGAGCCAGGACCACTATCCCAGGGATGGTACCACCCACAATGGTACCTCATCAATCACTAATTTTAAACAATGCCTTACAGCTTGATTGTATGGAGGCATCTTCTCAAGTTATCCTTTCAGACAACTCTAGCTTGTGTGCCAGGTTGACATAAGACCAGCCAGCACAATGTCTTTTCTGTGAGTATGTGACCCAGAGAGTTTCACTGGATTGCTTACAAGAGTATGGACATCTCACCCAGTGGCTACCCAGAGCTAAATGACTCGCTCTGCCAGCCATCTCTAACTACTCACAGATCCTTACGCAGGGGTTACGTCCTCATAAGTCCCTCCCTCTTCCGCGGCAGGTCGTTGATGGTTCCAGTCTTGTGCAGATCTTCTGTAGCTAGCTAATCATAGCTGCTTGAGTTCCAAAATGCCATATCTCAGGGCTTGAAAGATGGCCTCTAATATTCAGGGATTCATCTGCCTCTACCTCCCGAGTGCTAGGATTAAAGGTTTGCATCATAGCCGGGTGTAGTGACGCATGCCTTTAATCCCAGCACTCGGGAGGCCGAGGCAGGCGGATTTCTGAGTTCGAGGCCAGCCTGGTCTACAAAGTGAGTTCCAGGACAGCCAGGGCTATACAGAGAAACCCTGTCTCAGAAAAAAAAAGAAAAAAAAAAAAAAAAAAGGTTTGTATACCTGGCTACGTTTTTGAAAACTATACCGTTTTGTTTTTGTTTTTTACTTTTCATAATGTTTTATTGATGATTTGGGAATGTCACATCATGAACTCTGGTCACCTTCACTTTCAAGTCCTCCCATGTTTGCTCCATTACCCTTGCGATGCCCCCACAAAAAAGCAATTTTAAGAGAATGATGTCCCATTCCCCCAAAAATGGGGTGGGTAGTTTTTGGTCATTTGATGGGTGATGGATATTTGTCATTGTTTAAGGGGGCTTGGTTACAAGCTGTTAATGGTCTTGGTCAGGGAGGACACAAAGTATAGGAGGTGAGATTCAGGGACTTTTCTCTCTTTCTTTCCTCTGTCCTTCTTTCTCCCCTATCTAATGTTAAGGGAAAGTGGGGAGAAGGGATAAGAAGGAAAAAGGGGGCAGGAGCCAGAGAGATGGCTCAGCAGTTAAGAGCACTGGATGCTCTTCCAGAGGTCCTGAGTTCAATCCCCAGCAACCACATGGTGGCTCACAACCATCTGTAATAGGATCCAATGGCCTCTTCTGGTGTGTCTCAAAATAGTGACAGTGTGTAAGTACATAAAACAAATAAATCTTTTTTTTTTAAAGAAGAATAAAGAAAAGAGGGGGGAATATAGGAAGATAGAATAAAAGTATAGATTACTGAATCTATTTTTAAACTAAGAAGCAACTACTAATCTTCAATAATTTACATTGGTATGGATCTTTGTATATTGAGACTAATTTTTGTTTTGTTTTGTTTTGTTTTGTTTGAGACAGGGTTTCTCTGTGTAGCCCTGGCTATCCTGGAACTCACTCTATAGACCAGGTTGGCCTTGAACTCAGAAATCTGCCTGCTTCTGCCTCCCAAGTGCTTATCACAACTTTTAAGAGTTCTCTTCAATGACTTTCTGTGGGGCAAGTGGAGCCATGCCACTAGACAAAAGAACGGGCAAGGTCAAAACAGATTCAAAGATTCCCAGTAATACTCAGGATTGAGAACAGTAGATGTTAGAATCAGCTCCCGGCCAGACTACCTGTCCTGGAACACATAACCACAACACCCCATTAAGAGGACCATGACAACCACTCACATAGCATAAAAACCTGGAGTACTCCATACTAATGAATCTAGATAGCCCCTGAATGTTTAGCCAATGAGCTTCCCTTCCTGAGCATCCCTTCCTACAAAAGGTATTTAATCCCTGATTCACCCTGAGTAAGACACCCGCTTCCTCATCCACCATGAATAAAACAGTTTGGGCAAGCAAGAACTGTCTCCTTCATCAAGGACCGCTGTGGGCCATGGGGGTTGGGGGAGGCCTTCACCTCTCAGAGCCAGGTCTAAGTCTCCCACAGAGGGCCCCCCTCTTCCAGCTTCTCTGTACTGTTGGCACTCCTGGCCCTGTATTCTATCCCATCCCGGGCTCAGTGCAGGCCTACGGACACCACACACACACACACACACACACACACACACACACACACACGCACACTCCATTCCCAACTCCTCTCCATTTCCAGTGGTGTCTGGGTACACAGGAGTTTAAGAACCACATCTGTCCCAGGCCCCTCTGTTTCTCTCCAGGAAGAACACCTACTGGTTTCGCCTCTCCTGAGTGGCATATCGCAGCGTTTGACACCCCAGTGGTGAGGCAGAAATGCAGGCCTACAGTTTTCTGTCTAGGTTGTTAGTTTCTTGGGTGACAGGAGAAGCCTTCTATGTCCCTCTTTCTCAACTGTGATTCTCTAGCCATCGATACTACAGCAAAAGTAGCTTTCTTGCCCTTTCCAGTCAGTGGGAGCACAGATCTACACTTCCACATGGTCTCTGGTGTCAGCACATGCCTCAGGCTTCTGCATGGCCTCCACTGACAGGACAGTCCACGGACATTAACACATCTCATCTGCAGTAAGACCATGGCCCAAACATGGCTCTCAGAGTCAGCATGGCCTACAGACACCAATGTGGCTTCAGATAATTATGCCTTTTTTTTTTTTTTCTGGTTTTTTGAGACAGGGTTTCTCTGTATAGCCCTGGCTGTCCTGGAACTCACTTTGTAGACCAGGCTGGCCTCGAACTCAGAAATCCACCTGCCTCTGCCTCCCTAGTGCTGGGATTAAAGGCATGTGCCACCACGCCTGGCTGCCAATTTTTAATACCACTCTATTCTGACATTCTTCCTTGATATTGTGTGAGCCATGGTGGGATTAAGTGGTCTTGATGTGAGATCTGGTTGATCATTATCTCTGATGTGTTTCTGCAAGGGGGTTGAACACGTACTTCTTGTTGAAATGGGCCAGCCTATTACCACAGCTGGATCTTTTCTGTTTGGGAGGTAGCACTTGTGGGAAGCTCTGCTAATGCTACAATCCAAGCTGACTATAGGCTTAGTGAAATGACTAGAAACCTTCAGGCTCCTTTTAGGGTCTGTAACGGGCATTGTAGACCCTGGCAGGGAAATGCCTAGTGGTTACTCTTATCTTTGCACCTTCAGCCTTGAAGGGGATGAGATAGTTTGGTGTTCCTGTCTTTTAGCCAGACACTTAATACAATACAATAATTATCATGCCTGAGTGCAACGAAGCAGGTTATTGATAAGTTATTTCTCCATCAGTGAAATGAGCCAATTCAAGCCAGATTAGATGATATTAAACACAGGTTTATTAGAAAGCTGCTCTCAGGCAAGTTCACTGGCCCCAAGGACAGAGGCCAGGTCAGCCACCATAGAGTGGGGAGAGAAAAAAGAAAGAGTGCATGCTCAGAGAGAACAGAGCCTCTGGAGGCAGCTTCAGTGAGACAGCTCATTTAATGGGGGAACAAAGGGTACATAGACCTTTAGGGAGCTTTCTGAGTGAGTGTACGTTATTGGCTGGGGCCAGGGTACTGGGATGCCTCATTTGCATAAGGAGGGCTTCCAGGTGCAGCCAGACATGGTCTTACAGGGGAGAGGAAGTTTTACCTGGATACCAGGCTGTGTGACCTCCTGGAGGGGGAGAGAAGGTCGGCAGGGCCACATGCTCCAGGACAAGCAGCCCCAGGGCAGCCGGGAAGTGTTCCTCCTGCCTATCTCAGGGTGTGTGTGTGCGTGCACACGAAAGCGTGCATGCTGAAGGTGTACTGTACCTGTAGAGAAGTGGGCATCCGATCCCCTGGAGCTGGAATTACAAGGCAATTATGAGCCATCTGACTTGGGTGCTGGGAACAGAACTCTGGTCCTCTAGAAGAACAGCAAGCTCTCTTAACTGCTGAGCTCTCTGTAGCCCCTAAAAACATTTATTTTAAAGGAAATGTATGTTCCTTGCCTGTAAAAGCGTAAAGCCTGTGTCAACATCCCTAAGATAGACTTGGGAGTTAAAGCACTTCATCTGTATTTCCCAGTGGAGCCTTGCTGATTACAACTCTGCTTTTCAACATGACTCCTCCCTCTTTCTCTTTCTCTCTCCTCCCTCTCTCTCTTCCTTCTTCCTTCTCCTTCCTCCCTCTCCTCCCTCCATTTGTCTTGTTTTATGTTTGATTTTGGTTTGGTTTGGTTTGGTTTTCAGTTTTTTTGAGACAGGATTTCTCTGTGTAGGCTTGGCTGTCCTGGAACTTCCTCTGTAGACCAGGCTGGCCTCGAACTCTGAGATCCACCTGCCTCTGCTTCCTGAGTGCTGGGATTAAAGGCATGCACCACCACCGGGCTTCCCTTTCGATTTTTAAAGTCAGGTCTCATAACCCAGCGTGACAAGAAACTCACTATTTCTTTTTTTGTTCTCCTTTTGTTGTTCTTCTTTGTCTCGTGCAGGCAAGGCTTTTAGCGTCTGATCTTCCCTCCTCTACCTTTCTGATGCTTTCTTATTTATTTTTGTTGGTTTTGAGGCAAAGTCAACTTGGGTTGACTTTGTACTTTGTAAGTAGTCAAGGCTGGGCTTGAACTCCTGATCTCCTTGCTTCCTCCTCCAGAGTGCTGCTGGGATTTTAGGTGTGCACCATTGTGCCCAGTCTTGTTTGTCTTGTTGTTGTTGTTTGGTCTTGTGTTGTTTGTTAGATTTTATTTATTTGTCTTCATACTTTATGTGTAAAAGTCTTTTGCTCGCATGTATGCTGTGTACATGCCCATGCAATGCCCTTGGAGACCAGTAGGGGGGATAGCTCCCCTTTGGAACCAGAGTTATTGAGCTGTTAGCAGCCATGTGGTTGCTGGGAATCAAGACCAAGCCTCTGGAAGAGCAGTCAGTGCTCTTTACCGTGCAGTCATGTCTCCAGCCTATGGTTTTGCTTTTTTCTGAGACAGGGTCCCCTGCTGATCTTAAACCTATTAGGTAGCTGAGGTTCGCTTTAAACAGATGTGTGCATGACCACTCCCAGCTTATTTCCTTAAGACACTGTGTTGTGTTTTATTTTAAAAAAAGAAAAGAAAGAAAGAAAGAAAGAAAGAAAGAAAGAAAGAAAGAAAGAAAGAAAGAAAGAAAGAAAGGAAGGAAGGAAGAAAGAAAGAAAGAGAAAAAGAAAAGGAAACCAAGAATATGTTTGTTGGCAGCACAGTAGAGTGTAGGGGACGGGGGTGCCTCTGTGGGCCCATGCTGAGGAATCCCTTCCCCCTGAGGTACCAGCCACTCAAAGGTATATAGTACAGAATAGAGTTTATTTAGGGTATGGGGAAGGGAGTTGAATGAGTAGTAGACACAGAGAAAAGGGGAGAGAGACAGAGACAGAGACAGAGAGACAGAGAGAGAGGGAGGCCAGCCATGAGCACATGGAGAGAGAGGGGGCAGGGGAATGAGGAGAAAAGGGACAGAAGAGGAAGAGGGTAAGAAAGCAAGAGAAGACAGAGAGAAGGGGGCAAGCAGGCACTTTTATAGTGAGTCAGGTATACCTGGCTGTTGCCAGGTAACTGGGGGGCAGAGCCTAGATGAAATACAGTAACTATGTGTGTATGATGTACGTGTGCATGTGCCACGTGGGCATGTAAGTCAGAGGAGAACCCTGTGTGATGCCCACTTCTGTGTGGGTTGGTGGCTCATCAAAGCACTTTATCCAAGGAACCCATTAGGTCCAAAGGAGGGAGACTCCAGTTCCTCAAGCTCCAAAAGGCAATGCAAATATCCCAAACCAGGCCCAGCCTTGACTACAGGGGGATTCTGGTGTTTAGATAAAAGCCTGTCTACCAAAGAAGACTGGCAGAAGGGACAAATGGCTATCTACGGTGACTTTTAGCACACCGAAGAGAATGCTGGTCGGTGTCACAAGTACCTGTCATGTATTTCCAAATATTGCTAGCATCCTAGCCTTTTCTCCTCCTCATTACCCTAAACACCCCCCCCCCAGCTTACCCCTTAGCCTTCCCTCCCTGAGGCTATTCCATCTCCTTATAACCCTGCCTTTGCAGCTATGCCCTCTCTGTCTGCACCCCCACCCCATCCCCACACTTCTTCCCTTCCTATCTTCTCCCTTTCTCTTACTACTCTCTATTCCCCACTTTCTTCCTGCCCCTGCCCCTGCCCCTCTCATGCCTCTCTCTCTCTCTCTCTCATCTATAATAAAAATCTTCCCCTTAACCATACCATGGGAGAGGACATGTCATCAATTCATACAGAACATCTTGCTAGGCTTTTGTTGCTTTGTTTTGTTGTGGCGGGTCTCATCTATCCCAAGCTGGCCTGGAATTCACCGTGACAGAGGGCCTCTACCTCCTGAATGCTAGGAGCATAGGTTTTCACCGACAGCCACACTTGGCTTATGCCTTATTGGAAACTGAGCCCAGGTTTCTGTGCCTGCTAGATGAGCACATTACCTACCGACCCACAGCCCGAGACCTCGATCTCTTTCTTAAATAGTAGAAAGACAAACACATTATGATCTGGACTGTGAGCCACCAGTCTTCAGTCTCTCAGTTTTTAATGTTCTGTGGCAAGAGATTAAGGAAGGAAGACAAAAAGAAAGGAGGCTGGCAGGAGCCCCTGGGAATGCCCCACAAATTCTTGTTCAGCCCCTACTGAGCATCTGAACTGGAGTGGGGGAGCGCACAGAAAAATGATTTCCCATTCAAGCAGGCTTTGCTTGAGTTAACTCTTCCTTTCCTAGGGCACAGTGCCCTAGGCTTTATAATTGTGCAAGCAGGTCTGAACAGGATGCTGCAGTGTAGGCTGGAATAGGAGTGGCTCTTGTTCTCAACTCGGGAGTGGAGCATGTGTGTGTGTGTGTGGGGGGGGGGTTGGTCTGGGTTGGGGGAGGGGCAGAGACAGCATCTGGCCCAGTGGACCCTAGTGACACAGAGACTGTACTCTCTGATCCTTCTTCTAGCTCCCTAGGAACCCCCGGAAATTGTGCCAACCCAGACTGTGTCAGGGAAAGAGTATGCAGTTAGTGGTTGGTGCCATGCCAACCTGGCAGGTGGCCAGAGCCCAGAGCTTACTGGGAGGAGCATAACCAAGAGCCTGGTGGCCAGCTGTGATCCAGAGTCTTTCCAGCTGAAGAGCAATGAGGAGAAACCAAGGGCACCTTCTCTTTGGGCATCGGCCAGGCTAGGATGGGCTTCTGGGCCCCCAGAAAAGCTGCTGTCACAGGAAAGTCCCCATGAGCCCACTTTTGAGAGGCGTTTCAGCTCTTACCATCTGAGACCATGTGGTTCAGCCCTTCCCTCTTTGGGAATTTCATGTTGGGCATCTGAGGGCTTTCCTCACCCCGTACCCTCTGTGGTCCTTCTGTTAAAAAGTGATGAGTTGTTTTTCAGGAAACAACTCCCCCATGTTGGTCCTTGTGCTCTGCAAGAGGCTGACCTTGGCTTTCAAATATTGGGCTTCAGGATGAACATGTGTGCCAGGCCCAGCCAATCACCAGATTACATCCCTCTGCCCTGGAACCCCAAATCCAGCAGGCCCAAGCTCAAGGAATTTTGCTAGAACTCTTGGGAATAGTAAAATTGCCAGTAATTACCTCAAAGCATATCAGGAGGCACTGGAGGACCTGTAGCCATGCCAGGGAAGGAGTATGCCTGAGAACAGAGACACGGGGGAGGGAGGGAGGGAGAGAGAGATTAGGTATGTTAGCACAGGCCTGTAATCTCAGGACGCAGGGCCAGGGGCAGGGGGAGAGGAGGCAGAAGAGGCAGGAAAACTTCTGTAAGTTAGTGGCTAGCCTGTGCTACATAGCAAGACCCTGTCTCAAAAACACAAATAGGCTCTCCCTCTGTGTAGCTTAGTGTTTGCTCAGTTCCCTGTAACTCCAGTTCTGGGGAAGCCAGTGTGCTCTCTGACCTCCTTGGGCACCAGGCATAAACATGGTACACATACTTTCATATGGGTAAAACATTCAAAACCTAAAAATACCGTAAATAAACTTAAAAGACAACAGTAACAACAACACTAAAAAGAGGCGAGGCTGGAGAATGTAGGGCACGTGGCCAGCACTGGTCCAGCTTATATGAAACTCTGTGTTTGAAGCCTATCACCACATAAACCAGACATGGTGGCACACTCCTGTACTCTCAGAGTGTGGCAGGTGGAGGCAGGAGGACCAGACTTGGGATACCTGAGAGCCTGTCAGGAGAGAAAAGGGAAGATGGAGGACAAGAGAGAGCCTCATCTGGTGTCACATGTAATCAGGAGGCTAAGGTGAGAGAAGTATGAATTTAAGGCCAGCCTGGGCTACAAGCAAATTCCAGGTCAGCCTGAACTATGGGACTAAGGGTGGTGTTGACAAGACTTGAACTGGCTGGAGCTTCCGGGACAGCTGGCGCTGTGGTTCCTTTCTCACTCTGGGACTTTACAGGTCAAGAGTACATTACTATGATATAAAAGTTAGTTGGTGCAGAAAGCCTTGAAATCCCGGGGACTGAACCAAGGGCCTTTTGCATAAAGTTTTCTTGTTTGTTGATGGGTTTGTTTTTGAAATGGGGTGTCATTATGTATCCTTGGCTGGCCTGGGATTTTGCTATGTAGACCAGGCTGGCTTGGAACTCGCAGAGGTCCAACTGCTTCTGCCTCTTCAGTGCTGTGACTAAAGGCGGGAGCCACCATGCACCCACAAGTTTTGTGCAAACTAAGCACAAGTATTCCATCACTGAGCTACAGTCTGGCCTCTATTCCTGAAATCATGTATTGTTTGAAAGCAGAGGCACACACACACCCAAATCATAAATGTCCAACAGGAGAAAACTGGTTTTGATCTCTGGAGACTGGAAGTCACCACACTCAAACAGATACTGTCACAAAATTATCTCCCATCTAGTCAGTGACAGTACTGTTCCTGTCAGTGCCCTTGCTTTTGACCTCTAAGCCTCTATGCAAAGGTTTTTTGAAAGACTCTGAGCTCTAATTAAGTGTTCTTTTCTTCAGGTTTTGTTTTTGTTGTTGTTGTTGGTTTTTTTTTGTTTGTTTGTTTGTTTTTGGTGTGTGGTAGGGATTGAACACTGCAACTCTAGTTTTTTTCAAATCCTATTTTTAGTGATGGTTCTTAAATACTTTAACCTTCCTTCTAGCCCATCACCCACCAGAGGTAGTGGAAAAGAAAGGATACGGGGGAAGTGGACCTGTTTAGAAATGGTTCTTTGGAGGAGATCCTTTCTGTGTTGTTAGGAAATCAGCAGTTCAGTTCACAGGGTAGGAACGGCAGCTCCATCCACTCGCAAACACTTCATGTGTACACCAGCAGCCCAGCTCGCTAGTGTCTCGATAGCAGCAGTGGTGGAACAACTTAATTGGCATGAGTTAGCAGGAAGGATCAGGAGGGACATCAGGAGAAGTTCTTAGCTGTGCCTCTTTCAACAAAGTGAAGATCAGCGGAAGCACAAAAATATGAGACCAACAAGTGTTGAACAGCTAGCTGTACCAGCAAGCCAAGCCCAGCCTCTTTTATTGTCCATTGAGTCCTTTTTATACTCCCTACAAACATCATGTGTCCTCCACGGGTCATGCCTCAGCCGACATCATCTAACAATCAGCCTGAGTCTGCAGAAGTGGCAAGAAGCCTCAGCACACCACCAGAAGTTTCTTGGTGCATTTCTCTTTATGGAGTCTCAACAAATGAAGCTCAACTACGAAATGTAAGGCAGACCAAGACAAGCATGTCATTAGTGACGAATACTTCATTCCATGTCCTTTCATGTGCTTGCTTTAGCAGAACATCCTTTCACCTGTGTCTGTTTCAGTCAAATATTCCTTCACATGTTTGACCCAGCAAAACACCATCCAATACTTTACAAAGTACCCTTAAGTTTCCACTTCAGAACCCAGTACCTCACCAATATTACACAAACCCTAGCACTGAGCTACATCCCAACCTAGCTACCCCCCTCTCTGTTTTTAAGATTTATTCTTGCTGGGCAATCGTGGTGCACGCCTTTAATCCCAGATCTTGGGAGGCAGAGGCAGGCGGATTTTTGAGTTCGAGGCCAGCCTGGTCTACAGAGTTACAGAGTGAGTTCCAGGACAGCCAGGGTTTCACAGAGAAACCCTGTCTCGAAAACCAAAAAAAAAAAAAAAAAAAAAAAGATTTATTCTTAAGTGTCTGAATGTCTTTGCCTAAATGTACATATGTATACTATATGTGTGCAGATGCCTTTGGAGGCTAGAGAGGGCATGCCTTGGAAATGGAGTTATAGACAGTGTGTATATGCTGGGTGGGGCCTGAACGTGTATTCACGGTAAGAGCAGGAGGCACTCTTACCAACTAACCTGTTTCCTCAGCCCCGTAATAACCTCTCACATGGTTCTGCGAACTCCTGTGGGTACCTGGTTAAACTTGGGTTTTGTTTGGGATTTTGCTTTGTTTCTCCTGATAAGTCTGTCTCTTGTCAGTTTAATTTGCAGTTCCCAAACGCTAAGCATAAGAGAGTAGAGCATGGACTGGAGAGGTGGCTCAGTGGTTATGAAAGATCCACAGCGTGAGGACTCCCCCATGTTCTGACTCAGGAGAGGTGACACCCCAAATCACTCAACAGAAGGGGTCTTGATGCAAACTGCAAGAGGACTTTTATTCCAGTCACACTCTGGGGCCCACAGTCCTACACTACACAGGGGTAGAGGACCATGACGTCCTGAGTAGCTGGGAGAGGGGGTATTTAAAGGAAAAGAACCACAACCCAAGGGGATAGGGAGGGCATTATTGGAAAATACCGAGAATACCAGAGAAAAATCACAAGGGAGTACCAAAAATCACAAGGGGAAACTCGCTACTTCTCAAGATTGTTCTCAGGATTTTAATCTAACTTTTGTGGTCAGCCAGGTCCTGGAACAGGGTCACTGAACCGGCTTGTGTAATTACCTGTTCTGTGGTCAGCCAGTTCTCAGAACAGGCTGCTTCAGGGATCAACTATTTTTCTTTCTTAGCTCCAACGTGGTCTAGGGGGCCAAACTTAAATTTTCTACCTTACAGTTAAGAGCTCTTGTAGCTCTCTCAGAGACTCTGGCTTCAGTTCTCAGTACTCACATGACAGCCCACAACCACCTGTAACTCCAGTTCCAGAGAATCACAGACATGCATGTGATAAGCATACATCCAGACAAGATGCTCAGAAGCAAAAATAAAATAAAATAAAATAAAATAAAATAAAATAAAAATAGAGAGTAAAGACAATTTTTTCCTTTTAGCTATCTGAACAAAAAAATTTTCTTCTCACAGACTGAGACATTCCACACAAACTGTGGCTTTCTCTATGATTTACTAAATATTAATTTTTTTGTCCTTTTCCGTTTCAGAGATATGGTCTTACCAGGTCTCTAACTCCAAGAGAGATCTGCCCAGTGCTGACTCCTGAGTGCTGAGATTATAATCCATAGGCCACCATATCTAGATAGATTACACCTTTTGGGAGCTGGAGCGATGGCTCAGCAGGTAAATCACCTGTCACACAATTTTGAGGACTTTAGTTCAAATTCCCAAATTCATGTAAAGCCAGGAATAATAGCACACAGTGTTCCTACAGTGTAGGAGGCAGACAGGAGAATTCCTGGAAACTCAAAGTCCACTAGGCTGGTGTGCACGACAGCAAACAGCGACTACCTCAAACTACCTCATGAACACATGAGTGGTGTGACTTCTTTGTACTCCTTTTTTTCCTTAAATGTTAATGTTGAGACAGGATCTTGCTAAAAATCTGCAGGCTGACATTGAATTTGTGAGTCTCCTGCCTCAGCCTGCCAGGGTATCTGCAACTACCAACCTGTACCACAAGGCTCAGTTGAAGGTTAATAAATGGCCCAGCCAGAAGCAGAAGGCAGGAATGCTTGACCCTCGTAGTGCCTTTCCTTTATTCACCATCACCATTTCCTGTCCTCAGAGGCTGCTGAGGGCTCATGCGTGAGGAAGTAGGGAATATCCAGGAGGTGTATACCAATGGCTTGCTTAGTATCTTCTTTTATTTAGTTTAGTTTTTCAAAACAGGGTTTCTCTGTGTAGCCCTGGCTGTCCTAGAACTCACTCTGTAGACCAGGCTGGCCTCAGACTCACAAAGATCTACCTATCAATGTCTTTGTTGGGACTAAAGGCATGCTTCACGACCACCCAGCCACTTCCTTATTTTGATAGCATCAATTTTTTAAATTGTTATTATTATTGTTATTATTATATCATTATTATGGTGATGTGTTTTGTTTTTGTTTTTGTTTTTGTTTTGTTTTGTTTTGTTTGAAACAGGGTCTCCCGATGTCCCTTGTACAACTCTACTTTTTTCAGGTCTGTTTTCACAGCAATGACTAAATATGTCTAACACATCCCTCTTCTCCTCTTTCCTTCTCTAAATGGCTCCATCCCTTTTTCTTTGGCCTGCAGAACCAGTCACTGACTGTGTGGACTTCCCGGTTTCAAGGATGGCCTTGGGATGAAGGGAATGTGGATAGATAGGTCAAATGGCCGCCCTGAGTCCCATATGGTGCCTCAACAGAGATCCGGAGCCCAGCAGCCACACAGTTATATTTCTCTCGGAATTTCTAATAAAGGTAAGCTGCCCCTTTCCTTCCACTAGCTCTTGCACAACTGGAAGCTTCTACAGCTGGAACTACTACAAGAAAAAGCTTGGGCTGGAGAGATGGCTCAGCAATTAAGAGCTCTGACTGCTCTTCTAGAGGTCCTGAGTTCATTTCCCAGCAACCACATGGTGCCTCATAACCATCTGTTATGGGATCCGATGCCCTTTTCTGGAGTGTCTGAAAACAGCTACAATGTACTCATATACATAAAAAACAAATATTAAAGAAAAAGCTTGCGCTGGAAAGATAGCTCAGCCGTTGAGAATACTTGCTCTTTCAGAGTTCAATTTCCTAAACCCACATCAGGCAACCTATAACTGCTTGTAACTCCAGCTCCGGGAGATCTGACACCTACTTCTGGCCTCTGAGGGCACCCACACATGTGCAAATACTATCCCCATAAGATATACTAAAACGAATAAAATAAGCCAGGTCATGGTGGCACACACCATTAATCCCAGCACTTGAGAAGCAGAGGCAGGAGGATCTCTGTGAATCTGAGGACAGCCTGGTCTACAGAGCAAGTTCCAGGACAGCCAAAGCTACACAGAGGAACCCTGTTTCAAACAACCAAAAAATAAAAGAATAAAATAAATCAAGTAGACAAGCTTGTTTCTAAAGGGAGAGGGAACATGGAATTACCCTAGCAACTATTTCCTGGCTGAAGGACAGCAACTGAAGGCGTTGCTAAACGTCAGGAGATGGAGGCGGTGTGCCTAGCTCCCCGTGTCCTTCTATAGAGGCAATGAGCTCTCCTTTGCAGGGTCCACTCATTGCTGTGCACCCCCCTCCCCCACAGGCCTTCATGTGATACTGTTAAATAGCTAGGAAGCAGCTGCCACCTGCTGCCCTAGAAGCAGGCAGGATCTCACAGGTCATACTGCCAGCAGGCAAACCATCTAGGAGGTATGGGGTGTGGATCACCACTGCTTTTTAAAGTATGGTCTGGATGGCTCCAGGAGCCCTCCCTTCACACAGCATTCTGCTTCTAGGAATTCATCCCAGGGCCACAGATGATCTCTGTGCCTCCATCTCTGTGTTTCTCTCTGTGTGTCTGTGTCTCTGTCTTTGTCTCTCTCTCCTGGAGAAGGTTATTTGCTCCTGTGTACATGATGATGAGCAGAAACGGGGCTAAGGCCAATCAATAACTTACAGTGCTTTTGAACAGTGGATTGTAGTGTGCTCTTGTATGAAGCCCTGCTTGTGTACCAGGAAATAGGTTGATCTTTAAAATGAACTACTAATTGGCTTTTTTTGTTTTGGGACAGGGTCACCTGTAAGCATAGTCTAACTTCAAACCCGTTACGAATCTGAGGATGAATCTGAATTTCTGACCCTCCTACTTCCATCTTTGGAATGTTGGGATTATAGGCAGGTGCCAGCATGTCTGATGTTTGTTGTGGTGCTGCAGGTAAAAACCAGGGTTTTATACATGATAGATAAGAACTTGGTCAGTCCTAGATAAACTTTAACATTAAAACACTCAAGATTTAGTTTTTAAAGTGTGTGTGTGGGGGGGGGGGGGGTAGGTAGGTAGGTAGGTAAAAATACAATTTGCGAAAGTTGGTTCTCTTCTTCTATTTTGTGAATTGCAGAAATCAAACTTAGGCTGTCAGACGTGGCAGCAAGGCCAGAGAGCAGTATTTATTATGAATTCACTGGGGTGTGTGTTTGAGTGGTTCTGTTGTTTATTTGAAATCTTTTTTTCCTTTCTTCTCTCCCTCCTTCCCTTCTTGTCAACAGGGTCTTTCTATGAAGCCCAGGGTTCCCTAGAGCTTGCTTGTACCCAGTTCTTTCCTCAGCCTGGGGATTACAGGCATCCCACAGCACACCTGGCTCTGGGTTTGCCTGTGTGTTTTCATGGGTAGTTTTGCTCTTCAGACTATTTGGTGTCTGGATTCAGAGAGTGAGATCCAGGAGGCCCTGGATGCTACTGAACTAGAACCCTTGACTCTTGGGTTACATTGCAGAGAGCTGTGGCAAGGGCTGGACCTCAAATCCAAGGGAATCCATTGCTTCAATGTACTTGGGTTCTGGCGGCTGGAACAGGAGTTGAACAACCAGAGTACAGAGTATGGTTTGTGCTTCTATAGTTCTCGTGTCTCTGTGGTACTGGTGGGCATGTATTCTATCTAAAAAGCCATAGAGGACATAGGTTGGGTTTGCTGCTAGGGACTGGAATCAGGCCCTGGAGGAATCGGGTCGAAGGAAAACCTGACTTTTCAGTTTATATTCGTGCTGGAGTAGTTTTAAAACCTGGTGCCAAAAGTGTGTGTGTGTGTGTGTGTGTGTGAGAGAGAGAGAGAGAGAGAGAGAGAGAGAGGCAGCTCAGTGAAGAAAAGTATTACTTACCAACTCACCAGGCCTGAAAGCCTCAGTCCCATCCCTAGGCACCCATGGGAGAAGGTGAGAACACTCCTGTAAGCTGTCCTCTGACCTCCACATTGGCAACGCGGTGCCCAAGCCACACAATGCATAATTAATTAATTAAAAATAATTCAGGAGAGCCAGGCGTGGTGGCGCACGCCTTTAATCCCAGCACTCGGGAGGCAGAGGCAGGCGGATTTCTGAGTTCGAGGCCAGCCTGGTCTACAAAGTGAGTTCCAGGTCAGCCAGGACTACACAGAGAAACCCTGTCTCGGAAAAAAAAAAAAAAAATTCAGGAGCAGGCATTGATGTCCCTGTTGGATTTGAGCAGCTAGTTAGTCATTTAGACCAACGACGAAAGTGGAAATAACAATGTGGATTTCAAGGCTAGGTCATAGCAGGGCATCCAGTTACTTGATTCTTTTCTGTACTTGTTTTCTTTCATTCTTCTGTTATTGTTGTTGTTGGTTTGGTTTGGTTTGGTTTTGGTTTGGAGGCAGGGTTTCTCTGTGTAGCCCTGGCTGACCTGGAACTCGATCTGTAGACCAGACTGGCCTCAAACTCAGAGAGATCCTCCTGCCTCTGCCTCCTCAGTACTGGAGTTAAAAGTGTGCTCCATCACTACCCAGCATCAGAAAAACAATGGGGGGGGGTTGTGTTTTGAGACAGGGTTGCTCTGTGTAGCCCTGGCTGTCCTGGAACTCAGAAATCCGCCTGCCTCTGCCTCTGCCTCCCAAGTGCTGGGATTAAAGGCGTGCGGCACCACGCCCGGCAGAAAAACAGTTTTTAAGGGCAATCTATTTCAGTTTAAGGTTGGCAATTATTATTATTTTTTAATTGTTTAGATTAAAAAGCAAAACAAAATCCGAGGGCTGGACTAGAAAATCTCTGGGGAGCCTGAGTCCTACATCTTGACTTTCAGCAGAACGGTTGTGGGGGAGGGGCGACAGCACAAATTCCTCTCCCTAGAGGCTGGGATGGAAAGCAAACCAGGCACCGCGGCAGCTAGGCGGGGAGAAGCTCAGACTTTCCCAGGCGGTTCCTACGCGGAAGTGCTGGGGTGAGGGTGAGGGAAGCCAGGCCAAGGAGCCTGGTGTTAGAAGGAGCAGAGCCTGCAATAAATCACCTCCCTAACCTGCCTGCTTTCCTAGGCTGTCAGCTTGGTGGAGGGTGAGGGTGGGGGCGGGGCAGGGGTGTGCTGAAGCTGGCGGGGCACCAGAGGAGTCTACATTTCAATTGCAATAGGAAACCAACACCCTACACCTCTATTCCTCTGCCCCAGCCGCTTTTCCTTTTTCTCCTCCGTCCATCCTTTGCCCTGCCCTCCCCTTCTCTCTCTGTGGGCCCTCCTCAGCGGAGAGGGATCCACTCAGACATCAGGCCTGCAGTTCTGGTCCTCTCCGGCCTCCTTTACAGTGGGTTCGATTCCCTCCAGGGCTCCAGGCCATTCCATCTTCGGCACACATGTCTCATTCGGAGATCCAGCTTGGATGAGTGTAGCCCGATGATGGATGAGATAAGACATTAGGGCTGCCAGGCGAATGGCAGCTAGCCAGAGAGATAGGACTCTCACAAGATAGCAGAGCCACCCTGAAGAGAGCCTACAGCTACCAGGATACAATGTTCCTTGGGTGCTGCCCCCCCATCCCCACCCCATCGCCCATCCCCAGGCCTGGGCAGCTAGTGGTGCTGGAAGCACGGGGCAGAAAAGAAAGCCACAGACCCTCTGAATCCAGTACTTAGTGTACAGATCAGCTTTAGTGGGTGTTGTGCCTTTCCAAATGTCAAAAGCGGACACACACACCCTCCTCCCTACCCCCTGCCAGAAGATCCCATAGAGATGCTTGGATCGGGAAAGGTTGCTTATTCCAGCGGGCTACTCTGTGCAGGTGTGTATAATCGGCTCACTCATTCATTCATGCACACAATGTGGGAGTTCTCTATAGAGCTCAGCTGCCCACAGTAATGCCCATGTAGTCTTAGAGGAGCAGGCTGGTTTCAGTACAACCTTCCTAGCTGTGTGACCTTGACCAGGTCTACCCCTGCATAAATAGCAGCTCATCCCCTCAGGATTCTGTCAGGTGGCACAGGTAAATTGCTTAGAACAGAGCCCGACTTGTGAAAGATCGATGGATTCTTTCATCCACCCAAGAGCCCATACGTGTGTTTGTGTGTGTGGGGGGGGTGGGGGTGGGGTGCAGGGCTGCAATGTTTGAGGTTTGGGGGCCACAGCCAGGAACAAGTCAGAGGGGGTTCCTGGTCTTAGGTGGTTTATCCTCCAGGCGGAAGACTGGAGATAAGCAGACAATTGAATGAAGAACCAGGGAGATTCAGGTAAAGGGAGGAGACTGGAGACTGGAAGGGAGTGAACAATAGCCAGGAGCGGCCTGTGACCAAGGGCTGAAGAAAACAGATAAACCCAGATAAGCCAGACAGGGCGGCTGGAAGGCCAGGATGAAGATGTTATTTTAAGCCCCGTAGGAAGTGACTGTGCTTTAGTGTCTGTTTTGCTTTTTAGCCTACACAGTTGCAAGCAGAAGAAGGAGGAAGGAGTTGCCAATATTTTAAGCAGGGGAAGAGAAGAAGGGGGAAGTTAGAAGCAAGTGTCTGAGCAGCTACTGTGGTGGGGTAGGCAAGTGGAAAATGACAACCCTTCCCTGCTAGGTTCCTTGGCTAAGCTGAGCTGAGCGTTAAGCAGACACAGGCAGAGCAACAGGGGAATCCTACATTTAATTCCATACTCAGGTAACTGACAGCATGGAAAGCTACGGAGAGGAGCAGGGGCGTTCAGCCTCTGAAGGAGAGCTGGCAAGAAGACAAGGAGGTGTGTAGGGAACAAAGGCTGAGTCGTCACACAAGTCTTCCATGGAACGAGTCTTGGAGTAGCCCCGAGATGAGCAGGAGCTAGGCTGTCTGGGAATAGTGTCAACCTCCTCCTCCTTCCATGTCTGATAAATTTCCCGAAGCCAGGTATGACGGTGTATGACCATAACCCTAGAATTTAGGCAGCAGAGGCTCTTGAGTTTAGGCCAGTGGTAAAGGTCTTTGTCTAACATGGAGTTGATCCCAAACCCAGTAAAAAAAGAGATTTCCAGGGAGGGAATTCAGGACAACTAAGTTCTGTCAGAAGGATCTTACTATGTGTAATATTTATATTAAATATACACACACATCCCTTTTGTTGAAATTGGGTTTCACTATGTGGCACCAGCTGATCCAAAATGTTTTATTGACCAAGCTGGCCTTACACTTGCGTCAATCCTCCTGTCTCTGCCTCTGAGGTTCTGGGATTGCATGTCTGCCATCACAGCCGACTATACTGTAGTCACTTTTGTTGTTGTTGTTGTATTTGTTGTATTTGTTTATTTATTGTGGAGATGGGTTCGTGTGTGCCACAGCATGCTTGTAAGTGTAAAGTGTAACTTGTAAAGGTCAGGGGTCAACTTGTAGGAGTTAGTTCTTTCCTGTCACGTGGGTCCTGGAGAGTAAACTCTGGTAGTTTGGACAACAAGCACCTTTACCGCTTGAGCTGTTTCTACGGCTTTTTTTTTTTTTAAACTTTTTATCGATTCTTCGTGAATTTCACGTCGTGAACCCAAACCCATTCATCTCCCCATCCCTCAGTATCTGCCCTTGCAACCCCCTCAAAAGAACCCCCATCCCCAATAAATAAAATAAGATAAAATCTTGGAGTGGAAGCTGCTGTGTGTCACAGTGTGTCACACAATATACCCCTTTGCCCAAACAATTTCATTTGCAAATGTTCATTGCAGTGAGTCACTGGTCTGGTTCGAGGCCTCTGGCTTCTGCTACACTATCAATACTGGATCCTCACGGAGACTAATCTGATAGCCTGCTGTTGCCCTGTGTCATGGGGATCCTGCAGCTTTGGTTCTGCAGGATCCGCCCCTTCCCACACTCCAGCAGTTCATAGATGGGGTCCGTTGAAAGGAAATAAAACTTGAGACATGTGATTCATGTAATTTATGTCAAATAGCCCAAAGAATTGTTTGTGAGCTTTGAAACCTGGGGCTGAGAACATAGCAGAACAGGCCAGGACATGCCCGGGCAGGCCCATCGTTACATGTCCTGACTGGCCTAGTGCCTCCCTATCTCCCGCCCTTCTGACAGTCTGTTTTTTTTTTTTAATGGACCAATCATGTGAAACCGCGCCAATTCCTCCCCCAGCCCCACCCCTTTTCTATAAAAGTCCCTAGCTTCCAAGCCTCAGGGTCGAAACCACTGTCTCCTGCATGAGATACGTTTCGAACCGGGGCTCCACCATGTGGTTGACACCTCTATCTCCTGCGGGAGATATGTGTTGGCCCGGAGCTCCGTCATTAAACTACCTCATGCTTTTACATCAAGATGGTCGTCTGTTCGTGATTCTTGGGTGCACGCCGAACGGAAATTGAGTGGGGGTTTCCCCACTAGGTTCTTTCACCGTCAGCTCAAAGCCCTGACTCTGGGCCTGGGTGGTAGCTGAGTTGGTCAGCCCGGAGGCTCCCTCATGCTCAGGTTACCAAGACCAGCTTTCCAGCAATTCCCCTGAGAAGGGGCAGGGCCAGTTCATGGGAGTGTTACAACCCTTAAGGAGTAAGGCTGGCTCTCCCACCCTGCCCAGGCTGGACCCGGCTCACCCAAGCTCCCCTCTCCCACCTGCCTCGGGGTAGGCCTTCAGCATGGTTCCAGGCAGCAGCCCAGACCAGAAATGGCTGCATGGCCTTTGGTGGTAACCTGGGCCACAGACATCGGACATCAGCACAAACTACCTCTTGCTACAGGGACGTGGACTCAGCCGTGGTCCTTATTGGCAGCACAGGCCAGGACCTCATGGTGGCCTCTGGTGGCAGCGCAGGCTGCTCACTTCACACTGTTCCTCAGTCCCCAGTTCAGCCTCTCTTCATTGTGCATACATTGTTCTACTTCTCTTTCTCCCATCTCTCCACCTCAGCAGGGTCCTGACCTCTGGGTGTCTGTCACTCACATGGCAGTGGGTGGGGGCCGTCCCTCTCTTTTTGTCTCATATAGCCCAGATTGGCCTGGACCTGCATTTGTAGTCAGGGATTTCCTTGAACTTTGACCTTTGATCCTCCTTCTGTCATCCCTTGAAGGCTGAGATTACAGGGCTGTGCCAACATGCCCAGAAAAACTGTTACATCAACGTGTGGGGGTCTTACCATTTTTAGGCAAGTAGGCTAGTGTGGGTTGCTCATAGAAAGCCTCAACATGCTCCTGTAGTCCTCAATTCAGAGCCTACATGTAACAAAGTGGTTTGGGAATGGCATTCTTTGATTTCAGCGTTTGAGTTGAGGTGGTATCCATGATTCCACAGCAGATGGCACAGTGGCTCGAGAACAAGACAGGGCAAGGGTTTTCCTGGGTTCCTGGGAGGAAGGGAATCAAAATCAAGATGCCCAGAGTGATTCTGCAGTCTCCATAGCTGGTAGCACCATTCACCAACATGGGCAGACTGTGCTGACAGGGTCAGGTAGCTCTTAAGGAGAAGCAGGACTGTGTTTTGTGCAGGAAGTTGGAAGTGGAGGACTCAGAAGCTAAGGGTGTTGCTCAGTTGACATGCACGACCCCCTGACATGGTTCTCAGTCCTAGGACTCGGGCCTGTAATGCCAGGTGGTGGTAAGAGCATTAGACATTCAGTTTCTCAGCCACCTAGTGAGTAGACTAGCCTGGCTCCATGGCAGTCTCTCAAGAGAAAGGAGGGTGGCAAGAAGCATCAAGAAGCTACAGGAACCTCACGAGAAGGTCTTTGCAGAGTTTTCTCTATGAAGTCCCCACACGTGGAGCTTAGCAACGCAATGTAAGGCGAACCATACATGCGTGTCGTCAGCGGAGAGCAGATGCGGAGCAAGTGAACCAGTGCTCAAGCTGCCACTATGGTGGGGTCGTACTTATATTCTTTCTAAACATCATGCATCCTTTCACGTGTTTGCTACCGCAAAACATCCTTCTTTTCACCTGCTACCAGCAAAACATTGTTCAACATAACTGACTCTCCAAAGAAACCAGAAGTTTCCACTTCATAGCCCCCTTTCTGTGTAAGAATTTCTGTTTCCGCAGGGCAGTGGTGGTGCACGCCTTTAATCCCAGCTCTTGGGAGGCAGAGGCAGGCGGATTTCTGAGTTTGAGGCCAGCCTGGTCTACAGAGTGAGTTCCAGGACAGCCAGGGCTACACAGAGAAACCCTGTCTCAAAAAACCAAAAAAAAAAAAAAAATTTTTTTGTTTTCTCTAACATTAACAATCTACATACAATAGAAATAACCATAAGAACTATCACATTTTAAATAAATGGCTTATGTACAATAGAGACAATAGTCTAACGAAACAACCTTAAATTTCTATCAATATGCAATAATTTAAACAAAATGACTTGAAATTTGTATCAACCCCTGGTCATAATCAATAATAGCCTTTCACCCTAGATGATAACAACGATAATATATCAAATGACCAAACCTATCCATCCCAATTTAAGGGACTGGAGCAACAATCTTCATATATATATATATGTGTGTGTGTGTGTATGTGTGTGTGAGAGAGAGAGAGAGAGCAAGAGAGAGCGAGAGAGAGCGAGAGCTGGGTCTTATATAGCCCAGGCTGTCCTGGAACTCAACATGTAGCCAAGGCTAACCCCGAAGTTTGATCCTCCCACCTCTGCTTCTGCAACGCTAGAATTGCCATGAGCTGTTGTATCTGGATTCATGTGTTGCTGGGACTCAAACCCAGGGCATCATGAATGCTAGACAATAACTGTGCCAACTGAGCTACATCCCCAGCTTGGATCCTGATTGGTCAATCACAGGCTTCTTGCTGAGGTACCGAGGAGATACTTCTCCCAGCTTGAAACCAAAGGGTCAAAGGTCACCTAGAGTTCTTCAGGCTTATCTTCCTGGAGGGCCTACAGGGTTGTCTGGTGTGGTTGTGGCAGAGCAGCACCTTCTGGAGCAGGGAGGTTTCATTGCAGTGGTCCCTGCAGCTAGAGGGGTCTCAGAGTAAGTGGAAAGTGACCAGACCTGCCAAGCTGCGAGCCCTGGCCCCTGCCAGGAAGGGGCTTCTCAGGCGACTGTTGCTCACTCTGGCTTAGTTAGGGTTTCTATCTCTGTGATAAAACCCTGGTCAAAAATAGCTTAGGGAGGAGGAAAAGGTTTAGTTCACCTGACACTTCCGGTTAATAGTCCATCACTGAGAGAAGTCAAAGCAGGAATTCAGTCAAGCAGGGCCGGGACGTAGCGGCCATGGAGGAGTGCTGGATACTGCATAGCATGCTCCCTATGGCTGCCTCAGTTTCTCTCTTTATGCACCCAGAATCACCTGCCCAGCTGTGGCACCGCCCACAATGGACGACCCTCTCACATCAATCACTAATCTATGAAAATGGACCATTGGCTTGCCTACAGGCTAATCTATAGAGGGGAATTTTCCCGACGGTGGTTTTCTTTCCTTGAATTACTCTGGCTTCTGTCAAGTTAACAAAACACCAGCCTGCTCAGCTACCATTCCATGGCCCGAACAGCTTGCTTCTGGATGGCTCACTCATGAAACAACAAAATCATATGGTATTTAGGATTAGGACTTAAAGCTAACTTTCTCAACAGCATTTGACAGTGCTTCATAGATATCCCAGAGTCCTGGGCAGAACAGCATCCCTCAGATCTGCTCACCTCCAGCAGCGTCTATTCTGTGCTCCCCTAGCTGTCATAGGGAAAGGACGTAGTCAAGAGAGGACAGTAAAGAAGACATTTTCAGGCCGCATCAGGAACACGAGGGAGCGGGGGTGGGGGCGGAATTGGGGACGCTGCTGACAGGGAGGGGCTTGAACTTCAAAGGGCAAAGAAGGGGTTAAGGTCTGGAACTGTCCCAGAGGCTATGGGCACTTGGTTCTGAGCCTGCGTTAGAGGCATCAGAGACATTTTAATCGCTGATCTGTAGGGCACCATCTTTGTCTCCTATTTTTATGACAGTGAAAATAAAGTGCTTTCCTTGGGCCTAGGGAATGTGACATTGAGCTTTCCAGATAGAGGCACAAATAGTACAATGTTCGTAGGGGAGGAAAAAAAGCCTGTTTTCTTTGACAAGATCTGGGGCTCGAGAGGACTGGCACCGAGTTCAGAACAGGAAGGGGAGAGGACGATTCAGGCCAAGGAAGATCCAACCAGAGAGAAGGGAGGATCCAGTAGGCGTTTGCTGAGGATCTATGAGCGCCTGAGGACACCCTGGAAGGATGGTTTGTGAGGGTAGAGCCAGTATTCAGATCTAACTGGAGGTGCTGAGTAATGCGGGAGCCTTGGGGGAACCGGCTCCCATCCTCTCGCTTAAAAACACTTCTCAGTTGTTGTTTTGTTTATTCTGAGACAATGTCTCAGAATCAGTATGTAGAGCAGGCTGTGGTCCTGAGATTACAAACCAGAGAACCAGGGCTAGGCTTCTCCAACTATTTCCGCCATACCCCGCCCCCCAGGTCCCCAGAAGCAGCGTCCAGAATTCCTCCGGGGTAGCACTCAAGAAAGAAACAGTCTGGACTCTGCTGGATCCCAGCAGGTGGGAGGCCAGGATGTAGCCGAGGAAAGCAGCCATAGAGTGTGGAGGGTCTGAAGCTGCCCTCCAGCTGGTTCTCCGCTTTTCTTTATCTACTCAAAGCAGATCAGATGTTGCTTTCGAGACTCAGAGTGTGTCTTTTGTGCTTTGAAGGAAAAAAAAAAAAAATCCCTGTGCCTAGGTAACAGGCTGACTGCAGAAACGGAGGGTTTAGCTCCAGAGTCAAAGTGGGTGCTGTGCCAAGAGCGGAAAGGATGAAAGGGAGGAGGCTGACTTTGCAGGCACCGCCCCTCTTTCGCTTGGAGAAATCACAGCTGAACAAATGAGGCTGCTGGGGTCCAAGGTACAGCCTGATTCCACATTAGGACTCCCAGCTTAGGTCTGTGACTCCCCAGCTAAGGAGGAAGCAGCATCAAACCCTGCTGCTCTCCACCTTCTGGGCGGCCTCCGATGTGCTGTCTCTACTCTCTGAAGGAGCCTTAGCTACTCTTACTTAAAGGGAGAGGGCAGAACTGGCCTTGAGTTCCTCCAAGGTCCTCTCTAATTGAAGCAATCCGCCACATCCTTCTTGGTCTGCCTTAGAAACTTCCGTTTTCCGGAGCCTCCGGTGGTCCCTGGGTTATCTCAAACCTTCTTCTTACAGTGGGCAGGTGTAGTTTGGGGCAGAGGCTCTCAACCCTGTGCTCTCAGAGGCTGGAGAAAACATGTTTTGGGCTTTGCTTGTTGTTGCAGCTCTCTTCCTGACGACTTGGCCCTGTCGTTCGCTATAACAGAAGCAGCGAGGTAAAATATAAAGGAGTAAATGTGGCTATATCCCCACAACACTCGTCTGTGGAAGCTACATCTAAATATTTTCTTAATTGTGACTTAAAAAAAAATTTTTTTTAAGATTTATTTTATGTGTATGAGTTTTTATCTGCATGTATTTATATAATTCTTCCACTCGTGTGCCTGGTGCCTATGCAGGTCAGAAAAGGGCATCAGATCTTCTGGAACTGGAGTTAAGATGGTTGTGTGCTACCATGTGGTATTTGGAACTGATTCTGGGGCCTCTGCAAGAAAACAAGTGCTCTTAACTACTGAGCTATCTCTCTAGCCCCTTAATTTAAAAAAAAAATTTTTTTTAATTGTATGGGTGTTTTGCCTGCATGTATGTCTTGTGCACCATATGCATGTAGTGCTCATTGAGGCCAGAGAGGGTGTGGAATCCCCTAGAACCGTTGTAAGCAGCCATGCGGGTCTTGGGACTTGAACCAGAGTCCTCTGGAAGAGTAGACAGTGCTCTTAACCATCGGGCCTTCTTTCCAGGCCACCAATTCCCAGCCCCCTTAGTTTAGACTTTTTGAGACAGGTCTCACACAGGCAGAGTGACCATTAACTCCCGATCTTGCCTCCACTTTTTTTTTTTTTGGTTTGTTTGTTTAGTTTTGTTTTTCGAGTCAGGGTTTCTCTGTGTAGCCTTGGTTGTCCTGGAACTCACTCTGTAGACCAGGATGGCCTTGAACTCAGAAATCCTCCTGCCTCTGCCTCATGAGTGCTGGGATTAAAGGCGTGTGCCACCACACCCGGCCCTTGCCTCCACTTTTTAAATGCTGGGATTACCATGGGCTCCACCTCACCTGGCAATGTCATCTGAAAGCAAACAAAATATGCAGACAGCAAAATCACCTTCCAAAGGCTCTGATATCCTGCAGGCGGGATGAAGTCTGGCCACAGCTGGTTGGGTGCACAATGCTGTTTTGTTGCTGGGTTTTGCTGTATACATCCTCAGCAGAATATGGCGACTTGGGGGATAGCATGGTGACCTTGGCCCCACACTTACTCTTTTTCTTTGCCTGTTTTTCTTTTTTCCAAAATGGGTTCTTGCTATGTAGTTTGGGCTGGCCTTGACCTATTGGCAGTCCACTGGCCTCAGCCTTCTGAGTGCTAGGATTACAGACAGGCGCTACCAGGCCAGGTTTGCCCCAATTCGTTACCATTTATGAAGAGACAGCCACGTGTATTAATTCCTACGATGCCCTACCTCAGTTATCTTGGATAAATGAGATTAGAAATGATGCAGCCCCATTTTATGGGCAAGAAGAGATCAGAGCCAAGGGCTTGCTTGTTTGTTCATTTGTTTGTTTTCTTCCTTTTAGGTTTTTAGGAGATAGCCTTCTTACACACTGAGCCATCTCTCTAGCACCCCCATCTGCCCCACTCCTTTTGCAGTGCTGGGCATGGAGCCCAAAACCTCATAGAGTCTAAGCAGGCTCTCTGACAAGTACTTTGGTATTTTCCCTAGGTATTCTGATTCATCCCTCTCTTTAGTTTCTCCTTATTCTGATATTCTAAATTAGGGGCTGGTGTGTACTTTGTTGATTATGTGTGCTTAGTATGCTTGAGAATTCCATTCCTTGTACTAATTTTTTTTTTTTTTTTTTTTTTTTTTGGTTTTTCGAGACAGGATTTCTCTGTGTAGCCGTACTAATTTTTTTTTTTTAATGGACCATTGCACACTGCTGCCTCAAACTATGCAAGTTTCCTAGGTTAAAAAAATATGTTTGTAAAAAGACATTTTTAGCCGAGCGTGGTGGTGCACGCCTTTAATTCCAGCACTCGGGAGGCAGAGGCAGGAGGATTTCTGAGGCCAGCCTGGTCTACAGAGTGAGTTCCAGGACAACCAGGGCTTTCAGAGAAACCCTGTCTCGAAAACAAACAAACAAACAAACAAACAAACAAACAAAATATTTTTAGCTGTGGTGAAATATGCCTTTAATTCCAGCATTTGGGAGGTAGAGACAAGTAGACCTCTGAGTTGAAGGCTAGCCTGATCTACATAGTGAGCTCTAGGGCAGCTAGGGAGACCCTGTTTTAGAAACAAAATACAATTATTATTTATATGTGTGCCTAGCTGCATGGGTTCATGTGCACCCTGTGGTTGGGTAGGAACCCTAGAAAGCCAGAAAAGGATGTGGGATCTCCTGGCACTGGAGATAGACAGGTGGTTGTCAGTTGTCCACTGTGGGTGCTGAGAACCTAATTCAGATCCCACCCCCCAAAAAATAAACGAGCAAGTACTCTTAAACACTGAGCCACCTCCCCAGCTCCCTTAGTTCTTATTACCATACCAAATATGCTTACTAATGGGTGTGGTGGTCTGAATAGGAATGACCCCCATAGACTCTTGTGTGTGAATGGAATGGCACTATTGGGGGTGTGGCCTTATTGGAAGAAGTGTGTCACTGTGGAGGTTTTGAGGTCTTATATGCTCAAGCTAAGGCTAGAGCAGCTCACAGTTTACTTCTGCTGCCTGCCGATCAAGATGTAGAACTCTCAGCTCCTTCTCCAGCACCGTGTCTACCTGCATGGGCCATATTTCCCACCATGATGATGATAGACTTAACCTCTGAAACTGTAAGCCAGCCCAAATGACCTGTTTCCTTTATTAGAGTTGCCATGATCGCCATGGTCATGGAGTCTCTGCACAGCCACGGTGCTGTAAACCAATGTGTTTCATCAATGTGATATTTTCCTGAGTGCATGTTGCATGTTGGTTATGCTCATTCCTTTATCGCCCTTGGTCCTCCTCACCTCTGCTGCTTCCTATGCTCTTCCCAACCACCATGCCCCCTTCTGTTTTCAGGTCCCCTTCCCCACCCCCCCCCCCCCCGCCTCTTTTGTGTATGTGTGTGACCAATAGTTTCATTAGGGCTGTTTTCAGGAGCCCAAGTAACAGTTTGTTTACAGCGTTAAGAAATATTTTGTTTGGTTTCAGACCCAGGGGACAAGGGACTGATGTGCATATTTTACATACCAAAGCAGATGTGGTCTCTGGCCAGCATCCCTCAGTCCCTACCTGGCGCACCCTGTGTGTTACCCAACCCTGAACTTTCTAGCCCAGGGGTAGGGCTGCCCTTCCCCAGGAAACTCTATTTTGGTCTCCTCTTTTCTCCTCCTTTTCCTTCTCTTCCTTCTCTTCCTCCTCCTCCTTCTCCTTCTTCTTCCTCCTCCCCTCCCTCCTTCTCTTCTTCTTCCCCTCCTTCTCCTTCTCCTCTTCCTTTTCTCTCTGTGCACACTCTTTCTCTCTTTTTTCCCCCCTCTTCCCTTTCTCCTCCTTCCCTTGACAGCTCCCCTGGCATCAGTCTTTGGGGCCAGTAAACTTGACCAAGAGCAGCTTCACAATAAACCTGCATTTAATATAATTGAGTCTGGTTTGAATGAGCTCATTTCACAGGTGGAGAAATACCTTATCACATTTATTCCTGTATTTGTGTATGTGTATATGAGCATCTGGGTGGGTCTCACAACATGCATGTGGAAGTCAGAGGACAACCTGTGGGAGTCAGTTCCTTCCCTTTTCCTGTTGGGTCCCTGGGATGGAACGCAAGACTACCAGGCTCAAAAACAAGTGTCTTGGCTTCATTTTGCTGTGTTAGTTTTATTTTATTTTAATTTTTTAATGTTTACATTTTACGTGTATAGGTGCCTGCACTTATGTCTGTGAACCACATGTGTACCTGGTGCCTCTGGAGGCCAGAAGAAGGCATCAGATCCCCTGGAACTGCAGCCACAGCTGCCATGAGGGTGCAGAGAATTGAACCCAGATCCTCTGGAAGAGCAGCTAGTGCTCTTAACCACTGAGCCATCTTTCCCAGTCCTGGTTTGGTTTTGCTTTGTTTTGCGATGGGGTCTTTGTAGTCTAGACTTTGAACTTACAGTGTAGCCCAGAGTGCTGGTTAATGTTTCATCCCCTTGATGCAAGCTAGTGTCATCTGAGAAGAAGAGACCTCAGTTGAGAAAATACCTTGCATCAGATTAGTCTGTAATCAAGTCTGGGGTGGGGCGGTTTTCTTCATTAATGATTGACGTGGGAGGGCCCAACCCACTGTGGAAGGTGGTACCCGTGAGCAGGTGGTCCTAGGTTGCATGGAAAAGCAAGCCAGGAAGCAATGTTCCTCTGTAGTTCTGCTTCCGTTCCTGCCTCCAGGTTCTTCTCTCGAGTCCCTCTCCTGACTTCCCTTCAGGGTGGACTGGAAGCCATAGTATGCTATAAGCCCTTCTCCCCAAACCTCCCCTCCCCCCAAGTTGTTTTTGGTCAGTGTTTTGTCATAATAATAGAATAAACACTAGGATACCCAAGATGGCCTCAGCCTCCTAAGAACCGAAGTTATGGACCTATACCACTGAATCCAGCTTTTCTTAGCGGATTTGAAAGCAAACCCCAAATGCACCTTGGGACGTAGTGTCACCTGCACCTGGCTTATCTCTTCCCTTATCTTCCTACACAGTTTTTTTTTTCCCCCTTAGCCTCAGTCACATCCTTTCTGTTCCTCTAACTCCCCTCCTCTTCACTCTGACCTCTGGTATTCTCTGCTGGGCTTTTTATGGATCACAGCCCCAGACGCCTCCCCACCAAGGTTTCCTGGCCACTCCTACCTGCCTTCCTATCCCCTGCCCTCCCATCCCCCATCCAGTTTTATCTTGTCCCTGCAGCCACTCTCCCCTTAGAATTCTCCTGCACTCACCATTTTGCTTCCACCCCCTAGTAACTCCTCAGGGACCTCCCACATCTGGCACACTTCTGTGCAACTTGTCATCATACTTAACATACACCTAGTGTCCCTTGCCTCTGTTCTCTCTAGGACAGATCATATACTTGGCACAGAATCATCCAATAGGCGTTTCTCCCTATAGCGTGCTTCCAACGGAACCAGCAGACCAGCTATAGGATTTATAAACTCAGCTATAGCATCAGTTCTGGGCTGAGAAACAATGGTGGCCATCACAAACAATGAGGCTACACATGGCGTATGGGCCCAGGTTCTGCTGAAAGACAGCCTGGGTATAGAAGGGGCCGTGGCAGCACCAACAGAAGTCCTGTCAGAAATCCCCATGCTTTCTCTGTGCCCCTTTGGACCTCTCTCTCACTCAGGACTTTATTGACCATCCTCCTTGGCACCCTAACTCCCTTAGAAAAGCAGGATGCTGACTAGGCCCGGTGTTACTAAGCACATAGCTGCTGTGTGGACGGAATGAACAAGTGTGCATTTGAGGTCAGGACAAAGATGTGAGAAGCAGAGCACCTGCCCCTCAGCATAGCCCGGTCTCATTGTGGTTCTGGCCTGGCTACCTCCTCATCTAATGGTTCAGGTACCAAGCCTCAGAGTGATCCTTTCTCTTGATTGATTGATTGATTGATTTTTCGAGACAGGGTTTCTCTGTGTAGCCCTGGCTGTCCTAGAACTCGCTCTGTAGACCAGGCTGGCCTTGAACTCAGAAATCTGCCGGCCTCTGCCTCCCAAGTGCTGGGATTAAAGGCGTGCGCCACCACAGCCAGCCTATGTCTACTTTTTTTTTTTTTTTTTTTTTTTGGTTTTTTTCGAGACAGGGTTTCTCTGTATAGCCCTGGCTGTCCTGGAACTCACTTTGTAGACCAGGCTGGCCTCGAACTCAGAAATCCGCCTGCCTCTGCCTCCCTAGTGCTGGGATTAAAGGCGTGCGCCACCACGCCCAGCCTATGTCTACTTTTTTAAAAAAAGATTTTTTATGTATATGATTACATTGTAGCTGTCTTCATGTATACCAGAAGAGGGGCATCATATGTGACTACAAATGGTTGTGAGTCACCATGTGGTTGCTGGGTATTGAACTCAGGACATCTGGAAGAGCACTCAGTGCTCTTAACTGCTGAGTCATCTCTCAGTCTCATACAATGCTTGCTTTTGATGTTTTAAGATAGAAAGAATTTCAAATAGCACAAGCTGAGCTCAAACTCAATATATAGCTGAGGATGGCCTGGAAGCCCTGACCCTTCTCCTGCCTCCACCTCCTAAATTCTGGGATTACAAGAATGTCCCCCACTGTGTTATTATCAATCCTATTATCCTACCGTTAGTGCTGTGGGTCAAATTCAGGACCATGCGCTTGTTAGGGAAGGTAACTCTGAGCTAGTCAGAACTTACCTCAGAGGAATAAGAAGGCAGAAAAAACAAACAAACAAACCTAAAAAGGCCAATATTAGATCCTCTCTGTTCAAACAAGAATCCAGGAAATTACAGAAACTTGATGTGCCAGGGTTGGGGGGGTGGGTCCCCATCTACTCAGAGGAGAAGCAGAGGGGAGATGAGAGAAGGATTGTGGGAGGTGGTGACCTGAAAGGGGACAGGGAATAACAGCATAGCCCAAAGAGAAATCTACCAGTGCTCTGGGGAAAGGGGCCATGGGTGGGTGGTCATTTCCCTGGGGCAACCCACATAGATAGGCACCATTTGGTGTTGTTTTGGGGTCACAGACTGCCCTTTAACTCACTGCAAACCCACTGTCTCTAGCCTTCAATGTTCTGAGATGACATATAAGCCACCACACCTGGCATTTTTGTTCTCTTTTGTTTCTCCAGCAAGAGATTGGCAGTTTGACTGGTGAGTTACCATTGAGTTGCAAGGTGTGGGGAGGGGCAGGCATCTAGTCAAATGTATTTCCTACTATGTCTTAGGGTAGTGAAGCAAGACACTACACACTCACAGCCACTAGAATCCTTCTCCCTCCAGACCTCATGGGCCCTGGAACCTTGTCTGCTGTGCTTGTTTGTTTGTTTGCTTGCTTTTGTCAACTTGACACAAGCTAGAGTCATCTTGAAAGACAGAACCCCAACTAAACAAGTGCCTCCATCAGATTGGCCCCTAGGCAAGTCTGTGAGGGGGATTTTCTTGATTAATGACTGATGTGTTACACCTCAGCTCACTGTGGACAGTGCAACCCCTGGGCAGGAGGGCCTTGCTTGTATTAAAAAGCAGGCTGTATAAGCCATGAAGAACAAGCCAGTAAGCACCATCCTCCATGGTCTCTGCTTCCCTTCCTGCCTCCAAGTTCTTACCTGAGCTTCTCTGGTGAACTATGCCAAACTAACCCATTCCCTCCCCAGCTTTGGCCAGTGTTTTTTTTTTTTTTTTTTTTATCACAGCAACAGAAAGCAGGCTAGGAGTCTATGTTAAGCAATGTGTGTTCAGACCCAACACAGGACCTCATGGTTCCTCCAGCTTAATCCTTCCAGCTCCATTAGGTAGCCTATAGGAGTGGCATCCCCAAGCCTTGTTCAGTGTGTAACTGGGTGTCTCAGTGGAGTGGCCCTGCCAGATGCACAGATGGCCTCGGAGCCCCTCCCACACTGCCTCAATCCAGGCACTTCTCGTCTTCTGTGCACATTGTACACACCAGTAAGACATACGTGGCTTGAAACAGCATGTTCCTCTGCTCGGAGCAGTGACATAAACTGCAAAAGCCCCTTTGCTAGAGAGAGGCCAGCCAAAGCATAGGCTTTACAAATCCGCGTCCTACCCCTGTCACGGCCTATGGGGACCTTGGGCAGAATACTTTTGCCTTCTCCACAATGGGAAGGACAGGGAAAGACAGCACACGGCCACACAGTTCCCATTGAGAAAATGGCCACATGCTGACAGAAAAATCTCAAGGGAATACAGCCCCTGCCAGCTGTGACAGCAGAGCCCGGGGCTGGGTCTCAGCCTCAATATTGTTGACGTTCTATGTCCCCGGGGTCCCACCCAGTGCAGGCATGATGCCCATAACCCCATTCCGTGCCAGATCTATTGCTTCTCAATATGACAGCTACAGATATTTCCAGAAATTGCCAGAGGTCCCGGGGAGACAAATTGGTCTCCCATTGTGAACTGTGGATTTGGGGAGGAGTTCTGCAGTAAGCCATGAGGAATGTGGAAGGCAGAGAGCTTCAGACAGCTTCACAGAAACTGTAGTTCCTCCAGCTGCCTTCCTCCAGATAAGGCCTGCCTCTGGGGTAGGGTTGGGGAGGGGAGAAGGGAAGGGAAGGAAGGGAAAGGAGCTGCAGAGGGAAGGATAGAAAGAGGAAAAAGGAGAGTGGAGGTGGGGAGAGGGGTTGCAGACAAAGGGAGAGCATCCTAAGGGCCCTGGGTCTCCATGTTCTGAACACATGAAAGACTGTGGGCCTTCATTCCCTCCTGCCAGAGTCTTGGGCCCTTCCTCCTCCTCTCATCAACCTGAGAGATGCCGAGTGAACTCCCCACCCAGCCGGGAGGAGGAATGGAAAGCACCTCGCCTATTCTGTGCTTCTCCCCGGGTTCTGGATGCTCCTCTGTGTTCAGATGCTCTCATGCATCCAGACGCTCCCCTGGTGGTCCTGTCTGTGGGATCGTGAAAGGCAGCCTGTTTTCTGGTTGAGCTAGGTTTAAACCCCAGAGACCCAACAGATTAATCTGCTAGGGATGGAAGGCCCGTTTGCCATGCTCCCAGACATAGGCTCCTGACACCATGAGGCCCCCAGCTCCATAATTCTGTGGCCATCAGTCACGTAGGCTGTCTGAACTCCATCCCCCACAGTCACCTGGCAATAGCCAGGTATGCTCCGCCCCACAGTTACCCGGCAACAACAAGGTAGCCCAGCCCACTATAAAAGGGGCTGCTTGGCTCCTCCTCTCTTTCTCTTAAGCTCTTGTTCTCTCACTTTCACCTCTTGCTCTCCTTCTCTCTCTCCCTTCTCCTCTCTCTCCATGTGGCCATGGCCAGCCTCTACTTCTCTACCTTTTCTCTCTCTCTTGTTTTCTACAATAAAGCTCTAAAACCACCGATTGCCTCTTTTCATCTAGACTTGCCATGCTAGCCAGTTGAATAGGCCTTCCCCTAAAGAGCCTCATCTAATCTCTCACAGGAAGGCCTTCCCAGGGTTTACAGCCACCAAACCACACCAAGGGCTCTCCCCCTCAAGGGAACTACCAAGTGCCTTCCCCCAACCCCCTTTTTTCCTTTTGGCCAGGGCCACTGCCACCCCGTGTGTGTGTGGGGGCACCTGTTCTCAGCTCTTCCTGGGTGTCCAGCGACATCCTGCAATGCCCAAGAGCTAGAACCTGTCATCCCTGGACTCTGTGAGGCCTCACCCTGGACTGCTCCCTCTCCAACCCCGAGGACTTCCCACAGCCAGATGACCATCCGGTGGTGGCGGTGTGGAGAGTGTGTGGCAGTCTCCAGTGTCCGAGCTCTGGCGTTTCTCCCATCCTTTTCTTTCCCCACACCTGTCCACCTTGCTTTTTAAATTCTTTAGGGAGCATCAGTATTCATCTCTCCAAACACAATGTAACCAGTTGTCTTACCCTCAAGGTCTTGTTGCCAGGCCTTCCCGCCATGACAGACTGTATCTAATCCAATGGTAAACCAAAGTAAATTTGTTCCTTTAAAAAAAATTCTTTGATTCCTGATCACAGAGCCTTGCTGGTTTTCCTGCTTCTATACTCACTCATTATAGCCTTTATTCTCCACAAAGTAGATGAAGAACCTGTTAAACATGAAAATCCGCTGGTTTTCGTGGCACCTCCTACGTGGCACCTCCTACGTGATCCGCTGTGTTAAGGTGATACCAGCTGCCAAGTGGACGAACAACAGCTTTGTACTGAGGGCATGGCTACAGGAGAAGCTGCTGATACTCGGGGTCAAGAGTGGTGTGGTGGTTTGTATATGCTTGGCCCAGGGAATGGTACTATTAGGAGGTGTGTGGCCTTGTTGGAGGAAGTGTGCTACTGTGGGCCTGGGCTTTAAGACCCTTATCCTAGCTTCCTGGAAGCCAGTCTTTTCCTGTTTGCCTTCAGAACAAAATGTAGAACTCTCAGCTCTTTCTGTACCGTGCCTGCCAGAGCACTGCCAATGCTCCCACCTTGATGATAATGGATTGAACCTCTAAACCCTGTAAGCCAGCTTCAATTAAATGTTGTCCTTATAAGAGCTGCCTCGGTCATGGTGTCTGTTCACAGCAGCAAAACCCTAACTAAGACAAAGGGAAAGGTTATGTGATCTGAACTAGTGGTGGGAACAGCAAATAAGGTTTTCTCATGAAGTAAGGTGTTTTGACCTATGAAGAATGCCCCTTCTGTTCAGTCAGGGCATTGTTGTTATAGACCAAGGCGAGCTGTCTTTGGATACATTACAGATGTCAGTCTGAGTGTTCTCAACTTGGTTATATAAAAGAGGAGAGAAGGATGTTCCCAGACTGGCAGATAAATACTGTGCCTCAGTGGCTGGGGAGCAAAAGAGTTAGTAGAATCCAGCAGCTTTTTAATCTCTCTAAAGAAGATGACGTCCTTGGGCAGGTGAGATGGCTTAGTGATTGGTTAAGAGCATTGGCTGCTCTTCCAGAGGTCCGGAGTTCAATTCCCAGCAACCACATGGTGGCTTACAACCATCTTAAAGGGGATCTGATGCCCTCTTCTGGCCTGTGGATATGCGTGCAGCAGAACACTCATACATTAGATAGATAGATAGATAGATAGATAGATAGATAGATAGATAGATAGATGATGACGTCCTCAATATGTTAATCAGAAAGCCCTTAAACAAAGAAGTGAAGAAGCCCAGGACCAAAGCACTCATAGTTCAGTGTTTTGTCACGCTACCTATTCTGTAACACAAGTACTGGTCTATTACTCCACGGAAGGAATGACACACTGAGAAAAACGAGGAAGAGGAGGAGGAGGAGGCAGCTGTAGAATATGCTAAGCTTTTGGCCAAGAGAATGAAGGAAGCCAAAGGAAAACACTAGGCACAGACTGCCAAGAGATGCAATGTATCTCACTAAAAGTTTCTACTTCTAAGTTTAAGTACAGCCAAAAACAAGTAACAAATAAGTTTTTTAAGAGTAACAAAGGGGCTGGAGAGATGCCTCAGCTGTTAAGAGCACTGACTGTTCTTCCAGAGGTCCTGAGTTCAAATCCCAGCAACCACATGGTGGCTCACAATCATCTGTGATGAGATCTGATGCCCTCTTCTGGTGTGTATGAAGACAGCTACAGTGTACTTATAGATAATAAATAAATAAATCTTAAAAAAAAAAAAAGAGTAACAAAGCCAGGTGGTGGTGGTACAGGCCTTTATTTCAGCAGGGAGGCAGAGGCAGCGGATCTCCGAGTTTGAGGCCAGCCTGAGCTACAAAGGAAGCTGCAGAGCAGCCACAGCTACACAGAGAAATGCTGTTTTGAAAAAACTAAAACAAACAAAAAGTGAAACAAAACCATAACAACTAAATAATCAGACCTGGAGACCTACATAGTGAGTACAAGTTCAACCTGGGCTTCAGTCAAACGTGGTGACTCGGGCCTTGAAAACCAGTCCTTGGGAAACACAGGCAAGACTGTCCTGAAGTTCAAGGTCAGCCTGCTACATAGTGAGTTCCAGGCCAACCGGGGCCTTACGTGAAACCCCGAGTCAGTCAATAAATCAACCAGTCTGTATAAATCTAGGAATGATATCCCCGTGATCAAAGCTGTCTGAGGACCGACCTGGTCTCAGCTGCCCTGTCCACGCAGTCTACCCTCCTGTCACTGTAGCTAATCTCATTTTCCTTTGGCCACCACGCTCTAGCCACACAGGCTTTGCCTCCACCTATGCACGCGGAACGCTACGCTCCCGCTGCCCCAGCTTCTGCGCAAGCTGAACCTTTGCCTGAACCCCCCTGCTTATCCTCACTCTGCATCCACTACACATCACATGGCGTCTACACAGACATGCCGTGTCAGACCAGCTTCTTCCCTCTTTCCCTCCCTGTCTGAAAATGACGTTTTCAAGTATCAGTACACCACCCATTATACACTCCTCCTTCTTACTGGGGACCCAGGCTTGGCCCTGGGCATGCTGGGTAAGTTATCTACCCACTGAGGCCATTCCCAGCCTTTTTATTTCATGATCTGGCTCTTGTTATATGGCCAAATTTAGCAGAACTAATCGTTCTGCCTCTGTCTCATAAATGCTGGGTTACAGGGACACATCACCACTTTCTTTTGGGGGAGTTTCATTTAGCCCAGTAAGGCCTCAAACTCAGTATAGAGCCAAGGTCAACCGTGAACTACTGATTCCTCCTGTGTTCTAGGGTTACTGGTTAATACCGACATACTGGCTCCTTCCTCATCCTTCCGTTTGGACAAGGTCTGACAGGAAGTTTCTGCATAGCCCAGGGTGGCCCCTCCCTATCTCTATAACCTAGCTGTGGCCTATCTTTGCTGTACCCATAAGGGCCTACAGTTTGGCACACACATTAGACACTTAACATGTGTTTATTGAGTAGACAAATGAACAAGGACTTCCTCGGTGGTCTCCAGAGATCTTTGGTGTGTTGGCTCTGCATGCCATTGGCAATATTGGCATGTCTTGCTCTGTGGTGTGTGTGACCTGGTCACAGTCAAGTGATGAAGACAGTGGTATGTGTGTGGAGGAGGCAAGAAGTCTTTGAGGCAAAAGAGAAGCATGTCCGGGCTGAAGATGCTTGGGGACTCTTTACACTTTCCACGTGATACTTAGAAGAGCACTTTCCTCTTTGCAGCCATCTCCGTGGCTCTTTTGTGGGGATCCGGTTGTTGCTATTACGAGGCTGGCTTTTCTGGGCTAGTGCCTGGTACTCTTATCCTGAATCTCCCTGGTCAGGTTATATGAAGGTGATCACTAGGGGGCGCTCCAACTCACAGTATCTGTCTCCAGGGCTGCCAGCTGCCTGGGAGGCGTGCTGTCTTTGTTTCTGAGGCCTTTCTTCCTCTGTCTCTCCTCTCTCCAGGGTTTTCCTCTTCTACTTTACCCTCAGCCCTTCTCCTCAGTCTCTGTCAGCACATATAGGTTGGCCCCATCCTGGGATCCGTGCCAGTGTGACACAGAAAGACAGACATGGAATCGACCTGCTCACTTGAGTGCTCACAGCATAACAATTTCCCTTAAGCCAGAAGGACAGTGATGCTTCCTGGGAGGCCTGCCTAGGGGAAACGGAAAGGGAGACTTGCTCCACTTAACCCTGGGGCTCCACAACCCTACCCACAGCCACTTGGCTGTCTGACTGAGCACCGACCCAACATCTCTCTTTCCGAGACAGAAGATGAGGGAAAATAAGGCTGCTTTATCTCACTGAAGGATAAACTAAGGCTCCAGCCCAAAGTGGAAACGTGGTGCTAAACAGGTTCAAATACTGCTGTTAAATGAGCCTGGACAGGTCTCTTAACCTCTGAGCATGATGTATTAGGGCTGTGAATGCTTATACCTGTGCCTGGGGTTAGTCTATAGGCCCATGACCAGCTAAGGTAGAACTGGAACCATACCCCTATCTTTTGACTCTCAGGCAGAAACTCTTTTGGGTAGAGAGCACTGGAAACAGGATGTGCACTCTGGTCTCTTCTTTGGGGAGCGGTCTCTGTGCCAGGCAAAGCCACAGGAACTCCCGTCCTTAGTTCCTTAGGGACATTATCTGTCTTTGTGCCATAGACTTCTCTGGGACGTCCTAGAGAAGCACAAGTCTGTCTGGGATACATTATTAATGTCAACCTGAGCATCCTCAACTTGGTTATATAAGAGAGGAGAGAGCAATGTTCCCAGACTGACAGATACTGCTGTGCCTCTGCGGTTGGGGAACAGAAGAGCTAGCCGAATCCAAAAGCTTAGCAAACTCTCTAAAGAAGATGACGTCCACCAACGCGTTAGTCAGAAAAGCCTTAAACAATGAAGGGCACTCGGGAGGCAGAGGCAGAGGCAGGCAGATTTCTGAGTTCGAGACCAGCCTGGTCTACAAAGTGAGTTCCAGGACAGCCAGGGCTATACAGAGAAACCCTGTCTCTAAAAACAACAACAACAAAAACCTTCTGACCATGCTAATGTCTCCCCACTTGCAGCTCGGGTGGTAGGAAGGAAGAGATGGTTTCAAACACTGTTGAGGTAGGGGTAAGGGGCGCACTGGTGGAACCCTCACAGAGAAGCTCTGCTAGTGACCTCTGACCTAGTTGTTCTGTCTGAGGGGATTGAGCCTACAGACAGACTCTCAGAGATAGAAATAAAACAGTGACCTTTCCAGCTACCATTTTACTCACATAACAGAATACTCAAAGTCAGGCATGGTGGTGCACTCCTACAACCCTAGTATTAAGGAGGTGGAACAGGGCCAACCTTGGCTACACAGAAAGTTCGAGGCTAGCCTGGCTACAAGAGACCCTGTCTCAGAAATGAAGATAAATCCCCTTTTTCTCCTCACCAGGATCAAATCTCCCCTGCCCCCAATGACCATTGTATCACTTTTTTCCCTCCCTTCCCCTTCCCTCCCTTGTCCTCCCTTCCTCCCCTCCCCCTCCCCTCCCCTCCCCTCCCCTCCCCTCCCTCTCCCCCCCCCCCATAAAAGAACACACTACATAGCCCAGGATGGCCTTGAACTTAACTCGATCCTCCTGCCTTAGCCTCCCAAGTGCTGTGATTATAAGCGTACACCACCACATTCATGCCTGGCTTTCTTTCTTTTTCTTTTATTTTTATTTTCTCCATCTTCTCGTCTCACTCTCACATTTATCTTCTTCCCAATCCTCTTTTAATTAAAAACAATTTTAAAAATTAGATTTCATCATTTTTATTTTGTTTATGAATGTTTTACCTCCACATGTACGCATCTGCATCGTATGTGTGCTTGGTGCCCTGGAAGGTCAGAAGAGGGCATTGGGTCACCTAAAACTGGAGTTACAGAGAGCTGTGCACCATCTGGGTGCTGGGATGGAACCTGAGTCCTTTGCAAGAACAAGTGGTCTTAACTACTGAACCATCTTTTTCTCCCTTTTAATTTTTTTTAAAATTAAAAAAAAACATTTGAAGTGTGTGTGTGTGTGTGTGTGTGTGTGTGTGTGTGTGTGTGTACACGCATGCATGTATACATGCATGAGGTCAGAGGATAACTTATGGGAGTCTGTCCTCTCCACCATGTGGGACCTGGGCATTGAACTCAGGCTTGGTGTTAAGTGTATTGTCTTTTGGCCTCTCCTTCCTAGTTTTAGGCACATTTTCATTCTGTTGGCCAAGTAGGCTTCAAACCTGTGCCACTTCCACTCAACCTCCTGAGCACTTGGAGGACCGGTCCTGCGGGACCACACCCGGTACCACTGTATTTCCTTATTCCAGAACACATGGTGGTGAACGTGAAGAAGCCTTTCCCAGGCAGGAGGCCTCACCCTGCTAGCATCCTTGAGCTCTGACTTCCTGCTCTGAGAGGGGAGATGGGGGTAAGGAGTTTTACAGCATCGTGGGTGGGGAAGAATGGGGGCAGGAAGGGGGTAATAGCTGCAAAGCTTTCCCACTGGCTGCTAGGCCTGGAATGAAAGTGATACGGACATCTTCTTTCCTGCTCGAATGGTGTTTCTGATGGGTGTGACAAGGGCAGGATCTTCCGCTTGGCTGGGGACCCAAGGCCTCCCAGTGAAGGGCAAGATCCTCGTAATGATTAGTTCGTTACATCGTCTAAGACTTGCTCTCAGGGATCCTAGCCAAGAAAGACTCTGCTAATGAGGGTCAGCCCCGTGAACTTCCTTTACTAAGCTTGCATACATTTCCTTTCTCTTCATGCTATAGCCTCTAGCTCAGGACAACAGAGAGACCTGTATGTGTGCATCTCCTTATGTGTAGAGGCAGACACAGTTCTTCACTCATGCCCAAACAGGCCTGTCTGCTAAACAAACAAGTGCACACTCACATACAACACCCACATAGACATCTCCCGTTGAGCGCACACTTTCAGACACATGGTGTGCCCAGACAGCCACCCTGATGTTCAGTACAATTTCCCACAGTGGCAGTTGCCAAAGGTAGCCGCCAGTGAGTCTAGTATATTCCCTACCATCTGCCAATAAGAAAAAAATAATCTATTCTCCTCCTCTTGAGGGTTTGTGGAAGCAATGCTCTGACATTTCTGCACCCATGCTTAAAGAGGACTGAGAGGGGGTCATCTGTGAATGAGTCCAGTTAGCCCGGTGCTGCCATGTTGGAAGGAAGCCCCAGCTAGTCACATGAAGAGAGAGGGGAGCCACACTGAGGAGCACTGGTATGCTGGGCACCTGAGTGGAGCCAGCCCAGCTGCTACTCATCAAACCCATGGGGTGCCATCTGACTGTCCAGCTACACCCTTATCAAATTCTTGATCTTTTAGAATTATTCAGAATGTTTTTGAGACTCGTGTTATATATTCTCCAGGCTGGCCCTTGTGGTCAAGGATGACCTAGAACTCGTGAACCTCCTGCCTGCACCTTGTCAGCACTCAGGTTTTAAGCTTGCACTACCCTGCATCCAGGGCTTTACTGAATGCCAGGCAAGCTCTCTATCAAGTGGGCTATCAAAACCCAGCCCTCAGAAATAGGCATTGTTATGTAGTCCAGAGTGGTCTGAAACTCTTAGCAATGCTCCTGTTTGAGCCTCCCAAGCACTGAGATTACAGGCATGAACTACCATGCCTAAATCAGGACTACCCCATACCTACATGAGAACTCTCTGTCTCCCAAAAGTACTCCCGGGCTATTAGCCATTACATAATGTAATCAGGGAGCCTTTGTAAGACTTGGTATACCATTTGAAGTTTCAGCATATAAAATTATGAGCAAAGTACATTTCCTTTCTTTTTAAGTTACCTAGCCTCTGGTATTTTGTTATAGCAATTGAAAAATATACAATATACAGTGCAAGAAAAACACCTGGATAAACTATTAGAAAGGGCTCATGTGGAACTATGAGACACACACACACACACACACACACACAATCATAGTTGGCAAGAAACGAGAAGTAAGCTGCAAAGAGAATCAGTGGGTATGGGTTCTGGAAGTCAGTTGCCTCACCTCTGTGAACCTCAACCTCCTTATCTGTCAAAGGGGCTCATTGATAGCAAATGATGTAATCTGATGATTAGATGAGATAAGCTATCTCTGACTGCTCTGTGGACTGTGCTATGCATCACCTTTCAGCCTGGAACAGCATTTCAAATACGAAAGCATCTCTCCCAATGTTAGATAGAGATCTAGGCCTAAAGTAGCAGACAGGGGGGTGGGATGTGTAGCCTATGGGGATAGGGCCTTCTGGATGACTTTAAAACACACTGACCTTCAGGTACCCCAAAGAAAGAGGAATATAGGAGTTTCCAGGCCACTTCTTGGCATTATCTGCATGTCCAATCCTTTCCATAATTTAGCTGCCTGCCCTACATAATTACTCTTCTTTGCATCTGAGCTTAGAGCAATAGTAGTTCCCAGTAACTAGAGGCTTAATAAGGCTAAGTCATAATAAGTGTCCTGCAGAATTACACACTGCATTAACACCAAATGAGTTCATTAGAAATTCATTAGGCATGATTCCTGTGGCTGCCACAGGAATTAATCACGGTTAGCCAGCGGCAGGAAAGTGGGTGAGGGATAATTACACACAGAGTGGGAAGATCCTTTGGCATCTGACTTTGGCCTGAAGCAGTGGTTTCCCAGAGTTGTAGATCGTTTTAGGTGTAAGTTTGTATTGGAGGTTACTTGTATGTTGTTGGACCTGCCTTCACACTTCCTCCTCCCTCTCTGATGTAGGATCTGCAGATACAGAGTTAGGTCACCTTCTCTTTTAGCTCTGATTGCAAAAGGTGAACTTGCCACAACTGACTCCATGATGGAGGTACCGTTTAGGCCATAAAACTCAGTGCATATAGACAGTTCCACCTGCCGAATGAAAACAAAGACCCAGTCTACCATAGTTCTGGAAAGTCTCTAAGTGTACACCCCTTGCCTTCTGACTTCTGCAGTTCCATATCTGTTCTTGTTAACCGAAGCATGTTGACTCAAGATATGGTTTTTTGTGCTTAAAAGCTCACCCTGGGGGCTGGAGAGTTGGCTCGGCAGTTTAAGAGCACTGGCTGCTCTTCCAGAGGCCCTGTGTGTAATTCCCAGCACTCACAAAGCAGCTCCCAACTGTCTGTTAACTCCAGTTCCAGGGGATCCCATACCCTCGCACATACATGCAGGCAAACACACACACACACACACACACACACACACACACACACAGAGAGAGAGAGAGAGAGAGAGAGAGAGAGAGAGAGAGAGAGAGAGAGAGAGAGGTGCTCACCCTGAGAAAGGCTTGGGGTTGTACTGAGATCCCAAACACTCAGCATAGTGATTAGCAAGCTAATAAAGACTTTCTATTGGCTTAAACCTGTGTCTGAGAGGTCTTCTCTGCTGAATATATCACAGCACTGCTTAGCTCGGAAGTCACAGTGTGCTCTAATCTTCTGGCCTGCTTACTATCAGTTGGCTCTCTTCCAACACAATCCTACCATGTTCCGCAAAAAAAGGAGCTGATCTTTGAAGATCCTGCAGCCAGTGAATCTTCATGGAACTATCAATCAAGGCTCCCCGCAACCAAAACCACACATTTCTAACTAGGCCAACTGCACTTTCTCTCTTGGTATATTTTTTTAGACAGGGTAGCATAGACTGACCTCCATAGTCCTGTACATAGACCAGACGGGTCCCCAACTCACAGAGAGCTGCCTGCCTATGCTCCCTGAGAGCTGGAGTTAAAGGTATGGGCCACCACTCCCAGTCCATATTTTCTTATTAGCTAACATTTGTTAAGTCAGGCTGTCGCTGGCTTATGACAGCTTACTTACTACTTTGGAATAGATATAATGTGAATTTGGTAGAAACCATACTTTTTGGGGTACAGTGCTAGGGATTTAGACACAGCATTAGTGCCATGCCGAGGGCCCTTACACTTCATCTGTACTACACACATCTAGCCCATACTTTGAATTTTGATCTTTTTTCTGGGCTAGTGATATGCCACACAATACCCTCTATCCTCTGTTTGCTTATGAACATCTGGTGGAAGTTCAGCCCCGCCACACATATCTCAAATAATACTGTTCATGTCAATGCCCGGTTGTCTATAATGCTTTTATTGTTCATATTTATGCATGCACTTTCCCTAACCTTAGTTTCCAACACTAAGACTGTGGTTGAATAAATTATGATGTATCCACACAGTGAATGACAATATGGCTACCCACAACAGTGTCTGGAGCTTGGTCTGGTGTTGCACTCCTGGAATCCCAGTATTCAGGATGCTGAGACAAGGAGAGGGTTTCGAAGTTCAAAGCTACCCTAGACTATACACTGGGATCCTATCTCAGAACAAAACACGACAAACGCCAGGTATGGTGACACACATCTGTAATTCCAGCACGAGAATGGCTGAGGCAGGGGGATCACAAGTTTGAATCCAGCCTAGGTGTATTGGCGATTTTTTTTCTCACCTATGTGACAAAATACAAGAGAAAAATAACTTAGAATATTTTGTCTCATGGTTTCAGAGCATCTCAGCCCATCAGAGTGGAAGGACCATGAAGATAGGAGGGTCTCATTCTGCCCAGAGGAGTCTGTGGCCACAGCTTCTCACAGAGAGCAGACCAGGACACAGAGAAAGGAGGCCAGAGCTGGGCCGTGGTGGCGCATGCCTTTAATCCCAGCACTTGGGAGGCAGAGGCAGGGGGATTTCTGAGTTCGAGGCCAGCCTGGTTTACAGAAACCCTGTCTCAAAGAAACAAAAAAACAAAACAAAACAAAACAAAACAAAACAAAAAAAAAACAAAAAAAACCCAAAAACAAAAACAAAAACAAAAAAAACAGAGAGAGAGAAAAGAAAAGGCCAGAATTAGAATCAATAGTGAGTATAACCTTTCCTCGATGGTCTGCTTTTCCATCATCCTGATTGCACGAACTCAAGATTCCAAAGCCTTCAAAATTATGCCACAAGCTGGAGACTGGGTATTTAAAGTGGGGGCCTGTCAGGGATGTATGCAAGAGAGCCCATGCAGAGATAGTTGGAGCCAGAGGTGGTATGTGTGTGAATGTGTAACCAAATTTCAGACATGCAGGTGAAGCCAGGCAGCCGGTGCCTTTCTCTGCTGAGCCACTTCACTAACCTGCTGCTTCCTGAACGGATATAAAGTCTGCTTGGCCGCACACATACCAGTCTCCAGGTGACAACCTTGGAGTTCCTTATCCCAACCAGGTTTCCCTCTTTCTTTCTTGTCTTTCTGTCTGTTTGTTTGCTTTTCTCTTTCGAGGTCTTCAAGGAAATATCTTTTCCAGACACAACACGGGCTGGTGCACACATGAACTCACAGAGCCTGAAACAGCATGCACAAGACTCAAGCCAGACAAAATCCAAGCACGGAGATTGTGGTGGAGAAGTGGCCACAAAGTGGCCCCCTTAACCAGGGAGCTATTTGCAGTTGATAGCCTCTAGGGGAGGGAAAGCTTTTGCTTTCTTCAATGGAGAGAAACTGAGTGTATCATCTGCACTCCAGGGCAGGTCCTATGTCCAACAGCAGTTAGCAACAACACAAACCGGACTGGGGGGGGGGGGAGGTTCTTGTTATTTTTGGTGTGTGTTTCTTGTTTTAAGAGGGAGAAAGAACATGAATTTGGGTAAGCAGGGGAACAGGGGAAGGTCTGGGAGGAGTTGGGCAGGGAAAAGACAATCAAAATATACTGTATGCAATTCTCAAAGAATAAATAAAAAAGTGACTCTTTGGGGACATTCTAGACTTAAACCATAATACTGGGCTATATAGTAAGCCCCAGGCCATCCTGGAACTGAGACTAAGCCTCTGAATGGTTGGATCTAGGTGGCCCTAACTGGTGGAAATGTGGTTGGAGAGTTGGTAGGAAGATGAAGTCCTCCATATCTGTTGTTCTGAGTAGCGAGACTGAAGTGAACCCAGTGCTGAAGGGGAGGATGGCTGAGCTGTTAAAAGCCTTCCGGAGCTTCCTGGGCTGGGGTGTAGCTCAGTTGTAGAGTGTGCATTGCCTTGTGTGCAGGAAACTCTGGTTTTAGTCCTCGGCGTTAGTTTGAGTGTCGTGACTCACGCTTGTAACCCCATTCCTGGGGAGGTGGAGACAGGAACAGAAATTCAAGGTCATCTTTAGCTACATAATGAAGTTGAGGCTAGACTACATGAGTTCTCCTTCTCCCAATGCCCATCCAGAAAGAAAAAAAAAAAAAAAAGGAGAATCCTGAGGGAGGAAGTGGTGTATCCAAGGTCTGGACAGGGAAGGAAGGAAGCTAAAGGTTTGGGCCTAAAGAGGAGGTGTGCGAGGGGGATAAGCTGCCAGGCTAGACTCTGCTATGTCACTCTCCCTTACACATAACCCAGCACTCAGGAAATTGAGGGGATTAACTGACAAATATATGTCCATGTGAGAGCCTGGATAGGCGCGTGAAAGAAAGTCCAGGATTCCCACTTTGGCCAGGCACCCCCACATCCAGGTCCCTACTCCTTTCTCTACATAGTCTCCTCAGGATGGTGGTAGCTGTTTAAGACACAGATGGAGTCTAGGTGGGAAGTCCAGGTGCCCAAGAAGAGTAGCCTTGGAGTCATTCTTATCTCCATGGGGGCATATTTGCGCCACAGGTTCAATGGCCCCATAAAACCTGCAGTTGGAGTTCATTCACCCTTCCTGGGAGATGAACCCCAGAATAAGAGGACAGATATGGGTGTGGGTGGATGGAGGGTGGCAGGTCAGATGCACCATGGGAAAAGGGCACAGCTGAGCCGAGCACCTGGGTGCAAGCTTTGGTCTGTCCTTCCTGTCCTTGTTGGCTGAGTAGCTTGGAAGAAGCATTCCTCCCCATTTGGGAGAAGTTGGTGGGCAGGGAGCTAAGTGGGGACTAGAGAGGCCATGGGTCCATCCTGCCAGTTTCTCACTCATGGCTTCTGGCTCCACTGCTTTGAACTTCTATTTGCTACCTCACAAACTCGTTTCGGAGAGTCAATAAGATCAGCCACAAATGCCCAATACCTGTTAGCTATTACTGTCAGTGTTATTTTGTCATTGTTATTATTCTGTAGGGGAAATTCTCATATGGATATGGGAGGTAATTTGTTACCTTGTTCTGATTGTGTGACACACACACACACACACACACACACACACACACACACACGTACACACACGTCATAGCACATGTCTGCAAAACGGCAGTGTTGCTGGAATTCATTCTTTCTTTTTATCATGTGGGGCCTGGGGATTGAACTCAGGCCGTCAGGCTTGGTGGTGAGTGCCTTAACCTTATGAGCCATCTTGCTGATGACCCTGTTTTATGATTTTTTTAAATTAATCAATTATTATTTTTTGAGACATTGTCTCACTCTATAGCACCAGCTATCCTGGAATTCTGGGTAACCTCCTGCCTCAGTCTTCTAAGCTCTGAGATTACAGGCATATACCACAATGCCCTTCTAGATATTAATATTTTAAATATGAGACTATTTTTTTGTGTGGTGTAGTGGCATACACCTTTAACCTCACACCTGGGAGTCAGAGATAAGCAGGTCTCTTTGAGTACAAGCCCAGCCTGCTCTACACAGTGCACACCTTGCCTCAGACTGTTTGATCCAGGAACAGCATGCTCAGAAATCCATCCCTTTCGTCTTCTCATATTTGTCGTACCAAACAATAGGGGCGGGCTGGGAGATGGCGCAGAGGTTGAGAGCACTGATTGCTCTTCCAGGGGTCCCGAGTTCAATTCCCAGCAACCACATGGTGGCTCACAACCATCTGTATTGAGATCTGGCACCCTCTTCTAACATGCAGGCATATATTCAGACAGAACACTGTGTATATAATAAATTCATAAATCTTAAAAAAAATAATGGGGGCTTTCCTATGCACTTCATTCTGATTGGTCCTTCCCTCCTCCCCTGAACTCTCTTCTCATCCTCCTTGTCCTCCTCCCCATGGTACCCTTTGCCCCCAATATTTGCCCTTTTTATGCTTCTCTGTCGTCTTTCCTACCCTCTCCCTTGGAGTCTTTTTCTTCCTAGTCATATGAGCCCCTTTCTTGCTTACGAATCCATCCTTAGCAGCTAGTCCTAACTAATCACCTGACATATATACAGAGGTACGAATAATATTACTTACTGTGACAGAAGAGGATTGAAAACAATCCAAAGATCTCAATAGAAAGTAAATTATACACAGAACAGAATGTGATTGATTGATTGATTGGTTGGTTGGTTGGTTGACTGTGGTGCTGGAGATAGACCATTCCCAAGCTAGGCAAGCTTTCTAGCATGGAGCTAGTTAAAATTATAAAAACATCAAATGTTGGCCTGTGCCTATAGCCCCACATTTCGGGAGGGTAAGGCAGAGGATCAGGAGATTCAGGTCATCCTAGACTACGTGAGGAGTTTGAGGCCTGTCTGGGCTACCTGAAACTCTGTCTTGAATGAGAAAAGCAAGCAAACAAGCAAGGCATAAAGGAACGTGGAAAACCTCCTGTCGGGAAAAGGAATTCTAGGATTGGAGACTAAAGACTGCTATGTGTGCGTCAAAGTTGACTTTTCATCAGGTCAGGAGGCAGTGAGTCAGGGGGCTGGCTCAGTAGAGAAAGGTACTTGGTGCCAGGCTACACACACACACACACACACCATGGTACACGTGTAAACACATAAGAGAGACAGACAGACAGACAGACAGACAGACAGACAGAGAGAGAGAGAGAGAGAGAGAGAGAGAGAGAGAGAGAATCGACTATCCCCTGGTCCCAGGTAGGGAGTCAGCCAGTGTGGTCAATTCTGCTTTGAATAGAAATGATGGGATTTCACAGAGAGAAGACCCCAGAACAGGAGAGGGTTTTTTTTGTTTGTTTGTTTGTTTTTGTTTTTTGTTTTTTGTTTTTTTTTTTCTTGCTTGCTTGCTTGCTTGCTTGCTTTTGGTTTGTTCCTGATACAGGATCTTGCTCTGTGACCCATTCTTTCCTTGGCATTATGACAAACCTTCTTCAGCCTCCCAAGTACCAGGATTATCGGTGTCGTCCACAGTGCCCAGGCGAAACTTTGTCATTAACAGTAGTAATGGTGAAGATGCTGACGAGGGATTTTGCATTGCTTCTTTAAGTGACCCAGAAGCCACCCCACACCCCAAAGACTGGAACCCCATGTGTAAAGTGGCACATAAGACATCTAGCTTACAAACTTCACTTGTGTGCCTTGGGTCAGGGTTGGCCTGGGGGCTCCCTGGGAAAGGCTCATGCCTTGTTCTTCTGGATTGCCATATACAGTTCAGTGCACAGAGCTTGGTAAATGAAGGCTGAGGAGAGCTTAGGGATGGGCAGAGAGGGGCTGAGCAGAGAGGTGAATGACCACACTCTGTGGCCGTCCTGGCCTTGGCCTTACTGGGACTGGTAGTGGGATTGTAGGTGTTTTTCCTTAAGGTGAATAACCTTGGGGCTCCTGCCCACGTCATAAAATATCAAGCAACTCCCTGCTAGGGCAGGACTGAGAAGTGGGGTGACTTTGGGGCTGAGCCTTGGCAGTTGGGAGTGTTTATAAGCTGGGACTCCAGACTCCTCAGGACCAACCTTCTTCCTTAGCTGCTCGCTGCTGCCAGCTCTCTTCCAGCACCATGGCCTTCAGTGGCAAATATGAATTTGAGAGTGAGAAGAATTACGATGAGTTCATGAAGCGCCTGGGTGAGTGAGCTTCTTTGTGTCCCTTCCCTGGGACTGGCTGCTTATAGCTAGCTCTGGGATAGGAACCCAAACTCTTGGGGTAGAGTAGGACAGAACTCATCCATCCATCCTTCCATCCATCCATCCATCCTTCCATCCATCCATCCATCCATCCATCCATCCATCCATCCATCCACCCACCCAGACTTTTGCTGAGCAAACACTCTGTTCTGTCTCTAAAGATAATCAAAGCTGTAACACATCCTTTGATTTTTAAAAGACTTAGAGAATTTTAGTATCTCTAATTCATGTACGGAAAGTGTGAGTCTCAGACAAGTTTCATCAACATTAAAGGCCACATAGTAGTGACTGGTGAAGTGGAGATCTGATGTTTATTCGTTCAAATGTTTGTTATTGTTGTTGTTATTAGAAGCAGGGTCTCATGCAGTCTAAGCTGGCCTCAAAATCACTATGTAGCTGAGGATGACGCTGAAATCTTGATTCCTTGGCTTCTCTCTCAGAGGGAGGGATTACAGGCATATGCATACCTTGTGTTATGTAGTGCTGGTGACCACACCTGGGCTTCACTCATGCTAGGCGAGCGTTTCGTCAATCGAGCCTTATCCCTAATCCTGCTCAAAGTTATTGAATGTCTGCTACATGCAAAGGCTGTCCCAATAATTGGGTTTTTTTTTTAATGTTTTTAAACGTGCCATCTCTCCAGCCCACTGTCCCAATATTCTTGATGAGCCACCTCAGAGTGATTTACCTAAGTCAGTGACAGAGGTCATTAACACCCAGAACCCTGTCATAAATGATGTCACTATATCCTGCTAGGGAGAGATGACCAAGGAGTTAATACAGAAACCATGTTTAACAAGACAATCCACATAGCTCACCAACAAACTTTCTTCTTCCCTTACTGTACTATTTCGGGTAGAGAAACCAGATTATTATTATTATTATTATTATTATTATTATTATCATTATTACTTGCCTTTTGACAGCAAAAGGTCTGTTTCGAGTTGACCTTTGACACTGGTCAGTTGCAAAGTGTCAAAGGGAAAGTGGATTTGATGGTCTTGTCAACCTTTCAGTGCACTAGCACTGAGGCCATGCAATTGTCAAGGATGAGATGTAGCTCTGGTGGGAGACAGTTTGCTTAGCATGCCTGAGGCCCTGTTTCAATCACCAGCACTGCATAAACTAGGCCTTGTAGTGAGTGCCTATAATCCCAGCATTCAGGAGACTGCGGAAGGAAGGCCAGAAATTCAAGGTCATCCACTGTCCAGGTCACTTGGGACTATCAAAAAAAAAAAAAAAAAAAAGGAAGGAAGAACAGTTCCAGTTTCATGAGACCCACGGGCATCCTCTTGTGGTGTTTGTCCTTTGTCCTTCTGCTGTGTCAGAGTGGCCCTGAAAGTGGAGCCCCGTCCCTCTGTCCTGTAAGGCCTTGTGGACAGGCTACTTTTTCTTCTGAGTCTTTATTTCTTTGGTGTGTGTCATAAGATTTATTTATCTTTTTATATCTGTTAGAGTTTGCCTGCATGTATGTAAGTGCCTGGAGTCCCCAGAGGTCAGAAGAGGTCACTAGAGTCCTTACAACGGTAGTTACAGATGGCTGTAAACTGCCTTGTGGGTGCTGGGATCCAAACCCTGTAAGAGCAGAAAGTATTCTTAACTCTTGAGCCCTCTCTCTAGCCCCCAGGTCTTATAAAATAGAAACATTAGAAGACTCAATCTGAAAGGTTGCATTCATTCCAAAATTTCCTGGGCTTGGCAAGTTTTTGCAATATTGATATATTACTGTAGGAAGATTTGTTATTTTTTTAATTAGGATTTTTTACGTATGTGAGTGCTTTTCTCTTATGCATGTCTCCTTACCAGTGTTACAGAAGGTTGTGGGGAGCCATGTGAGTGCTGGGAATTGAACCCAGGTCCTCTGTAACAAGTACTTTTAACTGATGAGCCATCTCCCCAGACCCCACAATTTGCTGTTATTGAAGAGCACCAAGGGGGGGGAGAGATGGCTCAGCAGTTAAGAGTACCGACTTCGCCGGGCATGGTGGCGCACGCCTTTAATCCCAGCACTTGGGAGGCAGAGGCAGGCAGATTTCTGAGTTCGAGGCCAGCCTGGTCTACAAAGTGAGTTCCAGGACAGCCAGGACTATACAGAGAAACCCTGTTTCGAAAAACCAAAAAAAAAAAAGAGTACCGACTTCTTCTAAAAGGTGCTGAGTTCAAATCCCAGCAACCACACAGTGCCTTACCACTATTTGTAATGAGATCTGATGCCCTCTTCTGGGGTGTCTGAAGACAGCTACAGTGTACTTATATATAATAAATAAATAAATCTTAAAAAAGAAAGAAAGAAAGAAAGAAAGAAAGAAAGAAAGAAAGAAAGAAAGAAAGGGTGAAGAGGACCAGGTGGTTGGGAGGAGATGTGAGTGGCACAAACTCTCACATTTATGCTTGCATTATCTCTGTGGGGTGGACCCTACTGTCACCATTTTGTGAGCACAAACACAGTGAGACAGTGCTCTGCACAAACACTGGTCTCTCTCATTGCAGAGCTGGGCTTTGAAGCATGTGCTGTCTATGTCTCAGTCACTGTATTCAGCCCCGCAGGGGAGCCTGCCTCTGGGGAGGAAATCTCCTCCACCAAATCACAGGGCTATAAGTAGACCCCATGTGTTCTCTCTGCTTGTCACTGGGCCCAGGTCTTCCAGGAGACGTGATTGAAAGGGGACGTAACTTCAAGATCATCACAGAGGTCCAGCAGGACGGACAGGACTTCACCTGGTCCCAGTCTTACTCTGGGGGCAACATTATGAGCAACAAGTTCACCATTGGCAAAGAATGTGAAATGCAGACCATGGGGGGCAAGAAGTTCAAGGTGAGAGACCCCTGGCTGCCCTTCTCTGCTTCCCCAGGCCAGAAGTCAGCTTCTCTATTTCAGATATGAGCCCTCTGCTCCCCAGATTGAGCCTTCAGCACGAACTCTCTTACCTGGTAACTTCATGTTTCTGTTGGGTAATGGCTGCCATTAGCAGGAAACACAAGACCAAGACAGATACAAATGGCTGCTACTACACTGGGTGTGGCAGTGCACAACATTAATCCCAGGACTTGGGGTTCAGAGTTCTGGGCCAATCTGGTCTACATAGTTCTGGGACAGCCAAGGATATACAGAAATCCTGTCTCAAGAAACAAACAAACAAAAAAGCAGCTGAGCATTTAATGTAACTCACCTCACTTACTGAATAGTCTATCTATCTATCTATCTATCTATCTATCTATCTATCTATCTATCTATCTATCTATCTATTATCTATCTATCTATTATCTATCTATTATCTATCTATCTATCTATCTATCTATCATCTATCTATCTATCTATCTATCTATTATCTATTTATCTATCTATCTATCTATCTATCTATCTATCTATCTATCTATCTATCTATCTATCTATCTATCCATCTATCCATCCATCCATCTATCTATCTATCTATCTATCTATCTATCTATCTATCTATCTATCTATCTATCTATCTAATCTACCTATCCATCTACATCTCTCTATCATCTCTCTATCTGTTCATCTGTCTGTCATCTATGTCCTCCAGCGAGGGTGGTGTGGTATGGGGGTGGTGTTAGGGGCATACACTGCCATGACCAGCCCCCACTTTTTATTGAGTTCTGTGGACCTAAACTCCAGTCTCTTTACCCACTGAACAAACTCCCCCGCTATCCTCATGTTTTTGAGAACCTTGGGCATGGCAGGCAATCACTCTGTCCACCAAGCCAGCTCTACATGTGTTAATTTTAAAACGATCTAAGCGATGCCAAAACAGGTTCATTAGGCCGTGACTAGAGGCTTCATGTTGAATGCTTCATCTCTCTCGCAGGCTACCGTGAAGATGGAGGGTGGCAAGGTGGTGGCAGAGTTCCCCAACTATCACCAGACTTCGGAGGTCGTGGGTGACAAGTTGGTGGAGGTGAGTGTGCAAAAGTTCTGACTATTTCTATTTTAAAGAGGTGCTCGGTGAGGCTCAAGGGCAGCCTACAGCTTGCCTCAGGTCATAGAGCTAGTACTTTGTGGAGGTAAGACCATTCCAGCTGACATCAAGAGGACATTCTCAGCCTTTTCTAGAGGATTAGTGGGGCCCTGCCACACTACCATGCTTCTTTCTCAGAATGAAAATACATCTAATCATGGTGGCAAATGCCTGCAATCTCAACACTCTGGAGGCCAAGCCAGGAGGATCTTGAATTCCAAGTCAGCCTGGACAAGAGTGAGACACTGACCCCAAAATCACACACATACACACACACTCTCTCTCTCTCTCTCTCTCTCTCTCTCTCTCTCTCTCTCACACACACACACACACACACACACGGGGAGAGAGAGGGGTGTGTGTGTCTTAGTGAAAAGTGCATGTCTACCTGCATGAGGTTCAAGTCTTAGTACTGTCAAAATCAAGTAAGAATTTGAAAACCAACGAAGTGGTGTTGAAGCATTGAAAAAGAAAAAAACAAAAACAAAAACAAAACAAAACAAAACAAAACAAAACAACAAAAGTGGGCCAAAGGGTAAAGGGGCTTGCAGCCAAGTCTGAGGATCTGAGTTCAATTCCCGGGACCCACATGATGGAAGGTGAGCACTAACTCCTGGCTGCTGGCTGTAGTCTGACTTCCACATGCATGCTGTTTTCATTCATACACATAGGAAAAGAATCAAAGTTAGTATCTTCTGCTGTGGGTGAAAACTGGCCCATTCAAAGTGGCCTTGAACACTTTTTAATGAAAGGTCAGTCAGTGGGTCCTGATTTCCAAAGCAATGTTCCCAGGCCTGAGGTGTGCAGGAAGAGCTGAGGGCAGGAGATGTGGAGCAGCAGGTTGTGTCCAAAAGACTTAATCTTCAAACACTGAACCAACCCTCAGTTTGCTCCTCTGTATAATGGGAACAACCACCTGGGACTCTTGGGAATTAGAGATGGAATAGTGTGAAAAGAGGCCTGGCATATGCAGTGGTCAAAAGGAACGGTGATAGCATGGGGGCTAACATGCCTACAGCCATCACTTTTGCCCCTATTTAGCGTCTTAACACATTTTCTCTTCAGTGTGACTCCCGTAACTGACAGGGAATCTAAGTTCCAGAAAGCAGTGTGCCTGCCTTGCACCCATTTAGTAATGACAGTAGTGGCTAGCCTTCCTTCAGCCGCACCCCTCAATCCCACCATCGCCACTGTCTGGGGAAGTACACTGACTCCCTCTGATCTGGTTTCTGCTTTCAGATCTCCACCATCGGGGATGTGACCTATGAGCGCGTAAGCAAGAGGCTGGCTTGAGCTACCAGGCTGGGCTTGGAGGGGCTACGACCCACCAATAAAAGTGTTTCATGGATCACCACTGCTAGCCCCAGAGTTTCTTTGTTTCTGTTTCCGGGAGTCTTCCGGCAGCCCCTGCCCAAATGGGAGCAGGGAAACATTTAAGGATCGCTGAGCAGGCCAAATGTTGGCCCTGGGATGCCTGAGGGTTCTACCAAGGCAGAGGGAGGTGTGGATGTTGAATGTGGGGTGCAGTGCTATGTCCTTGGAAGCAGCCACAGGTGGAGTGCCGTGGCACATTTCTGCGGATATCTTGTACTATCTGCCAATGTGTTGTTTGTAGGGTCCTTTAAGGACACTGGTTTGGAGCCAAAGGAATGACTGAGAGAGTAAGAGTGTTCCACAAGCATGAAGACGTGAGTGCAAATCCTTAGCACCTGAGTAAAAAGCCAGGTGTGGCTGTGCCTATACCTGTAACCCCAGCTCTGTCGGGAGTAGCAACTGGAGAATCACTAGGACTTCATGGCCTCCAGCCTACCTCCAGGTTCAGTGAGGTATCCTGGTTCAAGGAAGTAAGACAGGACCCCCATGTCTTCTTGTGGCTGCCATACATGTGCACACACACCACACCCACACCACACCCACACCCATACACACCCCCCCCCACACACACACGCATATGAGAGGAGACTGTTGTGCAAGGCACAAATATCCTCTGAGCCAAACAACCGCAATCTTGGGGGAGTTTAGCTGTGCTCATGTGCACAAGGGTTATTCTCTCATGGAAGGTGTAGGGAAGGTCACAGGACCCTTAGGACTCAGCCTAGCTCTGCCACTTGTTGCATGTGATGGGGTCTTAATTGCATATGACTTCAGGGAGGGGCCAGAGGATGCAGGTCCTGGAAGACTAGGGAAGGAAGGTTCATTTATGTGGCAATTCTGAAGCCCTCGTCTCTGCGGGGTAAGGCTATCTAGATGCAGCCTGTTGGAGGGAGGCGTACTCACAGCCCTGTAAGTAACCGGTTATCTATGCTCAGTAAGGGAGCTTAATAAACTCACTGGCTCCCTGGAGTGAACTTTGGCAGAATGGAGCCTTGGTTTGCTGTTGGGACGTTAGAAGGTGTAATCATTGCTTATGTTTCCCCTCTGAGGGAATTTTATTAACAGATGCACCTGTCTGAGAAGGGTGACAGAATTTTCAACACAGGACAAACCTATCCTAACTCTTGGCAGGATGGTGGGGGTGCCAGTTCCACCATTTGGAAGGGTCCTGCCTGCGAGGTTCCAGGATAGGGCAGCCATGGACTCTTCAGCACTTACCCGCGTAAGCCATTTCAGCGTGGCTGTGGAACTGCTGTCTCAGCCCCAGCATATCCACTGGTGAAAAGGGAGCCATGCGGACCGATGGGGGCTGGAAGGAAATGGTAGTTTATCATATAGCAGAGGTTCATAGACACAGCAGGAGGGACTTCTCCAGATGTTCTGGACTGGAACCTGGTGTCTGAGACACAACAGGCTGGTGAGAGGGCTGAGAGACAAACTGACTTCATGACAGGCTTCAAACAGGCAGGTCTGGAGACTACGCCTAAATTTCTGTTTCCCAGAACTGGACAAGTCCAGGCAAGTCAGTTATTGGAAAATCCCCTTGGGCAGCCAATCAGAAGCTGCCCTGCCACCTGGCCTGGGGCAAAGGCATAGTCAGCAATGGTTTCCAGGATTTCCCAGCCACAGTTTCCAGCCCACCAGCAAGGGTTCTGGAATGCCCTTAGATATATAGCCAATCAATTAAGATAAAGGTCACCTACCCTTCCCTGGAATTCCTTTAATGTGCTTTAAATTGGGCCTGTGAGCTTACTTTGGTGTCTCCATCTTGGTAAATGGAAGACCCCAGCATGCTGGTGTCTGCATACTGCAGAATAAAACGCTCTTGCTTTTGCACATACTATTTGAGCCCGGGGTTTCATTCTTCGATGAATCACGACCCTTGCACTGGAAGCTAGGTCAGAAGACTGCTCACTCAGGGGTGGGGACTGGAGCCGTGGCTTGAGGAATACTCTGAAGTAGTGTTTGAGTTTAGCAGCTGGGTTTGTGTCTACTGACTGGAATCTGAGTCTGTCCAGGCACAGAGCAGAACAGGCAGCCTAGTGGTCACCTCATTACAATGGGCCTGTTTCCATCTTCTTCCTTTGGAGTGCTTGCCACATCTGGGTACTCACTTGACTTCTTTTCATCCAATAGTTGTTTTGTTTTGTTTTGTTTGTTTCTTTAAAATGAAGTATCATTTATTTTTATTGTGATGGTGACTTGAAGTCTCTTTTCTATATGGAAACTCAAGCTCATTTGCCATTGCCAAAGTAAAACTGTTAACAGGTCAAAGGTGAGTGATGTTGACTTGCTGGTAGGATTCTGTTACCTGTTCCCAGTCCTGAGCCACTGCCTTTGTTTGTGAAGAGGAGGATAGGGCCATGGCAGCACCCACTGGAATGCTTGCTCCCAAGGCAGTGCAGTGGAGCACGCCTTCTTGGAAGAGGATGTGTTTCTACACGAATTATCAGCTAGGCCTTGTGGCACGTTCTAGTCATCCCAGCTACTTAAGAAGCTGAGGCAGGAGGATTGTAAGCACAAGGACTATACAGTGCTTCCCAACCTTCCTAATGCTGCAACCCTTTAATACAGGTCCTCCTGTTATGTGACCCTTAACCACAACATTATCTTGTTGCTACTTTATAACTACGTTTGCTACTGTTAATGAACTGTATAACAGAAATATCTGATATGCAGGATACCTGTCACTCAACCCCCAAAGTAGTCACAGCCCACAGATTGGGAACCACTGGTATAGACTAGTAAGCGAGTCTGAAGTCGGCCGGGGCTGGAATGAGTTCCAAGCTAGTCTGGACAACTTAGTATGACCCTATTTAAAAATAGAAAGTACAGAGAAGCCCGAGAATGGAGCCCAGAGGCAGAGAATTTGCTCAATCTGTATGAGGCCCTGGGTCCAATCCCCAACACTGAAAAAGGCAGGCGCACCAAGATCATCTTGCGTATACAAATACTGCACGGAAGACATAGGAAATAAAGTTTAGTTGGACATTTGACACTTGCCTTTAGTCCCAGCACTGAGAAGTAGAAGTAGGCGGATCTCTGTGGGTTTGAGGCTAGCCTGGCCTACCAAGCAAGCGTCAGGCCAGCCAAGGATACAAAACAAGACCCTGTCTTAAAAGAACAAAGTCTACCCAGCCCCTATGTAGCATCTGGCTTGCAGCACAGGTACCTACCGAGTGGTCCTTAAGGTGCTTCTCCTCATGTAATCTCTAGTCTTTTGCTTACAACGCTTCTTTGGCTTGAGACAAAAGCTCTGTCAGTTCACTGGCAGCATCCCTTATGACTTTCCCTGCTTTATCAAGACTCTCTGCCCATCTTTTCAAGAACAGCATTGCAGTCTCCCACCCACCCAGCCATAGCCAGGACCCCGTGAATTCCATCATTTTGCCAAAACTTATTGCTAATTAAGTGAGCTAGGTAAGCGTTAAATTAAAGGAGCAGCAAGGTTGTTTCCCCTCCAGACTGAATAATTACTCGTAGTGGGCCTGGATAGTAAGCCATGGAATAACAGAGTTAACCATAATTAGGCTGAAAATTGTAAGAGAGAGAGGGAGGAAAGGAGGAAAGAGAGAGAGCCAAGGGAAGAAACCAAGAAAGGAGGGAGTAGGGACAGAGGGACAGAGGGACAGAGGGACAGAGGGCAGGAGACAGAGGAGAGGAAGGTAGGGAAGAGTTCATCCCTGCAATTGATTCAAAGATAAACTCAAGGGTTGGTGACATGGCACAGATGGTAAAGTGGCTATGAAAGAAGGAGGACCAGAGTTCAAATCCCCACCGAACCTTAGAAGCCAGGGATGGTGGCATATGCCAGTAACCCGGATGCTAGGTGGGTAGAGATAGGTGGATCCCTGAAACTCAGTAGCTATGCTAACTTAGGTGAGCCAGTGACTTCAGGTTCCGGAGACTCTATCTCAACAATAAAGGCAATTAATTAACCAGATCCAATGACTATACAGCTTGATGAACTTGCATAGTTAGCATTGGCATTCAATTTTTAAAAAATGGTGGATATTATTTTATTTATTACCAAGTTTTTTAATTTTGTATTTTTTTGGGTTTTTTGAGACAGGTTTCTCTGTGTAGCCCTGGCTGTCCTGGAACTCACTTTGTAGACCAGGCTGGCCTCGAACTCAGAAATCCGCCTGCCTCTGCCTCCCAAGTGCTGGGATTAAAGGCGTGAGCCACCACGCCCAGCTCCAAGTTTTTTTTAAATAATAAAACAAATACACAAACAAAAGCAAAGATACCTAATATTGAACTCTGGCATCCATATGCTTAACATACACAGTTGTACACAGCCACACTTACAAGTACGTGCTCCCTATACAAATACCATACACACACACACATACACACACACACACACACACACACACACACACACACACACACACAGACACACACACACACCAAAATTAAGAGAGTTGACAGAGAGGGAGGCAGTCTTATTGTAAGTCTCCTGGACCCAGGAAGTATGTAATCAAACCACCTCAGCTCTTGACTAAAACACATTTCACAGATAGAGAAATAGGTTCAGAGAGGGATAGAGCTCTGCCTAAGGTCACAGAGCAGGAATCCAGGCAACCCTAAACATATTTGGTGCTGAGCTTCATTCCTTGATGAGGGCCACAGCTTTGCAGGTATATGGAGTGAGGGACCAAGGACAAAGTGTCACCTTGCTGGCCTGCAAGCAGGTAAGTGGTTAAGATCTACACTGGAGTTCAAGCCCTCCTTCCACACTGCCAGGGGTCAAGACCCTCTTTTGTCCCCCAGTAACTGTGTCACCTTTCCCAAGTCCGTCCCTCCTCTGAGCCTCCTTCTCCAGCTATAAGTGGGGCTACAGGTGAGCTTACCCTAATAGAGTTGCTACCTCCAGCAGCTCAACCATTGTCACAGCACCACTCTCAAGTCAGTGTAACCAAAGGCTCAGGAGTGCCTCTGCCACTAGCTTCTAAGTCACGTGGGAGCATCACCAGGGGATGCAGAGCCTCATTTGACCCACCTTGTCGCTGTGTTAAGGGGGCTTAGCAAGACCTTCTCTTTCTTAGCCAAGGGTAAGATAGGTTCAGGCCTCAGGGTTTGAACTGTGCCTCTTTCCTTTATAGCTCCACTCCAGCAAATCTTCCTGTGCCATGATCTATTATTATTGTTATTATTTATTTTTTGAGACAGGGTCTCACTATATAACCTTGATTGCCCCTGCACTCACACTGGCTACCTGCCTATCTCCTAAGTGCTGGGATTATAGTCATGTGCCACCAGGTCCTGCAGCAGCTCCTTCTTTTGGGGTTCCTAGGATGGGTAAGAGGAATACTAACCAGGGTCTGGAGCAGATTAAATGCTCAGCTAGCACCAGTTGCTATGAACCCTGCCACCATCACCAGTAGCATTGAAAGGAGGTAGCTCACCTCTCAGATTTTTTAAAAAAGGCAACAGTAATAAGAGGTTTCTGAAGGTATAATCCACAACAAATTCAAAATAAAGTAGACTGCAAATCTGAGGTTTCTAACAGCCTTTGCCCAGTGTGATGGTTTGTATGTGCTTGACCCAGGGGGTGACACTATTAGACGCTGTGGCCTTGTTAGAGTAGGTGTGCCACTGTGGGTGTGGGCTTAAGACCCTCACCCTAGTTACTTGGAAGTCAGTATTCTGCTAGCAGACTTCAGATGAAGATGTAGAACTCTCAGCTCTGCCTGCACCGTGCCTGCCTGGATGCTGCCACGCTCCTGCCTTGATGATAATGGACTGAACCTATGAACCTGTAAGCCAGCCCCAATTAAATGTTGTTCTTGATAAGACTTGCCTTGGTCATGGTGACTTTTCACAGCAGTAACTAAGTAAAACCCTAACTAAGACACCCACGTGGCCTTGGAATACTTCTCTGTAGCCTTTACACTGCATGCAGGCATGCCAACATTAACAATAAATACTACTGAAATATCTCAACTCAGATTCCAGACAGTTTTATAAGATTGTGGTGTGCACAACTTCATCTCTGCTTTTTAACCTTTTCTAGTCAAGGTCTAGTGTGGCAACAAAGTCGAAACAGAGTATCCATGAGTATCCATGCCTGGAAGAAATCAGTTGCTCTTTCTGCTTGAAAGCTAGGGCTGTGACTCTGTGGCTCAGCTTTGCCTAGAGCTCTTACCAGGCCAAAAGTTCAGTGGTCTCCATGGTAACAGATGGGGAATAAAGCCACAGGAAAGGATGTGTCAGAAGAGAATTCATTACTCTTCGTACACTCAATTTATTTTATCTGGGTCCCCTCAATCCAGAGCGCCTTGCCTCAGTGGGTCTTGTGTACAGTGAGTGTGAGGGCTGTTCCAGCTCTCTACCAAGACTTGGCTCCCGAATGACATCCTCAGTCTTAATTCTCATGCCTTAGAGCATCACCTGGCAAAGCATCTGTGCTGGGTGAATACCCCTTAACCGCACCTGATGGCAGCTCACACAATGGTTTCCATGCAGGCAGAGCAGAGGGGCCGAGAGAGACTATGACATTCCCCACTACAGCGGAGACAGGTCCATAGTTCTACCACACACATTGTAGTTTTGAACTAGGGTCCCACAATGTAGCTCAGACTCACCTCAAACTCATAATCCTCTTGCCTTAACTCACTGAGTGATAGAATGGCAGGCACAGACCACCATGGATAGCTGGTTTTACCTTTTAAAAAAAATTTGTGTGTGATATGCATGTTTCTGCAAGTGTACCCATGCCATGACGTGTGGGAGATCAGAGGGCAACCTTTGGCATTGGTCCTTGCTTGAGACTAGGTCTCTTCTTATTTGCTGCTGTGTAGGCCAGGCATGTGACAAATCTTGTCTCCAACTCCCATCTTTTTGCATCTTTCAGTACTGTATCTAGCACATAAAGATGTGCCCTCAAGTTGTTCACCCTTATAAGGCAAGCACTATACCCACTTCCACTTAGCCATCTTCTCCTGCCTCTTGCTTTCCCTTTCTTCTTTCTCTCTTCGCCCTTTCCACTTTCTGTGGTACTGCAAACTACAACCAGACCTCTGTGCATGGTAGCCAAGTGCTCTGCCACCCAGCCACTGAGCTACATTCTCAGCCCTTGAAAGGTGTCTTAGCTAAGCAGTGTCCTTCTGTATCTGTCTCAGCTACTTGGGAGGCCAAGATGGGAAGGTTAGTTGAATCCAGGTGTTCAAAACCAGCCTGGGCAACAAAGTCTGCCGTTACTGCAAACAAAATGCAATTGTTGTTATAATAAATAGCAGATCATCTTATCTTTGAGGAACTGTATAATAACCACCCATCATTTTAAAGATACTGGCCTTGATGCACATTCTGTTGTTGATCACGAGACCCCAGCAGGCAGGTAAGTGTGGTCACCACCCCCATTTTAATAGGTAGGAAGACAGGTTAGGAGAGGCTTGGCCAATTGTCTCCCAACAGCTACTAACTATAGCTAATTATGCGGTTTCACTCTGTGAAGCTGTGATGCTGTTGTTCAATGAAAAACTAGTCTAGGCATTGCTCTGATGATTTTTTCCCTCCCGGATGTGATTATTTTCTTAGATGTGTGACTTCAAGAGCAGCAGGTGAATGGGGTCCCACTGAGCTAGCTGAAGGCTTTAAGAGCAATGACTAAAGTTTTCCAGAAAAGGAACGCTGCCTCAAGGTTGCAAGAAAGAAATTACCCAAGTTCCTGGCTTGATGGCCAACCCTGCAAAGTTTAGACTTCACCGCTGTGTCATATCAACTGTTACCTGCTGACGTGAAGTCTAAGAATTCTGTGTTGGCCAGCTTCCATGGCTGTGCGCGTCAATTCCTTGCAGCAAATCTATTACTGGTTTGCTTTTGAAGAGCAATGGTGGATGCAGGAGAGCAGGTTGGGAGGTCAAGCCTCACTCATTCTTCTGCCCAGGGAAAGTCAGTTCCTGCTTAGAGGGTAGGACTCAGGTCCAGAGGATGTAAAAGGATCCTCACAGGCTCATGTGTTTGAATACTCGGTCCTCAGCTGGTGGCCTTGTCTTGGGAGGTTGTGGAACCTTTTGTAGTTGGGACCTTGCTGGAGGGAGTAGATCTCTAGGGATCCAGCCTTGACACTGACAGCCTGACTCTACTTCCTGTCCCATTTCTCTTCCTGATCCATGAAGATGTTCCTGCCACGGCTGTCACAAGCTCCCCTTGCCTGCCATGGCTGCTCTGCCACAGTGGACTGCCTTTCAAACCATGAGCAGAAATAAACATTTTATTGGGTCATTCTGTCACAGGCATGAGAAATCTCATAAACCTCTGAATCTCTTTCACCTCTCACCCAAAGGAGACTCCCACTGAGGTAGAGTAGAGAGATGTGGGAAAGGGCTGACTTGCTAAGAGATGTCCAGACAAAGGCAGCAGAGACCAAGAGCAGGTGATGTGTTTATTGCAGGACATCTGGTCCTGAGAATCAGGCTAGTTCTGGGGCCCCAGTGGAGGTACTTCTCTCAAAAGCCCAAGCCCAGGGCAGACAGATACAATAGACTCCAAACCAGTTACACACAAACAGAGAGACTGGTAAAGGAGATGGAGGGGCAGGAGCCGAAACATACACACACACACACACACACACACACACACACACACACACACACACACACATACACACACACACACACACAAATAACAAACGAATGTGCAGGTTCCTATGCTGGTTGAGAAAATGGCAGCTCCTCTTCTGCATCCAGCTCTTTCCTTCCTCTGTTTCCATGAGACATCCATCTGCTCAGAAAAGCCCTATCGCCGTTAAATCTGACTCAGTAGCGTGTGGCCAACCTTCCTGGCCGTCCCTGCTATGGTCTCTTGGATTGGCAAATGAGTCAAAGAGAACCAAGATGGCAGGCAAGGTGTGGTGGATACATCAGAGGCTGAAGCAGGAGGAGCAGGAGTTCAAGGCCAGCTTTGGCTCTGCACTAAGTTTGAGTGTAGCCTTAGCTACATCAGATCGATCTCAAAAAAAAAAAAAAAAAAAAAGTCCCTACCCCCACCAAAAGAAAACAAAAACCAACAGAGACACAATCGTTTCAAAAACTAAATTACAATTTGTTTCTGTGGTCTTTTGCACCTCCCTTCCAATTCTGATGGGTGAACAGCATGTCCCCTGACCAAGAAAAAAACAAACAAACAAAAAAACCCCAAAAACCAAACCAAACCAAAAAACCCAACCACAAGAACATCTTAAGCACAGGCTGTGAGTCATAGTCATAACATATTGCACATGGTGACAGTGTTCCTGAGCCCTCGCACTGCAAATCCCAGACATGGGCTTTTGCTCTAGCAATCTCTTGCCTGTCAACGCTGGTGTCATATACCACGTTAGTCCCTTCCTCCCCACTTTTCTAATATTCCACAGTATGACTACCCTTTAGTATTGGCCAAACTCAAGTCTGGGATCAGTTTAACCTCAGCACTAAAAGCAAGTGGTGGAGGGAAGTAAGGGCCAGTTCAAACCTTTGTCTCCTTCAAACAACATTCCCCCACCAGGGGGCAGTAATCCAAGTCCAATAGGCGAACACTTGCATCCCAGGGGTGGACTCTTGCAAAGTGAGCCTGAGAGGTGGTATCCCTCGCTGTTGTTATCCACCAGTTGGTCCCAAGTTGGATTAATAAAAGATACAGCCTCATGTGGGACAGACAGACAGTGTGGCAATTCAAACTTTTTGCTCCTACAGAATTTTCAAGTATCATAAAAATCCCTGACACGGTATGTAAACAAGATTTTTTTTTTTTTTTTCAGGATAGAAAGCTAGACTGTTCCAGGAAGCAGCAGCATGTGAAATAGCTAGAAGAATGGAAAGATTTGGGGTTCAAAAACAAAGGGCAGGCAAGATAGCCACTTACTGTGCCTTATGGGCTCAGTGCTCAGGCCTAAACACGGGCCATGGGACCCTTGGAGTGGAGCTAGGGAGAGAAAGACACTCAGGATGGATCTTCTAGGGACATAGACAGACGTGTCAGGTGCCCCTTCTTTTTCAGTGGTATGGCTATGAAAAGTAGTCTTTGAGAAGTCCGGATGTATGCAGTCCTCACTGTCCAAGTCTGATATGCTCCATCGGATCCGCAGTTCAGGGGAAAGGTCACAGAGCCATGTCTTTGTCCTCCAGGCATACACGGAAGGATTTCCCAGAGAGATGCTGTTGGGCGTATCCCTGGATGTTTTGTTCTGTTGATTTGTTTTTAAAAAGAGCAAAGACCCTCTCTACTTAAAGGTACTAGGTTCTCTGTCCCACCTGGATGAGCTCTCCTCTTAGGTATTTACTTCCTTTGTCTGGATCTTTCAGGATTCTCCCTGTGGTCCAAGTGTGGCCTAGCTGTCGAAACAGCCTGCAGGGAACATATGGCTGCCGCTGAAGTAGCTGCTTCCGTAGGAGGCCGTAAGGCAGTGCCTGGGTTCAGCTGCTATGGCCATCTGCATGCTAAGGGATGCAGGGACGGGCACAGGACACATATCCAAGGGCTGGAGGGTTGGGTATGGCGTGTGGAGGGATGGACCAGTGTCTCCTGAGAGCAGGCCCCCTGAACGGTGGGCCTGCAACGAGTCCCGATATGCCAAGCACAAGTCCTGCGCTGGACTCTGGAACTGGGCTAGAGTTGTTGGCGGTGGCTGGCTGAGAGTCGGGTAGGTGGGCGGTTGGAACAGCACTTGGGCGGGAGCTGATGATGAGCCCGGCACCATGGCCAGCGTCTGGCTCTTGACTGCAACGGCATCCTTGAGGACATTGTCATAGGCTCTGAAAGGAAAAGGCTCAAGTGAGTTTTGGAGATGCAAGGCCACTAGGCACCTGCTTACCTTCCTCGGTAAGTGGGACAGTGCCACACCACTCAACGATGACACATTATAACACAGCCACGGCTATCGACTTACTAGACTCAGGCCTCAGGTCTCAGCTTGCAGCTGTTTCTGTCCCCAAACCTCTCTGATCCTGTGCAAGAGTAGGCAAACTTGTCCCCGCAGCTCCTGAACCTCCTCCACACCTTGGCTGTTAAAGCCCCAGCAGGTAATTTGGGTCCCACTTGCTTCTGTTCACTCAGCACCCCAGCACTTGGCAGAGACCCTCCCCTCTGCTACTTTCTAGGTTCTTCAGGGCCCGCTCTATCCCCATCTGGGAGAATCTCTAGCAGCTACAAAGCAAACTGCCCCCTGGGGTTTGGAAGCAAGCAATGACAAGCAACACGAGCCTGGGGACTGATACTGGAGTAGCCATCATCGGTCAAAACAGGTTGTGTACTGACTTGGGGACGTTTTTGTTTGTTTGTTTGTTTGTTTGTTTTGAGACGTTTCTCTGTGTAGCCCTGGCTGTTCTGGAACTTGGTTGGCCTCAAACTCAGAGATCTGCCTGCCTCTGCCTCCCCAATGCTGACATTAAAGATGTGCACGCCCATCACCTGGCTTGACTTGGGGACTCTAAAAGTATACAATTGAAGACTCAGTCTAGGGAGCAGGGCTAACATCTTAGAGTGGGTCTCCGATATCACAGCAAAACTGCTGGCATTCGGATGTTGAGAGGTGGCTCTTTGGGGACTGAAAGTCTTCTGCTTCTGCTACCCAGACCCAGTCACTCAGGCCTGCATAGAGGTAGTCACTACCTGCTGGTGGAAGAGGGAGGTAACTGCTCAAGGGCTATTCAGATCTCTCTGCACTCCTCTTGGTAGCCATTATTGGTCTCTTTGGCTGCCAATCTCTATTTCACAGTGTTAGATCTAAAATTACCCACTGACCCCTTAAAAGAGGCTGTGATCTCTTAGCTGAAGCCACTTTGGACCTGGTTGGCTAAGTGGTCACTTTTGCAGCTTGCCTGAGAAAAGGAACTTATGAGAGAATGAATTCGCAAAATCACACTGGGACTTACATCAGTCAACCCAGATAGGATGGAGTTCAGTTGATAGAGTACTTGCCTAGCACGCATGAAGCTGAGTTTGACCCTTAGCAGTAAATCAACTGAGCATGGTGGCACACACCTGTAACATCAGCACTCAGGATGGAGGGGCAGAAAGATCGGATGTTCAAGGATAGCCCACTAGCTACATAGTGAGACTGAGTTACCCTGGGCTATGTGATACCCTGTCTCAATAGCAAAATACAACAATAGGATGAGTGTAGACATGAATATAGGAGCAGGTGCCCCCAGCCCTGTTCCTCTTTTCCCTCTCTCTCCAATCTTAAAAATGCAAAGAGAAACAACCAACTCTCAAAGCCCCATTCTTAGTTCTTTGTTTTTCCAAGACAGGGTTTCTCTGTGTAGCCCTGGTTGTCCTGGAACTCACTCTGTAGACCAGGCTGGCCTCGAACTCAGAAATCTGCCTGCCTCTGCCTCCGAAGTGCTGGGATTAAAGGCTTGTGCCACCACTGCCTGCATTCTTAGTTTTCTTTTTCTTTTCTTTTCTTTTTTTTTTTTTTGAGACAGTTTCATATTTCTCCTAAGCTGACCTCCAGTTTTCAATCCTCTGGCTTCAGTTTCCCAAGTGTTAAGGTTATAGTTGCATGCCGCCATACCCGCTTTCCAAATACCACTTCTGTCAGGGGTCACTCTGCTCATTTTGCCTGCAACACCTTATCTGGGGGAACTACTATCTGTCCCAGACTCAGAAAATCCCCACCCTAAAGTTAGTTCCACTCCCCCCCCCCCCCCAGCAAATAGAAGGTCAATATTTCAGAAATGTAGCCAATCAGGAGAGGACTTACACCAGCAGGATTTCGATACACGTGCTGAGATGCTCTAGGGAGTAGCTCGAGACCCTCTGCAAGTCTCTGGTCCAGTAGGGAGACAGCTGAAGGCAGATCCTGGAGGCCCCAACACAGGCTGCAGCAACCACGGAAGGCTGGAATTTGTAAAATATATGATCTGAAAGAAAATTCAGAAGGCATTAGTGCTGGAAAGTTGCCCCATTGAGTCTCTTGACTGGTCTGCCGAACAGCAGACAAATGAATCTGCTCAAGGGCTATGTAGTGTTAGCTTTTTACAAATGGGATAAGAAACTAGAAAAGATCAGGTGCCATTGTTTGGGCTTAAAGTTTTGGGATTCAGTTTGTGGCTTAGAGGGACAATTTTTTTTAAAACCTTGTCTATACTCCCAGAAAGGAAGTGTAGAGGGACAATTTTTTAAAACCTTGTCTACACTCCCAGAAAGCTTTAAGATGCTTGCTGACAGGCTATAAAAAGAATCATAAAAATCTTTCTTTCTCTTTTTTTGGTTATTATTGATGGACAGAGTCTGGCCAATGGCTGCTTGCACAGAAACAATGTCTGGTTCTCAGAAAGCACCAGAAATCTGATGAAAAAAAATGAATGGCTATATGAGCCTGATATTAATAAATTTATCTAGGCTTACAAAGTAATATTAAAGATATTTAAATCACATTTATTTATATTACTAGCAGGCACATGAAGTGTGTAAGATATTTGTACATGTGGCAGTCAGAGGACAACTTGCTAGAGTTAATTTTTTCCTTCTACCAAGTGGGATTCAGGGATCGAATTCAGCTCCATCTTCAGCTGAGTAATCTCACTGGCCCCAGAAATGTTCCGTTTTCTCTCTCTTTCTTTCTTTCTTTCTTTCTTTCTTTCTTTCTTGTTTATGTTTTGTTTTTGTTTGTTTTGTTTTGTTTTGTTTCAAGACAGGGTTTCTCTGTATAGCCCTGGCTGTCCTGGAACTCACTTTGTAGACCAGGCTGGCCTCGAACTCAGAAATCCTCCTGCCTCTGCTTCCAGAGTGCTGGGATTAAAGGTGTGCGCCACCACGCCCAGCTTAAGACCTCTGAAGATAGGTTAACAGGTACAGTGGACACTCCTGCACTTTTCAGGGATGATATCTGGTACATAACTATTTGCTATCAATTTGCTCATAACTTTGAATTACTTCAACTTATGCCTTTGAAAGTATCTATCAGTTTAGGGCAGAGTAGTTATAGGAAGAGCAATAGAGTCAGACTTCCAGGTTCAAATACTGTCACTGACCTTTGCGGGGGAAGTGACTTAACACTTCTTCTTCTTCTTCTTTTTTTTTTTTTAAGATTTATTTATTTATTTTATGTATATGAGTGGCCCATTGCTCTCTTCAGAGACACTAGAGAAGAGGGCATCAGATCTCATTATAGTTGATTGTGAGCCACCATGTGGTTGCTGGGATTTGAACTCAGGACCTCTGGAAGAGCAATCAGTGCTCTTAACCACTGAGCCATCTCTCTAGCTCTGACTTAACACTTCTTGAGTATAAATTTCCTCACTTATAAAATGGGAATGACCGAAACATCTTTGCAAGGGGTGTGTCTTAGTTAGGGTTGCTATTTCTGCGACGAAGCACCAAGAACAAAGCAACTTGGGGATGAAAGGGTTTATGTGACTTATATCCTAACTCAAAGTCCACTGACGGAAGCCAAGACAGGGACTCAAACAGGGGAGGAACCTGGAAGCAGGAGCTGATGCAGAGGCTATGGAGGAGTGCTCCCCGTGGGTTGCTAGGCCTGTTTTCTTATAGAATTCAGGACCACCATCCCACCCATAATAGGCTGGGTCCTCCTATATTAATCACTAATTAAGAAACTTCTTATAGCCCCATCTTATGGAGGTATCTTCTCAATTGAGGCTCTCTTCTCTCAGGTGACTTCATCTTGTGTCAAGCTGACGTAAAACTAGTCAGCACAGGGTCATTGCGAAGTTCAAATGAGTTAATGCATACAAAATTCTGCAGCAAGGCATACAGCAAGTGCCCAAATCACTGATATCCCTGCTCTGGGCTATTTGTCTTATGGTGTGGCAATAGTATTCTGACCAAACTTAGATTTAAAAATCTGTCTGTGAGGGCAGCAGTCATGGCTCGGCTTTATAGAATGTTTACGCAACAATCACGGGCTAGAATCCTAGCAACCACATAACAAGTTGGCCATCCTGCCATTCCCTGCAACCCCGACTGATGAGAGCAGAGATGGAAGAACACTGTAGTTTGCTGGTTTCTAGATGAGCTGAAAGCAAACCCCAGGGTCAAGAGACCCTGCCTCAAAGGAATAGGTAGAGCGATGGGCCTATCACTCTCTTCTGGTGTGTGTGTGTGTGTGTGTGTGTACAGAAGCCATCACTTTCTTCTATGTCATTATGATGAGATGCCTCAGTCTCTCTGTGGCTCCAAATTGCAAGGGGAACTGTTGGCTTAATGAGGCTTTTGTTTGAGTCCATGAGAAAATACACATACATACACACACACACGCACACACACACTCAGAAATACAGAGACACAGAAAGAGACAGACAGATAGACACTGCAAGTGTTGCTCCTTGGCAGCCATCTATCTTGCTTTTTTTTTTTTTTTTTTTTTTTGGTTTTTTGAGACAGGGTTTCTCTGTATTGCTCTGGCTGTCCTGGAACTCACTTTGTAGACCAGGCTGGCCTCGAACTCAGAAATCCACCTGCCTCTGCCTCCAAGTGCTGGGATTAAAGGTGTGCGCCACCACGCTCAGCTTATATCTTGCTTTTTGAGAGAGGGTCTCACACTGGAACCTGGGCCTTATTGATCATGCTGCTCACTAGCTAGCAAGCACCTGAGATTCTTCTGTCTCTGCCTCCCTATCTCTTGGATTGCAGGTGTGTCTGTCACTACGTCTGGCTTTCTCTGTGCATTCTAATGCCTGACTACAGAGCTCCTCACACGTTCACAGCAAGCACATTATAGCCTGGGCTGTCTTCCCAGCACTCCAGACACACCAACTTACTACTGCCAATGCAGATGTGAACACTGTCACCTGCCCCATCCTATTTAATCTGTGCAATGACAGCCCCTTGGGAATGATCTACTTGTGAGTTGGTGTGATTTAAAGGTTCCCATATGAAAACTTCCCAGGTGAGTTGCTGGTCTCTAGGTACTGGTGATGTTTGGGTAAGCTGCTATTTTGTTTCTGCATTATGCTGCTATAGCACTGAATATATCCTGCATTTCTTTGCAAAGATACGGGCATGGGGGTTTGAGGCATGAAAGAAGGCCCTCTCTAGATGGCACCCATCCCAGCCTCCCATGCCTTCAGCCCCCTGGCTCTATGCTCTCACCTTGCAGGGTAACTTCTAGGAAGTAGTGAGCATACTCCTTGAGGCACTCTTTGGTCTTTCGGAGGCAGGTGGTGGGCCAGGCGTGGCAGTGGTGGTCCTTCTGGCTGATGGAGGCCAAGAGGTAGTAGTCCAGAAAGTGGGCGGGCGTGGGCAGGCAAAGGTCCCAGCTGAAAGCCTCCAGGAGCAGAAGTTCTGTGGTCAGCAGCTCCTTCTTGGTGAGGGAGAAGTTTTGGCTGCTCAGGATCCTTGTATTGTTTATCTGCTCCAATTTAGGCACGCGGTCTTCCCTGTCTTCAAACTTACCTACGGGGAGGCAGAAGCACAACTTACTAGAGTAACTGAACCCAGGATAGCAAAATCTCACCTATGATGTCCGGATGGTGTTGACAATACAGACAGGAAGGAAGGGTAAGAGGGACTGCCCGGGAATAAAAGGTTGTATTTGGATCTGGAATCCTCAAGCCATCATGTCCTGCTATATCACTGTGATGAGATGTCTCAATCTTTCTGTGGCTCCAAATTGCAGGGGAAACTGATGGCTTAATGAGGCTTTTGTTTGTGTCCACGGAGAAAACGCAGAGAAAATGCAGACGAATGCTCAGATAGACGCCTAGAACATCCAAGGCACTGGAGAGCAGTCAGGGGCAGCTTTCAGGTTCCCACATTCTCTGTCTGGCCATCACCAGTCCAGGCAGAGCCATACAGCTTTGCAAGTCTGACCCCATCTTGCTAGGTGTGGAAGAGGCTGTCCACAGCTCGCCACTGTCTTCCATGGACCTCCTATTCTAACCATGCCAGTTTTAGTTTGAGTTGCCTTGGAAACAAGTTTGCTTGGAAGGTGATTTCAAAAAAAGACTGGCAAACTGGGGGGAGGCAAGAGGGAAAGGAAGAGAGCCCTAAAGAAATCATTGAGAGGTGCAGCGGTGGACACCTGGAGCCTGACCACATATGAAGGGATTCTGAAAAACAGTTAAAAATACAGGCTTTAGACCTTGGGTTATACCCTCAATAGCCATAAACAGGGGCTTCTCTAGCCCTAAGGGTCAAGACTAGAAGCTATTGGGGGACATGGTAGGCCCACTTGGTGAGGCTCTGCAGGGTGGAGGCCTCCAGACTAGGCACTGCTTTCTCAGGATACCACTTCACATCTGGTAGTGGATCCCATCTGTCTTAGCTAGGGTGTTACTGCTGTGAGCAGACACCATGACCAAGGCAACACTTATAAAGGACAACATTTAATTGGGGCTGGCTTACAGGCTCAGAGGTTCAGTCTATTTTCATCAAGGTGGGAGCATGGCAGCATCTAGGCAGGCATGGTGTAGGCAGAGCTGAGAGTTCTACATCTTCATCTGAAGGCTGCTAGTGGTAGACTCACTTCTAGGCATCGAGGACTACGGTATTAAAGCCCACACCCACAGTGACACGCCTACTCCAGCAAGGCCACACCTCCTAATAGCACCACTCCCTGGGCCAAGCATATTCAAACCATGATACTATCATTGGCAGGTCTTTGAAAGCACTACGTCTCCTGGCCTTGTCTGCAGAGCTCTGTAGCCCAGAAAACCCTTCTCCATCCCTTCTTCACTCAGCCAAGCTTGATGTATCCTTCACTTCCAAGTCACTGTCTTGGGCAAGCCTGCCCTAATTGAGCCACTTGAGGGTCAGCCTGGACCTGGTCACCTGTGATCTCCATGCAGCCTCATAGGGTGCAGAGCAGCTGCTGAGGGACCCTGTTGGGAGGGGCACAGATGCCTCATGGCTGTGGCCATTGACTCTCGGACCCCATTACTTACCAGCCTCTCTGGAAAGATTAGAAGCACCCACCCTAGGCTGCTCGGCAGACACTCCTATTCTAAATGCAAGGATGCTGGGGCAAAGCGAAATGAATCTCTGGGTGCCCTGGGATCTGTCTTATTAGGGACCCAGCAACAGCCCTGACAGCTGGGTGGAGATGAGAGGGTAATTGGATATATACACAACAGGGAGAACGCAGAGACCGCTCTTTCTGGTCAGGGCCAGTCTCCTTCCAGAGCGCAGTTTGCTGCTGCAGTGGGGATGCCCGCAGTGGGTGTGGCCTCCATGGAGAGCTTGGGGGCAGGGTAAGCACAAACTGTCCAAGCAGGGAAAAGCTTCTCTAAGGCTGCAATTGGTGTCCCACTGGCATGTGATGCTCATATCCAGTTCCCCTCTTCCTTACCCGAGGATGTGATCCCGTGGACCGAGGACCCTCCTCCTTTTTTTACTGCTCTCACTCATCCAGTGACTTTCTAAGCTTAGTTGAAAACCCTGTTAACATCACCACCTCCCGATTCTAAGACCTCCTGTAGGTGGACAAATGAGTGGATGGGCAGTTCTTCTCTCTTGCACGGGAACTATACTATTTGCAGTTTCTCTGGGGAGTTTATACCTCCTATGTTTTTCTCCAATAACCATATATAAATTTAACTTTTTGTTTGTTTTTTTTTTTTTTGAGACAGGGTTTCTCTGTGTATCCTTGGCTGTCCTGGAACTCACTTTGTAGACCAAAAAAGTTGTCTGTGAAGTCAGAAATCCGCTTGCCTCTGCCTCCCAAGTGTTGGAATTAAAGGCATGCACCACTACTGCCCGGCAAATTTAACTTTTTAACTTTTTAAATTTTCCTTTAAAGAGTAAAGAAAATCCAGGTGTGGTGGCACACGCCTTTAATCCCAGCACTCGGGAGGCAGAGGCAGGCAGATTTCTGAGTTTGAGGTCAGCCTGGTCTACAAAGTGAGTTCCAGGGCAGCCAGGGCTACACAGAGAAACCCTGTCTAGAAAAACCAAAACCAAACCAAACCAAAAAAGAGTAAAGAAAAATAAATTTTAAAGAATTTAAATTATTTTAAAAGAATTTTTAACCAGTTTTTTTTTTCTTTTTTTGTTTCATGTATTTTGAGACATGGTCTTATTATAGAGTTCTGGCTGGCCTCGAACTCAGAGATCCACCCACCTCTGCTTCCTAAGTGCTGGGATTAAAGGCATGTACAATCATACTCTTCTTTTTAGTAATTTTAATTATGTGTGTGTGTGTGTGACAGAGAGATAGATAGAGAGGCAGAGACAAAAACACACAGAGAGAAAGAGAGAGGCAGAGACAGAGAGAAAGACAGGCAGAGAGAGAGAGAGAGAGAGAGAGGGAGGGAGGGAGGGAGGGAAGGAGGGAGAGGGGAAGGGGTGGGAGAGAGGGGAGAGAGAGAGAGAGAGAGAGAGAGAGAGAGAGAGAGAGAGAGAGAGAAGGAGAGGGAGGGAGGGAAGGAGGGAGAGGGAGAGGGGAGGGGAGGGAGAGAGGGGAGAGGGAGAGAGAGAGAGAGAGAGAGAGAGAGAGAGAGAGAGAGAGAGAGAGCACACCCATGACTGCAAGGGCTCTCATGGGCCAAACAGTATCAGATCCCCTAAAGCTGCAGTTAAAGGTGGTTGTGGGTCCTGGGAACCAGTCTTCTGCCAAGAACATCACAAGTTCTTACCTACTGAGCCATCTTCCCAGCTCTTGACCCCCTTTTAAAACAAGTCAATTCAGTAATCATAAAAGAGTGCAATAGGCAAGACAATATATTTTAAATAAATCACTTAAAAAGCAACAATTTTGCCCCCAAATTGCCCAGCTTTCCCTGCACCTTATACAGAATTGAGCTCATCTTTGTCACATATACTAAATTAAACCCTGTCCCCTAATTTTGTCACATATACTAAATTAAGCCCTCTCCCCTAATTTGCTGCTGGTGATTGGATTCCCATCTTCATACATGCAAGGAAGCTCTACCACTGAGCCACACCCTTATCCCCATGAGTTATTTTTTGGGGGGTGGGGTGGGGTGGGTGGGTAGCCTGAACATAAAGTGGCAGAGTAAAGTTCCTAGCCCAGGCAGACTGTACACTGTGCTGATAGGGGGCCCTGAGACTGCGGCAGCATCACTGGCAGCCAATCATTTATCTGGAGGCACCAGCTGATGGGTTCAATCAGATTAGTTTCCTCTGCCCCCCACCCCCTGCTTTTCAAACCTTTCACAACCTTGCTACCAGGCCTCAGAGGATTAACCCCCAAAGGAGGGGTCACAGCTTACAGAGAAGAGATCTCCCTTTCCTGGCTCCTTCTACTCCCCATATGTATAGGGGAGGCCTCTGGGGGCGGGGGGACCCTCCACATTGCAGGCTGCAGCCAGGCAGGGCTGCGTCTGAATCCTCAATGAGTTTGCTCTGTTGCTAGTGGCCTGAAACCCCACAGGCTGTTCTTTTGTTTATGACTAGGAATATACCCCATGTGGAAAGAGACCGAGCCTGCAGAATGGAAAGTGCTTCTCCAGCACCCAGCACACAGAACGCCACTGTGTCTCTCCATGCTGAGTCCTCAAAGGGACAGCTAGCATTCCCAGGGCTCCACACACAGATGATGAGAGATGTGGTCTCCAGCCCCAGAAGCGCCTCCAGAGTTCCTGCTCCTCGTTGTTACCTACAATGACTTCAGCTTCCACATTGTTTCCTAACATACACACACTTAGCAGCCAGGAAGGGCTGTGTGAGTTTCCTAGCTTTGCACGCGCCCAGCAGACATCTCCTCCCCTCCTCCCACATCTTAAGAGGTCTAGCCCTTTGTCCCCAGTGCTGCCACCGGCAAGCACCATGATATTTAGCTGCTTCCTCTTTGCGGGCAAAATGCACAGAAGGCTTGTCTGTAAGTCATCAAGGCTGCACCCAGACAGATGGCAGGACACAAACAGGGGTCAGACAAAGGCCAGTCTTCCTTGGCAAACTTTTAATTTTGAAAGTCTTTTAATCAATAGAAATCAGAGACTGAGGAACACACACAGCTCTTCAACACCCCCTACCCGCCCCCTTTTCCCAGCTGTAGACAGTTGCTTCACACTACATTTCTGTGTGTTGTATATAAATACTGGCTTTGCAAATATCTGATGGGATTTGCCACCATCCCCAGCACCCCAATATCTCTCCCCGAGAATATCTTCCTACAAACAGTAAGAAATTAGTAGCATTAGTATGCCACGCTGAACCAAACATCCTATCTTTTGTTCTTGAGACAGGGTCTCATGTAGCACAGGATGGCCTTAAAGTCACTCTGTGATTGAGACTGTCTTTGAATTTTGGTCCTCTTGCCTCTACCTCCAAAGTGCTGGGATAGAAGCCTGCCAGCAATAACATTCTTTGTTTGTTTGTTTGTTTTTTGAGACAGGGTTTCTCTGTGTAGCCCTGGCTATCCTGGAACTCACTTTGTAGACCAGGCTGGCCTCGAACTCAGAAATCCGCCTGCCTCTGCCTCCCAAGTGCTGGGACTAAAGGCATGCGCCACCACAGCCCAGCCAGCAATAACATTCTTATGTTCAGTCAATATTTGACTGCTCCAGGGATTCCGAAACACATTTTCTATCCCAGTTTGTTTTGGATCCCAGAGCCAAACTAGGTTCACACAATGAGTCTAAAATCTTTTTGGTCTTATTTCTTGGTGTTTTGGGAACATAGAGCCCAGCTATCTTTTAAAATGTTCCCCATTCTTATTGGCTGGATTGCTTCCTTTCCAGTGTGCAGGAAAAGCACAGAGGCGATGTCCAGTCCTCCATGCTGAGTCACACTGGGATTGACAGATATGGTCGATGTATCCCAGCCCCAGACAGGCCAGGTTCTATTTCCCAGCTAAGGTGAGAACATGGGTTCTTTCTAAAGATTTCTCCCTCTCCCCGTGAGATTCACAAGTAACCCGGTGACACCCAGAGATGGAATATCCTGTTCTCCAACAACTCTGTTTCACAAGCTCGTCATCTGTGGATGATATTTTCCTGAATAAATTATTACTCTGGCATGGAAAAGGATGTTTTGCGAATGCTGTGATTTCACAGACATTTTTCCTTTTCATTTTCTCCTTGTCTCAATTTTAATGGCTAAGAGTCCTCTTGACATCTTGTTTGTTTGAGACAAGGTTTCTCTGTGTAGCCCTGGTGTACTAGGATTCACTTTGTTAGACCAGGCTTGCCTGAAAAACTCACAGAGGTCTGCCTGCCTCTACCTCCTGAGAGCTGGGATTAAAGGCAGGTGCCACCACTTTCTAATACTAAAAGCAATCGTGGTCATATAGAAGAACTCACAATGTCTCCCAGCAATCAGGTATGTAAGCAAAGTACTTTCTATGTTCCATTCGCACACTTAGCTACTGTCTTAGTTAAGGTTTTACTGCTGTGAACAGACACCATGACCAAGGCAAGTCTTATAAGAAACAACATTTAATTGGGGCTGGCTTACAGGTTCAGAGGTTCAGTCCATTATCATCACGGTGGGAGCATGGCAGCATCCAGGCAGTCATGGTACAGGCAGAGCTGAGAGTTCAACATCTTCATCCAAAGGCTGCTAGTGGAAGACTGACTTCCAGGAACTAGGGTGAGGGTCTTAAGCCCACACCCACAGTGACACACCCACTCCAACCAGGTCTCACCTATTCCAACAAGGCCACACCTCCAGATGGTGCCACTCCCTGGCCCAAGAATATACAAACCATCACAGCTACTATACCTGGGTTGCCTTAAACTCCCTTTAAAGACACTTATATTGTATGTAAGAATGTTTTGTCTGCCTGTATTTTTGTATATCACATGCATGCCTGTTAGGAGAGGGTATTGGATTCTTTGGAACTGGAATTATAGATGGTTTCCAGGAAGGAAAGTGTTGAAATAACCCTGTGAACACACCATTCAGCTCCAACAGTCATGCTACCTATGTTGCCTCCAAAAGAAAAACAAATTAAGTTTTATTTTATTTTAGGAGTGTGAATGTTTTGCCGGAAGGTGTGTATGGACATCACAGGTGTGCCTGGTACCCTCAGAGGTCAGAAGATGGCATAGGATCCCCTGGAATAGGAGTTATGGGTGCTCATGAGACACTATGTAGGTGAGGGAACGGAACCAAGGTCCTGTGCAAAAGGAGCCATCTCTCCCCAAATTCTTAAACAAACACACACAGAGAAGTTCCTAAGAAACATTAGTATCTGCTGCCCCAAGCTCCATGCCTTTTCTCACATGCTCAGGATACGGCCAGTTTGGCCCCCACATCCTTTTATGGTTGGCAGGATGAGAGACTCACTCAGGGTCCTTGTGGCCTGAGTGGTGCTAAGTAAGCCTAGGCTCAGAGTGGGCCAGAGTTTCTTGGCTAAAAAAGAAACGGGTTTTAAAGCAGCAAGAGCTGGCGATGCTTCTGAAAACAGATCCACTTGTCATCCGGAACGCTGGTCTCCATTAAAAAAAAACAAACCTCTCTGCCCTCATCTGAGTACAAGAGCCATAATTGGATCAGGAGTCGGGACTCAGTGGTCTCCTGGAAGAACTATAGCAGCTGGTGACCTCCTGACCGGTGTGGTGGTGATGAGGACAAGAGAGGCGAGCTGGGTTAGAGAGACAGAAAGCTGCTGCTGGCTTTGCCTCATGTCCACGTGAATCCTGACAGCTTTCTAGATAAGTGTAGGAAACACCAGGTAGCAGAGGCAGGAACCTCACCACAGGTAAAGAGCTTTCTTGTCTCTCCTGCAGGGGACTTGGGTGGAAAGCCCCTTACCAGGTTGCAGCAGCCCTTGCCAGGGAGGGTGAGGTCAGAGTGCCAGAAGTGGCAGCCAAGCAGGGCAGCTAACAAGAAATCCCTGAGCTATCAATTCTTTTTTTTCCCTGTCTTCTCTCTCTCTCTCTCTCTCTCTCTCTCTCTCTCTCTCTCTCTCTCTCTCTCTCTCTCTCTCTCTCTCTCCTCAGAGCAGAGAGATGTGATCATCAGGACCAGGACAACACAGCCAGCTTTATTGATGGCAGTGGACCCAGTGACCAGAGAGAGTTTCTGGAAGACACCCTCCCTTGAGGCTCAAGTTTCCTATGCCCACTTAGTTACCTTCGTGTGAATTTGAGCAGTTAAGCTGATGGCTCACAGGGCAGCGGAGAAGGCTCAAGGGACATCCCAGGGAATATACCAGACAAAGGAACCCCTGACACTCGGGGTGTGCCCGTCAGCGGTAGCAGCTGCTGCTGTATTATTTCCAGAATATGATATTTATTTTATTTTATTTTTTTGTACCAGGGAGTCCTGTCAGTTGGGCACAGATGAGCTGCTAGTGTGGTAGCTAATGTCAGAAGATATTTTCTTCTTAAAAGTAATAGAAATCGTTCCAACACAGGGCACCTTCAGCTTCATCCCACTGCGCAGGCTGTACTGGGTTGGGAGAGTGGAAGCTGCAGTCCCAGCCTCCTTCCTTATCTATGGCACCTTGAACTCGGCCAGTTGGTAATTACAATGCCCAGAGGATAGAACTGAGACAGAGAGCAGTGTTGGCTCTGAATCTTTCCCCAGATCTCATGTCTCCTCAGGGATGGGGTTGCTTCCATCCAGTGGTTAGCACACAAGACAGAGAGAGAATCTGTCCACCAAGCTGTCATTTATGGGAGGTGGATTCTTGGTTTTTTGCTGCGCCCCACTTGCTATGCAGTAGGCACTCTCCCTCTCTGCCCCCCAACCTGGCTACCCTGCATCCAAGAAGGATCAACCCTGGCTGCTCGCTTCACATCTGCTATGAAAACCACCAGAGAGCAGAGAGCAGCTTCTGGCCTAAGGATGGTACTCAGCAGATAGCTTTGTTTTGTTTTTGTTTGTTTGTTTGTTTTTCATAAATGAGCAAATGGTTTTAAAGTCTAGAACTTTCTATATCACAAGCATGAACCTCATATACATGGTCCCAAGGCAACCCACAGTTTTTGAGGATGACTGTGGGTGTAGGTTTCCCATAGGCCTGGGTGTGAGGCCAACTGCAGCCTCTTCCTGTCTAGTCACCACCCTGAGCTCCACAAACACTTTCCTCTTCCATTTCCCTTATGCTGATGAGCGATGGGATTCCAGGGCTTTTCTAGGGAAAACTGTGTGATCAACAGGAAGCTGCTCTTTCTATGAACAATAGAATTTAAATAAAAAGTGTGGCAGACTACCAAGATACATTCAGGTGAAGGTATCCTTCACCTGAAAACCACACAAAAACCACACACACACACACACACACACACACACACACACACACACACAGCCAACACCAGCCTTTTTGTTGTTAATGGTGGCAGTTAGGGAGGGTACTTCCTACTCTTTCCCCAAGGCAGGGAACAAGAAGTCTCTTTCCAGGAACTGGGACACAGATGGAGCAATATGGCTGAAAAGCTGATCAGACACTAGCCCAGAAACCACTTGAGGACATCATTCTGAAGACACTGTTCACCACATAGCATAGCACAGCAGTCAGGACACACTGAAGACATGCACACTACAAGACCTTAGAGCCTCAGCCAGGTCACTGCCATATACTCTGGGCTTAGTCTCAGCCTCTTGGGCCTATGCTTTCTGGCCCTGGCCTGTGACATGGGAATAATGAGATGAGTTGAGGTGGCATGCTGGGTTCGTGTACAGGGAATGGAGCTCTTTCTAGATCCTGCTTCATCCAGAATTTGCAGCATCCTCAGTTATAGGTACAAGGATGGATTTCTGGATATACCTTGATAAAGAGTCAGAGAGCCAGGGACAAAGAGAAAAAGGGCCCTCTACATCAGTGTTCTGTGCTCTGTGGGAAAGAAAGGCAGCTGTGACAGCCACAGAGCTTGGGGACCAGGCAGCCCCCAACCCCACTGTTCCTATGGGCCTGCTGCAGCTGGGTACAAGATCTCTGGTCTCTGGGAAGATGTTGAAACTAGGATCATCCTGGAGGGACAAACTTTCAGTACCACGGTCCTTGAGCTTTGGAGCTTTGAGCTCATCTGGCATGAAGGTGGACTTGAGACCCCTGCCTGGCTGGACTGCCTCCTCCCTTAATAACAAAGAGAAAGCTCCCTTCCTCTTCCTCATCTCTCTGAAGAGCAAAGGCACTCAGTCGATGGCTGTCTCCAGTGTGTGCTTACGGCAGGCAGGATAAATAATGCATGAATGGACCTACGGACGGACAGACGGACGGATGGGTGGAGGAATGAGAGCCAGCACACTTCCGATGGCCGGAATCAATTCCTGAGGCCCGTTTAGGGCGGAGCCGAGAGGCTGTGAGTATCTGTTTTCCTCAAGAGGAAATTGTGGAAATGCCTCCCAGGGTTGGTGGTGGCATCTGGCCAGTTGGGTCACACACAGGCTTCCCTTCTCACTGCGAGGACGTCGCTGCCTCAGGATGCAGAAATAGGAATGATGACTTCATAGGGTAGCCTGAGCCAATCCCTGGTTCCATTGTGTCCCACTTTATAAGTGACCTAAATAACTCTAGGGACTGAAATCCAGGATTATGCGATAGGAGACATTTGTCACATGCGTGGCTGGCACCAGGGCGAGGGTGGGGTAAGGGCTTTGTGTGGGAGAGCAGGGTCCTGGCATGAATCAAGCTCCTTTAGTGACTGCTGAGTATAACGCCCATTCCCACTCACACGGGCTGGGTCTGATGGGGCTTCTGGTACCGAACAACAGCAAACCAAGTTGCAGGGCCAAAGGTGTAGAAACCAGAGGCCCTGGATCTTTTGTTCCAACCTCTGCTGGGAGCAGAAACAAGGAACAAGAGAGGCAACACGGCCACTGCTATGAGTTACGGAGAGCCACTTCCTGACACAGGGACAGTCCTGAGGGCTGACACAATCTTTCAGTCAATGTGGGTCTTTGGCTCAGGAAGGGGAGGACTGGGGAGCCTGCACAACCTGTCTGCTGACCTGTGTCTTCCTGGTACCACCAAGCACAGAGGTGAATGGCAAAGGCTGCAGCTGTGAGCCCAGACCTACCAGGCCATTTCAAGTCACCTGCTTGGTCCCCCTTTCTTCTGTCCTTTTTAGAAAAGTTCCTGATGTCTTGAGCCTTGGTTTCTACCTCTGTTTAAGTAGGGAAATAGCGACTATCTCCTTAGGATTTGTTTGGGAATTAACTGAGTAACAATGTATAAAAATTAGAAAGCTTCACATAGCACATAAACTCTCAACAATCAGTAGTGATTCCATTTACCACACAAGGCTCACCTTCCACCTCCACATTCTGATGATGGAGGGAATATAGTGAAGCCTTAAGACACTTCTATTTTTTTTTATTGTTTTTTTTTTCTGTTTTTTAAATTTCCACAAGAAACAGAGCTCACTCTCCCACAGAGGAAAAACATCTTTAGCTCCTCAGAGGGTGAGGCACCGCTGAAGGGAACTGAGACTCCAGAAGTGGCAAAGTATAACTCTCATAGAAGATTCCAGGATATGAGCCTGCAGAGTCCAGGAATATCCTGGCAGGAACCTGCCTTTAACAAGTGCCCACAAGTCAGGAGATGTCAGATTTTCCTAGAAGAGTCCCAGAAACCCCACCATGTCTGGTGACAAAGAGGAGCCTTTTCCTGTCTAGACATCAAAATGCTTGTAATTAAAATTAAGACGTGAAAGGGGAGAGGCAACACATACTTCCTAAAGCCAATCTTAAAAACTCTGATGTTAACACAACAAATACAGCCGCAAGTCCTCCTCTCACCACCAGGGCGGCGTACTTCTCTTGAGAATGAAATGGTTTTTAGTGCAGACTACAACCCAGTAGTTGGTTAGTGTGGGGTGGGGGGAGGAAGGCGCAGCTGAAGGAGAAGCTGCTGTGACCAAGGCTCACCTCACCCTGAGGCTAAAAATGGAACTGTTACCCCATGAAGCTAAGCATCCCAAGAAGGCAGGGCATAGCTGTCATCTAGAAAACTCTCAGCATGGCTTTCCTGGAGAGCACAGGTATGTAATAAACAAGGACTTCTTTCAGGATGTCAGTAGGAAACAAGACGATTGGGCACAAGGGAGGGAGGGAGTAGCTTAGCGATATATTGAAAGCTTAGCATCAGGAGGCCCTGGGTTTGGTCCCAAGCCCTCAAAACAAAAGGAGAATGGGCATACGGTAGACTTGGCATTGATAAGGTGCAGAATGTGGTCAAGATGCCAATACTTGGTGCTGGAGTGACGCCTCCGCAGTTAAAAGCTCTGGTTGCCCTTCCAAAGGACCTGGGTTCAATTCCCAGGACTGACATGGCAGCTTCAAGCTGTCTGTCGCTTAGTTCTAGAGTATCTGAAGCCTTCTTAAACTTTAAGAATTATTTATTTTGTTTTATGATTGTTTTGCCTGCATATATGTACGTGCATCATGTGTGCACCTGGTGTCTGTGGAGGTCAGAGATGTGTCAGATCCTCTGGCACCAGAGGTACAGATGGTTGTGAGCCACCATGTGGGTGCTGGAAGTCAAACCACTGAGCCATCTCTCCAGCCCCTTCAGGCCCTTTTTAAGCCTCCATGAGCACAGCAGCGCATGGTGCGCACACATACATACAGGTAAAACAAAAACAAAAACACAAAGACAAGCAAACAAAAACCCTCGCACACATACAAGAAAAAAAAATTAAAAATATGCAAACATTCACCACAGAGGGAGTTTATAGCTGAGCCCACCACCAGCATGATACCAGCTCTCAGGTATCATGGAAGGCACCTGACTCCAGTGTTCTGCTCACTGTGCAAACTGCTTACCCCCTAACAGCAAGGACACCTTGCTCTCTTAGAAGGCTTTGCTTTTGTGTTGCCAATGCAGGCCTAAGCCTGTATCTTTAGGAGAGTTTTTTTGAACAACTTGAGGATGGGGTTCAGTTTATTTTATGGCCCACTCTCAGCCCAATGCCTGGCACAGGGCCCACTCTCTGTCAAATAGGTACAAGGTTCTAGGGCTCCCGGTCTTCATCCAGGGGTGCTGTGGGCATCACTTCCATTCATTACCACCTCTCTAGAGCCCATAGTGTCCCTTATAGAATGGGGGAGGGGTCCTAGCACCTGTGTGGGGTGACAGCTATTGAAAACTGCACATTAATCAGGTCAAGCAGTTGAAATCTAAGACTTGCTGGGAAGCAGGAGCAGCAAATATTCAGGACCTCAGTTCCCAGACAAACAGGTCTAGGCTCTAACCTGCTAAGGCATTTTGTACAGTTTAAGAGCTTCTGGCCCACTCAGCTGTCTGACAGGCAGCTCACACACAAAATCCCTCTCCTGAAATGGCTCCAAGCCTGCCAGCGGCAGAGATGGGAACAGGGAATGGAAAATCACCATGTCCTCTGCTCTCTGGGCTGTCATGTTTGAGCTGCTGCTAGCAATCTGCTCTACACGGCTCTCAACAGAGAGACCAGCCCTTCCAGGCTTCGTGGCCACCACCCAAAGGAGCCACGGACACTGTAGCAGCTTTTGCGTGGCACTGTGTGTGTGTGTGTGTGTGTGTGTGTGTGTGTGTGTGTGTGTGTGTGTGTGTGTATAGAGGGGTAGGGATGATGCACAAAATATAAGGCCCCGTTGTGACCCCATCCCTGAGTGCTGAAACTTTTGCAAATGTTTCCATGGCAGGACAAAGGAAATGGAGTTCTTCCTAGTGAGCTATGAGGAAAACAGTAAGTGTGCTCCCCCCACCCCCCACCCCCAGTATTTCCAGTATCTGTTTCCTTGGAGACTTGGGTTTGACTCTGGCAAGAAGTCTCACACCTTGCCAGAAACCTGGGGGGCGGGAATCATCTCTTTGTTCTCAAGTTCCCTAACACTGTGACCCTTTAATACAGTTCCTCCTGTTGTGGTGTCCTTCAACCATAAAATTATTTTTTTGTTGATGCTTCGTAACTGTATTTTTGCTGCTGTTATGAATTGTAAAGCAAATATCTGACATACAGAATGTCTGATATTCAACCCTTGTGAAAGGGTCCTTTGACCTCCAACGGAGTCTTGACCCGCAGGTTGAGAACTGCTGCTTCAATGAGTGCCTCGGAGGCATCTTAAGCATTCTTAGCTCTGGGGGCGGGAAGGGGTAAGGTAATGGGGTGGAGGGGGAAGCTGTTGTGCTCAGCCTTCCCAGGCTTACTTCATCACAGCCTACCACAAGGGATTAAGACAGCTTTCAAGTTTCAGAAATCTTCAGCAAGATCTCCAAAGGGTGCCCCCCTCCCACTCCGTTGCCGGAGCAGCAGCTCCGCAGAGGCAGTAGTTATTGAGTGATCAAAGCAGGGGTGGGGCACACGGGTTAGGGGGACACTGGGGTTGTGTGAAGGTGATTTCCTGGGGGAAGGCCAGGCTTTTCCTATAATCTCCTGAGATCCTTAGGCAGGAGCCTGGCAGGCAATCGCCTTTACTGGTTTCTGCCGGAAGAGACAAGACTATTGATTTCCGCTTTAAAGAGCCCTAAAAGCAGCTAATATCTTTCCATCCCTTCTTTGAACATCCAAGACAGGGCAAGAGATGTGTGTAAAATGGAAATGCACCCTCAAGAGTGAGGGTTGGCCACCAGGGCACCCTGATGAGAGCCGGGGGCAGGCAGACACACCACTCAGCTTTGACAATTTATAGCTTAGGTGGGGCCTTTATTGATGGGAGTGGAACATGCTTACAACCCTAGTATGCAGGAGGATGAAGCAGGGGGATGGAGAACTTGAAGCCAGCCTAGGTCCAGGCTAGTCTGTTCAACAGAAAAAAAAATTTTTTTTTCTTCAAAACAAACAAAAGGGGAGCACTTAGACCTATCTCCTAGTTCAGTTCAAACTCCTACCAACATATTTGAAATCGAATTTCATTTTTATTTATGGGATGAGTGTCTACATATACCATATGATGTGTGCAGTGGCCAAGGAGGCCAGAATAAGGCATCAAATCCCCTGGAACTAGAGTTATAAAAATTGTGACCTGTCATATCTGTACTGGGAGCCAAACCTGAGTCCCCTGCAGGAGCAGCACATGCTCTCAACAGCTGAGCCGCCACTGTAGCACTCAATGACAAAATCTGGAACATGCACCCCCCCCCATCTCTGTCTCTCTGTCTGTCTCTGTATGTCTCTGTTTCTCTGTCTCTGTGATATTGGGGATTGAGCCTGGGGCCTCACGTACGATAGGCAAATACTCTACCATCTAGCTACGTCTCCAGCCCCTTGCTTGCCCTATGGCCAAAAGATTCTGCTTGTGGGACAGGACTCCATCTTACAGACAGACTCCCATAAGCAGGGGAAGCTACAAGACAGTAGCTATCTGGCTGTAAACTGCCGGGGAAAAGGTGGACACCCACCTAAAGTCTCACCAATAGAGAGCTCATTCAATAGATGCTGCTGATAAAAATGGAGGATTTATAGCCAAGAAAGAGCACAGGAAACTCCCTCACAGACTGAAGGAGGCACTGAGGATAAGAGCCCACTTAGGCACGTTTATTAATTTAATATTTGCGTGTTTATTTACTTGCTTATTTATTGTTGTGTGTGGCACAGGTGCTACAAGGACAGCACACATGGAGGCCAGAAGACAACTGGAAAATCAGTTCTTCTCTTCTCCCGTTACATGGGTTGGCTCCTCAGAACCTATGTGAAGGGCGTTTTACAAACTGCTTTTACCTGCTGAGGCATCTCACAGGCCCCAGTGAGGTGAATTTATCCTGATGAGTTTTTGTTCCTCATGAAGGACACATTCTATAAAGTCACCTTGAACCACTGTCCTTAGGATGAAGAGATGGGGAACAACCACACACATTTCATCAGCCAGTCAACGCATAGCTTATATAACTTTGTATTGTTTATTTCCATTTAACAGGACGTGTTGATGATTCTTTAACATTGAACTCGGGGGCATAAAAGCACAAGAAATGTCTGGGAGGTAATACATATACCTTCTCCAAGAGACACAACACAGCTTTCCGGAGCCTAGGAAACAGAACAGTAGCCTTGGGAGGCTTGGGGGTAGGGATGGGGGGTGCAGGGGGTGGGCAACTGAAACAGCAGAGCCGTCAATATAATCCACAAACATTGAGGAAACACAGCCCTAACCCATACACAGAAGAATACTTGTTTACCACAGGAGAGATGAAAGAAAGGCAGAGTCCGGCCCCCTTCCATCTCAGCTGGGAATACACATAAAGGGCAATTAACAGTTCCAATGCTCTGCCCATGTGCACGCCTAAAAGCATTCCGCATTGATTTTTGCTTAATTTTTGTTTCTTAAATGAAGGGCTGGGAGTGGAGCTCAACAGCAGAGTGTTTGCCGAGCACACACAAGGCCTTGTGTGCAATTCCCCAGCACCAGAGGGGTGGATGTCAAACTTGGGAGCCTTAAGTGCAGAGTCATTGGCTGCTGAGGATCAGCTGACCGTGTGCCTGTACAGACATAGAACAGCTCCACAAAAAACACACGAGATCAGTTTGAAGCAAGATATGGAAGCCTTCCAGAACTTTCCTCTGTCCAGTAGAGTGGACGGTGATTGTTATTTTATCCTTTGGCTCTCACATCTAAGTGATAAAGCGTTTTTAATTTTAAAGACCTATTCTGAGTCGATAGGTCTCTGTGCAGGTGAGCTACAGGCTGACTCTGGGCTAAAAAACCCTCTCTAAGAAAGGACCCCATTCAGACAGAGAGATCACAGGTTCACCTCCCACACTTCTCTCTCCTGGGGACTCCTGGGGATGGGATAGGGGCCGGACATGACAGCCATCAAAGACCTCAGTCTCACCTGTTAAAAACTAAGACGAGGGGCTGATGAAATGGCGCTTGCTGCCAAGCCAGATGACCTGAGTTTGATCCCCAGGGCTCAGGGTGGAAGGAGAAGGATCCTTCTACGAACTGTCCTCAGCCCTCCGCATGCACAGCATGGAATGCGAGCATGGAATTCAGATGTGTGCGAATGCACACGTGAACACGTGCACACACGCACACTGTCAGAACTTGACCCTAACAGGCAGGAGGACCATTATCCCACTACCCCCACCTCCCATGGCTTTCCAGACCTGAGGTGGTCAGCCAGGGGCCGGATGGACTTCTAGCTCGCAGGAAACCACTCGGCAATGAGCACTGTTTTCCCAGGGAGGGTGTGGGATCCTGGAAGTGGCCATGAAAGGCAACAGAAATCTGTGTAGACAAAGCCCGTGGGGTTGAAAGAGGGGGAAGAACGGAGAAGGCTCGTGAGAGGGAGCCTGGCTTTGTGTTTACTGGGGTTTAAGAGGATATGACAATCTATAGCTTGTCTTCCGGCCAGGAAATGAGTTTCTCTCTTCCCTTCAGTTATGAAGACACACCAAGTCAGAAAGAATATAATCCACTTTGTGGGCATGAACTCTGAGTACAGGAGGACATTAACATTTTGTGGTTGGTACTTCTGTAGCATAGATATAATTTTTAAAAGTGTTACTGTAGATGCATACTCACGTTTGTTCATGATGTTTATGCAAGCCATGGGGTGCATGGAAGGCTCAGGACAGTTTGGTGGAGCAGTTTATCTACATTATAGTTTGAGGTTTATGGACTCAGGTCACTGACTTCAAGTTGCAAGCACCTTTACCCACAGAGCTGTCTCAGCAGCCATTAGTTTTCTTTTTTAATCATTTTTTTAAATAATAGAAACACCTTTCTTTTAAAAAAAAAATGCCATTAGGCCTTACATCCAAGGCCATGGGATCTGATACAAAGGGCACTCTGGCTTCTCTGGCTTTCTGACCGAAGCCACTCTCTCTGTCCAGGGCTAAGGACTCAGCAGTCTAAGTTACTTTTGAGCGTCAGCTCCTGGTGTCTTCAGGGTCTCCAGAGGACTCAACGCAGCCTTAACTCATGACCTGGAAAGGGCTCCCACTGAGACGTGTGCCTGAGTGTTCACAGCAGCCTCAGAAAAGTGAAAGCCACCAAGGGTCTGTGGGCAGAGGACTGGTCATTCACAGTGGACATGAACTGAGTCAGCAGGAGATCTGATACGAGCTATAGCACGACACACGGAAAACACTGCTCCCGCACTGTGTGGTCCTCCCAGAGTGCACAGGCCACAGAGCCAGAAGCCAGGATAGTGGTGGTCAAGGCTGCGGAGTTAAGGGAAGTGCCTGGCTATCAGAACAAGCGCTCCATCACTGAGCTACACTCTCAGCCCCCCTCTTTTACTTTTTTTTTTTTTTTTGAGACAGTGTTTCACTAAATTACTCACTTGTAGCCCAGGCTAGCCTTCAATTCACTTGTTTGTAGCACAGGCTAACCTTGAGTCTGCCTAAGCCTCTGGAATACTTAGGATTAGAGGCCTGAGCTGCCATCATCACAAGGGATTAAAAAAAAAAGTGTTCTAGACATAGACAGAGTGAGAACGGCACACTTGATGGAAAGGATGCATTAAGTCCCATTGATCTGTACGCTTTAAAGTGGCTAAACTGGTGACATATTACGATTTCAATCTTAACTATAACACAAATATAAAACAAAAACAAAACCACAAAACCCTCACAAAGCTGTGTGACTTTGGGGAAAGTTACACAGCCTCTCCGAGCCTAAAAACCATAGGCATATGAAACATGCCCTCCCACGCTGGTTGGAGGAAGAGACCAGGACAGAATAAAACAGAGGTGCTTGGAATAATTATCAGGATGCGATGACGCAGTTCACCAGAGGTTTGGAAGTTTCCATGTTGTCAAATAATCCTTTTAACTAAGAGGGAACACCAAAAAGACAGTTGGGGGATGGAGGACAGGTAAGATGAAAGGTAAGAAGGAGGATGGCTCTATAGTACATTTGCTGTTTTGTTTTTATTATTGGCACAGGGTCTCAATATGCAGCCCTGGCTGGCTTAGAACTCACTATGGAGATCAAACTGGCCTTGAACTCACAGAGAAATGCTTGCCTCTGCCTCCACAATCTCAGGGCTTAGATTAAAGATTTGTGATACCATGATGTTTATTGGGGGGCCATGGGAGGGGGGGAGGGGCGGATTGCACATGCTTAGGCAAGTTCTCCACTGCCAAACTCTAACCCCAGCCCTGTATGATGCTTATGAGTCTATACTGGGTTGAAGTAGGAGGTACAATTAACTCAGTCATAGAGACTAAGGGGCTGCTTTGCCATATGTTGGCTGTGTGATGACCTAAGATTCTTGCTGTTCTGCCTCATCCTGCAAGCCTAGGCCCTTGCTCGTTTTATGAGAACAGAGGGACCTTAGGTGGGAGAGAACTCCCAGCTATGCAAATTCCGTATCGGCAAACAGCTTCATAAGAACTCAGAAGTTGGAGTTGGGAAGACGACTCAGCCAGTAAAGAGTACCAAGGTTGGATCCCCCTCATCCTTGCACAGAGCTGCATGTAGCTGCATGTACTTGTAATCCAAGAGATGGTGAGGTTGGATCAGGGGGCAGGGGTACTATTGGGGCTTAAGCCAGTCTACCCAACTTGGCAAGCTCCTGGTTTGGTGAGAGACCCCTATCTCAAAAACATAAACTAGAAAGCGACTGAAGAAGACACCTGAAGTGGATCTCTGGCCTCCAGAGGCAGGTGTATACACGTGCACATGCACAAGCAGACAGATAAAACCCTGAGAACTTGGAGCTGTAAAGATCGCTCAGCGAGTAAGACCACATTTGCTCTTGCCAAGGACTCCAGTTCGATTCTCATTATCTATATTAGGCAGCTCCCAATCCTGTAACTCCAGCTCCCAGGAGATCAGATCCTCTGGACACACAGACAGACACACACACACTAAAAATAAATCTAAAAAAAAAAAAAAGCAAAACTCTTCAAACTCACAGGTGGGGACATGGATGCCAGATATCTTATCTCAGAGTAATTTGGGACTGAATCAGCAGAACTTCAAGCTTCCCTAGACAAGGTGTTATCTCCCCCCCCCCCGCCCCCCCCCCCCCCAGGCTGACAGTGAGCTTAGGAGAGAGGGGAGGAAGGAAGGGAAAACAGGATTCCAAGCTGTCACAGGATTCCAGGCTGTCACAGGGACTTTTCTCTCCTGGAGCGTGAGGCAGGTGTTCTGAGACTCCATTCTTGTCTCCCCAGGCTGGCTGAGCCCATCAACATGTGGGTGGGGGCGTCTGCCTCTCCATCTGGAAGGTCCTCTTCCTCTACCATGGCGACAGCAGTACAATGGAGTCTCCACTGTGAGCCCTGCATCCTGGCTCCCCAGACAGACGCTCTGGGAGAACTCCATGGCCCCAAGGAAATATAAGTCCCCTGCCCCCAGCAGGCCTTGATGCAGCCCACAGATCACAGAAGCAGCAGGCCAAAGGCCATGCTGTGCCTGAAATGTGATGCCTGCTCTGCCCTTCTCTGATGGAGACGTTTCACAGGTCCCTGCCTCTCTCCCTGAGATGATAAGATGCTACAAAAGGCTGGGCTCTGAGCAAAATTAGCTCCCACTGATAACTTGCAAATTCTAGCTGGCCTGGGTTAGACAGAGTACAATAGGGTGGAGGTCCTAGGGGAAAATAAGACGGAGTTTGGGAAACTAGAAAGCCACTCTCTTGCCAGGCACTGTGGCAGATGCCTGTAATCTCAACACTGGTGGGGGAGGGGGGGATCACAAAGTTTGAGGGCAGTCTGATCTATACAGTGACTTCCAGACTCACTGGGGTTACATAGAAAGATCCTATCTCAGAAATTAACCAACCAAACAACAAATTATCTATCCAACCAACCAATGAACCAACTAAATAAACTCTAAAACAGTCCTGTGTGTGTGTGTGTGTGTGTGTGTGTGTGTGTGTGTGTGTGTGAGATGACTATCACCGAGTGATGCTGACCATGGTGCTTAGAGTGATATGCCAGGATGAGAAAAAAAAAACACATTAGAAAGAGGGTGCCACCCCCTTATAGCATCAGCTAATAAATATTCAATAACACAGGGTAGTAGCATAGCATGAAAGAGAAGGTAAATTCTGATTGCAAGTTAAGTGTAAAGTATTAATATTAGAGACCCTTCTGTGCTACCTCTTAGTGCAGAGAAGTGCAATGCTCCTGATGTCTTGGGCTCAAACTAGACAGCTGCCATTAAGGGGCAGCACGGAGGGGTGGAACCCCAGTTCCGAGGGATCCTGAAGCTTTTTTCATTTTGCTATTTCCACAAATGCTCTTACGAGGGTTTACCATGTGCCAAGCTCTTTCCCTCTCTACAACTCTCTGTGTGTGGTGTGCATGAGTGTTCACATGCGTTTGTGTACGTGTTTGGCGCACTTACGTAAGAAGGCTGGAGGTTGACAGTAGACATCTTCCCAGATTGCTCTCCACGTTATAGACCAAGGCAGAATCTCTCACGTAAACCCACAGCTAGTCTAACTAGTCAGTTTGCCCTGCAGATTCCCTGTCTCAGCCTCCAGAGTGCCAGGATTATCAGTGGTTTGCCACATTAGCCTGGCATTTATGTGCATGTTGGAGATTCAAACTCCCAGCCAGCACTTTACCCACTGGGACATCTCTCCATCCCTAGTGGGTGTCAACTCTAAGTACATGATCCTGTGTGTCTATATATCTGTAACCACAGTTGTGCAGAAAGATGGGGGGGGGGTTTCCAACAGGGGTGGGCAGCCCAAGTCTACAAAAGCAGCAAGAAACAATGAAGACAGAGGGTGTACCATATGCAATGGTCTGTGATAGGATAGAGCTTTACCAGTGTGGCTGCTATTCGGGGAGCCATGTGTAGAAAGACATGAATCCAGAGGGTTAAGAGCTTGATGGTTGGATCTTATACTGAGGCTCTTGGTCCACCACAGAGCGGTTTTAAATGGCAAGATGACATAGCAAATGTGTGGTCAGGAGCCCATCTAAGCTACAGTACACTGATACAGTAAGCATCACCCAGAAGGACAGGTGTTGGTCCACGTTCCACCCCACTGCTGGGGTGCTGGGCACAGCCAGTGAGGAGGCAAAACCAGAGGAACTTGACTGCGCTTATCCCAAGCCGCTGCCATCATGTGCTGGGCTTCAGGGAAATGCTAAGATTCCCTGAGGGGGTTGGAGAACTCAGTCAAGGTGTGGATAGGCTGGAGTTGGAGTTCCTTGACTTCCAGGCCTCTGGTTGCGGCTGGAGAAACGCATAGAGAAGTTAGAATAAAGTGTTGGGGGTCAGGCCCTTGACAAGGCCAGGACAGGGCACTCCCAAACTCCTGGATATTCAGGTGCCACTGAGTCTCGAGGAGTTGAAAGTAGAGTCAGGGTCCCTCAGACTGAGGAGGCAACTATCCCGGGGCTGAGGGGAATGGGAATTCCGGTTTAGGTCATTGGTGATTGTCCTTAGCTTGGTGTCAGTTGTCTGGAAGCACAGAGAGGCCTTCTATGGGAGATTTGCTGCGGCTCTGTAGGTGAAGGCCTTCTCCGTGCTCCCTATGGTGGACTCGATGGAAGAGACAGTCCAAATTTATCTGTACCATTTATTGTCTGTTCATTGTGGAAAATGGATGCGTTCCCACTTCTCAGGGTGGACCAGAGATTAAATACCTTTTGCAGGGAGGAATGTCCAGGAAGGAAAGCTTATTGGTTAAATCCTCATAGCCTCAAATACCTCATTGGCATGGAGAATGCTGCTTTGGGCTACATGTGGGTCGTGTGGACACGTGTTCCTGGCCAGGAATTTGGCAGGGAGCAGGGAGCTGCCTACCATCTATCTCAAGTGGATGCCGGGGTCTCGGGGACTCAGACCCGCTCTACCTCACCAAGTTTCCTGGCATGGTCCATTGTCCCACAGACAGGTGGCCAGAGATCGGCTGCTCTCATTGAGGCCACTTTGGAAAGTGTAGACCCTATATGGAGTGTGCTCACGCCTGGGTACTACATCATGGATTCAGCTTAGGCCCACATAAAGCTGTTCCATCTCTTAGACTCTTTTAAAAACAGTGAATGCAGGCCGGAGAGATGGCTCAGCGGTTAAGAGCACTGACTGTTCTTCCAGAGGTCCAGAGTTCAATTCCCAGCAACCACATGGTGGCTCACAACCATCTGTAATGGGGATCCAATGCCTTCTTCTGGTATGTCTGAAGACAGTGATAGTGTACTCATATACATAAATAAATAAATCCTTTAAAAAATTTAAAAATGTTTAAAAAAACCAAGAGAACAACAGTGAATGCTAGGGCCTATTCAGAGAGCCCTCGTGGAAGGAAGCAGGAAATACAAGGTCAAGGGCACAAGCCAGGCATCAGGAAGCTACAGTCTCAAATACTGTCTGTTAGATACTAGCTGGGCTACACAAAGCAACTTCCTAAGTTTCTCTGAGCCTTGATAAGATGGGGCACCAAGACTGTCACTGTGTAGATTCACTAAGATCGAGCTGTGAATATCCTTAGTAGTTTCTATGGTATAGTATAGGTACAAGAAATAATGGCAGTTATTGAGACAACTCACACCCAGCCAAGGATGAACACAGAGGCCACGGAAAGCTCCCGGAAATAAGTAACGGCTCAGCAGCAGAAGTTTCTACTTACTTGCCAGCAGGAGGCAGGAGACAGCCACAGTATACAGCTGCTTGGAGGTGGTGATGTTGTACTGGTCCATGAAGTGGTCCAGAAGGTAGATGGCCAGGTGCCGGGCCGAGGGGCAGAGATGGCAGTGTCTGCTCAGCAGGGTCAGAATGTCTACAAAGAATCGACGGCTCTTCAGGAGCGGGGAGTGGGCACGGAAGGTGGGCAGCTTCAGTTCCTGAAGGACGGTGAACAGAGAAGGGTCAAGGACACGGAGACCCGGGGCCTGCCTGCCTGTGGACTGGCGGGGTGGACAACGATTCCCTGCACACCCTCACTTATTTGTTTGAAATCTCTAATGGTGATGCTTCTGTTCTAGAAACTCTGGACCAGTTCCCATCCACCCTCCCTAAGCACAGGCCCATTAGGACTAACATCATGTGGATGGAGGAAGCTGGGCATTTCCCCCAGAAAGGCACCATGGAGATACCCAAGGTAAGGAGAGAATGGTGGCCCAGAGGCAGAGACCCACACCCAAACTCTGGTTTTATTGCACAGCCGAGTCACTTTTGTTCTTTTGCTGCTTTTTTGATAGCTGAGGTTTAATGAGAACACATGCCAAATGTCTAGCACACAGGAACTTCTCAGGGTTCTCTGCAAATTCCCTCCGTGATTAGGATTGTGAGTGATCATTGCCTCCACTTTGGGGAAAACAAAACAAAACAAAACAATACTAGAATGTGTTGCTGGACATGACTGTAATTCTGGAACCCAGGAGGCGGAGGAAGGAGGATGGTAGAAAGTTTGAGGTCAGCGTGTTCTGCACCGTGAGTTCTAGACAGCCAAGGCCACATAGCAAGGACATGCCTCAGTAAACAAACAAACAGATTTGAAAAGACTAATCCACGGACCAGCAAGTTCTGCCCACCACGATCACTACTGGTTGACAGTCTGGTTCTGTCTACCCCTTCACACACGGCTCCCCACTCCAGGGTCTGAACACCACGGTTCTCCTCTCTCTGAGAAGGTAACTTCTATTTTGTCATTTCTACTCTGCCATGTTTTCTGAACATATCCGCTGAACAAGAAAAACAAAAGAAAGAAATATCAAACTAAGAGTGTACTTAGCTAGTACCTACTTTGTGACCGTGGCTGGTCTTGAAGTCATATAAAGCCTGCTATCGCCCCTTTCTAGCTTCTGAGATTTCAGATGTAAGGCATCAAATCTTTATTTTTTTGTTTCTGGAGAATCATTTTTATGTGTATGAGTATTGGCTTACATATATGTATGCATGAATGCATGCATGCATGTCTGTCTGTCTATCTTTATGTATGTAGTGTGTGTGTGTGTGTGTGTGTGTGTGTGTGTGTGTGTGTGCGCACACACAAATGTCTTCATACCTTTCTGATGCTCTAGGAGGCCCTGGGTCCTGTGGCAAGAGAAGAAAGTGCTCTTAACTACCAATCTCTCTACTCATCCTCTCTTTCCACTTTCTCTTCCTCCTACTTTTTAAAAAACAGTAGTAGCCAGGCAGTGGTGGCGCATACCTTTAATTCCAGCACTTGGGAGGCAGAGGCAGAGGCAGGTGGATTTCTGAGTTTGAGGCCAGCCTGATCTACAGAGTGAGTGCCAGGATAGCCAGGACTACACAGCCTGGGCTACATGTATCCTACTTTCTTTCTTTCTTTCTTTCTTTCTTTCTTTCTTTCTTTCTTTCTTTCTTTCTTTCTTTCTTTCTTTCTCTCTCTCTCTCTCTCTCTCTCTCTCTCTCTCTCTCTCTCTCTCTCTCTCTCTTTCTTTCTTTTTTTGGTTTTTCAAGATAGGGTTTCTCTGTATACCCCTGGCCTTACTTTGCCTCTAAGTGCTGGGATTCAGTGTACATCACCACTGCTCAGCAATATTTGCCTTTTATGGAAGGAATGCTAGATAACAATTTGTTTAGGAAGTATCTCAGCGCTCTCAGCTTTAGTGCTATTTTCCTTGTAGAAACTTCCGAGTCAGGAGAGCAAAGTGGAGGAAGAAGTGGACAGTCAGGCTGGAGCCAGGACAAGATGGGGCAGAGGTCAGGATGCACGCTGGCCTGTATGCCCCTGCAAGCTGCAGACACAGAGCTAAGGAATGTTGGAAGCTGGATGCTGGCACATGATGCTGGGCTGTCAATCATGTGTCTTACTGGCTCTGGAACATCACCGCCATCTGATTACTGAAATCGCCTCTGAGACTGCAGTGCTCATCCTTGGTCCTCTGGTCTGGACCTGCGGCATGCTGGACTAGTTGAATTCTTACACTTGGCTGAATGTAGCATGTCTGTCTGCCTGCCTGTCTGTCTGTCTGTCTGTCTCTCTCTCTCTCTCTCTCACACACACACCTTAGTGACATTCTGTCAAAAAGGGAAACAGAAAAGAACAAAACTAAAGAAAAATGGAGGGAAGTTGGCAGGCAAGAAATGACAAGCACTTACTAACGACATCAAGCGAATCAGTGCCTCCATTCCGTGCTCGTCCACCCTGCAAATGGTGTTGTGGACTGAACACAGCCCGATGCACATGCTAGGCCAGTGCCCTGCTACGCTGCCCAGCAGGGTGTCCCTCTAACCCTCTACTCAACCAGCTGCAGACCAGGGCTAGAAAGCGTTGTCTGCTCATTCATTCACTAGAGACACGAACTCATTCACTTTACGGCGTATCATGCAGTACACACTTCACTTCTCATGTATTTCACTCAGTACTCACGCACAAGGCTCTGGTGACATGGCTTCACTAAGGCAGACTCAGACATAAATCTAAAATGCGAAACTGTGAAATTCTCAAAGGAAAGCAGAAATAAGTACACTTTAGACAAAGCAATGATTTCTTTTCCTTTTCCTTTTGTTTTTTGTTTTTTTTTCCAAGGCAGGATTTTTCTGTGTAGCCCTTGCTGTCCTCTATAGATCAGGCTAGTCTCGAACTCACAGCTCCTCCTGCCTCTACCTCCCAAGTGCTGGGACTAAAGTCATGCACCACCATTGCAGAGCTCAAAAGCAATGGTTTCTCTCTTTTTTATTTTTTAATTAATTTTAAAAGTTCATATGCATTTTTGTTTTGTCTGCATATATGTCTGTGTGAAGGTGTCAGATTTTTGGTGTTATAGACAGTTGTAAGCTGCTGCATGGGTGCTGGGATTTGAACCTAGGTCCTCTGGAAGAACAGTCAGTGCTCTTAACTGCAGAGCCACCTCTCCAGCTTCCAAAGCAATGGTTTTTAAAATATGATTCTAAAAGCAGAAGCATAGAAAAGAAATATAAGCTAGATTGTAAGATTAGACTTTGATGCTGGAGAGAGGATTCAGCGATTAAGGACTTGCTACTCTTCCTGAGAGCCTGCGTGCGATCCACCGCCACCTCCAGTTCTAGGGGATTGGATGCCTTTCTCTGGTCTCTGAAGGGGCCTGCACAGGTACGTATATATGCATCCATAGAAAATAAAAGTAAAGCTTAAGAAATAAAACAAATAAAAAAATGGGCAAAGGATAGAAAAGCGTTTCTCTAAAGAAGATTAAAAAATGACGAGTAAGCAAATGAAAAGATATGAACATTGTTAGTCCCTAGGGAAATACAAATCAAATCACAGATAACATTTCACGTTCCCTGGGATGGATATTTTCTTTAAATATTAAAAAAACAAAAAAACAAAAAAAACCCTAAAAACCAAAACAACAACAACAACAACAACAACAAAACAAAGCAAAAAAAAACAAAAACAAAACAAAATCCCAACAAGTTTAAAACAAACAAGTGTTGGCAAATCGGAACCCTTGAATATAGGTAGTCGGAGAGCCAGAGAGGGCATCTTCTTGGGAAGCAGCCTGGCAAATCCTATTACACTCTGTCACCACAAGAGCCAGCAATTCAGGCCCGGTCCAGTCCTAAGAGAGCAGACAAAATGGCTGTGCTACAGAGTTGCAGATTCCCGACAGTCCATCTTCCCTAAAGGGAGGGAGGCTGGCTTGGCTGAAATGTTGGTTCTGATCTCCTGATCATTTCTTCTCTTCTGGTTTGTCTCAGAGGTCAAAGGGTCATGATCAGCTAGCTATCTCTGCAGCCCTAGAGCTCTGCTCACGGAAGACGAACAGAGCCTGGATAAATTTCTTCCTATCTCTTAGGCTCACTCATGAAGAAACTGAGTTTGAAAAAGTCCTTTAATTCTAAGGCTTTCCGGAATTAGCCAGGGAGCTGAAGACAGAAGACTTTCAAAATAATGGGTTTCATTCTGACATTTTCGTATGTCATTTTCGTAGCATTATACATTGTTCTCTCTCTCTCTCTCTCTCTCTCTCTCTGTGTGTGTGTGTGTGTGTGTGTGTGTGTGTGTTTGTGACTCATTTAGTTTAATCAGAGCCATCTGTGTGAGCACTAGATTGGACCTATCCATTACAGCGTGGTGTGGTCACCCACCCTTCTTCTTCCCCTTCCCCTTCCCCTACACAATGGAGCAAAATGACTATCTACGGTAGCTGTTGCTCGTAAGTGTTCTAAGCACACACCATTTTGGGGCACTTGGCTATGTCCTCTTGCAAAAGGATTATCCCAGCTGGGCTTGTTGCCTGTTTATACAAATTCAGGGTCACAGAGCTGTCACCTGAGTATCCAGCTATTCTCTGCCTTCTGTTTCAATGCAGTCTTTATTACACATGGCTTCTGGGAGGGGATAGACTATATAGGATTGGGTAGCCTTGGGGAGGGAGGCTCTATCTACCAAGACATGAGAAGTCATCATCCCTGCTGAGTCAAGGCTTTCTTTCCAGGTGTGGTTTCTTCAGGGGAGGAGCACTCACACCCTGGTTTATAGGTTTACAGAGTGTAAGGAAGCCACGAAAGCTCACTGGTTCCTCTAGGGTGAACTGTGGCCGAGTGATGAGTCATAGCTGAGACCTCAGGAGAAGGGAGAGACTAACTTCTTCTCCTGGAAAGGGATTTTAACCAACAGTAGAAAATTCTGGAGAGAGGATCGAGGGTCCCTGAGCCCCTCCCCATCCATGTCTGACTGCTGACAGGCCCATTCTTGTGCAGACCCAGTGCAAGTGTGAGTTTGGTAATCCCCACGGCTCTGTGTGACCCAGTAAATGGGTTGTTTGTCCTTTTTTCTCTAAGACAAGGTCTCCTGCAGCCTAAGATGGCTTCTAATTCACCGTGCAGCCAAGGATGGCCTTAAACTTCTGATCCCACCATGACCTCCTCTCAGGTGCAGGGATTGCATGGGCGGGAGTTACCTTGGTTGGCTGATTTATTTATTTATTGATTTATTTATTTATTTATTGAGTCAATCTCTTACAATGTCATCCAAGCTGGCCTCAAACTTGCTAAGTTGGCCCAGGCTGACTTCAAATTCCCTCCATAGTCCAGTAGCTTCTGGGATTATAAGCGTGAGTCACCATGAGGAGATCAACATTTTATTTTTGAAGTCATGAAGATATTTTATTCCCAGCTTAAATTAAGAAAAGGCGGCTGGGCGTGGTGGCGCACGCCTTTAATCCCAGCACTCGGGAGGCAGAGGCAGGTGGATTTCTGAGTTCGAGGCCAGCCTGGTCTACAAAGTGAGTTCCAGGACAGCCAGAGCTATAAAGAGAAACCCTGTCTCGAAAAACCAAAAAAAAAAAAAAAAAAAAAAAAAAAAAAGAAAAGGGATGCCTACATTGCCATCTTTTTGCCTACATTGTTTAGTGAATTTGTGTGGTCACTCCAAGAGTCCAAACTCCTTTAGTGTGGGTTTCGAACGCCAGCACCCCAGTATGAATACGAAAGCGGGATGCTTAATGACTGAAGAGCGGAGGGAGAAAAGTGTATTCCAGGCACAGCTCTGGGCCTGGAAGATGTCGGGGGACATCAGAAAGGAAACAAAGACAAGTTTTTCTTTGGCTTAGTCTGGCCTTGAATGTTCGCTCCTCCTGTCTCCACTTCCTGAGTCCTGGAATCACTAATGTGTGCCTTGGTCAACTACAGTGCCAAGCCTTGAATGAAGGGTAAGAATTTGCCTGTGAAGATGGAGAAATAGAAGGTTGCTTAGTAGTACCTGCCAAGCATAGGTAGCATAATATGGTTAAAAGATCCAGGCAGTCTATTAATCCAAACACTCAGGAGGCAGAGGCAGAGACAGAGGCAGAAGCAGAGGTAGAGGCAGTTGGATCTCTGTGAGTTTGAGGGCAGCCTGGTCTACAGTGTGAGTTCTAGGACAGCCTGGGCTACACAGAGAAATCCTAACAAGGCTGACTCTGACTCTGCTGCCTCCCTTTGGATCCCTTTCCCCAAGTCCTGCCTTGTCTGGCCTAAGTGGGAGAGGATGCAACTAGTCCTCCTGCGACTTGTTGTGCCAGGGTGGGTTGGTATCCGAGGAAGGGGTTTCCCTTCTCAGAGGAGAAGGGGAAAGGAAATGGGGAGGGGTATGAGTGTGGGACTGGGAGAAGAGGAGGGAGTGGGGACTGCAGTCAGCATGTAAAGTAAGCAAATAAATAAATTAGGAAGAAAAAGAGCCAGGCAGGCTGCATTTAGGTAAAGCGGACTGAGAAGGTGGGTAGGGTACCAGCTTTGTAGGATCTAAGAAATCTGTCTTGTCCTGAGAAAATGAGGAGCCATAGAAAGGTTTAGAGTAGGGTTTCTACCTGCCTGAGAAGCCTTCCCTAAGATCTCTGCACCAGCCCAGACCTGGGCTCAAGCCAGACAGGCAGGAGCAGAGATTGCCCTGGCCTTGTAGCCTCCTGAGCATCCCTCCCAGCCTTCAGCATCTGCCTGGGTATTTCCTCTAAGGACGGAGTTCTAAATTCAGCCCACGCAGTTGGTCAGGCTGCAGCTGCCGTATTAGCCTTTGCCAAGTGACCTTTGCCCTGACCATGCTACCCTGGTCAGGGCAGCGCAGCCACAAGGCACAAGTTCGATAGGCGAGGCCCTGGCTTCCCTCCCTCACAACTCAAAGCAGCCAAGCTCAGCACCTTCCAGTTCCCTCCCTCTTGCCAAGTAAGAAAAAAAGACTCCCGGAGTGAGCGAGCGAGTGAGCGAGGGAGTGCCCTGCGTGTCCTCTCACAGGAAGGCTCTTTTACTCAGGGCAGCTTCTGGATAGGAAAGCACAGAGAAAGATGCAGGAAAAGGTAACAGGTGGCAGAGCATGCCAAGGAGCAGGCGAGGGGAGAGCTTCTTAGCAAAGACTATGTGCAGGCCGACAAGATCCTGACAACCACAACTGTCCCTGGGTCGTTTTCCCTGCTTCATCTTGACTCCTGGGGAGACTCTCCTGACTTCTATTGTACCAAGTGGGGTTCTCATTTCTTTCGACCCTCCCATTCTGCTTATTCCTTTTCCTTGTCCCCCACCCTCTTTTGGAGAAGTGTATTTATGTAGCTCATCTTGGGCCCCCACTCAAGATGTGGTTAGAGGTGACCTTGAACTCCTGATCCTCCTCCTTCTACCTTCCAAGTGCTGGGATCACAAGTGTGTGCAACCACGCACTTATGTGACGCTAGGGATCCTGTATGCTAGGCAAGCACATGACCCACTGACCTACATTCCCGGTGTTTGTTCATCATGGCTGAAATTCTGCTTACTTATGTGTCTTCCCACTGAAAGGCAGACTCCAGAGAGCCAAGGCCAGATGCTACATATACAGTTTGCCCCACACCCAATTTAATGGCGGACACACAAGCAGGTGCTGGAAAATGTATGTTGAGCAAAAAAGAACGGCTGTCTTTCTTTTGTTTTCAAAAACTCCCTGATGTGTGGTAGCAGCTCCAACGAAGCTGTGAAGTCAGCTTTGGCTGGGAAATTCAGTTCTACTATTTACTCACTTTGGGTAGGAATTTCTGACGTTTAGTGACCTTGTCTGAGAAATACGGGTCATGTTGCTGTAAATGTAACGTATTTGGCACACACCAGTCATCCAAGTGAGAATGGAGAATGGTCCTTCCCGGGAACTGAGTAATCAAACTGCAGATAAGCAGGGGTTTATCTGAGGCCCAGAGCTTAGCGGAAGGCTAGAGTGCTTTCAAAGTAAAGGAAACTTACTTTGCGTAACATGGAACAAAGTTTTCTACCTTGGGGTGTGTGGACAGCTGGGACTAAGGAGGCCTCTGGTGAAAAGGACAACTGCCTATTAGCCTGCTCTGCAGGGTCCCCAAACCAAATAGAATTAGTCATGTTGAACCTGGGCTTCTTTCTATGCCCCCACCCCAGAAAAGGGTGCTACTTTGTCATAGGAACAGCAGTTCAGGGCTTGCAGCTTGCTTGCCCTGTTTAACTTTGGAAGTCCAGCTGATTACATGGCTAACCCAATTAGCGGGGGAGAGGCGCTCATTACGGGGCTTTGCCCTAAGGGTCCACATTCTTCATTCCCCAAGCACTCTTGACCTAAGCCTTCCAGGGCCGCAGCAGCTTGAGTACAGGAAGCAGGCCTCCCTGGCGAGTGGCCTGGATTTCAGGGACAAAGGAGCAGCCTGCCCAGGGCGGCTTGCAAAGCTCTCTCAAGATCAGACAGGCGCTTGGCAGGCATCAACCACCAGCTTGGCAGGGTGGGCTGCAGGAAGGCTGCCAGGCAGAGTGACCTTCCTCTCAGCACCAAGGTTGCAGGAGGGAGGAGACAACAGGGACAAATTGGAAGGGGCTTCCTGAGGATCCCAACTCCCCAGATGTTGGCCCCTTATCACCTGAGCCAGGCAGGAGTGCCTTCTGTCCCAGGTGCATGTAGGGATGGGCAGATGGAGTCCAGGGACAGATGGCCATGGTCATCAGAATTCAAGGAGATGCACCTTATAAAAGCCTGCTCTTGTTATCAGGGCAGTTTTTTCCTTGTTTGTTTGTGATTTGTTGTTGTTGTTTGTTTGTTTTGTTTTTTTAATATTTACCATTGACTAAAAAAAATTTTTTTTTCTATGACACACCAAAACGCTCACAGAGCTTATCTGGGCAGGGGCTGAAGTAGGCCAATATTTTGCATGGGTTTGCCTTCAAACTTTTCAACATTGTCTGAATTAAAAAAAAAATCAAAATATAATTTTATAATTCAATTACCAGATTTCAAGCTCAAAAAAAAAAAAAAAAAAGAAAAGGTGTGGAGGGAACCAGGTCTCTCCTTTATTGAAGCCAAACTCAAAGGTTCTCTCCCCTGCCCCTTCAATCAGTTCTTTATTTGTGAAGCTGCCCTGCTCAGTGAGCAACCCATTGCACCCTTCTACAGTGTGCACAGCAGCCAGTGTCTTAGTTAAGTTTTATGTTCAAGGATGAAGTTTAAGTCGTATTTGTTCTATGTGTATGCAGGGGTTTGCCTCCATGAGTTTATGTGCACCATTTCTGTGCAGTGCCCTTGGAAACCAGAGAGGGCGTAAAATGCCCTGGAACTGGAGTAAAAGGCAGCTGAAGGCCACCCAATGTGAATGCTGGGCACTGAACCTGGGTCCTCTTCAAGCTCAGCAAGTATTCTTAAGCACTGAGTCATCTCTCCAGCTTTTCACTGGAATACCCAAATGATGCTTGATTTCTGATTCAGAGAAATTCACAGCAAAACACAGTGAATCCCCTAAGTTTTCTTCATGCAACTCTCAGGACAGAGGATCGCACAACAGCTTCCTGTTCATGAGGGCTCCTTGAACATTTGCAATGGCTGCATAGCATTTCGTGGCAATGTTGTGTGGTAAGCCCTGATTTTAGAAAGTCTGGACTGCTTCTCTTCCTTCAGCCCTTCTCCGTTCTGCCACTGCTCTTTAGAGAGACCTACCCCAACCTCTGTCCCATATGACGGCATCTCAGGAGTTTCTCACAACCAGCAGGTATTTCAAACAAAGTGTTAGTCATTGAATTCCCTCCATCTCATGAAATGCAGCCATCCACTGTCCAGCCAGTAAGGGCTAATGAACACCTATTGAACCGGTGAAGGCATGTGTGGCTAAATGAATGGAATGTCTGGGGGGAAATCCTTCCTGTGCCTTTGGCCTTTTGTGTTCCCTTTTCCCCTCAGGCTCCCTTAGCTATCCCGCATCCTTCTCTGGGTAGCCAATGTAGGGGTGTTACTGCCCAAAGAGGGACACCTCCCTGCTATGACGTGGGAGCAGCATTTCTGAGACAGGAAGGGGAGATGGTGATGTCAAGTCAGGCTGGATGGCTTTAGAGCCACTGCTCCTGGGGCCAGTGAGAAAGCTAGGTCCGAAGGTAGAAATGCTTGCCACCGTTTCTGATGGTTCTTGTGACCCACATTACAAAAACTTGAGAACCAAGCGCTGCAAAGGTGTTCTCTGACTTTCACACACAGTGTACACATCTGCACTCACACACACAGATGCACACAAGTGCTCACACAAAACAAGGGAAAATAGATACAAAAGGAACCACTGTTTCTGCTGCTCCTCGGCTCTGCCTGGGGGCTCTCCAGAGGGAGAGAACTAAGGAACAAGTAAGGACATGTGCATCACAACCTGCACGAAGCCCTCACAGAGTCACACTTATTGGCAGTGGGGATGTTTGGCCAGGTCTGCAAAGATCCCGATATCTGCCCCACCCCCTCCGGCACCCTTCCCTTGGTAGAATGTCAAACTCTTTGATGTCTGTGTCGGTCTCAGAAGTGCCGGCATTGTGCAGGGCCAGACCCAAGTGCAGGTTCACAAGACGGCAGCTCAGAGGCAGCTATCACCGTAGTTACTTAGGTCAAAGATGCCTTGAAACGTTGGCATCCGAAGGTCAGTGCACTGTGACGTGTGCATCCAGTCTCTGTTGGCTTCCTCTATCGGGGCGGAAGTGACACACCCACTTTTCACCGTCAGTGTCCTGGTCTGCATTACTTTCTTCAGACATTGGCTTAAAAGTCCTTTCCCTGCCCAGCTCTGTCAATCACTGTCTAAGCGTCTGAGCTTTCATCTCTTCATGGCCACTGGCTCACTCCTTCACTCCCGCTGCCCTTCCCTGACAGACTTACCAGCATGGGGGTGGGGATTAGGCTCACGCCATTCAGCTTGTGAGCCCAGTACCCCATACAGAAGCGATGCTCACCAATACCCCATACAGAAGAGATGCTCACCACTTGCCCAGAGCCCCTGTCTTTGAGCACGTCACACACTAGAAGTATACCAGTGAGCGGCAGGTGATATGTTCATCACAGTGGGGTCTTCACACTCTCGAAGACCACAGGGGAGGTCTGACAAACCCAGTGAATGGAAGTCCAGGAGGAAGAGGAAGCACTTTCCTTTCCTAGGTGTAGATAGGTCAGGTACTTTCACGGAAGATGGTGAGCCTCAAGAAGGATTGTAAACATGAGCAGAGAGTACCATGAAATGTCATAATGAAGCCCATTATTTTGTTTGTAACTAGACATATTAAGAAGACCATAAAAAAAAAGATAAAGTATCTATCTACCAATCAGACTCTTCAAGGCCATTGGTTCCTTAAGTGCATTCCGTGTGATGTGCTTCCAAAAGGAAAGGGTTCTATGGGCCAGTTTGGGAAACAACACCTATCACCCTGCACACTCCAAAAACACACACCAACACAGTTCCCGAAACATTTGTTCAGTGAAGAACATTTATACAATTCTGGGGAACTGTATATTAAATTTATTTTGCCACAGAATACCAACGGTTCCAATCTCCTTTGGGGGGTGGGGGACAGAAGACCAGCATTCCAGATAGCCCGGACTGAAACAGTGCTTTAGCGGGTTGATTGAGGAGCTGGGAAGAGGAAAGACCGGAGCATTCCTCAAGGCGGGTCTCTGGCGAAAATCCCTGTCCCAAGGCTTCCTAATCTGATGAGTCCTCTAAACCCAGAGATTTATGGAAAGCTTTTAGAGATTAAGGACTGCAGCTTCCACCTGCCAAACTGCCTTGCTAAGAATGTCCCTGTGGCCATGGCATTAGCAGTGTGAGAAGGATCTTTGACAAGCTGTAGAAGCTGATATGAGGAAGCCCCAGGCAGCCAAGGGTTGGGTGACTACCAAGGGCACCGGGACTAGGGTCAGGATTGATGCACACCATACTCCATCTCATACAAAACACTTTCTATACAATTCTGGTGGCTTCCAGCCCTCTGTAAGCACTGACCTGCTGCCTCCAAGGAAGCCCTGTGCTACCCCTTGCTAGACTAAGGGACATGGCCACCGTAAGGCAAGGAGGGACACGGCCTTCCTTTTTATTCACTGAAATCCAGCTCTCTAAGCTTTTACACATTTCTCAGGACTTCATGTATGCTTGGCTTTCTCAGTATGATAAACAATTTTGCATAGCCTTCTGATAAATACAGAGGTCTACCTGACAGCCACACAGTCAGACTTAAAATGCATCATTTGGGAGCCTATATATTTATCACAAAGCAAGAGTTGAGGAAACACCATACGCAGCTAAGGTGACCAAAGTGGGGACTTGCAAACCACAAGAGAATATGCAAGGTGGGAGGTGGGGGCCGGCGGGGAGCTTCCCAAAGGCCTCAGCCTCCTCTCCAGCACTCAGCCTGCGGTTTCAGCCTGAGGAAGCATCCTCGGGGCACTGAACACCTACTACTCAGACATGGTTTCAACATTCTTCAAAACCACAAGTGCCAGTAACATCCCGTTCTGCGGAAGTTGAGCCCAACTTCCTTCGAGATAGGTGGGAAGTCATGCCTGTGACGTCTGTCACGGGCCCCTTGGGCTCCTCAGCAAATGGCAGTTCCACAGATGAGTTTGACATAGCTTCTCACTTCTGAGGTCACTGGCTCTCTAATCAGCATTCAGGTACAGCCAGGATGCCTGACAGTGACCGCACACTACATTCCACATACTACACATGCCTGTTTACCTTTCACTGGTATGCCATCCCACGCATGTCCCCACAGCCTCCAAACAACCCCATAGATAACATTCAGGGTGTCTTTCATCAACCTCCACCCAAGGTCTTCAAGTCAGCCAGCTTCCTGATAGGACCGCGTCCCTCACACCTCCTGGACTGAGGAGTCTCATCCGCCTACACCCTCTTATCTAGGGTCAGACCAGTGTGACCCTGTTTCACTGATGGCTTTGTAATTGACCTGGTCCTTAGAATTCTCTTCTCTGGGTCCCTCCTCCATCACCTCCTCTTCAAGGAACCAAGAGTTCAGGAGACAGTCAGAGATCTTCCATGTACTTTGCAAGCCAGCTCAACAAGGGTAAAGGGCTCTACATTCCAAGCACAGGGGCTCCTGGTGCTTGGTGCACAGTCAGCTGAGGGGGGAAATGAAAAGTACCACATAAAAGGGCTGCTAGGGATGTTTGAGCAATTCTTTCTTTCTCCTCCCTTTCTTCCTTCCTTCCTCAGATAGGGACCTAGGCGGTCTTCCAACTTGCCATGTGTCCAAAGACGACTTTGAAGTTCTGATTCTCCTGCTACCACTTCCTGAGAAACAGAATTAAAGGTATGTGCCACCGTGCTGTTTTATGTGATGCTGGGGATGCAGTCCAGGGTTTTGTGCACGCTAAGCAGGCACTCAACCAACTGAGCTATGTACATTCTCGGTGTCTCTGAAGCAACTTTGATACCCAGATGAAATGATGTGTACAAGGGATTCTTTAGGCAGTGTCCGGCAGGTACCCTGTAAAGGTGTCTGTTACAGAGCAACTTCCTGTGGTGGGCAGCATGTCCTTCAACATCCACCACTAAACAGTGTTTCCTTTTGGGACTCTCCAAGAACAATGTTTGCTGTGAAAATGATGGACATATCCAGTTACAGAGCTCTTGTATTCTAACCGGGGAGCAACACGCAGATTTTTGCTTCTGTCCACTGCTTCTCTTGACTCTCATGCCAAAACCTAACAGCGTAACAGCGTACACTCTTCCTGTGCTGGTTCACACACCACTGCCTTGGATGGTCACAACACCCCTGATAAGAAGGGCCCAATCAATACCTGTGACCCTGATAAGCAGGGTCCAATACCTGTGAGCTGGCGTGCCTGCCTCATATTCTTCTTACAGTTTTCCATATGCTATGGGGATCAGGTATGAACGTCTAGGGAGACCAGCACCCCAAAAGTCAACACTCTTGGCCCATCTCCCTATTTTCCTCCAAATCACCAGGCTAATTCCTGTGGGGCTCATGCTTTGCCTGACTGTCCCACACTGCCCTGGGCCATGCTAAAGCAACTCCTTCATACCTGTTTCTACCTGCTCCCATCTTTCAAACAATATCCTCTATATTTCAATAGGCAAAGGGGTTGGTGAATGTTGCAGAATCATACTGAACTTTCCAACTCTACTAGCTTTGTGGACTCAGGTAAGTTATTCAATTCTCTTAGCTTAGTGCGTCCCACTTGTAAAGACATGGGAACCCCTAGACGGGGTTGCAAGAGGGATTAATACCTGAAGGGAAATCCATCTCTTAGCAGTCAGTTGAGCACCCATTAAATGGTAGCTACAGACATCAACGTCTTAGCATATGGTAAGCACCAGTTAAAGTATGGTGTCATTACTGGCTCTTATAGCCACTACATACTGCCGTAAGTAGTTTTATGAATGTTCTCCAGTATGCTAAGGTTCCCAAGGCAGATTCTGGGATATGGTTTCCCCTGACAGAGCATCAGGATGGCAGATTATATATGGAGCTCATTAAGTGCTGCCGATGAAGAGGTTCCAGAGTGGGCCACACTGAGTGCCAATAAAACTAAGATGATCCAAAGAGATCTCTGAAGTCTGCTTCTCCACCCCACCCCCGACTCCCCGGACTCAGAGGCAGCAATGCCTAAGAGTGGATACTTCGCTCCTGAGTAGAAGAAATGTTACCTCCTGGGTGGTCCCCCTACAGCAAGGTATCCCCATTGATCAGATCAGACAAGCTTTCCCAGAAACAACTTCACTTAAGTTTTTAAAGTAACCGAAAGAGCTAGAGGAAATTTCACAAGATTATAATCTCTGGAGGCTAAGGCACGCGGCAAGTTTGAGGTGAGCCTCAGCTATATAGTGACTATGTCTACAAATACACAGAACTCTGAGAACTAAACTAACTTTCCTTCTTTCTTTCTTTCTTTCTTTCTTTCTTTCTTTCTTTCTTTCTTTCTCTCTCTCTCTCTCTCTCTCTCTCTCTCTCTCTCTCTCTCTCTCTCTCCCTCCCTCTCTCTCTCTCTCCTTCCCTCCCTCCCTCCCTTCCTCCCTCCTCTCTCTCTCTCTCTCTCTCTCTCTCTCTCTCTCTCTCTCTCTCTTTCTTTCTTTTCCGAGACAGGGTTTCTCTGTGTAGCCCTGGCTGTCCCGGAACTCACTCTGTAGACCAGGCTGGCCTCGAACTCAGAAATCCATCCACCTCTGCCTCCCGAGTGCTGGGACTAAAGGCATGCGCCACCACTGCCCAGCCTAAACACTTTCATATTCAGGGTGATGGAACATTGTCTCTGTGGCTGGGCTCAGGAAATATATGCAGAGAAGAGGATAAGAAGGCAGGTGTTAAATGTTCACAGCATTAAGTCTTCGTCTGCAGCTCAGAACCAGAGTTAGCAGGAAAGGAGACTGTAGCGCAAAGCCAGAATCTGTACAGCTAACACCAGCCTTCTCACCCAGCTCCGTGATGGCCCAGCTGTCATCTCTTCGAGGGCTGCCATCCCCACTTGCCACTGTCTCTGCATAGACAGACATCAACTTCTTGACTCACTAAAAGTAAGTCTTAGGTCAAGCCTTTAATCCCAGCACTCAGGAGGCAGAGGCAAATGGATTGTGGTGAGTTAGGTGCCAGACTGGACTATGTAAGAGTTCTAGCCCAGCCAGAGATATACAGGTATGACAACAACAACAACAACAACAACAATAACAACAACAAAGCTATGTCTTGACTAAGGTAAAACTCCAGGTACAGCAGGTAACAAGGTGTCACAAATATAACCTTCCTACTTCCTAGGGGCCTTGGGCACATGTTTCAGGTCTTGAGGCTGTTTTGCTACAGGTATGATAGAGTTTCTAGCACCTGGGCTACCTGTCCTTCCAGACTGTGGTAACAGGGAAGGCCAGGAAAGCAGCTGTGGGCTGTGATGCATAGCCCCTGGTCGCATAAAGCCTTTGTTATGAGCATGCCCAGACAAGGACCCCTGTGCAACAGCACCTCCTGCTTAGGACAAGGAACCGCAGTCCCTGCCCTCAGGAGTTAACCATACAGAAGGGAGGCAGGGACAGGTAGATCTCTGGGGCTTGCTGGCCATCAGGGTAGGGAATAGATGAGCTCCGAGAAAACTTGTCTCAAAATATACGGTAAGCTAGGCAGAGTGATATACATCTTTAATCCTGACATTCAGGAGATAGAGGCAGGTGAATCTCTGTGAGTTCAAGGGCAGACTGCTCTACATAAAGAGTTCTAGGCCAGCCAAGGCTGCATAGGAAGGGTGTACACACACACACACACATACACACGGACACACACACACATACACACACACACACGGGGACACACACACACACACGGACACACACACATATACACACGGACACAGACAGACCAAGAGACAGAGGAACAGAGTGCAAAATAAATTTGTCTAAAAAAAAATTCTAATAGGTAAAAGAATCAAGGGCAACAGACCCGACAAATAATAACAAAAAAATCATAATGGTTAGATCCCGAGTCAGGGGCTCTGAACTGGTTGGATTTTTTTTTTCTTCTTATGACTAAAAGTAGCCGCATTAGAAAAGATAAGGCTATCTATGAGGTTCACTCTAATGACTCCAGACTCTGGCACCATCTGCTCCAGTGACCTGCAAGGGACCCCGAGCCTCAGGATAATTGAAACTCTGCTTCCAAAGCATCCAATTACCGAGTGCCTGCCAGTTGCAGCATACACTGTAGCTCCAGGGTTAAGAGGGGGCAAGAGTTTTCCAGCAGAGACTCCCAGCAGCTCCCACCCAGCCCCTCACAGGGTCGGGGGCCCATTCCCTGCTACAACTGGGAATTCATGGCCGTCTGAGAGGCATAGGAGGGTGCCCTTTTCTTTCTGTTTTGGGGTCTTCTTGCTCCGGGGTCCTGGTTTTTTTTTTTTTTTTTTTTTTTTACATACAACCAATGAGACATTGTTTTAGCTCATCTAAAGGCACTGATTTTTTAAAAGGGATTTTATCTGGCTCAGCAAAGTTACTAGGAAGCAGGCATCCTCACCAGCAGTAGTATGCATTGCCGTACCCTCTTGAGAATTTGACCAGTGATTTGTAAGGTTCTTAATATCTTGTCACACAACAGCTCCATATTAGGAATTTATTTCTAGACAGACGTGTAGATAAGGCTTATCACCACAATGCTATAGACAATTAAGTGATTCGCTTGAAATAACCCAGTGGCTGATCAAAATGTTATTGTCCTGAAAGACAAAGCAGCGCAGATGAATCACAAAAACATCATATTAAGCTGAAAGACAGAGATGAGGGCATGTGTGATTCCATTTATATGCTCATAAAACTCTAGGAAAGACTAAGTCTAAGCTGCAAGGGAAAGCAGCCGATTAGGGATGGTGTGGGTTTGGGGTCAGGATTGGACACCTGAGAGGACCAAGGCGGCTTCTGAGGTTCACATAACATCCTCTGTCTTGATTGAGCTAGTTGCATGTTTTTATGCATCTTTGAAACTCACAATACTCTGTGAACTGTATGCACACTCCACCCCTGGACATCCTGCTATCTGCTAGAGTGTCAGCCACACTTGAACTTGATACAAGCAAGTAAGCGTAGGAACGGAAGCTTAGAGCAAGAAGAACAATCGAATCATGGTACAACCCTAAAGTAAAACATGGTGCATCATGTTGGCAATGAAGATTTAAGGACATGGGCTAGACATCGTGGCACTTAATTTCAGGTCTTGTGGCTACAGCAGAAGCGTCGCAGGTTCACAATGTGCCTGGGAGGATTTTTTTTTTTCTGACTTGTGTATTTGGCCTGTATGTATGCTTGTGTATCACATGAGTACAGTACTCAGGGAACCAGAAGAGGGTGTTGGATCCCCTAGAACTGGAGTTAGAGATAGTTGTCATCAACCATGATGTGGGTGCTGGGAATTGAACCCAGGTCCTCTGGAAGAGCAGAGTAGCCAGGGAGCCCTCCGTCCAACTTTTCTTGTGTTTATCTTTTGCAATTTTCTAAACAGACAAAACCCCTCACCTCACCTCGCATGTGTGGGGGGGTTTGGTCTAATGTTATTTATGTTAATTTGGTCTCCAAAAACTACACAGGAATCCTCAAGTCTGAATGTAAGAAGTTGAGAGAAGAGACCCTGCCCACCCACTCCAGTTGGTTTTGATTGGTAAATAGATTTTCCCATGGCCAATGGCTGGGCAGGGAGACAAAGGTAGACAATTTAGGATTCCCAGGCAATGAATTGAGAGAGAGGGGAGGAGTTAGTTGCTATGCCAGGAAAGGAGTAACTGCCACACCTGAGACTTGAAGGACAGAGAGACAGCCAACATGTAAGAGCCAGGGAAGAGTGGGCCCAGGGCCCCCCACAACTGGGTTTAGGACAACAGCAATGTAATATAGATTTTAGTAAGTAATAACTCAGGAATATTGAAGGGGAGGTGTTAGGCATGTGGAGGTTTGGGAGTGGCCCAGACACTGAACTGTATAAAAGCATATTAAAATATAAGGCTATGTTGTGTGTGCCTTTCCTTCAGGAACCCAGAACATTGGTGCAGTACCGAGGAACACAAAGCAGCTGCCAGGGTGATTATGGAAGAGATCGGTTGGCATCTTTAAAGTGTGTGTGTGTGTGTGTGTGTGTGTGTGTGTGTGTACAGGTTAGTGTCACCTCATTCTGCCAAGTGTGCACATTCTAGAAAATCTCTAACTACGTTCCCATTTGCCCAAGGGGCTGAATAACTGAAGAAGGTAAAGACCAAGTGAGGGGCAAAGGCTCAGGGCCAGCTCCAGCCTTACAGCGCTGCCTTCACTTAGCTAGCGAGTCCAGGCTTCCCCAGCAACCACAGTGCCAGTCTGGTCTTTGTATCCCATGCTTTAGAGACTGGAGGGTCACTAAAAGCACACATCTTTGTCATCTCTCAGAGACAGCGTGTGTGGTTCAGAAATCAAAAGAAACGAGGTTCTGCAGGACAAGAAGCTCCAAGACCAAGTCTCCACCGGGTCCTGTGCTCATACCAAGTACTTTGGTACCCAAAGGGCCTGAGGTCTCAAGTGCACACACAGAGTTCTTATTCATATTTTGTACTCTCCTCTTATGAGACATTTACAAGGAGTTGGGCTTCATGGTACAAGCCTGTCATTCTAGTTATCTGGGAGGCTGAGGCAGAAAGATCAAAATTCTGGCTAGCCTGGGGCAACTTAGTAAGATCTTGCCTCAAAAAAAAAAAGCACAGGGGAGAGGGGTGGAATGTGGGAATATCCTTCAGGGGTTTGTGTGCTCTGCTAGCTAGCATGTGTGAGGTCCTCAGTCCCCAGGATCACACATAGACACACACACACACACACACACACACACACACACACACACACACACACACACAAACGTGATGCACTAGGGTGCGGGACTGCATAGCTGGACAGCTGAATGCCATCTGAAATGCCATTTAGGTCCCCAGCAGCTTTGCATGCCTCATGAGCAGTCTCCCATGCCATCGGCATCCTCCTCCTGAACAGCTCAAAGCTGGGGCCAGGGAGCTGTGGGACTGGAAGAGCAGGCCTGAAGGAAGAGTGGGGTCAAGGTGGGGATGTGTGTCAAAGCATGTCCAAACCTGGAAATCTTGTCCTTAGATGGGCAGGAATCGGAATGCTCCCCGCCACTGCCCGAGGCCTTAAAGTCCCAGTACACTTAACTCTATGCCCCACACCTCTGCCTCACCAGAGGGGAAGACGTAGGCAGCAGACAGGCTAAATTTCCTTCCCCTTTTACGATCATGTCCACAAGTACCTGGAATTTATTCCCCATACAGATGAGGCATCTCCAGCACCCTGGCCCTCCAATGATGTGTACTCATTTCCCCAAAGGTTTAAATAGCCTTTGTTCTCCCCAGTAAACGGAGCCAGTTCTCGAAGCGTTTCCCAGGTGTGTGTTCTCTGCTAGTCTGCTCACTACTGACCAAGATCCTTCCAGCATCCTGCTGCCCCCCACACCTCCTCCCCATGCTAAAGTTCCCTCCAATCCAGCCAGCTACACAACAGGGCCCGACTACTCTGGACACAGGGTGGCAAAGTCAGCTTTGCCGTTCATACAGCAGGAAAAGTCTTATCATCTTAAGTTATATTCGCTTCCAGGAAGGAGCCACCAAGGACAGCTGCTCAGAGTAACAGTAAAGACCACAGTCATGAGATAGCCCTGCTGCTATAAATAGGCTAGCACTTGACAAGACCAACACACTTAGATCTACACTGGGCAGACTCAACCATCAGCAGTGGCCAGGCCATCTTTTTATTTGAAGAAATGGGTGTGTCTCAGCCATATGGAAAATGGCCATATGGAAATGGCTCTTGTGGAAGCCAAAAGAGGAAAGGGAGTGTGAAACCTGAGTGGGGAGTAACCAAGCTGGGCGGTTCTGTTTATTGGCCAATTAATTTTGTTCTCTTAGGGATTCCACTTAGGGTCTTAGCAATGCCAGGTAAACACTCTTCCACTGAGTTATATTCTCTACCTTCATATCATTGTTTATTACTTATTTATTTCGTGGTTTTGAGACAAGGCTTTACCCTGTTGCCCAGGATGGCCTAGAGCTGTCTATGTAATGCAGGCTGTCCTTAAACTCAAGGTAGTCCTCCTGACCTGGCCTTCTGAGTGCTGGGACTGCAGAAATGAGCCGCCACACCCTGCTTTCCTCTGTCCTTTTAAAAGTTACCTTTTGAGACAGGATGTCAGTAAGTTGTCTTAGGTTGACCTTCAATTTGTTGTGTAGCCTAGGCAAGCTTTGAACTTCCAACCTGCTTCAGCTTCTTGAATAGTGGGTTTGAAGGCCTGGCTCCTTGTCAGATTTTTAAACATGGACCTGGACACCCACCCCCCCCCCCCGCCCCGTCCGCCCTGTTTTTTTAAAGAGACAGATGCTCGGCCTAGTGTAGGGAAAGTAAAGGAATTTAAGAGAAAGAGTTGACAAGTAACGACAACTACTCCATCTACCAAAGGGTAGGCAGTGGCAGAGGCCATGCTTCTTCAAGGCGAGAGGTGTCTTACACAGGATCAATCAAAGAGTTGGCTCCTGACAATCGCCTTTCTGAATGGCCAGAGCGAGGCCAGCATCTGCAGCTTCCAGCTTCTGGGGTGGTTTAGGAAAAGCATGGTTTCTTGAGACCACTGCACAACAAAACACACTACGGTTGTCTTGAATGACAGAGCTTAAATCCCCTTCCGGCTCAGCTTATGTCTACTCTTTGTTATTACATTTTTTTCCCCCAAAAGTAACTTTAAGACAGTTATTCACTCTGTACCTTACAGGTCCCCACTGCAAAATGGGCAAATCCCATCCCTGGAACCAAGAGGAGGATCAACAAGATAAAGATGGACAGATGCTAGCAAGGTCTATTAAGTACAGCAGCCCCTGTAGTGCCACCACAGAACGAAACCTCTGTTGTCACTGTTTGGGGAGATTACTCTAATAACTGAAATCACAAACTGCTAAAAATGTTTTTTTACTAATCCACTGGTTCAAAAGACATGGCTTCGGAGAGTTGGGGACATAGCTTAGTGGGAGAGTGTTTACCTCACAACCACAGGCCCTGGGTCTCATCCCCAGCAATGCAAAGGAACCAAAGCAACAGGAAACATGAATCTCACAGAGCAAGGTCGTCCCAGCGTGCACTGTAGTTCAGGAAGTAGGAGAAATGTGCCCGATGGCAAGGTGCTGGAGAAGATCTTAATCTAAGGCACTCTATGACTCCATTCCGGGCGACGGAAGTGTCTGGTGGGAAGCCTTCTAGGCGTTAGGCTTCTTAGAGGCCAGAAAACTAAATCTACTATGTCATGTCAAGGTGAGAAATGGTCTTTTGGCTTTGGGAGGGTGAATCTACAGATAAACCCTCCAAAGTCAGGTCTTCATGCCAAACCAGCATTAAATCATAGGCATAAAGAAGGCAGAAACACTCCCGTTGCTTGCTTTCATAACATAAATCCAAAGACGATAAGAGCAAGCATTGTCTGTGTTTGTTGCTTATTTGGGGATAAAATGAGGAAGGCAAATAGATCCCCCACCACTGAGGTCTGGGAGAAATTATTCCTATTATCTGAGCTCAATATGTAGTCATTTTCTCAAGCTACTCACAGTGTACTTAGGACAGGACACCTGCTTCTGTGGCTAATTATTTTCTTATGACCCCTCCCAGCATTATCTGAGAGGAGAGTACTCAGGCATCGAGGGAGCTAAGAAAGTGCTGTCCCCCCAGTCCTGGCTCTTACCTTGCAGCCAGCACTGTGGTTTGCATCAGCTGAACCAGGAGCCCATTTATCCCCTGCCAAAGACCAGCTAAAGGGTCCCACAAAACCACTTCTGCATAGCTCTCTATGCAGCGTGTCCCAGTGAAGTCCACCTGGTTCCTTCCTCTAGCCCCTCAGCGTGCTGTGTTTGTATCAAGTAAGGCAGTGGCCCCTGAGTTCTCACTGTATCAGACACTGGCCTGGGAATGTCATGTCACAATGACCACAAGCTGCTCACAGCCTAGTTAGAGAAAGAAGCTACTGCACGGGTTTAAAAAAAGAACACAAAATAGTAAGTGCAAGATTAGTAGGGTTGGGACACATAGTAGGGAGGCCAAAGCTTGCAGGATGAGGAAGGCAAACCTCTAGGTAGGTGCTGTCTGTGCCCTACAACTACGTGCATCCCAAGCTTAGGCAAACCTATTAGGTAGAAGACCAAGGACTGTATTAACTTTAAACTTAGGAGGATGCATTTTCTGGGGGGAACAAACAAAATATCTCTAGGTTTTAATCAGATACTCAAGAGGATATAGGCCATAAAAAATATTGCTACCACCATCCTCCATGCCTCGAAGGTGGCCATGATATGATTCTCTCTCATGTTCAGTGCATGGGTGAACCCAATTCTCCTGTAGGAGCTACAGCTAATGATCAACCTGCAGCAGACAGGTCGGAAGGCGCAGGGCTAACGGGCAGTGTGTTTTAGGATTAAGGGGTCTTTCAGGACTGAAGACCAAGGGAGGAATTTAAGGGCTTAGTGTGGGATAGGGGTGTCCTGGAAAGGGAGAAATGAGAGACATTTCTCCAGAGACATTCAGTAGAAAGATACCCTGCCCCCAATTAGTCCCTGATGCCTGTTCAGGCTGGGTGGAAGGCCTTTGCGTGAGCCATCTCATCCCTAGACTTTTAGCAAACTGCTTTGGCCCTTTCACTTTGAGCCTTACCCACCATCACACACTGGCCTCATATGATGTCAATACCCCCCTTTTATTTTTCTGGGAGGGAGGGTAAGGTAAGTTCTCATATAGTCCAGACTAGGCTCCAACTTACTGCATAGCTAAGACTGGCCTTGAACTCCTGATCTTCCTGCCTCTGCTTCCCAAGTGTTGAAATTATGGTTGTGTGCCACCACACACAGCTAAGACGCCTCTTTAAAAGAAAAACCAACAATCGAACAAACAAACACTCAAATGGAACATGTGTGGCTCACATGCATGTTTGCATGTGTGTGGTCATGCGTGTGAGTGTGCACATGCGTGTAGATGCCTGAAAGTTAATATGGAATGTTTTCTCCATTCATGCTGTAATTATTGAGGCAAGGTCTCTTGCTGAACCTGGAACTCCAATTGCCCTTACGACAGTTTCTCTCTGCCTCTCAAGTGATTGAATTACCAGGAGCTACCCTGCATTCCTAGTTTCTGTGTTCATACTGGGGATTTGAACTCTGGTCTTCACACTTTCATAGCAAGCACTTTATCTACTGAGCCATCTCCCCAGGCCCCTAAGATACCTTCCTTATAGGATCACTGTCACACTTAGGGACCCCTAAGAAACAAACCCAAACCTTAGCTGAACACACATTATATGAAGAGGTCCACTGGCCTCCCACCTAACAATCTAAGGGAGAAGACAGGACACCAGCCACATACCTTTTATATAGCTCATATTCTTACCCTGATCCTTATATTCCTAAAAACAATTTCTCCCCAGTTTATAGGAGAAAATATTGACTCATTCATTTTTATCATTTGAACATACAGAGAAGCCCCCATTCTAGGTCTGGAGGCCCCAGAACAGCCTGAGATGCACGTAGGCAGACTCTTTTGCAGCGTATATTTTTAGAATCAGGGGAAAGATTGCAAACTACCAGCAGACAATTTCAGATACTAGTAAATGCTATAAAGAGACTAAAACTGGGTGATCTAATCATCCCATGGGGGAATAATAAATTACTGAGAGGTTACTATGAGACAGACTGAGAAACACAGACTGCGAAAGAACAGCCAGTACTAAGGGCCCGAGGCATGAAGATGATTGACAAGTTCAAGGGACAGAAAGGAAGTCTGTGGTTCCAAGGGAGGGAGAGGGGACAAGGTAAGAGAGTAGACCAAGGAGGCTACCTCAGGGTCTCCAGATAATAGTGTGGACTGGCAATTTTATTTGAACATGTGTATAGGTGTTTTACCTACAAGTATAGCTATGTACTGTATGCACCCAGTGCCTACAGAAACCAGAAGAGTGGGAGCTGGAAACCCTAGGACGGAAGTTACAGATTGCTGTGAGCAGCCATGTGGGTGCTGGGAATTGAACCTGCGTCTTCTGCAGGAGCTGCCAGTGCTCTTAATCACTGAACCATTTCTCCAGTCCCCTGGGAATCTTATTTAAAGCACAAGAGGTCTTGAAGCGAGAAACTGACACAATGGAATTCTGGTTATAGGGGAAGAACAAGCCATAGCACCTGGGCCGAGAGCAGGTAAATTAGGCAGCTCAGGAGATACCACCGTTGCTAGCTTGCATACAGCACCTAGACTTGATTATATGGCATTAGCTCTTCCACATTGTCAGTATGGTGCTACACTAGACTCCCTCATCCAACAAAGTGCGGCTCCTACTATTCCCGAGATGGCAGCTGTACCCTCTGCAGCCACCAGGAGAGGAAGGCTGCTAGTGGTTCCACACAAACAACTGCACAGTCTGTATGCAAACACGCTTTGTGTTCGTCTGCAACACTGAACAAAGGGGGAATGTCCAGCATGTGCCAGGCACTTGTAAAGTTGTCCTGTAGTACTGGGAACACATTATTAGAGTTGATGTTTAATTTAAAAAAAATTATCCTGTCTGGGAAAGACAAAAGGCCAGCCCTTGCTCCTCAAAGACAGGAGATCAGCGGGGTACCAGCCCCTTTATCATGTATGCTCACTCAAAACTCCACCAAGCTAAACATTCTTAAACATCTTTGAAGAGGGAGAAAAATGCAGCAAGAATACAGCAGATAGTTTTTGAAGGAAGTGCGACATTGTAACTAAAAGGACTTGAGATTTGACCCTAAGGTCAGCTTCGAGCCTGGAGTGTCTCAGGGAAGTAACTCTGGAGTTACATTGTTTCCACAAAGCCTCTTCCTCCCTTCATGCCCTAAGGTACATGCAGAAATGACAACCACTTAGCTACCTTAAATCAGGGAAGCATGCTCTCCAGTGGCCCTCATTACCTGCGTTCAGCCAATACTTCTAGAAAGGGCTAAGAATACACTGTTTCACGTACTACCGTACAGCCTCTGTCTCTGCCTTCTGGCCTGGCACTTCTGACCCTCAGGCCTCTGAGAGCTTAGTTAAACTCCCATGCCCTGCTTTTGCAAAGAACTACCAGGACCCAATTTTGTCTCCAGATCCCCAGACTGGAACATTCTGTTCTGGACAGAGCAAAGGAACACGGGAAAGCAATGCCAGAGACATGTCAGCAGGTAGAGGAAAAGAGGAAAAAATAAATAAATAAAATAAAGCATTTGTGTGACTAGAAGAGATTCACTCCCTAATGAGTCAAGTCCCCCTCTCTCACCTCACCTGAATCTGGAGACTCTATAACAGGTCTGCCACAGACACTGAGTATGTTTTGCTGAAAGTGGGAGCCCAGTTCTACAGAGATCTACGGGCCCCAATAAGACAACTTCTGACCTACACTGGCCTGACAAACCAGTCGAGACTACCTCTCCCCTAAATTCATGTCCGTCTAGAACCTGAGAATGTGACCTTACTTGAAAGTCATATCCTTTCAGATGTACCAGTTAAAGTACAGTTACACCCTACTCGGGTAGGGTGGGCTCCTACGAGGAAACAGACACAGACTCTCAGACAGGAGATGACACAGAGGCAGTAAGTTAAGAGCATTCAGAGAGCTGAGGCAATTGAACCATGAATTTAAGGACTGCTTGGACTATACAGTACCTATACAGCTAGCCTGGGCTCCATAACAAGACCCTGTCTCAAAAGCAAACGGATCTTCTGTATCCTTCCAACATCCTGAAATCGGATGCCCACCAGCCTCTAGTACTTTGTTACAGTAGCTCTGCTTCCATTCACACCAAGTCTCCAAACAATCCTTCCCAGCCCAGGTACAGGAAGAAAGAGGCAAAGCCTTCATTCAGTCCTCTGGGTTTTCCCAGTTTCCCAGTGGCCAACAGCAGCCTCAGCAACAGGAGGTGAACTGAGAGGGGGATCAAGTTTCAGCCAGCCCACCTTCTACCACAGGAGGCCAACTGGCAGGGGAGTTTGTGTTTTCTCCCTTAGCTTTCTAGTCTGCAACCTCTTTCGGTTAAGGCTAGTGTGTCTTTTCTTTCTCTCGTTTTGAGACAAAGTGTCCCACTGTGTAGCCCTGTGCTTCCTGGAGCTCCTCCTGACGCTTCAGTTGACCTTGAACTTGTGGAGATCCTTCTGCTGTCTCCACAGTGCTAGGACTGCCCCCAGGCCAGACTTTTAAATTTCATTCAGTTCCTGCCTTAACAATGAATTCCCACCATCTACCTAATATTTCTTTACACCGAACTGTAACTTTACTACGTTTGCATAGATTTATTTAGGCATCTGCTTTACCACTGAGCTATGCACTAGTCTAGTAATTATATTTTAAAAGAAATTGCTACAACATCATTACAATGATAGGGAAAATCAGCATTATGTATAGTAGGTGGTATTATGTGTCTTTGAATTACACACTGTAATGGATACACAGTATTTTTTTTTTAATCCATTCTTGTACCATGTAAAGTAACCTCGGGAGGAAATCCAATGGGATACGAACTATTCTTCATTTAGGTGGCTGGTGAAAAACCGACTTCAAGTTCTTGGATCTCCAGGTCCTTTGCCTGGAAGAAGACCACACTCCCCATGAAGGTAAAAGAGCAGGCGCACAAATAAAAGGGCACCAAGAGTGCTGAGTTCCCATGCGGGGCATCCTGAAGACACCCACAGGAGACCGAAAGTGACTTTAAATACCCAGTCCTTGCGAGTGACAAGGGCGGGGAGGAACTGACCTTCTCGCGCAGAGTGCAGTGTACGTCCGAGGCGACGCGCCCTTCCCACCACGGCTCATCCATCACCGCCGCAGTTATGAAGCTACCGGGATCTCGGGGCGCACCCTGCGAGGACACCAGGAGCTTCAGCGATCGGAGACTCTTCCTTCACCCTGCCCTCAGTGACCCTGATCCTCCTCGGTCCCTGTCCCAGTCCGGGACGGGCGCCCCCTCCTGCCCTGCACCGTGGAGCTGGCTGTCGCCCGCTGTCCTGAAGAGCCAGCAGTGTCCCCGCTCCCCTCCCTCCGCCCGCCCAACCTGGGGCTATCTGGAACTGTGTGCAACAACTTGCAGAATATCCAATGTGCCCCTCTGCAAAAGTTGCAAAGTTGCGGGCTGTAGTAGCTCTCCCAGGGCTGGCTGGGTCACTGGCTCAGAGTCCCCAACTCCTCCCCCGCCGCCTAGCCTTTGTCCTGCTCGCACATCCTGCCCTCGAGCCGGGGCCAGACTCACGCATCGCTGTCCCGGCGTGGGGGGCCGCGGGTGGTGGGTCCCTTCCCGCACCGGGTACGTAGTGCCCTCCGATGGCCGCCCGGTCCCTGGCCTCGCGTGCTCGCGACCGCTGCCTCTGCAGCCCGTCCCGCCCGGCCACCGGCGCGCCCCTGCGTGCGCTCGGTCCCGCCGCGGCTCGCAGTTCGGGCCGCCGGGGGCCTCCCTCCCTCGCTCGGGGAATTGGGGGCCGGGCCTCGCGCATGCGCCGCCAGCACCCCGCGCCCCGCGGGGCGGGGGGCTGGGAATGGCAGTCTTTCTTTCCCCGGCGCTGAGCTGCGCTTCCTGCCCACCCTCCTCCCTCGCCCGGGCAGAAAGCTAGGCTTCACCTTCCCTGGGACTCTGGGGGCGATCCCCAGTGACCCTGCCCCCTTGATCCTGGAGCGCGGGGGACGCGGCGCCACCTGCGTGTGCCGCGCGTGGATCCAGCGGCCAGGACGCCCCCAGAAAGTTCTGACTTCCGCATGCGCTGCTCCTGCCAACCTGCAGACGCTTCCACCTGTCTTTCTTTCTTTTTCAGCCTGCCCTGCGATGGGGAGGTAGATTTTCAAACAATTCCCACAGGAGCCCCAGAGAAGACACCCTTGGATACGCACGAGTTCCTCTTTATAAAGAGGGCTCAGTGAGTATCTTATTGTACTCTTAAGCGTGCATCCATGCTGAGCATTGCAGGGAAACAGTCCTTGTGGCAGGTTGCGGGATAGAAAGCCCTTTTAATTTACTTGTTTTCAGAAAGGCATTTTCTGGAGCCTGCAGTATAATGGCATAACATCCTGCTGTGCTGATTTTTGTGAGCCCTTTGGTGATCCCACTAACTTAAAATCAAGTCCACCAACTACCTGGGTGTTTTTGTTCACCCAGTGTCTTAACCACTTAGAGCTTGGCTTTAGGTAATAGAGGGATACAAACTACAATAATCTGCTGGGGATACATTATGATTAAATGAGAAAGGACACGAAAGAGGATTACCACTAGGCCCGTTAGAAAGTCACCAGTCAATAAATAATTACACGAAAAAGACTTTAGTTTCTGCCTAGTTTTCTACAAGATAGATATTTGTTGTGGTTTGAGACATGGTTTTTCTGTGTAGCCCCAGCTGTCCTGGGACTTGCTCTGTAGACCAGGCTGGCCTTGAACTTGGCGATCTGAGGGAGGTCTTGTAGGACTACAGAGTCCTGTGAGCTGGGACTAAAGGTGTGTGCCACCATCATCAAGCCGCAAGTAAAATTTTACGGGTTAAAAATACAATTTAGTTTTGAAAGGCTACTATAGTACTGCATACCTGCGACATTAGCACTCAGAAGGCTGTCTGTAGCTTAAGGGTTAGGAGTTCAAGGGCAGCCTGAGTTACACAGAAGTTTGAACCCTGTCTAGGCTGAGGGTTTTTTGTTTTGTTTTGTTTTGTTTTTCTATGTTTTTTTTTTTAGCTTTGATGAACTTGTACTGAAAAGAAGTTTTAGCATTTATGAGCCCTCATAAAAATTTAAAAAATACCTGAGATTAAACAAATGTGATATATATGCAATCATGTATGCATATCTTTAGATCAATGTGACCTAAGACCTTCATGAAGAATCAGATGCAAAGCATGGACAGGCAGGCCATCAAAGAAAAAAAAATCTCATGCCCTATTCACTAACAAACAGATACAAACAGATACACAAGTAGATACACAGATACACAAACAGATACATAGATACAAACAGATAACAAACAGATACAAACTACAATTTTAAAAGCTGGAGCAGATCTTTATCAAAGATGTTTTTAGTGTTTGTTAATGTTTTCGGTTGGCATACAAGGTAATGGGTTCCTTTGTGGCATTTCGCACCTATGTGTCCTCATAGTTTGTTCTCAGTCATCATCTCTCCCCTACTGCCAAGGGACTCCTAAGGTGGGTAAATATACAACCTTCTTGGGAATGCAAATGCCATCTTTCTGAAAAACAACATAAATCAACAAGTTTCAAAGTATCATTGCATCCAACTACTCCACCTCCTAGAGTTTGAGGTCAGGTTGGTATCCATAGTGAGTTCTAGGCCAGCCAAGGCTTGCACAATGAGACCTCATCTCAAAAAAGAAAACTCGGACCGCCCCCCCCCACACACACACATCACCACGTGGGCAGTGGCCACACACACACACACACACACACACACACACACACACACACACCACGTGGGCAGTGGAATTGGATAAGGATGATCTTCTTATGACGTTTTTTGAGAGGAATGAATATGTAATGAGTTGGGGGTAGGGTAGCAGTCACAATATTGTAAGTAAGCAGGAGATGAGAAGAGGGTTTTACTCTTTCCAAGCATCTTTATTCACACACAAAAGAAATTGAAAAATAACCATAAAAGCATTGACTATAATCAGAGTGATAATTATGGGGGGAGCAAGGAAAAGGAAGGGAAGGGGAAGGAGGGAGGGAGAGAGGGAGGGAGGGAGAGAGGGAGGGAGGGAGAGAGGGAGGGAGGGAGGGAGGGAGGGAACGGAAGGAGTTGGTGCCAGCTATTGAACCTAGGGACTGGCACATCCCAGGCAAGCATTCTTTGCCTCCCAGTTTCATCTTCAGTCCTGGAAATCTTTAATTTACCCCCTGCCAGTAGACCCGTGTTTTCTAAATCTCCTACAACAAACATATATTGCTTTCATAACTAGAAAAAAAAGGGGGGGTGGTGAATGTTATTTTCAGTACCCAAGTGCTACATTTGCTGGGGAGGCCCGTCTTGAGCAATGAACGCCTTACAGTATTGTTTGTGTTTTGCTAATTTAAAGGGAAAAAAACCATTATTTCTTTTGCAATAATCTCCCTATTCTGGCTATATGGAAAAAGGAAATGCCTTGATCCTTCACTAGTTTATTGTCTCCCCTTCCCTAAACATCAGCTATGAGTTTATCAAGGAAGCCGATAACAGAAGGAGAAACACACACTTTGGGCTTTTCTCTAGGAGCTGTTTTAAGAGGAGTCTAAACACACTCACCCAGCCCTCTTTTGTGTATCCTCGGGGCTCCCTCATTTTCCTGCTATCTCTGAAGAACAAAAACACATTGCACCAATAAACTGATGCTTTTAGAGGCTGGTGGCTGCCCGCAGGTGCCCTCAGCAGTGGCGATTTCCTGTGCTGGCAGCTGGGAGAGAGTGTATCGAGGCTTACTTCTCCCAGTCCAGTCCGGCGAAGAGGTTTTGATCATTCAAAAAAGTAAATTCTTACTAAGTGCTTATTAGGACCAATGACTGCTCTTCCACCCTCTGCCCCAAGCGCTGGCAGTTTAAGGAAACAGAAGTTTGAGGCAAAAACATTCTAGCTACCTTCAAATTTAACCACGTATAAAGTGAAAAGAAAAGAAAACTCTGCCCATTCCAATTTCACTTAGAGACAGCGAGTCTAGTATTTCCACCCTGTTACTATTGACTGTTAACTCCGCAATAAACTTTCTCTCGACCTCCTCCTGTCACCCCCTTTCATGTGATACAAGCTCTTCCTGGTCCCATTCTGTTGCTAAGGATGGCCATTAGCTCGTTTCCTTCAAAAGGGACTTATGGGAATGGGACACCAGAGAGATGGCTTGGTGGTTAAGAGTACTAGCAACTGGCCTTCAATTCTCAGAATTCTTGTGAGGCAGCTCACAACTCTCGGTAACTCCAGCTCTTCTGTCTTCCTTGAGCACTTACACACACACACACACACACACACACACACACACACACACATACATAAAAATAAAGAAATCTTCTGAAGTGGCTGATGAAGACAAAGCTGAGTTAGAGTACTTGCCTCACTTACACAAAACGCCGTGTTTAATCACATAAACCAGGTGGAGGCACACACATTTCACCCCAGCACTCAAGAGGTAGAGACCGGAGACTCAGAAGTTTGGCTATGTAGTGAGTTCAAGGCCAGCCTGGGCTAGAGCCTGGCTCTTTCTTCCCCTTCAAAAGTGACTGGTGAGACAGAAAAGGGCTATTTCTGTTACCTCATTACTCAGTAGACTGGGGCAAGAGGGCTGCTGAGAGTTTGAGAACACCTTGAGCTAGATAGAAAGTACAGCCCCAACAAGAAGCATATAAGCAGACCTTATCTGACCTTTTCTACTCTGCAAACACACACACACAAACACACACGTGCACACATGTGCACATGCACACAAGTGCGCACAGAGTGACCTGTATTTACCAACATAGACATTGTTCCTTTAATGGAGCATGCTACGAACATCCTTCTGTCCTTGTTCTTTCATGGTCATGTCCACAGAGCTGCATGGAACTCTGGTGTCTGACAGTTGGATCCATCATAATGGGTATTTTGTTTTGCTGAACACCGAGACGTTGTGCAGCTTTTTGTAGCCAGTCACACTGTGGAGAAGATCCTGGGCCTGTAGGTATTCCTTCAGTACAACTTCTTACGGGAAGATGAAGCCAACACTTTAAGTAGTGTTTCTTCTGGTCTTAGTTGTTCACAACTACATTATTTAGAACCCAGAGTGTGAGAGCTGGCTGCATTAACAGGGACAGAAGGAAGACACTTGCCTTATTACACTTTGGTTTTTGACCAAAACTAAGTAACCCTTTCAAACTGTTTTCAGCCATGTGTTCTGAAGAATGGAAAGAGTATTTGCCAAGTCCTCTAAGATCGTGGCCTAGATAAGAATTCTGCAAATTAAGCGCAACAATCAAACAGGAAAAATAAAAAAGGTAGTGTTTTGTTTCAGAACAGAGAGTCTAGGACATTTGCAAAGCTGGTCCACATTATTACTCTTTTAAGTTAAAAATAAAATAAAATAAAATAAAACCAACAATCTACAAAATGAAAGTGCATTTCCTTCATGACACATAGATGTCTGACCTGTGTAGTTGTTTCACAAACACACACACATGCACACACACTATATATATACATGTATGCATTACATAAATTATTATCATTTACAGAATGCATTTGAGCTTTTATTTGGCAATTCTGGGGTTCAAATCCAGGACCTGACCCATGTTAGGCACACACTCTGCCACTGAACTATATCCTTAATCTGTTGACACTCTGAGAGTTCATCTTTGATCCTGTGTTCTGTAATGGTATTTTCCAGAATAGTTAAATGTGTGGATGAAGGCAGCAGATATGTACAACAAGTGTTCTTCTGTTCTTGTAGCCCACTAGGATATTACATCCTTTATGCCTTGGGAGCACGGAATTCCTGCAAATCTGTGATGCCTGAGATTCCAGGGGAGTTAAAGGCAGATGGGCTAAATCTACAAGTAGGCATTGGGTGGGGCTCAATGGCAACCTGCAATGGACATGCATTCCATTTGAAACAGAACTTGCTTTGAACACAGATAGAAGGTGCTGTGAGTTTGGGGCCCCTGTGACCGAGCACCTTACTGGGTGACTTAACGTCACAGAATGTGATCTCTCCATCCTGGAAGGCAGAAGCCTGAAGTTCATTGTCAGCAGGGTCATGCTGCCTCTGAAGACACTAAAGAACCTCTTTTGCCTTTACCGTTTATTCTGTGGGTGGCCTTGGTCCGTAGTCACATGACACCAAACGATGCTGCATGGTTATGGTCTTCCTCCTGTCCTCACCTGGACATCCAGATGTCATACACCACTTATATTGCACTATGGGCCCACTCTACTCTTGTATGGTGTTGTTTTCTTTTTTCATTTGAATGTGTTGAGCACGTGGGGACTCGTGTGAGGGGTACACCGGTACATGTGAAGCCTGAGACTTAGGCGGATCATCCTTGATCACCCTTCCTTATTCACTGAGGCAGGCTCTCTCAATCAATCTCAGAGATTTCTGTAAGCTTCCTCGGAGGAATTCCTGGTCTCTGGGCTTTAAACTATGGAGTCACCTTCCTAGTCCCCAGGACAGCCTCACTTTAACCAATGAAGTATATGATGACTGTGTTCCCAAAACAAAGTCACTTCGGCACATTGTTTGGGAACATTGTCTGTCCCCAGAGGGAATAGCATTCTAAGGAACCCTCTTATATGCTTTCTTATGGGGGAAGGAAACAGTGAGGCCACCCGTACTCCCTCTTCTTTCATCTCTGCTTAACTCATCAGTGAGCCAAAGGCAGGGAGTGCTGATTGGAAGTTCATGTATCAAGACGTCAAATAAAAGCACAGTCATTTTATGTAGTATTTCCACCACTGTGTAAGAATTAAATATCCATGCCTGAACCACTACAAAACAGGAGGTTGTGCAGTTCAGTGGTTCTGGGTGTAAGCTAAAGTTATGTTTGCAGATACATTATTTTGTATTGACCTACTTTATGAGACTGCAGACATGAGTTCTTTCTCTCCTTCCACCTTGTGGGTTCTAGAGATAGATCTCAAGTCATTAGGCTTAGCAGCAAATGTCTTTACCCACTGAGATCTTGAGACCTATATTTGCATTTATGATGGGAACTTTACGATATAAAAATGAACGATCAACACACATTGGTAGGTTGAACTTTTCTTTAGAAGCATATATATTTAAGCCATCAAGATTGGGCAGGAGAGATAGATGGCTCATCCATTAAAAGCAGTGGCTACTCCTCCAGAGAACCTGGGATTAATTCCCAGCACCCACACGGTGGCTCACAACTGTCTTTGAATCCAGTACTCCCTTTAACTCCAGTCCCGGATCCAGCACCCTCTTCTGTCCTCTGAGGGCACCAGGCATGCATATGGTTTACAGACATACAGGCAGATAAAATACTCATACGCATAGGGTGAATAACATTTTAAAAAAGAATTGCTAAAAACATCGTGTCAAGTTGAGGGAGCTAGACGGGAAGGGAAAGGAAAGCCCAGATTTTTGTAACTTTGACGGTGCCGTTTCCTGCTATTTGAGCAAAGGCCCAGAGCTTTCACTTTGCACAGCTTCCTACAAATTATGTACTCAGGTTCTCATCCTGTGCCCCTTGAATTTTATCCCTGGAGGAAATCCACTTATACTTCCTTCTAAAGATATGCCATGCTGAAGTGCTGCTAACCCGAACTTCCCGTTATCCCAGTGGGGAAATCATTTGAGCAATATGTTCCTATTTGCTGGTTTAAAAAGTATTATTTAATTGCTATGGTAATTCTTCTTTCCTCTTCCTTCCTTCCTTCCTTCCTTCCTTCCTTCCTTCCTTCCTTCCTTCCTTCCTTTCCTCCTCCTCCTCTTCCTCCACCTCCTTCTCCTCCTTCTTCTAATTCACAGGATGAACCATGGTGTTTATCTATTAATGTAGATGAGCACCTGGCCATAGGGAAGGGGAGATGGAAGAAGAGGTGAATTTTTAATTTTTTAAATTTTATGCACATTGGTGTTTTGCCTGCATACATGAACTGGAGTTATAGACAGTTGTGAGCTGCCATGTGGGTGCTGGGAATTGAACCTGGGTTCTCTGGAAGAGCAGTCTATGGTCTTAACTGCTCAGCCATCTATCTAGTCCTACTATGATAATTCTTTGTGTGTGTGTGAATAGATATGAGAAAGGTATACTGTTTGTGGAGCACTTAGCATATGCCAGGCCCATGACACATCCCAAGCTGTTCCTAGTTTTTAAACAGTGGTTCATCCCCTCTCCTCTTCTCTAGTTCTCCATCCATATCTGCTCACAATGCTCAGGACCCTTGAAGGCAAGGAAGGCATGTATCTCTTTCACATTCACGTCACCAGCACACAACACGTATGAGCCGTAGAGAAGGTACCGGTGCAGGGTTTCTGAAGTTAGTCAACTGTGGTCACACAGATAGCAGACCAATGGGGACAGACGGCTAAAGGAACCATGTTGTAAAAAATTATTGTCCCCATTTCCCAAGTGAGACTGGGAATGTTATGTCACCTTGGCTAAGCTCTTCTGCTCTGTGAACCTTCTTGATCATATTAGCAAAAGGAACAAACCTTCCTTATAGGATCAATACAGCCGTGAAAGGAGACTGGAGAGCATCTACCATAGTCTAGTGTTAAATAACAAGTCACTCCACAGACATACATTCTCTTCCGCTTATTAGCAAATATATTGAAAATGATTGTAGCAATTGACTAATACGATTTTATTATTAAAATAACATTCTCAAAGCATCGCTTTTCATTACCTGAAGCAAGTTCTATATAAAATTCCTGAGTGATATCTATATCCCCTGATTCTAAAATATAGTTTTTCTTTCTAACTCCACATAGGCCACACACAGTCCCAGCCCCGCCCCAGCCCCAGGCTGGGAGCTCTGAACAAGGTGTGTGATAGGAGCCTGCCAGCCCCATTAGGATTCTGTGGGGAGCAGGGAAGCAAGTAGTCAGTTGAGAACTTCATGACTGCAGCAGGAGGAAATAAAAGAAGCCATTAACTTCAAAGATCCCAGGGGAGCCTTCCAGGCCTCCCTCCTTTGACAGACAGACAATGGACAGGAAGAAGGCTGAGACTGGACAGTAAAAAGTGACCAGACAAGACTCCTTCAAGCTGAGGAAACAGCCAGCCGCAGGGCGCTATTTCCCTTGGGCCACCAGGAAGCCAAAGCTTCCAGGTGTGCGGACAGGAGAGAAAGGAGCTGAAGATGGGAGGAGTGGCCTGCTCAGCAGAGGAGGCTGCGGCCACCATGGAGGGAGGGATCAGTAAATCTAGTTCTTAAAAATATAGCTGGGTGTTGTGGCTATAATTCCAACACTCAGGAGGCAGGTGGGGAGTCCAAAGGCCAGCCTGGGTAGACAAGGCCATACCTGCAAAGGAAAGTTGACTTGGTGGAAGAAATGAACGGTGTCAGAAGGGATCACGCTGGGTGGAATTGAAAACCCGGGCTGCTAGGATTGATTGTCAGGTGGACTAGATGTGAGGCGTGAGGGAAAGAAGGGAGTTTTCCTTCTGAGCACCCGAAAGGGGGAGTTAACCTCACCTACCTCGACATTTAGATGGATGGCCTTTCGTTGTGCGTTTTCCACCGGGCATGGACTGCCATGCCCACGTCCCACCAGCCCAGAGGGGACCCGAAGGCTCTGAGTAAGAAAGAGCGCCTCAGATTCATTTTTGGCTTCCATTCTTGTCCCGCTGATGATTGCTGAGAAGTCTGCTAACTCCAGATTCCGCATTTGCAAATGGTATTTCTAACAGTGGTCACCTTAGAGGGCTATATTAAGTACGAGTGATTGTAATACAGATCACGTAGACAATAACCAGATAAGTTTGAGCCAAATTGACATGGAATTATTAAAGTCTCATCAGATGTATACATAGTTTAATGCCTTGCTATTTTTAAGTCCCAAATTACCTCCTGTGGATTTTTATAAGTCACTTAAAAAAATCTTTCAAAATGTTTAAATTTTTGGGTTAAACATTTATTTATTTACTTATTTATTTAGTGTGTATGTATGTGTGTGTGTAAGCATGTTTTACTCATGAGTATTCCATACATGAGCATTCATGTGTAGGGGTCAAGGAACAACTTTGGGCATTATGTCTTTGCTTCCATTGTGTGGGTCCCAGGGATTAAACTCGGGTCATGAGACACCATTATCTCTCATGAGCTAATAAAGCAATGTTTTTGGCTTCCCAAAAACATTTTAATGGCTTTATAATAGTTTAACATAAAAAGTATTTCTCTCTCTCTCTCTCTCTCTCTCTCTCTCTCTCTCTCTCTCTCTCTCTCTTTCTCTCTCTCATGGTAGTGGAGACTGAGCCTACAACCTCACTCAGGCTAGACAAGTCTGATACCACTAAGTTACACCCCCAGCCCTGTAGTGTATTTAACCAGTTTTTTTTTTTTTCTTTTTAAAAACTCAGATCTATCAATAACTCTAATGTAGATCCTGGCTTTTCTCTCTGTAGGGTAAACACTGAAATAATAATCCAAACATAGTGTCTTCAGGTGAGAGATGGCTTACCAGTGAACAGCACTGCCTGTTCTCCCAGAGGACCCAGGCTTGGCATCCAGCACCTGGCATCCAGCACCTGTCCATCATGACCATCTGTCACTCCAGCTCCAAGAATCTGACACTCTGTTCTGGTCTTCAAGGGCACTGCATGCATGAGGTGCAAAGACAAACATGAAGGCAAAAAATATATAAATATATACATAAATATAAAATACAGAAATATATTTTCTATATGATATATTTATAAGTATATGTGAATATATGAAATGCACAAATATATGAAATATATAAATATAAAATATGTGTATTTCAACTTGCCCTTAAATTGATTGTGAAATTAAATACACAGTTTTTATTCAGACTTCTTTGCTTTCCAGAAAAACTAGAATTTTAAAAATATGAGTATCTGGGGCTGGAAGGATGGCTCAGCTGTTAAAAATACATACTGCTCTTGCAGAAGAATAGAGTTTTGTTCCCAGAAATCATTTTGAACAGCTCATAACTGTCTGTAACTCCAACTCCAGGGGATGTACCATCCTTTCCTGGTCTCTGTGGGAACCTGCACTTGCATTCACACATAGAAGCAGAAGCATACCCACACACATACATGAACATAAATAAAAACAAAATTAAACATTTAAAATGTATGAGTACCTGTCATTTCTATTTTTTTACTTTAGAAACTTTCCTAAAATTTTTTTTAAAAAATTATATTTATTCATTTTATTCTATTTGTGAGTGTCTTGCCTGCATGTATGTATGCCATATGCATGCTCAATGCCTTCAGAGGCCAGAAGAGGGTGCTGTGTTCCCTGGAATTGGAGTTACTTGGATGGTTGTATAATACCATGTGAATACTGGGAATTGAAACTGGGTCTTCTGCAAGAGTAATAAATACTTTTATTACTTTTATTGAACACTGAGCCCTCTCTCTAGCCCCTAGAAATGGTCTTTTATCCATCTTTGACATACTAGAATCTTGCTAAGGAAAACAAGGTTATAAGTTAAAAACCAGGAAGTCTTGTCTTACTGGATTCATTGCCTGTCTTTTTTCGGCTGTCTTCAGACTTTACGTTGGGTTGCTCTGACCTCAGCGGGTGGGCAGCCAGGCCTCCGACTTCCTTTTGTGAGAGAATATGGTTCTGAAGCACACTGGCATGCATGCTCGCTGGTGGGAACACAGGTGCCAGGCTCGCCTCTGCCCTCACTTGCTGTGTGGCCTCCCGTCTGAGGATGGGAGCTTGGATGCAGCTTTCCCATCTGTCACTGGGAATGGAGTTGGCTTGACCTCCAGGCTTCGTCTCTGCTTTGGCATTCTGTGATGCCGTTGAGAGCTGGAACCCTGTGGTGTTGGGGCTCACGGACAGAGTCAGTTACAATGGTCTCCTCGGTGGCTTCTCTGCTTTGACTGCTCCTTGCCACAGGCTTTAACTGTCCCTGGGAGCTCCTAAGAGTAGATATGAGCCCAAGGCTCAGGGTCTCTATAGTAACATACAACCCATTGCTACCATCTTGCTCTTCCTCCTGCTGTCCCTACCTTCTCACCTGTCATTCCTTATGAAAAGGAATACTGTGGTTCATACTGTCTCCTATGCTGGGAGTGTTTGCACACCCCACTGCCACAGGAGATGGGGCACTGCTTTTCTTCTAAACCTCAGCTAGTGCCATCTTTTCTGGAAAGTCTTTAGACATGCTTTCTGGTTTAGAGGTATTTAAAAAAATTTTTTTAATTGATTCTTTGTGAGTTTCACATCATGCACGCCATCCTGCTCATCTCTCTGACCCCTTGTATATCACCCTTGCAACCTATCCCCAAAATAGAACACATACAAAGAGTAAAAATAAAGCCTAGAAAAAAATTTCATCTTAGTGGCCATAGCATGTCATAGTGTGTGTGACTTGCAGTATATCCCTCGGTCCACGTATCTTCTTTTGCAATGAGTCACTGCTCTGGTTTGAGATCTCTGGCTTCTGTGACACCATCAATATTCGATCCTCATCGGGACTCCTCCTAGTTATCCTGTTGTTACCCTGTGTTGTAGAAATCCCACAAGTTTGGGCATCAGGACTGGCCCTTTTACATGTCCCAACCGTTCCCAGATGATATAGATTTGGGGGTGGGTCAACTCAGAATCCTGGATCTGGACCTGGGTGGTAGCTGAGCTGGTAAACCTGTCAGCTCTCCTTTATCTGCACCACCAGGAGGCGCTCTCCAGCACTGCTCAGACCAGGCAATGTCGCCATAGGCAGGAGGCAGGGTCAGCTCTCAGGCTCTCCTGGCTGGCTTACCCGCACCCATGCCTCCAGAGCCAACTCCACTGTGCTGCCCAGTCAAGCTGCAGGGTCTGCTTTCCCAAGTGCCGCAGCCTGTAACCGGCTGGGCCAGCTCCACGGTGCTATCCACATGAGGTGCAGGGCCCACTCTCTCCCAAGTGGGGGGGGGGGCAGCTCACCCACTCTCAAGACCCCCCAGGGTCAGTTAGTTCTCTCAACTATTGTAGGTGGTTAGGGGTGCAGAGGGGTGAAGGGAGCATCACCCTGCCACCTTAGAGCAGATGAGTCACAGATCCAGCTATCCCTTGGGGATGGCTCACCCTCACCCCACCACCAAGAACAGCTTTACTGTGCTGCTCAGGCAAGGTTCAAAGTGCTCTTCCTAGTGCTGCAGCTGTTGAAGGGCAAGGCCAGCTCTCCCACTCTCACGACCCCAGGGCCATCTCTCCTAATTGCTGCAGGTGGTGAGGGGCAAACAGGGAGGTGGGGAAGGAAGCATTACTCCCACAGCCACACTGCCTCTTGGCAGACAAGTGGCAGGACCAGCTAGCTCTCCCATGCCCTTGCACCTGAGCTGGCTCACCTGTGTCCTTGACACCATGGTCAGCTCTGTGGTACTGTCCAGGCGAGGTGCAGGGCCTGCTCTTCTGATTCCTGAAGCTGGTAAAATGCAGACATAGCTTTATCAACTGCTGGAGGTGGCGGTGTGTGTGTGTGTGTGTGTGTGTGTGTGTGTGTGTGTGTGTGCGTGTGTGTGAGGTGCAGGGTTGGGAGAAGGGTAGCACCACCTCTGTACTTGTGCCACATGGCAGATAAATGGTGGTGTCAGCTCTTTCACACTCATGCCTTTGGGGCTGACCAACTAACACCCCTCCCCCAGGGGTGGCAGTTCAGCTCCACTGGGCTGTCCAGGTGAGGCTCAGGGCCTACCCTCCAGAGGGCCACCACTGGTGAGAGACAGGGCCAGATCTCCAGAGTACCACATCCAGTGGGGGACAGGGCCAGTTACACACATCTCCTGGACATCCACGTGCACCCTAATGGCTGTACTAACTAGGGACTTCTCCACGTTCTCTAGTGGTGTATGTGAGTCACAGACTTTGATACCAACCCTTGATGCTGTGTAGCCATGGACTCAGACATGGCTCTCGGTGTCAGCTGGGGCTGGGACCTCATAATGGCTGCAGGTGGCAGGAGTGGCCACTCCTCTCCACCCCTGAGTCTCCAGTTCCATCTCTCTTTATAACACTCAAGCTGTTCCACTTCTCTTTCTCTCCCATTTGACCACCACATGGTCACACATTGTGGTGGCTCCCACTGCAGGCTGGCCATGTGGCTGGTGGGCCCTGGGTGACATCCTCCATTGGTGTTGTGTTGGCATGGTAGCAAGTGGGTGTCTCTGGCTCACCTGTGCCATATGCTGAAGGGTAGGTCTGTGGGTGGCATGACAGTCCACAGGTCTCTGTCTTCCTCTTCCTGTGCTGTGCTACCTGGATTTGATCAGATTTAATTTTGAGTTGTATGAAGCCTAGATATAAGACATCTTTGGCCACTAAGCCAGGCATCAAGCTAGGATGAACAATAGACTGCCATCTGCTCTGCCCCAGACTCATATATGAACAATGTCACCAACAAGGTATCTCTTTGCTCATTGCCAGGGAAATGGATAGAGGCATCTTTTTCTTCTCTTTTGAACTGCATGATTTTTCACATGCTATGGGCATTTGTGGTGGTTTGAATATGCTTGGCCCATAGGGAGCGGTACTGTTAGGAAGTGTGGCCTTGTCGCAGGACGAGTGTCACTGTGTGTGTGAGCTTTGAAGGTCTCCTCCTATGCTCAGGCTCCACCCGTTGTGGAAGAGAGTGTTCTCCTAGCTGCCAGAGGATGCTAGTCTTCTTTTAGTCAGAAGAATCAAGATGTAGAATGTTCAACTCCTTCTCTGGCACCATGTCTGCCTGGACGCCGCCATGCTTCCTGCAGTGATGATAACGGACAAGATGTCTGAACCTGTAAGCCAGCCTCAGGTAATTATTGTCCCTTATAAGAGTTGCCTTGGTCATGGTGTTTCTTCACAGCAATGGAAACCCTAAGACAGAAGTTGACTTCTGGTATTCTGGATTTTTAAGGAAAGTCGGTAAGTATCCACGGTGGCCTGTAGTCTTTATTTCTATAGATGGCTTCTGAGGCTTGGCCACTGTCTTAGTATAACGTTTCCATTGCTATGAAGAGACACCATGACCAAAGCGACCTCCACCCTCTCTGTATTCCTGTTGAGTCTCTCCCCCTCCACGGCTGCTCTCAGTACTGCCTTAAGACCCTCCTTGTGACCATGGGAGGCTCATCCTGCCAGACCTGCCTTGTTCATCCAGACTCAAATCCTCCCTTCTACCCTACCTTATTCTGACACTGTCTCCCAAGAAACACCACTAAGCCAATCCTCTCAGTTCCTACTTCCAGCTTCTTAACTCTTTCTCGGGGTTGTTCATGCAAATTTCCTGAAGGGTTTAAAGACAGCTCTGAGCCTGGGTTCCATGCCAGACCAATTATGTGCTTTAAGTTTCCCAGGTGTTTAATTTAGAGGCCAGGGGTGAACCACAGACAGATGGACAGGCAGACAAACACTCAGACCCTGACTGCTCCTGCCAAATTCACTTCTCTGGCAGCGGCCTTACATGTTACATCTACACAGTGGGCTTGGGTGTGGCGTGGGTCCCTCCTTGGTCCCCTGACTATCACTGTTTCTTTCTCGGTTGCAGAGGCAGTAGAATCTTCTGGCCATGAACTCTGTGCCTTTGGAGAACACCTCCCAGCTCTTTTCTTCATTACATTCACCAGGCAGTCCAGATTACTTGAGGATTTTGATGCCTGGTTCATGGTCACTCTCCAGCACAGCATCTGCTTTGACTCTTGGTGTTTTCAACATCCAGTCCCTTAAGGAACTCTGTCCTTTCCTGCTGTCACCAGCCTTCCACCACTTGTTGCTCTGGTGCCACCCTACCCACAAGCACAACTGTGAAACACTCGCTGGGCTCCATTTCCCACCATCCCCAGCTCCCTTCCTCTAAGCCCTAGACACCAATCATCCTTGAAGCCTTGGATCCTGCCCCTGTCTCTCCTCCTTTCTTTACCTCTTCCAGATTCAACTCCAAGCTGTCCTAGTCAATCACACACTCCCCTCCCCCAATAACCACCTTTAGTGTTCTTGCTTCTCTGATGTCTTGAGGTGACAAGCACTCAGATGGTGTTAGACTCAGGTTGAACAGTTTGCTTGCAACACCAGCCAATAATCAGCTGAGCCTGGCTGGAGAGCCACCGTCACAGGGATAGCCTTCCAGTGAACTCGCCATCCAGAGCTGAATTTTCCACTGTAAACCTTTCACATAGCTAGCCAAGGTTCCTGTATTCTTGTGCAGCAACCCTTAAAGGCAGCCCCTTGACCAGTAACATGGGTCTAACCTGGGACTTTGTTAAGTGATCAGCTTTTTCGTGTCCCAGCTTGGCCCTCTTGAGTCTGGCATTCTGCTTTGCCAGGCCCTCTGGGTGAGTCTGGTATGTGAATTTGGAACGAATTCATCGTTCTAGTTTATCCTCTCTTCCTTTCTCTTAGGTGACTACTTCATTCTGTCTCCTCTCCACGCAGATATTTAATGCTTCCTTTTTCTATGTGAGAGCACAGAAGAATGGGAGGAGAATCTCCAAGCAGCTCTGCTGAGCTTGTAAAATGAACTCTCTCTAACCTTCTCTGAGTGAGTGAGAGCTTTCAAGGCTCTCCTCTCTGGGAGTGCCAGTTCTAAAGATTTGTCCTCAAACACAGGCCTGGCAAGACCTAAGTAACCTGGGGTTAAGGGATGTGTGACTCACCTATGACTCCCATTGGTACACCTGTGACCACGCCCTCTACCTAATCCTTTGTTAAGGATGTTCTAGAGTCAAAATAAGAAGGTTCCCAGCAAGATCCCCCAGTGAGCCTGATCCACAGACATGCCAACTCAGACCTCCTTTTTATATGCCAAACAGACTTCACAAAACTGGAGGTCCTGCCTGCTGTTAGCCAAACAAAATGAAAATTTGCATCTGGGGAGGTTAAGAGGAAAGAGGCTGACTGTGGCACCCCTCCCCCAATCCCTATCAGCATGGTAGGAGACACCCAGCTTCGACAAGGGAGAGGGAGTTATGCTCTGGACTTCTTTCTTGAAAGCCAGTACCAGGCCCACCATAGGGAAAACCACTTCTGGGCAAAGCCACAATGAGCCACTGAAACCAGTTTAGGCCAGGTGACTGACACAGCCACCACTGTCCTCTCACCAACATGATGCTACACAGGATGCATTAGGGAGTCACTCATGGGGCGCAGAGCATGAAAGCCAGCATAGACAGGCCCACCAGAGTGAGACCCAGTGCCTTATAGAAACCATGCACATCCCAGGCTTCATGGTGCAGCCCCTGGACCTGCTCAGAATCAGATGGAGATCTGCATGCATTTCCAGCCTTGTTGTGGGTTTGGAGGCACTCATCCTTCTCCTAAAACTGTGTGGGTCACCCTCACTGAGATTCAGCTCCCATCTTGCTTACCGACAGCCTTGGTGACCAAGGGACTCTTTCTACTATCCATCCATCCCTTAACTCCAGGTTGCATAGCTCTTGTTTGAGGAAAAGGCTTTAGAGCTGTCACTCATACAGAGATGAATACCATAAGCTTTCGCTTACCCAGAGAAGGTTGGAGTTCATTTTATAGAAGCTGAGTAGAATGGCAGCTTCCAGAGGGAGTTGGGGGATGTGTAGAGGCCTCGGCAAAGTGTGAACAATGGCCAGGGAGTTACAGTCAACGAGGGAAAGGAAGCTGCAGGGTAGATAACAATATGCTATACATTTCATAAAAAAAAAATTAGAGGTTGTTTGCTTTGGGGGATATGGTCTCAAGAAGTCAAGGCTGACCTCCAGTTCGCTCTGTAGTTGAGGATGGCCTTCAATTCCTGATCTTATTACAGATGTGTGCTGGCCTTGGTCGGGCTTAGCTTTTTTCCTCCTCCCTCCCTCTATCCCTCCTTCCTTCTCTCCCTTTTTTCCCTTCCTTTGTTTCTTTGAGGCAGGATCTTGCTATGTAGCCTTTGATGACCTACCTGGTCAGTACTCACTGTGCAGCCTAGGCTGGCCTTAAACCCTCAGTGAGCCTTTTCACTCAGCCTTCTACAGCGCTACAGTTGCAGGCATGAAGCCCCACAATGACAGCTTCTGAAGCCTCCCAGTCCACGAGTGATAATGTTTGAGGACATAGATATTTTAAACATTGTTAGAACATGCAACATGTATCTTTACCAGGCATTACATAGTACCTGTTAATGTGTCCAAATTCAATAATTGTAGGCACTTTAAAGACCTCTCCAATTCAAAATACGCACTGACTATCTAGGACACCCAGGGCAAGTCTCACCAATTGTCTTCTTCACCAATGCCCAGGTCCATTACATATGGTCAGTTATTCAGTCCTCACAACTACCATATTGTTAAGAGCATTGTTATTCTCAAGATAAGAAAGCTAAGCTGGAATGGTGCCATGCTCTGTAATCCAGCACTTGAGAGGTGGAGGCAGGAGGATCAGGAATTCAAGGACATCCCTAGCTAAGTAGCAAGTTCTAAGCCAGCCTGAGATATATGATGTTCTGTCAGAAAACACACACACACACACACACACACACACACACACACACACACACACACACACACACACAGAGCCTTTTAAATGCTCAAATGTATGGTTCGAGGTTACTAATTACAGTCATCTCTCTGTGAAACTGTAAGCACTATTTTTTAATCTTTTCCTATATATAGAAAAGCCCAAGGAATCCACAGACAGCAACTGGAGCTAATATAAATAATATAATATAAATTTATCAAAGTCAGAGTTCAAATCAGATCCTCCTTCTTCAGTCTTCCCTGTGACTACCTGGATCCAGCCATCACTGTCTCTTGTTTGGATTATGACACCAACTGCGTATATAATGTCTATTGTTCTTGCTCATTTCAGTCTATAATCTAAGTCAGACTGAATCTCTGTTCCACCCAGAACTTTCCAGTGATTCTCATCACTAAGCACAAGGGGCAAGCAATATCAAAGAAGGGCATTCATGACTTGGTACTTGGAACCTCTCTGATGTCTTTTGTCATCTCCATCACTCAGATCCAAAATAATCAAAGTGACGTCTCATAGAGAAGACTGGGGACCTGAGGGAGCTGGTTGAGATTTGTAGACAGTGTGTGTGTGTGTTCATGAGTGTGTGTATGTGTGAATGTTCGTGAATGTGTGTGTCTGTGTGTTCATGAACGTGTAAGTGTGCATGTGTGTGTTATGAATGTGTGTGTCTCTATGTGTGTGCTCATGAATGTATGTATGTCTGTGTGTGTTCATGAATGTGTGAATGTTAGTGTATGTGTGTGAGGGTGAGGAGGATGTGTGTGTGTGTGCGTATTCATGAATGTGTGTGTTTGTTTATGGGTGTTCATGAATGTGTGTGCATCTATGTGTGTTCATGAATGTGTAAATGTGTATGTGTTCTTGTGCGTGTGTGTGCATGTGTGTGCGCGTGTGTGTGTGTGTGTGTGTGTGTGTGAGAGAGAGAGAGAGAGAGAGAGAGAGAGAGAGAGATTGGCATCAGTTGTCTTTCTCAATTTCTCTTGAATTTTTTAAAGACAGGGTTGCTACATCCCTGCACAGTAGCAGGAACTGACTGGGTGTGGTAAGGAAATGAGGAAAAGACAAGCACAGACAGACACACAAGTGAAAGTCTAGAGTTGGGTGGTCTGAGCTCTCCTCTGGAGAAACCACAGCACCCAGGAAGCTCAGAGTGCTTGTGTAGATTTGAACAGAGAAGTGGGGTTATTCAATATGCTTAAATGAGGCCGGGTTTATGCTACGCTTGAATCAAGGAGTTAGGCTTAGGTCATTTCTTAGTCTCTGTATTAGAGCAGCCTTTGGGTCATAAACATCCTGGAGGAGAGCTAGCTTTGGTGGGCATATTCTGCATGTACGGTAAGCACTTGGACTCTGTCCCCTGAGGACGGCTTTGTGCTGTCTCTGAACTGAACTCTAGGGTGAAGACTCTTCCACTCTTGCATGGGTCTGAAGCTCTGGGGTCTTTAACACGGCCTGCTAATGTGGGCAATGCCCATTCAGCTGGGACTTCATTCACTTAGATCTTTCTCTGCCCCTACATGAACTCGGGGCTCACCAGTTAGTTCATCTAGACTGACTGAAAAGCAGACCCCAGGATCTTTCTGTCTCCTCTCCTTGGTGGTGGGGGCTACAGTCAAGTGCTTCCACTTCTGGCTGTTCACACAGCTAATGGGAATCTGAACTCAGCTCCTCATCCTTTCATGAATGAGGACTTTCTCAACCGCGCTCTCTTCCCAGCACCGTGGTGGGAGAGGAGACAGGCTCTTGCGTGAATCCCAGCCTCTCTCAGAACTTACTCTGTAGCCCAGGCTGTCCTTGAAATCACACTGTAGCCAACATTGTTCTTTTTAATTTATTTTACCTTATGTTATTATTTGTTTTGTCTGCATGTGCTCCTGGTGCCCGTGGAGGTCAGAAGAGGGCCTTAGACCCCCAGAATTTAGTGTTATGGATGACTGTGAGTCTCCACATGGATGCTGGGAGTCAAACCCAGGTCCTCAGGAAGAGTAGCCAGTGCTCTTAACTGGAGTCACTGAGCCAATTCTCTAGCTACCCAGCTAGATAGTCTTCAACTTCCTTTGTAAGGGTGGGTCTGGAATTCAGGTCCCTCTTCAGTCTCCTGAGTGTGTACCACAGTGCTCGGCTGTTATGAATTTAAAGTGAGACTCATCAAAACAGTTGTGTGTTTTCTTTCCATACTCTTGGGGATGTGTGATTTGGAGAAAAAGAGGGTTAGATTTAGCCAAACTAATTTTTTTTTTCTGAGAAAAAAAAAGTCGAGGAGAGAGGACCAAGGACATTAAAGCCACTGGCATCAAGGAATGTTTACTATTGCTGGCCCAGGACACTGCAGCAGGGGAAGAGGTTATTAAGTTAGGTAGTTCATACCCAACACTCACTACAGGGCCTGGCACATTGTAAAGACTCAGGGAACATGAGCTGTTATAACCACAAGCATCCACTCTAAGTCTGGGCAGAGTATGTTTAATCTCCCAAATGTCTCAAATTAACTTCAGGACTACACTCTGGCCTCGCACCTGTAAACTATGTTCCATTCTCTAGGATGGAGAGATGTCGTTGGAGATAAAGCAATAAATTTCTAAAACGAGAAAAATATTCAAGAGCTGTTTATGGGCTTTAGGTGAAGGTAATTTAAAAATTATTTTGACTTCACCACCAGCACCACTACCGCTAGCACCAAGAAAGGTCACTGTTCATTTTCAAATCAAGAATTTACCAGTGGCATGTTCTTGGATTTCAGTTCATAAAGATGTCTCTTTGGAATATTGCAGCCCGATAATAGGGTGGTTTTCTCAGAAACGTGTATCTCATTTTTGCAAATCTTCCCTGTCTTAGTTGGCTTCAGTCACACATTCATGCAGATACCCAGAGTGCTTTCTCATCTGTGACCCATAGCTGCCAAGTCCCAAGCTGTGGCCAACTAATTGGAAACACACAACCAAATAGAGGGGCTTTATCATTGTGTTCCAGACACGCAAGGCTACTGCCCACTTTCCTTATGCTTCAGTATTATTCAAAGATTTGGCAGAGGAAAGCGTTTTGTCTTGTTTGTGCTACAGAGATGTAAGTGCGTAGAATGTCAAAATCACGTTGGTGCTAAAGAGTGAGATAGATGTAGCATCAAAAATAGAACTATGGAGCAAGGAGTCAACAGAGAGAAGCTTCCACCTGCCAGACCCAGGTCCTACTGATTCAGACCTCAGTCCTGAATATCTACGCACCAAATGCAAGGGCAGCCACATTCATTAGAGACACTTTAGTAAAGCTCAAAGCATACATTGCACCTCACACAATAATAGTGGGAGACTTCAACACACCACTTTCTTCAAAGGACAGATCGTGGAAACAGAAACTAAACAGGAACACAGTGAAACTAACAGAACTTATGAAAAGGACTGAGACAAACCCTCTGTGGTGGAGAGGAAGGTCGCTGCATTTCTGCACTGAGCTCTGGATGAGCTGTAAGCCACAATGGAGGAAACCTCTGGAAGTAATGGCTATGGGTTCAAGTCCTTTTCCCAGTGTGTGTGTGTGTGAGTTTGTGTGTATGTGTGTGTTTGTGTGTGAGTTTGTGTGTGTGTGTGTTTGTGTGTGAGTTTGTGTGTGTGTGTGTGTGTGTGTTTGTGTGTGTGTGTGCTATGTAAGCGTGGGGACTCCTGAAGGGCAGAAAAGAGTGTGGAATCCCCTGGAGCTGGAGTTTATAGGCATTTCTGAGCTACCCGATGTGGGCACTTGGTCCCAAACTCAGGTCCTCTGCAAAAGCAGGACACTGTGGAGCCAGCTTTCATTGTTGGCTTCTAAGCACAGGAGGCCAAATTTCATTATCCGTGAGGTGGCTGTAATCACTCTGAATCTCCTCAACTCTATCGTTCAGTTTTGACATTTCTGCTCATGAGAATGTGTGTGAACATTAATCTACTTGAAGAGGTAACGAGGGAAAATATCTAAAACTGAAGATGTCTCATAGAGGGAATTGACTTATTGTAACCAAATAGCTAAGACTTAGATCATATGACTGTTGTACAGACGGTATTTGTTCAAATGAGATATTGTCTAAAGGCTGGTGATGTGACTCAGTGGGTAGAGTGTGCCTAAAATGCACAACAGCCCCAATTTGGTCCCCAACACCACAGAAAACCCGATATGGTAATGCAGGCCGGTAATCCCAGCACTTAGAATGGAGCAACCAGAGGATGAGAAGTTCGAGGTTGTCTTGCTATACATTGAGTTCCAGGTCAACCTGGGCTACAAGAGACCCTTGCCACAAAAACAAAGTAGCTGCAAAGTGAGCTGTTGCTTGAAAAGCACCTGGGAGAGTGTCTGACCCTGGGGTGAGGTGAGGAGGAGGGCAGAGCTGCAGGCTCAGGAGGTCCCACCTCCCAGGCCCCCAAGCTGGTAAGATTCCCCTGTCAACTTATTAGAGCACAGATGATAAAGGAGAGAGCGACATCACCAGCCTGGCCTACGGATTACCTCCTACCTAGAACTTGTTGAGACCAGGTTCAGGGACATGCCTGTCCATGAGCTTTGCCTACCCACTTGCTTTCTTGTTTAATCCTTATGAGACCTATCTCGGTGCAAGGTCATACTCTGGTCCCTTTGATTGGCATCTCTATAGGGCCATCTGGAGCTATTGTTTATTTTCTATTTATGGCAAGTTATTTATTTAAAACCATCCATCAAACAGTTCCCAAGGTGAGTCTTAGATGGACATCCCACTCTCCCTATGCCATCTGCTTTCTAAGACCTCTCCAAGGGGCTCCACTGGCCACAGTTGCTTTCTCTTCAGCTCAGACATGCCACTGTGACAGGTGCTGGCATTTGATGTCCCCCCTGTATGGAATACTGTCACCACCAGCAGCCTTATTTACATACCTCCTCAGATGTTCCCATCTTATCATTAAATCCCACCTCTGCAGTAGCGCATCCTCTGACCAGTTGTAATCCACCAATCGGCTCCCCCCAGTTTCCTCCCATAGTCCCACAGCCACCTAGCATTCCATTTTACCTCTTACCGGGTTTACTGCTCATTTCCCTGTGTCATTCAGTTTTATCCCCTAAGCTCAGAACAGTCCTAGGTACATATAGGCAATAAGTACTTACTTCAATACCTATTATTTATGTATTTAATAGTTTCTTCTTTTAGGTGGTCTTTGGGTAAAAAGACTAAATCATGAATAAATATTTGCTTATTTATTTATTTATTTATTTATTTATTTATTTATTTATTTATTTGGGTGTGCACACACATGCTCATGAGACACAATCCACTTTTGGAGGTCAGAGGACAACAGTGGGTTTGGGGGATTGAACTCAAGTAACATCAGGCTTGGCGGCAAGCTCCTTTACCCACCTGGCCTCTATGACAGATGTAATTGTTTTTAAAATAATGTATTTATTTTTATTTTATTGGTGTTTTGACTGCATTTATGTCTGTGTCAGGGTGTCAGATCTTGGCGTTATGACAGTAATGAGCTGCTAGGTAGGTGCTGGGAGTTGAACCAGGGTCCTCTGGAGAGTAGTCAGTACTTTTAACAGCAGAGCCATCTCTACAGCCGAATGGATGTATTTTTTTATAGTTCTTTATCTGGCTGTTCCATGTACCAATTGTCTGTCCTTTTTTACTCTTGAGTAGCGTTTCACAGTCTGGATGTGCAGGCCTGCCGAGCTGTTCACCCATCTACTGGAGGGCATATGGGCTGTTTCCAGTCTGGAGCGACCGATACCTGGAAGAAAGCCATCACTGACAGTCACTGGTGTGAGCACGGTCCCTTTCTCTAAGATGAAAGCTCAGCTGTGCGACTGCTGGCTGATCAGTGGCTATGATTCCCTTTTCCAGCAAGCAAACTGTTCATCAGAGGATGTGGGATGTGTGACCTTCAGCAGCAGTACAGGAACCATGCAGTTTATCTGCACTCTTACCAGCCCAAGTCAGGGAATGGCCTGTAGGAGTTTACTCTCTTCTTCAGCCACATCGTAGGCTCCTGGATCAAACGCAGGCCATTAGGCTCGGCAGAAGCCACCTTTAACACACCAAGCAATTTCACCAGCTCTTTTATCATTAAAAACGTATGTGTGTGCATGTCTTGTCTACATAAATGTTTGTGTGCTCCTGTGTGTTTCCAGTGTTCATGGAGGCGGTCCATGGGTGCCAGAAACCCTGGAACTGAAGTGCTTGAGACTGAACCCAGGTCCTCTGCAAGAACAGCAAGTGCTCTTAGTTGCTGAGGCTTATCTCCAACACCCCCCCCCCCTTTTAAAAAATATGGATATTTTGATGGGTATGTAATGTTGTTCTTCTAATTTTCATCCCTCTTATGTGTAGGCACCTGAGCATCTTTTGTGTGTGTATTTGCAGTATTTCTCTTTCTATGTATGATCTTCAGTCTTGGATTGAGTGAGATTGGCCCCCATAGGCTCATACACTTGCATGCTCTGTTCCCAGTTTGGGAAGGATTAGGATGTATTTTTTTTATAGTTTATTTATTTATTTTATATTTTATTAGTATTTTTTATAGTTCTTTATTGTGTTCTTACTGGAGGAGGCATTTCACTTGGGATGGGCTTTGAGAATTCAAAAGCCCAACCTGCCAGGCCCAGTCTTTCTGTCTGCCTCTGCCTCTCTGCCTCTGCCTCTGCCTCTGCCTCTGCCTCTGCCTCTGCCTCTGCCTCTGCCTCTGCCTCTGCCTCTGCCTCTGCCTCTGCCTCTGCCTCTGCCTCTGCCTCTGCCTCTGCCTCTGCCTCATCTGCCTCATCTGCCTCATCTGCCTCATCTGCCTCATCTGCCTCATCTGCCTCATCTGCCTCATCTGCCTCATCTGCCTCTGCCTCTGCCTCTGCCTCTGCCTCTGCCTCTGCCTCTGCCTCTGCCTCTGCCCCTGCCTCATCTGCCTCATCTGCCTCATCTGCCTCATCTGCCTCATCTGCCTCATCTGCCTCATCTGCCTCATCTGCCTCATCTGCCTCATCTGCCTCATCTGCCTCATCTGCCTCATCTGCCTCATCTGCCTCATCTGCCTCATCTGCCTCATCTGCCTCATCTGCCTCATCATCTGCCTCATCTGCCTCATCTGCCTCTGCCTCTGCCTCTGCCTCTGCCTCTGCCTCTGCCTCTGCCTCTGCCTCTGCCTCTGCCTCTGCCTCTGCCTCTGCCTCTGCCTCTGCCTCTGCCTCTGCCTCTGCTGCCTGAAGTGCTTATGAATGCCTAACTTGTAACTTGTATTTGACAAACTCTTGGAGAGTATCAGGGAATGAGAAGCTGGGAAGGATTCGTGGTTAGGCAGGGATGGAATGGTAAATAGTAACCCATTTGTGAGGGGAGGGGATACATTTCCACTCTGAATATTTACCTGCAGGTGTAAATACAACTGCTATAAGCTGATTTTAAATTACCAATGTGATGGTGCTGGGCTAGGGAAGATGTGCTCTCAGCTACCGCTTCAGTGACACACCTCTCTGCTTCCCACTGTGATGATGATAAACTAACCCTCTAAAACTGTAAGCAAGCCCCCAGCTAAATGCTCTCTCTCTTTTATAAGAGTCGCCTTGATCCTGGTGTCTCTGCACAGAGATAGAAGAGTGGCTAAGACATTCAGAGACATGTCTCTCCATTTCTTCTGTTCATACTCTCACTGGACTGCTTGCTTTCTCACTGCTGACATTTGCAAGTTTAGACATTCAAGACATTAGTCTTTGGTCATATTTATGGTTTGAAAATATTTTTCTCTTGTTGTGGGAAATATTTAAAAAGGAACCTGCACCACAGGGCTCCTGCCTGGCCATCTCTCTTGGTGGGAGGGGAGGTTGAGTTCTTCTCGCTACCACACAATGCCCCATGCACCCCATGGTCAGCCATCACATCACCCAATTTCCCAGTAGAGTTAACACTCTTAAGCTTATAGTTAACTAATCAGATTTATGTATCAATAATATCACAATTTACAAGACACCAATACAATAATTTCTGGTTACAATTATTAATTATTACAATAATTAATTACAATTGATAGTGATAATAGCTTTATCCCGATTAATCTAACCTTATAATACCACAACTACTTGTGGCTGGTAAACGCCACGCAGGTTCACGTTGGCATCCATCTTCCTTTTCTTCCTACCCTAAGACGCGCGCGCTCTCTCTCTCTCCCTGCCACTCTTAGCTCTGCCTCCCTTTTCCCTGTCCAATCACAGACCTTCTCTGCACTAATGTAATTGGAGAGGGAAAAATCTGCGACATTCTCTCAATTTGAAGGAGTCCTGTGCAGATGAGATTTCCCAGTGTATAAGTGTGTGTGTGTGTGTGTGTGTGTGTGTGTGTGTGTGTGTGTGTGTGTGAGTGTGTGTGTGTGTGAGTGAGTGTGTGTGTGTGTGTGTGTGTGTGTGTGTGTGTGTGTGATACTGGACACTGAACCCAGGGCCTGGCACATGCTAAGCTACTACTTAACCATTGAATCACACCTTGGTACATCTTCTCTTTTTAAGTAAGAGTCACAAAGTATATGTTTTTTTTTTTTTTTTTATAATTTTTGGTGAAGTCCAACTTATCAATTCTCCATCGTCTGTGCTTTGGTGTCAAGGGTAAGAGCTCTCTGCTTAGCCAGGTCTTACAGCGATTACACTGTTTTCCAGCTTAGTGGTTTGTATTTGCATCTGCGATCCAGTCTGAGGTCATTTTTAACAAGGCTAGAAGTTAAGTTACAAACCTTCTTGCTTATGGACGTCTAACTTGTAACTTGTACTTGACAAACTCTTGGAGAGTATCAGGGAATGAGAAGCTGGGAAGGATTCGTGGTTAGGCAGGGATGGAATGGTAAATAGTAACCCATTTGTGAGGGGAAGGGATACATTTCCACTCTGAATATTTACCTGCAGGTGTAAATACAACTGCTATAAGCTGATTTTAAATTACCAATGTGATGGCGCTGGGCTAGGGAAGATGTGCACATACACACAAAGCTGAGATCTTTACACAGTGAGAGGGTGCGGAGGGAAGGTCAGGGTTTAGGGACCTGAATCTTTTATAAGAAGCTGTATTTTTTAAAGACTTATTTTTATATATGTGAGTGTGGGTGTCCCCAAAGTTGGAAGAAGGCATTGGATCCCCTGGAGCTAGTGTTTGAATTGATATGAACTGTCAAATGTGAAAGCCAGGAATCAAACTCACATCTTCTGGAAGATCATAAGCCATCTCTGCAGTCCTATAATAAGTTAACTTCTTAATATTAACTCCCTAATAGTTCTGCAGAGGTATATATACATATACATATACATATACATATACATATACATATACATATACACGTACACGTACACGTACACGTACACGTACACGTACACGTACACGTACACGTACACGTACACGTACACGTTCACATTCACATACACACACACACACACATACACATACACATACACATACATATACGTGTGTGTGTGTGTGTGTGTGTGTGTGTGTGTGTGTGTAGCCACAGGTTCCCTAACGGGGTGTCTTTCTTGATCACGGTCCACTTTATTTTATTGAAACTAGGACTCTGACCGACCCCAAGGCTCACAGCTCAGTCTGCATAACAGAGTCAGCTTGCTCAGGGATCCTTGTCTCTGCCTCCGAATGCTGGGATCACACATAGTTGCCATGCCTGCCTGGCTTTTGTGTGACTGCAGCAGATCCAAATTCTGGTCCTCCCCACTGAACCATCTGCCACCCCTATATTTATTATTCGGGATAATAAGGAAGACTGGCCCGTTCTGGAGATAAATACCACAGAAGCAAGTTGGAAAAGACAGAGCAGGAGTATGTCTCAGTGGAGGAGGGCTTTCTCTACCCTGTTAGAGTCTCTGAGTTCATCCCTAGGACTCAACAAACAAACAAACAAACAAACAAACAAACACACACAGAACAAAGACAAAGGTTATTTTCAATAATGGCTGTGTTTAACGCCAGCTATTGAAATTCCTGAAAATTTGACAATAGACTTTCAGGCGCTGACACAAGCTGGTTTATAGGAAGAATAATATCAAAGGACAAAACACACACACACACACACACACACACACACACACACACACACACACACACACACACACACAGGGTTGGAGGAGAGACAGAGAGAGAGAGGGAAAGAGAGAGAGAGAATATGCCTCTTGCTGATTTCTCTAGCTAGGAGCCAGGAAACAGGTGAGGAAGCGTATGACTCAGGGTGGATTTTTCATTATCTATTTTCTAGAACTGTTATTATTACTGGAAATTGCAATGAGTAAAGGAAGTATTTGATGGGATTTAATTGGAGTTGTGTGTGTGTATATCTATGTATGTGAGTGCATATGTGTGAAGGTATGTGTCTATGTGTGTGTGAGTGTGTGTGAGTGTATGTGTGTGAGTGTGTGTATGTGTGTGACTGTGAGTGAGTGTGTGTGTGTGTGTGTGTGTGTGTGTGTGTGTGTTCTGTCACTGGTAGCTTTTCTGCCCACCTTTTACCAACTGTAAAGCTATAAAACTAAGCATTTGGGTAAATTTGCTCATATCCTACACTGAATATGTGTGGAGCCTGCTTTAAAACCTGTGGTGGTTTGTATATTCTTGGAGCAGGGAGTGGCACCATTTGGAGGTGTGGCCTTGTTGGTATAGGTGTGACCTGGTTGGAGTAGATGTGTCACTGTGGGTGTGTGCTTAAGACTCTCATCCCAGTTGCCTGGAAGTCAGTCTTCCAATAGTAGCCTTTGGATGAAGATGTAGAACTCTCAGCTCTGCCTGCGCCATGCCTGCCTGGATACTGCCATGTTCCCACCTTGATGATAATGGACTGAACCTCTGAACCTGTAAGCCAGCCCCAATTAAATGTTGTTTTTATAAGACTTGCCTTGGTTATGGTGTCTGTTCACAGCAGTAAAACCCTGACTAAGACAAAACCCTTGACTCCTAAGTTAATTAATTTTGAGATAGGATCTCACTCTTGCAGCCCAGGCTGGTCCTCGACTCACAGCAATCCTCCTGCCTCAGCCTCCTTCTAGGAGTGAGGATTCTAGGCGTAGCTGCTTTTGCAACTAGAGCTCTCATTCACCACCAATCATGAGTTCTTCTGGCTTCTCTGTCTCAGGCAGCCACATCAGCAAGCACGCCTGTATTGGGTGCTCTTTAAGGGCTGCAGCTCCCATCCAGACTCTGCAGTAACAAAAGCCACAAGAGGCTCTGTTTACACATAACCAGGCCCTTACACATAACCAGGCCCTTACACATAACCAGGCCCTTACACATAACCAGACCCTTACACATAACCAGGCCCTTACACATAACCAGGCCCTTACACATAACCAGGCCCTTACACATAACCAGGCCCTTACACATAACCAGGCCCTTACACATAACCAGGCCCTTACACATAACCAGGCCCTTACACATAACCAGGCCCTTACACATAACCAGGCCCTTACACATAACCAGGCCCTTACACATAACCAGGCCCTTACACATAACCAGGCCCTTACACATAACCAGGCCCTTACACATAACCAGGCCCTTACACATAACCAGGCCCTTACACATAACCAGGCCCTTACATATAGCCAGGCTCAGCGGGTAATCCCTGCTTGCTGATCAAGCCTGGCGACTTCTCAAACTCAAGCAATGGTGGAAGGAGAGAGCCTAGTCCACAGAGTTATCCTCTGATCTCCCTATGTTCTCTGTAGCATGCACCTCAACAGAATATTCATGTGTGCACACATATATTCACATGAATAATAAATAAAAATTAAGGTGAAATAATTAAACAGGGAGCCAAAGGGGTGGTCCAGTGGGTAAGAGTTACACTGCAGCCATGAGGACTAGGGCATCCACATCACATACCCGAGATTTAGATAGCTCCCTGCTCCCTGCCAAATTCCTGGCCATGCAGCGTTCTCCATGCTAATGAGGTACCTAGAGGCCCTGAGGGTTTAGCCAATAAGCTTCCCTTTCCACACATTTCTCCCTGCAAAAGGTATTTAATCTTCGCTCCACCCTGAGAAGTTGGTATGGTACCAAATGCATCCATCTGCTAAGATGAACAGTCAATAAACCGTTCAGAACCATGAACTGTCTCTTACATCAAAATTCGCAGTGAGGAGTCACGGAGAAGGCATTCGACTACTGAGCTGTAGCCTAAGCCTCCAGCAGAAGGTCTCTCTGTGCTTCTAGCCACAACAGCAGCCAGGCTAAGACAATCACCACCGAGCTAAGCAGAGCTCCCCTTTACTCCCCAGCCCCGAGCTCCACGCTGTCTCAGCCCGTGCCCCTACTCTGCTCCCTACTCCTTGAGAAGCCCAGACGTCCGGGAGTTTGGGAGCACGCAGTCCTGGCTTGTCGAGGGCCTGTGGGCAACCCCCCCCCCATTCCAACTTCTCTGTATGGTTCTCCAGCAGCTATTGGGGGCCCCTGAAAGCCAAGGAATACCAGCTCTGACTTTCTCACATCTCATACTGCGCTTTCCCATCCCCAGACCTGTGTCTAGGCGCTTCCATGAAGCCCAGCACAGCTGTGGTGTCCGATAAGCTCAGTCAAGCCACACCGCACCCTGTTTTGGAGTTATACCTCCCAAGCAGCCGTGCCCTGAGGCGGGCAGAACTGGGACCAACAAGGTAGAGAGTGATAAAGGGCACATCTGACACACAAATAAGTGTAAAAAAATTAATATAAAGCAAAGCAGGCTATGTGTGAAACAAAAAGTTAGATGTGCTTAGGAGTGAGGCTAGCAAAGCTGGGGAGGGGTTGGGGAGGCCAGAGAAGGTTGCATGTGGGCGTGGCCTGGTGTAGAACCTGAGGAAGGTGGAAAGGAAGCAAGCGAATGGCAGGAAGGGCCATTGCAAGGCTGGGAACTGCCGATGCCAGATGCTGCCGCAGCCTAGAGGAGATAGGAACATGCAGCATCAAGTAGCAGGCAGTGGCAGACGGTGATGGGGAACATTGTCCCAGCAGCAGAAACTTCAAAGAGCTACAGAGCCTTGGTCAAGAGATGGCTCAGTTGGTAAAGGTGACTGTTTTCAAGTCTTATGACCCGCGTTTGATCCCGGGAGACCCATATGGTTGGAGAAAACCCCATCTTCAATCTCCACACGTGTGTGGTAGCTTATACGTGAGCCGGCTTCCCCAAAGTAAATAAATAGTGTTAAATAGAAGAAGCCGTTACAGCAGCCAAGGAACTACAATGGGGTGCGTCAATAATGCTTTTCTGCCTCTCCATCCGTCCTGCAACCTTTAGGCATAGTCTTTTTGGGCTCACTTTGAAGATGGTCTCTGTTGCTGTAGCTTTTGTTACCCCACCTAAGCTCAGGTAACGAACTGCACTACTAGCCCTGCCCAGGACCTTAACATCAGAACCACCCCTACAGGCCTCCACCTTCCACAGCCCCCCTGCCTTCTCAAAGAACAGCCAGCAGCAGCCATGTGTGGCAACGGCTGCTCAAGATCTGTGCACGCCCATCTTCCTCTCCTCTCACTCTGCTAGTCTGATCCTGGCTCTGGGACAGAAGGAAGGCACTGGCTTGGGCTCAGGGAGGCAGTCTGGAGGCCTTGCCCCCACCTGTCCTGCCATTTGAATTAACAGGGTGCCACTGAAATCCCCTTGTCCTCCTGTCTGTCCTAGAAATCCATTCATTTTGGAGAAGGGTTTCATGGGATCCAAACTAGCAAACCACAGAGAACCCGCTAGCTGAACTGGACATAAACTTGGAGTCAATAGGTCCTGCTTTGGTGATGGTTCTGCCACCATAACGTTCCTAGGCTGCATTGTACCCTGGGGTGGGGTGGGTTGAAAGTTGGGGTGTTCCTCAACTCTCCTTGGGACTACCAGGAATCCCCAAGGCCAAAGTTGCCTTGTGGAGTCTGCTTCAGAGTCTTGAAGTAGGGATTTTTCACACCCACCCACCCACCCAATCCTAACCTGCTTTTGAATGAAGAGGAGGCTGAGGCTCATACAGCTTTTCTTTGGGGCGCTGCATTCATTAGTCACCTGGCTCTGGGGTTAGACTGACTTGGACTGGGCTGGCCGTTCTGCTGCTTCTCTACTGGGTGACCTCTACCAATTTCCTGACTCTCTGTCCTCATCCATCAAAGTGCATCATAGAATACACTTATATGTCATTCTCAAGGGCAAGTGTTTTAATCTGTGAAAGCTCATGCGCAAGGCTGAGCTATGGAGAACTTCTGTCAGTACCTGCTTTGATTGTTCTGGCTTCTTAAGGCTGAGCACTCTGGTAGACGGCCTTGCCTCAGGCTAGGTTGAACTGTTCTTAAAACCACAGGAGTGACCTCCAAACCCACTGTCTTAGTTAGGGTTTTACTGCTGTGAACAGACATCATGACCAAGGCAACTCTTATAAAGATCAACATTTAAATGAGGCTGGCTTACAGGTTCAGAGGTTCAGTTCATTGTCATCAAGGCAGGAACATGGCAGCATCTAGGCAGGCATGGTGCAGGAGGAGCTGAGAGTTCTACATCTTTATCTGAAGGCTGCTAGCAGAATACTGGCTTCCAGGCAGTTAGGATGAGGGTCTTAAAGCCCACACCCAGAGTGACACACCTGCTCCAACAGGGCCACACCTACTCCAGCAGGGCCACACCTTCTAATAGTGCCACTCCCTGAGTAGCATATACAAACCGCCGCATCTGCATGCAGTCAGGTGGGTGGCATACACCGCTTGCCCACTTAAACTCATTCTATGGTTTCTGCTACTCTCAGGGTCAAGGTGTGTGCCTTCCATTTGCCATCTCAGCCTTTGAAGTGGAGCTCAGCTGATGGTGTGCTTCATCTTGCTCCACCCTGAGGAGAGAGGTGGGGTCTTTGATTCCTTCCACACTTTGTCTCCCACAGGGCTTTTGCATGTAAAAAAAAAAAACCCTACTCTGCAACAAATGCCTTTTATCCCTGGACCCTCTGCCTCACTCCCACTTCCCCCCAGCTCCGTTGTGACTACCAGTAAAGTGTGCCCTACACCTTGTCAGACAAAGCCTCTTATTGCCATTCGTGTGGACATCTTGCTTGTATTTGTGTGACTATTTTCCCGATGTCTGTCTCCTGTATCCAGTCCTAAGCTCACCTCAGGGTCCCCCGTGCCTAAGGTGAAGCTTGGCACATAGATGCAATTCAGTAAATATTTGTTGAATGCAAACTTGGCCAAGTCTAGCAGCCATTTAGGGGCTACTCTTCAGAAGCCCTGAAAGCCATTTGCCCACAGGGCTTAGCCAAGGGATGGTGGGTCAGCTGAGAAGATGGCCCGCTCTCTGGGTGAATGCCTTAGTCTTTGATCTCAGAGACCTCCATGTGCAGCTCTGCTTGTGTAGTAAATGACTCACCCTAGGAAACCATGCTGGAGGGTTGCCAGCCTCAGCGGGAAGATTCTGTGTGAGGCAGACACAAGAAGCTGGCTGTGGTGATGACGGCATCAGCTCTGATCTTGTCTTTAAATTAGCACTAATGTGAGGGGAAAAAATTAGGAAGTAGATGAAGAATGTCTTAAATGTGGGGTGGGGGAGGGTGTGGCATTTTCCCTGAGCTATCTGTGGCCTTTTCTGGAAAGTTCTTTTTAGGCTTCTGTTTCTACAGCAGGGAAAGGGTATAGCTCTTGAAGAGTGAGGGAGCTACACTAACGTAGGGTCTCCTGTCATCAGACCCATGTGCAAGGAGCTGGGTCTGTGACTCTCAGACTATGGAATCAGAGGGTCCCAAGGAGAGGCGAGCCACTGCTCTGAAAGCCTGGGTAGGTTGTGGTACCAAATGGCTTCAAAGGTCTGACCTGAGACCCCCTCGGAACCAACTCTATCCTACTCAGAAACTTGTCAAAGCCTAGACAGTTCTGGTTTATCAGGCTCCTCCCGCTGGGAAGCATGGGGTAGACAGACCTGCTCACAGGGGCCCCCTATCTGTGGTCTCTGCTTCCCCGTGTCTATGAAGTGAGGTTGGTGGTCTTGGAAGCTGCTGACAATAGTGTGAACTGTGGAGCAGTCCGCACACATCAAAGGCGGCCTGCTGCCAGTGTTCAGTAAACGTTGCCGCCATTTCTAGTGTAGCTCAGGAGATTTGACAGTGATTTGTTATAACAGAAGTCTTCACTGAGGGGTGGGAAGATGGCTCAGTGTGTAAAAGCATTGGCCAGAAAAGCAGGTTAGGGGCAGAAAAGGCCCTAAATACAGATTTTCCCCAAACTCACATACAAGCCTGGCATGCATGAACACAAGTCTGTCACTCTAGTTCTATTGGGGACAGAGACAGGAGGATTGCTGGGGATTGTCAGTCATCAGCAGAGATCCAAGTTCAGTGACAGATTCGGACTCAAGGGAATAAGATGAGAAATGGTAAATCAGGACACCCGCTATTTTTCTCTGGCCTCAGTGTGTGCATGCGTGTACACACACACACACACACACACACACACACACACACACACACACGTCTTCAGTAGAAGCAGAGGCCTGAGTGTGGAGATTTAGACGCTGGCTGATTCCCTCAGCAATGCTACTCATTGTGCGTGTGTTGTCGTCCTTTCCTGACTGCTTTGAAGAGAGAGAGAGATCAACATTTGATGCCTACATTGGTCCTGAGATCTTCTGGCCCAGCCGTTCATTTTGCTGAAGTCACAAACGTTATCACCCAAACCACACAGGGGACCCCAAGACACTCAGGACTGGACCCCGTTCTTGCTTAACAAGAGCTGGTACTCCTGCCCCATCTCAGGCTGGTCTCTGACACAAACAGGGAGCTCAAAACTCTGTCCCAAGTGCAGATGTCTGGAAAAGGTGAGACTGATTTTATTCCTTTTCTTTCTTTTTCTTTTTTCCCAGCACAAGATCACAGCCACCCTAGAACCCTGGCCTGAGACTCTCCCTTTTGTCTTGGGCTCTGAGGCTAGGAAACTGTCTGCTGCAGAGGCCTGCTGGTTTTTCCAGCCCCCTGTGGCTTATTGGAGGTTTGTGCGGTAGGTGTGCTCCCTCTAGTGGCACAAGTAAGAATTACATGCAGCCCGGAAGCCGTTTCTTCCTATTATGGTGGGGGTGAAGAGTGGGGTGGGGATAGGAGAGAGTGGGTTGGGGCTGGGGGGCTGGGGAGCTGGGGAGGCTGGGGGGGTGGTTGTCAAGCCTCCAATGTAACTTTGATGCATTCTGTACTTGTAGAACCGACTCGCCCCCACCCCCGCACTGTCTCTCCTTTACCTCACCCTAATTCCAGCCCTGTCAATCCCAACTTTGACTTTTGCTCTTTGTTTTTGTATTAATCTTGATTTACTAACATTCTCTATTAAAATATTATCTGTATATATTATTGAGTCTTTGGTCATCTTTTAAAATTTGTGTCTGAGATGGGTGTCAGACTTCTCCCCTGCCATAATTTTGATCATCAACCTGCAGAGGAAAAGCCCTTATGTAAACGGAGTACAACACGCACTTGCCAGGGGAGACCTAAGGTCTGTCTGTCAGTGTGGGCTGGAAGCTCTCTGCACTGTCATGATCAGAGGTGGGGTTCTCCAGGCTGCTTCAGAAGGGGGTAGCTGCCCTTCAAAGAATGCACTGAACTGGGGTCTGGTGGCACAGGCCTTAATCCCAGCAGGCGGACTTCTTTGAGTTCCAGGCCAGCCCAGTTGACAGAGCAAGTTCCAGGACAGCAGGACTGCACAGAGAAACCCTGTCTCGAAAACCGTGAGGCGGGAAGCTGCTTTTCAAAGAGTGTATTGAAGGAGAGAGAGCCTTTGGATTAAAGGCTCACCAAGTTCTAGGTCTTCTTCAGTACCTACATAAAGGGAAGACCGCAAACAGGCCCAGCTTCTCAAGGCATTCAAGAAGCCACAGACAGGACTAGGAACGAGGGTCTTACCATGTAGCCCTAGCTAGCCTGGCATTTGTTATGTAGATCAGGCTATCCTCCAACTCACAGAGATTCACCTGCCTCTGCCTCCTGAGTGCTGGGATTCTCATCATCATGCCTGGTTTAAAAAAAATTTTTTTTTTAGAGAAAGGAAAAGAAAAAACTGTTTACAAATGAAGGTGCCAGTCCATCTCAGAGGCTGACCCTTCTGCGGGGACCCCGGGCAGAACCCCTGCCCACCTGTTGATCTGTTTGGGCCACAGAGTACTGCCTGGTTTCTAGACACTTACCCACCCCATTGCATTTGTGGTGGACTCAGTGAGAATGATTAAATAAACCTTATTTTGTTAGCACTGGGCCCACGCTTCCCAGGACCAGCCCATGCCCTACCTGTTGTTCCATGAGTATCCACCAGGGGGCAGTGAGCGCAAGCTGCTTGAATGTTTGACCCTATCAGATAGGAAAATCTCTAAGCGTTGATCATGGGCTTACCGCATTCTGGCATGGAGGCTTCTTTAGCCCTGTATTCTGAAAACACCTGACCAGGGTAGACTCATCTCAGTGCTATTCATTCCTGCCACCAGGCACGCAGTGAAACCCTGCTCTTCATCACCGACCGAGCAGTGGGCCAGCAAATAATAATAAAAAGCCTGGGTCCTTGATGAACAGCGCTTACATTCTGAGGAGGCTCAGGATTACCCCATTGTAATGTCATACTCCCTCTGCATACTGGTAAATTAATACTCTTTTTCTTTTTTCTTGAGAAAGTTTCACCCTTAGCCCAGACTGGCTTTGAACTCAATGCAATCCTCCTGCCTCAGCCAGCAGAATGCTGGAGTTACAGGCAGAAGCTAAAGCAGCTTTCTAATAGGAAGGAACATGATTATGAGGGTCTTTGTGATCTTCCACCCTCACAAGTCTCAAGTCTCTTCTTCTTAACTGCCCAATTCTTCTGGCTTCAGTCAGTTCCTAAAGAGCACCCAGCTCTTCCCTGTGTAGAGAGGGCATTTGTACCGGCGACCAGGTCATTTTGCTCGAAGAACATTCCTTTCAGGTTCTCCTGTTGCCCTGTGTCCTGCTTCAGAGCCCAGCTCCTCTGTGCACTCATGGGCTCTGATTTACAATTCTTTGACCTACGGATTTTTGACTTTGGAAGGTATAAATATAACACACGTTCAGCAGGAACTGCCTGGAATTTTGATCTTTCCCCTCACTGTCCCTGTGTAGGACATTGGCTTTTGCAACAGTGACAGTAGGCAACCTGTCAGGGTGAACAATTGCTCTTCTGTGTGCCATGTGGCTGGGCCCCAATGCTCACTTTTGAATGTATCTTTAACTGAGCAATATTTTAAAACTTATTGTGTTTTAAACGCAATCCCAACGGAAGCAGAGGAGTAGCTGTGTCCTGGTTGAAGGAATCTCAGAGAGCTATGAGAGATGGGGGTGGAGGGTGGGGTATGGGGGTGGGAGCAGGGGTCGGAAGAGTGGTAGTTGTCCCCCCACCCCCATCTATGTAGTGGTACAGGGTACACATGTAAGTCAAAATCCATGTTTTCCACGTAAAATGTATGTCTGCATGCAAGTAGACTTAAGAGATGAACTCTATATTAAATAAACATGTCAGCTATGTCCCTATGGCCATTTATATAATTTGCTCTTTATTTGTGAATTGTATTTCCGGGAGGATAGGCACTCTGTCTTCCCACTGGTGTATGTACCTCATGGAGTATAGCCCAGTGCTGGTTACTCAACAGATACTAAGACCATTGGTGATGGACAGAGAAATAGATGAATCAATAGCTTGGATTTAATGATTTCTTTTTTAAGCAGCAATAGAGGAGGCCTGCCTGGGAATAAAAGATCCCAAGATTGTCAGTCCACAGCCCCAGTCGAGGGATCTTCCTCCAGGCACCCACGCAGACTCTTAGTCCCTACCTCAAGGCTCAACCCCGGCTTGTCTATACCTCGTTGGGGTCTCCTTGGTCAGCGTAGATGAGGAAGCCGGTGAACAGGCTGTCGGTCCAGTAAGGGTCGTAGAAGAGGCCATTCTGCTCTGAGTAGAAGATCTGCAGCCAGACTTCATCACCCTCCTTGAGAGCTAGGATGGTGGAGCCCGAGGCCACGTCGTGGTTGCCCGTGTTGGCATCAAAAGTCCGAATGCGGTACTGACCATTGTGCACCAGGCCGATGGCCAGGTGTTTGTTGGCCAGCGTAATGTCATAGGTAAAGTAATAGATCCCCGGCACGCTGCAGACGAACTTGCCACTGGACGCGTTGTAGTGGCCACCCTCGTTCATCAGAATCTTGTCAAACTTGATAGGCAGTCGCTCGCGTGGGTAGCTCTTGGTTACCGCCACGGAAAAGGCCGACTTGGCTCGGCTACTGCCGCAGCTGCAGGGGCCTGGGAGGCCAGGCTCCCCTTTTTTGCCCTTAGGTCCCTTCTTGCCCGGTGTGCCATGCTTCCCGGGGGTACCACTGACCCCCTTGGGTCCTCGAGGGCCAGCTCTGCCAATGGCCCCAGCTTTGCCCTTTGGTCCTTGTTTTCCACGGTTGCCTGTCCTGCCAGGTGGACCTGGAACACAGAATAGTTGGTTTTATAAGGGACGTGTAAGAACCCGGCAGAGCCCTGGGGTGGAGAGAGGAGAAGGCTGTGGAGCACGTGGAAGGTGCTGGTAACACAGCCCGAGGCACTTCTCCTCTTGGTCTTTTCTGGAAAAACCAGGGTTTTGATGTGTTTAGTAGCGCTGGGAATCAGAGCAGAGGGGCAATTCACTGGGCTGGGGATGCAGCTCGGTTGGTAGAGTGTTTGCTTAGTATGTGTGAACTCCTGGGTCCAATCCCCATCACAGTAGAAAACTGGACATGGTGACAAACTCCAGCAATCCTAATGCAGCCCTAGTACTCTCTCTCTCTCTCTCTCTCTCTCTCTCTCTCTCTCTCTCTCTCTCTCTCTCTGTCTCTCTCTCTCTCTCTCTCTCTCTCTCTCTCTCTCTCTCTGTGTGTGTGTGTGTGTGTGTGTGTGTGTGTGTGTGTTTGGGGGCAGGGGTGTAGGGATCAGGAGTCCAAGATCATCTTGGCTTCACAGTGAGTTTGAGGCCAGCCTGGACTATGTGAGACTCTGTCTCAAGGAAAACAAAAAGAAGGAGGTGGATTCTCATGTTTCACAAAGACAGCTATGGTGCACACTGAAGGGAAACAGCAGCAGGTGCCAGAAACTTCCAGGTGTCAAGGAAACACCAATGCTATTGATTCCTGTGTTCTTCAGTGCACAGGACAGTGCTGGGCACACACCGTCTCAATGTTAAACATCGGTTGGCAGATCCTGCAGACCATCCCTAGATGTTTGCTCAGGAACCACTTTGTGGTTTTTAATACGGAGTTTTCATAAAATACACACTTTCCTACGAACAGCATCTTTGTGCCAATGGTTGTATTGGAAACATTTATACTTATGATCCTTTAACAACAACAGTCTCATGTAGCCTAGGGCTGGTGTGAACACACTACAAAACCAAGGCTGGCTATAGCCTGCTGACCCCTTCCTTACCCCCGAATGCTGGGATTCTGGTGTGAACCACACACATGGGAGGGGGCTTGTGCTCTATCTTAACATAGCCATGCTTGGTCTGAATGGCAGGGTTGCATGCAAAGTCATGCCAATTGCCCATCGAAGGCCTTGTTTCTGAGAGATGCTGGTACTCGTGAACATCTGAGATTGGCAGACACAGGGCAACGATGTGGAGGATAGGGAGACATTTTAGGAATGTTATGCCTTGACAAGGCACTTTGTTTCTGTTAAGTATGTAGTATGTTGGCATTTCACTATGTGACGGCTAATCTTGGTTGTCAATTTGATTGGAGAGGAATCAGCCAGGAGACGCGCCTCTGGGCAGGCCTGTGAGGGAAGGATTAACTGAATGAGGAAGAAGGTGTCCTAGAATGGACAGCACCTTCTGACGGTGTCCCAGATACAAAGAGATCTATCTTTGGGAAAGGCTGTTGCCACAGCCGCCATCAGATTGGGATTGCTGAGGTGGCCCGCCTCGTGGACTGAGCAGCCGCTGAGTTCTCCGCTTTCCCACCATGCAGATGGTCATTTTGGACTATCTGACCCATCCTCTGTTTGCAACTGTTGCAGTCAACAAAGCTGGAAGAAGTTCAAGTTCCAAAGAGCTCTTTAATAATCAGACATAGAGATGCGGAACTTGAAGTTTGTTCTGCTGGTTTCTGGTTTTCAGTCTCGCTTGGGCCCAGCATTTCCTCACTAACCCCCCTGTCCTCCCATTTGGAATAGTCATGTATATTCCGTGTGCCTTGTATATTGGAAGTCTGTGGGCCGCTTTTTTAAATTTTGATTTTACAGGGGTTGCAAGGTTACAAGAGATGGCCTTGAGTCTCACAAGAGACTTTGGACTTTTAAACAGTTTTAAGACTGATAGACGATGGGGACTGTTGAAGTTGGACTGAATGCATTTTGTGTTAGGATATGGCTCCAAACCTGTGGGGGCCACAGAGTGGAATGTGGTGGTTTGAATGAGAATGGCCCCCATAGACTAAGGGGCTAGGAGGCGTGTCACTAGGGATGGGCTTTGAGGTTTCAAAAGCTCACTCCCAGCCTCTCTTTCTCTCTCTCTCTCTCTCTCTCTCTCTCTCTCTCTCTCTCTTTCTCATAATGGACTAAGACTCTAAAACTGCCATCAAGCCCCCACTTCAATGCTTTATTTTATTTTGTCTTTTGTTTTTGTTTTGTTTTGATTTTTCGAGACAAGGCTTCTCTGTATAGCCCTGGCTGTCCTGGAACTCACTTTGTAGACCAGGCTGGCCTCAAACTCAGAAATCCTCCTGCCTCTGCTTAAAGGCGTGCGCCACCACTGCCCAGCCCAGTGCTTTCTTTGTTAAGAGTTGCCTTGGTGTCTTAGTAAGGTTTCTATTGCTAGGACAACACCATAAGAAAAGTAATTTGGGGAGAAAGGATTTTGGTGCAATACAGTTAGGAAAGGGTAGGAGCTTCTACCTCCGGCTGGGTGGTCTGCTTCCTTCTTTGTTACCACCTGAAAGGCTTCAGGAGAAACACTGACTCTCCTTCTGGAAACCTTTCTAGAGATGGGTTTACATTTGTTGGTTGGGGGCGTGGCTAGATCTCATCCTGCTCCTGTTGCTAGGTGACCTGGAGTTGATTGGGTTACACACACCACACTGCTCCATTTCTACCTCTGCACACTGCCTTCTTTAGTTGTCACTTGACCTCTGGCAGGAGAGATAACTCAAAGAATCCCAGACCTGTTCCCCTCTTGTTCCTGATCAAGGAAAGTGGTTGACCCAGAGACCATCTCCCATGGGATCCACAGGCAAATAAATCCCCAGGAAGGCTCTGGCAAGGCCCTGCTTGACCAGAATATGTCACAGGGTCAAAGAATGTGGGATAGTGACATCTAGTGCCTACCACCCCGCAGGACCTCCTCGGGTTCAAGCATTTCCAATGCTGTCAGAGGTCTTCCCCTAGGAAGGGGTACATCTGGAGGAGTTGGCTTTGTGCCTGCCATAGGAAAGACCATGGGTTTGGAGTCAGTCTAAATTCAGTAAATCTAAGTTCAGTTAGGGTGAGTGTAGTGGTTATTCCTGGTTGTCAACTTGATTATATTTGGAATGAACTACAATCCAGAATTGGAAGGCTCACCAGTGACCCTAATCTGGAGGCTGGGAGATAGAAGTTTCTGATCTGAATCTTGGTATGGAGAACTTGAGGCATAGTGACTATGGATTCCAGAAGATTAAGACAGGGAGATCTCTGAGTTCAAGGTCATCTGGGATTAAAGGTGTGGTGGAACACACCTTTAATCTGGGCTACACCTTCTGCTGGAGACCATATAAGCACATTGGAAGAAGGGAGTCTCGCTCTTGCTCCTTTGCCCGCTTGCCATGTGGGACTGAGTAACTGCTAGATGCTTGGACTTCCATTCGCAGCTACTACTGAACCATTGTGGGGAATTGGACTGCAGGCAGTATGTCATCAATAAATTCCTTTCCTATATAGAGACCATCCATAAGTTCTGTGACTCTAGAGAACCCTGACTAATACAGTGAGTAACATTGTAACACTGACTTCAGGACCTTGGATGAAGTATTCTGATACACTATTGGTATCACTGCTGCATATATGAGGTTGCTGCGGTTAGGGGAGGTTAAGTCACTTGTTTAAAATTAATATCCCAGGTTGATCTTAGAGTTTACATTCTTGCAGCTATGACAAGCTTCTCTTAACCTTGCCACCCGGATTCCTACTCTTCTCATTTGAAACTTGAAATAATAAGAGCATTTTTTTTCCAAGATTGGTAATTTGGTATTGGTAATTTGATGAACGACTTACTCAACATGCCTTGTCAGGGTTAAAATGCTATGTAAGTAAAAGATACCATGAGACTGAAAGGGTGGAATGTGTGCTTGACCTGCCCAAGGTCCCGGGTTCAATCCTGAGCACTACCAACAGAAAACTGCTATAATTTCCCTACGTTTCAGATGTACATTGAGGATGTTGATATCATACAGAGCAGGGGTGAAAGGGAAGGTCTAAGTGGAAGGAACCGAAAGACAGGATCTAGTCTGTTTCACGGCTACCTGATCCCTATGTGGATCAGGTAGACTCTGTGTGGATCCCCGTGGGGCTGTCAAATACAATGACTAAGTGTTTCCACCACCCACTCAAAAACATCCAGGGCTGGCCCAGGATACAACCTTGGCAAATGATGGCCCCACATCTCCCTGAAAAAAGGTTAAAAAACATGGGTATGGGTGAAGCTGTAGGGGTGGAGACCTGAACGCATCGATGACTCTTTCAGAACATCCAGCTTTTAGGGGGATGAAACCAACACACAAGGAGAGGCAGAGCCTCAGCAAAAAGAATTAAACCCCGGGGCCAAGCCATTTCTGAATCTCAGCTCTTTTTCTTCACAGTTTCATGAGTCAAGTAATCTCATTCGGGTCTGTTAATTGGGCTGATGCCAACTGCAAGCCAAGTGCTTTGAATAATAGCTCACAGGCTAGCATCAACTCACCCTGTCGCGATTTAAAAACTCAGCAGATGGATGGTCTTCATCTGTTCTCTTCCAATTGGTTATTAACAGGTAGTGATGAGTGCTAGCTAGTTTTAGGAGCTCTAAAGCACCTTCCATGACAGATTCTGTTAACCCTGAGTGCGACAAGAGGGCAGGTACGGGTCTCTTACCTTCTTCTCCACTGTCCCCCCGGTCTCCGTCCTGGCCATCTTGGCCGTCTTTCCCAGGGAAACCCATTCTTCCCACCACTCCTGAGGATCCTGGTGCTCCTGGAGGGCCAGGTGGGCCTTGGGGACCAGGCAGGCTGCAAACTAGTTGAGGACCCCCCTTCTGGAAGTCCCTGCGAGCAAAGGCACCAAGCATTGGGTCAGCAGCACACGGAAGGGCACAGGCCAAGAGTACCCAGGAGATCATGGTTGTCACCTGTAAGAGCATAAGAGCATAAGAGCATAAGAGCAGATGAGAGCAGACATGGTGCTGACACACTACTGACCAGTCCTAAGGCATCAGGAGAAGAAGGGGGAGGGCAGGGAGGAGGAGAACGGAGAGGAGGAGGTTTGAGGAGGAGGAGAGGGAGGAGGAGGGGAGGAGGGAGGAGGGAGGAGAGGAGGCATGGACACAATTGCATTTCTGTCTGCCTTTCCTCCATCACAGATATCCATCTAGACAAGTGGTTCTCAAGTGGTCATCACCCCTTTGGGAGTCACATGACTCTTTCACAGGGGTCACCTAAGACCTTGGAAAACCCGGGCATTTACATTATGATTCATAATAGTAGCAAAATTACAGTTATGAAGTAGCAGTGAAAAGAATTTCATGGTTGAGGGTCACCACAACGTGAGGAATCGTATTAAAGGGTCACAGCATTAGGAAGGCTGAGAACTGCTGATGTAGACAGTGCCCTTGCGTCCGTCCTAAGGGCGTACTTGGATGGATGAATCCTGTGCTCAGATATACTTTGCAGGGATCTTGAGGCAAGCCATTCACCAGTAGGCTATCATTATTCATCCAAGTGGCTGATATACAGAAGGAATTTGCACTCCAACCTCCACAGCACTAGTGCCTGACCTGTGGCTTTGGTGGAATACACTATTGACAGTGACAAGGGCAGAAATACTTTACAAATTGTGAAGTGTAGCTAAGGCTGCTTCCCACAGGGACTTGGGGCTGCAAGTGTCAGAGATGGGGATTCAGCGACTGAGGGTGGTACCACACGAGGGTGGTGATTCCACACGAGGGTGCAGTCACACTGCTAGGTGGCCATGGTCAGAAGTCGCTAAATGCTTCTGGTGCCCAGGCTCACTCTCAGGACACAGGGCTGTCAATCCACGCTCCATCTCACAGTACAGCGGCCTTATGCAATAGGCACATGGGGAGAAAAGAGGCTCGGAAAGGCGAGGTGATGGGCGTGGCTAAGTCACATAGCTAGCAGATGGCAGGCTGGGGTTTGACCCAAGCCACACAGCTCTGAAGATCGCCCCCTCCTGCTCCAGCCTGGACCATCCTTAAGGTTTGATCATCCATGTGGGGCACAGTGGGAGATCCTCTCTTCCCCACCTTCTATATCGATCAGATTGGGAGAGGGCTTGTTAAAATGCAGACGCTTGAGTCCCAAACCCTGAATTTATTCGCGAGTAGCTCAGGGGCAGGGCTGGCTAATTTGCATTCATAGTAATGAAGCTAGGGCTGATGGTTATTATCTGAGTACCAGTTTGTCCCACCCAGCTCTGGAGCTGAGCCTTTTCATCTTTAGCCTTCCTTCCCTATATGGATATGAAGAGTGGCTGGCTTCATGGCTCCCACACAGCCTTTGACCACATTATTGGTGTCCAGGTAAGGACTCATGGGTGGTGTGGAGCTAGAGGCAGGATGGGGACACTGCTCAAGCTTTGGAGCTCAGGGTTCCTCCTGAGTCCTTCGCAACCCTTCTCCACTCCTTTTGCTTCCCATCCTGCTGACAATTGTCCAGGCTTTTGAGCTGTCTTTGGCTGTTCCCCAGCGGACAAGCTGGCCTCTCCTCACTGAGTTTCTCAGGCTAGATTTGAGCTCCAGGCACCGACTGCTGGGTTTACAGAAGAACAGAGGGAAGCAAACATAGGTGACCATACTTTGTATTCCTTGTGTCAGGCTTTCTCAGCATAACGAATGCTAGTATTGCATCAGTGACAGATGCTTCTGGAAAACTGGCCCAGGCACCCCTCAGGCCCTTGCACCCTTTCCTCTTTCTGCCCAAAGAGATGCGAGTTGTGGGAAATGGGCTGGTGCAATTTCTTTTTCCCTGAGTTGGGGATTGAATCCTGGGTCTCATGCATGCTAAACAAGTGCTTTGCCATTGAACAACATTCCCTAGTCCAGTTAGGAGCTAAAGCACACCTGGGGGGGTCTTAAGAATGAAAGTTAATTTTCCAAGCAGCTTAGAAATGATCTGGAAGTTTGTGACCTATAAACATTCCATATTAGCAAGAGAGGAAGGGAGGGAGGGATGGAAGGAGGGAGGAAGGAGGGAGGTGGGGTGACTTTTACAAGTAGATGCGAACCCAGAGAACAGCTAAAGTCGCAGCAGGAAGACAGCTAATCTATCACAGAGTTCCTGTCTATTCTACAAAGTACAGCCACAAGGCCCCTCTGAGGGAGAACACTTGCTCTCTCCGGCCTTGTTTTCTCTGGACAGAGAGGGGTCAGTGGCTCTCAGCGACAGCTGGCTGGAGGAGGCCCAAGAGCCTAAGGGGTGGGCTGCTCTGAGACACACAGAGAGATGTTTTATTTTTATTTTTTTTTCTCTGAAGCTGGAGCCTGAAGTTTCTTGCAGCCCCAGAGACATTCCTGCAGCTGGAGCCAGGAATAGCTTTGGAAAGGAAAGCAGGGGACTCAATTTGCCTCCACAGCTGAAGGCAGAGAGAAGTCTCCTTGCTTCCCAGGCACCTCCAAGAAAAACAAGACTCCAAATAGCTCTGCTCCCTCCTGAACACCATGCTCACACCACCACGCACAGGATGGCCCTGGAGAGAAGACTGGGCAAGGGGTGGGAGCAAGACCCCAGCCCATCTAGATGGGGTAACTCTCTCACTGGCTTTTACATAAACGCATAGCCAACTTGGGGAGGGTGTCAATGACAATGGAGGCAGAGACAAAGTGACATTATTAGGCACCCTGATGATCCAGGGTCTGCATGGAACTCTTCACCTGCGTTGTGTTATTGGAAGGCTACAGTAAACCAACGAAGGCAAAAGGAAGTGTTAAAGGAAGAACCTGAACCTCTAAGAGGTGAAGTGATTTATCCACTGTCACAGCATCAGAGAGCAGGGTTCACCCACGGCCAGCCATGCCTCGAGACCACGCTTACCCCACATTACCTATTTCTCTTCTGCGCCTTCCTCCCACATACCCAGAAAGGCAATTTGCTCATATCAGTAGCATGAGTTATATTTGAACTTGGCATTGGCTGCCCCTGATATACAAACGCTTTCCAGGCCGTCAGCATTGGTTAGATGCTTTCCTTCCAAACATCCCAGATTATAGACAAGACCTTGAAGCACAGGCCAAAGCTGCACATAACATTCTTTGAGATGTATTTTATTTTACAGTTTTATACATATGTGCCCCATATGACTTTGAAAATGTCAAGGTGATATTACTTTGATAATCAGATACTTGAAAAAAATCTCTTGTCCTCTGGGGTGTGGAGGTGCACACGACTCAGGTGGACACAGAAGAATCAGGAGTTCAAAGCCATCCTCAGCTATATAGCAAGTTCAAGGTCAGCCTTGACTACAAGGGACCCAGTCTCAAAAACACACAATAAAGGAGGCTGGTGTGTGTGTGTGTGTGTGTGTGTGTGTGTGTGTGTATGTGTGTGTGTCTCAGTAGTTAAGAGCACTGGCTGCTTTTCTAGAGGATCTGGAATCAATTTCCAGAACCCACATGATAGCTCATAACTGTCTGTAACTCCAGTTCCCGTGGGTCTGACACCCTCACACAGATATACCATGCAGGCAGAACAGCAATGCACATAAAATAAAATCACACACACACACACACACACACACACACACAGAGAGAGAGAGAGAGAGAGAGAGAGAGAGAGAGAGAGAGAGAGAGAGAGAGAGAACAAAACAATATAGTGTTTCCTGCTTTAATAGATACAAGTCTCCAGGGCTCTGGCCCACCACAGACCCCTCTGGAGTGTTCATGATGTGGAACTCAGCAAGGATCCAAGCTAAGATTGGGTTCAGGTTTGCAAAGCCTAGCCCTATCCATGATTCATTCTTCATGTGCACTTTCAACAGCCTCCCTTCCTGTGCTTGCTGCAGACTCCCAACCTCTCCCACACGCCCCTGCCAGAGCTTAAGTCCATCCGCCAGCCACCTCATTCTTCAAGCTGGTCCAGTAGCTTCTGGCTGCAGGACATAAACACAGGATCTCCTAACAGGGCCCACATGGCCCTAAATGACCTGGCCTCAGCCTCACCCCAGCCTCTGCTCCTCTCTTCCTTTGCTTGTTGGAGAGCTACAGGTCCTCCATCATGCTGTGCCTCCAGGCTTAGCTCTCAACCTTCTTCCAAGCATTCCCTGACCCCCTCTTTTGGACAGTTCCCCTTCCCCGGCTCATGCAACCACTTTTGTTTGTTTACTGTACCGTCTCTCTCATGCCTAAGTCCCGTGAGCACACGATCTCAGCTGGCCACCTGTTTACAAACTTTCAAGCAGATATTTAAGAACTGGCTGCTTTGGGGCTGGAGAGATGGCTCGGTGGTTGACAGTACCTTCTGCTCTTTCAAAGGACCTGGGTCCAAGTCCCAGCAGCTATATAGGGCAGCTTACAAACATCTGTAACTGCAGGGTGTCTGACATCGTCATCTGGTATCAGAGGGTATCCATGAGTGTGCGAACATGCACATGCTCGTGCACGCGTGCACACACACACACACACACACACACACACACACACACACACACAAGCAAATCTTAAAATAAAAGAAATAGCTGCTTTATAATTGCTTGAGACTCAGAAAGTCTGTAGGGGAGAGAAAAGGGGGTCTAAACACTATAGGTCATAGAAACCCCTAATTCAAGAAACTTTTCTTTCTTCTGTCAGATTTTCTTCAATGGCACAGCCAGAGCAAATCCAGTTCCTTAAGATTGCTCAGTCTGCCTTTCTGTCCCTGTCTCTGGGGCTGTGCTTGCAGAATGCCACACATACAGCAAATGCTCCACACAGAGAAGTTTAGTCGGTCAAATAAAAAGTTAACCATTACCTGCCTCCCACTCCCCTTACCTTTTTAAAAATTGTCATCTAAGTTGTTCTTTCTGGGAATGGGTTGGGAAGAAAGGCTTCATCAAGTCTTCTTGCTAAAAGGAAGAAGAAAAAAAAAGATAGTTAAATCCCAGAAATGGAATCATGAGGTGTTAAACTTGGATGCACTCTGAAGTCTGGTTTTAATCTGCGCAGCCCCAGGCTTCCAGCCTTGCAGGAAAGTAGCTGCTGATTCGTGGATGCACACCCTCCAGGAAAGCTCTGGGACCCCGTGGCTCCAGCTTGGAGGTCGCTGTAAGGGGAGAGCCTTCTCCATCCGCCTTCACAGGACATGGACTCCCATTCATTTTTGAGGGCTTTCTGCCAAAACTGTGACATGAGAAGTGGCAGAGGTGGGGACCCTGGCCTTTCTTCTATTTCTCTGGAATGTGTTCTGCAAGGACAAAGGCCAGGGATGCTCTCGGAACCTTGAGTGAAGCTGTGAGGTCCAGGTGCTAACCAATCTCCCCTTGAAGCTCTAAACATCCCAAATCAACAGTTGCCATCCTCAGTGGTTAAAAGCCCTGGGAAAACCCCGCCACAACACTCATTTGCTTAACTATTTCATGGACACAATGCTATTTTTAACCCACAGTGTCTGTGACAAGAATGAGCTTATGCCCCCAAACACCTAGGCCAGTGGATGACACACTAAATACTGAAGTTGGCTACCTGCCCCCAAATTGTAATCTGCTCCCCAGAAGCCCTCTCAGCTTGTCTCCTCCTCCTTGAAGCCTCAGCTCTCCCTCTCAGCTAGCCTCTTCCTTGAAGCCTCAGCTCCGGTCTCCTTTCCTTGGGGAACACTGCCCACAGTCTAAAAGTATCTGACCCATAATGATCTTGGGCTACCCTGTTCTGCCTTCCAACGTGTTTGACCCAATTGTGGCGAGGTTTGATTCACCTCTGTCTCTTCGTGCTGGGAGATCTAGGGAGGTAAGGCCCTTGCCTGTCCCTCTCTGTAACCCTGGAGCTTAGCACCGCCACACATATAGTGCGTGTTCAGCACAACTTAAGTGACCTTGATTGCAATGGTCACTCCTGATCCACGAAGTACCAACAAGATGTCGATTTGTTCATGGTGGACAAAGTCACACATGGCTACTGAGAACGTAGAGAGCCGAATGCTAAAGAAGCAGTTCAATTGAGCCTTCCAGGCTCCACCTCAACCAGGAGACCCTGGAATGATGCCTTGCCTGGCTGTATCCTCAGCAGAAGAGGACCTCCAGCTTGGATCCAACTGGGCAATTCTTGATGTGTGTGGACTTAAAGGGGACTGAAAGGGGTTAAAGAGAGCTTGCTTGCAGAGGAACGAAGACTGTTGGAAAATCTGCTTTGATGGGAGAATGCTCTAATGGAAAACACCCTGCCTTTACCAATTCCAGGAAGCAAATTAGAAGCAGCCCTCCCCAGTGTCTCTTAGTGCTGAGGTGGCCTGCAGGAGAGGGGCTGGCTGCAGCTCCATACATCCATTTTGAGAGCTCTCAGGACATCCATTTTGGGGGATCTCAAGTTTGGTGCCCACTTGGAAACTGCAGGTCTCAGAGGAAAGAGACGGGCGACTAAAAGGTGAATAAAGAGAGTTGGAAGGGACGAGGTCCTCTTTCTGAGAAATATTTAAAGTTTTTCTTCCTTTTTCTCCCTTCTCATTCTTGGCTCTGCCTAGAAACAGAGGTCCAAGGATAAATTATGACCTAATGAGCTAGGACCTGGTTGGGCTTGTCTCAGCAGGCACTTCTGAAGCAGAAGTCAGTCTTGGGATTGATATTGAAGGATTCTATCATCTGCTATTTATAGCTCAGGTTCTTCAAAGCCAACAAACATACCATTCAATATGGTGGGCAGTGCAGGTCAGCCCTCTAGTCCAGGCTGCTACGGGTCTTTGAGATTCCACTGAAGAACTGGCTACAGGGGTCGGAGAGGTGGAGCCAGGCTCCTCGTAATCGAAATGGGAGACCATCAAGCTCCTATGAACTTGTGGCTATTGTGTCACATGGAGGACCAAGGAAGACAGTGAAGAAGGATCCAGTGGCTAAGTGGGATGAGAAGAGAAGAGCTGTGAGGGTGTTTGTTCTCCTGTCTTCGTGTCTCTAGGGGGTCAACCTTGGCATGGCAGACCGGCTGACGTGGTTGGAGAGAATAATTGGTCAGCGCTGTCCAATAGGAAAAGGACACAAGTCATATGTCATTTAAAATTATCTTATGATCACATTAAAAAGTAAGAAGAAGCAGGTGAAATTATTTTCAATGTTATTTAGGCCAAGGTATCATCTCATCCGAACATTCAATCTTCAAAATAATGATTAGTGTGACATTTCACCATCTTTAAAAAGTATTTTTAAATGTATTTTTATTTTACACATATGGGTGTTTCACTTGTATGTGTGTCTGCACCACATGTATGTCTGGTGCCCATGGAAACCAGAAGAGACTGATGGACACACTGGATCTGGAGTAGAGAAATGTGATCTGTTAGGTACTTGCTGGAAGTGAACCTGAGTCCTCTGGAAGAGCACTCAGCACTCTTAATTGCTGAGCCATCTCTCCAGTCCCACATTCTACAATATTTGATTAACACTAACTTTGGAATCCTATGAGGTTTCTCACACTTACAACTTAACTTTTAGTATTATTTACTAATGTACATTGATTGATTGATTGTGTGTGTGTGTGTTTGTGTATCTCTCTCTCTCTCTCTCTCTCTCTCTCTCTCTCTCTCTCTCTCTGTGTGTGTGTGTGTGTGTGTGTGTTTGCACATACCAAAGTATATCACAGAATACATGTGGAGGTTAGTAGACAACTCGCAAGGGGATGTAACCTCAGATCTACAGGCCTTTGCAGTAAAGCACTTTGCCCACCAAGCCATCTCCCCAGCCTCCTGCTGATGACTCTTGCTGAGATGGAATTCTCTCAGGGACAAAGTTGTTTTCTGTAGCTTTTCAGCCTCTACCCACCAGTTCTTACTCAGTGTAATCTTAAAGAAATCAATCAGTAGGTTTGATGCTTCTTTAGAGTAAGGCATGTCTGGAGAGTATCTGAGGATTTTCGTATGCATATGCACTATTGCATGCTGTGCTCATTGCATGCATATGCCCATTGAATGCATATGCACCATTGCATGCTGTGCTCATTGCATGCATATGCACCATTCATGCTGTGCCCATTGCATGCATATGCCCATTGTATGTATATGCACCATTGCATGCTGTGCCCATGGAGACCAGAAGAGCCACTGAAACGGTAGCTAAAGAGGGGTGCCATGTGGGTGCTGCCAACCTGAGTTCATTTCCCAGAACCCTCTTGGTAAGCTCTTGAACTTGTGACCTTTCAGCTTGTGTCTCCCAGGTGCAGAGATTACAGGTATATGCCACCAGAATCGGCTTTACACTGTACTTTTAATTTCTGGGTTTTTTTCCCCTCTAATTTTAAGGTAATTTTTTGTATTCAAAATGTCTAGGGCTGGAAAGATGACCCAGTGAGTGAAGCACTTCCTGTGCAGGTGTGAAGGCCTCAGTTCAAATCCCCAGACACCACGTAAAGCTGGAAACTGGAGTGTGAGTCTATATGTAATTCCAGGGCTCCTAGGATAAGGTGGGAACCGGAGACACAGGACTCCTTGGAAAATCACAAGACAGCTGAAGCAAACATGGGACTGAGCCTCAAACAAGGTGGAAAGCAAGGCCCAGCACCTAAAATTGTTCTGTGCTTTGTGCACGCACACTGCAGAATGGTTGTGTTCACACTCAGGCACATGCCTAACCAGAGAGAAAGGGAGAGAGAAAGGAAGTATTTAGCTTTTCTGGGAGACCTGGCATCCTGTGGGCCTTGTATTGCTCTTCACAGTCCAAGTGATAACGGCGTCCCCATTTTGCAGGAGACAAAACAGAGCCCAAAAAAATGTAAAATAATTTTCCCGTGCCAAGCATATTGGGGAAACTAGGCCTGCCAATGCTAGGCCCAGAGCTCGGGGGTCCTCCATCTTAGCCCCTCTGCTAGCAGGGAGGTCTCTAACAGGTTAGTGATGCCGGCATGACCGGGCACGTGTGCAGAGAAAGAAGCCAGAGGAGACAAATCCAGGGGAGGATCATTGGCTTTAGAAAGGGTTCAGCAGAGAATTGCTTCCAACACTGGACCTAGAATAGAAGAGGATTAACTGAGCAAGTCCATTTGCACAGAGTTCCTCTCATGGAAGTAGATGCAGTTTGCAGGGCTCTGATTGGCAGGAAGAAGTTGGAGAAGTACAAGTATTCGTCTGCTACCTCCTAGTGAGCATGGGGGAGCTGGGAGCATCAGTGAGAGATGATGGGAAAGAGTGCACAGTCAGCAGGGCCAGGACTAGAAAGAATGCAGTGACAAAAAAGTTACTTCCTGGGCTGGAGAACAAATACTAGCAAATATAAGGAAGGACCTGAAATTGATCCCCCAAATCTACATTTAAAAAAAAAAAAAAAAGGAAGTCAACCGGTAACACGTGCTTGTAATTTCATCCCTGGAAAAGCCGAGACAGGCAAATCTCAGGGACTCCCTGAAAAACCAGCCTAGCGTATTTGGTGAGCTCCACGCCTGTGAGAGAGCCAGACTGGAGATGGGTGGCATTGGACAGCTCCTAAGGAATGACTTCTGAGATTGTCCTCTTACCTCTACATCACTTAAGTACATGTGTCCTCCTTAGCACACACACACAAACACACACAGAAAACGTACACACAGACACAGATACATACATATACACACACACACAGAGAAAACACACATGCAGACACACACAGAGAAACATACATACACAGATACATCCATACACAGAGACATATAGGCACACAGACACATATGTATCCACACACAGATACATCCACACAGAGAGAAACACATACACACATGTATTTACACAGAAAACACACACAGATACACCACAGATACACACATACACACACACACACAGGAAACACGTGCAGACACATGCATAAACACACACACACACACACAGAAAACACACACATGCAGACACAAAGAGATACATACATATACAGATATATCCATACACAGAGACATACAGATACACAGACACAGATACATCCACATACATACAGACAGACAGACAGACACACACACACATACATACACACACACAGAAATTTCTTGGGGGATCTTGCTGACTTCTTCATGGAGTCAAGTAGCTTCAAAGATGACTTTGAACTTGTGTAAAGAGTTCTGATTCACCCTACTGGAACAAATGTCATGATCTGGGAAGCCGTCGCACGTTCGAGTGTGCTTTGCTAGTTAAATCAGAAAAGGGCAGAGGCGATGTCTGGAGAGATGAGCAAGCAGAGGGGTTGAGTTAGTTGGTGGTGGAGAGCGGAGTAGTGATTGTAGCAACCAGATACCAAATAATCCTGTGTAGATGGGAGAGCCGAAGTAAAACAGTGGGAAGAGAGATTTTTAATAATTCTAAATGCCTTTGTCATTATTAACGCTGCTGGTCTGCTGTGTATAGTTTCTGGCAGACAGTCATTTACGGGAAGGAGCTCTGGAATGTTGCAGACCAGTTTTATGGTCACGGCAGAGGAGCACCACACTGAGATGTACGAAGGCCTTCGTGTGTTACAGAAGGAACTGGATGGGCTGGGAGACCACCATCAGCCACTGTGATAGTTTGGGTGTTGAGGTTCCTGGAGTGGATCCCAGGGCAGTGGTGGTAGAAAATGTGAACTGTATAGAGATACAAATGAGGCAAGGGCATTTGGAGTATGGCTCTGCAGGGAGAGAGCTTGGCCAGCATGGACAAAAAAAACCTGGGTTTGCTCCCTGGAACTGAATAAATCCGACGTGGTGACACACGGGGAATCCTACCACACCATTGGCAGGGGCAGGAGGAGCAGGAGTCAAAGGTTATCCCTCAGCTACATAGTGAGCTCAAGGTTGGATGGGCCATAGGAGACCCTGGCTCTAACGAAAATAAAGACGAGGCTTAGAGACGAGGAGTTTGATGAAGCAGGGGGAGAGGAGAGAATTGTGAAGAATTTGATGTAATTTTCTGACTGTCATTTACTATAGCTTTCTGAGCACAATCTGCACCACCCTTCTCCCCATTTTAATGTATTTAAAGAAATGTCCAGAGATAAAGAGATAATGAGCCCTATTGAGGTTAACTCTGTGAACCCAAGCGTCCAATTTGGACACAAAGAGTTAAGTACCTTTGCTGCCGGTGCAGCCCAGAGCCTGTCCTTAAAGTTAGTTCCTCCTTTGAAGATAGATAAGTCGTTGTCATGGAAACGAAAGCACACAAGTTCAGGGCCTGAGGGCGTGGTACCAAATAGGTTCTCAGTAAACCTCAGGGCTCTTTTCTTTCTTAACCTGCGAGCCAGCAGTCAGAACCTGGCACATGGCATGCTCCTTAGAAATGTTTGAATCCGGGCTGTAATGCCCGAGGGAGGCAGAGGTGGAGAGGGGCCCATCCCGATGTCTATCCCCATCCCGGGGCGAGCTCTCTGCTACCTCATCTCGCGCCTGCAGCATCCAAGGTTCTTCCAGGTCCGCCCCACTCTCTGTCCTGAGGGGCACTACACTCACCTTCTGTGCACCGAGCCACATCCAGGGCCATCCGACGTCGCTGCTCCGGTGGTGTTCAGTCCTGCCTGCAGCAGCCAGAGATGCCGGCCCCAGGCATAGTTTTCCCATCCCGTCATGGGCGGGAGTGCCTTCCTTCCCGGTCACGTGCGCTGGCTAGCAGCTGGCCTTCTTTTTCCCTTCGGATTTTAGAAAGACTTTTAGCGATGGGGGCAACTTGGGTGTGTCGATGCATTTATGTGTGTAGAAGCTGTCAGAGCATTTGAAGGTTTAGTACACGAGTCGTTGTTATTGCGGTGTTCGCCAGTGTCTGCAGAGCCATCTGTGTGTACACGTGGGCATTTATCTCTTGGTGGATCCGAGGCTGTCTCAGGAGAGAGCATTTCCTTGTTCACTGAATGTTCGTGCACTGGACAGTGATTATAAGGTATACATACATGTTTTGTAGTAGTAGTAGTAGTAGTAGTAGTAGTAGTAGTAGTAGTAGTAGTAGTAGTAGTAGTAGTGTGTGCGTGTGTGTAGGTTATGCATTCAAATATACGTCAGACCCCAGTATGCATGTGCAGATTCATGGTGAAGACTGAGCTGAGTGTGTAACTGGGAGTATACTGGGTGTGTCTGATAGTGGCTAAGTATCTGTGTGAGGTGACATTGAGTGTTCAGTGGCTTCTTTTCTGTATACACACACACACACACACACACACGTACACACGTACACACGTGAGGATTTTCTCTGGATGTCAATGTCCACACAGATGGGAACATATATGTCCCTGCCCTCATCTCTCTCTCTCTCTCTCTTTGTCCTCTGCAGATGAGTTTCTTCTTTATCCTTCTGACTCTCAGGTCTACCTCAAGTTATGGAGAGAGAGAGAGAGAGAGAGGGAGAGAGAGAGAGAGAGAGAGAGAGAGAGAGAGAGAGAGAGAGAGAGAGAGAACACCCTGGGTGATCTCAGCATCCAAGACATCAGAGAGATCTCAGTTAGATAACAAGCAGACACTAGAAGAAGAAACACCAAAGGCCTGTTATTAGCACCTCTCCCTTCCTTCCTCTGCTCCCTTCTTCTAGCTCCTAGTATTCCCCACTGAGCAGCAGGAGCATCTGGCTAACAGCTGTCACAAGATGCAGACTTTACAGTCAGAATTTTAATGCAGAAATGCCTCCAAAGTCCAATGCTGATTGCATTCCCCTAGACACGTCAGTGGACTGCATAGACAGTATTTCACTTTCAGAGATGTCAGAGGAAGAATAATGATCTCACCTGCACCTGCCTTCCTTCCCTTAGCTGTGACACTCACCCATAAGACACTTAGGAAGTTATCAAGCTATGCAGAGATCAGTATTGATATTACATAAATTTATAATTTGTAGTGATCATAAATGTTATATTAATACCATCATATATATTAGCATTATATTGCATAATACAAAATAAGTAATGATACAAAGACATGCTAGTGGGCTCAATGTTTATTCAACAAATTAAAAGATTAACTTACATTTATTTATTTATTTATTTATTTATTTATTTATTTATGTTTATATGCATGTGTGTGGAGGTCAGTGGGTCTCAGACTGGCCATGCCTACAAGATAGACATGAGTCCAAGTGAACCAATTCACCCTCCCATGTGATCTTCATGAAAGGTACCATGCCTTTAATCCCAGCACTCAGGAGGCAGAGGTAGGCGGATTTCTGAGTTCGAGGCCAGCTTAGTCTACAGAGTGAGTTCCAGGACAGCCAGGGCTACACAGAGAAACCCTGTCTCAAAAAACAAAACATAACAAAAAAAAAAAAAAAAACAAAAAAAAAAACAAAAGAAAAAAGAAAGAAAAACAAAAAAGAAAAGAAAGGTACCGATTTTCTTCTGAAGTATTAACTTCAGAGACATAGTCCTATTGTCCTTGAGCCATAGCTTCATGCCACTTGGAAAGAACCTGCTTATGAAAAGAGACAGTGACAGTCTCACATAAGAACTGGAGGGGACAGAGTGCCATGGCTACTTTATTAAAGCCTTTGTTCTGATACTTGTAATAGTTGTGACAGAAGTCCTATTCTCTTACTCTTATCCTCTCTTTAAACTAGCTTCAATGAGTTCCTGTCAGTAACTATAGAAGGAGACTCACTGCAGTGTCTGCCTCCCATACCCACTTCAAACCTTTCCTTTTGTGTGAAGTTCTTTCAATGTGAGATGATGTGAATGAAGCCATTTCTTTGAATTATTAACTGGTGGTCTACTGGGTCCCCACAACCTCTCTGTGCCTCTCTTCTGAACTCTAACAATGCTGGGTTGGTAGTTTGACATATTGTAAGGGGGGGACAATAAATAATAGAAATCACTAGTGTGAGCCAGCCTCTAGCCTGCTTGCCTGAAACACCACTGTCTAGAGCCCTTCTCAGTTGCTCCTCCCACTGGCTAGAGCCACGTCCCGATTTGTGTACCCCTTGCTTATACCAGGTAGGCAAGCATGCCCTGGTCTAGGCTGCGTCTGAGTTTTTAGACTCACTAAGGAGGAAAGGTCCTGCAAAAGAATTCAGGCCAAGGTCCCCATTGCATGCACAATGCCACGAGGCCCAGAGATGGCTAGTTGCTTGATAGCTGTGGAGCCGGTCCTTTGACTTACACCCATAGCTAAAATATGGATTACTCTCTTTGCCCTTTTCAACTCTTCCTTCATTCCACCCTTGGCACACAAGTGTCTACACACCATTATTGAGTCATTCCAAAAGCTAGTGGCCAAGACCCAAGAACTCAGATGTTCATTGTCAGTAAAGGGCTTAGTGTTGTAGAAGCTCTCCAGAATGAGGTCACTCCACATGGGGTGTCAGGAATGAATCAAGGGCAGGGAGACAGCAGTTGGTGAGGTAGGCATGCTGCCATTGTAGAGCTCCTGAGTGGGTGGGCCTGGGGAATTGTACTCACGGTTGTAATGTCATTTGATTGAAAAGGTCAAGTTAAAAGGCCATGGGGTTGAAGCAGACACTAGCTTCCTCTGTCACTGAGGATGCAATGAGACAGTCATTCAGCACAAAAGAAAATATGTAGGTTTATGTGACATATAAATTTTGTTTTGGTGTTGTTTTTGGACATAGCAGTTGAGGAATTTGTTCTGGAAGTGTGCCCTATGTCTTTCGACCCGCTGAACTGAGAAAGAACTTTAAACAGTTAGGGAGGAAGTTAAATAAGTCAGCACACACTTGTATACAAACAACAAAAGCAAAACTGAGAAGGGAACACAAAATATCCCATCTGAGTGTGGTGGGTGATGCAAACCTTTATGGCAGCACTCAGGAGGTCGAAACAGGGGGATTAGGAGTTTGATTCACTGGATTTCCAAGTGAAATGCTGCACACACACACACACACCTAACCAACCAACCAACCAACCAACCAACCAACCAACCAACCAACCAGCCAACCAGCCAACGAACCAAAACAAAAAATAAACCCCCAAAACAAACAAAAAAACAAAGCAAAACAACAACAACAAAAAGCAAAATTTCATGATGGGAACTGTATTCCTTAGAGAGAGGAACTGAAAAACTGGAGACCCTTTTATTTTCCACTGTGTATCTTGGAATGATGTGCATTTGAAAGCTATGGGAGTGTTTTTACTAATTCAGTATCCTGCTTTCTGATAAAGCAAAAAGAAAAGAAAACAAAACAAAAGAAAATAAAACAACCAAGTCCTGTGAAACAGTTCTTGGAGAGTCTTCGTTTCACTGCTATGGGTGGACTTGGATCTGCAGGTGTGCCAGAGACTTCAGGAAATTAACAGTGAACTCCATACAATGGCACATTTTATTTATGGAAATAATAAAAATGGAAGTTTTTTCTTCCATTTCACAGGGGAAAAAATGTGTGGAGCACAAGGATGGGTCTTTCCCCAAGATTGCATTAGTGACGGGGAGCTGAGGTGACCTAACCCTTGGTCCTGGGCACAAGGTCCTTTATTAGAGCAAGAGAGAGAAGTTTCCACGGGAAAGGGAAGAGTAAACAGAGGGAGTCTCCAGCAGCAGAGTGGTTTCAGGAACTCTGAAGTCCCGAAAGGGCTGGAGCTCTGACAGAAATTAGACCAAAATAGACACTACGTCTCTTCAACAGGAAGTGGCCAGAAAAGCGCCATCCAGATTCCAGATGTAACTTGCAAGGCCTTGGCTGGAGAAATCTCATTTTTAGAATCAGATGAAGAAAGAGAGTGTGGGGGAGGAAGAAAGGGAAAAGAAAAGACAAGAGAAGACAAGAAAAAGAAAGAAAAGAAAAAAAAAGAAAGGAAAAGGAAGGAAGGAAAGAAAAGGCTCTTGAGAAGGCTTTTCAAATGCAGGGCTCAGAAAGGAAGAAGCTGGGCATGGTGGGTCACACCTGGAATCCCAGGATCTGTGAGGCTAATGTAGGAGGATTGCTGAGAATTTGGGGCAAGCCTGGGCTACATAGGGGGTGACAGAGTAAGACCTACTCACAAAACAAAACAGATACGCTGTTTGAAGGGGTGCTGTAAACCACTCTGCAGAATTAAGCTATGAAGAGCAGGTACGGGCAGGACTTGCCCCATTTCTGCCAGTGTAGTCAAGCGAGAGTAAAGGAAAAGGAAATTCTCCATCTCTGCACTTTGGCTTGGAAGAAAAAGCAGACAACCCAGACTCAGAGTAAGATGTGACAGTGACTGAGCTGTGCACACGAATGAGCTAGAGTCTGGGAAGAGACTCTGTCTGCAGCTGTTTGTGTCTGGGGAAGCTCTGCCCTTCAGTGACACTCAGATGGAGTTCTGCATGGTAGGTCTGCTCACACCTGGCAGGTGTGTTTACCCGTCTGCTCACACCTGGCAGGTGTGTTTACCCGTCTGCTCACACCTGGCAGGTGTGTTTACCCACAGCAAACCATATCTGTGTGCACAGCCATCTCTTTAAGGATGTATAACTTCCATGCTCCAGTGACAGAGAAGTTGAGCTCGGGACTTGGGATGGTTGCAAAGTGCCACATGTGTGTGTTACAAACTAACTGTGAAACATGTTTGTTAAAAAAAAAAAAAAAAAAAAAAGGTCAAAAGAAAAACCAAGTTAAAAAACAAAACAAAACAAAACAGGATAGTGTCTTTGCTCTGTAGCCCAGGCTGAACATATGTCATTTCAGCAAGTGAGTCCATCTCATTAATGACATTATGCAGATTAGATCTAATGAGGTGATAACATACCCTCCATTTTAGTAAAATGCCTGTGAGTCAGAGAATTAACTTTGCTGAAATTTCTGATGTTTTGATACTATAGAGTGTAATGTAACAGCTATTTAATGGCAAAAAGCAAATTACTATTTCTCATTCCTCACCATGGTAGTGAAGCACAATGCTTGATAGTCCTTTGTGGTACTTCCCATCCCATGTACCAAGAGATCCTTAAGCCAGATCATGAATGGCTTTGAAGCACGCCTGGCTTTAGTGCTAGCTGCTGCTCCGCCATCTGGAGCTCCAGGCCTAGTGGATCCAATGATACTTTGATGAGCAAATGGAGATTCTTTATGGAGCCTGTGCTAAATGCCAATAAGGGAAGACCTCCAGAGCTTTTTGAGAAAATCCACACTCTGAGAAGTAATAGCTCATGGTCTGCTGCTAAGTCTTGTGAAGGCTGAGCCCTTTACAATGGCGCTGGATGCTGTTTGATTCTACAAGCTCATAACGTGGATTAGTGAACATAAAACAGAGGAGACAAGGAAGAAGATGTAGACAACACAAGATTTACCTGGGTCACATAACAAACAACTCTGCTTTCCTCCCACAAGGCAGCTGCTGCCTCCCCCTCCTCCTGCCCCTTTGCCCTTTCTCCCTTCCCTCCTTTTCTCTCCCCCCCCTCATCTTCTCCTCCTCTTCCTTCTTTTTCTTCTTCTTCTTTCTCCTCCTCTTCTCTTCTTTCTTCTTCTCAACTTATGACTTTGTCTGCAAGGGGTGAAGGTTCCTCATGATAAGCTAAGTGGAAGGAAGAAACCTTGGTCAATGGTTTATTCTGACCAACACTACTGATTGCTGTAAAAACTTTCAGCGTTACAAATTCAATCTTCTGACAAAACAGTGTTCGGGGCGAGAGTTCTGAGCATGACATTTGGTGTCTACTGTGTCTGAACTAAGCAATACCTAGAATGATGGATGTAGGCTGCAGCAGTTAAGGGCTAAGTACTAAAGGTTTGATGTGTAGTCATGGACTCACAAAGAGGCACAGAATAGACCTTACAGATAAGAAGAGAATTAGTTTAGGGTTTCTCAATATGAATCTATGCACTATGTGGATATACCCTGGAGCTCATCTGAGGTCATGAGAAGTCATTTTGGAATATATTATAAAGGAAACATGGTCAAGAATATGCTCATGTGGGGGCTGGAGAGATGGCTCAGTAGTTAAGAGTACTGATTGCTCTTCTAGAAGTCCTGAGTTCAATTCCCAGTACCTATATGGTGGCTCTCAACCATCTATAATGGGATCCGATGTCTTCTTCTGGCCTCTACAGGTACTAGACATACATGTGGTGCTCCTACACAAATGCAGTCAAGGCATACCCACACAATAAAAATAAATAAATCTAAAAAAAAAGAATATTAATGTGAAAAGATTTCATGTGAAATTTGATTTAATTGTTTTTAAGGATAAATGGGAGTATAATGGTAATTGTTTAATTGTATTTAAGTATATATGGAATAATGAAATCCAGGCCTTCGATCTCAAACATAGGAAATAAAGGCAGGGAGAGAGAATAGAAAGATTGAGGAAAAAATGCATTGAAAGAAAAGTAAAAGTCTTGCCAAGGCAAATACAGAAAGTCTTTGACCATGGTCTACCTGGGAATTCAGGGATTGCTTAGCCTGGTATGACAAAAAACAGAGCCTGGAAATAGACTTATACAGTAAGTAGAAGGGAAGTTAGTTAAAATTAAATACATAGAGGAATAAATATTTTGAGGCTTTTGTTCTTAAATTGTAGGTCAAGATCAGGGGTTGAGTATAAACAAACTTACCTCGACAGATAATAGAAGCTTATGTTAATTCAAGTTATATAAAGAGAAAGGAATATATACTCACAGATATATTAATCTCCAAAGAAGGGAGAATTTAAATATACGGAGATGAATAAATGATTGAGGCTTTTGATCTTAAATTATAGGTCCAAAAGCAGGGGGTAGGCAGCCTAACCTATCTCAAACAATAAGAACTTAGGCCTTGATCTCACTATTAAAAATTAATTGTGTAAGAAGAAAACAGCAGATGGTGGGGGAGCACTATCTCAACAGATACTATTTGTTTAGTTTGTTTTAATTGATTTGAGTTGTTTTCATTATCAAAATGAAGATGATGATAAGTTTGGTGGTATTTATGATGCTAAAATTCCTCTGGGAGAGGTCAAGCTATACCTTTAACGATTTCCAGTTAATGGACCAAAGACATGCTATTTTGGGAGAGAGGCTCTGTATTTATGGTAACAGGAGAGGGGGAAACGGCTTTGGACCCCTTTCAAAATGATATGAATCCGGTTGATAGGGAAGACCCCCTGAAGATCTTGGCTATAGACAGAAAAGAAAAAATTAAGAAGACCAAACAGGACAGGTAATTTGATCTGCTAAATTCTCAACATGGGAACAGCCAATAATTGGCTTAGACATAAAAATGTCTCTAGCCAAAACCTCAGCTAAATTTAGACAATAAATCTTGTTGATTATGAAATCCTTAAGGTTCTTCATGCCCTCCTTCATATGTCATGAATGAAGATTTATTATAATTGGTTATTGATCAAATTAACTCATAAAAACGACGGTTGTCGGGGGCTGGAGAGATGGCTCAGTGGGTTAAGAGCATTGATTGCTCTTCCAGAGGCCCTGAGTTCAATTCCCAGCAACCACATGGTGCCTCACAGCCATCCATAACCAGATAGGACACCCTCTTCTGTAGCATCTGAAGACAGCTATAGTGTAATTACATATAATAAATAAATAAATAAATAAATGAATGAATAAAGTTTATTAAAAAAGACAGTTGTCTTTCACCTACACAAAGAAGAACCAAAATTGATTCTTTTTTTAAAAAGATTTATTTATTTATTATATGTAAGTACACTGTAGCTGTCTTCAGACACTCCAGAAGAGGGCATCAGATTTCGTTACTGATGGTTGTGAGCCACCATGTGGTTGCTGGGATTTGAACTCGGGACCTTCAGAAGAGCAGTTGGCGCTCTTAACCACTGAGCCATCTCGCCAGCCCCCCCAAAATTGATTCTTAACTGATCTGTGCACCTTGCACAATCCATACAAATATCTTAATAATACCAAAATTTTGGTTATGAGATTTATACATTGCAGAATGTACAGCTCTGGCAAGATTCATCCTCCAGGACGCTGAAATGACCGGCTGTTCCAGCCCCCTGCTTCCTGATGCTGTTCAGAGACTTGCTTCTAGAACATCTTCAGGAATTGCTGCTGATTTCCAATGGACTCAGTTCATCCAGCCTTTCCAATCAAAACTTCAGTTATGTCCTCAGCTTTCTAAGCACACAGAGATGGATAACAGACACTAAAGCTATCTTTCTTAAGTCTAACCAAATTTTCTAATTTTCCTACCTCTCCCCACTGCTTTAAAGAATTTTCTTGTCATTCCTATTTAACAGGAAGAAGTTATGGAGAATTGCCATCCTGATCCCTTGCGTTTGGGTGTCTGGTTATGGTTATTTTATAAATTATAGATAGGTTGTCATTTTAAGGAATAATTTGGAAATGGTCATAATTTTGAACAAGAAGGAAATGGCTGGGATGGATTACTAAATCTATTTTTAAACAAAACATTATATAGCCATCATCTTACATGGGTAGAAATCTTTATAATTGATACAAAAAGAAGTTATAATTTTACACTGATACAAAGTTTATGGATTGATGCAGATTAAAGTTTTAATTGATATAAGTTTCCTATATTGCTACAAAATTTGCAATTAATATTGTTACTCTTAGATAAGCATCATGCCTATACAACTCATTTAAGAATACAAGGCTTAGAGCCAGTCCGTCTAATAACTGCTATTACAAACTATATAAGATGATTTAATAAGCTGGGCGGTGGTGGCACATGCCTTTAATTCCAGCACTTGGGAGGCAGAGGCAAGCGAATTTCTGAATTCAAGGCCAGCCTGGTCTACAGAGTGAGTTCCAGGACTGTCAGGACTACCCAGAGAAACCCTGTCTTAAAAAACAAACAAAACAAAACAAAAACAAACAAACAAAAAGATGATTAAATAGCGCAAATTAAAGGCCAGGTAATAAACTCATGGTTATATTAGACTCTGATCTAATTATATTAAGGTGCTTTCTGTAATATTCAAATGAAAATAGCAAAGAGTAGTCAAGGTTCAACAATTCAGATATACTTTATATAGATAGATAGTCTTTAAAACATCAAAAATCCACAGAATATAACATTTGATATTAATTCATTATTAAAGATCATTTGACTAGAGACATGTCTGCTCCTGACAGTAACCCTTTCTTAGTTCAAAGAAGAAATTGAGCGTCAAAACCTCCATATGGAGTTGCTCCAGTTATAGCAAGGTAGCAACTGGACAAAAATTGCCCTATTAATCTACAGACAAAAAGTACTGTTCAAGAACAGACACATGATATAGCATGGTCAATAGCTTAGCTCTGCCAAGACTCAGCAAACAAGTCCTTCAAAGTTCCTTCTTCATTTCAAGGTCTGTCAGCTGGTTCTTGGCCTAAAGGCTAAAGACTGATGCTCCAACATTTTGAGGAATGAGGGGCTTTCCAAGTAGTTAACTGTCTACAAATCAGTTAAGTTTTGAAATCTATGTTTTGTCCTTCCTATATCTTCAGGTAATATTTAATTCATTCTTGGATTTCTGATAATTCTTGGAAATCTGATAAGGTTGAAGATGACTTATTGTCTCATAATCAAACTCAAATTGTTTAACATTGAGGAAGATGATATAGGAAGGGTAGTTTTCAGATAGTAATATAAGTTAAAAGTTAAAACATAATTCAAGCACAGAATTGTAAACTTTTAAGTCAGGATAAATAGAGTACTTTATCTAATTGACAAATATGATCGATTGGATGAGCAAATGCTCATACCCTTAGTCATGTCCTTAGCGCCTTATTGATCTTCTCAGAGGACTGCCTCTTGGTTTTATTGATTTTTCTCTATTTTATTTATTTCTGCCCTCTCTTTTTCTTTCTTCTTGCTTTGGGTTAGTTTCATTTCTGAAGGGACAAGTCCAGGTTATCTCTTCTCTTCTCTTCTCTTCTCTTCTCTTCTCTTCTCTTCTCTTCTCTTCTCTTCTCTTCTCTTCTCTTCTCTTCTCTTCTCTTCTCTCCTCCTCCTCCTCCTCCTCCTCCTCCTCTTCTTCTTCTTCTCTCTCTCTCTCTCTCTCTCTCTCTCTCTCTCTCTCTCTCTCTCTCTCTCTCTCTCTTCCTTCTTCTTCCTTTCTCCCAATCTTACTATGTAGCCCTGGCTGTCCTGGAATTCACTATGTAGATCCAGGCTGTCCACATACTCAGAAATCTGCCTGCTTCTGCCTCCTAGTGCTAGTTAAGATTAAAGGTGTGCACCACCAAGCCTGGCTATTTTTAATGTAAGCACTTACGGCTCCACCTTTCCCTTTGAGCACTGATTTTGATGCATCTCATGATTTGACATATGACATTTTGTTCTTGTCCTTTCAAAATACTTTCTAATTTTCCTTCTAATTCATTCTTTGATGATCTATCTGGAGCAGCAGGTCCTTCTCCAGTGGCAGGTTCCTGAGAGAGGACTGGACGATCAGAAGATAATGAGATAGAAAAGACTGGGATCGGCCGTGTCAGTCAGTTTACGCGAAACACCGAGGGGAGAGTGTCCGGGGTAGGTTGGTACACGAGGAGGCACCATGTTCCTCACCGCTGTCCTCCTCCGCGGCCGCATTCCGGGCAGGCAGTGGATCAGGAAGCACCGGTGGCCGCGGACCTTGTTTCTCCAAGCGAAGGAGAACATGATCTGTCGCCTGGAGGCCGAGAACCACTACTGGCTGAGCATGTCCAACATGACAGCGAAGTACGGCCATGCCACGGAGCGAAGGGCCAAGGCTTTTGAACCATCAAGGCAGCGTCCACTTCCAAGTTCCCTAAGCACAGATACATTGCAGACCAGCTAGAACATCTCAACATCTCGAAGAAATGGTCCTAACCCGGAATCATCACCCTTCAAGATTAAGGATACCAAACTGCTCTGTCCTTACTTGGTCCTAGGGCTAAGAAAATTTAATTTATGTACTAGTGTGACCCCTTCGACCAGTATCTTATTAAAGCAAACATGATTTTAAAAAAAAAGAAAAGAAAAGAAAAGAAAAGAAAAGAAAAGACTGGTATTAGGAGGTCTTGCACAAGCTATGTCTTATGCTAAACATGCTTATTAAGAAGTGCAGAATCATATATACAGACTTTAGGCAGAAATGGGACAATGTCAGCAGGAAGCTTTCATACAATGGGATGAAATCAGTGGGAAACTCATCAAACAATGTTGCACAAAGGGGAACCCAGGATTTCTTAAGGGCACCACAAACCGAGCACACAGTGGCCTTGGGACCAATAACTATAGTCCCTTGGGGTGGAAAGAGTTGGGTTTTCAGGATCTGAAATTGTAACTCCCCTAAGGCCTTAGGACTTAGGCCATTATTGGCTCTGTCACACATCCTGATTTTACAGGATCTGTGTGTAACTCAACATTATGACATATTAATGATTTCAGGAGTGGTTGACTATTTTATGTAAAGATTATCACTAAAGTTGATATAAGGATTTAGTGTTTAGGGAAAATAGTTCATGCTACTACTAGTAAATTTGAGGACTGAGACTTTTTGCATTTTTATTCTGGGAAGAAACTACCTTTATAGAAAGGGCAATCCTGTTTAACAAAACTGTTTACTGAATGGAAATTACCCATCTTTCTGGCACCTGCCCCTAGTCAAACTTTCAATATGAGTTAGAAAGGTATGGATGTTAACCAGCCAAAGGAGTGGAGTGTGCTAGCTATTAATCTAATGCTTGCAGTGTTAGCCTTCCCTCACTGTATGCCCTATGATGCAGGGGCTACAGCCCCACACCTTGGCTTTCTTTACTGCCTCTTGCGCGCACCGGACTCGACCAGCAAGAACGACGCTGCAACAGGATCCTTCTGCACACGTTTATTGGGAGAGCTTGATTGCAGAGGCGAAAAGAGCCCAGAACTGGTGCTGCTTTTATAGGCCTAGGAGAGGCGTGTCTCATACCCGGATTGGTTATGCACTAAGCCTCATTTGCATGTTCCTCATCTGATTGGCTACTCTCTCTCAGTACCTCACAGAGCCTCATTATCATACCTCATTTGCATGTCTCACATCTGACTGGTTACTCTCTTAGTACCTTACAGAACCTCATTATCATATCTCATTTGCATGTCTCACATCCGATTGGTTACTCTCTTAGTGCCTTACAGAACCTCATTATCATGCCTGGGCCAGGCAGTGTTTTTGCAAAAAACTTTCCTGCATATGTACACATTGGTTGTTTGTCCAATCTTATGCGTGGTGGCCAGCAGTAGTCAGTGCCACTCAGCAACGGCACATGTGGCTTCCCACATCTCCCCCTGTTTGTTTTAATAAAATGAGGCTGGACTAGGCCTGTGCAATTATGCCCATCCGCCGTGGCTCCTGTTTTAGGTCGTTCCTCTAATGTCACAGCCTTACCCGTCATAGGGTAACCCTATCGCCACCGGGCCCCATGTCTTAGGTTGGACTGTGCACGAGGAAAGTTGCCCGTCTCTGGATACCGCAGTGCTGTGTGACAATAACTGCTAAATGACCTAGGGCGAACTCTGCAAAAGAGGCCAGCCAAAAAATGAATTAGTGGTGAAATCATGATCACTCTATCGCTTGCAATGAGGAAACCTCAGTGATGTGCAAGGGCTGATCAATGATCGTTGAGTCTCTCTCATCTCAGTGCCGTGGAGTGCAAGAGCAGAGAACTCAGATGCCAACTAATTCTTGAGCATGGATAACCAAATTTCAGGGGAGGAGCCGTTTTCAATAGCTAAAAGTGCCTGAGTTATAATCACCTTGTCACGTTTTTGTTGGGTTCTGAATTTGCATACCAACCAGAGCATGAATGCCAGTCCACAGCATATGGCAGCACCAAACAAAATCACTCCCACCCATTCCTTAAAGTAAGAAAAAGCAGAGGTAAACCAAGAGGTAAAGTCTCCGAGGGTCACTGGTTCCACTCTGGTCCCATTAAGGTTCAGGATCTGCATCTGCAGTCTCGCCTGCAACCTCTCCAGCTCCTGCGACCAGTTCCCCTTCAGGTAATTCGATAGGTCTGTACTTTTAATAAAAGAATTATTAATATACTTATTGGGAGTAATGCACACATGCGATGTGGATGCCACACAACTCATTTGTATGACATCCATCATCCGTTCCATATTATGTTGTAAAATATCCACTCTCTGATTCACTAACATTAACCCTGAGGCGATATGAGAATCCACCTTTTGCAGGGTAAGCAATGCTTCAGAGGATTTTTCTGCTATCTGACTTATGGTGTCAGCAGTATTAACTTGATGGGCCATAGCAGTTCCTGCGGTAACTGCTGATGCCGCGGACACCACAATGGCTGTAACAATGGCAGCTGTGATTCCAAAACCTCTCTTTTGCCGAATAAGACTCGTTATTGGGAACTTCTCTGGATCTGCCTCAACAGGCACAGGGACAAAGATTGGTAGATGAACCACTAAGGCTAAGAATTTGGTTCCATTCCAGCATTGCGTCAAAAAACAAGTAACATTTGTACAATCTAACCATTCTGTATTATTTTGAAATTCAGCCAATATAAAGAAAAATGGAGGATTGACACAAACTTCTACTGGAGAAGTAGTCATATTTTTGATAATTCTATTAGTTGTCACATTATCTAAATGAGTAGAGGTATTGGAAAGAGTGGCAGAAACATTCAATATCTCATGAAAGGTTCCAGTCAGCAATGCAAAGGCTGACAGACTGGTACTAGCACCTGCCTCATTGCTTAAAATCCATTGGTAATATGGCCAAATATTTTCTTTCCCTGTAGCATCTCCTTTATCGTTCATTGTAGCAAAATCTAGTGGGGGTGACAAGACAAAACCCTTTGCTATTTCTTTCCGAGGAAAAATTTTTGATTGACAAGGTGAAAAAACTATAGGAAATGCGAGGTCCGGATGACACCAAGGCATGCTGCGTATAGCAGTAGCATTGCCAACAGGCCATCATGATCTTTTGGGAATGGTCACCTTTCCCTTTATCATAATAGTGGTGATGTTTATAGGTGAAGTTATATTATTTTCAACATCACCTGAGCCTGATTGCACTCCTTGAGCAACTTGCGTTAAAGCACTAAACAACACTCCATAGCTCACCTTATTTTGGCTAATGGGATCTGCCCAATTAAAGATAATCTTTTTCTTTAAAAATATACAGGGTGTAAAAGGTTTATCCACATTATGCACAAAGCATAGTGTATAATTCAAATGAAAACTAGTACTATTATACACCCGTGGCTCTTGAGGAGTTTGTCGTGCACAAGGCGCATCCAAATAACATTCCGTTGCAAAAAATAAAGGCAAGGTAGAAGAATTGGAATGTACCGGTAAAGGTACTGGCCATGATCTTACTATGGCCCACAAAGGTATACTTATCCCGGTTTCAATCATCAGGAGCAGGAGAATCATCTTGGGGTTCATCTTGCTCTTTCACGGTCCTTGTCAGTCGTGTCGGGACCCAAAGTGGATTTTCTTCACCCTGTGGAAAAACACAAATAGCTCCCCGGGACCTGATTAAGATAGGATCCGGGCCATACCATTTATTATCAAGGACATTTTTCCATTTGACCATTTCATTGGGCGATTGAGGCCATTGTCCATGCCTTTCAGCTGGTGATCTTCCAGCATCATCCAATTTTTAAAAATTAAGAGTAAATATTGTAAGGGATAGAGCCATCTTTGGCGTCATAGCCTCTATTCCCCCTTTCTGTTTTTGCAAATATTGTTTCAGAGTGTGATGGGCTCTCTCAATTATGCCTTGGCCCTGTGGATTATAGGGCAATCCAGTAATATGTTTTACTTGCATTTGTTTGCAAAATTGGCTAAATTTAGAAGAAGTATATGCAGGACCATTATCTGTCTTTAACACTAGGGGCTTGCCCCATGCAGCCCAAGCCTCTAAGCAGTGAGATATGACATGAACTGCTTTTTCCCCTGTCAAGGGAGAGGCATGTAGGACACCAGAACTGGTATCGATGGATACATGTACATATTGTAATTTCCCAAAAGATGGGATATGCATGCCGTCCATTTGCCAAACATCTAGGGGTCGCAATCCACGAGGATTAACACCCACGGAAGGTGCATTAACAAATTCTACACATTTACCACACTGTAGGACAATATCTCGGGCTTCTTTTCGTGTGAGCTTAAACTTTTGTCGTAATGTAGAAGCAGGGACATAATAAAGTTGATGAAATTTTTTTGCACTTTCTATAGAACTTTGTGATAGGAAAACCATGTCTCTGGTGGCTGAGTCAGCAATTGCATTTCCCTTAACCATAGGTCCAGGTAATGATGTATGTGCTCTAATATGTTGAATATAAAAGGGATGCTCACGCATCAAAATACAATTTTGTATTTTCATCAAAATTTCAGATACAGGACTGGACTGTTTAAAATTTCCGGCAGTCTCTAATGCTAGAACCGCATTAACTACATAAACAGAATCAGAGATAATATTTATGGGCATAGGAAATCTTTTAAAGACTTCTAAAACCACCAAACATTCTACCAATTGAGGGGCTCCTGGTGTAAATTGCAACCTTACAGCCTTTTCATTGATTACATAACTTCCAACTCCTGTTTTGGATCCATCTGTATAAATATCAATGGCTCCCTTTATAGGGGTATTAGCCATTACCTTTGGAAATATTACTGGATGTAATAACATAAAATGTAATAACGGATGTTTAGGATAATGATTATCAATTAAACCAGAATAACTGCATCTAAGAATGGCCCATTCATCTATAGTAGCACACAATATTTGCATTTGTGCGACAGTATAAGGGACAATTATGCTATCAGGCATTTTTCCAAAGTGAGTGATTGAAGTTTTTATCCCTTTGTGGGCCATATTTACTACCATGGTGGGATAATGCTCTATAGTCTTATTAGGGGATATATGTGGATGTATCCATACTAAAGGACTATTTTGCCATAACACAGCAGTTGGCAGATTGATGGTGCGTAATATGCATAGGCACAAAGGTTCTTGCTCATTTATACGAGTTAACTGTGTGTTTGGATCACCTTTTCCACTTTCCTAAGAACATTAGAAGCCTCAGGTGTTAATTGTCTCAATGAGGTAATATGTGAGTCTCCTTCTAGAATTTGAAATAAAGGTTTTAACTCCGAAGTAGGGGTCCTTAAATAAGGTCTAATCCAATTTATATCTCCTAATAATTTTTGAAAATCATTTAGTGTCTTTAGATGATCTTTTCTAATACTAATCTTTTGTGGGGTGACACATCGTAAAGTAATAGTGGCTCCTAGAAAATGACTAATATTAGACTGCTGTACCTTTTCTGGTGCAATACTCAAACCATTATTTTTTAAAGTTTCATTAAGCAAGCCATAAGCTTGCTGCATACTTTCTTCTTCAGGTCCACAAATTACAATGTCGTCCATATAGTGACAAATTTTTAAGGAGGGGGAACCATCCCTAACCGGTTGTAAAGCTTTTCCTACATATAACTGACATATGGTAGGGCTATTTGCCATTCCTTGGGGTAATACCCGCCATTGGTACCTTTTATCAGGTTCCATATGATTAATAGAAGGCAAGGTGAATGCAAATCTAGGTTTATCTTTCTTATTTAATGGAATTGAAAAGAAACAATCCTTAATATCTACTACTATAATTCTCCAATCCTTAGGTAGAGCTGAGAGTAGGGGGAGTCCTTTTTGTACAGGACCCATAACTTGCATTTGTGCATTAATGGCTCTTAGGTCATGTAACAATCTCCATTTACCTGACTTTTTCTTTACAACAAAAATGGGGGTATTCCAGGGTGATTGAGTGGGCTCCACATGTCCCAGATCTAATTGTTCTTGTACTAATTCTTTAGCTGCTTCTAATTTCTCAGAGGGTAAAGGCCACTGAGGCACCCACACCGTGTCCTCCGTATGCCACGGAATGGGCAAAGGCTCTTCAGTGGCCCCTAGAAAAAACCCAGCCCTTTCTTGTCTGCCTTTACAGTGGCTTTAACTGGTGAAATTCTACCTTGCAAATTTTTTCCAAGACCTAGTCCAGGTATATATCCCATTCCTTTCATCATTTCCTTGCTTTTCTGAGAGTAATCATTAGTCAATATAAAGTCCATAGCTGATAACACATCTCTCCCCCATAAGTTTACAGGTAAAGGGAGTACATAAGGTTGAAAAAGCCCTGTCCTTCCTTCTTTATCTTTCCATTGTAAGGATTTTGCACTTATAGTTGGGGTAGCCTCATATCCTAATCCTTGTAAGCTATGTGATGATTGATTAACAGGCCAAGAAGCAGGCCACCACTTACTAGATATAATGCTTTTATCTGCTCCTGTATCCATTATACCTTGAAAGGGTTTCCCTTCTATTTGTAAAGATATGTACTTTATTTTCAAACATACTCTTTCTACCCTTTGTACACTGCTTTTGCATATCATCTGTTTTCTTATGTTGTTTAGAATAACTCCAACCTTGAGTTTCCAATTTTAAGCTAACTTTCTGTTACAAGCAAAAGGCTGCCTGCCCCTTTGAAAGCTCCATTTGCAATCAGCCCTCAGCAGGGCTTTTTCAGCTGTACTTGACTCCCAGCCACTGTGCAGCTAACTTGTCATTTTTTGCTGTGCAGACTGAGACTGCTTTTTTATTTTTCAACATGAAACACAGAACAACAATCATTCAATCATCCAAGCAAAAACAAACACGAGTTGATAGACATATAGACAATTTGGTGCACCATAAAACAGACAATAGAACACAGATATCCTATCCGAAGCTAAAAATATCTCCATAGGAGCCAGAGAGGAAGCAGGACGTCTCCCGTTTTCCGTCTGTCCCTAGGAGGGCTCTGAAATAGCTTATTTTCATTTTTTCTCCTTCTTCTAGGAATTCTGCACAGTGGCTGCTTCTAATAGTTACTCCTCTTTCCCTGAGAGCTATCTTTAAGCCTTTGATGAAGGCTTCCTCTTTAGTCAAAGTCCTCGAGAGGAGGGTAAATTGACTTAATTTTTTGTTCTTCATTTTTTATATTATCCTTTATATCTTTATATTATCCTTTGTATTTTTATATTATCCTTTGTATCTTTATATTTTAGCTTCTTTTCTTTTTCTCTTTTTACATTTCTTAAGTTACTTATTTTTCTGCACGCGTCTTCTTTTTCCTTTCTCTCTGTTTCTGATATGCCTTCCTGGTACTCCTACAAAGTCGCTGCCCTTCCTTAACAGCTGGTCCCACACAAACCCAGCAGCAATTACCAGACCCACTGCGTAAGAAAGCATACCTCTCAGAGACTTACCTTAATTTCTTTATACTTACTGGTACCACCGTTCCTCAGCTGAAGAGTTCTGAATCCACGCAGTTGAATCCTTCTCAGCAGTCTGTTTTGCAGGAACCTTTATTAACACTGCTCCCCAGCTGAAGAGTTCTGAATCCACGCCGGATCCTTCTCAGCAGTCTGTTTTATGGGAACCTTTATTAACCGCTCCTTCCCCGCGATGCAGTTCTGAATCCTCCCTGTAGTAGGGGGTCTTCGCTCGTGCCTGAAGATGTTTCTTGTCCCGGGTTTTCGGCACCACTTCTTGCGCGCACCGGACTCGACCAGCAAGAACGACGCTGCAACAGGATCCTTCTGCACACGTTTATTGGGAGAGCTTGATTGCAGAGGCGAAAAGACCTCGAGCCCAGAACTGGTGCTGCTTTTATAGGCCTAGGAGAGGCGTGTCTCATACCCGGATTGGTTATGCACTAAGCCTCATTTGCATGTTCCTCATCTGATTGGCTACTCTCTCTCAGTACCTCACAGAGCCTCATTATCATACCTCATTTGCATGTCTCACATCTGATTGGTTACTCTCTTAGTACCTTACAGAACCTCATTATCATATCTCATTTGCATGTCTCACATCCGATTGGTTACTCTCTTAGTGCCTTACAGAACCTCATTATCATGCCTGGGCCAGGCAGTGTTTTTGCAAAAAACTTTCCTGCATATGTACACATTGGTTGTTTGTCCAATCTTATGCGTGGTGGCCAGCAGTAGTCAGTGCCACTCAGCAACGGCACATGTGGCTTCCCACAACTGCCCACCTTACCCCTTATTTTATAAATAAGAACTGCATGGCATAGGAGGCATCTAGAGAGAGGTCAGGGCACTTGCTCACCTCTCCTGCTTGCTGTAGATTCTTCACATTGAGAATAAGTTCCTTCCAAGTGGTAGTTGACTTCTTTCTAGGTTTTCCATACTCCCCAGGGCCCCTCCCTCGGTATGCTCAGGGCTGGCAGCACAGAGATTGGCAGCTGCCCTTTAGACTTCTGAGCTGCTAGGGCATCAATGCCAGCCAAGCGGGTGATCTTTCTGAGACCAAGGAGTATCATTCCAAGGGACCCTTCTCTATGCTTCCGTGATCTCAACCTCTCCCGTCCACCCAGCCCTTGGTTTGCGGGTTGGATCCTATATTTGCTGCCTCTGTGATACCTCACTATCCCCTTAGGCCCTTACAGTTTGCTACTAGCTGACTCCTGATTCTTTACATTAAATTCTACTTGTTAAAACAGGTGAGGTTTCAGCTTCCTGATTGGACCCATGCATTTAAACAGAGACAGTTATGGCAAACGTTAATGTTTTTTAAGTCTGGAAACAGTCATATGAGTGTTAACAATACTCCTGTTCCAACCTTATATATTATATAAAATATATATTAAATATAATATATAATTTATAATATATCATATAGCTGAAATTGGGAGTTAATAATAAACAATATATATTTTATTATTAATTCCATCAGTGTTTTATTAATGAAATATTTTCACATACTAATATATTTTTATATACTTAACATATAACAGATATTTAATAGTATTTATATAAATATAATAAATACATAATATACAAAATATAAAAATGTTATATGTAATATATTTATATGTATTTTTATATGAATGTATTTGTTGTATTATATTAGATAAATATATATTATATATACTAGATAATTATATAACAAATATATTTATTAAACATATGAATACATATATGTATATATGCCTAAATCTTTCATAATAAAACTCTGGTGTGGGATGGGGTGGCAAGGTGGCTTAGCAAGTAAAAGCACTGGCTGTGTAAGGCTCACCACCCGAGTTTGATTCTAGGAACCCAAGTAGAGGTGGAATTGACTCCATAGAGTTGTCCTCTGACCTCCACACATGTGCCATGTCACATGTGCTCGGACAAACTCACATATGACACATACACACAGTAAGAGTAAACAAAGTCATGGGAGATCGAGTTCTGAAAACAGAACAGACAGGGCTTTGGTTAGGATGTAATTAATGGATTTGTGACCATTCCAATCAAACTGATGTTCTATCAAAAAATCCTCAGATACCATGAACCAGATCCCTACTTCTGAGTAGAGCTAGGAAAATGTCTTTATACAGCTAGTGCATTTTTAAAAAAGTCATAATTAAGCAAATAAAATATGACTTTTTTGGGGGAAAACAAAAAGGTTCTATAGAGAAAACCTTTCCAAGTGTTTGATTGTAGAGTGGAGAAAACTGAGGCCCAGAAGAAGTAAGAGCTGCCCCAAACCATGTAACAAAACTGGAATGGAACCTTCCCCATTACTCAGTCCTAATATTGGAAGGCAGAGGAAGTGGGCTCTGGATGGTTTGTGATGGGAAGTTGCCTCCAACACAGGGAACGTGCGGCCTCAAGGAGTGGAGCGGGAGCAGTGAGTATGGCTGCGTTTAGCAGCTGGAACAACGGAACGGGGATCTTTCCCCTTTGACTGTTGGCTGCAGTTCCTGGAAGATTTAGACACATCCTGGGCATCTAGCACGGACGGCATCTTCCGCCCTTATTCCAGGGAAAGTACCGGGGCTGAATCTGGTTAGCCAAGAACAGACCAGAAGGACTGGCAGGCCGGGAAGGAAAGTGTCTCATGCAAAATAAAGACACTATGATGAAAGTCAGCAAATGAACCAACGAATGTTGGGCAGGTCAAAAGAGACAATCAATTGGCCAGTCATCGTCGTCATCATCGTCATCGTCGTCATCATCACCATTATTTTGGTTTTGTGAGACAGAGTTTCTCTGGAGTTACAGGTGGTTGTGAGCCTACTCCTGTGAATGCTGAGAACTGAACTTGGATCTTCTGTATGACTGTATATGCTCGGCTCAGGGAGTAGCACTATTAGAAGATGTGGCCCTGTTGGAGTAGGTGTGTCACTGTGGGTGTGGGCTTTAAGATCCTTATCCTAGCTGCCTGGAAGTCAGTATTCTGCTAGCAGCCTTCAGCTAAAGATGTAGAACTCTCAGCTACCCTGCCTATCTGGGCCCTACCATGTTCCCACCTTGATGATAATGGATTGAACCTCTGAGCCTATAAGCTAGACCAATTAAATGTTGTCCTTATAAGAGTTGCCTTGGTCGTGGTGTCTGCTCACGGCAGTAAAACCCTAAGACACTCTGTAAGAGCAATACATACACTTAAATGCTGAGCCCTGTCTTCAGCCCCTAATACCTTTTCTATAAATGTTTAATGTTAACATATCTCAGAAGTTTGTGTCCACCCAAACCTGCAGATAGTGAGTGACACCTACTGGTTACAATCTATCATTATCTGTCTGAACTAATTTAAGAAAGAAGTCAGAAAAGACCACATATGGTTGATCTGTGCCAAGATGGATATTATTATGGAAAGTTTGTACATGTGTTTTTTGTTTGTTTGTGTGAGTGTCACATATGCAGGCCATCTTATTTATACTTTATACTCTAGTCACTTGAAACCTTTGAACTGTCTTAGACAAGTACATCTAAGGAAATGTGTGATGTGGAGATATCGGGTGAAGGAATAGGGGCAGGAGAAGCAGCCGGGGTTGGTGCACTCTGGGTACTGGGCTCTCCTCTCATCTTACCACAGGAGTGTCTTCAGAGTCTGTGTGGTGAGGTGCAGGAAACCCTCAGCAGGCTTTACTGACTTTGAGCACTGACATAATTCTAAAAATGGGCTGTACTTAGGTATTTCTCAGGATTGTCGCATCTGCAGCATGGGAGAGACAGGAGTAGACACTGAGGTTAACTCCAGAGAGTAAATCTAGAAGGCAAGTGTTATGCAGGACACTCTGCCCTTCTACTGCATTCCTTCATAATCCACAGTGGTGTTGGGAACTCATCAGCTTCCTGGTAACAACCCTCACAGAGAAGGGAGGGGCCACTGTCAGTTTGTCCTTAAGGATGGGTGTTGTGGAAATTATTTAATCCCAATCCAGGGTTTCTACCCTGCCTTTGACCATTTAGTTCCCAGATAGCACACACACACACACACACACACACACACACACACACACACACACACACACATTACTTATATTTGCAAGAAGCTTAAAACGGCACAAGAGCTGGGCAGATGCCTACTCTCTATGCTATTGGACTCTACTTTCCTATCAATAACCTGAGTTACTACTTACTGTTTCATCTGGGCTGCTCTTAACTCCAAAAGGCCAGAACTCAGGGCCACCTTTTAATGACTCACTCAACCCATGGCAGGCTTCTCCTCCTTCCTTCCTCTTTTCTCCCCGACTTCTCCTCTCTCTTCATGGTCCTCTTCTGACCCCCAGCCAGGGAATCCTAAGCCTGCCTACCTCTCTTCTGCCCAGCTATTGGCTGTCGGCATCTTTATTTACCAGTCAGAAAATAACACGGGGGCAAAGTCACATAGTGAGTACATGAGGACTCCTCTTCTGACCCTCAGCCAGGGAATCCTAAACCCTGAGCAGCTATTGGCTGTCGGCATCTTAATTTACCAGTCAGAAATAATTTGGGGGCAACTTCACAGGGTGTCTACATGAGGACTCTTGTTTCTTGGGCAACCAGACTTAAGGAACCAACATTAGCATTCATATAGAAGCACCATCAGGCCAACCCACTACAGGTGGGAGGACCTCTCTCTTCTTGGCTCAGTTCCTAACCTATCAGACCATATTTAATGTTCGGGTGTTTATTTAATTTTTTTAAAGTAATTTGGTTAGATCTTTCTTTCTTTCTTTCTTTCTTTCTTTCTTTCTTTCTTTCTTTCTTTCTTTCTTTCTTTCTTTCTTCCTTCCTTCCTTCCTTCCTTCCTTCCTTCCTTCCTTCCTTTCATGGATAACCACGAAGGTCGGCAGAACAGGAACTCCTCTGTGCTCTCTCTCCCTTTTACATTGTTACTGCACAAATGCCATTAGTGGCTGCCGTCACCCACGCCATAGTCTCAGCAAGCTGAATGCCCACTGTAAGAGGGCTGGCTTTGAGATCTTCTAGAATTAGTTGTTCGATGTCCAGGCTCATTTTGTCAATTCTGAAATGGATCACACCGTCTGACAAAGGTACTTCTGAGCTTCTTCTGGTCATCTGGGCCCCAAAAGATTTGTGCTGTTTCTGACTTGTGTTATTTCAAATGCACAAGATTTGATGATTTTTTTTTCAACAGTGGTAATGAGGATACTTCTCCTTGGCACATAAATGTCCAAATTAATATGATGCTTGGGATAAGGTGCTCTCAAGTGATCCAAGTGTTTTTGACTGTGCTTCAGGCCTGTGGAGATTATGTCCGCGAATACCATTGCAGTGTTTGTTGAAATAGTCTGACAGTTTTGATGGCCAGAGGTTAATGTTTGAAATGCACTGTTACACACCACACACCGTGGACGCTGAGTACCACCTCCATCATTGTACAGGTGGACCAGGAACAATTATCTTCCCCTTGCATTCCTTTCACATGGGACACAAACATTTTCAGGGAATGTTCCAGAGACATCACAGGACTGTGCTTTTGAGTACATTATAACCCTGAATTAAAAATGAAGCCACATTACAAGCTGGTCTGTCCTTACATGCTATCCCATCCACATCAAGAATCAACCTGTGATGTGACATGCCTGTTCAAAGTAAGTTCAGGCAGCATGCCAATCCAACTCAAAGCCAGCCACCGAGATAGAATTAATGTCCTGGTGGAGGTGATTTCCCAGCCAGCCACCGAGATAGAATTAATGTCCTGGTGGAGGTGATTTCCCAACAAGTCTCACATGGAAGAGTTGGGCTCAGGCAAATTATTAATATCTATGAGTCCTTTATTATAAAATTGTATTTATGACAATTGTTTTCAATAATATTACAAATAAACCTGATCTATCTTGAATCTCTTAGGAAGAATACCCCATCTCTCCCATCCATTCTGTACCAAAGATTTGCATCCACTAAGTGAAGAGCCATGGACTGAATAAAGGAACCATTCACCCAATACTCAAAGGAAGGGCAGAGTTTTGACAAAGTGGCTCATATTTTTAATAAGGATTAAGCAGGAATATGAAGTGGAAACTTAAGGGTTCTTTGGAGAGTCAGTTGTGTGGGGTGGTGTTTTACTGAGGCAAACACGTGAAGGAGTGTTTTCCTGAAGTGGGCACAGGTGAAGAACTAAGGCAGACTCGTGAAGGAACGTTTCACTGAAGCAGACACAGGAGAGAGGATGCTCTGCTAGAGCAAACACGTGAAAGGACACATGATGGATTCTTTGCTAACAACACGCATGTATTAGTCTGCCCTACGTTGTGTAGTTGAGTTCCATTTGTTTGGACGCTGAGGACTTGGGCTGACTGGATGCATGTGCTGAGGCAAGACCTGTCCTGAGGCAAGGGACATGGAGAACATTCGATGTTTGGAAGGTATAAATAGGACTCAGAGGAGTGATGGAGACAGAGCTTGGCTTACAGGAACAGCTCGCTGTGCAACGCTTGTGGGTCTCGAGTCTTCGCTGATCTTCGCTTCCCTGAGAGAGGCACAGTTGAGAACTTCTCTTGGTGTTCCTGCTAATTGTGCATGGAGGCCAGAGGGAGAGGTCAGTGGGTGTGTACAGGCACGGCTAACTTTTACACGATACTGGGATCCAAACTGAGGCCCTTATGCTTCAGTGCAGTGAGTGCTCTTCCACTCTCTCCAGTCTGGGGAATGTCATGACCTCACACTACCAACTTTATTAAAAGTCAATGTCTGTCTTAGTCAGGGGTCTCTAGAGTCACAGAACTTTTGGGTTAGTCTCAATATAGTAAGGACATTTCTTGATGACTTGTAATCTATAGTCTAACTCCCAACAATGGTCAGCAGCAGCTGTGAATGGAAATCCAAGGATCTAGCAGTTGCTCAGTCCCACATGGCAAGCAGGCCAAGAGAGAGGCCATCTTCCTTCTTCAAATGTCCTTATATGGTCTCCAGCAGGTGTGGCCCAGACTAAAGGTGTGTATCACTATGCCTTTAATCCCAGATGACCTTGAACTCGGAGATCTCCCTGTCTTAATCTTCTGAAATTCATAGCCACTATGCCTCAAGATCTCCATGCCAAGATCCAGGTCAGAAACTTGTATCTCCCAGCCTCCAGATTAGGGTCACTGGTGAGCCTTCCAATTCTGGATTGTAGTTCATTCCAGATATAGTCAAGTTGACAACCAAGAATAGCCACTACAATGTCCATGTCAATGTAGATACTAGAAAGCCTGTCAGAGAAATTGCAAAAGACCAGCAGCCATCTAAGCCTGAAACCGAAGCCTTGACACAAGGCAACATTTGGATCTGACATACGTTGGCTGCAATGCTTTAACTGTTAGCCGTCAAGCAAGCTGTTTGGAGGCAAGGACTCATGCTAACTGTAAAATATAAATATCTTGCCCTTCATGAGATGTATTGGTGACAACATGACAGCTCCAGCTCACAGTTCCAACACTGAGATAATAAAATGAAAGTTCACAAAGCAGGGCCCAGTGGTGTACACCTGTACCCTCAGCACTTGGGAGCTGGAGGTAGGATGTTTGTCCTCAGCTACAAGATCTGCACATTACACTCCCTTCCCCAACTTAACAGTAATATGACTAGGGGTATTCTAGAATTCTTTCTAAAAGCAGAGTAAATTAGGCCTCAGGGTGGAAGAGAAACACTGTTTGACAAAGGGTGCTGAAAGTTTCTTGTAAACACAAAACTTAGCCACGTTCTTCAGCATCCCCATAGTCCATTTCTCTGCCAAACAGGGGTACTTCAAACAACTCATGGCTAAATATTCTCAATTGCATCTTTATTAACAAAAGAAAATACACAAAATAGACACCAATAACCGACTTTGTGTTGAACCACCCATGTCGAGGTAGAGATAGAACACAATTTTGGCCTTTATGATCAGAGATCCATTTGCATTATAAGTCTGTGTGTGTGCGCGTGTGTGGGTACAAGCGTGGCATACGTGTAGAGGTCAGAGAACAACCTGTTCCTCCGGAGCTGTTCACTGGTCTGGTACTTGCAGATTTGGCTGAGCTGGTGAGCCTGAGCCTTAGGTATTTTTCTCTGCCTCCCCAGGGCTGGGATTACAAGCATACACCACTGACTGCATCTGGCTGGTCTGCTTTCTCTTTACCATCCTTGCAAAGCAAGGCCTTCTCTGACTGAGCCAATTCCCCAAGCCTGCATTGCGGTTCTAATCTCAGTCTGAATGCTCACACCATGGAAAGCCAGGTATCTGGTGCTTTTCTCCTGCCTGTCTGAGATGCTGACGTCACACAGTGTCCTGGAAGTCAGTCTGGAACACACTCGCTGAGTCAGTGTCCCCAGACTATGCTCTCACAGTGGAGTGGTGTCAGCATTGTCTTTGCCATGTTTCCAGGCAAGGCAGGCTGAAGATCACAGCAGCAGCATGACACGTCGGAAGCCATCCTTACGGTCTTTAAAGAACCTTCAGTCTCAAGTGGCTTTGCTCTTGTATTTTTACCAAGTGATACCTGCTGGGTACAGTCTAGGTAACTAGATGTCTTAGATCTTTTCAACTTTACTTTTGTAGCATTAAACAGATCAGAATTAAATGACATACAATAGTAAAAAACACATCATATATCATAAATCATAAAAGTGACTTCTAGGTCTGAAAGTTCATGTTCAGCAAGGTAAGTGTGAAGCAGTCAACGACCATTAAAAGATGTAAGGTATAAGGAAGTGTACGAAAATCCAACGTTTAACAACTGAATGAAAAATAGATTTATTATTAGGATTATGGGGGACACAGATATTTGATGCCCGGCAGATTTCCCTCTGTGCTGCAGATAAAGATAGAATATTTTTGTTTAAAACCAAGAAAATCTTAGATGGCAAAAACCAAATGCTGTAACTGCAATTATAGAGTTAAATTACTAACGATGTCACTACTAGAATCACTAGTAATTTAAGAACAGGGCTCTGGCTTTGAGAGGACCTACAGGGTGGGGCTACATTCAAGAGACCAGAGGACTGACGGCATGTACATAGCTGGAGACCTCACTATGAACAAATGACTTTGTTTTTCTCTTCCTTCCTTCCTTCATCTCTTTCTTGAAATCACCTTGCTATGTAGCCTAGGATAATCTCAAACTTTTTCATTTTGAGACAAAGCCTCATGTAGTGCAGACTGGTTTCAAACTTGCTATGCAGCTAATGCTACGAGGCTCTTGCCTCAGTCTCCTGAGTGCCAGGATTACAGGTGTGCACTACCATACTCGGCTGACCTTGAACTCTTGACCCCCCTGTCTCCACCACTCTCAGGTGCCGGCATTACAAGACGAGCCATCATGCAGACTCCACAAGACACTTGAGAGGAAGAGAGTCAAACTTTCCAAATCATTAATTAGGATGGATGATTTTAACCCTAATCACAACTGGATGCTCTTGCTTGCTTGCTTGGTTTCTTGACTGTTGAGAAGACTTTGAGACTTCAGAAAAATTTATTAATGTCAGGGAGCAAGAAGGACAGATAAAGATTTTCTATCTCTCGGTGACAAGGAGCTGGAAAGAACATGCTGTGTATGTGTCCAATCCTGACGAGTCACTGTCCTAGGAAAGAGGCCATGGGGTCATCGGGCCTCTGCCGTTTCATCCTGTAGGCCTCCATCTCCTCTTCTGTGGGCTCTCGGGTTTCATAGATGCTGTTGTAGGGCCGCTTCCGCTCGTCAATCTGCATGATCTCCTTCACGTGAAGAAGGCGAGCCTCCTCTGCATTCAGTGCCTGTGTCGAGATGTGAAAAAGCAGCACCATGAATCTCCATCACACCCGACCACAAAAGGCCCCATGGAATAGAGTGTTCTATCAAACCCCACTGTCTGAAAGAATGGAGTCAGCCCCTGCACTATGAAACAACAACCACTTACTATTTGGCTCATCTATTATTTTCCATAGAGTACAAAGTGTTCTATGATGTTTTTTAAGAAGTTAAAGAAACTCTGTTAAGGGGCTGGCGAGATGGCTCAGTACATATAGGCAACTGCTGCCAAGCCGGATGACTCCAGCTTCATCTCCACAATCCACATGGTGGAAGGAGAGAACCAACTCGGGCCACCTACCTTCTGACCTCTGCATGAGTGTACACACGCGCACACACACACACACACAGTCAGACTCACATGATCTGAGCAAACAATCACTCAGGGTGGTCTCCTCTGCAGGCAGGCAGGAATGGCAGCATCAGCCCCAAGCGCCCACTCCCCACCCCCGCCCCCGTCTGGCTTGCTGCGTGTCACTTTCCTGACTGAGATGTCACAAAGTACCTTTTTCAGTTTCTCCTGCTTCCGTTCCTCATCGTCGCTGTCAGAACTGCTCTTGCGGTGTTTCTTCTTCTTCTTTTTCTTCTTCTTCTCCTCTTTTAGTTTCTCCTGATGTAGCTGTCAGGGAGAATGAAAGGCTACGTGAGTACAGAGCTCAGGCACGTTTCCACACCCGCTTGCTCAGGACTTAGTGATCCCGAGCAGACGGTCACACACTGACCTCCAGGAGGGCCTGAGGTTTCTTCACAGACTCTTCTGCAGTCGCACCAGTTATAATACACTCCTCTGAGTTCTGTGGGGAAAGAAATGTAATTTCAGTTGAAGACTATAGTTACGAATCATTTGAAGAACAGGTTAGAACTTGAAACATGAGAAGGTAGGATTTATGCAGCCTGACTGTCTTACACCTTTAAAAACTAGAGGACAAGGGCTATGGCTGTGCCTTGGTTGGTAGAGTCCTTGCCTAGCCTTCGAAGCCCTGGGCCCCATCCCGAGCACCTCCTAAAGCCAGGCCTGAGCACAGTCAGAAGCTCAGGGGCACCGCTGGCCAGGGTGACTTCTCGGCTAGCCATGCCTACATGAAACCCCACCTCATCTCCTTACTCATCTCCTCCACACAGAGAAAAGCTAGAGGGTAATACTCACAACGCTCTCCTTCCCAGCTTCTCCAGTACAGTAGGAATACTTAAAAAACGAGTGACAACATTTGTATCCCCAGCGGCCTTCTTTCCAGTAAGATCCCCAGATATGCTGTAGAGAGAGACAGAGACAGAGGTTATCTGGAAAGGAGCCTGGGGATAGAGACTCTTCCATCCCGCTGACAGGAGTATAGAATGATGCAGCCACCTTGAATTTATTTCCATTGTTGGGTAAAACAGAGACAGAGGGTGGGTCAACTTCAAATGCTGGAAAGCTGGGCACTGTAGTTATAATGGTCTAAGTTCTATTCTTAAAAGCCAGGCATGATCCCAGCATGGAGACAGAACATTCAAGTTTGAGCCAGCCTGGGTAAAACCATGTCTCAATAAACTGACTCCCACCCCACAACCTCCCAAAAAAGTCTATGAAAAAATTTAGTATTTGATTCTCTTAAGGTGTGAAACATTTCAAACCGAAGGTTTTACTGTTAATAAGTGGCTTTGCTGAACAGTGCGTAGACCCTTGTTAGACTGTATTTTGCTGACAGTGTGTGAGGTCTGTTTGGCTCTTTCTACTCTACATAGTACAGCTACAGTTTTAAGTTTACTGATCCTTGATGTTTAAAGTTTTGTTAGTTTAGGTTCACAACAAATGGGGTCAAGATTGTAGCTCAGTGGCAGACCATGCTAAGCATGAATGAGGCCCTAGGTCCAATCCCCAGCACCAAATATATATATGTGTGTGTATGTGTGTGTGTGCGCACGCTTTATGATGTAATGCACTAAGGAACACAGTATCATCTACTATATATTCTTGCCAAAAATTTAGGCTCTACTAAATCTGGGCTTTGACCCTCAATTCTTGTTTTAAGGCATGTAGGGATCGGGGGAGGTTATGACCCTGCTAGGAAACAGGCGGATGCAGAGCAGGACTTGGTCAATGATCAATACAGGCTTAACCGAGAGAAGGATCAGAGGGTAATGTGCTCACACACAAGGCTGATGGGCCTGAGTGGACTCCTGGGATGCACACACCAGTGGACGGAGGACGTCAACTCTAACTTAACCCCTGCACATGTGCACACTCGTTTTTAGAAGACGTGCTTGAGTGAAATGTCATACCTGTGATTTCCAAATATTTCTGCCAAAAACTATTAAATACAACTTGCATGTGTGTACATTCAAACCCAGACAAAGTATAAATGGTACAACATACAAAAACCGTGTTGATTCTGGGTAAGCATGCAGATGAAATAATATTTTTTTTTCACTTCAGAAAGCAGATCATAAAGCTAAGCTAAGCCGTCAGCAGCAGCAGCAGCAGCAGCAGCACAGAGAAGCCGATGGTCAGCCTGCTCAAGTGTGTGAGAGAGAAACAGCCCGGAGCCCAGCGAGCACTGACCGTGTGGTTATTGATCTTCACGTCTTCCTCGTACTTGGAGCAGGCGACAGCCCGCTCCTGGCCTTTAATGACTGTGCCATGCCTGGAGTACTCCACGTAGTCTTCTGTCTGGGCTAAGAGCAGCTCAGCTGGAGGGGCGTCCAGGTGTTCTTGGCCACCGTACTAAAGGACATTGAGCATTTTAAAACACATTTTATAACCAAACTTTTATATCAAATCTTTATGGTAAATAAATCTTTCCGGGTAAATAAGAAGTTTCCCTTGTTAGTTATCTGGTAGTTTCAAGATGGCCAGAGATTTTTGTGTGCACATGCCCAATATTCTTTGCCTCACAACTTTACTGTTTCCCCATCAAGAGTTGGAGCCAATTTCTCCATCCCTGGAGTTTGGATGTGTGGAAGCTAGAAAATGTGACGAAAGCAAAGGTGTGTTTTGTACATGGGGACATACTTTGTGGCCTTGCCCTGGAGCCCTCAGAAAGCATTTTAGAATGCTGGGCTGGGATTGAGAAAGCAAGACTGTGACGCAGGTGTGAGCTGTGCAGGTTCAGGGACCCACTGCCATAACAACGTGTGAGAAAGAACAGGCATTTATCTTAGCACTCCATCTCGGAGGGTTGTGAGTGATGCAAAAGTCTGTACCAACTGAGTTGGCAGGAGGACAGGAAGAGAAGCCTCATGGGTTAAAAGGGGCTCTCCGTACTGCACACCAAGCTTAATGCCTCTAACGCAGTAGGTAAAGGTTTCTTAGCCTTACCTTTTCCAGGATGCTTTCCTTCTGCTGCTCTTTGAAGTCTTCTTTTTTGACTTTGAAGGACTTATACAGCAGCTCTAGTTTTGTCGGATCTGCCTGGAGATGCACTTCAGACCCCTTGTCGTAGGCTTCCCAAGCAAACACTAGAAGAATTTAAAGTGTCTCAATGAGTTGATAGCTCCTTGTGGTTTTGCATTTTTAAAGCAAGCTTTAAGTAGCCATCACCCATCTCCCTCTTTTCTTTCTGACTGCTGGCTTTTTCTGAGACAGTTGCCTTAAGCTTGTGGCAATCTTCCTGCCTTGGTGTCCCAGGTAGTAGGGTCATAGACATATGCCATCATGCCTGTCTTCAGATCTCCAGTTTCCTTCTTTACATTGATTTATCTGCATGTGCAAATGCTCATGCCACAGAACACATGAGAGGCCAGGGGACTCCTCCATTCTCTCGATTTACCATGTGGATGCTGGGGACAGCACTCCGGTGTCAAGCCTGACAGCAGGCACCCTGAGCCATCCTGCTGGTCCTCATCCCTAAAGTCTAAATAAAAGGCCTATAAAGTGTTTGGTATAGAACAAACACTTACGTTGTGTTTGAGCCATGGAGATGGTATCTCCTGTGTATCGAACAAAGTTATCTCCAGCGTAGCTCACTCTGAAAGCACAGTTGTTAGAGACTGCTTTAAGAAAAACTCACTTATAAAATCAACTTAGAAAGCTCAGAACCCTTTACACCAAAGTCAGTAAGTTTAACTGGATACTTACTCATCTGGATTCTTCCCTGCATTGGCGTAAGGATTCTCTCTCATCGCTCTGGTTTTTGGATCATAATAGGCAGAATTTGGATCTAAATTTCTCAAATACTGAAAGGAAAAATATTTGAAGACTGAGTTACCACTGATTTATAGCAAGAAAGGCCTCAGCTGGGCAGAAGAGTAGGCTCTGATTAACTAAGCATACGTGTAGGTCCTGTACAAGGAGAAGCGACGTTGCCGGCCTTCCAAGTACCTCTAATTACACTAATCAAACCACACACAGACACTGCACAGGCAGGGCAAGTGCGGAACCTCTATCTCTCAGAGCCGGAGGTCAGGCTGACGTGACTTACTTTTGCAATATCTTCACGAATCCGGAGATTGCGAACAGTAATGCGTCTCTTAGAGTCGAAATTCTGCCCAGGCATGTCAATGTCATCCGCATATTTGTCTTCGTCTTCATCCTCACTGTTATGATCCTTTTCCTGAAAGGAAGAGTTGGGGACGAGAAAACTGAGCAAAAAGACGCAGCACTGTGCTCTTGTTTTCATTCCCCTTTAAACAAAGGCTCACTGTGTGACTTAAAGTTATCACATGACTGCGATTACGCCGAGCCAGTGGGACTAGGAGAGCTTGCAGCCAGAAGGACCAGCACGCCTTACCATCTGAGAGTTGGGTTCCTCTTCTCCCCACTGGTGTTTCGGAGAGTTCTGCATCAGGAAAGAAGGAAAACAACTGTAAATCCTTTTCATTTAGATTACTTCAAATTTAAAAAACATGCTATAAATGGGTATATGGGAGAAGTTCGCTGTGTGCCTAGCATGCACCAGACCCTGAGTCTAATTCCTAGCACTGAAGGGAAGGGAAGGAGGTGAAATGGAGGGAAGGTTGGCTGGTTTATTTCAACAACACGCTCTAGTACTTCTCACCTGTCCCAAGCACATACACTCTGACACAGTAGCTACTGTGAACTACTTTATTGATATAGAATGTCTTTCATATGTACGTGTCTGTGGGTGTGCATGCACATGTGTGTGTGTTTCCTTGGAGGGCCGAAGAGAACACTGAGTTGCTTGGAGCTGGGGTCTCAGACAGCTGTAAGCTGCCTGACGTGTGTGCTGTTACCAATGGTCTTAGGTAACCCCTGTGAACCAACTGTTTGACCCCAAAAGGGGTCATGACCCACAGGTTGAGGACCACTGTTTTAAAGAGTCTGAATATTTTGCTTGACTATCTTGTATCTTTACTTACAGCTTGCTCCACTAATTTTCCAGAGGCTAACTCTTCTTGCAGTTTCTGTGCTTTCAATGTCCGTTTTGCCTAAAAAATAAAGACATTTAAATTTTACTTACAACATTCAGATGGCAATTTAAATGTAATTGTACATACTTAAAGTGGGTGAATTTAGTGCTTTCAGAAATGGTCCTCTTGGGAAACAGAGGCAGGTAGATTTCTGAGTTCGAGGCCAGCATGGTCTACAAGTGAGTTCCAGGACTGCCAGGGCCATACAGAGAAACCCTGTCTCAAAAACAAAAAACAAAAACAAAAACAAAAATAAAAACAAAAAAAAAAAACAAAAAAAAAAAAAGAAAAGAAAAAGAAAAAGAAAAAGAAAAAGAAATGGTCCTTAGAGCTAGCTGTAGGATTTTGGGTCTCAAAGAAGGAGGAGGAAAAGGAAGAAGGGGAGGAGGAGGAGGAGAAAGGACAGGCAGGTTTATAGAGAGTTAGCCTCTTGCATGAACAAGCCTAGATTTATCTGCAGAGAGAGCCCCAACAACACTGGCAGGCGCTGCTGACTCACAGTGACTGGCTGACCAATCTCCAGCAGGGTCAGGTCTCTTTTTGTATGTTTCAATGCTCAGAAAAACATGACATCTAGATGTTTATATGCTGTCCCGTGATCTTGCCAGGCATGCTGGCACATGTCCATATTCCTCGTACAGGAATCAACTATTCGAATCAGCTATTCTTACATGGGATGTGAGACAACTATAAAGCAGCCTTAGACACAAGCTGCAGCTAGGGATGAAGACTGCAGAACTTCTAAAAGCCAGAATCAGCTGTGTGTGGTGATGTCACACCTTTCTTTAATCCCGGCACTCAGGAGGCAGCTAGCCAGATCTCTGTGAGTTTTAGGCTAGCCTGATCTGCATAGTGAGATCTAGGCAAGCTAGGGTTACATGATGAGACTGCCATAAACAACCAAGTAATAGAAGATCTGGATGTCAGTCTGTTCTTACAGGTCTAGTGTCTTTGGTCACACTGGAACTAAAAACTCAAGAAACTGCTGCCAGCCGGGTGTGGTGGCACTTGCCTTTAATCATAGCATCTGGGAGGCAGATGCAAGAGTTCAAGGCCAGCCTGGTCTCCACAGCAAGTTCTAAGACAGTTAGCACTACATAGAAAGACCTTGTTTCAGGGGGTGGGGAGGGGGTGAGGGATACACTGCTGCCAAGTAGGGCCACCACACCACATTCACCATTGAATTAGACATGCTACTATAAGAAATGGCACCTTCTTCAGAGCACCCCAAGATGTGCAAAAGCGCTGTCAGGTTAGAGACACCGCAGAATGGAACTTCTCTAGGGAAGTAGAAAGCAGGGAACTGCTTACCAGATCAACCTTGGCGTATTCCTCGACAATCTTCATGTGCTCTTCCGGATTGTAGCCATTCCAGCGGTCTCTCTTCCCATCATAGTCAAACATCAGCTGGGGCTGGACGTGCTCGTCTGGAGCAATGTTAGTTCCTGTGAATTTAGCTCCAACCCGCCTCGGTCTCTGAAAGGCAGCAGATCTCTCCCTAAGAACTTGCAGCACACAGAAGACTCCCTGCAACGTTTACAGAGTTGGCGCAGGCACACCACGGCATTTTTAGTGTCTTTAGTTACCAGGCAGACTTTGGACAGGAAACTGTAATGATACCAGACTAAATTCAAGCAAATTCATTTTTATTTTTCTAAAACAACTTTAGGAAATAGAAGTTTTCCAACAAGGGGAAAACAAAAGGCTAGCTGACGTTTTCCCACCAGGCTTGGAGGAAACTTACCTCAAAGCAATCTTTCCTCTTGTGTGTCATGGCTCCACAATTCTCACATGCACCTTTGCGGTACTTGGTAGTTATAGAATTCTGTTCAAGGACAGAAAAGAACAAAACAAACTTCTTATCAGAGGTAACTTTGGCTCTCACTATCTTGTCTACTAAAAGACTTTATTTGTTAAAAGGAAGACCAGGGGCTAGAGAGATGGCTCAGAGGTTAAGAGCACTGTCTGCTGTTTCAGAGGTCCTGAGTTCAATTCTCAGCAACCACATGGTGGCTCAAAACCATCTGTAATGGGATCTGGGGCCCTTTTCTGGCCTGTCGGAATACATGCAGGCAGAACACTGTATGCTGTATACATAATAAAGTAAATCTTTAAAAAAAGGAAGACCAGGTAGCCTTCATGTTCTGAGATGACCAAGTTTAAAGGTTTTAATAATATAAAAGAAGAAATAAGAAAAGACTGGAACTAACACTGTGTACACTGTGAATTTCAACACCAGGGTCACACAATACCTTCCTACTTTAAACAGCATCACATTCAAAGTTCTTAAGTTCTTCATAAAAAAAAAAAACCTCCACCGGCAAAAGGGCACACAGGCTGCCACCCACATACCTCCTTTACGCCTCGCTTGTACCACTCCCCAGATGAACTGAACTGCTTCTGTTTCTCTGGCTGTGGTCTCTGATGCTTTAAAGTGGGTCTCTTTGATGGATCAATGTACCATGGAACCGAAGAAATATACTGAGGAATATGAGGGTTGATATCTCTGTAATAAAATTTAAGTGAAATTGTGAAAAAGGAAGTTTGAAAATGGCATTTTAACCACAAAGGTAGTGAGCACAGAGGCTAAGAACAGAAACCCTGCCGTGGGATGGAGAGGGAAGACGGTTGCTATCTCCATTAACTGAAGAACTAAGAATAAAGATGTACGGTGTCATATTACACCGAGGAACTTTCTAATAGAGATGCGGAGACTTAGGTACAACTGGAAGGAGACGGAGGGAGGGGTTAGCGAGCTCCCTCCATCGGAGCTGAAAGTTAAACTAGTGCACACAGCCGACTGAGTAAAGCAATCACAGAAGCATTACAATTCAGAGATTTGAAAAATTCAAAATAAGAGCATGGGAAAGTAGCCACTTTAGGCTGGGGGCAGAAAAAAGGTCAAAAAGGACAACTGCTAGTCACTATGAGCTCTTTAGTAGCATTTGTCTACTAAACTACATACTTATGAGTCTGAGGAGATGAGAAAGAAGAACACACATTCTGCGAACAATAAAGGACAACCCCCTACCAAAGCAAAGGGTGGGCCCCCGATGAACTGGGGGTGGATTTAAACACACCAGCAACAGAAGACTTACTTTCCCTCTTCATCGACTTCTGCAGGAGCATTGCCCAGTTTCCTCTGTTCTTCTAGCTCCTTCTTCTTCCTCCAGTCCTCTCGGGTCATCTTTTTCGGCTCCTCCAAACTCATCTCCTTTGATCCCGTCATGGGTGTCGCACTAACTGGGTCCACAGCGGCCGCCGACATGGTGAACTGGTATCCTCTAAACAAGAGAAGTTTGTACAGTAATGGAGGTCTCCTGGAATACACCCTGACACTACTGAACGGTGTCTGAGCACGGTGAGCTTTCCTAGGGTCTCTCTCGCTTACACTTTTTTTCTCCCTCTTACTTCACAAACTTTTTTTTTGTTTTTTGTTTTGTTTTTTGAGACAGGGTTTCTCTGTGTATCCCTGGCTGTCCTGGAACTCACTCTGTAGACCAGGCTGGCCTTGAACTCAGAAATCTGCCTGCCTCTGCCTCTCGAGTGCTGGGATTAAAGGCGTGCACCACCAGACATGGCTACTTCACAAACTTTTTATGGTGTTGTGATCAAAACTGGGTCCTTGCTGCACTAACAGCATTCTCCAGTCTCCTATGTTCTTATTCTTTCAAAGTGCCTATAAAGGAGGGTTTCTTTACATTTTATTTATTTTTTGTGTGTGCAGGCGTGTGGAAGGGTCGGGTAAGGACCGAGCGTGCCATGGAGTGTATGGGAAGGTCTTTAGTGGGATTTGGCTTCTTTGTGGGTTCTTTCCTCTCCCATCCTTCTTCATCCCCTTTCTTTTACCTTTTCAACCCCCTATCACTAGATAAAAGAGAGGAAAGGAGAGAGAGGGAAGAAAAGAGATCCCTGAAGAAAGCCAGGAGTCAGAAAGGAGGCAAGGTTATCATTAGCATACTTCCTGCTGATTGGGGCACTGAGTTCCTTGGGGCAAGTTTGATCTTTGTTGTCAGGATATCTGATTTTTTTTTCTTCTTGTCTGCACAAGATTACCTAACAAACCTCAACCCCCAGCAATCAACAACAACCCCCAACAACTAACAACCCACCCCACTTCTTGGGGCTCTAGCATTTATTTACCCTCTAAGTCCAAGTCCCCAGAATTCCAAATGTCACATGAACACAGCAACTACCTGCAGTTGCTGGCAAAGCCTCTGCTAGGGCATGAAGCAAATCACAGTCAGCTACTGCAACAGTCCGAAGCAGCCCCACCTGGGATTAAAATGATAACATATTCTTATAATATTTCTATGTTTTTAAAAGAAACCAGAACTCCAAAATTATCACTACAGAGGTCAGAGATCAACTTGTAGGAGTTGGTTCTCCCCCAGTCACCACGTGGGTCCCAGGGATCAAACTCAGGTCATCAGGTCAGCAGCAAGTGCCTTTACCCGCTGAGCCATCTCACTGGTTCTAACGGTTTCCCTTACTCAAAAGGCTTTACAAACTGGGCACTGTAATATACAACCTAATCCTAGCACCTGGAGAGCAGAGGGATGTGGATATTCTGGAGTTGGAGGCTAGTCTGGAACTAGGTTGGTCTACATATTGAATCCACAGCTAGCCATGGCTATATAGTGAGACCTTGTCTCAAAATGAAAAAAAGTCTTTACGTATTCTTAGCGCCAATTCTCTCAACACTCCAATTTGTAAGCAGAGAAAGCCATGTATATAAAATTTTAAGGAGCTGGAGAGACGGCTCAGTGGTTAAGAACACTGGCTATTCTTCCAAAGGTCCTGAGTTCAAATCCCAGCATTACAACCATGTGTAATGAGATCTGATGCCCTCTTTTGGTGTGTCTGAAGACAGCTACAGTGTACTTACAAATAACAATAAATAAATCTTTAAAAAAAATTCAAAGACTTTCATACAGATGTTCCTAAATTAGCCCTCCTGCATGTCTCAAACTTATCTTCCATAGGAAAACAAACAAACAAACAAACAAAAAAACCCCAAAAACCTAAAAAAACCAGAGCACATCACTGTTCCCCTTGAAGGCCCAATGCCTTAACAATTACCAAAGTTCAGGGCTGGGGATGAAGCCTCAGTTGATAGAGCGTTTGCCTAGCAGAAGTTTGATTGCCAGTGCAACAAAAACTAGGCCTGGTGGTGCATACTTGATATCCAGCAATCTCGATGTGAATATAGGATCAGAAGACCAAGGTCACCCTTGGATATATAGAGAGTTCAAGACATGAGACCTTGTTAGAAAAAAATAGAGATGGGTCTGTCTACATTCAGGGATGCCTAGCATATCTAGTTCTCTCTGTCTCTGCCTCTCTCTCTCTCTCACACACACACACAAACACACACCACAAAATCACCCATATTCATAGTGTGCCTATTTTTATACCTCTGCTTTGCACTCCTCTGCTCTGGTCACTGACTTCATTTCCATTCCCGACCATTCCATGCCTTCTTTTGTCAGAGATTCTCATTCTTTGGCTTCTATAACATGTTACTGGTTTTCCGTGAACACCTCTCCTGTTCTCGACTTCTCTGCAGGCTCATCTATTTGCACACGTTTATTTAGAGGCTGATTCCTTACAGAGCAGCAAGAGCCTCACTCACCACTCTAAACAATACCAGTTGCCAAGATTCAGGAGGAACAGTATCCCACTACTGGGGTTCCATACTATCTCTCTGCCCTAGACTTTTCATTTGATCTTCAAATCTACACAACCAACTGTGTACATGACATCCACACCCAGAACACTAAGTATTTATCCACAGCATTCCTTAAACTCCATGACTTTCCTGTGAAATTGTGTCTGCCTCCATCTCCCGAGTTCTGGCTTTATAGGCATATGCCACCATAGAGGTCTGTGTATGGGGCAGGTGAGACGGTTCACCTACTGCTCCTGTAGACAACCCTAACTCAGTTCTCAGCATCTATGTCAGGTGGCTCACAACTGTCCCTAACTCCAGCTACAGGGATTCCAAGAAGACTACACACGTTCTTACAAGGGCAAACCCACCTACCTACTTATACACATAATTAAAATAAAATAGACTTAAAAATAAAAACAGAAGTGTTAGAAATCCGTGGTAGTATATACTAGAAGCACAGATTTAATCATCTTCATTTTAACAGTTACCATTTCTTTAATTTACCATGCAGACCGTCACCAAATCTTTACAACCACCCTATTTTATGGTGAGGAAACAAGTTTGGGGCGGGGGGGGGGGGGTTAACACCTTCAGATAACAAGACATTAGTGAGAGACGACAGATCGCAAACCCAAGCCTGACTTTAGTTGGTCTTTCAACCCCTGTTACAAACCACAGACACTGGAGTGCAGGCCTGTCACATTCAAGATTAAGAGGGACTGAAGTGTTTTGTCATTAGGTTCCACTGCTCTGCAGAGGGTCCGGCTCTCTCCGAGTTAGAACTTTAACAGCTCCCACTCACTGATGCAATACGGACATTCTAATTTGACCCTCACAAAATAAGATCATCTCCACCTAACGGAAAAAACTGAACCTCAAAGGAACTCTTTTGGGGACAGAGGGCTCAGCTTCGGTACGGGCTGCTCAGGATGTCCGGCTTACAGTGACCAGGGCTTTTCCTTGAGGAGTCAGCCTCGGTCCGGCTGAACGCGAGGGCGGCGCCTGCGTCCTGGGCCACAGTCTCCACCCGGGTCCGCCGTTCCACGACGGCTCATCACCGCGAGGACTCACTGCAGGGGATACCCGCTCCCCGAGGTCCCCAGTTCGTCTGCTCAATCTCAGAACCCCAACTTACCCAGTCGCGCCGCAGACCACTCAAAACCATCCGCCAGAAACGAAGCGACTCGGCAATGTTTACTTCCGGGTTCCCTGCCTTCTTCCGGCTGCGCAGAGATAACTTCCGGGAGATCGGCACATGCGCATTTGCAAGCGCTTGGCTCTTTTTTTTTTTTTTTTTTTTTTTTTTTTTTTTTTTTGACCCAGAAAGGCGAAGTGATGGCAGTGCAGCTTTCTTTCTGGAACAGCACAGAATCTTTTTTTTTTTTTTTTTTTTTTTTTTTTTTAAAGATTTATTTATGTATATGGATAATCTATAGCTGTACAGATGGTTGTGAGCCTTCATGTGGTTGTCGGGAATTGAATTTTTTTAGGACCCCTGCTCGCTCCGGTCAACCCCGCTCGCCCAGTCAGTCTCTGCTTGCTCCCACCCAAAGATATATAAGTACACTGTAGCTCTCTTCAGACACACCAGAAGAGGGCATCAGATTCCACTACAGATGGTTGTGAGCCACCATGTGGTTGCTGGGTTTTGAACTCAGGACCTTCAGAAGAACAGTCAGTGAGTGCTCTTACCTGTTGAGCCATCTTGCCAGCCTACAGCACAGAATCTTAGCAAAAATGATTATTGAAAATGCTGCAAAGGTCGGCGTAATGGCACACACCTTTAATCCTAGCAGAGATAGGCATATCTTTGAGGTCCTGGCCAGTGACATAGGAAGACCCTTTTTCAAACAAACAAACAAACAAACATCCCCATAAAAAACAAACTCCTGGAAAATAGGCGACTTTGGTGAATTTATTTTTCTTAAAAAAAAAAAAAAAAAAAGCCTTATGCCAGGCAGTGGTGTCACATGCCTTTAATCCTAGCACTTGGGAGGCAGAGGCAGGCAGATTTCTGAGTTCGAGGCCAGCCTGGTCTACAGAGTGAGTTCCAGGACAGCCAGGGCTACACAGAGAAACCCTGTCTCAGGAAAAAAAAAAAAAAAGCCTTATGTTTTTTGTGTGTGAGTTTGCACATCATTGGCGTTAGATCATCTGTGACTGGAAATGCAGATATATGTCTGTGAACCAGAATGAGTACCAAACCGGGGGCTTCTGCAAGAATGACCTGTATTGACTACTGAGCCATTGCTTGGCCATTTTTCTTTATGCTGTCTTGTGGTTATTTATACTTCCCCTACGTGAAGTGCTCTTCAGATATACAGGACTATAGCTAACGTCCCCACCACCTCAGTCAAACAGCCCAAAGTAGTAGACTTTTTAAAAAAGGAACTTGAAGTGGGTTAAGAATGTAAAAATAATTTTGATTTTTCAAGGCAGCTAAAGGCAGAGCAGAGTCCTGCGGACTCAGAGCGCAAGGCTTGAGAGAGGGACCAAGAAGGCAGGGATTATCTTTGGATGAACGCTTTCTGTAAAGCTAAATTAGGAGAGACTTGTATTAGCTGAGGACTCTATTATAAGTTTACCAACCAGGTACATTATTTCCCAGTAACAAGTGGGGATCACAAAGCTGGCCTGGGAACACCATCACTCAGAAAAACATGTCCTTTTAAAGACAGGATGGTGATATTATTTACACTTGCAGTGGACTGGGGAAAAGCAATGTTTCCTGTTGGTGAGAGGGGAAGAAAACCTCTCAAGGAATTAGACAATGTTCACGTGGAAGCTGTGGGAATGTATATAGATTTATTTTTGAAAGCAAGACTTTTGTGTGCTGGTGGTTTAATTCAGAAGTAGATGCAAAGAGAAAATAACAGGTTGAGGGGATAAAAGGAACAGGGAATAGAAGGGACAGTAAAAGTGTAAGTGCTGTGTGTGTGCTTGTGTCCATGCGTGCGGGGCCCCGTGTGTTGTTTTTATTCTTCAACTCCCAGAGTTAGGCTCTTTCTTTTGATGATTAGCATAACACTCAGTAAATATTTGTTGAATGAATTTAAAGGAAGCTTGAGTTACATATTTACTAGGAACATCCCTTTGCGCACAAACAGATTTAAGGAAGTGTAGGAAGACAGACCCCAGTCTGATGTGATGTCTGTGTAGGGAATAGCTCTCACCCCAACTGTAAAGGAGTTACACACATCAAACTGCTCTTGCATCTACCCAGATTACTGCTCTTCCTAATTTTTGATTCTACTCTACTGCGAGTGTTTAAACCCAGTATTGGCTGTTTCCCCATCTCACTTTATAGGTTTCTCCCAACCCCCTTTTTAGTTGAAAGTAGACAATTGCGTGCTCATTTCCCTCGGCTGCAGACTGATGTCTGTAAAGCCATTCCTCAAATGTTTTCTCTCCCTTTAAATTTAGATTTGATTCCTTTATTCTCTGGATGAACAGTCATCTAGTTGACATTAGGAAAACAGTCTTGCTACTTTCTTCTTTTGAGTTTCTAAATATCTCCCCCACCCTGGTTAGGGCCTTCCTTATGTTGGGCAAACACGACCATGCAGCCATATACTCAGCCCTCAGAAGACTGCTTAAGAATATCATGCCCAAAAAGTCTCTCTGGAAAAACATGTGTTTTGACATAAGTCTGATCATAATTCCTTTCTTAGAGGTAGAGATCATGTCCCCTGTCCTCTCCTCCTCTCTCCGCTCTCTCAGGCTGGCCTTGAAGTCTACGTGGCACAGAAGGACTTTGAACTTCTGATCCTCCTGTCTGCCATCTTACTGGATTTATGCTTCTTCAGCATGCTAGCTAAGTGCTCTATCAACTGGGCTTTAGCCTTGATTATAAATGTAAAAAGCAGTCATGCATTTTATAGTGTTACCTATTTCTTTCTATGTATATGTATATGTACATATATATGAAACTTTTCAAAATAAGTATACATTTCTTAAATTTTATCAGCACCAAAATGTTTGCCTATGCCACTTAACAAAACCAAGATTTATATCCGCTACTTCTCTTTGAACATTTCCTTCTTTTTCTTTTGGAGATAAGATCTCACCATGTGGTCTTGTATAGCTACATGAACTCAATATGTAAACCTGTCTGGCCTCAAACTCACAGACATCCTTTTGACTCAGTGTCCCAAGTTGTTGAGATTAAAGGTGTGTGTCACTATGTCTGGCTTCTTCATTTTGAAGAACCTCTTTGGATAGAATTATGCAAAGATCCCGAAGCTAAGCAGAATCTGTTGGTGCTGAGGAAACAAAGGTGCCCCTTTGTGTCTAGAATAAGAGGAAGAATCACAGAGAATGAGATGCAGGATTTGACTAGCAATATAAAGTTTTGCTATTTTATTGCTAATAGGAAGCTTTCTTGCCTTCCAGTCTGGGCCGGTGTCCTGAGAAGCCCTTGGGGGAGAACTCCTCATCTAGTTCCACAACACCCAGAGGAAGTTCCACTCCCAGGCACTCTAACATGTCCAGGATCACAGGATTCCAGGAGCTTGGTTACACCAGGATCTCAGGGTCCCAGAGGCAGCTTAACTCCCTGGAGCTGTGACACACCCAGGATCTCGGGATCCCAGGATCCCAGAATCACAGGATCATAGAGACAGCTAAACTTTGAGGAGTTCTGACACAACCAGGATCACAGGAATGACAGGCTTCAGTCAGATATGTCGAGGGCAGGTAGCACTAGAGATAATCAGATGATGGGAGGTAAGCATAAGAACATAGGCAACAGAAACCAAGGTTACTTGGCAACATCAGAATCCAATTCTCCCACCATAGAATGTTGTGGATACACCATCACACCAGAAAAGCAAGGTTCGGATCTAAAATCACTTCTCATGATGATGATAGAGGACTTTAAGAAGGACATAAATAACTCCGTTAAAGAAGTACAGGAGAACACAGGTAAACAGGTAGAAGCCCTTAAAGAGGAAACACAAAAATCCTTAAAGAATTACAGGAAAACACAATCAAACAGGCAAAGGAAATGAACAAAACCATCCAAGATCTAAAAATGGAAATAGAAACAATAAAGAAATCACAAAGGGAGACAACCCTGAAGTTAGAAAATCTAGGAAAGAGATCAGGAGTCATAGATGAAGCATCACCAACAGAATACAAGAGAGAGAAGAGAGAATCTCAGGTGCAGAAGATACCATAGAAAACGTTGACACAACAGTCAAAGAAAACGCAAAAAGCTAAAGGCTTCTAACCCAAAACATCCAAGAAATCCAGGACACAATGAGAAGACTAAATCTAAGGATAATAGGTATAGAAGAGAGTGAAGATTCCCAACTTAAAGGGCCAGTAAATATCTTCAACAAAATTATAGAAGAAAACTTCCCTAACCCAAAGAAAGAGATGCCCATGAAAATACAAGAAGCCTACAGAAGTCCAAATAGTCTATTTGGACCAGAAAAGAAATTCCTCCCATCACATAATAATCAACATCAAATGCACTAAACAAAGAAAGAATATTAAAAGCAGTAAGGGAAAAAGGTCAAGTAACATATAAAGGCAAGCCTATCAGAATTACACCAGACTTCTCACCAGAGACTATGAAAGCCAGAGGATTCTGGGCAGATGTTATACAGACCATAAGAGAACACAAATGCCAGCCCAGGCTACTATACCCAGCAAAACTCTCAATTACCATAGATGAAGAAAACAAGATATTCCATGACAAAACCAAATTTTCTCAATATCTTTCCATAAACCTAGCCCTCCAAAGGATAATAGATGGAAAACTCCAACACAATGAGGGAAACTACACCCTAGAAAAAGCAAGAAAGGAATCTTTCAACAAATCCAAAAGGAGATAGTCACACAAACATAATTCCACCTCTAACAACAAAAATAACAGGAAGTAAGAATCACATTTCCTTAATAACTCAACATTAATGGACTCAATTCCCCAATAAAAAGACATAGACTAACATCTGGATACGTGAACAGGACCCAGCATGTTGCTGCATACAGGAAACACATCTCCATGACAAAGGCAGACACTACCTCAGAGTAAAAGGCTGGAAAACAATTTTCCAAGGAAATGGTCCCAAGAAATTAGCTGGAGTAGCCATTCTAATATCGAATAAAATCAACTTTCAACCAAAAGTTATCAAAAAAGATAAGGAAGGACACTTCATACTGGTAAAAGGAAAAATCTACCAAGATGAACTCTCAATACTGAATATCTATGCCCCAAATGCAAGAGTACCCACATTCATAAAAGAGACTTTACTAAAACTCAAAGCACACATCACACCCCATACTATAATAGTGGGAGGCTTCAATACCCCACTTTCATCAATGGACAGATCATGGAAACAGACACCAAACTGAGACACAGTGAAACTAACAGAATTTATGGACCACATGGACCTAACAGATATTTATAGAATATTTCATCCTAAATCAAAAGAATATACTTTCTCCTCAGCACCTCATGGTATCTTCTTCAAAACTGACCATATAATTGTTCACAAAACAGGCCTCCACAGATACAAGAAGACTGAATAATCCCATGCATCCTATCAGATCACCACAGACTAGTGCTGGTCTTAAATAACAACAAAAACAACAGAAAACACACATACACATGGAAGCTGAGCAATGCTCTACTCAATGATAACTTGGTCAAGGAAGTAATAAAGAAATTAAAGACTTTTTAGAATTTAATGAAAATGAAGACACATCATACCAAAACTTATGGGACACAATGCAAGCAGTGGTAAGAGGAAGACTCATAGCTCTGGGTACCTCCAAAAAGAAACTGATGAGAGTTTACACTAGCAGCTTGACAGCACACCTGAAAGCTCTAGAACAAGAAGAAGAAGAAGAAGCAAATACACCCAAGAGGAGTAGAGGCAGGAACTAATCAAACTCAAGGCTAAAATCAACCAAATAGAAACAAAAAGAACTATAATCAACAAAAATCAGAAGCCGGGCGTGGTGGTGCACACCTTTAATCTCAGCACTCGGGAGGTAGAGGCAGAGGCAGGTGGATTTCTGAGTTCGAGGCCAGCCTGGTCAACAAAGTGAGTTCCAGGACAGCCAGAGCTACACAGAGAAACCCTGTCTCGAAAAACCAAAAACCAAACCAAACCAAACCAATAAAACAAAAACAAAACAACAAAAAACAAAAAAGTCAGGAGCTAGTTCTTTGAGAAAAATCAACAAGATAGATAAACTCTTAGCCAGACTAACCCGAGGGCACAGAGACGGTATCCAAATTAATAAAACCAGAAATGAAAAGAGACATAACAATGAAATATATCTTAAAATAATTATTCCGTTTATTGAATATTAACAGCTAAAAATATTAAACTCATGTTCTACAAACAAACAAAAAGAAGGAGAAGAAGAAGAAGAAAGCAAGCAAGCTTTCTTGATCTACCACTCACCAGTCACACATCAGCATCTCCTGTGGCTCCATAGAGCTGAGGACTTTACAAGCTGTCACAACCTTTGTAGAAAGGGTCTGTCCAGCAGGAGGGGGTGGGGTGGGGTGGGTGAAATTCCTAGTACAAGTATCCCAGTATCAATCATGGAACTTTAGAATGTTTTCAGGAACACACAAAGGAGACTAAGGAACTTTTATGTTAATTAAATATAATCACACACATAGCAGAAAGTGTGCAGGGGGAGGCTCCAATGTTATTATTAACAATGCTTATTTCAATGGGAAGTCCTGGGCTCTTGAATAATCTCCATTCTTTGTCTTCAAACCTGCCAAATTTCCACAAGTTCTAAAAATAAGCAGAGATTAACTACTACTTAAGAGGCAAAGGCAGGCAGATGTCTTAAGTTCCAGGCCATCCTGGTCTACATAGTGATTCCCAGGACAGCCAGGGTCTTCTTCAAGATCAGTAAGTGCTTGTAACTGCCCAGGAATCTCTCCAGTCTTGGATAGGTTTTGGTGGGGGCCGATCCAAGACCCAAACCATCTTCTCAGTAGATTAGTGCCTCTGACTTTGACTTGAAGATTTAAGGTCTGGATTAAACCTCTTGGCTTCTTCAGTTAAGTTTTTATGTACATGTTGGTCTCTTCTACTACTTATTCCTTTTTAGTCTTCTCCAAACTCCAGTATCTACTGCGCAGGCCTGTTCCCCTAGAGATTACACTCTGGCTACTCTGATCTGAGCTCTGAGGCAGGAGAATCTTGAGTCAGAAGCAGGCCTGGGCTAGTGAGTTTCCGAAAAGCCTGAACTGGGTAGTAAGAGACTTTTTCAAAGAAGCCAAAACCATAAAAGTGAGCCTGGAGCAGTGGCACAGCCACTAATCTAGTCCTTGGAAGACCGGAAGCAGTCTCAGGAGTTAAAAGTGATTGTCATTCACCATCCATTGCACAGTTCAAGGACAGTCTGAGTCCTGTGAAAACCTGTTTCCAAAAAAAAAAAAAAAAAAAAAAAAAAAGCCCTTCAAATTTAAAGGGACAAGACGTTTATTGGGTGAGTACCTTCTCGCAGGTCCATGTCGTGGCAAACAAAAAGCCTCTCACAGGAGTTTTGGACAATGTACGATTCTAGTTTGTTTGTTTGTTTTTTTTTTTTTTTGGTTTTGTTTAGTTTTGTTTTCCTTAATACTTTGGAGACAGACGCGAGAGCTGGGCGGTGGCTGAAAACTTCCGTTGCTCCCATTGGTTCTCAGGCTGTAGGCCCCACCTCCTCTCGGAGGGACCAATTGAGTTACAGTTTAAACTGCGGTGTGCCGGGTCGTTGGTGGCGCAGTCTTCGGTGAGTTTAGCTGTGAGCTCGTCGTGGGTGAGGGCGTCTTGGGCGAGCTTGGGGTGGCGGGGAGGGCAGACCCGGGACTGGAGGTTGAAGCAGGGTCGGGACGTGTGCTTCACTCGGCCCCGCGTCCCGAGGCGCTCTTGTCGTGCTCGACCCACAGCAACGCTGTTTTTACTTTTCTTCTTCCCTCCCCACTTCAGGATCTCAAGCAGCCCTGGCTGGTCTTGAACTTGTTATGTAGCAGGAGGCCAAATTTGAGCATCCTCTTGGCTTCTCTTTATAGCAGAGATTGTAGGCTGGAGACAGTTTTGATGGGTGCCAACATAAACTGATTTCTGTAAGAGTTGAGTGTTTTATGACCCTGGCGTGCAGATTTAGGATCTGGATTAAGCCTGTTGACTTCTCCAGCTACTTATAAATTTTTGTGCATAGGTGCCCTGGGTAAAGCTTGGTCTCTGTTACTGCGTAGTTTTTCCAGCCGTCCTCAATGCCAATATCCTAATATTCAGGTCTCTCCCTTAGAGTAATCCAGAATGGCTACTCTTATCTTTGTTGATAAGGATAATGAAGAACCCGGCCGCCGTTTGGCATCTAAGGATGGGTTGAAGCTGGGCACTGGTGGTAAGTATTTCCTGCCTTGAGATACACAGGTGTTGTGAATGGTCCCAGCCTACAGTTCCCAATGTAACCTAGGGGGGCCTTGAACTTCTGATCCTTTGACTCCACCTGCCCAGTGCAGTGATTACAGGCATGGGCCACCTTGCCTGGCTTATGCACTGCCGGGAATGGAACTTGGAGCTTTTCAAATGCTACTAAGTCACGTGTCCAGGCGCTCTGCTTAAATCGGTTTTTTGAGACATAGCTTTAACTGGCCTGGGATTTGCTATGCAGATCAGGCTGGCCTTGAACTCAGGAGATCCACTTACCCCTGACTCCTAAATTCTGGGATTAAAGGCGTGCGCCATGGTGCCTATGTTCATACTTATTGTCTTAATGAGGTTATTTAGAGTGCTAAGTAACTGCCCCAAATGAGGCACAGGTTTGTGTGTAAGAATTGAGTTAAGTTGTATGGCCTAATCTTTAAGAGCAATACATTTATTACCTTTATTTGTGTATGTGTGGGGTCACACGCATGCCGTGGTGTGCCTGTGGAGGTCAGAGGACAACCTGTGGAAATTGGTTTTCCTTATACTGTGTGGGTTCTGGGGACTGAATTCAGGTTGTCTGGTTTAGCCGAAAGCTCCTTTATTTACCCACTGAGTCTGTGATTTTTTTTTTTTTTTAATGATTATCCCTTTTTCAACAGTCAAGGCCTTAGATGGGAAATTGCAGGTTTCAACGCCTCGAGTCGGCAAAGTGTTCAATGCTCCAGCCGTGCCTAAAGCCAGCAGAAAGGCTTTGGGGACAGTCAACAGAGTTGCCGAAAAGCCTATGAAGACTGGCAAACCCCTCCAACCAAAACAGCCGACCTTGACTGGGAAAAAGGTGAGTGCGGGCTATGAACATGAATATTTGTACATGTGTTGGCACTTAAGAAAAGTTTATTATTTTTATTCATGTATACGTAGCTGTAGATGAATACTGCATGTGTGCAGTTACATAAGGAGGCCAGAAGAGGGCGCTGGGTGCTTGGAATTGAGTCTGACTCCTTTGGAAGAGCAGCAAGTGCTTTTACCCTCTGAGCCATCCTAAGCCCCACTGCAGCACTTCTGATGCTTAGAAACTTACTTCCCATCTGCCTCTCTTCCTCTCAGTAGGAGGTAAAGAGAGGTCCACAAACTCACAGAGAGGAGTCAGGCTGGTACTTCCAGTTGCTCAGCATCTTGAGATCGCAGCTTTTAGGAGTAGCTAACCCTGATTTTGCCTCAGCTGTTCTTAACTAGTACCAGGAAGCAGTTGGTTAGAGGCCATGTGACAGATGTGTGAAGTACTTAGCTGGGCTTGATAAGCACCTGCAATCCCAGCACTTGGGAGGCTGAAGCTGGAGGAGGGGTTGGCTGGAGGCTAGCCTGAACTACATGCCCCCACTCTGGCATACATACACATAGATCGGATGGGATCAAGAGCGCCCAGGCTTCTGTTTTGACTTGCTATTATTGATTGTCTACCTGATAATTCTTTGGATGTTTTAGGTTCTGCTGCTACTTAAGTCCATATGTTTAAGGAACACAAACTTGTTAATATTAGCCAAGTAAATAATTAAGGTAACAGTGGCAGAAAAATTACACTTTTATGAGGTCAAATTGACTTCCAGGATTAGCCACTATTCTGGGGTGCCTCAAGTCTGTTTTGTCCACTGTTAGGTTTGAACAGTTGAGTTGATTAGCTTTAAATTAACCCTGCTCAGGATTCTTAATAATATATGTGGACAGGTACTAAGAGGTCTGACTTAAAGAATACTTTTATTTTATGTATTTGGATGTTTGCCTGTATGGTATATGTATTGGTTAGGGTTTTCCTGCTATGAACAAACACCATGACCAAGGCAACTCTTATAAGGACAATATGAATTGGGGCTGGCTTACAGGTTCAGAGGTTCAGCCCATTATCAATGTGGGAAGCTTGGTAATATACAGGCAGGCATGGTGCAGGAGGCACTGAGAGTTCTACATCTTCATCTGAAGGCAGCAAGGACCAGGGTATTAAAGCCCATGTCCTTAGTGATACACATATTCCAATGAGGCCACACCTCCTAATATCATCACTCCCTGGGTCAAGCATATACAAACCATCACAGTATGTAAGTGTGCCACGTGCCTGAGGAAGACCTGAGACATCGCTTCATCTGGACTGGAGTTACAGATAGTTGTGAGCCACCCTGTGGGTGCTGGGAACTGAACCTGAGTCTTCTGTAAGAGCAGCAAGTGCTCGGAACCACAGAGCAGTTGGTTAGAGGTCATGTGACAGATGTGTGTCTTCCCGTCTCCTTTGTGTGTGTGTGTGTGTGTGTGTGTGTGTGTGTGTGTGTGTAGGGCAGGACAGGGCCGGTGCGTGTGATGGTATGCATATCCGAGTCAGGACAACTTCCAGGAGTCCATTTTCTCCTCACCTTTACACTGAGTCCTGAAAACTAAGGACTGACTTCTTAGAAGACAGCACACAATGAACACATTCAAAGTAGTGATGCCATCATTGGAAGAGGCTGTCCAACCGCAAGCTACCTTGCAGGTTGGCGAAACTGCATTCTCTCAGTGCTTGTTCTCTTGGGTTTTTCTAGATCACCGAGAAGTCTACTAAGACACAAAGTTCTGTTCCTGCTCCTGATGATGCCTACCCAGAAATAGAAAAGTTCTTCCCTTTCAATCCTCTAGGTAAAAATGTCTTTGGCACGATGGGCAGGCCCTCAGTTTGAGATTTCTCTTAGACTCTAACTCCGTGCGACTCTAACGTGTAGCCCTAGAGTCTGAGACTGTCTGAACCTGACTTACTTTGAATACATAGACTTGTTCAGGGGGACTCACTTGCCAGAGCATCACCTTCTGTCACGGGGGAGAAAGGGAGCAGAGATGTTGAGGAAAAAGTTAGAAGTTCAAGGTCATCATTGTGTGAGTTCAAGGCCAACCTGATTTACAGAGCAAGTTCCAGGACAGACAGGGCTATGTAGAAGGACCCTTTCTCAAAAAAAAAAGATGTAGATACCCGAATATTGAAACATTTTGTGTCTCGTGGTGCAACCATGACGGTGCATTGCTTGATATCACCTCTGATGCCATCAGAAAGGGCCAAGTAGAGCTGCGTTTGGACATGCACGCCTTTAGTCCCAGGGAGAGGCAGGCAGATCTCTTGAGTTCAAGGCCAGCCAGGGCTATGTAGAGAGACCCTTTCTGAAATAAACCAAAAAAGAAAAGGCCAAGTATAAAGTAATATAAGATAAAAATTTGAAATTAATGTCATGCTAACTATTATAGGTGAATGTTCTACACTTCTAAACTTATTACTGTTTCTGAATTCTGTCATTGGTGACAAAATTTTCCTTGAAGTGTGGTAGACTTCCCTCATTCCTTGAAGGGAGTATGGGACAAGTACATTCTCTAGATTGTAGTTTAACTTTCAGATGAAAACTGCCTTCCAGGAAAAAACAAAAACCAAAACCCCAGGCTTGGCTTGCGGCTCAGATCACTGTAAATCCGTTTTCTGTGACATCGGCACGCTTGTCATGTTTTCTGGTGTGCAGAAGTTCTCATTACAGAATCTTTGACAGGGAATGGGAAGCTGCTCTGTAGTTCAGCGTTGAACTCACAGTGATGTTGCTCCTCTCTCACCCTCTCCCATGCTCAGATAATAGCCACATCCCACCATGATACTTCCCAGAACCTGTTAGAGAATGTTCAAGGTCTGGGCTGTTAAAATTATACTTTTTTTGGGCAGTGGTGGCGCACCCTTTAATCCCAGCACTTAGGAGGCAGAGGCAGGTGGATTTCTGAGTTTGAGGCCAGCCTGGTCTACAGAGTGAGTTCCAGGACAGCCAGGGCTACCCAGAGAAAACCTGTCGTCTTGAAAAGCCAAAAAAAAAAAAAAAAAATATATATATATATATATATATATATGAATATGAAAGAAAATTATACTTTTTTTCCCCAAGTATGGCAAAAGTAATAGTTACATTGGGGCAGTAACTTTATTATCTAACTGGCTTTTGTTAAGTTGGCTCTATTTTCTATTTTTTTTTTTAAATTTATTTATCTATTTTATGTAAGTACACTGTAGCTGACTTCAGACACTACAGAAGAGGGAGTCAGATCTCGTTACGGATGGTTGTGAGCCACCATGTTGTTGCTGGGATTTGAACTCCGACCCTTTGGAAGAACAGTCGGGTGCTCTTACCCACTGAGCCATTTCATCAGCCCTAGGCTCTATTTTCTAAATGGCGAATAGTGGCAAAGAATAGGCTGACTGGATGTACTTCCCTACCCCATGCTTGGCTTCCCTTTGTGGCAGACTTTGAGAGTTTTGACCTGCCTGAGGAGCACCAGATCTCACTTCTCCCCTTGAATGGCGTGCCTCTCATGACCCTGAATGAAGAGAGAGGGCTGGAGAAGCTGCTGCATCTGGGCCCCCCTAGCCCTCTGAAGACACCCTTTCTATCATGGGAATCTGGTAAGGGAGTCCGTTCAAACTCGGGCTGTAAGCAACTTGTCACATGACACGTTTTTGTTGTCGGGACTGAATTGTACAGGTGAGTCTCTGGGCAGCTTCGGGATATTGGGGCCAAGTTTAGAATAAGAACTTCCCTCAGTCATTGTGTATGGTTGAGTCCCAAAAGAAGGTTTTCTGGAACCTTGGCCAGCCTTTGGTGATAGCAGTGGGTGAAGTTGAACACAGAGCTGCTTAGGCTAGGAGTTGAAGTCTGTGGTAACTGAGACTGGATGAGCACTCCAGGTTCCACCTGTGGCTGTCAGAGGACCAGTGTAGACTGACAGTAACTTGTCAACCACTGAAAGCTTAAGGCTTTAGTTAGAACGGGTGTGTGTGTGTGTGTGTGTGTGTGTGTGTGTGTGTGAGGGAGAGAGAGAGAGAGAGAGAGAGAAAGTGCCTCAAATGAGATGGGTTGCCGGTCTGATTTTATGATTTTGTGAGACTTTATGCTCAAGAGAACAAGTAGCTTTCGCGTATTTTAAAGACCTGCTTCTTGACTACCCACACTGATGCCGACACTGATGCTACATGTAAAAGATCTGCATGTGTGCGTGAGATTCATTAGATGAATGTAGGATGAAAGTTAGCAGCTAATGTTTGTTATGGATGATGGCTAGAAAGGAAGTGCAGAATCTAACGAGAAACTCCTCTTCTTCCAGATCCGCTGTACTCTCCTCCCAGTGCCCTCTCCACTCTGGATGTTGAATTGCCGCCTGTTTGTTACGATGCAGATATTTAAACTTCTTACTTCTTTGTAGTTTCTGTATGTATGTTGTATTAATAAAGCATTTGTGCATATGTTCAGATTGTGAATACTTAACCAACCCCTGATTGGTATTTTTTGGTGTTAGGAGACGCCACTGTTCTCCTTTGGAAGTAGACCCCTCAATGTGTCCCTTTTTGTGGCTGTTAGCTAGTGACAGTTATTAGATCTCTTATTTAAGGAGTCACTCCCAGCTCATTTAGTATTTGTTAGGCATTCTTTTTTTGTTTTTTTTTGTTTTTGTTTTTGTTTTTTTTTTTTTGAGATAGGGTTTCTCTGTATAGCCCTGGCTGTCCTGGAACTCACTTTGTAGATCAGGCTGGCCTTGAACTCAAATCCACCTGCCTGTGCCTCCCAAGTGCTAGGATTAAAGGCATGTGCCACCACTGCCCGGCCTTGTTAGGCATTCACCAGATTGGTTTAGTTCTAATGACTTTAGTATTCAGTAACGAGAATTTGAAAGGCTCTGAGTCTTTGAGAACTGTCTCCTCAGGATCTCTTCGATGATCACTGCAGATAATTTACTTACAGTAGGGTTCGTTCCCCAACTATAGAAGTTGGTTATGTATCCAATAGTGCACATAAGTATTTGATAAGCATTAGTGTTATTGACATCTGAGCCTATATTCTTGGACATTATGGGACTGGGATCTTTGTTTTCAAGTGAACTATGTTTTGCAACTGTCACAGCATGCTGGTCTCTGAAGTGTGACAAGTTTTGTAAACGATGTGGGGCTTCAGTCCTGAGGCGGGAGGGGCCTAGCATCTTAATTTACCTCTCGAGGATGTGGTATAGGACACGTGTGGGAATGGAGAATGATCAGGAGCTCCGAGCTTCAGGGCTGGAAGAGTGAAGTCCTCTGCTGTGCTTTGCATCTGCAGCTGGGAAGACATGGCCCCAGGAAGCCACTTTCCAGCAGGGTGCCTGGAAGGGTTCTCTTTTTTTGGGGGGCATTCTCCCTTAAAAGTGAGTTTTAATTATTGTTCCATGGAGCTCTGGGTGGGTGCAGTCTTGTGTGTAAAGTCTGAAGATTCTCCTTGAGAGGGGTGAGCTCTAAACTAGAGCCGCATCTGCCTCAGCCCTGCCCTCTGCTTTAACTGGGTTCAAGCTCATTTCTCCTTTCTGTGCTTGCCACGTTCACTGAGTCTGGGTAAAGCCGTGAGCTCTTAACCGAGCCTCAGTGTGAATTTTGTGCTGTCCTAATTGTAGTCCACTTCTGAGCTCAGCCCCACTCAGCTCTCTGGAGTCTGCTTGGGATGGAGGTGGATTCATTGCCAAATCTAACACGAGTGGCTTTCAGGTCCTGCTGAGCACGCTTGTTCTCTAGCCCGGGGGGGGGGGGGGGGGGTCCTTCCTGTCCATCTTCCCAGCAGCGTTCCATTCTTCTGAACTCCTCCCAGAACGAGCCATTAAGCTCTGCTTACAGTAGCCAGAGCTTCCTCGGCCTGCATCTCCAAACTCTTCTAACTCCCTTACATTGACCTGTTCCCCAACATCTGCAAGACCACATTGTCAGGTTAATTGCGGCAGTGACTCCATGTCTTGGTCCCACTTTTTAGTAGAGAGTCCATCATGTCAGGAGGGCATGGTGGCTGGAGTATCTCTGACCATGGCATCAGGTTATATCTCTCCACAAGGAAGCAGGGAAAAGGGGGCCTGGTGCTTAGCTTGCTTGCTTTTTTATCTTTTCTTAGTCAATCCAGGACCCCAGCCAATGGGATGGAGCCATCTACATTCCAGAGTTGGGTCTCTCTAAATTAATCCTCTCTTGAAAACCCCCTCAGTTACTCTCAGGTGATCCTTGCTAGCATTTGTTAACCTGATCAAGTTGACAATTAAAACTACCCACCACAAGGGGCCATCTGGAATCTACCCTTCCAGGCACAACCTTGAGATCCTTTCAATACTCTGAGCACCTCAGAGAACCAGGGTAGATGAAGGTCTCCCACCACATCAGGATCTTAAGTCTCCAAGGCTTGGGCTGCGGTAGCAGGTGTCCCATGTTGATGAATGTCCGGACTTGGAGGCAGGTAGCAGTCTTCAAGTTGAGGTAAATCTCCACTTGCTAGTGATCCTGTGTCTTTAGTACTGTGATGATGGGGTGGGAAAAGATACCACACTCTCATTTCTAGGATGTGCCCCAGCAGCCTTCTCTCCTGCCATGCTTTGCTTGGCCAGTGGTGGCAGAGTGGGCCTACGGGTTCTGTACCTTAGGCTGTGTGCAGCTGGGGCAAGATGACTTTCCAGTCTTCGTTCACAGCTTCATATGACTGCAGGAAGGCAGCCGTGGACTTGGCTTTTTCCTGCACTCATCCCAGAAGCTGGCTAACTTCCTCAGACCTCCCTCCTCTCAGGGTGCTTGTTGCTCAGGGCTGGCATCTCAGCCCAAAGCTAACTTAAATCTGTGTGTGTGTGTGTGTGTGTGTGTGTGTGTGTAGATCTGAGGACAACTTTTGGGAGTCTCTGCTACCTGAGATAAAACTTAAATTGTCAAGTTTATCAGCAAGACCCTTTATAACCTGCTGAGCCATCTTGCCAGCCCCAGTGCTGACTTTTGAATAGGCTGCACTCAGTGGCTTTGGAGACCTCAGCTACACGTGATCAAATGACAGGAACAACCAGATGGGGGACCTGTTCCTCCTGTCCAGCTAGAGTCAACTCTTACCAAGGGTCTCATCCTTGTTAGTCTGCAAGTCTCTTAGAGACTGACCTAGATAAACTAACAGCTTGGGGAACTGGATTGCAAGGAAGAAGAGTGCAAAGTGCCCTTTGTCCTATGTACACACGACTTCGAGGACGAATCATACCTTATGAAGAGGCCTCATTGTCCTGTGGGAGGAGCTTGGGATTGATGGTCCACTTCTCAGACCACACAGTGGAACAGGCTACAGGCCCTCCAGTATGCAGAGTGGGAGGGAGGGGGTTTCCATGGTGATGGCAAATCTCATCACTTCCCTCACGGTTGCTGCTGGATGCAGAAGTGGGAGCTGTCTGCCCTCGGCAGGCTGCTCAGAGATCAGGTTGTAGCTGGCTTCTGTACCTCGACCTTTGGGTGGGAATCGTAGTGGGGCTGGAACACTAACCAGAAGTGAATGGCAAGGGCACCTGACTCGGGAAACATCTTCATTTGTCTGGAAAGATTAAATTGAGCACTGTTCTACATTTCCAGGTTGAAAGCTTGGCATGTAGCTACCTGTTCTCAACCTGTGGGTGTCGACCCCTTTGAAGGTCAAACAACCCTTTCACAGGGGTCACATTTCAGATGTCTACAGTACGATTCATAACAGTGGCTAAATTACTGTTATGAAGTAGCAATGAAAATAATTTACGGTTTGGGGTCACCACAACATGAGAACCTGCATTAAAGGGTCACAGCCTTGGGAGGATGAAGAGCCACTGAGCTAGAGCAATACTTACAGCAGCCGTTCCAGCCCCACTTTGTTATTGAGGCAGAAGGAAACGGGTGTCATGCGGGACAGGACAGTTGGATAGAGAAATGACAGTAGAAAGAGCCAGGGAACTGGAAGCCAAGAAAACAGAGATAAGGAGAGATGGTTCTTTAGTTAGGAACAAGTAACTGAGTGGGATGTGGTTCCCAGAACCACACCAGGCAGTTTACAGCTCTTCCGGCCTCTGAGCATCTGCACCATGCGCACAAAACGGCCTCCCCAACTCACATAATTGAAAATAAATCTTAACCAAGCAGACACAAGATCACATAAGGTGGGCATGCAAGCCTGGGGCTGTTGAACTTTGTGGGATGCATCTCCAAAGTTTAACAATGACCCTGATGGATGCTGTGCGCTCTGGCTCTTGTAGAGGAGTCTGCCAGGCTGGGTAGCTGAAACCTTGGAGATCTATTCTCACAGTTCTGGAGGTTAGAGACTTGAGACTCAGATGTGGTTCCTTTCAGGCCTCTTTAATTGACTTGCTGTTAGAGGAACTGTGCCAGAGCAGACCAATGTGTTCATGGGAGGAAGAGAAAAAACGGTACTGCGAAATGACCTGAAGTTTCAAGCCACGTGGAGGGAGTGTGGCTGGTACCCCAGTGAGGGCAAGATGAAGATGAGAAGAGAAGATGAAGAGAAGATGAAGATGAAGAGAGAAGACGGCAGAACATATTTCTCCACTGATGCTCATGGAGATGTGAATTTTGGTAAGTTAAGAGACTGCAGAGTCCAGAGGGCAGTCTGGTAATCTGGGTGTGAGATATGTCCTGTATGAGATGGCTTATCTTAGTCTGCATCCTATTGCTGCCATAAAGACTCTGACCAAAAGCAACCTGGGGAGGACAGAATTTATTTGTAAGTCAGGGCAGGAACTCAAGGGCTGGAACCTGGAGGCAGGAACTGAAGCAGAGGCCATGGAGGAGTGAGTGCTGCTTACGGACTTGCGCAATGCTTCACTTAGCTTGCTTTCTTATATTTTTGGCATTAGCCTAGCTTTTCACAGCTGAGCCATCTCCTCAGCCCTAACCTGTTTTCTTGTACCACTGAGGACCATCTGCCTAGGGGTTGTTCCACCCACAGCCTGTGTGGGCTTTCCCTCATCAACCATTTATGAAGCCAATCTGATGGAGGCATTTTTTCCAATGGAAATTTCCTCTTCCCTGCTGACGGTGGTCTGTGTCAAGTTAACAAAATACTAAGTAGCATGCTGATGTTAATGATGGACACACACACACACACACACACACACACACACACACACACACTGCATATTTTGAGACAGCCGTCTCCCTATGTATCTGGGGCTAGTCTTGAACTCATGATCCTCCTGCCTCAGCATCTAGATTCTAGGATTGCAGGCGTGCATCCCCACACCCAGCTACATATTTTCATCAACATGCAGAGGTGGGTTGCTTCTGATACCAAACTTCTTAGACTCCATGGGATTGTGTGAAGATTTCCCACAAGTTCTCTTCCTAGAAGCAGAATAGCAGCCAACAGGTTATTATTCTTGGTCACAACGAGCAAGAGTTGTTAGGACTAAGCCAGAGGCCATCTTCCTTGCTTGAAGGATTCTCTTCAGGGTCATCTTGCTGGTGGTTGCATGCCTAGCACAGGGGAAGAGATCTGCCCCTGGATGCACAACGTTGCCAGGGAAAGTAGACAAGAAAATGACAGGCACAACGAATTCCCTGGGATACATGACTACTGGGAGAGCAGAGGCCTCTGTCTGTCATCTGTCCTTTAGAGTAGCCATTCCTGATGGTTGTCTAGGGAACCCCAGGGGTACTCAAGACTTTTGTAGGAATTCATGAGATTGAGTCTATTCTGTTGATAGCACCACCCGCTTACCTCTTCTCTCTCTCCTATTCTTCCACAGGAGCCTGGTGGCATTTTCCAGACAGGACTTTAAGTGTGAGGTCACAGCTGACTGAATGCAGAAGCAGCTCCAAGATTCCAGCTGTCATCTATGATCCAGACGTTAACGAGCCATGCAAGCGTGCGAAGCAACGCCAGCCTTCTCACTTGTTTTCCTTCCTTTGAGGGAAAGGTTGTTTTTCATAGAATATTTTGTGTTAACGTTAACAGGCTTATTATAGTCATGTTTAAGTCAACCAGTAAATATTTAAAAGGTTTCCTCAGATTTATTTTTTTATCACTATACATATGGACAGAATCTGTACAAATACAACCATTTGTAGTCTTTAGTAATCTTTTGTAATATTTGTGTCTATGTATGTTCATCGTTGTGCAGATTCATTTGTGTGCACGTAAGTGTGTAAGTGTGTGTGTGTGTGTGTATGTGTCAGAGAAAAATCTCAGACCTTTGGAGCCATGCACTTTTGTTGATTTGATTTTTTTTTTTTGTTTTTTGTTTTTTTGAGATAGGGTTCTCTGTATAGCACTGGCTATCCTGGAACTCAATCTATAAACCAGGCTGACATCAAACTCCCAGATCTGCCTTGCCTCTGCCTCCTGAATGCTGAGATTAAAGGCATGCACCACTACCACTGGGTTGAGACAGGCTATTCCACTAGCATGGACCTAAGCAAGTCACTAGAGTGTCTGACCAACAACACAGTGAGGTTTCTGTCTGCGTCTACAATGCTGGGATGAAAAGAACACACTACCATGCCTGGATTTACAAGTAATTACATGTATCGTGTGTGTGTGTGTGTGTGTGTGTGGGGCATGGGTATGGTGTGATATGTGTACCACTATTTTACTTAAGGAGATCAGAGAACAAACCTGCATGACATTGGCTGTCTCCTTCTACTTCATGGATCCTAAATATCAAACTCAGATCCGGTCTTGGTGATAAGTACCCTTACCCTCTGAGCCATCTTGCCAGCCAGCCCTTCCTTCCCTTCCTCCCTCCCTCCCTCCCTCCCTCCCTCCCTCCCTCCCTCCCTCCCTCCCTCCCTCTTCCTTCCTTCCTTCCTTCCTTCCTTCCTTCCTTCCTTCCTTCCTTCCTTCTTTCCTCTTTCTTTTTTTCTTTCTCTCTCTTTCTTTTTTCTCTTTCTTTTCTCTTTCTTTCTTTCTTTCTTTCTTTCTTTCTTTCTTTCTTTCTTTCTTTCTTTCTTCCTTCCTTCCTTCCTTCCTTCCTTCCTTCCTTTCTTTCTTGTTGTGAGCCTACCTTTTAATGGCTGACCCATCTTTTCAGTCCTTTATTTCCTTTTAAATTGGGATTGAACCCAGGTCATTGTGCTCGCAGGCAAGCACCACACTGACAGAGCCATCCCACAGCCCTTATTGTGGGATTTTAAAGAGTGTAACAGACTCGTGAGATCAACCCATTTGAGAATTGTTAGTTCAGGGTCTATAGACTCCCGGGCTTAAGTGTTTGGGTACAGACTCTGCCATTGTCATCTTAGGCAAGTTACTGGCCGTCTTGAGACCTAATTTCCTTATCTGTAGACTGTTACTTTCCTTATTCAGTCACTGAGACCAGCAAAAGATAGCACTGGACACTGATCATTTTTAAAATGCTAATTATTCTTATCATAAAAAAAGATGGGATGTCTTCTCTGTGGGTAACCATCTGCTAAGTGCTGTAAAGGCTGCACAATGGCGAACGTCACAGCTCCCACTCTAAAAGGGTCCTGTCACCCAGCAGAGTGGAGATGCCCAGGTTGTCAGTCTGTACCTTTCGGTTAGATTCCGAACCTGCCTGGGATTTATGGTCTGATTTCGAATTAGTCACTTTCTTTGGGAAAAGCCAGACTATATGCCTTTATAAAGATCCACTGAAGGGACAACACATTTCCACGTGTCCACTTCAGGCGAACCGTCCATTACATCAGGCGGTTTTCCCTTTCCCTTGAAGACAAGCACCAAGTCCTCTTCTGTTCCGATCTCCAGAACCTGCCTTCTTGTGATAGTGTAATCAGCCACTAGAGGGCGCCCCCTTCATTTCTTGCTCATTTGCTTTTCTTTCTGCAGTCTTAGCTGTGATGTGAGACATGTTTAGCTTGATGGCTGCCTTACATTTTGCTTGAGAAATAGTCTTTTAAAACACGGGTCTCACGTAGCCCAGACCCACCTTAAACGTGTAGCTGAGGCCAGCCTTGAACTCCCAGATCTTGACTTCTGCCAAGTGCTAAGATGACGGGCACATTTTTGTTTTTTGTTTTTTTGCCACACCCAGACTGTCTCTTGTTTTTAAAATTAGCGGTGCTTACAGAAATGCTTTAAATTTGACCTTTTTAAAAAAATATACATTGTTGTTTTGCTTGCATGTTTTGTGTCTGTGTGCGGGTGTTGGATATTTGAGTCACAGAGAGTTTTGAGTTGTCATGTGGGTGCTGGGAATTGAATCCCAGTACTCTGGAAAAGCAGTCAGTGCTCTTAACCACTGAGCCATCTCGACAGCCCCACTGAAATGTCTTTAAATAAACCTGGGGCGGTGGGATGAATGTCGCTGCCGCTGCCCAGCCTTTCCAGAGCATCTGTTTTCTCACCAGATCTGCACCAAGGGCATTTCACGGGCATCTCCTGGAATCGCGGGGCCACAGTGTGTGTAAGGTGGCTGTACTTGTATTCTAACGACTGCAAGCTCAGATTCTAGTTGGTTACGTAATCTCTGCTACATCCGTCTTGACAGGACATTTGATATTGTGAGCCATTCTCCCCAGGGCCATATCCCCGCTGGCTGTAAGAAAAGCCCAGGATAGGTTTTGGGTTTTATTCTACAAGAGTGGTTCCTGGGTTTATCGGACACAATGCTTTCTGTAACAAATATTTTGTGATAAGTAATTTGGCTGGCTGTTTGTTTTGAGCGGAACAGACCGGACCAAACCAATGTGGAATTCAATCACCGAGGCCTTGCAGCCAATTAACTAAGTTGCAACTGAGCTCCGGGCTGACGACTAAGGTGTAGCCAATTATTTTTTATGTCTCACTTTTTTTCTCCTGTAAATGCTATGTGTTCATGCTGTTGGCTGGAGTTCTCAGAATCTGCCCTGGTGTTTGGAGCTGCCCCATGTGAGAATCCTGGGTCTGGAGATAGCTCAGTCAGTAAAGTGAAGACCTGACTTTTGAGCTTCCATTTCACCCAAGCTGGCCATGGTGACATATCCTTGCACACCCACCACTGGGGATGTGGCCAGCTGAAGAAGGATCTATCCTAAAAAATACATGACTTGCTGCCAGTACCAAAGGTCTATAGCATGTGGGCACCAATTCCCAAGTATTCCACCAGAGGGCGGTATACCCTCTTCAACCCCTGCAAATTGCTTGGTTCCTAATCCTTTTCTGTGGGTGACAAGGGGCCTCTGTTAGAGGACTGGAGGTCCCCTGGGTGGTAAGGGGGGTGAAGAGGGAAGTGAAGAGAGGAAGTCACAGAGCATAGAGATGACCCCCAACTTAGTGTGGTAGATTTCTAGTCACATGGTATTCACCATGACTTCAGTTATGTGCTTGACAGTTTTAATTTTGTTACTTGTCACTTGTTTGCAAGGTGATAATGAACTAGCGCATTTACTCTTGTCAAAATAGGGTTTTTTTTTCTATGTTTGATAACCGGTGATGAGTCTTTACTGAATAATTTTTTTTTAATCGACTTAAACTTTTGTTTAACCTGATATTACATGTGTTTAAATGGTAACTTTTAATGTTTAAGTGATGTGTAGGCATAAAACTTGCATCATTGACATAATTAGAGTGTAAGAGAGAGAGAGAAAGACAGAGAGAGAGAGAGAGAGAGAGAGAGAGAGAGAGAGAGAGAAGAAGAAGAAGAAGAAGAAGAAGAAGAAGAAGAAGAAAACAGAAACAGTGTTACTAAATTCTTGCTGACCCTGACCCTGTCTGGTCTCTTTCTCACTAAAGCGTTGTCTAGGGAAAGATTTATCTGCGTAAAGACAAGTTAGTGCAGAGTCTTGACCATCCTTCAAGTAGCCAATAGGATGAGCAGCAATGCAGCATGAATAATTTTCCCACCATGTATATTGACATTCTATAAAGCATCCTTCAACCTTCAAACCATTTCCCTTATCCTGTGCACAAACAGCCAGTCATTGTGGGGGCGGGGTGAGATTAGGGGTGGGGGTGGTCAGTGGCTCCCTGGATGTGGAGTGTAGGTAGGGTCTACTTAAGAGTTGTGTGTTCTGTTCTGTGCATATGCCCTCTCTGAGTCTCTGTATCTCATCCCTCAAAAGAAGATGTTGGAGTAGATCTCATTCTCTCTCTCTCTCTCTCTCTCTCTCTCTCTCTCTCTCTCACACACACACACACACACACACACACACACACACACACGAACGCACGCACGCACTCAGAGAGTTCTGTGATGAGCCATCCTACTCTCACGACTTGTAAGAAAGTGAATGTTAATCTCTGCTTCCCAGGAAGGAGCTTGTAGAGGGGAATCCCCTGAACAAGACCAAGAGGGTTTTTACAGGCTGAGAGCTGTGTCATAAAACCAACGGCTGGGGATCCAGACCTCTGCGCAAGGACTTGGCTCTGGAGCAGGGCAGGGGAGAAAGAGGAGACTGCAGTTGCAGGATCTCTGAGATGGGAAGGGGTTGGAGTTCACCTGCATGTGTGTTTGGGTGTATGCCTGTATGTTCATACTTGTGCTAAGGTCTATATAAGGAGGTCAGAGGACAACTTTGTGGCGTTGGTTTTCGCCTTCTCCTTTTGCAAAGTCCCAGGGATAGAATTCAGGCCATTAGGCTTTGGAGACAAGCGCTTCCCATGCTGAGCCACCTCACTGGCCCCAGCTGAGTGCTATTAAAATGCTCTTTGCTTAGGAGGCGGGAGCAGGTGGACCTCTGTGAGTTTGAGGCCAGACTGGCCTACAGAGTGAGTTCCAGGACAGCCAGTATTACACAAAGAAACCCTGTCTCAAAGAAGAAATCTCTTTGTTATCTACTTGGCTGTAAATTTTAGTGGTTACATTGTTGGTATTTATAGAATATTTCCTTAACTGTCTCAGTGTATCCCTGAATGAAAGTGTATCATTTTATGTGTAGCACAAGAAACTTACAATCTATTTTTATTCTCCCCTCCTGGAGCCATTATGTTATGTTTGTGCTTTTTAATATCTTATAAATATATTTATATATTGTCAATATTCTTTTGTTTAGTGATCTCTCTCTCTGCCTCTCTTTGGTCTCCCCGTTGTGTGTGTATGTATGAGTTTTATGTGTGTATGTGTGTGTTTGTTTGTTTGTTTGTTTTTTTGAGACAGGGTTTCTCTGTATAGCCCTGGCTGTCCTGGAACTCACTCCGTAGACCAGGCTGGCCTCGAAATCAGAAATCCGCTAGCCTCTGCCTCCCAAGTGCTAGCATTAAAGGTGTGTGCCACCACTGCCTGGCTTTTTTTTTTTTTTTTTTTGGTATATGTTTTGTATATGTGTTGTATGTATATATGTGTTTTGTGTGGTGTGTATGGTGTGTGTGTGTGTGTGTGTGTGTGTGTGTGTGTGTGTGCGCGCGCGCAGGATATATGTAGAATTACTATAGGTAAAGTGGCAGGTTTGAGAGGTAAGAATAGATAAAGGCCAGAGGAACTGTTACACTAACAAACATTTCCAGGCAGGCCGTATGCTCTTTTGAAACTTTCTAGAACACATAGCTTTCCAGCAGGCATGGTTTTCTGTCCATGTAATTGATAGACCTATTTGGTTGGCCCTTACAGGAAGGGGTGAGAGCCATTCTTGTTCTTTAGCAGAAAGCCTTGGTTAGACCTTACCCAGAGGTAGATATTACAGGTGTAAATGTTTATCTGTCACTGACCTCCCAGACAGTCAGAATGTCATTTCCAGGGTCAGAGGTAGGACTTGGAACCCATGCTAATAACCAGTCTTCTAGTTTCAGTTTCTGACTTTAAAGCAGCAGTTCTCAACCTGTGGGTTGTGACCTCTTTGATGGGGCAAATGATCATTTCACAGGGGTCACAAGATCGTGGGAAAGCACAGATATTTACATTGTCACTAATAACAGCGGCAAAATTACAGTTATGATGTAACAACAAAACTAATTTTATGGTTGGGGGGGTCACCACAACATGAGGATTCGTATGAAAAAGTTACGGCATTAGAAAGGTTGGGAACCACTGTTTTAAAACCTGCTGATTATGAGAAACGGGTCCACAGTTCCAAAGACATCCAAGCCCGCTCATTTCCAACTAGCTACATAACAATGTCCATCAAGACCTGAGACCCAAAAATCATTTAGCAGATGAACAACAGAGTTGATCTGGCCAATTCTGGCTAAAATGGAGCATGGAGTGGGGTTTCCTCTCTTGCTAACTTTCAGACCTCAGAAAGTGATCAAGGGAGCCAGAGAACGGAGTTGGGCTGATGCAACACAGCTTGGAGATAAAATTAGGAGAAGAGGTAAACACAGAGGACCAAAGATGAATAGAATTACTTCTCAGACTGTAATAGGCATGATCCATTTCTACTACAAAACACCCAGAGAGAGATCCCATTCAAAAGCTGTTAGCAAGAAGGCATTGCTGGCATCTGACATGTTTTCAATTTGATTTTGCAAATCATTTAATGCAGACAAGGCAGCAGTGGGATTATGGGGAATATATACACAGTGTTTGACCTTGGTAACAATGGCAACAGCTTCTCCTGAGTGCTGAGGTTATCTGAAGCCATACAGTTTTGTGTTCCTTATGTCAAAGGCACGTGTTAGCCTACTGAATCCTGGTCATCCCTGGTCAAGCAGTTTTGATAAATGTCCCCCAGGCAGACGGTTTTGATTTCAAGGTATTGGTGAGACTCTCAGGACTACTCACTGGCATTCACTTTAAAAACTCATCAAATTACAGTAACCCTGAAGAAGGGGTTTTAAAAAAGAAGCTTTTAATTTATCACAAGCTTTTGTTATTCTTGTCGTTATTCCCCTTTGGGGATCCATATAGAAGTTTAGCTATGAGGCCATATCCAGAACTTAGAAGCTTTGAGTAGTCTATTAGTCTTGCAAAGGCCTCCGGAGACCCTAGGTTATTTTCTAAGTGTTGGGGATTGTAAGGGCCTGGATGGCTTGAATACAATCATCTAAAGAGCTTTATGCTCTAGAGTTAAGATAAATTCTAATTTAATACCTTTAGGGATAATAATTGGATCTTTGGATTCGATCATACCCTCTGTCAGCTATGGAATTTAAAGACTGCATTAGGTGATTTGAGGATCCATTTAAAGAAGGAGGTCAGATATAAGAACTTCATCCATGCATTGTAAGACCATCCCATTATTTAAAGTTAAGTCATTTAGACCTCTAGCTAAAGCTCGTCCAAAAGTGTGGGTGCTGGCTCCGAAACCCAGGGAAGAAAAGTCTAGGCGAGTTGCCTATTCTGATGTTGCACACTGGTCCATCCAAAGGCAAAAATGAATTGAGACCCAGGAAGAAGGCATCTTTAAGATGCAGGACAGTGATCATTGGTCATTAGAAGGAATTGTATACAGAGGCCTGGGCACACAGCTTCACTGCTCCATAGTCTCTGCTAAACTTTTTGGCCAACGCTGGGGTATTAATGGGTGATTTATAGGGAGTTAAAAGCCCATAAGAGAGAGATCACTGATTAGGGGGTGAAGTCCTTCCCCAGGCTTCAGGCTGCAGAACGCATCAGTAACGGTTAGGAAAAGCATGAGAATCCACTATAGCTCTGGTCTGTAATCCTGACCTGTCAGTCGCCATGCTTCGGGGTGAATGAGGAGGCTTGCGAGAACCTAATAATCTCCTCAAGGTTACTTTTAGGGATGTGGGAAAGGTCCCTTATTGACTTTAGTGTTTGCTCTCTTAGTTTTGCCATGTGCTGAGGTGGGTTAGGGTCTCAGTGACTGTGGGCATACTTGGTACACTTGGCAGTATTGAGGGTATTCGCCTCTGTATTGAGTCTCCTCTTCACATGATGTATATCTATTAGAGTCCAAACTAACCAAAGGCCCGTAGCTTTTCTGATCAAGAAGACATGAGCCTCCCAAGCTTTGGGATGCTTTTAATGGAGTCCAGTGGGACATGATGGACAAGGAAGGAGTATGGGGTCAAAATATTAGCTGTCTTCTCAGCCCCTTGGGCATTGGCATACAATGTGTGACTGGCAAAAACTCAGATCTGTTAAACTAGTTTTTGGGTTTTTTTTTTAAAGATTTATTTATTTATTATATGTAAGTACACTGTAGCTGTCTTCAGACACACCAGAAGAGGGTATCAGATCTCGTTATGGATGGTTGTGAGCCACCATGTGGTTGCTGGGATTTGAACTCCGGACCTTTGGAAGAGCAGTCGGGTGCTCTTACCCACTGAGCCATCTCACCAGCCCTAGTTTTTCATCTTAGGCATGGTCTCATCCATTCCGGCTGGTCTCAACTTGCTATGAACTTGAGCGTAACCTTGAGTATTGATTCTGTTGCCTTTACTTTCAAGTCCTGAGATTATAGGGACCACTATATTAGAAGAAGTAGTTTTGAATCACAAACAGTGGCTTAAAATATAGTTGTTGTATAACACTCAGATAAAATTGGACAAAACAGATTTTGTAGATAGGCAGGATTCTATTACGGTGGTTCTCATCCTGTGGGTCATGACTCCCTGGCACACCTCTATTTACAAAAATACATTACCATTCATAGCAGTAGCAAAGTCCCAGTTATGAAGTAGCAGCAGAAATAATTTTATGGTTGGAGGGTCACCACAATATGAGGATCTGTATTAAATGGTCCAAGTATTAGGAAGGTTGGGAGCCACTGCTCTATTGGGAGTGTTTCCTAAGAGGTTAAAAGCCCTAAAAACACAGCAGATAATATAAGCAATTACCTTGATAGAATGTAAAATCCCTTTTCTCTAAGCTGGTGTTTGGTAGCTGTTATAGAGAATAGGCCAACATTTAAGAAAACTTTTTTTTTTTTAGACAGAAAATTGGGTTCCAGTTCTGCATCAGTACATTAAATCCTGATCTTAGGAAATTTTAATAATTTTGGATTATGGTCAATTTAGTCATGGCCATACCATCTCTAAGCTCTAACTTCTTGTGACATACTTTAACCTCCTGGCTTTGTCCTACTTTTTCCCCTATTTCCATTTTGAAACAGTCCTTTCCTTAGTTGTAAAGTAAAACTAGATTTCACCATATAATTCCCCCTTTAGTCAAAAAACATTTTCTTTTTACCAGAAACACATTTCTATGCCTGTAATATACATCTCCTTTTCACACTTGCTGGTTTCTGTTTTACTTTCTTTTACAAAATTCTTCATGTAATTTGAGGTATTTGAGTTTTTCTTATAAAGCCATAAAACCTGCACGCAGGACATTCTTGACCTTTGGGTTTTTTTTTTTCTTTTTCTTTTTGTATCTTATAAAATTCATTTAGCTGGAGGATGGCATTAAAACTTAAATTGGCTATTATAGGTAATTTTACTCTAGCATCTAACTTAAATTGCTTTGTTATATTATTCACATAATCCTGGGTCTTTAGGCCATTTGCCTAGTCATTCAACCCCCCGCCCCCACGCACACACAGACTTTTCCCAGGTCCAGTTCTTTTTTTTTCATTCAAAATTATCTTCATTTTATATGTATAACTGTCTGTAGCTTGATTTTCTTTTTCATATAGTATTTTACTATTGGAGAATTTAATACATGCATACAGTGTATTTTGATATTATTTACCCAACTCCTCCTCCCTTTCCCTTAACTTCTTTTAGATACATCCCCATCCCCTCATTCCTTCTTAACATTGTGCACCCTTTTAAAAAATAAAACAAACAAAGCAAAATAACAATATCAAAAATATTGAGTCCAACTTGTGCTGCCTTTATCTGGTCATCTGTTGGAGCACGATCAATCAACTGGGAGTCATAACCTTGAAGAAAACTGACTCTCCTTCCCCAAGAAGCCCTCAACTTTCAATAGTTCCTCGATTACGGGTTGGGCTCATAAGCCCTCTTGGCTCCATGCCAAGGTATTGACTGGCTTGCTCTTGTGCAGATCTTATGCAGGCAGTTGGTCATTAAGTTCCGGGGTGCAGCTGCCCTGTCATAGCTAGGAGACACTGTTCCACTCCAGCACCAGATTTTGAGAAACAAGACTGTCCAGCCGGTTGGCAGGAGGCAGCGAGGAACGGCAACTTTCTGAAACTGGCTTGACTCAGAAACGGCAGAGGGAGGGAATGCCCTACCGCACGCTCGAGGCTTCCTTGGGAAAAGAGCAGAATCTTCCGGTCTGTTCTCTGCAGTAGTTTTGCTCATCACAGCTCAGGTTCTCTTGGTTATGGTGCTTTGTTCATTCGCTGGCACTTTTACCCCTCCCCCCATCACTGGAGGTGGAAGGGAAGACTTCGTTATGTGCAACTAAGAGTGCGAAAGATAAAAATAGCAGACAGGAGGTGAGTGGGAGAGTTCCGCAGGAAAACAAGGAAGCTAAGGATTCTGCTCCTAGGGACCCACAGAATGCTAGGTGACCTCGGTCAGGCTACATAGCAATTAAAGTATCAGAGCTAACACCAAATGCAAACAGCTTATTATGTCCCAAGGGAGGAGTGATTGTTAGGAACGTGTTGGAGCTGTTGACATAGTTCAAAGAAGTGACAAGTTCTGTGCTATTAAATGCCCCATTTTGTCATGTCTGTATAGTGCCGAATCATACAGATAAAATGTTTGCATAAGGGTTATTGTTTCCTTTTTTTCAAAGATGACAGGTGAAAGGAGTCAGTACACATGACACTGGCCAGGCTGGAAAACAAGAAACCAAATACAAAAGTAAAGTTATCATTTCAAATTAGAACTCAGCTCTGCTTCACTTGCCCAATTTGGACTTCTGCGCAGGCTTGGTGATGGCTAGGGTTTGGGAAAAAGCTTGAGGGATTGTGTGCTAGGGGCAGTCCTTCTCAGGATGCATACTGGAGCTATAGGCACAGGACTCCTGCAGCTTCATGCTGGTACTGAGAAATGCCCACAGAATACCTTGTTTCTGTGAAGTCCTAACAAATCTTTCACCCACTCCCATCCTATCCCTGTTCTCTAGTCAGCCACGTTTTACCCATTTAGCAACCACATTTGCTGTTTGCTATGCTTCCTTGGTCTTTACCTTCCTCCTCCTCCTCCCTCCTCTTCCTCCCTCCTCTTCCTCCCTCCTCTTCTAGACAGGGTTTGTCTTATGTAACAAGCTCTGGCTGCTCTGGACTTGCTTGGCAGACCTGGCTGACCACAGACTCACAGAGGTCTTCCTCCCTCTACCTCCTGAGGCTGGGATTAAAGGTGTGTGCCACCGTGCCTGGCTGACTTCCTTCCTTCCTTCCTTCCTTCCTTCCTTCCTTCCTTCCTTTCTTTCTTTCTTTCTTTCTTTCTTTCTTTCTTTCTTTCTTTCTTTCTTTCTTTCTTTCTTTCTTTCTTTCTTTCTTTCTTTTCTTTCTTCAGACACACCAGAAGAGGGCGTCAGATCTCATTACGGGTGGGTGGTTGTGAGCCACCATGTGGTTTCTGGGATTTGAATTCAGGACCTCCAGAAAAGCAGTCAGTCCTCTTAACCACTGAGCCATCTCTCCAGCCCGCCTGGCTGGTTTTCATTTTCTTAAATCTCTTTTCTGTTCTCAGCTTTGAATTCATTTCTGAATCCTTTGCTGATTTACAAATTGAAGCATATGCCCTTAACTTGATATCTCAATGTGCCAGGAGTTGTCCTACCCTGACATGATTGTGATGGGCTGTTAATTTATCTGGAACTCCCTAGGAGATGTTAAAGATCCCAGAGACAGATGCTGGGGAGACAGGTTCAGTGGTTAAGAGTGCTTGCTGCTCTTCTAGAGGATCCAAGTTTGGTTCACAGCATCCATATTGGGTGACCCACAACTGCCTATTTAACTCCTCCCTGGGAGATTTGACACTGTCGTCTGGTTTTAGTGAGCACCCACTCACACACGTGGTACTGACTCTCTCTCTCTCTCTCTCTCTCTCTCTCTCTCTCTCTCTCTCTCTCTCTCCAAGAAATACATGCCTTCTTCATGGCTTATTTTTGGTTCATGAAACAGCAGTTGATGTTACATTTATTGAAAGAATTTTAAAAATGTTTGCTCAGGGATTCCAGATGTTGTAGGTACACAACAGTAAAGCATGCTTGGCAGTGTTATACATTCACAAGTCCCCATTTCTCCCTCTTACGCTCATGAAAAACTTGGATTTATTGCATTAACCAGTTTGCTAACTCCTCTGTTTCTAGATGTTTAACGTCCCAAATAAACATCATCCAGTCACCAGTGTTCAGATACTGTAGGTGGTGGCCACATCCTGGGTCATTGTCAGCTTTTGCTGCATTATTTCCACTGTCACTCACTGGCCTGTGACTGCTTCTTAGAGTCCACTGCTTCTCATCCACCAGCATCAGTATCTACCTTGTTCTGTGTGTTTCTCCTTGTAGCAATTGAAACTTGAGCTCACTTCACTCCCTGGTCTCCATGTTGACTTTGGATCCTTAGCTATCCCATAGTTATATTTATTGCTGCTCTGTCTGTAAGCCTATCAAAAGTTAAAAGGTCCCTACAGCTAGGGAGTTGGCTCAGTGGATAAAACACTTGGGACACAAGTGTGAGGTCTGGCATTTGGACCATCAGAACCCATGACAAAAGCTGGTGTCGGCTTCTTTTGTGCCCCAGCACCAGGGTTCCAGAGATGAGATCCACTGGGTAACCTGGCTGGCTAGACCAGCTGGGTTAGTGAGCTCTGAGTTCAGCAGGAGACCTTACCTCAAGAAGTAAAGTGCAGAGTGGTGGAGAAAGAAATTTGATGCCAACTTCAATCCTATACACACACATGTGCATGTGTCCACATACCTGGGACATACATGCATACACACACACACACACACACACACACACACACACACACACACACACACACACATGTTATACACACAAAAGATATAAAGGCTACTGATTTTCAAAGATCCAGTACATAAGTTCACCCAGAGGTTAAGAACTGTCACAGTAATGCCCCATGGTTTCAGTGTTTGTGAAGAACCTAGAACATGTCACTTGCTTTGATACCTTTATTTCTCATGGGGCTGGGGTGGTAGAGAATAGTAAGTTCTTAGAATATATTTTTGTGATTCAATTTTCCTTCAGTCACCATCAAAGAAGTGGTGAGAGTCCTGGGGACACTTTGTATCTATTCTCCTTCCATCTGGGGCTTGAGATGATAACTCTGGTACCCTCCTGACTAAAGGAAGTTGTCTCAGACATCTCTGCATGGCGATTGCACATATATAGTAGATGGCCACCAGCCTTCAGGGAGTTAATGGGCTCTAATCCATCTTCTATTATCTCCTGTCACTATGATTTTGAGAACAACATGGTACATAAATCTGGTCAAATGGAAGTTCTGTACTTGGATGATAAAAAGACAGTACAGTGCATATATAGAGAAATTAAGTTTCCTTTTCTGTACCCAGGCTGCCCAGTCTAATCCCCAGAGGCAACTACTAGGACTGGTTTCTTGTTTATCCTTCTGGAAAAATTCCATGTATAAATCAGCATATGTGAATACGGCTATCATTGAACAAGCTCGCTTGGGAGCTGTGTATATGTGACTCTTCCCGTTGCTTTTTTTTTTTTTTTCCACATAGAAAATGGATTCTGGAGGTGACTTCCCTTAACACATAGTCAATCTACTGCTTTAAGAGCAGCCTAGTATTCTATGGGGCTTTTCGCTTTGTGATTAATTTAAGTGAATGAATCATTGATGGGTAATATCATTTATTTCTGTATTCCTTAATATGTAAATGTGGACTCTTGAAGGCAGGTCTGATAAATTCCCTTTTACATAAGGAAGCCAAGGTTTTTAGGAAAATTTGTGAACAAGGGATTGGAGAGAGGTGGTCAGAAGCCTTCATATTTTCGGGATTAGATTAGAATGCTTAAATGTGGAGTTATTCTGGTGCTCGACTCAGAAATAAAAGCCATACATTTAATTGGAGGAAAAACAAAAGCTTATCTCCTCATAGAGCCAAATTCTCTCAGTTGTGTTTTCTTTATTGCTTCTATTTCTATTTTCAGTTCTTAGGCAGTTTTATCAATGTCCTTCAACTGTTTAATTGTATTTTCCTGTATTTCTTTAAGGGATTTGTTTATTTCCTCTTTAAAGGCTCGTGTCATCGTTATAAAATTGGATTTAAGGTCATCTTCTTCTGTTATAGTTGTGTTAGGATATCCAGGGCTTGCTGCAGTGGGACAGTTGTGCTCTGGTGGTGCCATATTGTCCTGGCTCTTGTTGGTTGTGTTCTTATGCTGTCCTTCAGCCATCTGGCTGTCCTTGGTATTGGCTGAATGTTCCTGGTGCCAGCAGGATGCCTGGGAGAGGCAGACAGAGCCTGACCATGGATCTCAGGAAATAGGATGCTCCTCACCTTTGCTGACTTTGGCTCAGTTGAACCCAGCAGGCACACATTTGACTGAACAGGGGTCTAACCTGGGTGCTTCTGGGACCCCAAAATGTCCTCGGGAAGGCAGAAAGAGCCCTGGGCCAGATGATGGAGGTCAGGGGACAGTACATACCTCACCTCTGCTGGCTGTGCTCCAGGTGGACCCAATTGGCAGTGGATTAGTGGGTTAGGGGGTCTAAGCTGGATTATCCTGGAGCCACCCACAGGCCTCCTGAGGGAGGTAGGAGCAGGACACTCCTGGGGTCCTGCAAGGCTCCTTGAGGTGACAGAGCTGTGGGCCAGATGACAGAGCTCAGAGTATCAGATACAATTCACCTCTGTTCTAAAGTAAATAAATAAATTAATTAAAAAACAAAAGACCTTTTTAAGTATGTGTGCTACAAGTCTGCATGGCGGTTACCTGAGAGATATCTTTCCTTCTTTTTAATTTTCTTTAAATGTTAAAACAATGCATATGGCTCGGTAGTGGTGGCATAGACTTTTAATCCCAGTGCTTGGGAAGCAGAGGTAGGAGATCTCTGAGATCCACGCCAGCCCAGTTTACAGGACAGCCAAGGCTACACAAAACACCCGATCTCAACATTCCCCCTGTCCCAGTAAGCAACACAATACATTCATACACATGGGAGATTCAATCATGCTCACCCAATATTTATTTAGTGTTTACCATGGACTAATTACTATATTCTAGGAACTGAAGGCCCACCAGTGAATAAGTGAGATAAAATCCTGACCTGCAAGGAAGTTACATTTTTAGCTAGGGGAATAAGGGTTAAAAAAATAATATGAGGAATAAGCAGTTTAGATAGTGTTGGAAGATGGTTAGCACGGTATAACAATGGTGTGGAGTGGGATAATGGCCCTGGAGCATGTGCTGATTAAAGTGTGGCTAAGCCACGGAGAAGATCTAGAGTGACCCCTTGAGGGAGAAGTGGTAGTGACCTGCACACACAGCTGGGAGCTGAGCTCCCAGAACCCACAACAGACTCTTTGTTAGCCAGTGCAAATGACAGGTAGTAGAAATAAGGTCCCAGGATTGACGGGTAAAATGAGGGGGCAGATTCCACTGGGATGGGCAGAGGAAGGCCTTTTATTCTTAGGTTGAATAAAACCTGGTTCCGCTAGAGACTTTTGAGTAGAAGAATAACTTTGAAAGACCAATTCCAAAGGTTATTCTGGGGCTGAAGATGTAGCTCAGTTAGTACAGCTCCTATATAGCACTGGTGAAGCCCTGGGTTTAACTCCCAGTGTTGTGTAACGGGAATGTGGTAGCACGTGGGTGTGTTCTCGTCATTTGGGTGCTGGAGGCAGGAGGCTCAAAGTTAAAGTCATCCTTAGCTATACAGTGAGTTCTAGGCCAACCTGAGCTACATGGTATCCTGTCTCAAACTAGTTAATCTTTGAGCATTGTGTACTTAATAAAAGACCAGAAGTTACTTAGATGACCACCAGTAAGCAGTTGGCTGCACAAACACAGCTTTAGCAAAGAAAGCATAGTGTGTGTGAGGTGGTGGGAACTAAGGACTAATCATAAGCTTCTCTGTTGAGGTTCGGTCTTTTGATATGCTAGATACTGGTTGCTCCCAGAGACCATACCCAGGGAGTGCTATTTGACCTTGCCCCCCAAGTTATCTCTGACTGGTGAATAAAGATGCTGACAGCTAATAGCTGTGAGAAGAGACATAGGCATAGTTTAGGATTCTCAGGCTTTGGACCAGAGAAGACCACAAGGAGGAAAAAGAAGATGAAGTGAGGAGAAAGTGCCATGGGGTAAGAATCTTAAAATAATGGCCATGTGGGTTGGCTAATTGAATTTAAGAGTAGCCCAGACAAAACACGGCAAATTATATAATGGGATTGTTGGCTGGGAAATAGACATAATGGCATAGAGGACAGATATCTGCCCAGCTTTTGTGATGATTAAGGCTTATCATAAATATAAAGGTTGTATGTGTCTTTTATCCGGGAACTAAATGGTCAAAGGCAGGGTAACTCATTGTGATGGTTTGTATATTCTTGGACCAGGGAGTGGCACCATTTGGAGGTGTGGCCTTGTTGGAATAGGTGTGACCTGGTTGGAGTAGGTGTGTCACTGTGGGTGTGGGCATAAGATCCTCACCCTAGTTGCCTGGAAGTCAGTCTCCCACTATCAGCCTTTGGATGAAGATGTAGAACTCTCAGCTCTGTCTACGCCATGCCTGCCAGGATACTGCCATGCTCCCTCCTTGATGATAATGAACTGAACCTCTGAACCTGTAAGCCAGCCCCAAATAAATGTGGTTTTTATAAGACTTGCCTTGGACATGGTGTCTGTTCACGGCAGTAAAACCCTAACTAAGACACCCAGATTGAGATCAAATATTTCTACAACCCTTTTCTCCCAGATTTAGAGTTTATGGCCTAATCTGCAAGGTGGTGGTATCAGAATGTGGGGCCTTTGGGAGGTAATTTAAGTCTCCAGACACCTAATCCCTCTCCTCTCTTTCCCTCCCTCCCCACTACTCCAATTCAACAAGAAAACATCCACCTCCAACCCTGTGGATGTCATTACTCTGATCTCAGACTTTAGCTCCAGAACATAAGAAATAAATGTTTAATTGTGTTTATACAGTGCAGAACATCACCCTGTAGTATTATAGCAGAGTGAACTGCTAGCATGACATCCATGACTTCAGGCTGTCAAACTACACAGGAATCTGATGGCTGCTGGGAGCTTCAGTGCCCACTCTGGAGTATAGAGTATGATGCTGTAGAACCTTTTTGGTTTCCATTTGAATATTATTTAGTGTAATTTTTTATGGTGCTAGAGATTGAACACAGTCTAGGCACATACTCTACCACTGAGCTGTACCCCAAACTCTGTTATGTTTGTTTTGGACTTTGAACCATGTGAATAATATAATATTACCTATTCAAAAATAAAGTATTAGCCAGATATGGTGTCACATGCCTGTAAGTCTAGCTACCTGGGAGGTTGAAACAGGAGAGTTGAAAGTTTGAGGCTAGACAGGATTATTTACCAAGACTGAAAAATTCGTACTAGGGGAGGGGATAGCGAGAAGCCCTGTGTTTAGTCTGCAGTATTGTAAAACAGACAGACAGACTAACAAAAACAAAACAAAAGAAAAAGTATATACCTGTCTCAAGTCAGATGATATAGACAGTATATTAAGAAAAAGTTGAAAACCAGGCATTGTGATGCACACCTTTAATCAAAGAAAAGCAAAGGACCAGAGGTAGGCAGGTCTCTGTAAGTTCTCGGTTGCAGTGATAGCCAGGCTTTAAAAGGCTGTTAATTACTCCCTGCTTATGTCTTCCACTCGCACTGCCTGAGAAAAGCCTCCTTAACAGCTCTTTCTGTGGTCAGACATGGGTGTACAGAACACATCTAAATTTTCGTCTAAAAACAAGGAACGAGAGGTGGGATTAATTCATTACTGTGCAGCTTGCTTTCCCTAACGGTCAACAAAACACCCTCTTCCAGGCCGAGACAATACATCAAACCTTGGCTCTCATTTCGTTTTCTGTAGCAAAAGCATGCACTCTATTGATGTGCCAAGTTCACTTAAGAAGCCCTTCACTTGGAGCACTGTTCAGCAGTCTCTAGGGTCATTGTGTGCGTGCACCCCTGACTGCTGGGATGGACAATTCATTCATCACAATGAACCTTCTAAGCTGATTTCAGATCCCCTATGTCAGTTATCTGCGCTGGATAAGGCTGGGACACCTCCCGTGTCTGAAGCAGTGGTATGAGCCAAATAGAGAGCTGACTTTTTTGAAACAATTTTATTCATTCTTCTCATATACATTATATCCTTCCACTACATCTGCCTTCCCAGGCCATCCTGGAATATCAAACAAAAACTACATAGCAAGTTACAATAAGACTAGGCACATTCCCTTATAGCATGGCTGGATAAGGCAAGCTAGTAGGAAGAAAATGGTCTCAAGAGCAGGCCAAAAAAGTCAGGGTTATACCCATTGCGCTGTTAGGAGTCCTATAAAACCACCAAGCTACCCAGCCATGACATATATGTAGAGGGCATAGGTCAGACCCACAAAGGCTCCCCGATTGTCAAGTTAGTCTCTGTGAGCTCCTATGAAGCCTGCTTAGTTGATTCTGTGGGCTGAGTTCTTGTGGTGTCTTCAACCATTCTGGCTTCTATAATCCTTCCTCCCCTTCTTCCTCGGGGTTCCCTGAGCTCTGCCTGATGCTTGGCGGTGGGTCTTTGCATCTGCTCCCATTAGTTGCTAGAAGAAGCCTCTTTGCTGACGACTGGGCTAGGCACTGACCTATGAGTATAGCAGAAAATCATTAGAAATAATTTCAGTGACTTTTTTTTTTTAAATTTTGCCAGTTGTGTTTGGTTCTATCCTAGGTCTCTGGTTCCTGGCCCTCCAGGAAGTGTCCGGCGTGGGCTTCCTGTCGTGGCTTGGCTCACTGCACTTGGTTTCCACAGCATCCCCTAAATGCCCTCCAACTCTAGTTGCCTCTACCAATACTCTCTCCCTCCATCCACCCTACCCCTCCTGTTCCCATCCCCACCCTCCTCCTCACACATCGGTAGCGGGAGACTTCAATACCCACATCCCACCAATGGAAAGGTCATTGGACAGGAACTAAACAGAGAAATATGGGCGAGAGCTGCCTTTCAGTACAGCTTTGCCACTGAGCAACTCATTGTGTAACTTTCGGCAAGTCTCTGCCTGCCTCTGGGTCTTAGTCCATCCCAGAGTCAAAGGAGAACTCCATGAGATGATCTCTGTGCTTTAAGATCCTGGAGGGATTGAAAGTGCTATAAGGAGACACTTGTGCCACTAACTGTTGCCGACTGAGTGCTGGTAGGGCACTTCATAAGTACTCACTGGACAAAAGAATGAATGGATGCTTTGCTGATGTCATTGGGCTTGATCGCACCACAGCTGTACAAACTTCTGCTTCCTGCCCTTCTACATCACCCTACGTCCCACTTCTGAAATATCACTGCCCTTGACCTTTGAATCTTGTGATCATATGACCTTTACCACATCCACTGATACTCACGTGATGCAAGCCTCACTGCTAATGGATCTTTTATATATTACGGGAGAGCTCTAATCTTAGCACCATCGTTTGCTCCCTGCCTGGACTTGGGCAAGTTGCCAGAGCCTATTTCCTCCTGTATAAATAGGAGCGAAGGGTCAAGACATGCATGCATGAGTGCTCTGAGGTACTTGCCCAGGGCTTGGTGGGTGATGGGTGCTTAATAGATGGTTGCAGGTGTAGTCTGAAGTGGCATCCCTTATGCGGTGGTCATTCAGGCCTGCAAGTGTGGTGGCATCTGTTAGCTGTGACGCCAGCCTGCATGTGGGGGCGAGTCAAAGCTGTATGATCAATGGGCCTCAGTCTTTTAGGAACAACTCATCAAGACTCCCAGAAACATTCAGAATGGAACCCTCTCAAAATGAGTAACTGTATTATTGCAAGACATGATTCTTGGCTTTTCCTGACTAGTTACTGGATTAACACACACACACATTAACACACACACACACACACACACACACACACACACACACACACACAGTACATGTACACACACACACACACACACACACACACTCACACACATTGTACATATATACACATGCACTCGCCGGGCAGTGATGGCACATGCCTTTAATCCCAGCAGTTGGGAGGCAGAGGCAGGTGAATTTCTGAGTTCGAGGCCAGCCTGGTTTACAGAGTGAGTTCAAAGACAGCCAGAGCTACACAGAGAAACCCTGTCTCAAAAAAACAAACACCCCCCCAAAACAAAACAACCCACCCCCAAAAACAAAACAAAAAAACAGAACAAAACCCATACCCATACTCACAAACATTGTACATGTATACACACATTGTATACACACACACACACACACACACACACACACACGCACACACATTGTACATGTATACACACATTGTACATATACACAGACTCACATACATTGTACATGCACACACACACACACACACACACACACACACACACACACACGGGTAATTTGAATCCAGAGTTTCACACATTTGGCTTAGTTCCCGTGTTTCTTATTCCAAATTTCCAAATGCCTCAACCATCCATGTATCTTACGGTTAGGTTTGGAAGGCGACTGCCTTGGAAGCTGTGGAGGATTGAAGCAGTTAAGAAGGACAGGAAGTAGTGGAAAGCCTTGCTTTCATTTTCTTTCATCTCTTCATATCTAATCCTATTAACGCAGAGAATGCCGTGAATATGGTCATTGTGCAGAGAAGGAAATGCAAAGAATTATTCGCCTCAGAAAAACAAATGAAGTAAAGCCTCTTACACACAGCGGATAGGAGACGAAACCAAGCAGCTTAAATCACAGTCAATTTATGCTCCATATTCAGTGAGATGTTCTGCAGGAGAGCTGAGCTGGGTGTGTTAGGCTGGATCTAGGGATTTCCGAGATCGATCACCAAGTGCTTTCTTGTAGTACTGATGTCATCATTTCATCTCTCACAAGGGTCCCTCTAGCAGCCCCCTTTCGTCATGGCAGCCAAAGGCATCCCGTTTACCTACAGCAGTGCCACTTCTGAAGGTGTTTCTTTAAACCCCAGGATTGGTTGTTCCTCTCTTCATGGCTTGTCAAGATCATGACCCCTTTCCTGAGACAATCCTTGTTGTTAAGAAGTTTGTTTGAAACCAATCGGTGCCAAGATTTAGAGAAGAGACTAAGATCAACTCCACCAAAAATAACAAGGTTGCCTTTCTATTAGAGCGATCTGGGATAGTCCTAGGAAGGGAAATAGGGACTACAGTAGGCAATGTGTTGTACCACGTGTGCATGGACCAACTAATTTAATCCTAAGAAGAGCCTGTTGGGGGCTGGAGAGATAGCTTGGCAGATAAGAGCACTGACTGTTCTTCCAGAAGTCCTGAGTTCAATTCCCAGCAATCACGTGTTGGCGTACAACCCTCTGTAATGGGATCTGGTGCCCTCTCTCTGGTGTGTCTGAAAACAGTGACTGTATATTCACATACATACATAAATAAATATAAAAAGGAAAAAAAAGAGCCCCTTGAGACCTGCTATTTTAATAATCTTTTGCATGAAACAGCACAGCATTGTGAAATCTGGTAGGTGTCCACCCTGGCTCCCATGGGCCTAGACAGTGCAGTTCCCGGTAACAACACCAAGTCATGGTGTTTACCCTACACAGGTGGCACCCTCTCTCTAAGAGGTTCTGGTCCATAAAACCATTTCCCTAATACTCTGTGCTAGAAATGATAGATGCTTTCAGAAGAAAATGACGCTGGCATCGCTGTGTGCCATCCCATTTAGTTGAAAGCCTTTGGTAGTTTCAGACTGTTTTCATGCTTTTAGAAGCCTGTGGAAAAGACAAAGCAATTTGTGTTTAAAATCACCCCCAGATTGTACTTATCTTTCATCTGTAAATATTTGCTGCTAGAAAGCTCCTAGTCCATCATCTGCAGTGTTTTACCAAGGGCCTGGCCAGTGTTGGGCTTCGCCCTGAAGCTTTGAAGAGGCAGAGCAGAGGAGCCCAGCCTGGGGAGGAGCCTTGTGGGAGGAGCTTGGTGGGACGTGTCTGTGATCTCAACCTCTGATTTCCTTTCTTTCTTTCCCCCTTTTCCTCTTTCCTCCTCTCTCTCTCAAACTAAAATGTCTACCCTTTCTGTAAATTATCATGCATTTTTATTTACTTATTTTTTATTTATTTAATTAAAATTTTTTTCTTATTGAAAATAGGTTTTTTCTATATAATATAGTCTAGTTATTGTTTTCCCTTTCCCTCAATTCTTCTCATCTTTCCTTTTATCCAGCTCCATATCCTGTCTCTCCTTAGAAAGCAAACAGGAATCTAAGTACTGGATTTAATAGGCATAGGAAGAGTGAGCATCCTTGCCTTGTTCCTAATTTTAGTGGATATGCTTTGAGTTTCTCTCTACTTAAATTCATGTTGCCTGTGAGATTGCTGCCAAGTTCCTTTATTATGTCTAAGTATGTCCCTTGTACCTCTCTAGGATGTTTACCATAAAGGGGAGTTAAATTTTATTTCAGGCTACTTCTGTATCTAATGAGGTTTTTGTCTTCCAAACTGTTCACTTGGTGCGTTGCATTTATTGATCTATGTACATTGAACCATCCCTGCATCTCTGAGATGAAGCACACTCAGTCTGGTGCAAACTTTCGTTTGCAAGTATTTTATTGAGAATTTTTACATCTATGTTCATAAGGGAAATTGGTCCATTTTACTCTATCTTTGTTGAGTTTTTGTGAAGTTTGGGTATCAAAGTAACTGTGGCCTCATAAAAAGAAATGAGCAATGTTTCTTCTGTTTCTATTTGTGGAATAATTTGAAGAGTATTGGGGTAACTCTTCTTTGAAAGTCTGGTAGAATTCTGTGTGTGCTAAAACCATCTGGCCCTGGGCTTTCCTTGGTTGGTAGATTTTTAATTACTGCTTGGATTTCACTAGGTCTGTTTAAATTGCTTATCTGGTGTTGATTTAACTCTGATGGGTGGTATGTATCAAGAAAATTATCCATTTCTTTTAGATCTTCCAATTCGGTGGAATATAGGTTTTTAAAGTATGAACTAGTGGTTCTCTGAATGTCTTCTGTGTCTGTCGTGATGTTCTTCTTTTTGTCTCTAACTTTGTTAATTTCGATCTCCTCTCTCTACCTTTTAGTTAATTTGGCTAAGAGTTTCTCAATCTTACTGATTTTTCTCAAAGAAACACCTCTTTGTTTCATTAATTCTTTGTATCTTTTTTCTATTTTATTGATCTCAACCATGAATTTGATTATTTCTTGCCATCTACTCCTTTGGACTTTCTTTCTTTCTTTCATTCATCCATCCATCCATCTTTCTTTCTTTCTTTCTTTCTTTCTTTCTTTCTTTCTTTCTTTCTTTCTCTCTCTCTCTCTCTCTCTCTCTCTCTCCTTCCTTCCTTCCTTCCTTCCTTCCTTCCTTCCTTCCTTCCTTCCTCCTCCTCCTCCTCCTCCCCCTCTTTGTTCTAAGGCTTTCAGTCGTGCTGTTAAATTACTGGGATCTCTCATTGCTGCCCCCCCTTCTTTATGTAGGTATTTAGTGCTAGGCACGTGCCTCTTAGAACCAACTTCATTGTGTCCCATAACTTTGGGTATGTTGTCTTTTCATTTTCAGTAAGTTCTAGAAAGTCTTTCCACTTTCGGGCTTGATTCATTTCTCACTCAATAGTGAGTGGTCTAGATCCCATGAATTAGTAAGCTTTCTGTTGTGTCTGCAGTGGTTGATATCCAGCTTTAACCCATGGAAGTCAGAAAGGATGCATGGAGTTACTTCAGTTTTCACATCTCTGTTGAGACTTTCTTTGTGTCCAAGTATATTGTCAGTTTAGAAAAAAGTTCCATGAGGTGCTGAGAAAAAAAGGTTTATTCTTTTGTATTTGGGTGAAATAGTCTGTAAATATCTGTTAGGGCCATTTGGTTTGTGGCACCAGTTAGCTCCAATAGCATTTATTTGAATGATCTACTGGTGAGAATGGGATTTTGAATGCCCCCCACCCCCACCACTCATTGTGTGAAGGTCAATATGTGATTTAAGCTGTAGTTGTGTTTCTTTTAGGGACAGCTTTTAGTATTCTTTCTTCGTTCTGTACATTAAGTGTTTTGATTATTATGTTCTGTGGGGCATAATTCCTTTTCTGGCCCAGTGTGTGTGGTGCTCTGAATGCTTCTTCTACCTTGATCGGCATTTCTTTCCTTTTTTAGGTTGGAGAGTTTTTCTTATAAGATTTTTGTTGAGAATATTTTCTGTGCCTTTGGCCTTGTATTCTTCTTCCTCTGTTCTCATTATTCATCAATTTTGTCTGTTCATACAGTCCCAGATTCCTGGATGCTTTGTGCCTGAAATATATATATATATATATATATATATATATATAATTCAACAGCTTCTTTGACAGAGTTATCTATTTCTTCTATCTTGTCTTCAGTGACTGAGATTCTCTCTTCCATTTCTTGTATTCTGTTGGTAAGGCTTGTCTCTAAGTTTTCCATTGGGGTTCTTAAAATTTTTATTTTCAGTTTTCCCTCAGTTTGGGGTTTCTTTGTTGTTTCCCTTTCCACTTGCAAGTCTTGAACCGTTTTGTTCATGTCTCTCCCCTGTTTGCTCGTGTTTTATAGATTTCTTTGATGGATTAATTAGTTTCCTTTCTGAGGACTTCTAACATATTGATAAAGGCTATTTTGAAGTCCTTGTCTTGCGCTCCCTTCAGTACTGTATTACTTAAGGCCTACTGAAGTCTGCCCGCTGGACTGTAATGAAGACACAATGTCCTGGTTGTCATTGATCGTGTTTTTACATTGGTGTCTAGGCATCTGGGTTTGGGAAGACTGTAATTCTAGTTGCTGATATCAAGAATTTTATCTAGAATATCTGGTCTTTGTTAGGTGAGTGTTCTGTTCATTATTATTATTATTACTATTATTATTATTATTATTCCCTCTGTGGTTCTTAGGAGAGTGTGGATGCTGTGTGTTGTCTGAGATCCTGCCACATGTGGCCACTGCAGGTTCCAAATAGAATGTGTTTCTTCATATTGGGAGCTGACACTAGGGCTTCAGATGTGCTAGAAGAGATCCACAGGAGGATGGAAAGTAGGGTGTGCCATCAGGATCTGGTTAGTCCTCAGGGATGGAGGCAGGGAGGGGGGAGAGCCCACAGTTGGTAGTCTGCTACAGAGCTGACGATGAGACTGGGACATTGGAGTTGGAGCAGAGGAGCCTGAGTGAAGATCTGGAGATCTCCATTTTGCTTCCCCACCCTGCCTGTTTCCCTGACAGCTTGCCAGGTTCCTAAAAGCAGGATCCTAGGGAATGTCTATGGGAATTGGCTGCCGAGACAAAGGGCTGAGGTGGTGAGGGAGCCTGTGGGAGATTGGCTTGGTGCTGGAGGTGGAGGGGAAGGGGAAGGCACAGCGGATGGTCTGCAACAGACATGGAGAACTGGGTTTGGAGGAGAGAAGAGAGAGTGAAAAAAAATCTGTTTATTAGCATAGAAAATAGGGTCGAAAGCTAAGAAAGAGCTTTCTTATTTCTATCTACTGCCAGTCTACAAATAGCTACTCTTAACTAGTTTTTTTTTTTTTTTTTTTTTTTTGGTGTGTTTGATGTCTTCAAGGCTTCCCCGCCCACAAAGACATTAAATGACAACCACAGCCTTTTGTAATTCCTTTAAAATGTATATTTAGGGAGGCTGGCTCAGCCGTGAAGATCACTTGTTGCTCTGACAGAAGACCCCGGGTTCGATTCCCAGAACCCACATGGTGGAGCACATGTAATTCCAGTTCCAAAGGACGAGGACCATCAGCCCTTTTCTGACCTTCAAGGGTACCAGGCATGCTTGCAGAGCATCTACAAACATGTAGGCAAAATACTCACGCACAGAAGGTAAATCTATATGGTGTGAGTAGTTTTGAGTATGTGTATGAGTATTTGTGAGTATGTGTGTGAGCTTGCTCAGCGGTTAAGAGCACTTTAGTGTCCTTATGGAGTACCTGAGCTCGGTTGCCCACACCCTGTGTGAAGTGGCTAACAACTGTCTAAAACTCCAGCTTTTGGCTTTGTCCTTTTGGCGTATGGTGGACCAGGCATTACACTCGGCATTTTGTTGACTTTAAGATCAATGTAATCGTCAGTGGAACTGTGCCAGGTTAGGTGTTCTTGATTTTATTGGAAGAGTCACTTAAGGGATTGAGCTGCTTTGTCTCAGCTGGAGCCTAAGGCCTGGGTATTTAGACTACTCTCTGTTGCGTTTACACGTGTGTAAATCCGTTAGCAAGAACAACTGTGCGCGAATGAAAAGTTAAGAAGGCTGTACGCAGCCGTCGGCTGATAGGCACCCACTCTAACCCCAGCAGAAGCTACAGATTTGGCTTTGAACTTCCTGGGTTCAAGAGCCTGAAGTGTATCAGCTGCTGTGTAGGCTGGAGATACAAGCTTCATCATGACGCTTGGTGGTGTTTTTCCGAGCTGTCTCTCTCACAGTTTCCATGTACAAGACTGACGAGTCTGAGGACTCCCTAATGGTGGCGTCTTCCCCACTGTGACTGGGGTGTGCCTGAGAACCGTCTCTCCGGTTGTACATTTGCATACTTTTGAACTGTGACATTTCAAGTGTCCTTATGCTTCCTCCTTCCTCAGAACAGGTGACAAAACTCTGACTTAAACATGGATCTAGGTACCAACACCAGGGACTCTGGGAACTGGGTGCATAGCTTTTCAGGGCTCACAGTGGGTGTGTGGAGGTGTGTGTGTGTGTGGGGAAGTTGCTTCGAAAATTCAAAAGGGAAACTACAGAATGAAAACTGAACAACGTGTAGTCAAATGCGTCTGCAGTGTGGCTTCAGAACTCCGCACTGAGCGCCAGCTTTCTTCCTGGTCCTGATATTTGCAAGTATCAGATAATACAGTGCTGTGTGAAATTGAGAATGGCCGGTTTACAATACTGACTGTGGGATGTGTGTGTGTTTCGTGATGTCTAATACAATGCAGAACTGGGGGCTGAGAACTGGGGGCTGAATAGGAGGTGAGATATTTGGAAGGAGTTGTGATACTAGGAATCAAAACAAAAACCACGCAGGGCTCGAAAGATGTTGAGTGGAATTGATGGGACAAGTTCAGGGATCAGTCAAGATTCAACATGTCAAAGTTGAAGATGGCTGGGGACTTTGGTACCCTGGGTGAGAAATATGAACTAACACAGAGTCTCTCTCTCTCTCTCTCTCTCTCTCTCTCTGAGAGATGCTTTCTCTGTATAGCCCGGGCTGTCCTTGAACTCGATCTTTGGACAGGCTGGCCTCAAACTCAGAAATCCGCCTGCCTCTGCCTCCCAAGTGCTGGGATTAAAGGCGTGCGCCACCACCCACTGGTTGGTATGAACTCTTAACTAGCACAGAGCCATTCTTGCAACCCCCCACAATGGCATTTAGTTAGACTGGGGCTCTGAACCAAGAAAGCTAGTGAGTATTCTTGCATGGATGGCCTCCTACGCATGCAGCAGTTCTCCCAGCCCCTCCAGACTCACCCTCTAAGTTGTTAACTTGTCTCAGCTTCTGTCTTCTCTTTCTTTCTAGGTGTTAGAAATAGCCATGTGGTAGGGATCAAATGACACACAGGTGTGTAGCGCTCTGCCTGGTGTGTATCATAAGTTCCACAAATGATAGTTAGGCTTGTCATTTTGCCTTGTACCCCTCCCCCCCGTGTTACAATTTTTATAGTGGAATGAGGAGGCTCAATTCACATTTCATATATGAAAGCCTGTTTCTTGCTTTTAGTCTCTGCTTCCGGTGGCAAAAGGAAGGCGATGGGAAACCCGTGCAGCTAGCAGCAAAGAGTTACACATCTGGCTCTGAGCGTCCTCCTGACTGCTTCTGAAAGCCACAGTGAAGGAACCTAGGTGTTGAGAAGGAGACACTGGGTTGCAGGAGTTAGCAATGTCAAGCCGGGTAGTGGAACCATCAGCAGACACTGGCCAGGCTAGAGCTCCCACCGATGATTCCATTTAAATCCGTGTCTGTCCACTCCCCAGCCCCCGCTCCCAATGGCTCCAAATGGTTTCAGCATTTTTAAAATAAGGTTGTCACTGACATGCCGTAGCTTTTGGCCTTTTATAGACAGCTTCACAAGTAGGTCTCTTCTACCTTAACTTTCTGGTTACCAGGATGCTTCATCTCTTCCATACACCCAGGATTTCAGGGAATGCTAAATTTGGCTTAGAGTCTACTCCGATACCTGGAGCTATGCCTCTACTACACCAAGGAAGCCCCTTTCCAGGGTGTAGAACTCCATGAGTGGGGGTATGAGGTAACATATGGGGACATTAGAGACCTGGAGACAACACACATCCTTTCTAACCCCAGCTCTGCTAATTTCGGGGTGACCATGGGCAAGCATCTTTTAGATCCCCCATTTCCTTACTTATAGCCCAGGGATTAAGAATAGTAACTACATGTGTGTGTGTGTGTGTTGTTGTGGTGGTGAGGATTAAATAGGGCGTTGTGTCTGACTTTCAATGATGCTCAACAAATATTTCCTTTCCAAAAAGCTAGGTGTAAGAGAAGTTTAAACAAAGTGTTACTACCCCAGCAAGATGAGCAATGGTTACCATCTGGAGAGTTCAGGGCAGCAACCATCTTGACCTGTCTCTTTTCTGCCTGTGGGTAATTTCCCAGGGTGGCTATTTTTATTTATCTTGACTGGGAATTTGAACTTTGTCATTGCACATTCCAAAGACCCTGTAAGGGTTTTCTGACTTGGGGATACAAGCAGCGAAGGGTACCCACGGAAGGATTCTGTGACCTCAGGCAAGACCCCTAACCACACCAAAGATTAAAACCCTGGAGTCGGGAAAGATCTTGTTTGTGAAGCACTTGTTAGAGTGCCTGCCTGCCGTCTGGTGGGACCTCATTAAAATGTAGAGGTTGCTGCTGCCATCAACAGAGACAGGGACTGCCCTTCTGCAGATGGATGCTTGGGAACGAATGGATTTCTGAGCGTCCTTCCTGCCTGCCAGGTCCACATTCACTTTAAGCTGTCAGTTCGTAGTTGAAAGCACCTCTTTGTTCCCCTGCGGAGCCAATCCAGGACCGTGTGTCTGAAGCTAGGCACAAATCTTTCCCCTCAATCCCCTCCCTGCCTCCTGCCCCTCTCCAGAGGCCAATTCTTTCTCTTTTAAAATACCCGGACACAGGCTACTCTATCTATCTATCTATCTATCTATCTATCTATCTATCTATCTATCTATCTATCTATCCATCCGAATGTTAAATTGAGGTTTTTGGTCGAAACTCTGCCTACGCCTACTTGAAAAGCCAACAGGCTCGTTGGGCAGCCGACAAAGCTCTCGGGATTTCCCCACAGGCTAGGGAGAGTACAGACAGGAAGCCAGGGACCCAGCGCCTGACCAGCACTTCCTCAGGGGAGGCTGGAGCTTACTCCGTCTTGCAACGAACTCTCTAGAACGTGCAGGCTATTCTAGCTGTAGTCAGCAGCCCGCCTGGTTAAGAGAGGGTCCCTGCGGGCATCTGCATGGGTCTAGACTCTGCTGGCTTTAAGGTGGGAGCTGCTGGCTTCTGCCCTAAGATGCTGACACAGCCTGGCTGGGCTGGAACCTTCTATTCCGGCTCAGCCGCTTCCTCCCTAGCTGCCACGAGGAGGGAATTGAGAAGGGACTTTCCAGAGAGAGTTAGCTCGCTGGGTGCGGAATGGAATAAAAGCATATGCAAATTGGCCTGTGAGTTCCTTCCTCTGCCCCAGTGAGCCAAGAGAAAGATGCTCTTCTGGAAGGCTCTTGGCATCTCTCTTCTCTCCCTGGATGGCGGCAGCGGGGGTCCATTGGAGTGGTAAAACCAGCCAGGCAGCCACAGCAAGGGGGTGGGTGCTGCGGAAGCAGCAAAATGAGGAGGGGTGGGGAGAAGAAGGAAAGCCACATTGGAAAAGATAGGTAAACTGGGATTTGAGCACACGGAGAATTGGGGTTAGAAAAATAGTCCTTGCCAGCTGATTTACTATGCACCTATCTGTTGTCTGAGAGTCAGCCAGCTTTTGTACAGTGGATTATTGCAGAGCGAATGGCGCATTAAAGATATAATCAAGATGTTCAATGCTTAGTGAGTGACACTAGAGTTAAAGTAGGTGAGACTTTTGTCATGGGCTGTAAATATAAAAATGTCAGTGGCTTAGAAATATTTCCAGTAATATAGTTAAAGCATGGGTCTATTTCTGAAAGGAAGATAATTTTAGCCTTTTGTAACTTTCGGGTGGGATGGCAATATGGGTGATACAGTAAGGTGCTTCCTTAAATCCTGGTATTGTGGCTCCTATCTGGCAAGTCATCAATTTTCTTTTAGTGACAGTAATAAAAAATATTACATTGTCCAATATGGAGTGTAGGGGGTGCATGGGAATTATGACATACAACTTTGTTTATTGTATGGCTGTTCTTGGTTTCCTTCAGTCTTGTCTGTAGAAGGAATTTTTTATCTTTCAAAAGCATTGTTTTCTGTTAAACTTGACTTGTATTTTAATTGACATTAATGTAAATTTTCTCTCATGAAACCCATGGGCCTCAGAATTATTTATTACAGTGCTTTCTTCACATTTGAGGTATTTCCAGTCAATATTGTTTTATTCATCTGTTCCTATTCAACTTTGCTTTTTGTCTCAGCCTTTTCTGGTTGCTGATATTTTGTTCTCTAGTTCCTGGTATTGTATTGCACTTTTGAGCAGAATCAACGTTATTGTTATTATTAATTATTATTAATAATATTATTAATCTCACTCCTGTCCTTATTCACTGCTTGCGTTGGATAAGCACCTAGAATCCTGTGTGGAAACTCAGAGGGAGTAACGGAGGTTGAATCTCTGGCTGGGGTCTGCTCAGACTGCATTTGCTTGTGTTGTTGGAGGTTAAGGGATTCAGATACTAGAAGGAAAGCCCAGGCAGGGGATGGCATGAGAAGTTACTGGAGTTTCTGGTGTTACACCTTTGGTCCTCTTAGCTCTGGGTCCCTAATCTCCACTTTCTCTAAGGCACTTGTATATGTGTGTGAGTGTGTGTATGTGTGTGTGTGTGAGTGTGTGAGTGTGTGACTGTGTGTGTGTGCGAGTTTGAGTGTGTGTGTATGTGTGTGTGAGTGTGTGTGTGTGAGTGTGTGTGTTTGTGAGTGTGTGAGTGTGTGTGTGTGTGTTTGTGTGTGTACTTCCTTAGCTCGGGCTTAGTATTGTTTCTTCTGACTGTCAGCAGTTTGTGTTATTGGGTGTGGTTCCTAAGAGCCAGCTTTGGGCACTTTTTAAATTGTGATAATGATGCCCCTCTCAGATTGTTCTAGAATCTGGCAACATTTTCTTATTTGGCCTCCGCTTCAATCCCAGTTAATCAGAAATTTGTCTTAATAACGTATGGTACATGTTTATAATTTACAATTTGTAAAGCAATTCTATATGTTTTTTTTTTTTTATAACCCATGAAATCTGGAAGGTTAAGAGTGGCAGTAAAATTGTCACATCATTGAGAACTTATTAAATATTTGTTGCTTGAATGAAACATACCCATTTGATTGCTAAGGAACTGGAGACTTACATAGATCAAGCTGTCTACCCAAGGCCTCATTTTGCAGTAGGGACTCCAACTCATACTTGATTTTACCATGTCACGCTGGCTCAGATAGTGTCTATACTACACACACAGACACAGACACACATACACACACACACACACACACACACACACACACACACACACATACACAAACACATGGCATTTTACCCTGTAGCCCAGGCTGGCCTCAAACTCACGGCATTCTTTTAACCTTAGCTTCCCCGTTATTCAGTAGCAGATTCGAGCCACTAGGCCTGGTTTTCTAATCACTATTTGCTATTCATTGTGCAGAAAGGTAGTTTTTGATTCTGTAAGAGAAGACTATGGTAAAGTCATCTGTATGTTCCACTAGCCATCTGGCTACCATCCTTCTACAGATCAGTTAAGTCAACAGAATAAGGTCTCAAGGCCAAGAAAGCAAATTAGAGAAAAGAAAGGCAGACTGGCCACAAACCCTTTCTGGGGTGTGAGGGGCTCAGAGACATAACAGCTTTTATATGGACGAAAGCTACATGCCAACCAAGGCTTCCTTACTGAGTTCTCTCTCTTTCCAGAATTTATGTAGAACAGGCTGGCCTTGAACTCACGAAGATCTGCCTGCTGCTGCTTCCTGAGCACACCGATTAAAGGCGTGCACCACTACATCTGATTAGATATATTTCTCTTTTTTAATTTTTTCTGAACATCAAACTGGTCCCTGTTCTATTAGGGTTTGCTCCTTCATTTCTGTCTGTGGGCATCACTAGGGATCGAACTCACAGCTGTTCCACATTCATAAATGCTAAGCAAGCACTCTACCACTGAGCTATATCCTGAACCTTTTTCATGTTTTATTTGAGATAGGGTCCTGCTAATTGCCTAGGCTGGCATTAAACATGCTTCATAGCTCAGGTAGGCCTTGAATTTGTGAATCCCCTGCCTCAAGCCTCCCAAGTAGCGAGAATTACAGTTTATTTAGGATTGGGAATCGAACCCAGGGTCTCATGAATACTAGTCAATTATCCTACCACTGAGCCAGCTCCCGGGCTTTTGTGTTTGTTTTAGGTGAACACACTGCCTTCCAGGGAGTTAATTTACATGCTTCACATTACGTTAATGACACAATAAAGTCTACTTTCCTTAGATTGGGGAGATGTCACTACTCAGTCTGTATTCTTTAAAACCAAAGAAAGATTATTTCCAAGTGAATGTCTTGACCGTCTAGGTGGGGCTTTCTAGCAATGGGATTGTGGGTTTTGGGTTCAAACAATTACAAAGGAGTAGTCTTCGACCATGGGGGGTACTCCATCTGAGCAGTGGCAAAGGGACTTGTCTACCACTTGGTACGGGACGTTTTTAGGTTCTTTATTGTGCTAAAATCCCATTTCCTTAGACGGATAGCTACCTAGATCTGGTCCTCGGTAGAGTGAAGCCTCAGGTTCATGGCGGAAACAAATTGGCTGTCTTAAACTTGTAATACGTTTTGGAGGTTTGAGCGTGAGCTTCAGAGGCCGCAGAGGAAGCTAGCTTCAGAGATTCAACAATGGCAGTGGATAGCCTTGTTTCTTTGGGCCATTGGGTGGGTCAAGAAGTGTTACTATTTCAGGGCAGCCTAATATTCAGGGGTCAGCAGTGTTATGAACTTATGAACAATGTCACTAGTTGTTCCCACTGCTGGAGAAAATGTCACTCATATTAGCCCAGGCATTAAAATCAAAAGAATAAAGTTCTGTTGTAGCAGAATTAGACTCTTAGGCAGCATGTCTGGGCTCACGTTCAGTTCCTATCACCAGAGAGTCTTCAGAAAGCTACGCCAGCAGCAGAGAGAAGGAAAGACTACTCTAAGCTAATTGGGGAGAAGTATCAGTGGGATTCTGTCAAGGGCTTGTCTTTTTGACTTCTGTAGCCTGTTATTCAAAGTTCTGTCTGTGAAGTTTCTCCTAGAGGAGAGTTGCACAAACAGTTGCATTCTTTTTTTTTTTTTTGACTGAGATGAACTTCTTTGCGTGTGTCTGTGTTGCTACAAAGGGCGTCTCAAGCCTGTCTTGGTGCTCTTGACGCTTTTCGAGTCTCACCCAAAACGGCCTTCTTTAAGGATTACTTTGGAATTGTTTATTTGGTGTGTGTGTACGTTTGTGTGTGTATCTGTGTGTGCCTGGATGTTCATGTATGTGCATGTGTGTTCCTCTGCCGTGTGTGTGTGATATGACTGTCAATACCGGTTGCAGTCATTGCCAGTGTCCTCAGTTGAGAACAACAGCTCTGGGGGATTCTTGCTAGAACCTGCACCATGGCTCTCCTGTTTACTGAGAGCATGTCTCCATTGCCTCCCAAGGTAAAGATGGTAATAGTGCCTATCTCATGTGGCTTGGGGACCTCAGCTAATGTACCTGAGAACACATCAGATGTGCCAAGCAGATGTGGCAGGACGGACCAGGGTAACTTTAGCATTCACCCTCGCTTGTAGTGCCCCCTCACTCCTGGTACTCGTGTGGACTTTCCCTTCTCACCCACTCCCTCCCCCTCATGCGTTTAAATCACAATGATGGTCACCCCAAATAGCAAGTCTATGTAATGAAGTTCAGCTCTCCTTCCAGAGCTCCACAGCCGCCAATTAATCAGCTCCCATGATAAACTCATCAAAAATGAGCATGGATTTTATTTGCGGCTACAGAAATGGTAATTCCAGTTAGTTAACGGGTCTTTACGTGATAAGCTGGCTCCGTGGAATAGCAGAAAGGCCCAGAAGTGACTCTGTAGTAAGACGGTAATGCCGGTGTGGGGGAGATAGAAATGTGAAGCCTGAGGATTTGCTTGTTTCATTAACTTGATAGTTTGGGGGAACTAAACAATAGTTCCTTCATTTGTTGTTAAAATCCACCGACCTATTCGATTGTGGGAAGGGGTTTGCGGCGGTAGTCCTCATTCCCCAGCAAGCGTGTTACTTAGGGCCCGGTTTTATTTTCTCTCTGTAACAGTGGATTTTGAGAAGCCGTGTTTGTGGCTAAGACTGAGAAAGAGCCCCTCTGTGTGAGCAGATCTGGCAGAGGATGGCATCCGTCCTCTCCACCTTTGCCCCTAGGGATCAGTTCCAGCACTGGGTGGAACTGGGGATGCAGTTTGGGAAGGGGGGATGGGAGCTCTGTTCTGGGATACTGGTGTTGTGGGGTCAGCTGGACTCATCGTGGACTGCTCAGCCGTCTCAGTTTATCCCTCAGTCAGGGTAAGAGAGTGGCTGTGAGTGTGGGGTCCAGACTTGGTATAGTTAAGTGCCCAGGTGCTGTAGGGCTGTTGAACCTTCCTAAGCCTTGCTTTCCTCACATGACGTGATGCTGATAAGACAGCCTGCCTCATGGCTTTGCTGTGAAATGTGTTAAAATCCATGCAGCCCAGTGGCTGGAACTTAAGTGCTTGATGGTTGTTTGTTATAATGGTATTGTTATTGCATGTTTAGTTGTGTCTGTGAGCCAGAGGTTGTGTGGGGGTCATAGGATGAAGACTCCACTCCAGCCCAATGCACTATTTCTTGTGCTTACAAAGTATCTACTGTCTGGAGATTAGAATGAAAGTATTTCCACTCTGTCAAAGGCTATGAGGCTACAGGGCCAGAGAAACCTTTTGAGCATGCAGCTTGAACATGGATAGAAGTTGTTCCAGGAACTGAGCCTTAACAACCACGGAAGGTTTGACTGGAGACACAGGTAGCACTTTCCACATGGTAGACCGCCACAACAGTGGAAAGAGAGGTAGAACTTGGAGCTTTCCCTCCAGTAAGTTGACATTTATAAACTTGGAAGTGGACAGGTGGGAGGACCAAGGAGAAATGTCTTGGCCACTTTTTTAAGGAAGCGTAGCCTTTAGATAGCGTTTTGTGTCAGGCTTTGCTGCATCCTAGCCGACAAGGCCTAGAACCTAGAGACCTGGAGCCCAGCACAAAGCACACAGTCTAGAACCGTTTGTCCAGTCACTTATGTTTCACAAAGTCTCTCTTTGCTTCAAGAACTCACTTTATAGTTTTAATGGGACTTTGCTTCACGGAAAGAGTTACCAAGATGGAATACCAGAGGACTGCCTTGCTATTTCTTCTCACTGGCAAAGACTTATTGTCTGCGTTTTTAAAATGTTTTCTGGTCTGTTTCAGCTCTCCTCCTAAGGTTCTGTGCAGAGATGTAATGATGTATTTTTGCACACCATTTAATTTTTTCTTTAAAGTAAAAGGATATGTAACTACTTTCTTTTATCCTTCCTTCTTCCCTTTATCTTCCTTCTTCCCTTCCTCCATCTCTCTCTTCCTCTTTCCTTCTTTCTTTCTTTCTTTCTTTCTTTCTTTCTTTCTTTCTTTCTTTTTCCTTCCTTCCTTCCTTCCTTCCTTCCTTCCTTCCTTCCTTCCTTCCTTCCTTCCTCCCTCCCTCCCTTCTTCCCCCTCTCTTTCTTTTTCTTTCTTTCTTTCTTTCTTTCTTTCTTTCTTTCTTTCTTTCTTTCTTTCTTTCTTTCTTCCTTTCTTTCTCTCTCTCTCTCTCTCTCTCTCTCTCTCTCTCTCTCTCTCTCCCCCTCCCTCCCTCCCTCCCTCCCTCCCTTCCTTCCTTTCTTCTTTCCTTCCTTCCTGTTTTAAGAGAAAGTACATAAAATAATTTAGATCCATCTTCTTTACACCATAGGGAAATAAACAGAGATATCGGCATTAATTTACCTTTGAAAGGTTATTAAGCTTGTAACCAAGTTCCCAGTAGTGTCTTTCCTGGAAGCATCACACATGGGAACCCCATTTATTTTTCTAATCATTTAGCAGGAACAAAGGACCAGACATGTGTTTTGGGTGGAAGGTTGGCACATTTATAACAACTTTCAGATTTGTATTTAATTTTCCCCCAGGTACTGGGAAGAACACGCATAAGAAAAAGTCGTGCTATACCTTTGTCATAATAGACCATGACCAAATGATTTCTTTTCACAAGGCAAGTTGTGCCACCACACTTATATAGTAGGGATTCCATCTGAAAAGAGAGGTCAGCACCTCTTTTTATAACCGGTTCGACAGAACTCAGCTTTCCTGGGTTTGGCACCAAGGAACTGCTGACAATGCTCAGAGTGGTTCTGTTGGTCAATTCAAATGACCAATGTGATTAAAGAATCTTCTATTCTTCTTTGGTTTTCCTGGGCTGTCACTACAAATCTCTTGAAGTTTAACAGTGTGACTCACGGCTTAGAGAATGTTCTGGTAAATGGGAAGCAATGGCTGTCTGGTGGCTGACTACATATGGAGACTGGGACCTGGAGGCTGGCGGGTCTGGGGACCATGTGCAAGCTGAAGGGGTCAGGGCTGGAACATGGAAAAGTGCATCATTCAGAAACCTCCCTACTATTGGTGATGCAGGGACGATCACAGGGGCCTGATAAGGCAGTCATTTGATATTGCTCTTCAAAACCAAGCATGCCAGGTAGGCAAAAGGTGGGGAAGTGATTAGAGGCAGGAGAAGACCCCATAGAGGGCAGAGAGAAGGACTTACTGATTATAATGAAAATGAAGGTTACCTGGCCTTGGTAATTCTAGCAACTTGGATGTTGAGGCTGGAGTATTCCTAGCTTAAGGCCATCTTCGACAGCCTAGTGAGATTCTGTCTCAAAATCATTTTAAGAAGGTGGAGGGCTGGGCGTGCAGCTTAGTGGTGGAGCACTTGCCAGGTATGTGGGAGGCCCTGTATTTGATCTCTAGTTCCAGAGAGTGGGGTGGAGTCTCCACCACTGTTGAGAGGAGGGGAGTAAAAAGGGTAGAATCTCAGTCTCACTGTTGGAGATCCTGTCAGAGTTACATTGTAGGATTAGTCGATGGCTATTTAGGACGATTTCATATTTTCTAGCTGTACATCAAGCTGAGCTGGAATACTTGAGTCATGCAGTCAGATCACACTTCTCCCCACATTCTGTAGAGGAGCCCTGAGGTCCCAGGCAAGGCTGGCCGGGATGGTTTGCCCGAGCCTCCCTTGGTCTGCTCTCATCTAGAAGTATGTGGGCCACATCCTATCAGACTTTCCATATTATGCATCTTTCCTTTTGACTGTTTTGTACAGACCACAGTGTACTTACCTCAGGGCATCTCCTTCAGTGTTGGTCTTTGGGAGCCTTGGCTCTTCAGAGCATCTTCAGGCTTTCATTGGAGGCACATATCACGAGTGAACCTGATTGTTGGTATGGCTCTCTGTGAGATCTCACGAGGGTGGGGCAAAGGCCTGGCAGCCTTGGTCTTGCTGCATCCCCAGCATCTGGCCTCACCTCTCCGGTACTCTGTGGGTGAGTGATGAGCCGGTGGAGGTGGAGGGAGAGCTGTCGCTGGATCAATGCGATTGGCTTTTCAAAGTGCATCATGGTCCCCTCCTAGGGCACTTGGCATGCTGTGGGAGGCATCCTACCTGCTCAAGTCTCATATGCTCATAAAGCTGCCAAAGAGAAGGAATTAGATGATACCATCTTTCATCTTTGGAGTCTGGCTCACACAGGAGCTTTGTGAAGGCACACAGGCTGGAAAATAAAAAATGAAATGGGCACAAATGAAGGTGACTCATCTCACTTTGATGCACACCATGGGAATGAGGGTGTAGGAAAATGAATTTAAGAACCCAGGATAGCATTTACTCTGTCTCCTTTCTTGAAAAAAAATTTCTGGACTGTGTCTATGATCCAAGTGTGTTCTAGAAGCTGGAAATAATATTATGGAACCAACACCTACTCCCTACTCCGACATGAAAAAAGTTAAAAGTGAGCTTATAGGGTCAGAACCCCCCCTGGAAATATGAATCATATGATATATCTAGAATATAATTCTTATAATTTAATGATAAAAAGACAAACAGCCCAGTTTAGAAGTTGCAAAATATGTGAATTTTTTTTTTTTGTCTGAACAAAGTAGCTGTGCAAATGCAGTAAATAGATGAAAAGGTGCGCAACCTCATTAGCCACCAGGGAGAGGCAAATCAAAACCACAGTGAGGCACCGCTTTGTACCTGCTGGGAGAACTACAATCAAAAAGTCAGGCCATATAGCAAGGCTGTGGAGAAAGGAACCCCCAGACCCTGGCGGAGGAAATGTCAAATGGTGGAGCAGCTTTAGTGGAGAGTGTGAGAGTTCTCTAAAGAGACATGGATGTAATGGAACCCCACCATCTACTCTGAGTTACAGAGTCAAGAGAAATGACAGCATCTATCAGCACAGAGCTGGGAATGGCCCTAGAAGCATTTGTAGTTGAGATAGAGCAGAGGTGGGCTGGAGAGGGGGCTGTGTTTAAAAGCACAGACTGTTCTTGCAGAGGTGCCAAGTTTGCTCCCCAGAACCCATGTTGGTGGCTCACAACAACTTGTAAATCTAGCTCTAGGGGGACTCTGTAGCCTCCTTTGCCACCTGCATTCATGTACACACACACACACACACACACACACACACACACACACTTACACATACTTAAAATAAACAATAAAAAATAAATATTTAGGAAAAGTGGAAATAATATGTATTTACATGGCCTAGAGGTCGGGTATAGAAGTCAGGAGTAAATGTGATTAGCATGTAGTTTAGGGATGATTAAAACATTCTTAGATTAACTATGGTGGCTATCAAACAACTTCATGGTAATATTGAAAGCCATTGAGTTTTATCCTTTATGAGTAGGTAAATTGTATAGTCGTGAGTTCTATTTCAAAGAAACAGTTACAATTATTTAAAAAAAATTACTTGTTGTTGTAGGGGGGTCTTTTGTTCAGAGACTTACTCTATAATGCTAGTTGGTCTGGAACCCATAATGCTACCCAGGATGACCTTGAACTCACAGAAATCCTCCTGCCTTAACCTCAAGAGTGCTAGGGTTACAGGAATGCTCCATTTTGCCGAGCTGTTGTTTATATACTTTCAAAAAAAAGCACTAGCATGGGCTCTGCCCCTGTGAAAATATAGTCTTGTTTGGGAGATAGTATTTATCAACAATGACATCAAAGGCTCTATCAATTAGTTTATAACTATGAAGGGAAGGATTGAACATGACACAGGAGAATGGCAGGTATCACTGGGGAACGGAGACGAGGTATTAGTGAGGCTATTACACTCAATGATTCTAACAGATGCCTAAATAGCAGTGGCTTGAAAAGGGGAAGGTCCTGCTCTTGCTGACGTGAAGAAATACAGTTTCAAAGATCATCTAGTGCCATGCCCTGCCCTATCATGGGTGGTGCATGGCCCACATTGCATGGTGTGGGTGCAGCTGTACTGTGCGCTCTGTCTCCATGTAGAACTGGGTCACTCTAGGAAATGGGGCCTTTGTGCCAGGAGTGTGTGTACACGGTGTGTGGGGGGGAGGGGTGGTGGGTTCGGTGAACACAGAAGAGACACAGGGTGACAATCCAGTCATCTCTGCTATTGATGGTCTTGCTGAGGAGGTGATTCAGTAGGTGAGAGCCTCAGGAGGAATAGGCGTTGAGGGCAGTTTTCCAGGCCAGGGGCACATGTATGAGGGCACAGTGGGGACGGAAAGACCATCTGTCATGTTCCTGATTGCTTTTGAGAAAATCTTGCTACGTACTTCAGGCTGCCCTTGGACCAGCAGTCCTCTTGATGCACCTTCTTCTTCGCTGGGATTATGGGGTGGCCTCAAACTGACATTTCTCCTGCTGCAGGCTCATGAATGTTGAGATTACAGGCTTGCACCACATGCCCAGCATGTTTAATGATTGCTTATGAACTTGCCTATCTTGTGTCCCAGATCCTTATGCATCAAGAGTGTCCAGTCTGCAGAGGCCGTGCTTTTGGATTTATCAGAGATTTCTCTTGTGTTTTTACAGGGCTGGCAGGATCTGGCCTGGGAGGAAGGCCTCATCTGGAGAGTCTGTGTGTATCCCCAGCTCTGAGAACTGAATTCCATGGGTTATATCAATGTCAGACCTGTGAAATTCAGTTCTTCAGCTGGGATAGCTCTGTCATCACGGACCTGAAGAACACTGGTTGGAACAAACTCTGAAGGCCTTCATAGTCTGCCAAGGAACTTGAAGAGTGGAGAGAGTGGGGTGAAGCGTGGAACTGCTGGCACCGGAGGGAGTCATGTTGGATTGATGTGTGTTCTAATTTCATTTCTGTTGCTCTGATAAAATATCTTGACAAAAACAATTTAGGGGAGAAAGGGTTTATTAGATTATAATTCCAGGTCACAGCTGATCATTATAGGGAAGACAAAGTAGGAACTTGAAGCAGCTCGTCTCATACATCGTCAAGAAGAAAAAGAGAGCCAAACATTGTGGCACATACCTTCACTCCAAGAAATTTGGAAGCAGAGGCAGGTGGCTCTCTGGTAGGCCAGCCTGATGTACAGAGCAAGTTCCAGGCTAGCCAGAGCTATATAGTGAGATTGTGTCTCAACAAAGAGGAAAAAAATAGAGAAAAAATATATATGCTTACTTGTACTTGACCCCCTCTCTACACTTAAAGAGTCTAGGATCACCTGCCTAGGGAATGATGCTGCCTACAGTGGGCTTGGATCTTCCTATGCCAATTAATATAATCAATATATCCATCCACAGATATACATAGGTCAACCTGATCGAGATGATCCCTCACTAACACTCTTTCTAAATGATCCAAGATTGTGTCAGGTTGACAGTGCTAAGCAATATAGTATGGCAATTCCTCCTCCGGTTGGGAAAAGCGAAGCATCCTATAAATAGCCTCACTGAGTGGTTCTTGCTGCTGTGACTCTTGTTTACATTTCCATGATTTAGGATGAGTCAGGTATGAAGGGGACTAAGTGCTATGCATGCTGTTATAGGAGACTCATGGGAAACACCACTTTAATGAAGCTTGAGAGACACAGGATTGCCAAGCAGTGATTTCCCAGTCTCTTTATGGGACCAGATGGAATTAATTGTATGTGGCAATTATCCTTTAGCATGGTCTGCTGAGGTGTTTGGCTGCTTTTTCAGATATGTAGCAAAAAAGGATAAAGAACACATCCTTCTTATAGCCCCTCATCCCTTTTATTTGAACCTGTGCTTTCTTGCCTACTTTAAGCAAACAAGGGGTAGAGTGTTCTTTTGTACCTCCAAACAAGACAAAAGAAGTTGTAATTACACTCCACTGTAACTGACAGTTTCTTCCAGGGATGAGGATTAAGAAGCCTTAGAAAGTCTATTTGGACATATAGTCTATTAAATGATGGGGCTCAGGTCCTTGTAGAGAGGCAATAAAGACCTCTGTCACCAAGCATGTTGGGTCTCTTCTGAGAGTTGGGCTTGATTTGCTGCTGCTGATTATCTGGACTTTATTAAGCTTTTGAATTAGTGGGGAATTAGGAATGTGCCCTGTGCTTTGGGAACTCCTCTTTGACTCATCACTACGTCTTGGTGTCCTGGGATTTCCTTCTTACTCTTGTCTCTGAATGAAAAGAGAGGGAGGTAGCATGAGATGGGGGACTGTACAGCACCCACATGCTCAGTCTTTCAACTGAGGAACGTAGGTGTTTACTGTGCATCGACTCCTAAATCCAGGGCTTTGCCTATACGATCTCAGTGAATCTTACCAAGCCTCATCTCCATAATATAGACACATCAACAAAAGGATTTTTTCCCCTGTTATTATGATAAAATGGCCTGGCAAAAATAATGGTTGATTTTGGCTCACAGTTCAAGGGTATTGTTCATCATGGAGGAAGTCATAGCATGAGAAGCTTGAGAGCTGCTGGCCACATGACCTCGGCAGACAAGCCGTGGAGAGCAGCAGATGCGCACAGCTCACTTTCTCCTTTGCATGAAGTCCAGGACACTACCCAGGGAAGGGTGCCACCCTACTTTATGGTGGCTCTTCTTACATCAATTAACTTAATCACCTCACAGGCATCCTCCAGGGGTAACTCGATCTAAATAACCCCTCCTAGGGATAATTGGAGCTATGTCTTCTAGATAATTTCAGATCTTGTCAAGTTGATACCAAAGAGCTATGGTTGTCAAATTAAAAAATCCGAACCAGACTCAATGGGAAATCTTCAGCCATAGTAGCCAGAGAAGCAAATCTATGCCTTGCTCAGTCATTATCAGAGAAGCTTCCTGTTCCAGAAGATGGAAACAAGTAGAGATCCAGAGCCAGAGTATATGCAGAGAATGAGAGACCGCAGAACACTCAACCTTAAGAGGGACGTCTCCATAAAAATCCCTCCTCTCTGGCTCAGGGAACTTTGCAGAAGAGGAGGCTGAAAAGGTGCAGGAGGCAGAAGGGATGGAGGGCACCAAGAAATCAAGGCCTTCTAGACACAACTGGGCTGGCATACAATGGAATCACAGAGGGCAAGACAGCATGCCTAGGGCCTGCTCAAATGGGGTCCTAGAGCCAAGAGAAGTGGACACATGACCCCAACCCTAACCCAGAAGCTGTCTCAAGTAATAGCTATGCACAGATGAAAAGTTAGTTTTCTCTAAGAGAGTCTTATGGGGAGACAAGCCACTCTCGATCCCCATGCCCAGAAGTAGATGACCAACATACATTCAACAGTTTCTTTTGAGGCTCTTTGTCTTATAATGTTAAGTCAAGGCTTCTTTGGTTTGCTTTAACCTTACAGGTCCTTTGTGTATCTATTATGGCTTCTGGTTTTGTGTGTGTTTGGGATTCCTGTGTGGGTAAACGAGTCTCTGCACCTGTGAGTTTCTTGTGCTTTTTTTTCTTTGGCTCTCTTTATTGTTTGGTTGTTTTGTTTTATTCTGTTTTTGATTAATTTTATTTTATTAACACTTCTTAGATGTCTGTTTGTTTCTTAGGTAGAGTCAGAAAGGGTGTGGAACAGGTTGGGAGGCAGGGCAGTGGGGAAGAACTGAGAGGGGTAGGGGAAGGAAACTATCACTAGAATATATTGTTTTCTAAAGCTGAGCCATGCTCTTCAGATGGAAAAGGGTTGCTTGGTGATCGGTCCCTGGGCTCTACTGATCAAATCAAGGCCTCTCAACCCCCTATGTTCCATTCTGTGCTTATCCGACCCTTAGCCAGTGACTTGTCCTAGAACATTGGCAAATCTCAGCTGCGACCAGAGGTCAGTGTTGACATCCCACAACAAAAAGAGATTTATTGTGTGTAAGCAGAAAAGTCAGGTTACCCCATAGGTTATAGTCTGTTTGATGTGTGATTATAAATTATAGGCAAATTATAAGTTATAAGAGTAAGTATATTGAAAGATGATTGTCAACTTATTAACAGCGACTTTTTCCCCCTAGGGAAAGACTGGAGATTCATTTTTCTTTCTTTGTAATTTTCTTTATTGTTTGACCCTTACTCTGAGCATTTGTAATTAAAATAAACTATTGTAGAAGACTTAATGCGCAGTTGTACTGATTCCAGACAGTATTGGCAGTGAGAGATGGTTGGAGAGGAGTTCCTGGTATGTTGCCTGATGAAAGAGAAATTAACAGGCAATATGTAATATAGTTTTTAAAAAATTTAAAAGATTTATTTATTTTTTTATATGAGTACACCATTGCTCTTTTCCGACGCACCAGAAGAGGGCATCAGACCCCATTAGAGATGGCTGTGAGCTGGGAACTGAACTCAGGACCTCTGGGAGAGCCTTAACCACTGGGCCATCTCTCCAGCCCCTGTAATACTTTTTTCACGTGTATGTGTGTGTGTATGAGGACTGAAGTTGATGCTGTGGGTCTTCCTCCACCATCTCTACTTTATTTACTGAGGTAAGGTCTCCTGTTGAACCCAGAGATTGTCAGTTCTGCCTAGTGTAGGCAGCTTGCCCTGGGGATCCAATTTCTGGCTCCCAATTTAGGGATTGCAGGTGGTGGCTACACCTGCCCAGCTTTTTATATGGGCTCTGGGGACCTGAGCATTGGCATCTGCCCTCACACTTTATGGCAAGGGCTTTATCTACTGAGCCATCTCCTTGGTGCTGTCTTTTCATCCCAGAGGCTATGAATAGAGGCTGGAGAGATGGCTCAGCAGTTAAGAGTGCTTACTGCTCTTACAGAGAACCCGAGTTCAGTTTATAGCACCCAGAGGGCAGCTCACGGCTGCCTGTGATTTAGCCCCAGGGGATCTGATGGCCTCACATGGCTTCTTTGGGCACCTGCATGTATGTACATCTCCATTCCATACACACATAAAATAAAAATAAGTAAATCTTTAACACAAAGGTTATATAGGGTGTGAATTTGTGTGTGTGTGTCCAGTGTATGGTAACAAGTAATTTGTTCGGTAAATTATTATTTTTGCCTAGCCAAAACAAAAAACAAACTTACAAACAAACAAACAAACAAACAAACAACAACAACCACAAAACAGCAGCAGCAGCAGCACAAACATGGCATAGATGTGCTGCTTTCTATGTGTGCAGGTGTTTTTCAACATATGGGTTGGACCAGCAGCATCACTGAATCTGGAAACTGGTTGGTGATGCACGTCCTTAGTCTTGCCCAGGTCCTACGGGAGAGGAAAAAAAGACCCATTGAAATAGAAACAGGGCGGGGCTGAGGAATTCGATGGACCAGCCCATTGTGTGACTCTCATATTTGTAGCTACCGAGGTCAGTCAAAAGATACCCTTATTTGACAGAGCTAAACTGTAGCTCACGGAGACCCGGAAGACTCTGGGCTCACACAAGCACATGCAAAACCCATCTATCTCTGAGAACTGAAGAGCCGGCCCACAGACCTTCCAGACTCTTATTGAAGGTTTATACCAGAGGAGAGTCTGCTCCAAGTTCGTTTGAGGAAATGTTCCAATTTGTTCTTTGAGAGTTTCATACATGTATTTAGCGAACTCTGCTTACTCTTCTTGCACTTTCTCTCACTCCTGTTATCTCCCTCTCTTCCCTACATGCCTCACTCACGCCTGTTAGCCTACGACCCACTGGTATAAGTCAGGACTGAGCCTGTGTGGCCATGGGTTTGGAACTGTCCACTCTAGCCTGGTGGGATCCCTGAAGACAACCAATGTTCCGCCCAAGAATCCAACAGTAGCCAATAGTGCATCCTGAAGGAGGAGGGGCTTATGAGCTCCTCCCTATTCTGTGATTGGCTGTTGACAGGCTCAGTCTTGTGTAGGGTAGGTACAGTTCACTTCAACTATGTTGGTTCTCTGGATTCTTAAGATACAATTTTCAGTGTATTAAATCACCCGAAAGAGCTGTGAATGAAGGTAAGTCCTAGGTCACTCCTCAGTCCAGCGACTCAGCCGCTCCAGGGTGCTGTCACTTTAGCCCCAACCCAGGATAGATTCCACCAAGCAGTTTCTAGGACAGCACTATATTCCTAAGTTCCTTTCCAGTTCTTTTTTCCCCTTTATTTCTGTGATCTATGGGATCTCTGAAGCACATTCATCATCCTCGGCTCCTCAGGAAGAATAGCTCAGATGCAGCTGGAGACGAGTCTTGGGAGTAATGATAATCATAATGGAAGTATTGATTAGCCATCTTCAGACAACAAGGAAGGGCGTGATTTATCAGTTCACGATGATGGGCTATTTGGGAAGTTGGACACGTGACAGTCTGAGTAGCCACGGCTCTGCCTAGTTGCTATAATCCAGAGGTTCCAGACACAATGGCTTCTGATGATTTTTCTAGCATCCAACTCTTTACCAATCAGACAGGAAATTTCCCCTTTCATAGATTTGTTATACATGGAAACTCTCTTGTTCTCTTTTCTATTAGTATTTCAGGGAGGTCCATGTTGGGTTATCCGTGTGGTCAGGGAGTCTAGAAAAAACAAAACAAAACAAACAAAAAAAAAAACCCCCCAAAACTCTGGGGTGGAAGTTAGGGAAGCTGGCATCTTGTCCACTTCCTCTTTGCTCTTCTTCAAACTAAGCTGATTTTTACAACTGGTTTTGGAAGGAAGTTCTGACCCTATCTCTTGGGGGAACCCTTCCAAATAGAAATGAACTCTGCTTCTCTCTCTCTCAACCCAGAATATCTTATTTATTCATTGGCTTTTCCACATATGTGTATAATGTACCTTGATAATATCTATCCTGCCTCCTCCACTCCATCTCCCCCATAGAGCTCCCAAAAGGGTGTCCCCTCCAAATTCTCTTTCTGTTTTAATTACCCACTGAGGCCATTTGGTGCCCACATGTTGCATGGTGACAGGGCCAAGAATGAGCAACCTACCTGCAGCCACACCTGCAAAGAAAAATTATTTTCTTTCTCCCAGCAGCCAGCAACTATCAATAGCTTCTCCCCCCATGCTTGGTTTTATCTTGTGCAGGTGACCACAGCTCTGAGTTCATGAGTCCAGTAGCCAAGCCATGTGCAGAAGGCAGCGTTTCATAGCTCTCCTTCCATCCTCTGGTCCTTAATACCCTCCCCCAACCCCACTTCCTCAATGCTCCCTGAGCCCTGGTGTGGGAATCTTGTTATGATTCTTGAGAAGGTGTAAGCATCATGGCGATTTTCTTTATTGGGTGTTTACAGTTCTTCACTTGTCCTGAGAGGGTGTCCTTTTTCTAGATCGGCCTTTGAAGTTCCCATGGGACGTGCCTGCTATGATATTTAAATGAACTGCCTGGTAGAATCCAGTGTCCTTTCAGTACTCTCCCTGAGGGGATTTGCATTTTATTGACACACTTTAATAAATATCAGTGTATTTTTGGAATGTAGCATTCACACCATGATAGAATGGGTCTTCCTATGCTGATTTTAGATAGGAGAAGATGGAGTTTTCAACATGATTTTTTTCCTTGTGACATGAAGTTGAGTTCCAAAACATCAGTCGACATGGAAAGTAGAAACAGTTAAATCTAAGCATTCATGGGAAGACAATTTTAGATGGTGGTCCTTGCTTTTCTACCTTTTTTTTAAAAAAAGAATTATTTATTTATTTTATGTATATGAGTACACTGTAGCTGTCTTCAGGCAAACCGGAAGATGGTATTGGATCCCATTGCAGATGGTTGTGAGCCACCATGTGGTTACTGGGAATTGAACTCAGGACCTCTGAAGGAGCAGTCAGTGCTCTTAACTGCTGAGCCACTTCTCCAGTCCTTCAACCTTGTTTTAAGATAGGTTTCTTTGTCACTTGTGTTGGCCAGGCTTGAGGGCTTTGAGCTTCCAGAAAGCCCGGGTCTCCAGTACCTACGTGCCATGGCATTCATGTGGAGGTCAGAAGACAGTTTGCAGGAGTTAGTGGGACCTTGTGACTGAACTCAGATAGTCAGGCTTGGCAGCATGGGCCATCTGCGTCATCTTGACAACTCAATTGCACTAGCTTTTAAGTGAGTTCTGGGGATTGGAACTCACTGTATTAGGCTGATAAGTGCTTTTACCCACTGAACCATCTTACCAACCCATTCAGTTTATTGAGACTGTCTCAAAATGTAGCCCTGCTTGGTTTTAAACTTGTTGCATACACCATGGTGACTTTAAACCTGCATGATCCTCCTACACCAGCCTCCTGAGCTGATAGGATTATAGAGCTACAGTGCCACACCTGGTTAAGTTTTATTTTAATCTGAACATACTTTTTGTAGAGAAGTAATAAACATGTAAATATAAGCGTCGTAGCTTATTACAATTAATTTTAGAAATATGGCAGGGCATAAAAGAAAACAAAATTATTAAAATTTAAAATGATAGACTGATTATATGTTTTATTACCAGGAATATGGACAATTTAGAAAATCATGAAGGAGAAAAATTATCTGCAAACAACACATAGATTATCATTTTAAGTTCATCCTTTTTTTCTTCAAGGTAATTGGTGTGTGCTTGTTCTGTTTTCACTATTTAGCATTTTATCACAACCATATCCTTACGTTATATGGCCTGCTTTTGCATTCTAAATGGCTGTGTCTGTTGTACGTGGAGGTGAAGTGGCTGTATATTTTGAACTGGGGCTTCTGATTTCCAAGTTTATCTATCTATCTATCTATCTATCTATCTATCTATCTATCTATCTATCTATCTATCATCTATCTATCTATCTATCTATCTATCTATCTATCTATCTATCTATCTCTATCATCTATCTGTCTGTAAAAGCTACAAATTCTGTAGTTCCCTGGGCAATTTCATATATGCATATAGTATATACTATTCCTCTTTCTTCCCACTCCTCAGGAGTATTTCAACAGCATGGCATCTACTTAGTTGTTAATACCAGCGATGCTAGTATTGAGGACAGAGTACATGCCAAGCTGTTTTCAGCCCCTGACTAGGTTCTCATGTGGGCTCCTACCTCCCACCACATTTTAGGCTATTTCCGTGATGACGATGAGGTTGCAGAGGCACAGGCAGGAGGAGGGCTAGAAAACCTTCCTCTGTGCAGCTCTCGGCTCTCATCAGAGAGGCTTCTTTGTGCAGTGGATGGTGGTTAACATAGAAACTCACAACTGGTCAAAGTGAAGAGAGTGTGTTAGTGGAGGGCTCAGCCATGAATGGGACGTCAATATCACATCCCTTTGCCTCCCAGGCTCAGAGACAATATTGGAAGACAGATACAAAGATTGTAAGGGCCAGAGGTCAGGAAGAGCAGAGCCAAATAGTCCCCTCTGGCTGTGCACTCATGAACTTATAGTATAGCCTCGATGGCTGCCTGCACCAAACCTTCCTAAGTGAAGCTAATAAACATCTCAGCTTAGGTGGGGAGAGAGGGACTCATGAGTTCCCACCAACAGCCGAGGAGCTAATGACTGTCAACGGCTGCTAGAGCAGGGAGAGTCAGTTCTCTTTAAAGTAGGTAGACTATGCTCTAGCAGGTGGCTTCATGGAGTACATGGGCAATGCAAACTGAACTTGTGGATTGTTAAAAAAAAAAGGACATGAAATTAGGAAGAAAGATGGTGGTTGAGGATGGGTCTGAAAGGCATTAGGAGAGGAGTAGGGGGTGAATAGGACCCACATATCTTACATGGATATATATACAATTCTCAAAGAATTAATAAAATATTATATTAAAAATAATGCATCCCAACTTGTACAGCCACTATTGAATTCAGTTAGGTAGCAACTCTGAATGCTAGGAATTTATCTACGTAAAGATCCAGTTATAGTACCTTTGGGCATATACCTGAAAGTTTCTATATCCTACTACAGAGATAGTTGCTTATCTATGTTCATTTCTGCTCCATTTATAATAGCCAGAAATTGGAAACAGCATAGATGTCTATTAACAGATGGATGAAAAAAAATATGGTCTACATTTACACAATGGAATATTATGCAGCTCAGAAAAACAAAAACAAAAACAAAACACCACCAATACTATCACCAACAAACCTGACATGGAATTTGCAGCTTTATTGGTGGATCTAGAAAAAAAAAAGATTCTGAGTGAGGCAACCTAGACCAAAAAGACACATATGATATATCCTCACTAATATGTGTAAGTTAGCTGCTAAGTCTTTGATAAGCAGGCTTCAATCCATATAATTACGGAGGCTAGGTATAGATAGAGTAAGGGATTGGAGGGGGGAGGACAGGGTCTCCTGAGGAAGGGGAAAGAGACTATATAGTTATGTATGCACAGGGCTGGGTGGTAGAGTAGAGTGAGTGGGAGGATTAAATAGAGAGGAAAAGGGAAGAAGGGAGCAAGACAGAATGTACCAGAAGGGACATCTAATACTAAGGGTCATTTGAGGGGTCATGTGTAAATCTACTACAGTAGATGCTTCTTAAAATATATACATATATGCAAGAAATCTAAACAGAGTCAGGAAATAATAGGGTAGACAAAGTCCCAAGAAGATATCTGACATCAAATAAAACCTTCAGTTTCAGGAATAGGTTATATCTACTTGAGTTTTTGGCTAAATGGGCCCTATGGAAATCCCCAAACAATTCAGGTTATTGCCAAATCTCTTGGTTGCTCTCCACAATCTGACAGCAAGGCCCCACTGCTGAAGACAACATCTATGTAACTCAAGGAACATGGAGACATCAATCCAACTGGTGCCTACCCAAAGTCTTCACTCCTACTGACTAGTGTTTATGCTACCAGAAGATACTCTGTATGAACACTACCAAAGGAGAAAGCTAAACACAAATCCAGCTACAAACCCTTCCATCTACAATGGTGACCTGCCTATGGTTGCCATTGTAACGCTGATACAGTAGTGGCATCAGAACTGAAAGTAACCACCCACTATCTGATTGGCTTTAAGGTCTACTCTATGAGATGGAATCCATGCTTGACACTGCTGGGTAGCTAAGAACTGTAGCAATATTTTTTAATATATAAATCCTGGTGCCGGCATGTTCCTGCTATCCTCCCCAATGCTCTGGGCTCCCAAATGAAACACACACACACACACACAGCCTTTATATCTTGATATGCCTTAATCAGCTCGATGGCTGGGCCACTTCTTAATCTCCATGAGGTTAATTCCCACCCCCCACCTCCCATAATCCTGAGTTATTACTTACAGAATCCTACCCAGAGTGATGCCTAGCAGGGCCACACTCTCCCAGCTCCTTCACATGCTAGCTATGCCTTCTTGTCCTCCACTCTTCTCAGGCATGGCTGCTCTCCTCTTCTCCTTCTCCCAGCATGGTGAATCTCCTTTCTCTCCTTTCTCTGTATCTCTAGCCATTGAGAGATATCATCTAGAATCCTAAAAGTCCTACCCCTGTCTGCTCTGCCCAGCCATTGGCTTTTGGCATCTTTATTTACCAATCAGAATCAACTGGGGGGCAGGGTCCCTCAGTGTTTCTTCCTCAGACACTCATGCAAACAGGTTTTTGGGGAACATAATTAGCATAAGAATACAATCAGCTACAAAGAATCTGAGATTAGATTGGCCATTGACCTACAAGAAAGTCAAATTAAAGAAACAGAAATAAAATAACTCTTAATGGCATTCTGCTATACTCATAGATCAGTGTTTTGTTCAGCCATCATCAGAGAAGTTTCCTCTTGAAGTATATGAGAACATATAAGAGACACACAATTGAACAATGTGGAGACAGAGGAAGGGAGAGAGAGAGAGAGAGAGAGAGAGAGAGAGAGAGAGAGAGAGAGAGAGAGAGAGAGAGAGATATTGCAATTCTTAGATCTAAATGGGTTGTCTTCACCAAATCCCTCTCAGAGTTCAGGGACCTCTGTGGAAGAGGAGGCAGAAAGATTGTAAGATCCAGAGGCGATGGACAATGCCAAAGAAAGAGCGTCTTTCAGACACACCAGGACTGAGACACACATGAGCTCAGAGACTGTGGCAGCATGCACAGGGTCTGCACTGGTCTAAGCCAGATGGGGTTCCAGCACTGAGAGGGGAAGTAGACAGAAATCCCTATTACTAATGCAGAAGTTATCCCCAATTGATAACTGCTTGCAAAGGAAAAACTAATTTTCTAGAATAGAATCTCACTGGGTATATAAGCTATGTTTAAGGTCAGGAAAACACTGCCCAGCAGTAAATGGGCAATACAAAATGAATTCAGTGGTAGTTTTTGTTTGTTCTGTTCTGTTGTGTTTGTTTGTTTTTTTCTTCTTTTCTTATAATGCTTTGGGCATTACTCAATCTTATAGGTATTTTGAATATATATTATGATTATCAATTATGTGTGTGTGCAAATGTGTGTGTGCCTGAGTCTGTATGTGTTCAGTGTGCTTTTTCTTTGACTCTTACTTCTGTTTGAATTGACTATTCTGATCTTCCTCCCTTCCTGTTTTCGATGCCCGTTTGTTTTCTAATGAGAGAAATCAAAGAAAAGGTGTGGGTTTGTGTGGTTAGGGATGTGGGGACCGTCTGGGAGGGGCTAGGGGAGGAGAAACCATGATCAGAATATATTGTTTGAATAAAACCCATTTTTGATACAAAAACGTGAAAAGAAACCAAACCAAACCTGTGGGGCAAGTGGACAGAGCCACCAGACAGAAGAACTGGTAAGGCTGAGTGAGCTCAAACTCCGTGAATCTCAGAATTGAGAATGGTAGGAACGGGACCACTCCCTGCCTAACTCTATCTGCTGTACCACAATATCCCACTGAGGACCACGGCAATCAGGCATTTAGCACAAAAACCTGGAGTTTCCTATGCTAGTGAACTATCAAAGAGGACCCTGAATGTTTAGCCAATGAGCTTCCCTTCCTGGGCATTCCTTCCGCAAAAGGTATTTAATCCCTGGTTCTCCCTGAGTAAGGTGTATGCATCCACAATCGCCATCAAATAAAGCATTTTGAACAAGCCAGGGACATCTCTTCATCAAGAATCTCCGAGATAGTGGGGAGGCCTTCATGGTAAAGAGACGGCCTTCTCTCTTCCGGCTCCTCCGTATTCTCGGCACTCATTCACAATCAAACCAGGTTCTACTTCTGTCCTGGGCTCTGCCTTCCTCTTTCTGCCCGGTATGTGACACCCTGAGAGGAAGCCTGGATGGGGACTCCCAGCAGCAGGCCAGCAGCGCCTGGGTACTCAGGAGGCCGGGAACCTAATATCCTAGACTGCTGTTTTCCACTCTGGGAAAACATGGACCCCCGATTATGGACTGCATTCTGCGCCTCCCCACCCTGCCAGCGCCGGGCTAGGATGCAGCCTGGTAAAAGTGCTTCAATGAATTCTTTTGTTTAGAGAAAAACACTAGTTTGAATCCAGCAACGACTCACACTGGTTCAGAAGCTTGGTGAAGGTTTCTGTCTCCGCTTCCTTCTGTTGTGTTTTAAGATAGCGGCAGCCGTTCAAGATGCTTACATTCTAGTTCAGGAGAGAAAGATGGGGGGGGGGGGGAAGCTCCAATTGATCACATCTGCTCCTTTTACCAGGAAAGCACATGTTCCCCCCAAGTTGCTCTTTTCCCCCTGCACACACATGTTTTACCTTATCGTGGCTAATTGCAGGCAAGACTGGGAAAATGATCACTTTTTCCAACCTCTGGAACAGAAGGTGACTGGGAAAGAGGGGCTTGGGGTTGATTTAGGTCAGTCATCCAGCAGTGGTGGGGTTGTGCCTGGAGAAAATTGCTCCCCACAAATTTATGTGTACAGCATGACTGTATTGGAGATGGGTCCTTTAAGGGTTGTTATGGTGGACGAGGTCATAGATGTGAAGCTCTGATTCCATGTCTAGGCTATCGATGGTTATAGAATATGTGAGAAGCTGGTGTGTTGATACATGCCTGTAATCCCAGCACTAAGGAGGGAGAGGCAGGAGGATTGTTAGTTTGAAGCCAGCCAGGGCTATAGAGTAAGAGTGCACGCACACACACGCGCGCGCACGCGCTCGTGTGTGTGTGTGTGTGTGTGTGTGTGTGTGTGTGTGTGTGTGTGTACGTGTGCACGTGCACCTGTAGGAAGCAATGCACATAGTCCTACACTCCCATCTTTGTCCACCTGAGGAAGTCACTTAGCCAGCTAACCAGGTTAAACTTCCTTTCCCCTTATAAGGTCTAGCAGCATCCGGAATTCCTCCTCATGCAAATGAGGCATCCTTAGCACTCTGGCCCTGGCCAATGAGGTGCATTTGCGCCAATAGCCCCTACTGACCCTCAAAGGTTTAACTAGCCTTTGTTTCCCCCATTAAAATGAGCTGTCTCACTAAAGCTGCCTTCCAAGTCTGTTTTCCTCATGTTCACCAATGCCTGTGGTCTCTTAGCTTCCAGCCAACCGAACTTGTGTCCCCTCTTCGGATTCTCTGGCTGCGATTGTGGTGATCAATGTACTACAGATGGGAAAGCAGATTCTGAATGGCTCATATATATGAGGATGCAGCAAGATGGTCACCCGGGGCCCTGACTAGATCCTGGCTACTCTGGCACCATGATCTCAGACTGAAACCCCAAGACTGTGGGATTGTTCTTTTATCCTGGTAGCTGAGCTGTCTTGAGATAACTGACTACTAGGAGATATTCAAGCCCTGGTCTTGCTTGACTCTTATATTCTTCTTCATACTAGAGCCAAGAATCAATAGGAAACTGCTGTCTTCTCACGTCTCTGACTTAGGTTAAAAGGTGGTCCAGAGTCCGTCAAACCTCATCTTTCTGTGAATGTAGCTCCATCTCACAAATGCTAAAGTTTTCAACTGTATTAACAAGCACCACACAGTACTATTAGAATAGAAGTGGCTTTATACACAGTGCATATATTCAGCCTCCCTCCCTTCCTTCTTCTTCTTCTCCTCCTTTTCCTCCTTCTTCTCCTTCTCCTTCTCCTCCTTCTTCTCCTCTTTCTTCTTCTTCTCCACCTCCTCCTTCTTCTCCTCCTCCTCCTCCTCCTTCTCCTCCTTCTTCTCCTTCTTCTTTTTCTTCTTCTTCTTCTCCTTCTCCTCCTCCTCCTCCTCCTCCTTCTCCTCCTCCTCCTCCTCCTTCTCCTTTCTCTCTTTCTCTCTTTTGTTCTTTCGTTCTTTTCTTCCTTCCAGAGAGCCATTTCCCTAGTTCTCATAATTTTGATAAGAAACCTGAAGGTAACAGGATTTGGATGCCCAGGCTGAGACCCAGGAGTGAAGGATTCATGAGCTGTAGGGTTGAAGCAAGCTGTAGCATCTTTGTGAAGTTCAGTGGTCGAGTGCTTCCCTGCAGGTGACATAAGCAAGTGGCCATACAGCAGAGAAGTCTGAAAATGATGGTGGTACCCACTCCAGCATATCAGGTACCTTCCAAAAAGGATCTATCACTTACTAATGCTTTTTTAGTTATGCCTCTCAGTTTCTGAAAGGTTCGGACTGACAATTCTTGTCACCAGGGAAACACTGATGCATAAAATAGCCATGGATGTTCTTATGGAATGACGTTTTAGAAAGTGGAGATTTTGTGCATAAAGCTGGCTTTTTCTTTTTTTCTTTTTTCTTTTTGAGTCTTGATATGTAGTTCAGGCTAACCTCGAATTGACATCCTTCGTGCATTAGCTTTCATAGTTCTGGGATTATTGACAGGTAAACCACCATCCCTGGTTAGATTTCTGGCCCTTTACAGTATCAGTATGATGGATGATTCTGCATGGCTTTTCTGCATGGAAATTATCACCTTGCTCCAGGGAGCCATCTTCTCCTATAGACGTAGCATGAGGTCTGTAATTATCACATTCCCTGATACTCCCTATTGTCACATTTGACCTACGTGTAGTCTCAGTGGCCGGATACCAATATTGTTATTACTAATATAGCTATTTTTATTATTCACTGTCATTTTCAAACAAAGAAAACTGAGGTTCACACAGCTGCAGTGGACTGCCTGAGGACTTCCAGACCAGCCCGTGGAGTGGGCTAGGAGCCAAGTTCTATGCAGCCCTGCAGACTGAGCTCTCTGGCATCCTATGGAGCATCAATTTGGGAGGCAGAAACACAGATACATCACCTAGCAAACACATCCAACCCATAGAACACCAGGTTAAAGGGTATCTTGGCAGGAAACAGATGGCACCCTTGAATTAGGATAGCTCTAGCCTAGCTTCATATAGAAACTGTTTACAAAGGCGTGGGCAGAGTGGAGGGAAACCACAAAGCACAGTGGTGGGACTTCCGATTAGTAACGGTTGTTTCCTACAGCTCCCCTAGGCCCTTGGAGGGCATAGGAGGGGGGTGAGTTCCGGGAAGTGGAGGGACTGACAAGACTTGGGGGGTCTGGCTGCCTTACTAGAACCCTAGTATTTGGCAGGGGACCCCCAAGGAGGGAATAGCACCCTGGTTTCATACCCTGAGTTCTCTTTGCTTTTTCTAGCTAGTGACAAACACGTTTCCCAATTGGGGGTTAAGGGCTGATGATGCACGCATTCTTGCAGAGCAGTCTGGGAGCACAAAGTGGAGGAGAGCGAATAGTGGCTCAGGAGGAGTGGGTGAGATCAGCAACCCAAGGGGATGCCCCAGCAAAGAGCACTGCTGGGTGAAGGTCAAGGTGCTGCCACGAAGCATGTGGCTCTGAAGAAGGGTTATTTCACACGGAAGGCATTTGAGGCTCAGCAGATGTAGGAAGCAGCTTTTCTGGACCCTTCCTCATGTGACTAAAAGCAGAAAGTTCTGAGGATGGCGGCGGCCCTGAATCCCCCTTCCCTGGGAAGATGGAGAGCTGCGGAGATTGGTCTGTGCAAACAGATGGATACAATGGCGAGGCTAGCCCTCGTCTCATGACTTTCCTCCTTTACTGAGCCTCCCGTGTTCCACCACCTGGAAGCAGGCAACCCCCAGTCCTTTTCACTACTCTGTTTTCCCCCACATATATTGTCTTATGCCTCGATACTTTGGGGGTATTTCCTCATTATCAATGAACTTCTCTTCCACAGACATACAACTTGCAACAGAAAACACAGTTTGTCTGCTTGCTACCCCCTCCCGTTAATCCTCATTTTGGTGGTGTGCTTTGCTGTCAGTGCCATCAGAGAGCTTCGAGGTAGCACTGCTGGCTGGGCAGAAGAGGGACATCCCTTCCCCCTTGGGAATCACAACCTTCACTCAGGTAAAGCTGGGTCCTTGACTATGCTTCAGGAAAGAATTTCAGAACAAGTCAAAGTGAGGCAAAGTGACTACTTGATTAAGTAGACAAGGATGGTATGCACTTCAGATTCAAGCATGGGGTTGGGGAGAGAGCTTAAGAATAAAGGCTGTAGTAATAGTGTATACCGGAGCAGGCTTCTCAAGGAAGTAATCTTTTCTCCTTCTTCTTCCTCCTGCTCCTCCTGCTCTCTCTCTCTCTCTCTCTCTCTCTCTCTCTCTCGTTCTGAGGACTGAACGTAGACCTTCAGGCTTTGTAACAAGCGCCTTTACCCTCTGAACCATTTCTCTGGCCTCTCTTTGTTGCTTCTAACACACTTTTTTGAGACGTCTCTTGAAAAAGGTAATACTGTCCTTGTAGGCAACAGCAACCTTAATGGTGCCAGTTGTGCTGAAGTTTGGGGCTCTCAGCTAGGAAGAAATACAAGGAGTTCCTGCGCGAAGGACTTCTTCCCCTTCTCACGTTCCCTTCATTTTCTGTCTTTCTAGACTGACCCAGACTGAGCTATTGAACCAGGACAGAGGAAACTTTCCCTCCCAGGGCAGTAAGGATGAGTGGGTGAAGAGATAAAGATGAAGATGAATTCAAAGTTGGATTCCTTAGGCCTGGAAAGAAATCCCCCTTGTCTCCCAGACCACTGATTGTATACCATAGGGCTCCACTCCCACACCCCATTTGTAACACAGGACTGTAGACTCCATCCCAGCCACCATCTAACGGACACTGGTTGACCTAACCAGGATGCTTTCCTTATTTTTTATTTTTTCAAATGGTTGGCAGAGTGTGTAGATAGCCCTTCCTTTTAAAAGCTCCATCTTAACATACTTATGACAGGCCATCCTGCTTTTCAAATTTCCCCAAATCTCTTTTGCTTAATCCTTGTCAAATGCCATATATCCTGGTAAATGGAGCCATTTATTAATACCACTAAAAGCCAGTTTTAAAATTCACAGTTTCTGAAACCTACAGCCCGTGGCTTGAGATCTTTAGCAGAGTAGAGTCCCACGAGTGTATTTCAATCATCTTCATGGTGACATTTCCCAGCATCCACCCCAGAGACTTTTATGAATGTCGCTGTCAGCCTATGTAACAGGAACAAATCCAGGAGCGCTTCACTGACATTTTAACAGTCAAATAATCTCTACACCCGATGTACCCGACTCAGAAATGGAGTGCCTTTGAGGGTAAATAGGGCGGGAGGAGGGCATACGCTGGAGGGGTCACATAAGCATGGTGTCAGAATTAATTTAGGGCACAAATCTATCACAATTTAACATTCTCTTTTTCCTTGTCAGTGGGACCCAAATAGTGTTTAGATAGTAGATGTGTGTGCCTCAAAAGAGGTGGGGCTCCTCAGCTTCTGGGGCAAAGCATGTATTCACCCAGGCTTGGCGACATCATCCTCTATTGGTGGTTGGATTAATAGGGGATGATGATATGGTCCAACCAAAAAGCCATGAGCAGAACAGTTTGCTGCTGCCTGAGTGTCTTGCATAGGTTGCTGCTAAGAGGAGACATCGGGGAAGAAATGGCGGTCTCTTCTTCCTCCAAGGTGATGATGTGCAGGAAGCAGTTCTCATGCTGAGGATGAGACAGTACGAAGACGTTTCACCATGGCTAGCCAGAGTTCACTGACTCGTTCCTGAGATGCCTCTGATCTTACCTTGGAAGCCTGGAGACATGGGAGGCCTGGGGCTATCTTACATATACACGGAATTCCAGAGTTGAAGTAGATAGAGAAAGGCAGTTGATGATTCTAACATACCTTCTTTTGGATGGCAAAATAGTAAAAACAAAATGGAAAGGTTAGCATAGAAACCGGAAGTCCAAAACCTCTACCTCTTAAGTAATGATGTGTCAGTGCTATATTAAAAAAATGAAGAGGTTGGACATGGTGATGTATAACTGTAACCACAGCAGGGAGGCAGGGGCAGGTGGGTCTCTATGAGTTCAAGGCTAGCCTGATCTACATGGTGAGTTCTAGAGATGTTGTCTCAAAATGACAGACAAACAATCAAATTCCCATCACTACCCAACCAACCAAATAAAACAAAACAAAATACAAAATGAAGTTCCAGGGTAAATAATCCTGAGTGTAAGTTGGATCTTTGATAAAACACATGTGGATTTATCTGCTTCTTACTGTAAATATCCCGAGCATGGCTATATCATTATTGCTTAACCCAACATATGTGTGTTTTTTTTTTTTTAAACTGAGACCCCTGGGTAAGTATGCATGAAGCGTCCCCGATTTCTACCTTCAGTCAGTTTCATCTGTAAAGCCATTCTTAGGGAAACCTTTGTGGTACAGTGAAGGGACACACGGTTTGGGGTCAGTTCAATCACACTCTAGTGGTTAGATATTGAGAAGTCAATAACCCTTTATGAATGCAGGTGTTTCATCTCCATAAAAAAGAGACAATAAAACATACCTTTTGTTGGACCAGGTACTGCACATCTGTAATCCTAGCATCTGAGTGGCTGAACAATATATATTTATTATTTCATATATATGTGAATATATACACATATATTCAACATGTATTTTGAAATCCTATCTCCAAACAAACAGACAAAAGAGCTATGTGTGGTGGTCCATGTCTGTAATCCTAGTACCTAGGTTGTTGAGTTAGAATTATTACTGTGAGTTTATGACCAGCCTGGACAACTTGGTCGAGTCAAGGCTCATCTTAAACGCAGTGAGACCTTGTCTTGAAAAGTCAAAGAAAACAAGAGAAACCAACCAACCAACCAACCAACCAACCAACCAACCAACCAATCAACCAAATGTCCTTAGGTTATTAAGGATTATAAACAATATATGGGGCTGGAGAGATGGCTCAGCTGTTGAGAGCACTGGCTGCTCTTCCAGAGGTCCTGAGTTCAATTCCCAGCAACCACATGGTGGCTCACAACCATTTGCAATGGAATCTGATGCTCTAATTCTGGTGTGTCTAAAAAGAGTGACTGTGTACTCACATACATAAAATAGGTAAATAAATCTTTAAAAATAATATATTAAAGCATCCGTAACTTAAAATGATTGTTCACTAAACAGCAGCTAATGGTTTAGCTACCTTCATGACACGACTATCTGGTTTTCCTTGCCTCGAACACAATGGATTAATACATGTGTAAGATCAGTATCTTAGTCTACAATAATGTCTCAAAACTATGGAGCAACTGTTCCTCAAGTGCTACAAAGGAGCTCATGGAAATGAGCCATCTAAATCCACCTTCACGTCAGCCCTGAAAAGATAAGTTAAACATTTAACTTCCCTTCCATGGGCAGATGGCCCCTGATGGGGTTTGAACAATTTATCAAATAAGCTGGAGAAAGATATCATTCATGTTCCAGAAGATCTCAACAGACTTGGGTGATAGGCTAAATTAAACAAGATGAACTGTTTTATGAAAAATTGTAAAACCTACTACCTATTGGGTTCCATTTCTTTTTCCTTTTCTTTTGGCACAGCATGGAAAGGGAGAAGTGGCAGGCTTAGGGCTTCCTGTGGCTGAAGTTCAGTGGGAAGCCATTGTGGGGATCCAGCTATCTACACAAAGTGGTCTTTGTCCTTCCTCATCAATAGAACAAGGAAAGTCAGAAGGAGGAAGGTGCTGCTTGCTCAGCGTCTCTCCACAGACCACATGCCTACAGTAGGATGACAGATTCCCAGGATATAGGCTGAGTAAACGCCACAACCCAACTGCATTACATGGAGCACATATGTGGCATCTGAGCTCTTTTGTGCACAGTGGTAAAGGTAGCTGGGTGTTTTTGAATGGAGTTAGAATGCAAGGCATTGGGGGTCAGCAGACTAAAGCTTCTCCCACCATCAAAGGTGGACACCATTCCATAAGGTCCATCCTCTCACCGCTCACTAAGGCTTAACTAATCCCCAATCTGGAAGCTGCTTTGAAGAGCTTTCTCTAAATGGAGACAGGGCATACACACTGATCCTCTCTTTGGGGAATTTGAAAGTGGGAAAATGATTGAAAATCAGGTAGTGCGTGACAGATCTATAAACTGAATTGTTCTCTGGAGGAGGCCAGGCTGTTAGAGGGGCAGGATAAAGGAGTACGGAAACGTTAAGACAAACAGGAACAAGAATGAGGAAGCAGGAACCCTTAGCTACAGTAGAAACAATAAAAGAGGTGGAGTTTACTGAAGGTCAACCTGGGTTTGCTGAAGCAATGATGGCTTCTCTATTCATTTCAGAAGAAACAGAGTTGCTTTGCCAGCTCTGCTTTCCCCTGGAAGCTTCCTGACGCTTCACTTGAGGTTCATCTTAGGTCCACCATTGAAGTACCTCCTACTACCTGAGGTAGTCTGTGGGAATACCTGTTCTCTGTAAAGAGAAGGTATTTAAAAGTTTCACGTGGTGAGCTAGAGCCCCCAGGAGACTGACTATGAGGTCATAGATGCCTGGGGGCTGTCACGTGGAAAGGATGGTCAAAGGAGTGTGGATGTCTGTGTAGAGCAATGATTTTCACAGTGAGAGCCTCAGACAGCCACAGGGCATCTGGAAACTCCATTTCTAGGTCCACCTTGGACTCACCAGATGAGAAAATTTGGGGGTGAGTCCACCACTGAGGGGTTCTACAAAATTGTTCCATCTGAGGCATCCTTAAGTTTGAGAACAGTTACCCTAGAGATGAGATTTGACAATGACATGGCAGAATATGAGTGTGAAGAAAGGTAAGAGAGCAGTCAGTAGAGCCAGTTCCCATTAGGTTTCAGGAACTTGGTCCCGTGAGCCTAGGAATGCTGTAATTCTGTTGTGTAATTCTGACACAACAGAACTGCTGCTGCCCAGTACCCTGGGAACTGATTTTTTTTTAAAAAACTAGGATTAAACTTTAAACAATCCTGTTGGCATAGCAGAGATCCCACAACAGCAAATGATGTGCACAGCAGCTCACACTTGTAGAAATTTTAAATCCCATTCTGGGGTTTCTACCCTGCCTTGATCATTCAGTTCCCAGATAAAAGACACACAAGCAACCTTTATATTTTCATTAAGCCTGAAACAGCATAAGAACTGGGCAGAGCTCTATGCTATTAGAGTCTTCTTTCCTATCGATAACCCCAAGTTATTACTTACTATATTTTATCTGGGCTGTTCTTAACTCCTATTGGCCAGCTCTCAGGGCCATGTTTTTATGGCTCAGCTAAACCATGGCTGCTTCTCCTTCCTCTTTCACCTCTTCTCCCTCCTGGTTCTCCTCTGATTCCAAGCCTGGGAATCCTAAACCCCACGTATGTCTCTTCTGCCCAGCTATTGGCTGTTGGCATAGTTATTCACCAATCAAAAATAACAAGATCACACAGTGTCACTTGGGTCTACATGAGGACTCTCTTATCTTTGGGACAACCAGGTTTTGGGGACCCAATATTAGCATTAGGATACAAGTAGCACTAGGCCAACCAACTATACACTTTGGCCACCCAGAATTGTGAGCCAGTCTGTCTGATGACACCATGGCTTCAGAACATGATAATATACATGCCTGTACCCATAGAAACCCACCTTGTTACATCTTCCAAATGAAGACCCCTGTCTATTATTCTATTATCTTATGCAGCCCATGGTGCTCTAGTTATTGCCCAGCAGCACACGTCTTCTTACAATCTGGTCTAAGAGTTGAATTCCTCCAGCATGTGTGGCTCAGCCTGCTCTAGCGAGCACAGTTCCCAGGTGCTTGAAGGAGACAGAGTAGGTATGATATATATATGAGCAGAAGGCAATACTAGATTCAGAGACTGGGAAAAGGGAGACAGAAAGCATGAAACCCAAGCAGTTCCCGCTGCTTTGAGGAGGGCTGGGGCTGCTTAGAGTTGGCTGTGTGTCTCTGCTTGTTCAAGAATGGCTCTTGACCTGCAGATACTATAGAGAACTGTGAAGTTCCTGAGCTCAAGAAGATGCTAAAAGAGGAAGTGTGAAGTAGGCAGCAGGCTATGCAGATCAGGAACAGGGACTGAGGATGGGCATCAGAGACTTTGTTGCCATGGTAACTCTGGGGCTAGGGTAGCAACGAACTGATTGTGTCTTTATGAGCCTTTCTTGGGGCTTCTTGTCATGTTCCTTTCTGAGTTAGGGGTCAATCCTGGCTCCTACTTTCTACCATGCAATTAAAAATTTCTGGGAGTGAGAGTCTACCTTGTCACTTGCTCATGGGGACCTCTAGGTCCTCATTAAACTGGCTTCAGTAAGACTCCAACATCAGAGCATACAAGTATAGGACACCTGAACAAGCATTTGGGGACGGGAGGCCACACTCTAGACACCAATGTCAAATATACATGTTGAGTCTCATGGTGGTGATCATGAGTGCATGGGCAAGCTGCTTTTCTAAGTTATGGGATCATTTTCAGACTGACCCTGAACAATGTCCATGCAAGCACTCAGCCCATGTTATTATTGATATTCTTGCCTTGGTATTGCAACACACTTCCAAAGTTCAAGTGAAGAGGGCTGGATAGATTGCATCAACCCTTCTCCACAGCTCCTGAAGCAGAGGCAAGGAATCTTATGATCTAGTATGAATAAATGTCCTTCTTGCGGTCTGTGGGGACAAGGTCACCAAAGCAGCCAGTGGTACCAACCCCTGCCCCAGCTGGCTGCCATCAGTGTTTGAGAATCCAAAACAGATTTTTTTTGAAAGATTTATTTATTATGTGTGAATATACTGTTGCTCTCTTTGGACACAAGAGAAGAGGGCATCAGATTCCATTACAGATGTTTGTGAGCCACCATGTGGTTGCTGGGAATTGAACTCAGGACTTCTGGAAGGCCACTGAGCCATCTCTCCAGCCACCCCACACCCCCCAACAGGTTTTGTATCAGCGATTTTTCTCTGGCTTTATCCATTCCATTTTCCTATCTCCCTGGCCTGGAATTTGGAAGGGCCCTGGGAACTTCTCTCAGCAACTCCTTTCCTCTCTTGTCAGTCATTTCTCTGACCCATGTCTGATTGTCAGGTTTCCATGGGGAGCCCTAGCCTCTCGAAGACTCTCTGTTTTCTGTTCTTAGATGGGCTTGAAGAAACCAGAAAAGGCATGTGAGGCAAAAGCTGCTTGAATTGATAACAATGGGACTGGCAACCTCAAATTCCCTTCCATTGAAAATTCCTGGGGGTGGGGGTCGGGATGGGGCTCTTGCTTTCAGTACTTTTAACTTTTTATCATGCCTCTTTGGATTAGGTTTTTGGTGGGCTTTCCAAAACTTGGGTGGAAGGTGTCCACTAAGAGTGGGAAGGGGTGCAAAAGCAGATGTCTATTTGCCACAAAAAGGAGCAAGTAAGGAAAGGTTAAGATGTGTACGTTTCCCACACACATTTGGCCTCTGCTTCCTTCATCCAATGAGGCAGCTGAGTCTTGACTCCCATTCTTGTGTCACAGAACAAGTTGGAGAAGTTACAGCACCCTGGGATGAGTCCTGCGCCTTTCTTTCTTGTCCCTCTCATCCTCTGCTCACCCTGATATCCCCATTTCCTGCTTGGGGTCTTACAGCCAACAGCCAGAGCTCCTGAGCTCTGTTTAAAAAAAAAAAAAAAGCCGTCACCATGGTAACCTGCATCCTGCTCCATTTCAACCAGAGATACAAAGAAGCAGCAAAAGAGAAAGTTTAATCAGATTAAAAAAAAAAAAAAAGGAATCTTATTGACAGTATCCGTCTTTTTGGGAATAGAAATGTTCCATTTTAGTGGTGTTATCAAATGCCAGTCATTTTATGTCCTGTGGCTTCCAGAGGGTCAAAGTCATTGCTTGCTTTCTAGGGCTGTAGATGTCACGCCTTCTTCTCCAGAACGGGTTGAAGGCTCTTATGTGGCATGCTGGCTTTTTGTTTCTGGTTTGTTTATAGGCAGGGTCTCATGCAATCCAGGCTGACCCCAAACTTGCTATGTAGCTGAGGCTGACCTGCTTTCAGCTCTCGAGTGCTGGGGTTACAGGCTTTCTGGGTGTTGCTGCACTGGCCCCTGTTTATGCTTCTTGGAAGGAATTACGGTGGGATTCACTCTAGGGAGCTTTCCAGGCTTTTCCCACCTCAGTCTCCCCAGCCTACAAATCCTTACATCATAATGGAATGAGAAAAAATAGCTGTGACATCCTTGAAGGTCGCTTACTCCACAGCGCCACTCTTGAATTTGTGTGTCTAGTGATTCTTCCCAGGCATCTATGCCCAGAGAATGCTCCTGGATCTTCCTCAGGAGGGCGTGACCTCAAGAGGGCGTGACCTCTGGAGGGCGTGGCCTCTGGTCTTCATGACTCACTTGGAGCTGGGAATTATCTGGCTCATGCTGGTTAGTTTTGTCAGCTTGACAGTCTCCTAGAAAGGAAGCACTCCAATTGAGCAATTTTCTCTATCGTACTATTTCGTGGACATGACTGTATGGCATATTTATTGATATAGAAAGGGCCGAGTCTGCTGTGGCTGCCGCTATCCCTAAGCAGGTAGTCCTTGGAGATATATGAAGGGTAGATGAGGTAGCAGCGTTCCTCCATGATCTCTGCTTGAGTTCCTATCTTTATGGTGTTGTAGTTTTTGTTCTTGTTTTTTTTTCCCCCATGACTGTGATAAGCATAAGCCAGATGATATCTTTTTCCTTCCTAAGTTCCTTTTGGTCATTGTTTTATCACGGCAACAGAATGAAAATTAGCATGTTCTCTCTCATAGACACAGGGATGAGCCCATGGCCTGTGGGAGTTCTGGGCTTTGGTCTGGCAGGACTAAGAGGCCAAGTGAGGGCAGGTCCGGTGTGAGGATGGAGGCCAATGGGTGCAAGGATAGGGAGGGAGACAAGGCTCTGAGTGTTTCTCTTGGTGTTCATTGGAATGTACTAAGACACTGCCATCATCTGATATTTTTAAGTTATCCTAGGCTCCCCTGCACAACTTCCCAGAATTCCCCTCATTCCACCGTCCTTAAGTCAGATATACACTTGTTATTTTTCAAACTAGAATCTTTGGTACTCAGCTTCAGCTGTCTTCCCAGCTATGTTTTTGTGGATACTGCTGGGTTATCTGTTTGTGGTTTGTTGTTGTTGTTTTATTTTAAATCACAGCGAGGTTTGTTTTTATAGACAAAGATACAGTGGCCCTGCAAGGACTTATCTCCTTTTTGCCTAATGAGTGGGCCACAGAGAGTGGCTGCAGTACAGTTCTTGGCCACTAGGGGGCAGGAGCACCAAAGCAAAGGACTAAAGAAAGCCAGCAAAAGAAGCCGGCAGGTAGCAAGACAACAGGGCTTGTGAGGCTGGCACAGTTCAAGTTCTGAATCTCACATCTCTGTATCTCATCTTGGATGCACTGCGTGCCTACTTACTCTGATGATCTCATGCACCAAAGTGCCCGAAAAGAAATTTCTTAGGACTTTTGATGTAGGATCTTACTGCCTATGAAACAAAGCAAGAGGCATCTCGGATAAGAATTAACCTTTCATAGTTCTTAAAGAAGTTCTTGGGAATTGTAAGACCTCAGCCTCCGCTTCCAAGACAGTGTGTGACCTTTTGTAAGAAGCCTAACCCACTACCTCTCCCTGGGCTTAAATGTCTTCTTCACAAAAGGCGAGATGATGGGGCATCATCATCCTTTCTAAATCCAAGAGGCAAAGGGCAAAGATGGCAGACGTGGTTTCTATAGACTCCTTCCCATGAGGCATTTAAATCCGCTCCTTCATCCCCACACTGGGATCTACGTACTTCTACAGGCGGCCGCACTTTACACACAAGAACAAAAAAAAACCTCAGGTAGAAGCTTGGTAAGAGGTGAGTGAGGTATTTTTTTTGGCTCTTTCTACTCACTCTGTGTCTGTCTGCACCCTTTGATGGTAGTGAGGTCTGCGAGCAGAAGTTAGTGAGCATCTGTGATCGTTGACGCTGTCTTGAAATCCACATCAACTCCTTCCTTATCCTGAACCAGAACTTACTGAGCCAGCCCAGGCTGCCTGCCTGGAATGGAGTAGATATGAAAGTCCACTGGGAGCAAGGCATGGCTGGGTCAGGGGTTCTCAGCCTCCCTAATGCTGTGACCCTTTAGTACAGCTCCTCATGTGGTGACGCCAACCATGCAATTATTTTGTGGCTACTTCATAACTGTAATTTTGCTAATGTTATGAATCATAGTATAAATATTGGGTATGCAGGATATCTGATATCAATCCCTATGAATAGATCATTTGACCCACAGTTTGAGAAGAAGCGCTGGTCTAGAAGGGTTTTTTTTTTTTTTTTTTTTTTTTTTTTTGCCTTGTCATAGATCGTATTTATGGCCAGGCAAGACTATTTCCATACAATGCCATGTGGTAGAGCTTTTGCTCAAAACTTTGACTTTTTTTTATTCTTAAAAGATACTCCAAAGAGTTTAGGAACCCACGGACCTATGAGACTATCTGCACTTCTGGCTATCCCACATCGGGGCAAGATGGTGGCTTGGCTCTCTTTCTATAGTCTCATCCATGAAACACCATGAAGTTAAAAAGATCAAAACAAAAAGCAAGTGATGCGAAAAAAAGCAAAAACAAAACTAACTTATGTAAAGCTTTTAATCCCAGCATTCAGGAGGGAGAGGCAGGCAGATCTCTGTGGGTTTGAGATCAGCTTATTCTGCATAGTGAGTTTCAGGACAGCCAGGGTGCTATGGAGTAAGGCCATGTCTCAAAGAAAGAAAGGAAGAAAGAAAGAAAGAAAGAAAGAAAGAAAGAAAGAAAGAAAGAAACAAACAAACAAAAAAACCAAGAGAAACAGCCAACCAATCAACCAACTAACCAGACAAAACAAAACTCAAACAAACAAAACACCCAAGCTTAAGTAAAACTTTCTCTCTCTCTCTCTCTCTCTCTCTCTCTCTCTCTCTCTCTCTCTCTCTCCTCTGGCAGCCTCAGTGTCTCAGGCTCACTGTCCCGGAATGCAGAGGGGAGGGGTTGGCACAAGGGAGATGAGTCCTTGCCTTGCCTGTGCTTGCTGCTGTCTAGCTCTGAGTGACCATTCTTCACGTTTCTCAGCTGCCTGGTTGACGGTAAGCGGCCACTTTCTGCCCCATTGCCATTTCACTTAGCAGGACATTGTAACTAAAGACTAACAGAGAGTAGCACCATTTCTCTCTTTAAAAATTACTTCCATCAAAGTAAATCCTTATTGTTGAAGACATGATGCATTTCAGAAACAGGCCCCGGAGGCCTCTGAGCTGGAGCTGACCTGAGCGGCCCGGCCTGAACACTAGCTTTCACGGAACCAGAAGGCACCATGCAAGTTTCCGAAGGAGGGAAGCGAGCAACAGTCCCATCTAACTATAACACGAATGAGCCGCATCAACAACCAGCATGGCGTGGTAACCCTAAGGGGGCAGTAGTGGCACACATGCCTTGGCAGTAACCATCAGGTCTCCAGTTGGATTTAAGACAAGTCCAAGGCTCAACAAGAAGGAATTCATGTCTAATACAGCTAACTACTAGCTAGCCTAATCTAGCTAAAGACTCAGTGCTGGTTAGAGTCTTGGTTAACTGGAGAAGAGTCTAGAACCATTAATTTACTAAACCAGCACACTCCCTAAAAATCGAAAAACATTTGTTCTTATACCTACAGGTAACTGTAGTCTTTACATCAAGGAAAGTGCTGTTTGGAACATATGGAGACCACTACAAAAAACCCTCAGCCAATCAAAGTGCAGGTTTGTGGACTCCAGTCCCTGTGGATACATCTACAAAATCCTCCCACGTGTAAGGCTGAGAGAGCATTGTGAAGAGGGGGCAGAAAGATTGCAAGAGCCAGGGGATCAGGGACTTTGATCTAAGATTGTGTCTCCTAGTAATATCAGAAGCTGTACTCATGAAGTCTCACCACTAAGACTGTCCAAGTGTGAGCTGAACAAGGATGGCACCAGTGGACATGACAGATTGGATAGGGGAAAGCCCATGAAGTCTCAGCCCCACATAAAGAGCTCTAGGCACCTGAATAAAGCAGAGAGTGGGATGGGGTGGACCTCCCCAGGGAAGAGCATACCAGATGGTTGCCAAGTGCCACACTGCCAGCCCTGTAAACACACATACAATTAATCAGACTAGCTAAACAGGTTGCATTCCTGAATACGTTCTATCTATCTATCTATCTATCTATCTATCTATCTATCTATCTATCTATCTATCTATCTATCAATCTATCTATCTATCTATCTATCTATCTATCTATCTATCTATCTATCTATCTATCTAATACATGTAATGACAATTAGTGAAAAAGAGGACATAGATTTGAGGGAGAGTGGGGAGGGCTTGGAGGTAGGAAAGGGAGGGGAGAAATGTAATTAAATTAAATAAAAAACATTGACCACTGTTTTTGTTTGTTTGTTTGTTTTGGATGGCATCAGCCCTGAACCTTTAACAAGTGCAGAGCATCCTGTGATAACTGACCCAGGCATCTATAATGGGCAGGTTCCTGTTGACCCCACCTGTGCCCTTCAGGTTACTCTCCTTGTCTTTGCTGGGGAAGAATTTTGATGTCTTTCAGATTATCTTTTCCAGCATTTCCATTGTTTAGCAAGGGGAGATGGCTTCTGAGCTCATATGAGATCTGCATGCGAACACAGGCTTTTGGAGCCACCTGCTCTGCTGGCTGCTCATCATAGAGTGTAGCTGGGAAGGAAAGACAAAGGGACCTCGAATTTCTCTGTGCGGGCCATTTACAGAACATTGGGGAAAATGCCTCTTGTTCACTATTTTGTGTTCGCTGTGTCTGTATTCTGTGCTTCAAGTATCCAAAATACTGTCCCCAGATAATAGCTTATATGGTACATTTGGTCTGGTCCTCTTTCCTGTGTCCCTAAACAGTTTAAACCCTCCATATCCTCTTCCTGTCCTAGTCCTGCCCCGCCTTTGTGTTCCCCCAGGACTATGTTTCCCAAGGGTGATTGCCACATCCTGACAGCTGCCCAGTCACAAGCTAAATATAAACCCTTCAGACAGCAAGTAAGCCCCTCTGGTTATCTGCTCCTTTGTGTAGCTTATTATCCTCCCAAATCAAACTCCAGAGGAGACTCACAGATCATGCATGCTGGGCAGGGCCGGTGGGGTGCGTGCGTCTGACTGGGTAAACCAAACAAACGAAAGCGTTGTGAGTCAGCTGTACCCTTTCAGCAGAGCGCCGGGTCTGCACTTCAGACAAACCCTCCAATCCTCAGACGTTGATTTTCAAAGCAAATTGCTGCATGTCGCATCAATACTGGGAGCAGATGTAATAGTCTGGTGAGCTGGCTGCATGCAGCCAAGTGCAGGGACATAGAATCAAGGGCAGAGAGTAGCTGGCACACTGAGGCTTGTATTATCTATATGGCTCTGCCTTCCTTACAGGACCATAGGAAATGGAGGCACGGTGGGCAGAGGAACCCAGGTCTCTGGTTGTCTTAGAGACTGCGAAGCCCAGGGCTATGTCTTTATAGTGACCCATGGTAAGGTCTGGGGCTGCATATGGCCTTCTGGCTGCGAGGATTCTTAACACAGAGGGCAGCTTGGGATCTCCAGGGGCTACAGGCTTAGTCAAGGCCAAAAGCTGTCATGCTGAAATAGCCAAGGCCTGAAGGAAAACAGATTTTTTTTTTTTCTTCCAGAAATTGGTGGTCTATTTCAAACCTTGTGTGCAAATGCTCAAGAAACAGGACCAAGGGAGGAATTAATGTTTGGAAAAGGCTCTGGGGTTGATGCCATTCTGCAATTTTTCTGTGCCTGGATTTCCCTCATGTTTCTCTAGAGGTTCACCTTCTTGGCCACTACATGTGGTCCCAGGACCTTGTTTCCTCTCACATTGTATTCTCTCTCCTAACGATATAACCCTAGCTAAGCCAAGCACTTCTTTCCACTCCTCCTCCTCCTCTTCCTCCCTCTCCTCCTCCTTTTTCTCCCCTCCTCTCCTCCTCCTCCTCCTCCTCCTCCTCCTCCTCCTCCTCCTCCTCCTCCTCCTCCTCCTCCTCCTCCCCCCTTTTTCTTACCCGAGACAAGAGCTCACTGTGTGTTACCTAACTAGCCTGGGGAAACTCAGTATGTAAACCAGGCTGACCTTGACCTGACCAATATCTTTCTGCCTCTGCTTCACAAGTGCTTCCATTAAAAGGAGTGTGCCTTTAGTCAGGCCCAACTTTCCCCTCTGTTTCCATGCATCACATTTAAATACAAAAGTCACGTCTGTTTCCTACCAGCTGCAAATGGAATACCTGACTTCACCATTTGGATGTCTTGAAATCAGCATTTTGAGAGTGAGCCTGCAATCACCCATCTGTGCTTTCTGATGTTTCTTACCTCATTGAACAGCAACCACAATGCAGTTAAATAAGTCAGAGACTTTGTCGAAATCTCGTATCTCTTCCCCGCTTGCAATGCTGTGCTTAGCCTTGCGTTGATTACTTGACTCAGACATATTTTTAACCTGCCCACCTTTCCCTTTTATGACTCTGACTCCTTCTGAAACTACTACCGTGTCTTGCTTGGACTAACAGATCAACTGCAACCCCTAATTCTTTTTCTTGAACTCACTATAGCTCCCAATTAACCAAAAATACCGTCCTCAAAAAGTGAGTTGAATTCTTTATTCGCCCTTTCTCTAGTGCTCCCAATCTGGTGTTCGCCTCTAGGTGACTCTGATAGTAGAGGATAGTGAGATTCCAACATTCTTATGCCCTTACTCTGTCTCTCTCTGTCTCTGTCTGTCTGTCTGTCTGTCTGTCTGTCTCTCTCTCTCTCACACACACACACACACACACACACACACACACACACTCTTATACTTTAGTCTTATTTGATATCTCCTCTCTCCACACCCTCCTGTAGTTTGCTCTTTTCAATGTAAGGACTTCACCCGTTTTCTTGGAAATGGCTTGTGAGAGATGAATTAGCTTTTACAACTCAGATGAGTCGGATGGAGCAAATAAACGTCTTCTGGCTCTTCAAGCTAACCAGTGGATGGGGCTGACGCTCCCGGGGACTGCTCTACACCAACAATCTGTGAGTCTGGAGCTGCAGCATTTCAGCAGAGGTGTACGTATAAACATTTCAAAGGGCATTTTACAGAGGAGGTGGGAAGAAGGTTCACAGTGATGGCTGTCTTTCTTTGTGGGATTGACTCTCTCTTTGTTCCTTGGCTGCTCTGTGATGGCAACTTAGAGGTCAGAGCTCAGCTTGCTGGTCATGGTTTGAACTTTTCTGGGGGCGGAGGGGGGGGGGGAATAAAAGTTGGAGGAATGAAGATCTCATTGTTTAACAGCAGACAGTAATGAAAGGCAAAACAATCTACCACAAAGAAAGCACTGGGGCCGCATCTAGCAAGAGCAGGACAGCCACAGGAACAGAGGATGGAAAGACAAACCAACCAACTGACGGACAGAACGACCAACCAACCAAAACAAAGTAAACAGCTAGCCAGGACAGCTCCCCATATCTGACCCCTGCAGTTACATCTGAGAATGCACATGTAGGTGATTGGATTTTCTTTGGCTATGAGTTAAAGTTTATGCTGAGAAGATTGTAGCAGGACTGAATGAGCAGGAAGAATTTACCTGGAGATGAACTTTCTCTGACTGGTCCTTAGGCTGGAAGTAAAAACACAGACATTTCCTTACCATTGGCATGGATATGGCAAACAGGCAATCTATGAGCCACATAGGGCATGGGTGGTTAGATAGCGTTTACTCCCCTGTGTGTCCCTGATTGTTTGCATGCTTGTGGCTGACTTGAACATTGGTATCATCAGGACTTAAAAGCCAAATATGGTTGTGATGGGAAATGGTATGGCAAGCGGTTAATAATGTCTGCTGTGGCTAGAGAATATGGCAATGGGGCCGCAAGTATCCATCTCAAAATTGGGTCCACCACACATAGTGAAACTGGAAGCCAGAGAGACATGCTTGCTATTTTTTTTAATTAGGTATTTTCTTCATTTACATTTCAAATGCTATCCCAAAAGTCCCCCATACCCTCCCACCACAACTCCCCTACCCACCCACTCCCACTTCTTGGCCCTGCCGTTCCCCTGTACTGAGGCATATAAAGTTTGTAAGACCAAGGGCCTCTCTTCCCAATGATGGCCGACTAGGCCATCTTCTGCTACATATGCAGCTAGAGACACGCGCTCCGGAGGTACTGGTTAGTTCATACTGTTGTTCCACCTATACGGTTGCAGACCCCTTTAGCTCCTTGAGTACTTCCTCTTGCTCCTCCATTGGGGGCCCTGTGTTCCATCCAATAGCTGACTGTGAGCATCCACTTCTGTGTTTGCCAGGGAACGGCATAGCCTCACAAGAGACAGCTATATCAGGGTCCTTTCAGCAAAATCTTGCTGGGGTATGCAATGGTGTCAGCGTTTGGAGGCTGATTATGGGATGGATATATAGCTCACTCTCACCGGAACTCACCCGGTCCTGATAGCACTGCATTCGTCCTTTCCAAGGCCAGTGCCTCTGACAGCAGAGTTACAGTGAACTAGATCAAGTGACCCTCGGCAGCGCCAGGCAGATGCTGAAGCTTCTAGCTCATGGAATGGTAGGAGATTTACTCAGAGCAGATCGGGACTCATCTCGGGACTGTGGTGCAGAAGCTGCACAATGCAAAAGGCATTTGGACTTGATCCTGGAGCAACAGAGAGGCTAATGGAGTTACACATATGATTAAACATGGTCCCTGCTTTCATCTGGCCACCACTGTGGTAAGGAAGAAAGAGACCTCAGCTGCTGGCTGCAGCCCAATGTGCTATGGGTTATGCAGAGGGGATGTGAAGAAATTAAAAGACCAACATGACTTAATGAAATGTGACCCTGGAACTCTCCTGCTGAAAGCCCACTTGTTCTTAGACTGCAGATAAAATCTACATCCAAGGCTCCTATGATTGGCTTACTGATGTCCGTTCCAGAGCCCTCCATGGCACCTTTTTTAGCTTCTCTGTGTCTCTAATCATCTCTCTTTAGTCTCTAGATAGGCCAAAGATTCTGCTAGCACATGATCTTTATACATGGTATCCTATTTTTGGGGGGCACTCTCTCAGTGGCCCCACCCAACTCCCACCTGCTTCACTAACTGCCATCCCCCCACCCCCAGGTCTCAGTAGATGTCCCCAGATCTAGTGAGGACCTTGCCCTTCACCCTCAGTGCTTAACATCCTTATTTATATGACTGGTTGTTTAATTTCTACCTCTCTTGATGCGAGAAGCACCTAATAACTATTGAATGAATTAGTGAGTGAATAAGAAGACAGTTTCTTAGTCTGGAAGAATAAGCAATACTAATATAAGGACAGTGGATATGCAGTGTGCAGCCGGGGCTGAGTGTAAGGGATTGGCCATGGCCGTCTTCTCTGTGTTGGCTTTCCTCCCCTCCTAAACATGTGTGAAATGAGCCATGGCACCATGGGACTTGCTGAAAGGCCACTTCCAAGGGATTATCAATGTCAATCCTTAGCTCTTTAGGGAAAGCAAACATTCTAGGTTGATAAACAGTGCTTAGCTCTATCTCTGGGAATTATAAGAAAATCCTTCAACCTTAAAATTGCTCAGAGCTAAAGAGCTTTTTGAGGGGTTTCTTTGTGGGGGGTGATCCAGCAAGATGGAGGACTGGTGGCTAGCATAGAAGTAAGGTGCAGCTGGCCCCTTCTGTATTCTGTGTCCTACATTGACAAGGTTTTCCTTGTCTTAGGGTTTTTATTTGAGAACCAGGAGGGTCAACGTCTGTAAACGTCCCCAGTATTAGTGTTCTGTTGCCGTGTAATGACTTATTCTAAGATTTAGTGTCATGATATGGTAACTGTTATCTATTGTAGGTTTCTGTGGGTAAGAAAGGCAGAGCATAAGAAGAGAGACTAGACTTGTGCTTCACATTTTGAGTCTCAGGTAGGATGAGGTGAACTCTGGATGTTGGAATCTTAGATTCATTCACATAGGATTCTGGGAGTTCTGCTGTGGTTGACAGAGGGCCTGGATAATTTTGTTGGTTAGAACATCCAGGTGTGGCTTTTCCGTGTGTCTGCACATCCTTGTAATGTATCCAAGGGTAAGAGACAGGAGATGGACATGCAGATGTACGTGCAGGGGTATGAGGATACACACACACACACACACACACACACACACACACATGCACACACACACACAAGTCAGGAGCAGGTGAAAGAGATGACCAGGCATACATATGGAAGTCCTACAGTGTCATTTTCCCTCGGTTTATTTGTTGGAAGAGAATTGCTTAATCTTTCCCATGAGTATGGGAAGTGGTTGTTACCTTTCACTGGAACATTTAAAAGTCACCTCATTCCTTTAAGCAGATTCTCAGAGAGGACCATGGAATAGGGGTATAAATTTAAATAGTGACATAGCAAAATCTAGAAAGGCCGTCCATGAAGCCAGGCATGATACCATATCCAGTGCTTGGGAAATGGAGGCAGGAGGACTCACTGAAGTCTGTCATTGGCTACGCAGTGAGCTTGAGGCCAGCCTAAGCTACATGAGACCAACTAACAACTACCTGTGGAGAGCCGTGAGCAATCGCCGTTACAAGATGGCGCTGGCTTCTGTAGTGCCTAACTGGTAAACAAGTAATGTGCGCAGGTGCAAGAGTAAATTCGTGCCAAGTCACTGCCCATCCCGGGGCGTAGTAATGGGGTGATGGGCAAGCAACCAATCAGATGCTGACACGCCACACGGAGGGGTATATAAGCAGCACCATTTTCCGGGTTCGGGGTCTTCCTTATGATGAAGCAATAAAAGCTTTGCTGTAGAAGGATCCGGTTGTCCGAGTCTGTTTTGCTGGCGAGACATTAGCTCGGGACAACTACCTACCTACCTACCTACCTACCTACCTACCTACCTACTTTACTCACTCACTAATTAACCAATCCTTCCCTGAATAGCAATTTGGCAGCTGTTCCCAAATTTGTCACTCTTTAAGGAGATGTACTGATTCTCCAGAAGCAAGCATCTCTACCTTCAATTAAATAAGTGCAGGACAATCCAAATGTGCGTGTGTGTGTGTGTGTGCATGATCTGGCACAATGGCTCTTTTGAAACATTGGAGACATGGTCTGCCATTGTGCTGGAGCACTGGGGAGAGTCTAAAAGCTACATTTGTGCAGTTTTACAGCTGCCAAAGAGCACATGCACACACACACCACCCTCCTAGTAAAGAGTTGTGTTTAGGAGAGGGCTCTTTGACTGAACTAGTTTCAGTGTTCATTTTATTACTCAAGAGGGCACTTTGGAACTCCCTGCCATTATGGAATAATTACACTGTAGTTCTTATTAATTTTTTACTGCCTTCCTTAGGTAATTAGTGGGATCATGTGAATGATGTCGCATTAATGAGTGGAGTTTTGAATGTGAGTAGGCAATCTTTCATTTGGCTGCACAACAAGACAAGGCTTAGAGGACCTCAGGAGCCCTCCCTCTACATACAGTTAATGGTGATGAAGCCCTCCATAGCTTTCAGAGATGCACCAGGCTTCCTCCTTTGTCATGAACAGCTCTATAACTAGGGAAACAGACAGTTCTTTTGCAACAATGGTTTGGAAACTAAACCAGGACAATGAGATTCTTGAAGCCTGAGGTAGACAGTCTCTGCAGGGCTCATCATTTTGTTGTCTAAAGTGGCATTTACCAGCAGCTGGCACTTTACCAGACAATAGGAATATACCTGCTCTTGTCATGTATCTTGTTGCAGTAATAAAACAAGTACCCTTTCTTTTTTGTTATGCAAATTCTCAATTTCTGTGTGATGTCATTGTTTTTCCATTTATTTATTTATTTATTTATTTATTTATTTATTTATTTATTTTACATCCTGACCACTGTCTCACCTAAACCTTTACAATCCCTTTCTTGTTCTTATGTATATGAGTGCTCTATCTGCATGTAAGCCACCAAGCCACCATGTGGTTGCTGGGATTTGAACTCATGACCTCTGGAAGAGTACTCAGTGCTCTTAACCACCGAGCTGAGCCCTCCTTTCTTGTTCTTAAATTCCTCAGCACACAGGTGTGAAAAGATCCCAGTGACTGTGACACTCTTCTCTTATAATTGAGGAAACTTAAGACTCAGGAGAAGAAGAGATCGTTTAATCCACGGAGAAGCAGTAAAGCCCAGTTGCAGGCATGGTTCCTGGGGGTGGGAGACTGGGTTGCTGTGGCCCCCTTATTCCATCTCTGTGGGCTTGCTGCTCTGATCCCGACTGTGGAGTGTGAGTGTAGCTGCCTGGATAGGCTTCCCTTTGGCTGTGCCATCTGCTCAGATAATCTGCTTATCCAGTGTCCCCCCAGGCTGGGAACCCTATATCCTCTGGTTTGTCTGTCCACTTACAAGTCAAGTGTGCCCAGCCTGTGAAAAGCAGAGGATGCTGGCTGAAATCCTTGTCTTCTCAGTGGACAGCCAGCATTGGTGCCCTTCAAATATTACTTGGACGTTTGAATATTATCTCCAGTACCAACAGCTGGCTGTTACCTTGGCCTCTTCTCTTCCCTGCTGGCCCCTGCCTAACTTAGTGAGTGTGTGCCTGGCCAGTCACTGTCCTCCTTGTCCTGCATGAGGACACTGTAGGCTTTTCTTCCATGCCAAAGGCACTCTTTCTGGGTGGTCTGGAAGTGTCCAGTTCTTAAGACAGAAGACTGCAGAGGAGAGGGCCCTACCAGCATCATGCTTCCTTGTCACTGGGCTCTTGTGAGCAGGGTCATGACGAGCCATCTCTTTTTACCTGAAGTATCGTGAAGATGCTCGTGGGTGTTAGGTTACCATCAATTTCTGACCTTTATATTCACGACTAACCTCAAATTTGCTCCCAAAACATAAAAGCAGTTGCCATTTCACTCATCCAACATCTTTTCTTCCCCCTTTGGCCCTGATTATCAATCTGTATTCCCGTCTGTCCTTACAGAGTTAAGGTGTTCACTGGTTCATCTAACAAGCTCTCCTTGCCTACTTGCTGTGTACCAGGCCATCTGCTCTGGGCTGACTTTATCAGAGTGCACATGATAGATGTGCCCCTGTCAGGAAAACTGGGTGCTGACTACGCAGGTGGATGTGGTGCTGTCTTTTTTGGTAGAATATTAATTATATTTGGGATGTGGATTATTTATTACTTATTTTTATTTGTGTGTGTGTGTGTGTGTGTGTGTGTGTGTGAGAGAGAGAGAGAGAGAGAGAGGGAGAGAGAGAGAGAGGAGATTTTTTTGTATGAGCTCTTTATTTTAATTACTGAAGTAGTATCAATCAAATGCGCAGATATCAGTATGGGTCATCTTGCTAGCCAGCTTACTCTGGGTCTCCTCATCTCTGCCTTTGAAGCCTGGAACTATAGGCAGGCTGTCACACCCAACCAGCATTTATGTCTGTTTTGGGGATCCCAATTCTGGTTCTCATGCTTGGGTATAGTCACTTTAATTGCTGAGCCATCTCTCTAGCTCCTGGGGGGTATACATTTGGCCACAGTAAAGACTCACAGAATTTCTAGAATGGATCAGTGTAGGACCCCCATGTCCTTCTTACTTACTGGACATGCAATCTGATGCTGGAAGCCATGATAGGAGAGATAGGTGCTTCTAACAAAAGGGATAAACATGATCAGGAAAACCTAGAACATTTTGTTCTTTTCCCCATCTGTGTGCCTTGAAGAAGGGGTTGCTATGTGAACTGTCAGCTGATGGGGGAGAGGTCCATGTGAGGATGCTGGTGTGGAAACAGAGTGGGGCTTACATCAGTTATGAGACCGACTGGGAGACTGCCTTCTCCTGAACTCCCCATGCAGAAAAATAACAGATGCAGAACAATTTAACACGACCTCTCCATCAGTCACTTTCCTAACAGAGAACAGCATGGTGAGTGACAGACATGGCCTCCCGCCCAGTGGGCTTCATGTGCACATCCATAAGTCGCAGAGATGTGGGGGAAGCATCTCTCGATGCTAAGAAGCTGCCCCCCCATACTCTTTTATAGTCTTGATGCACTGGGCCTTTGCCCAGCTTAATTAAATTCTATCTCTATCTGCTTTTCCTTTAACTTCTAATTTCCCAGTGTAAATACGAGCCAGAAGGAGCCAATCAAGAAGGCAGCTGCTCCTCAGGGCAGGCTGGGCTGGGGTGATGGTTGATCAGAGTCACAGCTTGGATCAATAATGATTTCTGTTTCAGCAAAGGCATGTGATTGACGCCAGGAAGGAGGGACTTGGGATGTGTGGGCTGTCCCCTCTTCTGTATATGGAGAAGTCATTACTTTTTTTTTTTTTTTTTTTTTTTGCCTCCAGGGTTGCCAGATCTGTCAGCTCCAGCAATAACTGATTAATAGCTAAGGTTTTTCTCTACAGAAGGAGGAAGTTTTGCTGTGTGATCTTAGGCAAGTTATTAGGCAGGGCTGAGTCTGGAGGGCTTCATAAGGCAGTGGGTTGGTGGGATGCACAGGGGCAAACACATTCTAAACAACTGGAAGTGAGATTTAAGTAAAAGTATGGAGCCGAGACAAAAGCCCATGATGCACTTGGGACAAGGATACAAGGGCTTGCAGAGGGAACTCAGTACTGCCTCCTTGCTGATTCTTTGTCTCCAGACTTTTGCCTGTGAGACATACCTAAGGCCAGACAAGAACTGAATCCTACCCCTAAATCTGGCAGACACTACTACATATTTTTACCGACATTTAGCATATCTACCCTTTTAATGGGGTACCTTCCTGCGAGTGGTGGATGGACCTTACTCAAATATTTTAGGGGCCACTGAACAACACAGCTCAGGAGCCCCAGCACCGTTTGTATCCTTTGACCTAGCAATTCCAATTTTAGGAAATGATTCTGAGGAGATAATGGGGACAATTTTTGGAATACTTATTATACAGTATTGTATTAGAGGAAATCACCTGGTAATTCTTTCTTTTCTTTTCCTTCCCTTCCTCCCTTCCTTCCTCTCCCTTTCTTTCTTTATTCCTTCCTTCCTTCTGTCCTTCCTCTCCCTCTCTCTCCCTCCCCACCTTCCTTCCTTCCTTCCTCTCTCTCCCTCCCTCCCTCTCTCCCTCCCTCCCTTCACTCCCTCCCTTCCTTCCTTCCTTCCTTCCTTCCTTCCTTCCTTCCTTCCTCTCTCTTTCTCTCTCTCTTTCTTTCTTTCTTTCTTTCTTTCTTTCTTTCTTTCTTTCTTTCTTTCTTTCTTTCTTTCTTTCTTCCTTTCCATGATCTCACTATGTAATCCAGGATGGTTTTGAACTTGTGACCCCTCCTGTCTCAGCCTCTCAGGTATGTACCACTATACCTGACTCAGTTTCCCAAGTGAATTTTGGTGAGTTTGCTTAGTCAAATACCTTGTGGTTAATCTTTCTTGGTCAACTTGACTGCATTTAGGACTTGCCACTGATGATATCTGTGAGGCCTTTTTTTAAAGAAGAAAGAGAAGACCCTTGAATGCAGGGGTCACAACCCCATGAGGCTGAGGGTCCAGAGAGGATAAAAGGGGACAACAAGGAGAAATAAGAGAGTACCAGTGTCCTGTATGCACCTGCTGATACCTCTGTAGCCCCCTGATAGTACTCGGGACTCTACTGTTGTACTGGCTGGTTTTATGTGTCAACTTGACACAAGCTGGAGTTATCACAGAGAAAGGAGTCTCCCTTGAGGAAATGCCTTCATGAGATCCAGCTGTAAGGCATTTTCTGAATTAGTAATCAAGGAGGGGAGGGCCAATTGTGTGTGGTGCCATCCCTGGACAGGTAATCCTGGATTCTATAAGAAAGCAAACTGAGCAAGCAAGTGAAGCAAGCCAGTAAGCAGCATCTCTCCATGGCTTCTGCATCAACTCCTGCCTCCAAGTTCCTGCCCTGTGTGAGTTCCTGTCCCGACTTCCTTTGGTGATGAACAGCAATGTGGAAGTGTAAACTGAATAAATCCTTTCCTCCCCAACTTACTTCTAGGTTATGATGATTTGTGTAGGAATAGAAACTCTGACCAAGACACTGTCAAGCTGTGTTATTGCATTAAAGGGAATGAGGGCTGACCTTCCATTTCTTTTTATTGTTCCCTTGTATTCTGTAAAGTTTCCACACCAAAAAGAAATTTGATAAGAAGGAAAGCAGACCTTCTGTGCAAACAAACATGCAGAAGCCCCACCCTGCACTCTGTCTTCTCCCAACCAGTGCACCCCAAATTTCTCCCATAATAGCAGAAGCATTGCACACTGAGTCTAGATTAGGAAAGGCCTCTGGGAAAGAGTGGTGGGGGCTGTGTGTCTCTGAGAGCTACAGAATCACAGAGGGAAAGCGGCAAGTTTCAAACCATCTGGCTCCGTCTGAACACGCTCAGCCCCTCCTCTCCTATGCAAAGGGGCCTCTTGCAAGATGTATTTTATTTACTTTCTTTTTCCTGAAAATCCCTCCGACATTGAGATTTATCCAGTGGCTCTGGTAATTGGTGCAGTTTGCACAGTCATTTGTATGGACATAATGTACTGTGGAGGTAGCGAGAGAAATCTCCAGTCACCCTGAGCTTGAATCAGGTGAATATATATTTTATAGTTTCGGTCAGATTGATTTTTTTTTTTTTTTGCAAAGCACCCCTGGGGTGTTTGCAGGTAGGAAAATTCTTGTACTGTGGGTTGCTAGTTTACATCAATGGGAAGAATAAAAAGAGGAAGAAGAGGAGGAGGAGGAGGAGGAGGAAGAAGAGAAAAAAAGAAAATGTTCTTTTTGCTGATGTATTCCATCACCCTTAGATGTGTGCTATAGAAGGAGATGAAGGGTTTCCCATAGGAGGGAGAGAGGCCAGGACCTCAGAGCTAGGGTGAGGAGCTTCCTACCAGGACTGATTCATACCACGCCCAACTGGCAGGTGAGGGTAGAAGTTCATAAGCTTTGGATAAGTTATGATAAACAAAACTGATATGATCAGAGGTTTTTAAATTCCAGAGCCCTAAGATTAGGAGGCTTTGTGTTCATTCTGGGCAGAATATTCAGCTTTTGGCCTGGTGTTTTACACTGAATAAGTATGTGTTATCTTGGTTATGTAAGTTGTATCAAACCAACCAACGAACCAACCAACCCCATGTCTTTTTCTAAAAGCCAGTCAAAACCAAACTATAATATTTATCTTCCTGCTCCAGTTGTTTCTTATGCCTGAAATACTTTTAGTATGTCTCCCTTGGGTAACAGTAGGCACACCAAGTATGTAGCATGCATAGTATGCTGTGTCTCACTTCTGATTCCATGGCAGACATTACTAATCAGTCACTTTTTACTAATAATGTGAGATGTTTACTTCTGTGATGGTTAATATTGATTATCAACTTGGTAGGCTCTACAGTCACCTAGGAGACATAGCTCTGGACATATCTATAAGGGACAAACCAGATTAGGTTAGTCTCTGGGTATGTGTATGAGGAATTATCTAGATTAAGTTTACTGAGGTGGGAGGACCCACCTTAACTGTAGAGAGCACTGTTTTCTAGGTTGTGGTCTTGAGCTGAGTAAAGAAGAAAACTAATTCATCTAATTCATCATTCCGTTCTTGACTGCACACACCACAGGACCTCAAGCTCCTGCTGCCATGCCTCTCCTGCAGTGGACTGCACCTTTAAACTGTGAGCCAAAGTAATTCCTTCCTTCCTTCTTTCCTTCCTTCCTTCCTTCCTTCCTTCCTTCCTTCCTTCCTTCCTTCCTCCCTCCCTCCCTCCCTCCTTCCCTCCTTTCCTGCTACTATCTCTCCCTCTCTCCCTTCCTTCTGTCATCCCTTCATTAAGTTGATTTTGTCAGGATTTTTTTTGGCAGCAGCATGAGAAGCAACTAGTATTCCATTTGCACTCTGGGTAAAACAACTCTTTTGTACTGGGAAAACACTCCCTTATTGGTCCAGAGGGAGTGGTAGACAGAGCTGGTGGTAGACAGAGCTGGTAATATAATGGGGAATGAAGCTCCGTTTCATCTGATCTGAGCTCTGCTGGAAGCCTGGTTCTATTTCTGTTTGAGATCTTTAAAACAAGATTCAAAACATAGACCAGGATGTCAGGGAAGTGGATATGCCATTGAGAGGTGCCTCATAGGGCACCTGGGAGGTGCTACCTCATCCAGATCCCAACCTCAGGTTATGGGATGGTGCACTGAAGTATGTTCAGTCCTCTTTGGTAGTCCTTGTCCCAGTAGACTGTTCTTGAAGGCATTTAGTATTCAAACTCTGGGATCCTTGGTCTTGACATTGGGAGGAACCGCAGTATAATCAGTCAGTCAGGTGGACGCTTACTGCTTAGTCAGGCATTAGACAGAGCAAGCAGAGCTTATTTTGCATATTTGAAATGTTCCTTTGTAAGTATTTAAAAATAAAGCTTCAGAGTTACATAAAAGTAAGACACATTTTATCATTCAAAGCACAAAATAGACAAGTAGTGGAAATTACATGTAAATCTCAAATATTTGCTGAGTTTCTTTATTATATTCTAAAATTACATAATGATGTTTGATCCTAAACAATTTTTAAAACTACAATGCTGTCCCATTTGTATTTCTGTTTTAATCAGGGAATACTAAATTCATAAGATTGGGCTGGGTATGGTGGCACATGGCTTTAATCCCAGCACCTTTAAAACCAGGGCAGAGGCAGAGAGATAACAATGAGTTCAAGGTCAGCATGGTCTACATAGCAGGTTCCAGGCCAGCCAAGGCCAAAAAAAAAAAAAAAAAAAAAAACGAGACTCTGTTCCAAAAAAATCCATAATTTCATAGAGATAATTAATGGAAAATTGGTATGAGAACTTCTAAGAATGGGCATGAGCAGTTTTCTTCTTGGTAATGGGTATTCAGGCATATGCTACAGAGAGCCTTATATCCAGTAGAGAAATCTATGCAAAGGGGGGTGGATTTTAAAGCCCAACCTTCCTTAACGCAATTTTGAAATCTCTAGCCTACATTTGCTTCAGACTTGCTTCTCTCAGTTCTGTGGCTGTGGCTAGCTGCTAAATTCCTTGACAATGAAGATCCTGCTTCTAGATCAGGCAGTTTGTTCCTGAAGACTGAGTGACCTCACACGAGCAATGACGTTGTCAAATCTTACCACCCTCAGCTATAAGATAAAGAAATTGGATGCAGTGCTCAGCTGTGCTCTGTTCACTAGGGTTTCCTGCACAGGGCAAGGGAAGGGTTTATTTATTTATTTATTTATTTACTCCTTTCTCAAGAGAAGCTGCATTTTTAGTTAGTATCTATCTATCTATCCACCCATCTATCTATCCATCCATCCATCCATCCATCCATCCATCTATTATGTAACACTCAGGACTTGCTTTGGAAAAAAATAGGTTGGATGACATTTAAGTTGTCTAGATTCAAAAGATTCACAAAGTTCTAATTCTGGGTTCATGTAGTTTTCATCATGCATGGCTTACTCCATGAGCACAGAGGGACTTAGTAGGTTTCATTGGCAAAGATAATGAATGGGGGCATTTGGGAATAATAACTGGTGGTTTGGTTTGAATGAGAAATGTCTCCCATAGGCTCCTATATTTGAATAACTGGTTCCCAGGTGGTAGTGCTGTTTGGGGAGGCTGGAGAGCCTTTAGGAGGCACAGCCCTGTTGGAGGATACATGCCACTAGGGGCAGGCTTTGAGGATTTTTAGACTCACCCCATTTCCTGCTGGATCTCTCTGCTTCCTATGTGCAGATAGAATGTGATTAGCCCTTTTCCTGATCCAACTCCTATTTGTCATGCCTTTCCCAGCATTAAAGACTCTCCAGACTGTAAGCCAAAATAAGTCTTCCATAAATTTCTTTGGTCTTGATGTTTTATTATAGCAACAAAAAGGTAACTAATATAATAAGTAATATTTATCCCACGTGTAATGTTTGCTCCATGGATTATAATCACCTTTACATTTGTTTCTCAAAAGAGCCCTAAAAGGTAGTTTTTTTTTAAAAAATTGTGTGTGTATGTGCATGCCTGTGCTATTCTGCAGGTGCTTATAGAGGCCAGAGGAGGAGGTTGGAGTTCCTGGAAAAAAAGTTACAGGCAGTTGTGAACTACCTGATGTGGGTGCTGGGAAATGGACTTGATCCTCTGCAAGAACAGTAAGTGCTCTTTACTTCTGAGTCACCTCTCCACCTCTGAGGTTGACTTTCTTTAAGAGAAACTTAGGATCCATCAGATTTTTTTTTTTCTTTTGTGAGGATGTAGTTCCATGGGGGTTGAAAACACAATATCTTTGAACTGTGCTACTGTTTACCTGGAGACACTGGAGTTTTTTTTTTCCCATTTTTTATTAGGTATTTAGCTCATTTACATTTCCAATGCTATACCAAAAGTCCCCCATACCCACCCACCCCCACTCCCCTACCCACCCACTCCCCCTTTTTGGCCCTGGCGTTCCCCTGTACTGGGGCATATAAAGTTTGCGTGTCCAATGGGCCTCTCTTTCCAGTGATGGCCGACTAGGCCATCTTTTGATACATATGCAGCTAGAGTCAAGAGCTCCGGGGTACTGGTTAGTTCATAATGTTGTTCCACCTATAGGGTTGCAGATCCCTTTAGCTCCTTGGGGACTTTCTCTAGCTCCTCCATTGGGAGCCCTGTGATCCATCCATTAGGTGACTGTGAGCATCCACTTCTGTGTTTGCTAGGCCCCGGCATAGTCTCACAAGAGACAGCTACATCTGGGTCCTTTCGATAAAATCTTGCTAGTATATGCAATGGTGTCAGCGTTTGGATGCTGATTATTGGGTGGATCCCTGGATATGGCAGTCTCTACATGGTCCATCCTTTCATCTCAGCTCCAAACTTTGCCTTTGTAACTCCTTCCATGGGTGTTTTGTTCCCAATTCTAAGGAGGGGCATAGTGTCCACACTTCAGTCTTCATTCTTCTTGAGTTTCATGTGTTTAGCAAATTGTATCTTATATCTTGGGTATCCTAGGTTTGGGGCTAATATCCACTTATCAGTGAGTACATATTGTGTGAGTTCCTTTGTGATTGGGTTACCTCACTCAGGATGATGCCCTCCAGGTTCATCCATTTGGCTAGGAATTTCATAAATTCATTCTTTTTAATAGCTGAGTAGTACTCCATTGTGTAGATGTACCACATTTTCTGTATCCATTCCTCTGTTGAGGGGCATCTGGGTTCTTTCCAGCTTCTGGCTACTATAAATAAGGCTGCTATGAACATAGTGGAGCATGTGTCCTTCTTACCAGTTGGGGCATCTTCTGGATATATGCCCAGGAGAGGTATTGCTGGATCCTCCGGTAGTACTATGTCCAATTTTCTGAGGAACCGCCAGACTGATTTCCAGAGTGGTTGTACAAGCCTGCAATCCCACCAACAATGGAGGAGTGTTCCTCTTTCTCCACATCCACGCCAGCATCTGCTGTCACCTGAATTTTTGATCTTAGCCATTCTGACTGGTGTGAGGTGGAATCTCAGGGTTGTTTTGATTTGCATTTTCCTGATGATTAAGGATGTTGAACATTTTTTCAGGTGCTTCTCTGCCATTCGGTATTCCTCAGGTGAGAATTCTTTGTTCAGTTCTGAGCCCCATTTTTTAATGGGGTTATTTGATTTTCTGAAGTCCACCTTCTTGAGTTCTTTATATATGTTGGATATTAGTACCCTATCTGATTTAGGATAGGTAAAGATCCTTTCCCAATCTGTTGGTGGTCTTTTTGTCTTATTGACGGTGTCTTTTGCCTTGCAGAAACTTTGGAGTTTCATTAGGTCCCATTTGTCTCGATCTTACAGCACAAGCCATTGCTGTTCTGTTCAGGAATTTTTCCCCTGTGCCCATATCTTCAAGGCTTTTCCCCACTTTCTCCTCTATAAGTTTCAGTGTCTCTGGTTTTATGTGAAGTTCCTTGATCCACTTAGATTTGACCTTAGTACAAGGAGATAAGTACGGATCGATTCGCATTCTTCTACACGATAACAACCAGTTGTGCCAGCACCAATTGTTGAAAATGCTGTCTTTCTTCCACTGGATGGTTTTAGCTCCCTTGTGGAAGATCAAGTGACCATAGGTGTGTGGGTTCATTTCTGGGTCTTCAATTCTATTCCATTGGTCTACTTGTCTGTCTCTATACCAGTACCATGAGTTTTTAAGTAACTATATATGTGCTCTTATGAAGCACAGGATACTAATGCCTTAGAGTACATACCAAGGAAAGGATCATTGGGCAGTGGTAGGGTAAGCTATCATCTGCCTTCCAACAGTGTAGAATGACTGCATTGTAAACAACAACAGGACACTGCAGATGTAGCTGAATTTAGCAAAATATCTTCACACATTATATATATATATATATATATATATACACATACATATATATATATACACACATATACATACACATATACATACACACAAACACACACATATATGAATTCATAATAGTATAGGCCCAAAGAGTTTTCTTGTGCTTGCTGTAATTTTGATTTTCTTCCATTACTAAGGAGGCTGAGCAGGTCATTATTTTTTTCTCATCTGAAACTCTGAATACTGAAAGGTCATGGTGTAATTCCTGGTGTGTCTCTGGCTTCTTCTATCAGGCTAGAATCACATTAAATGTCTGCTGAATTGAATGTGACTGAGATCAATGCTAGGTGCTTCCCTCAGCAGTGGATTCAGGTGTTCCAGAAAGAAACTCTGTCTTGAAATTTTTTAGAAGTAGAAGCAGCTGTGTCCAGCCAGGGCCTGCCAGAATAGAAATTGCTAGAATAGAAATTGCAGCAATGATCAGGGTGTTCGTTTGCTATTGCAAAATTGGAGAGCTGATAAGATTTCAGAAATCAAAGAGGGGTGGTCACTGGATGAGACGGGTCTCATGATAGATTTGGATTTCCTTTCTTGCTTTTGTTGACAGTGTAATATGCTGACAATTATTATTTAATGTACTTGAAATACTTGATAGACTCCACCTGTAGAATATCTAGTCTCACCCTTTACTGTCTATCACCTGCACCAGTGATTTTATGTTCTTTGTGTTTGTATGCCTCATTGGGAATCTCTAGAAAACAAAGGCACAGATTTTGCACAAATCCCCGGTAGATGCTTGTTGTAGTTTTGTTATATTGCTGGGATGAGAAACTCTGACAAAAACAACTTGGAGAGGAAAGGGCTTACTTGGTTTGCACTTCCAGGTTGAGAGAAGTCAAGGCAGGTACCATATAGGACTGATACTTGCAGGCTCTTTGGCTCATGCTTATCTAATTTTTTATCACATTCCAGGATACCCTGTCTAGGGAATGGTGCCACCCACAATGGGCTGAGCCCTCCTACATTGACTAGTAATCAATACAGTTCCTCATAGACATGCTCATAGAGTAATCTGATCTAGGCGATTCCTCAACTAACTCTCAGATGACTTGAGGCCATGCCAAGTTGGCAATGAAGGCTGGCTAGGACAGTTATAGACCACTTGAAGACATATGTCAATCATTTGTTTGTGTATGCCATTATTCATTCACCCACTCACCTTTCACTTAACACTCATTCATGTATTTGTTTTTAACTGCTGAGGTACAGGTGTTATATTAGAGATTTATGAACAGTGCTCCATGTTCTCAAAGGGCTTAAAGTCTATGTGGGTAAATAAATCTTCTAATATATTGTTGTATGATGTAGAAGAGGTGGATAGAGATGTTGAAGTTGTACAAAGGAAACAACTAATCTGGGGCTGCTCTCAGTGTGAAAGATCATGAAAGGTTTCATTGGTAAGAGGAAGTACTTTTGACAGAACAACTTGATTGCTGTGTACACACAGGTGTGTGTGTGTGTGTGTGTGTGTGTGTGTGTGTGTGTATGAGTGAATGCAGGATATATGTGTGTATGATAGAAGCCTGGCCTCTGTGAATTGTGGGCAAGTGTTGGACCTCTGAATTACACGTCCTGTCCTGTGTTGTGGTTTGAATGAGAATTCTCCCTTTAGGCTCATTTTTGAACATTTGGCCCTCAGTTGATAAAATTATTTGGGAAGGATTAGGATAGCATCCATATTTACAATAGCCAGAAGCTGGAAAGAACCCAGATGTCCTTCAACAGAGGAATGGATACAGAAAATGTGGTACATTTACACAATGGAGTACCACTCAGCTATTAAAAACAATGACTTCATGAAATTCTTAGGCAAATGGATGGATTTGGAAAATATCCTGAGTGAGGTAACACAGTCACAAAAGAACACATATGGTAGGCACTCACTGATAAGCGGATATTAGCCCAAAAGCTTGGAATACCCAAGATACATTTACCAGATCACATGAAGCTCAAGAAGAAGGAAGACCAAAGTGTGGGTGCTTTGGTCCTTCTTAGAAGGGGTAACAAAATACTTATGGGAGCAAATATGGATACAAAGTGTGGAGCAGAAACTGAAGGAAAGACTGCCCCACCTGGGGATCTATCCCATATACAGTCACAAAACCCAGACACTATAGTGGATGCCAAGAAGTGCATGCTGAAAGGAGCCTGATAGACTGTCTCCTGAGAGGCTCTGTCAGAGCCTGAAAAATGCAGAGGCAGATGCTCTCAGTCAACCATTGGACTGAGCATGGGGACCCCAGTGGAGGAGTTAGAGAAAGGTCTGAGGAGCTGAAGGGGTTTGCAACCTCATAGGAAAAATAACAAGATCAGCGAACCACCACCCAGAGCTCACAGGGACTAAACCACCAACCAAAGAGTATACATGGAGGAACTCATGGCTGCAGCTGCATATGTAGCAGAGGGTGGCCTTGTCAGGCATCAATGGAGAAGAGGCCCTTGGTCCTGTGAAAGTTTGATGCCCCAGTGTAGGGGAATGCCAGGGAGGGGAGGCGGGAGTGGGTGGGGGAACACCCTCATAGAAGCAGGGGGAGAGGGGGTAGGATAGGGGGTTCCTCGGGTTGGGAACCAGGAAAGGGGATAACATTTGAAATGTAAATAAAGAAAATATCTAATTAAAAAAAAAGAAGATGTGGGTTTTTTGGAGAGGCATGTTACTGACTTTGAGATTTCAAAAGTCCTTACCTTTCCCCATTAGGTCTCTCTCCCTTGTACTTGTGGATCACATATGAGTGCCCAGCTACTGTTTTAGAACCATGACTTCCTGGTCACTTCCTTGGTTTCTCCTATAAAGGTCATGGGCTCTAACCCTCTGCATGGGTGAGTCTCAAATTAAACACTATTTTATAAGTTGTCTTGGTCATGGCATCTTAGCATAGCAATAGAAATATCACAAAAATCATCTTGTTACTTAATGTAGACTTGTTTCTTAAATTTTGGCATTCCTTATATGTGTTTGATAGTTTTATGTCAACTTGACAATAAAGTCATCTGAGAGTGGGGAACCTCCATTAAGGAACTGCTTCTAAAGACACATGCTCCATTATGTTCATAGCAGCCTTATTTATAATAACTAGGAGCTGGAGAGAACCCAGATGTCCTTCAACAGAGGAATGGATACAGAAAATGTGGTACATTTACAAAATGGAGTACTACTCAGCTATTAAAAGGAATGAATTTATGATTCAAATGGATGGACCTGGAGGGCATCATCCTGAGTGAGGTAACACAATCACAAAAGAACTCAAATGATATGTACTCACTGATAAGTGGATATTAGCCCAGAAACTTAGAATGCCCATGATATAAGATACAATTTGCAAAACACATGAAACTGAAGAAGAACAAAGACCAAAGTGTGGACACTTTGCCCCTTCTTAGAATTGGGAACAATCACCTATGGAAGGAGTTACAGAGACAAAGTTTGGCGCTGAGACAAAAGGATGGACCATCTAGAGACTGCCATATCCAGGGATCCATCCCATAATCAGCCTCCAAACGATGACACCATTGCATACACTAGCAAGATTTTGCTGAAAGGGCCCTGATATAGCTCTCTCTTTTGAGACTAGGCCGGGGCCTAGCAAACACATAAGTTGATGCTCATAGTCAGCTATTGGATGGATCACAGGGCCCCCAATGGAGGAGCTAGAGAAAGTACCCAAGGAGCTAAAGGGATCTGCAACCCTATAGGTGGAACAACATTATGAACTAACCAGTACCCTGGAGCTCTTGACTCTAGCTGCATATATACCAAAAGATGGCCTAGTTGGCCATCACTGGAAAGAGAGGCCCATTGGACTTGCAAACTTTATATGCCCCAGTACAGGGGAACTCCAGGGCCAAAAGGTGGGAGTGGGTGGGTAGGGGAAAGTGGGGGTGGAGAGTATGGGGGACTTTTGGAATAGCATTGGAAATGTAAATGAGGAAAATACCTAATAATATATATATATTTATATAAAAGGAATTGCTTCTATACAACTGGGCTGTAGGCAAGTCTGTAAGAAATTTTCTTAATTAGCCACTGATGGGGGGAGTTTCTAGCCCATTGTGAGTGGTGCCATCCCTGGGTTGGTGGTCCTGGGTTCTATAAAAAAGCAAACTTAGCAAGCCACAAGGAGCAAGCCAGTAAGCATCACTCCTCCATGGCTTCTGCATCAATTCTTGCCTCTAGGATTCTATACTGTTTGAGTTCCTGTTCTCACTTCCTTCAATGAAGGACAGTGCTGTGGAAGTGTAAGCCAAATAAACTCTTGCCTCCCCATGTTTCTTTTGTTTCATCATAGCAATACTAACCTTATCTATCTTATCTATCCACCCATCTATCCATCATCTATCTATCCATCTGTCTATCTATCTATGTACCTGTGTGTGTATTTGTGCATGTATAGGCACATGTATGTCTATATGGGCACATGCATGGTCAGAAAATAACCAACAAAAGTTGGTTTTCTTCTTTTGCCATGTGGATCCTGGGAATCAGACTCAGGTCATCAGACTTGGCAGTTAGAGGTCTTACCTGCTAAGCCATCTTTCTGGCCCCTATATAATTTCTAAGTGATGACTAAGGATTTTTGAAGACCATAAGTCTTCAGAAAGGTAACAATCATATTGAACGTATTATTGTATTTACACTTTTTTTGTATATGTAAACACACACACACATTCTGTATATATGGCAAAGTTCACCATTTCATCTACCTTCAAGTACATGTTAGTAACATTAGGCAAATCCAGTCGACCAAGACCTTTATTTTTGAAATGTTCTGATTGTTCCATATAGGAATTCTGTACCCATTAAGTGTAAGTGTATATTTCTCCCTAATCTCTGGAGACCTCTGTTATATTTTCTGTCTCTATAAGTGAGCCTAGTCTGGGCATCTCATATAGATAGCACCTTACTGTACTTGGCTTTTTGTGTTGGCTTACATTAGTTAATGTAATGTTTTTGAGATTTATCCACATTGCAGCATGTGTAAAATTTTGTTTTTAAATGGCTGAATATATATATACACATACATAATCTTAACACTTAAGTTCCTTTATTGGCCATTATGAATAATGTTGCTCTAAACACTGGTGTACAAGTATCTATTTAAGTTCCTTTAAATCTTTAGAGTATGTATGTCTGAAAATAGAATTGCTAGATGGTAAGGTATTTATCTTTATATTGCTGTAACATAATACCAATTAAATTCTAAAGATAAAATGTTACTTTTGGCTTATTATTCTGGAGGTTGAAGTACAAGATCAATTTCTTCATTGCTTTGGACAACTGGCTAGGGTGGTCCACACTGATGGGGATATAAAGCAGAGCAAATGGCTTACTTAACTTCATGATTCAGGAAGTAGAAAGAAAGGACATTACAAGTGCCACGTCCCCTGTAAGGAAATGACTCCAGTAATTTAAAGACTTTGTAAATTCACATCCTAAAGGTCCACAACTCCTCCCAACAGCACCACTGTGGGGACAAGAAATACTTATCAGTGGGGAGGGGCACTCATCTGAACCACAGGATATAGTAACCTTTTCCTTTTATTATGATAAGAATGTGTAACACACGGTTTATCTTCTTAACAATTTTAAGTGCACTAAGCATAACACCATTCAGCATATTACTAGAACTTACTCATCATACGACTGAAATTTTATATCACTTAGCAGGGACTTCCTCTTCCCTTGTCCCTCTATCCCTTGGGAACTCCAGAGCTATTTTTTAGATATTACATGCTAAGGAGAAACATGTTGTGTGATTGGCTTATTTCACTTAGTAGAAAGTCTTTTGTATTGGGATTTCTATAATTAAGGGGATTTTTGACACCACCTATCATATTTTTACATTTAATTGTTACTGGAGCATTTCATGTCATGTCTAAGAAACCACTGCAAAGGTCAATGTTGCGATGACGTCCCCTTATGTCTTCTTCTATGGGTATTTTAGTTCCAGGTCTTGGGATTAAGTATTTACTCTATTTTGAGTTCATCTTTCTAGATGATAGAGCATTAACTCTTACTTTTATTTTGTATGTGGTAATGGTCTCCCCAACATAATTGAGAATTCCCACATATATGAGCCAGTGGTTGCCCCAAATGTGGAGACACTATCCTTCCTTATTGTATTTCTCATATTTCTATTGGCTATCCTTCAGATATGCCAATTTTACATACTTTTAAAACATTTGTATATCTATATATTACAATAACATCTCTGGGTGGCTAGAGTAATGGCTCAACCACACACACACACACACACACACACACACACACACACTATGTAGGATTCACAAACAGTAAAAAACAATTTTTTGAATATATTTTCTAATTGGTAATTTTAGATTACTTATTAACCCGTTACTGCTTAATTAAGACTATTTTTATTTTAACTTTATAATATTATTCCTCTGTTTTGGTAATCATGTGGCAGAGTGTTCCCTAAATATGAACATGACCAGAACTTATTGAAGAGCTGTTCAAACAGATAGTTGGGGTTCATTCTAGAATTTCTGATTCAGTGGATCTGAGGCATGGGCCAACGTAGTCATTTCAAACAAGTTCCCAGGTGATGGCCCTACTGTTATTGTTCTTGGAGCCATATTTTGGGGACCACTGACTTGTATACTGGGGTTCCTTGTAAGATTATATTTTAACTTCTCCTTTAAAATATAACAAAGATATTATGAATAGTACAATTAAGTTTTGTCAAAGCAGACATTACATTATTCTGTACATTTTTTGGTACAAAGTTTCAATTTGTGTATTTTATAATCAATAATTGTCTAGTTCTATAATATTTTTGTGGTCTCTCCAACTCCCAAACCTAATCACTGTGCTTTTTCTTTTCTATTTTTTTTTAACAGAAGCATACCAGACAGCATCCTAATTGTGTGTCTGAACTAGAATTTAATCAGTCACAACCAATCAATAAGACATAAGTTGTTAGCTTTGTTGCTCCCCCTTCCACTCTCTCCCTCCCTCCTTTCTTTCCTTTCTCTTTACAGATTCTTTGTACACTCTTGCCATGTTGTAGCCCAGGCCCTTTCAAAGTCACCACTTTCTAGTCTCAGCGTTCTAAGGGCTGGGATTATAAGTGTGTGGCCGCCCCACCTGGCCACATCTGTTTTCATCTATGCACAAAGCTTTGGTGAGCATTTCTCTGTACCAGAGTTCAGATTTTGGCTGTGTTTTAGGATTCCTAGAGAGCGTTTCCTAAGCTTGAGTCTTACGAGAGCTCTTGGTTTTATTGGTCTTAGTATAGCCCAAACACAGAAATTTTAAAAAGTGATCCTAATGTGTAGCTCAGGGTAAGAATAACTGCTCTGCATGTATATGGGACCTATCATGTGGGGTCTGGACTAGTCTATGACATCCCCTTGAGATCTGATGCTGAGAGAGTTCACCATTGTTTCTTTTCAAGAGTTATGTAAAGATGCCTCTTCCAGAAGTCTAGGTGTGCATGTTGATAGCATAGTAGCAATGGCAAGAGGCCCAAATACACACACACACACACACACACACACACACACACACACAACATTAAGACAAGCATCATCAGAGGGATCACGATGGAGGCTCAGTCCTTATCTTTCCCATACGCACCGTATTGGCTGTTCTCATTACTTAACTTCTGGCATTTAAAAAATATTATCACTGAAACATGAATAGAGATTAATTAACTGAAAATAAAACCCCCATAAAGCATCTATTTTCAATTAAATAAATAATGAGAATCAAGTCTAATCATTTTAATCAACAGTGTTCAAGTGCAGATGGTACCTTCTAGACTTGAAAATGACTGACAAGTTGCAGATGCAGAGGGGACCCTCAGACACTAAGCTGATGATATTCAGGATACAAAACAGCTCATATAGCTCTGGCAGATTAGGTCTGGTTAGTTCCTTGCTCTGATCCAGTCTGTCAAACACATAATTTTTTTTCAAACATGATCTCATGTAGTCCAGGCTGGCCTCATTATGCAGCCAAGTACGACCTTGAACTTTGGGTCCTCCTATATAATTAAACAAGTATTTCCTTTCCACCCTCTAAATGTTGGACTTGGAATCCTGTGTTACCACGTTCAGCTTGCCAACAAATGGACTCAAAGGGTTGTTATGAGTCTCCAACCCTCACAATGCTGCATGCTTGCTGGTAGTTCTTTCACTTGACTGGTTGTTGTTTTTTTTTTTTTTTCTTATTCTTTTAAAGATTTATTTATTTATTTTATGTATGTGAGTATACTGTAGCTGTACAGATGGTTGTGAGCCTCCATGTGGTTTTTGGGAATTGAATTTTAAGGTCTTCTGCTCGCTCTGGTCAGCCCTGCTCCATACGGCCCAAAGATTTATTTATTTATTTATTATATATTAAGTACATTGCAGCTGTCTTCAGTCACACCAGAAGAGGGTGTCAGATTTCATTACAGGTGGTTGTGAGCCACCATGTGGTTGCTGGGATTTGAACTCAGGACCTTCAGAGGAACAGTCAGTGCTCTTACCTGCTGAGTCATCTCACCAGTCCTTTTTTTTTCTTTCCTTCTTGGAAACTGAATTGAGACACTACCACGGCATTGATTACTTACAGTTTGTAACCTAAGCAGGGTCCTTGTTAGAAACATTTCCTGATGAGTAGTGATAGACCAGCCTTGATGGGGAGATGAGACTGTGGGCTTGGCTTGGAAAGAAAAGCCTCTGTCCAGGAAGTGTCATTACCATTATGGTGGGGGTGAGATGGGAAGAGGAGTTGAAGAGAAATCTAGACTGTTCTAATTCTTATTTTTTCCCAAATAATTGACTTTGCTGGAGAATACTGGCTATGGGAAGGACTGTAGCCATCCCAGATGCCACTCGACCCAATTTACATACAGGGAAACCAAACATAGACAAAATGACTTGACCATGGCTACCTAACTATTGGGTTTGGGCCTTTAGGAAAGAATTTAGGGCGGGACTAGCTTCAAGGCTTTCCTGCTTGGCTCTGCTCTCTTTGAGTCTTAGATTTCTTCATCTGCAAAATGGGGAGCAAGCTAAATTAAAATATCATTATCCATGTGATGAATAGTTTTATGTCAACTTGACACAAGCTAGAGTCATCTGAAAGGAGGGAACCTCAACCAAGAAAATGCTTCCATAAAATGGGGCTGCAGGCGAGCCTCTAGGGTATTTTTTTAATTAGTGATTGATGGGAAAGGTTACAGTCTGTTGTAGGATGTGCTTTCCCTGGGCTGGTGGTCTTTGTTTCTATAAGAAACCAGGCTGAGCAAGCCATGCAGAGCAAGCCAGTAAACAGTGCCCCTCCATGAACTCTGCATCAGCTCCTGCCTTCAGGTTCCTGCCATATTTAAATCCCTGTCCTGACGTCCTTGGATGATGAATATTGATGTGGAAGCATAAACAAAATTAACCTTTTCCTCTCAACTTGCTTTTTGGTCATAGTATTTTATCATAGCATTAGTTAACTCTAACTAAGACAATATAGAAGGAAATAAATATTTACTAATGATTTCATTTGAATCCTGATTTGAAGGAGTTACTAAGGCACATTTGGCTCATAAATATTTGAGAAATGAAGATTTATGTAGTTAATTAGTCAAAGGAATACAGTGTTAAATTTGACTATATATACATCACCAGCTAAGGTCTTATAGGGCAAGAAATTGTAACCTGTGGGACAGAAATTTGTTAGTTAAAACATTATATTTTCACGTCTGTTCTCTGATCAAATAGTGAATGGCAAAAATCAATCAAAGTCCGAGGTAATTAAATAATGTTCTAGTGAATCTGTTGAACAATGATCTTTGAATGGGTATATACATCCTGTACCTTGTTTTAGTACAAGCTTTAGACAATTTTCTTAATAAGTGTTAGCATGATAATGAAAAAAAATCTGGTCCTCAAATATTGCTATTTTGATACACTGCTGGATATTTTGGTCTTAATTGTTTGAGTATCCATCCTATATGCCAGCACAGGAGAAATATGTCCTAGGACATCTCTATCTAACTTGTTAGTGACAACTAGACAAACTGAAGAACATTTGACAGTAAAGGTCCAGGAAAAGCCAAGGGAGACAGATTCTTGTTATTTTGGCCAAGAAAATATGGACATCAATCAATAATTAGGGTTTTCAAAGCAGAAGGCTTAGTGAACTGAGGGCAGAGCTGGTCAATGGCAGACCTCTTTGTTAGGAGTGGGGAAGGAATAGCACCATGAAGCACCTTTCTGTCACACACACACACACACACACACACACACACACACATGCATGCACGAACACACGAAAGCACACACTCACACACATACATCCCAATGACTCACTCATTTCAGGCATGGACCATGATGTCTAGTCAGGAATGAATCAGTTCTCTTGGACCTTCTAATTTCTGAGTTTGCCTTTGTTTTCATTTCAAACTGTTGAGCGATTTGTTTAAGAACTTGGCCATAGGGACTGTTCTGTCAGTGTTTAGGAACACTCAGCTTATTTGTGTCTCCCACAGTTCATGCTGAACTGTGTCCACTGTCTCATACACCTGCAGGGATAGTGGAGGGGACAGTGCTATAAGCTGGCTCTATCAGTGGGTGGTCTTCAGCCATGTTACAAAGCATATGGGTAATGCTTTCCCTGTGCCTTTGACCTTGTTAGGTAGCTCTCACCCCAAGCCATGTGTATTTCACTCCATTACGGAGCCCCACGTTCACACCGAGCGATACATGATTGACAGATTTTAATTGATTGGCCATGCCAGAAATAATTTTTAAGGAGTATTTTTAATAAGAAAAGTTTGTGTTCATAATGAAAGGCTTAGAAATGAGAGCAATTTATTGAGAAGAAAATAAAATCACTGGGTATACCATTATCTAGAGATCACAAATATTATTTGCTGTGCTTGCTTTCAGAGATACTTAAACATACTGAAAATCTACTTCAGCGGAGAGAGTTCATATATCAATTAGGGAATTGGAAAGATGGTGTTGGGAGTTGGGGATGTTGGTGAGCGCTCAGTATGTGGATGGAAATTGCAGCCAGAGCCCATGAGCAAATGTACTTCCACCCAAGGAAACAATCCTCTAGCTGAATGCTAGCTGAGGCGACATGGTCTTCTAAGAGAGAAGGTTTTTGGAGACATACTACTATGTGTGGGGAAAGCAGGTGGATATGAGGCATGGGCTCTCCACCTTAGAAATGAATCTTATCAAGACTTCCCTAACTGTGCATACTTCCACTGTCTGTCCACTATCCAACCTGTGTCACTTTCCTTGCCTCTGTCAAAAAAAAAAAAACAAAAAAAAAACCCTCCTGAGGTTGATGCTGGGAGATGGATGAGGTGATGATGTGCATGATTTACAAACACAGGGATCTGAGTTTAACTCCCTGGACCACGTAGTAAGCTGATGTGGTGGTCCATACTTGTGATCCCAACCCTAGGGAGGTGAAGTGTCCCTGAGGATACTTGGAGTTCCAGGTCAATGAAAGACCCTATGTCAATAAAGAGTGGACAGTGACTGACAAATGACACCAAATGTCGTCCATTGGCCTCTGCTGGTGTGCTTGTACACACACACACACACACACACACACACACACCAAAACATGTTAGAAAACCCCAAAACAAAACCATAAACCATCCTGACCCTGATCACATGTTGTCTGTACAGTTAAAGCCTGTAGCAGTGGAATTGTAATTGGCCATTGTTACTGGAGTCAGGCAGAGATGCAAAGGCAGATGAGGAAGCTTGAGCTTTAAAATGGAGGAAGGGAAAAGCCTCCGGTGTGCTCTGGCTGGAGGCAGGCTCGTTGAGAGCAACACTGTGAAGTGATTGGTGAAACTGCTAATTTGGATGTAGTGTCTACCTGTCAGTTCACCAATGTGCATCCCGTCTTTGGTGCATTGTTATAGGATTTTTATTTGCCTCCCTGGCCAGTTCACTTCTCTAGCAAATAGTGGTCCCATAGTCTTAGTTTCTGCAAGTTTAGTTTTCTGGACACTGAAGACAATGAGTTTGTTTGCTTGGCTGTCTATAGACTTGTACATTAGAATTCTATTTTTTATATGCATATTCAGTCCCTTGTGCTGCATTTGAAGTTTAACAGTGTCCTTTGGTGGACATGGGTACCAATATGATCATGAAGTGGCCGCTATTATAGTCATTCCCATTTACCTGAAGAGATCTGAAGATCAGTGAGGATATAAATCAGCAAGGATCCACAGCAAGAAGAATCTGGCTTCAAATCTTGGCAGTTACGTTCTACAAATCACTTCCTTATACTGTCTCTCTCAGCTACTCAGAGACAGAGCCCACCCTGTCTTTGACCACATGTTAGAAGATAAGAACTTAAAAATGGTGCTTTGTTGGTGATCTACTAAAGACTTGCATTGGGTCAAGCCAGTGATCATTTCAGCATGGAGAGGTAAGGGGCTTATGGGCCCCATGCCTAACTAGGAGCTATTGGTAATAGATGATTTTCTTCAAGGATGCTTTGCCCCTGGTAGATTGACTATTTTCCAGTGGATAGCTGCACACCTCTGTGTATATGAACAGCACAACATTGACTCAGTAGATTGTAAACGCAAAAAAACAACATGGAATTGGAAGGGTGTGTGTGTGTGTGAGTGGGTGGGGTAGATCTGGGAGGAGGTAGGGGGATGTTTTAGTTAGGGTTACAACTGTTGAGATGAAACACTATGACCAAAGCAACTTGGGGAAGCAAGGATTTTTGGCTTACATGTCCATATCACTGTTCATCATTGAAAGAAGTCAAGGCAGGAATTCAAACAAGGTTAAGAACCTGGAGGCAGGAGTTGATGCAGACCTACAGAGGGGTGCTGCTCTTTGGCTTGCTTCCCATGTTTTACTCAGCTTGCTTTCGTATAGAACCCGTACCTCCTATCCAGTGGTGGCCCCAACCACAATGGACCAGCTCCTTCCTCATCAATCACTAGTTAAGAAAATACCCTAGGGCTTGCCTACAGCCTAATCATATAGAGAAGCACTTTCTCAATTAAAGATTCCCCTTCCAGTGACTCAAGCTTCTATCAAGTTGACATGAAACTAGTCAGCACGGGGAAGAACAGGGAGTGAGAATAATCAAAATGCACATATGAAATAAAAATATGCATATGAAATTCTCAAAGAATTAGTAAACATACTACATTAAAGAATGGGCCCCTTTCTCCTACTGGGTTGCCTCATCCAGTCTTGGTACGAGGGTTTACGCCTAGCCTTATTGTATGGGAGAGTGGAGGGACAGGAAACTGCAGTAGGGATGTAATGCATGAGGGAAGATTAAAAAAGAGCCTCTGTATTAGCCAAATTTGCCCCTGTTGAATCTCTTCCCGAAGAAGTTGGTCCTTTCTGTAAGACTTAACCCACTTTTAAAAATCGTCTCAGAGGACCTTGAATCCTCTTGATTCTGTTCATCTATCTCACTTCCCCTTTAAATTCCCAAATGGACAGAAAGATACAGAGGATAGAGTCTGGGAGAGGTGAACAGATGGTGCCGGGACATCCTTGGATACCTGTTCAAGAGTCCTGCTGCCCAGATCTGGCTGATAGCTGCCTTGTTTAGTGGGCTAAAGACCTTGAGCTGATTTCTCATGTCACCTCAGTGTCAATTTCCATTGCCTCTTCAGTATGCCCCAATGATGCTAAAATACTGCCTAGTCTGTGAGCGGGGTGATTGCAGTATAGACAGAAATCATTTATGTGATTCTGGGGCAGATGGTAAGTGCTCTATGTAAATTAGAATGCAAATTCCTTCCAAGTTTTCTTTCTTTTTTTTTTTTTCTCTTGTGGCTCTGGCAATATGGAATGGAGGAATTTGAATTGTTGTAAGTTTGAGCTGGAAAAATCATACCTACTACCTCCTTTCAAACACTGTCTTGGGAAAAGCGAAGTTAAAGTTGATAAAAAAGTGGCCTTCATTCCCTCCTGCATCCCTGCATATTTGCCAGCCCACACTGTTCACTCAGATTGTCTAATAATCATGGGAGAAAAATTCTCAGTATCTTTTTTTTTCCTGATTCAGTTGAACAATTACTCTTTGTGAATCCAGATAAACACACAATACATTAAGAGCTTCAAGCCTTATTTTATGTTTCTTCTCTGGGTCACTGTCCTTGGAATCAGTACTTGGAATCGGTAGACACTGGATGAATAGGCTGTGGAGGAGCAACGTGGGGACGCTTAGCCTTTTGTTGGCTGAAATAATAGCATAGCAAGAGGCTTATCCTTCTTGGGTAGAAAACACAATGGAATATTTTAATAGTCAATTTAACAAAAGAAAAGAGATTTACATCCCAACACAGTTCATTTTCTGTCTCTATGGTATCCTCCCATAATCAGGGAAGCTAGGGGATTCTGCACAAAGGTGGCAGAACAGTGGCTCAGTGGTCCTGGAGAGGCTGGAACTCCTGAGTAGCCAGAGGATTGTCTCAGGCATCCTGCAGGATGGCAGGGATGAGGGTGCTTGGCAGAGAGATGGGTCTTCCTAATGACCTGGAGAAAGAAGCAAAGTTGATGGCTGAGGTTGGGCTCAGTGTTTGAGGTCTGAAGACTGAGGAAAGTTGTGGAGGAAGCATCCAGAGGGAGAGGATGTGAAGGATTCACATTAGGGTCTACTTGAGGTTGTGGTCAAGACTGCAATGGCTGGATTGGCCTGGTTTGAACTTTTCCTCAGCCACTTACAGTTCTTGGTACAGAGGGAGTCTTGGTTTTAACTACAAAGGTGTGAGTTAGCCAGGTTGGATAAGGTAAGAAGTGAGAGGAAACAATGACAAGGGCCAGGAAATCTGATTCATGTAAGGACAGCCAGTGAGGACATGTCGTTGGGGAAGATGAAGAGGGATGGAGGCTAAGGTTATTGGAGATAAGACAGGGAATAGAATGAGAAGGTTATTGGGACAGTCACCTAAGCAATTCTTGAAGTCACTAATAATCAAGACAAAAATGGACTGGAGACAGTGATGGTGAGCCAAGAACTGACTGGTTCAGGATGGAAGGTCCAACCTTGGGATGCTGGTGAAGAGGACGGTAGACTTTGCAGTTGAATACCAGGAGACTCAAAGGTGCAGGAGGGGAAGAGGGAAGATGGTCTGGAATAGAGCGAGAAGGATACCAGGTCATCTCTCCAGCTGGAGGCTAGGAGAGAATACAGTCTTCACTTGAAGGATCTTCTCAGGGGAGCATTGGGGCCTCTTCAGATGGCTCCTTTGTAACCGTCATAGAATAGGCCAAGTGTATTGGGGATGATGTACAAGGCCATCAAAATGAGTAGTGAATGTACACATTGCTAGAGAAGGGCTCCTAGGAGGCAATTGTGGGGAGGAGGTGAAAGGTGGCCTAAGTTTTAACAAATGGGTGGAAGCCACCCTTGGAGATGGGGAGGAAGGAAGGGGAGAAGTTATGGGCAGATACATAGCCATGTGGCTGGATTTGGAGTACCGGAAATCAACTGAGAAAACCAGAAGAGGGAGGAATGGAGGTGGTGGTACTCTCATCCTGGAGCGCCTTTCGGTGTCACTTTTGGAATTTGAAGTTTCCTTGAAGTGATTGAGTCACTGAACAAGGATAAGCAGAAAGTAAATTGGCTACAAGACTTGTGCTTTGTTATCTGTGCGCCCGTGACTGCACGTCTGTGTTGGTTTATATGGTGCCCTGTGTTAGGATGGTCCAAGTGCTTCCATCTCTGACCGCTTTGTTTTCAGCATTAGTCTCTTGGAGATTATAGCTTTAAGAATATAGATCTGAATTTGACTTCCATTTGTAGCTTAGCACTTTATAGTCTGTGATTAATGTCTTGCACTTCCTGACCTATCAGTAAAATGGGAATAATAGACCCTAGGTGAGATTTCCTTTGGGGACTGCACAATTTTTAGTCACATGCTTGGTGGAATGACTCCTAGGGACACAGTAACTGTGCAGTGTAGTCTCTCTGGTGATCTCTATGTTGGGTTATTTCTCTTTAAAATGTTGTTGTTGTTTTTCATGTACATGGCTGTTTTGCCTGAATGTTAGTCTGTGTACCACATGTGAGCAGTGCCTGCAGAGGCCAGAAGAGTGTGTTGGGTCCCTGATTGTGAGTCACTTTGTGGGTGCTGAGAATGGAACTCTGGTCTTCTGGAAGAACAGCCTGTGCTGTTAACCACAGAACCACCATGCCCCCCACCCCCCAGGCCATTTGCATTATTCCTTGTGGCTTGGATGTGTATTGAAATCACCTGATTCCATTTATTATTGGGGCAAGCTTTTGCTATGCTACCCAGCTAGTCTCCAGTTGAGATTACCCTGCCTCGGTCTTCTGAGTGCCAGGTAACAGACCCACACCACTGTGTTTAGCTGCTTGCTCTAGTTTAGAAACTCCTATCTGCAGGTATTCTGGTGGATTTGATTAAGGGTGTGGCCTGGGTTGTTTCTCCGAGATTCAAAGATGATTCTTCCATGTAATGAAGGTCAGGCAGGTACTGAGCTCAGTGTATTAGGGAGTAGCCAGCAGCATTGGCCTCAGCTGGGATTCATTAAAATGCAAATCCTCCCTGATCTACTGATTAAGAAGCTTGAGGGCTTGGGGCCATCAGTGAGTGCTCTAAGGAGCTTCCTGGTGGCTGTAGTTTATATCAAGCTTTAAAACAAGTGGTGTAGGGTGAGGCAGTCAGAGCAGTCACTTTGGCCTTTGATGTCTCTTCCTTCAGACCTGGTAGGTGTCTCACATGTCCCTATTCTTTTTAATCCCCAAGAGAACTGTACCAATTGAGTTACATACCTAGCCTGATTTCAGTTGTCTTTATGGTTGAGCAGGCATATTCTTGTAGTCCTGGCACTCGGGAGGCTGAGTTCAAGGTCAGTCTGAGCTATGAAGTTTTAGCGTAACCTGGACTAGGTTGAGGTCCTGCTTCAAAATCAAATTCTACGGTGTATATGTACTGTATTTTATTGATCCATTTATCTGTTGGTAAACATCTAGGCTAGATCTGTTTCTTACCAACTTATTGTGTGTAGGAAAGCAATAAAAGCAGGCCTGTAAACTTCTCTGTGATATGCTGACGTAAAGGTTATTGTGAATATGTCCTGCAGAGGATAGCTGGGTCATACGACAGCTCTGTTTTCAATTTTTGAGAAACTTCATTACCTGCATGCTTTTCTAGTTTAGAGGGCTCTTTGTCTCTCTCTCTTTCTCTCTGTGTGTAGGTGTGTGTGTATACTTAGTGTTTACTCTCCTTACAGATTGGAATATTGTTTTGTTATTTTGCTTTTTTTTTTCTGTCTTGTGCTATGATACTATCTTGGACTGTCTCTTATCTGATAACATCTATTTAATTCTAAATACCTCTTGTGTGTGTATGCTGATTTCTTTCTCCATATTTGAGCTATTTTGTTCTTTTTTTTTTCTTTCCATTTTTTATTAGGTATTTAGCTCATTTACATTTCCAATGCTATACCAAAAGTCCCCCATACCCACCCACCCTCAATCCCCTACCCGCCCACTCCCCCTTTTTGGCCCTGGCGGTCCCCTGTTCTGGGGCATATAAAGTTTGTGTGGCCAATGGGCCTCTCTTTCCAGTGATGGCCGACTAGGCCATCTTTTGATACATATGCAGCTAGAGTCAAAAGCTCCAGGGTACTGGTTAGTTCATAATGTTGATCCACCTATAGGGTTGCAGATCCCTTTAGCTCCTTGGGGACTTTCTCTAGCTCCTCCATTGGGAGCCCTGTGATCCATCCATTAGCTGACTGTGGGCATCCACTTCTGTGTTTGCTAGGCCCCGGCATAGTCTCACAAGAGACAGCTACATCTGGGTCCTTTCGAAAAAATCTTGCTAGTGTATGCAATGGTGTCAGCGTTTGGATGCTGATTATGGGGTGGATCCCTGGATAAGGCTGTCTCTACATGGTCCATCCTTTCATCTCAGCTCCAAACTTTGTCTCTGTAACTCCTTCCAAGGGTGTTTTGTTCCCAATTCTAAGGAGGGGCATAGTGTCCACACTTCAGTCTTCATTTTTCTTGAGTTTCATGTGTATAGGAAATTGTATCTTATATCTTGGATATCCTAGGTTTTGGGCTAATATCCACTTATCAGTGAGTACATATTGTGTGAGTTCCTTTGTGAATGTGTTACCTCACTCAGGATGATGCCCTCCAGGTCCATCCATTTGGCTAGGAATTTCATAAATTCATTCTTTTTAATAGCTGAGTAGTACTCCATTGTGTAGATGTACCACATTTTCTGTATCCATTCCTCTGTTGAGGGGCATCTGGGTTCTTTCCAGCTTCTGGCTATTATAAATAAGGCTGCTATGAACATAGTGGAGCATGTGACCTTCTTACCATTTGGGGCATCTTCTGGATATATGCCCAGGAGAGGTATTGCTGGATCCTCCGGTAGTACTATGTCCAATTTTCTGAGGAACCGCCAGACTGATTTCCAGAGTGGTTGTACAAGCCTGCAATCCCACCAACAATGGAGGAGTGTTCCTCTTTCTCCACATCCTCGCCAGCATCTGCTGTCACCTGAATTTTTGATCTTAGACATTCTGACTGGTGTGAGGTGGAATCTCAGGGTTGTTTTGATTTGCATTTCCCTGATGATTAAGGATGTTGAACATTTTTTCAGGTGCTTCTCTGCCATTTGGTATTCCTCAGGTGAGAATTCTTTGTTCAGTTCTGAGCCCCATTTTTTAATGGGGTTATTTGATTTTCAAAGTCCACCTTCTTGAGTTCTTTATATATGTTGGATATTAGTCCCCTATCTGCTTTAGGATAGGTAAAGATCCTTTCCCAATCTGTTGGTGGTCTCTTTGTCTTATTGACGGTGTCTTTTGCCTTGCAGAAACTTTGGAGTTTCATTAGGTCCCATTTGTCAATTCTCGATCTTACAGCACAAGCCATCGCTGTTCTGTTCAGGAATTTTTCCCCTGTGCCCATATCTTCAAGGCTTTTCCCCACTTTCTCCTCTATAAGTTTCAGTGTCTCTGGTTTTATGTGAAGTTCTTTGATCCATTTAGATTTGACCTTAGTACAAGGAGATAAGTATGGATCGATTCGCATTCTTCTACATGATAACAACCAGTTGTGCCAGCACCAATTGTTGAAAATGCTGTCTTTCTTCCACTGGATGGTTTTAGCTCCCTTGTCGAAGATCAAGTGACCATAGGTGTGTGGGTTCATTTCTGGGTCTTCAATTCTATTCCATTGGTCTACTTGTCTGTCTCTATACCAGTACCATGCAGTTTTTTACCACAATTGCTCTGTAGTAAAGCTTTAGGTCAGGCATGGTGATTCCACCAGAGGTTCTTTTATCCTTGAGAAGAGTTTTTGCTATCCTAGGTTTTTTGTTATTCCAGATGAATTTGCAAATTGCTCCTTCTAATTCGTTGAAGAATTGAGTTGGAATTTTGATGGGGATTGCATTGAATCTGTAGATTGCTTTTGGCAAGATAGCCATTTTTACAATGTTGATCCTGCCAATCCATGAGCATGGGAGATCTTTCCATCTTCTGAGATCTTCTTTAATTTCTTTCTTCAGAGACTTGAAGTTTTTATCATACAGATCTTTCACTTCCTTAGTTAGAGTCACGCCGAGATATTTTATATTATTTGTGACTATTGAGAAGGGTGTTGTTTCCCTAATTTCTTTCTCAGCCTGTTTATTCTTTGTGTAGAGAAAGGCCATTGACTTGTTTGAGTTAATTTTATATCCAGCTACTTCACCGAAGCTGTTTATCAGGTTTAGGAGTTCTCTGGTGGAATTTTTAGGGTCACTTATATATACTATCATATCATCTGCAAAAAGTGATATTTTGACTTCCTCCTTTCCAATTTGTATCCCCTTGATCTCCTTTTGTTGTTGAATTGCTCTGGCTAATACTTCAAGTACTATGTTGAAAAGGTAGGGAGAAAGTGGGCAGCCTTGTCTAGTCCCTGATTTTAGTGGGATTGCTTCCAGCTTCTCTCCATTTACTTTGATGTTGGCTACTGGTTTGCTGTAGATTGCTTTTATCATGTTTAGGTATGGGCCTTGAATTCCTGATCTTTCCAGAACTTTTATCATGAATGGGTGTTGGATCTTGTCAAATGCTTTTTCTGCATCTAACGAGATGATCATGTGGTTTTTGTCTTTGAGTTTGTTTATATAGTGGATTACATTGATGGATTTTTGTATATTAAACCATCCCTGCATCCCTGGAATAAAACCTACTTGGTCAGGATGGATGATTGCTTTAATGTGTTCTTGGATTCGGTTAGCGAGAATTTTATTGAGGATTTTTGCATCGATATTCATAAGAGAAATTGGTCTGAAGTTCTCTATCTTTGTTGGATCTTTCTGTGGTTTAGGTATCAGAGTAATAGTGGCTTCATAAAATGAGTTGGGTAGAGTACTTTCTACTTCTATCTTGTGAAAAAGTTTGTGCAGAACTGGAATTAGATCTTCTTTGAAGGTCTGATAGAACTCTGCACTAAACCCGTCTGGTCCTGGGCTTTTTTTTGGCTGGGAGACTATTTATAACTGCTTCTATTTCTTTAGGGGATATGGGACTGTTTAGAAGGTCAACTTGATCCTGATTCAACTTTGGTACCTGGTATCTGTCCGGAAATTTGTCCATTTCGTCCAGGTTTTCCAGTTTTGTTGAGTATAGCCTTTTGTAGAAGGATCTGATGGTGTTTTGGATTTCTTCAGGATCTGTTGTTATGTCTCCCTTTTCAGTTCTGATTTTGTTAATTAGGATTTTTGTCTCTGTGCCCTCTAGTGAGTCTAGCTAAGGGTTTATCTATCTTGTTGATTTTCTCAAAGAACCAACTCCTCGTTTAGTTAATTCTTTGAATAGTTCTTCTTGTTTCCACTTGGTTGATTTCACCCCTGAGTTTGATTATTTCCTGCCGTCTACTCCTCTTGGGTGAATTTGCTTCCTTTTTTTCTAGAGCTTTTAGATGTGTTGTCAAGCTGCTAGTATGTGCTCTCTCCCGTTTCTTCATGGAGGCACTCAGAGCTATGAGTTTCCCTCTTAGAAATGCTTTCATTGTGTCCCAAAGGTTTGGGTACGTTGTGGCTTCATTTTCATTAAACTCTAAAAAGTCTTTAATTTCTTTCTTTATTCCTTCCTTGACCAAGGTATCATTGAGAAGAGTGTTGTTCAGTTTCCACGTGAGTGTTGGCTTTCTGTTATTTTTTTTGTTATTGAAGATCAGCCTTAGTGCATGGTGATCTGATAGGATACATGGGACAATTTCAATATTTTTGAATCTGTTGAGGCCTGTTTTGTGACCTATTATGTGGTCAATTTTGGAGAAGGTACCATGAGGTGCTGAGAAGAAGGTATATCCTTTTGTTTTAGGATAAAATGTTCTGTAGATATCTGTCAGATCCATTTGTTTCATCACTTCTGTTAGTTTCAGTGTGTCCCTGTTTAGTTTCTGTTTCCATGATCTGTCCATTGGTGAAAGTGGTGTGTTGAAGTCTCCCACTATTATTGTGTGAGGTGCAATGTGTGCTTTGAGCTTTACTAAAGTTTCTTTAATGAATGTGGCTGCCCTTGTATTTGGAGCATAGATATTCAGAATTGAGAGTTCCTCTTGGAGGATTTTACCTTTGATGAGAACGAAGTGCCCCTCCTTGTCTTTTTTGATGACTTTGGGTTGGAAGTCAATCTTATCAGATATTAGGATGGCTACTCCAGCTTGTTTCTTCATACCATTTGCTTGGAAAATTGTTTTCCAGCCTTTTATTCTGAGGTAGTGTCTATCTTTTTCTCTGAGATGTGTCTCCTGTAAACAGCAAAATGTTGGGTCTTGTTTGTGTAGCCAGTTTGTTAGTCTATGTCTTTTTATTGGGGAGTTGAGACCATTGATGTTAAGAGATATTAAGGAAAAGTAATTGTTGCTTCCTGTTATTTTTGTTGTTAGAGTTGGCATTCTGTTCTTGTGGCTGTCTTCTTTTAGGTTTGTTGAGGGATTACCTTCTTGTTTTTTCTAGGGCATTGTTCTCGTTCTTGTATTGGTTTTTTTCTGTTATTAACCTTTGAAGGGCTGGATTCGTGGAGAGATAATGTGTGAATTTGGTTTTGTCGTGGAATACTTTGGTTTCTCCATCTATGGTAATTGAGAGTTTGGCTGGGTATAGTAGCCTGGGCTGGAATTTGTGTTCTCTTAGTGTCTGTATAACATCTGTCCAGGCTCTTCTGGCTTTCATAGTCTCTGGTGAAAAATCTGGTGTAATTCTGATAGGCTTGCCTTTGTATGTTACTTGACCTTTTTCCCTTACTGCTTTTAGTATTCTATCTTTATTTAGTGCATTTGTTGTTCTGATTATTATGTGTCGGGAGGAATTTCTTTTCTGGTCCAGTCTATTTGGAGTTCTGTAGGCTTCTTGTATGTTCATAGGTATCTCTTTCTTTATATTTCGGAAGTTTTCTTCAATAATTTTGTTGAAGATGTTTGCTGGTCCTTTGAGTTGAAAATCTTCATTCTCATCCACTCCTATTATCCGTAGGTTTGGTCTTCTCATTGTGTCCTGGATTTCCTGGATATTTTGAGTTAGGATCTTTTTGCATTTTCCATTTTCTTTGATTGTTGTGCCGATGTTCTCTATGGAATCTTCTGCACCTGAGATTCTCTCTTCCATCTCTTGTATTGTGTTGCTGATGCTCAAATCTATGGTTCCAGATTTCTTTCCTAGGGTTTCTATCTCCAGTGTTGCCTCACTTTGAGTTTTCTTTATTGTTTCTACTTCCCTTTTTAGGTCTAGTATGGTTTTGTTCATTTCCATCACCTGTTTGTATGTTTTTTCCTCTTTTTCTGTAAGGACTTCTACCTGTTTGATTGTGTTTTCCTGTTTTTCTTTAAGGACTTGTAACTCTTTAGCAGTGTTCTCCTGTATTTCTTTAAGTGATTTATTAAAGTCCTTCTTGATGTCCTCTACCATCATCATGAGATATGCTTTTAAATCTAGGTCTAGGTTTTCGGGTGTGTTGGGGTGTCCTGGACTGGGCGAAGTGGGAGTGCTGGGTTCTGATGATGGTGAGTGGTCTTGGTTCCTGTTAGTAGGATTCCTACGTTTACCTTTCGCCATCTGGTAATCTCTGGAGTTAGTAGTTATAGTTGACTCTGTTTAGAGATTGTTCTTCTGGTGATTCTGTTACCGTCTCTCAGCACACCTGGGAGACAGATTCTCTCCTCTGAGTTTCAGTGCTCAGAGCACTCTCTGCTGGTAAGCTCTCTTACAGGGAAGGTGCGCAGATATCTTGTTTTTGGACCTCCTCCTGGTCGAAGAAGAAGGCCCAAAACAGGGCCTCTCTCAGAAGCTGTGTTGCTTTGGCAGTTCCCAGAAGCTGTCAGCTTCTGTGGTGCAGACTCTCACCTGTGCAGACTAAATTCCTAAGTTCCAGGGAGTCCTGGAACCAAGATGGCGACCACTGCTCCTGAAGCTGAGGCCGCCTCCCGAGCCAGGCGGATACCTGTCCTCTGGTCTGGACGGTGGCCGGCTGTCTGCAGCCTGCAAAGGGTACTGCCTCAGCGGCTCTGTGCTTCCGCCTGTCCCAGAAGCTGTCCGGTTCTCTGGCGCACCCTCTAACCTGTTCAGACTAATTTCCTAGGTCCCGCGGAGTCCTGGAACCCAGATGGCAACCGCTGCTGCTGAGGCTGAGGCCGCCTCCCAAGCCAGGCGGGCACCTGTCCTCTGGTCCAGACGGTGGCCGGCTGTCTGCGGCCCGCCAAGGGTGCTGCCTCAGCGGCTCTGTGCTTCTGCCCGTCCCAGAAGCTGTCCGGTTCTCTGGCGCACCCTCTAACCTGTTCAGACTAATTTCCCAGTTCTGCTGAGTCCCGGAACCAAGATGGCGACCGCTGCTGCTGAGGCTGAGGCCGCCTCCCAAGCCAGGCAGACACCTGTCCTCTGGTCCGGATGGTGGCCGGTTGTCTGCGGCCCGCCAAGGGTGCTGCCTCAGCGGCTCTGTGCTTCCGCCCGTCCCAGAAGCTGTCCGGTTCTCTGGCGCACCCTCTAACCTGTCTATTTTGTTCTTAATTTATTGAATAATACATTCTCTCTGTCTGTCCTTTAAAAAAATTCTTAGTTCCTTTTGTCTTTTGGACTCTGCTTTTGTTTTTTTGATTGTATCTCAGGATTCTTGGACATTGCAGTCATGTTTATTTAGTTTTATTTATCGGTGTTTGTGTGTAGTATTTCCGCATCCATGTCCTCTATCTCTGGTACTTTTCCTTCGGTCTGGCTGAATCTATTGCTTATGGTTTGGTGTTTTTATTTGACATATTTTTTATTTCCAACATTTAAAAATGTTCCTCACTGGGGTTGACAATGCTCCTTCCAAGAGCCAAATACTGTCTAACAGAAACCCCAATCCCAGGCATGAGGAGCCCTCTTTTTGAGTCGTTGATAATGGTCATCCAGGAAATGCCCAAAACACTACAGGCTATTTCTGTTGGCCCTGGCTGTCCCCCTTGAAGGTGCACCATGCATTTAGATTGCTGGGATGGAATTGACCGGAAAGCCTCCTCCTTGAGAACCAGTGTTTATGGCATCAGAAGGAAGGATACAACCAACAGCCTTGCCCAGCTATGACACCTAAGAACAACAGCAACAATGACCAGTGCACACAGATGGCTTTGCAAGTCTTTGGGCTTGGCTGGGTATCTCGCCCTCCTCTGACTCCCCAGGTTATATTCCCAAGGGTGTTTAATGAATGTTCCAGATGGAAAGGTTTCTTCCACCTGAGTCACCGGTGAGAACAACCACAAACAGCTCTGAACAGGCACTCTGTAGATCCTAGGAGATCCCACTCTGAAGATCTCCTAAGGTCTAATCACCCTACTGTGAGGATGCACTTTCAAATTCCTGGCACCCGCATCAGTGAATGGCAGACAGGTGTGTTCAGAGGCCCCCATCCCCCACTAACCTCAGTTTCAACAATATTGAACTTCAGTGCTATTCATTAGTTGATGGCATTTACTCCTGGGTATAGAGGGTGGGGGGTCACCATTCCCTTTGCATTGGTTGCCAGGGCAGAACCTCTTGTGCTTCTCAGCTTGTCAACATCTATGCTATCACTTACCGTGGAGTTGTAAGGGATTAAATTCAGGCTCCTTGAGTTATGCTTATTCGTGTTCTCAGGCCCCTCCCTCAGCTATTTCAGTTTTAAACACTAGGCTCCCATGCAAGATAGTACCTGGCCACTGCCTTCTGAGTCATACAGCGTGACAAAATTGAAATCATTTCCACCTGCTGATATGTTCATCTGAGGAATAGGGTCTCACCAAACCCCATGACTTGACTTGAGGCTTGTGAGGCCATGGCTTGTCTTGAGGGTAGGATTCTGTCTCTTTATAGGGTTGCCTGGCCTTCCTGTTGATGAGGCCTCCTCTCTCCAACCCCCCACTAGGAACTGTGCAGCTGGAACTGCCTCTGGTTTGAGTTCTTTCTTTCTGGTGCATCAGCCACCATTTCCTGTCACTTTCCCACTGTTCCCTCACTGTCTTTGTGAATTTCTCAAGTCTGCCCTTCCCTTTCTGAAACTGTGATTTCTTTGTCAGACTTTGTCAGGTCACACAGGCAGCACACTGTCTGCTACCTCACGCAGAATTCTGTTAATGATATTTGTTACTGACAATTACTAAGCTTCATTTCCTGCTCTGGGAATATTGATTTTTATCTGAGGCAATATGAGCAGATGAGTGTCCGATTCTAGGAACTTTCAGGAGGTGTGGTGGTATACTGTCTTTCCACAGGTATAGTTACTGTAATGACAGCCCACTTCTAGGCTCAGAACACATCTGCTTCTCTGTCTCCAGAAACAGTCATTGCTGGGACTGGAGAGATGAATTAGTGGCTAAGGACACTTGTTGCTGTAACTCCAGGGAATCTGATACCCTCTTCTGGCCTCTAAGTGCACACACACACACACACACACACACACACACACAAACACGTCAAATAAATAAAGTACTCACTGCTATGCTCTACCCATGCTCTTCCAAGGTTCTACTAATGCTGATGCTGATGTTGCCTTGTACTAGGCCTGAATCTTCACAGACTATAAGATCTTTGAGAAGCCCAAGACTATTTTAATTGAATTACTGCATTCAGTGCTAGGCTTCAGGAGTAGCCTATAGGGTATTAGCTCTGAATGAATTGCTTTAGAAAAAAAAATCAAGCAGCATGAATTGTGGTTTAATCCTCAGGGGATATATAAATGGAATTCCTTTCCAATTCCTTTTTATTTTCCTGTATTAGTTGGTAAACATACTTTTATAGAATCGTTCCTTCCTCAGCTAATGCTTTGTAGTTGATTTAAGAAGAAATAAAAGTTTAACAAGACCTTTAAACTTTTATTGCTTGATTTTAAATTTTATTTTCTTGGTTTTTATGTTGGAAGGGATGATAGACATCATCTCATCTAATCCTTCAAGGGCTTCATCTGGTATGGGCCAAAGTTCCAAGGAGGAGAAGTCCTGCCTAAGGCCCTACAACTTCACCCTCATAGATCTTAGCTTGAAAAAGACATTTCATATCTGGACAGGAGTTGAGAACCACACAGACGTGTCATGGAAAGGTTCAAGCAAGCAGATCAGGGTAGTGGTAAGGGTAGAGTTCTGTGCTCCAACTAGAGTAGTGTTAAGGGAAATGGGTACTCCAACTAGGGTGGTGTTAAGGGAGGTGGTATGTACTCCAACTAGGGTGGTGTTAAGGGAGGTGCTATGTACTCCAACTAGGGTCTATCTGGAAGAAGGAAAGGATGAAGCCTAGTGATAGCCAAAGGGAGGATTTGGGTCCCAGGAAGAGATTTCCCACAGTTCTGACAACTTGTCAAGCCACTTTACAGAAGAGACTAGAACTAAGACAGGTCAATGATGGGCAGAACCACACCTTGACCAGTACTTCAAAGCCTTGAATACCTCTTTTCCAATATTTAAAGGTAAATCTTATATCAGTATGGGAAAGATGGTCTTGGGGAAGGTCCCTGGACCATCTCGTTTTTACCTCTTCTGAATGAGATCACATGGAATACTAATACTAGTCTGGTTTGCAGTATGAATTATATGCTAGTGGTTATGGGTAAACTTCTGACCTTGTAAAGGGAATTTCTTTATGATGTGCATTCAGGGACGCACCTGAGTGTTTTGAAAGTTAGAAGGTCAAATTTCCCTAGATCAGGTCTGATTAACAATATTCTCTGATCTTCTGATAAGATCTTAAACAGAATGGACTTAAATGGTTAAAAATGTGGAAGGTCAACACTAGGAGGTTCGGTTAACAACACCAAGAGTAACTCTGGGAATATTACCATCCGTTATTTCAGTGGACTCTCAAACTGTGTGTGAACATCTATTATGTAAGTATGGTGTAATAGATGCTAAATATATTGGTAGTTAGGAATTATCCCACTTGAATGAGCAAGCTGGCTCAGGTTTTGCTGTGTATCAAGCTAGCTTAATTTCATCAAGGTCTCGTTCCCCATGGTTCTGTAGTTTGGTTGGATGGGTCCTCTGCTGCTTTTGTGGTCTCACTCTTGTAGATGCCAGAGAGCAACTGGATTTGGAGAGGGCAGCCATCTTCATGTGTATATTTGGCAGCTGATACTAAGTGTGGACTGTGAGCTTCTTTGCTTCTGGATCATATGGCTTCCCGTCTTCCAGCAGGCACAGAAAAACATTCCCAGACAGAGAGGTGCAGGCTCTGGAGCTTGAGTGACATTAATTTACCCCTCACATTTACAAGTCAGAGCAAGTTATAAGACCGTATCAGATTCAGAGATTGGGGGTGGGCTAGGCAGCAGAAGGAATTTCCTCCATAACAGAGTCTGTAAAGAATTTGTAGACATATTAATCTGCTGAGATATCTACGAGTAAATCTTTGTTAGCATGTGGTTGTGAACCATAGTCTCTACAGCACATTTATATTTGCTCCTAAGAGACAGGCATCTGGGGGAGGCTTTGGGCACCTGGTATATCTGTTGAGTCCTGAGTCTCTGTGGTTTGGAGGTAGTATTGTCTGTGTTCTGCATATAAAAATAGCTGTATAAACCAAGAAAGTAACAGCATGTCTTTTCATTCTTAGAGAGCCAATGTGCCCACCTGTGGCTTAATTTTAGAGATCTGTTTAGATTTCACTCTCTGAATTGTTTACAGAAATCCAGGGCTAGGAATATGCCCTTTAAAAATGACGAGTTTTCTATAAAGGTCATGTGGCTCTCAAGCATTTGGGGAGATAAAACAAAGGTGACTGAAGGCCAAAGGATTAGATTTCCAGTCAACAAGAGGACGTTTGAAACCTGAAGAAGAATCCTAGAATAGTCTGGGAACAGAACACCTTTGTGAGAATCTCCCCAAACCCCCAAACTGTACTGTTTTCCTAAACAAGAGAAAAAGGCAATTCAGAGAACACAATTAATTGAGTTTCTGTCTTCATGATGGTGACCTTTAGAATGTCCCATTTACCCTAAAATGTTTATAACGACACTATAAAAGGTTGGCTAAGGAAGAAAGTGCAGCATAGTCCTCAGTGCTTGCTTGTTAAGGAGGAGGGTCCTTGCTCAGCCACTGGGCCAAGAGAGGCCATTTGGCACTCTCTGCAAGGAAGGGATTGTGACCATTGTGGAGGTGACTCTGGAGTGGAACCCAGATGAGAGCAAGGTGAAAGAGAATAGGTGTGCTATACAAGAGGGCATCTTTGGGACACGCAAATTGTGGCTGACCATGTAGGATATTTATAATGTGAAGTATTAATTAATTTTCTTGTGAGTGGCATCCAGTGATGTCCTCTTATTGCACTGTAACATGGGGAGAAGGAGCAAGCAGAGCTTCTTATATAGCCACCGAATTCATTATGGGGCCCCCATCCACAGGACCTCATCTAACGCTAAAGACCTCCCAAAGGCCACGACTCCAGATAAATTCAAGATGTGAATTTGGGTTTTGATATTCTAACATATGAACTTTGGGGCATATTCAGTTCATGGTGAGGAAGGCAAACAGAGAGGTAGTTTGGCAACCCATGATCCTTCTTGAATTGAGCTACACACAAAATCCATTCCAAACAGTGCATTTAAGCATCTAGAGTGTTACCTGCACAGAGTCCCATGCTCTTTTCCAAAAATGGCCATCCATCACTCAGCATCTGGTTCCTTAGCAATCCATAGTGACTCCTCTTTTTGTGGCCATGGGAAGGAATAATTGTCTCGGGCAATTTCATGTTCTTATAATATAGTATCTTATAAGAATAGTATCTAAAACTCACAATGAGTAGAAATTTGTTTGCCTCATAGTTCTGGAGGTTGAAAAAACCCAAGATCCAGGAACTATCTTAGTAAGTGTTAACTGTGGTAGAAAGTAGATGGGTCAAAAAGTCCATGTTGAGTGAGAATGAGCAAGGCAGTGGGGAAGGATGATCAAAAGTGAGGGAAGAGAGGAATGGAACCAGAGAGAATGGCCTCCTGACCCCATTCTGGAGTCAGAACCTTCATGGTCTCAACACTGCCTAAAAGTGTCCCACCTCTCAAGACGCTGTACTGAGGTTAAATTTCCAACCTGTGAACTTTGGACGAGAGGGTCAGACCAGGGCAACCTCTAAGCAGGTAGATATAGAACACATTGTGGTATTTAATACACGTATACATTGTATATGGGTCAAAACCAAGATCATTAATGTTTCCATCTCATTTCATGTTTCAAGGCTCTTTCATTCTATCTACTCATCATATATAACACAGATTATTCTGAACTGCTGTCATTCCACTATGCTATTGAACATGGAAACATTCCTATTCCACTCGTCTTGTAATTCCTCTGCCTACTTTCTAAGGTTTCCCAAAACATAATTAAAAAAATAGTTGAACAATATTCCATTGTTCGTTAGGACTGTATTCTCACTCACCCATGGACTGATATCTAGGCCAGTCGCGTGTCTATTGTGACTAGTCGGGTGACTTTTTGACTTGCTGACATCACTTTCTTTGTGCATGTACCAGAAATAGGATTGAGTCAGATGGCAGATCTAATTTTAGTGTGTTTAGAAAATGCCACCTGGTCCTTCTCAATGGTTGGATGAATTTACATTTTACCAACATCGTATGAGAAATCCCCCTTTTGTATATTCTTCCCAGCAGCTATTATCTTTTGTATTTTTAAAAGTGATATCTATTTTCATTTTCAGTTATGCATAAGCATATATGTCTGACTGTGGTTTTGTGTACATGGATGGTGCATGCAGAGGTAAGAGAATGCTGGCTTCCTTAGAGTTGGAGTTACAGGCAGTTGTGAGCAGCCCAACATGGGTTCTGGGAACAGAACTTGGGTTCTCTGTAGAAGCAATACATGCACTTAGCCATTGACTCATCTCGCCAGCTCTATCTTTTGTCTTTTTACAGTAGCCAGGTATTCTGGCTGGCTTTGTGTGTCAACTTGACACAAGCTGGAGTTATCACAGAGAATGGAGCCTCCCTTGAGGAAATGCCTCCATGAGATCCAGCTGTAAAGCATTTTCTCAAGTAATGAAGTAATGATCAAGGGTGGGTTGGTTCCATTGTGGGATGTGACATCCCTGAGCTGGTAGCCCTGGGTTCTATGAAATACCAAGCTGAGCAAGCCAGGGGAAGGAAGCTAGTAAGCAGCACCCTCCCTCCATGGTCTCTGCATCAGCTACTGCCTCCAAGTTCCTGCCCTGTGTGAGTGCCTGTCCTGACTTCCTTTGGTGATGAACAGCAATGTGGAAGTGTAAGTTGAATAAATCCTTTCCTCTACAACTTGCTTCTTGGTTTTGATGTTTTGTGCAGGAATAGAAACCTTGACTAAGACATCATACTAACTGGGATAAGATAATATCTCACTGTGGCTTTTATTTGCACCATACTGATAACTAGTGCTATTAAGAATTGGTCCCTATGAACTAACCAGTACCCTGGAGCTCTTGTCTCTAGCTGCATATGTATCAAAAGATGGCCTAGTCGGCCATCACTGGAAAGAGAGGCCCATTGGATTTGCAAACTTTATATGCCCCAGTACAGGGGAACGCCAGGGCCAAAAGGGGGGAGTGGGTGGGTAGGGGAGTGGGGTGGGTGGGTATGGGAGACTTTTGGGATAGCATTGGAAATGTAAATGAGGAAAATACCTAATAAAAAAAATCAAAAAAAAAAAAAAAAAAAGAATTGGTCCCTAAATTTGTTGTTCACTTCCTTTGTATCTTTTGCCCATTTTAAATCAGGATATCTTCCTTGAGTTTTAAGTGATTTCATTACTCCAGATATCAACCCTAAACCAGATGAATAGCTGACAGTTTTCTTATTCTGTAGATTGTCTCTTCATTCTGATTTTTTTCCTGTGTAGTGGGGAAGCATTTTGATTTTATATAATCTCATTTATCAATTTCTGTTTTTTGATTTTTGTGCTTTTGGGGTCTTGTTAAAAAAGTTCTTATCTATACTGATGTTTTAAAGTATTTGCCCTTTATTCTTCTCTCATAGTTTCAACATTTTACTTAGGTTTGGTCCATTTTGAGTTGATTTTTGTAAGCACAAAAGTGATAAGGATCACTTTGTTTTTCTTTAAAAATATTTTTATTAATTCTTGGGGATTTTCATAAATTTGTTTGATTGTATTCACCTTCACTTCCCTCTCTAAGTCCTTCAAAATCCACTCCCATCTCTCCATCCTCCTAAATTTTGTGTATTATTATATTTTTTTTCAGTTTTTAAAAATCTATTTGGAACAATAAACATGATAGGAGTAGAAAAAAAATCTCTTATGAAGTCCTTTATGAAAGGGAATTGTGACAAGTTCCTTATTAGACAGAAACAGTTCCATCTCCAAGGGAGAATATACAATGTAACTGTGGCTTCATAGAATAAATCGGGTAGTGTTCCTTCTTTTTATATTTTGTGGAATAGTTTCAAGAGTATAGATATTAGGTCTTCTTGGAAGGTCTGATTAAATTCTGCACTAAACCCATCTGGTCCTGGCCTTTTGTTTTTTTGGTTGGGAGACTTTTAATGACTGCTTCTATTTCTTTAGGGGTTATGGGTTTACTGTTTATATGGCTTATCTGATCTGGATTTAACTTTGGTATTTGGTATCTGTCTAGAAAATTGTCCATTTCACCCAGACTTTATGGTTTTGTTGAATATAGGCTTTTATAGTAGGATCTGATGATTATTTTTGATTTTCTCAGTTTCTCTTGTTATATTCCCTTTTCATTTCTGATTTTGTTAATTTGGATACTGTCTCTGTGCCCTCTGGTTAGTCTGGCTAAGGGTTCATCTATTTTGTTGATTTTCTCAAAGGACCGAATACTGGTTTTGTTGATTCTTTGTATAGTTCTTTTTGTTTCTACTTGGTTGATTTCTGCTCTGAGTTTGATTATTTCCTGCGGTCTACTCCTCTTGGGTGTATTTGCTTTTTTTTTTTTTTTTTTTTTTTTTTTTTGTTCTAGAGCTTTCAGGTGTGCTGTTAAGCTGGTAGTGTATGCTCTCTCCAGTTTCTTTTTGGAGGCACTCAGAACTGAATTTTCCACTTAGCACTGCTTTCATTGTATCCCATAAGTTTGGGTATGTTGTGCCTTCATTGTCATTAAATACTAAAAAGTCTTTAATTTCTTTCTTTCTTTCTTCCTTGACCAAGTTATCATCGAGTAGAGTGTTGTTCAGCTTTCATGTGTTTTTTTTTCTTTTTTTCCATTCTTTTTTTAAAATTAGGTATTTTCTTCATTTACATTTCCAATGCTATCCCAAAAGTTCCCCCATACCCCCCTCCCCTCCCCACCCACTCCTACTTCTTGGTCCTGGAGTTCCCCTGTACTGAGGCATATAAAGTTTGCAAGACCAATGGGCCAACTAGGCCATCTTCTGATACATATGCAGCAACAATATGAGCTAAACAGTACCCGCTGGAGCTCGTGTCTCTAGATTTCATGTGTTTTTGTTGCAATTGAAGACCAGTCTTAGTCTGTGGTGATCTGATATGATGCATGGGATTATTTCAATCCTCTTATATTTGTTGAGGCCTGTTTTGTCACTGATTATATGGTCAATTTTGGAGAAGGTACCATAAGGTGGTGAAAAGAAGATATATTCTTTTGATTTAGGATGAAGTGTTCTATAGATATCTGTTAAATCCATTTGGTCCATAACTTCTGTTAGTTTCACTGTGTTTAGTTTGTGTTTCCATGATATGTCCATTGATGAGAGTGGGGCGTTGAAGTGAGGTGCAATGTGTGCTTTGAGCTTTAGTAAAGTTTCTTTTATGAATGTGGCTGCCCTTGCATTTGGAGCATAGATGTTCAGAGTTGAGAGTTCTTCTTGGAAGATTTTTCCTTTGATGAGTATGAAGTGTCCTTCCTTATCCTTTTTGATAACATTTGGTTGAAAGTTGCTTTTATTCGATATTAGAATGGCTACTCCAGCTTGTTTCCTGAGGCCATTTGCTTGGAAAATGGTTTTCCAGCCCTTTACTCTGAGGTAGTGTCTGTCTTTGACATTGAGATGTGTTTCCTTTATGCAGCAAAGTGCTGGGTCCTGTTTACCTATCCAGTCTGTTAGTCTATGTCTTTTTATTGGGGAATTGAGTCCATTGATGTTAAGAGATATTAAGGAATAGTGATTGTTACTTCCTATTATTTTTGATTTTTTTTTATGTTTGTGTGGCTATATTCTTTTGGGTTTGTTGAAAAAAGATTTCTTTCTTGCTTCTTCTAGGGTGTAGTTTCCTTCCTTGTGTTGGTGTTTTCAGCTATTATCCTTTGTAGGGCTGGATTTGTGGAGAGCTATTGTGGAAATTTAGTTTTGCCATGGAATATCTTGGTTTTCCCATCTAAGGTAATTCAGAGTTTTGTTGGGTATAGTAGCCTGTGCTGGCATTTGTGTTCTCTTAGGGTCTGTATAACATCTGCCCAGGATCTTCTGGCTTTCATAGTCTCTGGTGAGAAGTCTGGTGTAATTCTGATAGGTTTGCCTTTATATGTTACTTGACCTTTTTCCCTTACTGTTTTTAATATCCTTTGTTTTGTGCATGTTGTGTTTTGAGTATTATGTGACAAGAGGGGTTTCTTTTCTGGTTCAATCTATTTGGAGTTGTGTAGGCCTCTTGTATATTTATGGATATCTCTTTCTTTAGGTTAGGGACGTTTTTTTCTATAATTTTGTTGAAGATATTTACTGGCTCTTTAAGTTGGGAATCTTCATTCTCTTCTATACATATTATCCTTAGATTTGTCTTCTCATTGTGTTCTGGGTTTCCTGGATGTTTTGGGTTAGGAGTGTTTTGCATTTTGCATTTTCTTGACTGTTGTGTCAATGTTTTCTATAGTATTCTGAGATTCTCTCTTCTCTCTCTTGTATTCTGTTGGTGATGCTTGCATCTATTACTCCTGATCTCTTTCCTAGGTTTTCTATCTCCAAGGTTTCTATCCCTTTGTGATTTTTTTTATTATTTCTATTTCCATTTTTAGATTCCAAATGGTTTTGTTCAATTATTTCACCTGTTTGATTGTGTTTTCCTATAATTCTTTAAGGGATTTTTGTGTTTTTTCTAAGAGCTTCTACCTGTTTACTTCTGTTCCCCTGTATTTCTTTAAGGGAGTTATTTATGTCCTTCTTAAAGACCTCTCTATCATCCTCATGAGATTTGATTTTGAATCAGAGTCTTGCTTTTCTGGTGTGTTGGGGTATCCAGGGATCACTGTAGTGGGAGAACTGGGCTCTGATGTTACCAAGTAGCCTTGGTTTCTGTTGCTTATGTTTTTGCCTTTGCCTCTCACCATCTGCTTATTTCTGGTGTTAGCTGGTCTTACTGTCTCTGACTGTGACTTGTCCCTCCTGCAAGCCTGTGTGTAAGTACTGCTGGGAGACTAGTTCTCTCTGGGAGGAATTTGGGTATGAAGAGCTGTGGTGCAGGGTCAGTTTTAGGGTGCAGATGGAAACCGGAAGGATCCTGTCCCCACTGTTCCTTGGTTCCTGAGTCCTGATGGCTCTGGGAGGGTCCCTCTTGGGCCAGGAATTTGAAGAGAAGCGGTGGTCTTACTTATGCTCACAGGCTTGTCAGCACTCCTGGCAGTATTTGGGTATGGAGTGCTGTGGCACATGGTCAGCTCCCGGTGCAGATGGAAACTTGAAGAAGGATCAAATTTTAATCTTCTTATATACATATACAGGCTTTACAATAGCATTTATTAAAAAGACTATATTGTCTTTTTTCTCATTTATGTTTTTGGTAACTTTGTAAAAAAATATTTCAGTTAATTTTAAATATATGGAGTTACATCTGGCCAATCTATTGTGAGCCTTCATCTGGTTGTTGGCAATTGAATTTTAGGACCTTTGCTTGCTCTGGTCAACCTCACTTGCTCCAGTCAATTCTGTTAGTTCAGTCCTTGCTCGCTTCAGCCCAAAGATTTATTTATTCTTATATATAAGTATACTGTAGCAGTCTTCTGACACACCAGAAGAGGGCATCAGATCTCATTATTGGTAGCTATGAGCTACCATGGATTTGCTGGAATTTGAACTCAGGACCTTCAGAAGAGCAGTCAGTGCTCTTACCTGCTGAGCCATTTCACCAGCCCTTCAAATTCTTTAACCAGAGTATGAAGCACCATATATTTGTAATCCATAAAATTGTAGGTAATAGTATTCATTGTGCATTTGGGAGTTCAATCACAGAATATTGTATACACACACACACACATACACATAGGTAAAGCAACTCCATTTGTCAGGGTCTTTATTGGCTAGTGACTTTTACATCCTTAAGAGAAATATGTTGCTGAGGGTGGCATGAAACCTAGGTAACGAAAACATCTGGCTGCCTGAAGTCCTGACGGAGTTGTTCACCATTCACCGTTGTCACAGATACCTGAGATAAATTAGGATAAGAAGGAGAGAGGAAGATTTATTTTGGCTCACACGCTCTGAGGTTTCAGTTCACATTTGGAAGATCCCGTTGCTCAGGCTGTGACTCGGCAGCATGTCCTGGTGAATATAGTGAAGCAAAACTGCTCACTCTCTAGTAGCTATGAAACAAGAGAGAGAGAGAGAGAAGAAGGAATCCTGGTTCCCCACTTTCCTTCACAGATATTTCCCCAGTGACCAATGTATTTAAAGTGTTAACAGAGATATATTTTGGGCACAAATGTAAATTTGTCAAATGCTAGCCTCATTCCTTAAAGCCACCAATTGTTTCTTTCCTGTTGTTTCTTGCCTAGAAGTAGAGGGTTCAATTGATTTTTTTTTGCAAAGATATAATTGATGAATAAAAATTATATTTAATGGGTATGTATTAGCTTATTCTCTCACTTCTGTGACTGAATACCTAATAAAAAGTAACATATGGAAGGAAGGATGATTTTGGCTTGAGGTCTGAGAGGGTAGTGTTCATTATGTCAGGGATGGCATGACAGAGTTCATCACAATGGGCAGATGTAGCTGGGACTCTTCAAGTCTCAGCAGAACAGGAAGTAGTGGGAGAGGAATGCTTGTCCACATCTGGCTTTCTTCCCTGCCCTTTTATTCAGTGCAAGTCCGCCAACCCTTGGCATGGTACCAGCCATGTTCAGGGTGAGTCTTCTGCCTCAGTTAATTCTCTCTGGAAAGGACTTCATAGCTACAACCAAAGGTTTGTCTCCTGGATGATTCTAAATCCAGTCAAATTGACAGTGGAATGAGCTCATTGTACACTGTTTTGATATACATTTGGATGTGATATAGTTACCATGATCAATGTAATGAGATTATCCATCACCTCTCATAGTTAGATCTGTTGTTGTGCTAAGAACCCAAGCAATTCTGAAAAAAAAAAAAACAACCCTCAAAAACAAAAGCTCACAATCTTTTATTGTAATGTAACAGTCACTTGAAACTGAGACTTGTCATAACATATATTAAAAGGATGAACTTTTGTCTAAAAATAATATTATGCATAAACTACCCAAGAATGGAGTAAGTAGAAAAGTTGGTTTCTTCTTACTATGAAACTCGTCTTTGGCAAGAAAAAGTATGAGATCTAAGTTGCCTGGAATACTTGAATTGGTGACTTCTATTTTCAATATATTTTCTTTATCAATCATGGTATAGTTAGAGAAACAATGGGAGATATTTAACACAAGAAATCAATAACTGTATGAGCTATCTGTATAGTATTACAAAATATCCTAAGACTAGAAGCTTAGTACAACAATCTTTTTTGTGTTTTTTTTTCGAGACTCTGTGTAGCCCTGGCTGTCCTGGAACTCACTCTGTAGATCAGGCTGGCCTCGAACTCAGAAATTCGCCTGCCTCTGCCTCCCAAGTGCTGGAATTAAAGGCGTGCGCCACCACTCCCAGCTACAACAATCTTTTAGTATGAGTTCTCCAGTTAGCAGGTTGTTGTCTCCTGGTTGTGGCTGGCTCCCTCATATGTCTGTGCTGGATGTCAGGTCAGCTAGATGGCTTTGATTCTGAAGCCTGGGTGATTATGCACAATTGGGTTTTTCTGAAGACATTTCTTATCTTCTAGTTGGCAAGCGTGGGCTTAGTCATATGTCAGGAAGGTTATTGGGTTTCCAAAGCAAGAGTAGAAACCTGAAGTGTATTTAGATCTAGAATCAGAACTAATACAACATTGTGTTTATTATGACTTATGGGCTAAAAAAAGGAGTAAGGCCAATCTGTGTTCAAGAGGTAGAGAAATAGACTCTATCTTTAATTCTATATTTCAGAAGTCTGTAGGAAGGGGCTCGTTAATTGTGACTATTTTACACTGATATAGTAGCCCCTGATCCACTATTTTATTTTTCAATGCTTTCAGTAATCTATGATCGATCAGCAGTGGTCTAGAAATACTAAATGGAAAATTTAGTAAAAGTAAAAATTTACTTTGGAATAAAAGTAAAAGGCCTTTTAAAATTTTGCAGCATTCTGAGTACCATGATGCAATCTTGCACAGTCTCACCCTGTCACCATTTCTGTTGATTAGGCTGACCATCATGGCATAGCTGTGTTTGGGTTCAGTAACCCTGGCTTTACTTTCACGGCCTTAAAGCACAAGAGCAATGATGCTTGCAGTTTCAGACAGGCTCAGAAGAAGCTGTAGCATCGCTTCTTCTATGTGAAAAAAGTAATTTTAATAAGAGAAGAAAAAAATCCAATGAGGAGGTTGGTAGAGTTAAATGTGCACTATACCAGAAGCATGGACAAAAGCACTTGTGTCTTTTAACAATGTCAAAATTTATTGATTATCAAAGTCACAAGGTACAGTGGTTTTATTGAAAGCAACCTATGAAGTAGTCCCAACTCCTTGGAAAACTGGCTCAGGCAAACAAAGCTCCTTTTATTCCAATCTTAGCTGCTGCTATTACTGTAAGACACAGTAGACACCACACCGTGAATGTGTCCTATATCTATATATGCATTTATGTAGGTTATAGAATGGCTGCAAGGGATAAAGAGGCCTCAAAAGAGTAAAGGAGTTCTACAGAGGTCCAATTTAGAGGAAGAAGTAGGGAGTTTGGGATCCAGAGACAGTCCTTGTGGGAATAAGATAATGGACCCTGTTGGAGGTCTTTTGGAAATACCTATGGCAGGTGAATGGGCTGGGTCACAGGTTCTAGCTGAGCTGCAGAGTCAAGTCAGACTGAGATTGGGAGTTGTAGAGGTGAAGAACAGGATGAGGTAGACAAAAGGCTGATGAATAGATACAAAGTTTAGATAGATGAACAGGTAGATGATGAAAGGCAGGTCAAGATGGACAATGGGCAGATGGATGGATAACAATTGAAGAAGTTTGTAGTGACAATGGGGAACAAGTAGAACCAAAGCTTCTAGGACAAGGGTTTCTACCCATCAGTTGTTTGATCCCACACTGGCTGGTCAGATGACAGGTTTGTGTGGGCTGTCATTATCGTACTTGTGGTGGGTTGAATAGGTTTGGGCTCTATAGTTTCATGTGTTTAAATGCTTGGTCATAGGGAGTATCACTATTAAGAGGAATAGTCTTTTTAAAAAAAATTTTTATTAGGTATTTTCCTCATTTACATTTCCAATGCTATCCCAAACGTCCCCTATACCATCCCCCCCCACTCCCCTTCCTACCCACTCCCACTTCTTGGCCCTGGCGTTCCCCTGTCCTGAGGCATATAAAGTTTGCACAACCAATGGGCCTCTCTTTCCACTGATGGCCAACTAGGCCATCTTCTGATACATATGCAGCTAGAGACACGAGCTCCAGGGGGTACTGGTTAGTTCATATTGTTGTTCCACCTATAGGGTTGCAGACCCCTTTAGCTCCTTGGGTACTTTCTCTAGCTCCTCCATTGGGGGCCCTGTGATCCATCCAATAGCTGACTGTGAGCATCTACTTCTGTGTTTGCTAGGCCCCGGCATAGTCTCACAAGAGTCAGCTATCTTATTGGAGGAGGTATGGACTTGTTGGAGGATCTATGTCATTGTGTAGGTTGGCTTTGAAGTCTCCAATGCTCTGGCTCTGCTCAGTGCAGAAGATACTCTCCTCTTGGCCTTAGCTCCTTCTCCAACACCAAGTCTGCCTGCACACTGTAATGCTTCCCACCATGGTGATAATAGACTAAACCTCTGAAACTATAAGCCAGTCCCAATTAAATATTTTCTTTTATAAGAGTTGCCTTGGTAATGGTGTCTCTTCAGAACAATAAAATTCTAACTAAGACAATAGTCTTTAGATGTCTTTGTCTTTATGGGGTTCAGGTGAAGGTGTTGTCCTTCCTCAGTTTGGTGTGCTTGATAAATACTTGGATCTGTTTTTTTCTGATAATTTATTCCAATAAATTATAGAGAGGTACCCCTCTTACATTTAGACTCAGTTATCAGTTTTTGTCTTGTGGGTAGTGCAGGAGGACAGTGCTAAATGCCCACAAAGGTACAGAGTCATCCTGTGTCTGCATATACACTCAAATGGAGTCAAATACTTTTGTGAGATGCAATTTTCAGGATAAGGCACAGCTAGAGAAACCACTGTTTTATATAATATGGACCAATTTAGAATAGGACATAGTCTGATTTCAACACCTAAGATCTATAGTAAGACTTATTGTTTTTTTTTTCCAAATATTTTTTTATTAGGTATTTTCCTCATTTAAATTTCCAATACAATCCCCAAAAGTCCCCCATACCCTCCCCCACTCCCCTACCTACCCACTCTCACCTTTTGGCCCTGGCATTCCCCTGTACTGGGGCATATAAAGTTTGCATGTCCAATGGGCTTCTCTTTCCAGTGATGGCCAAGTAGGCCATCTTCTGATACATATGCAGCTAGAGTCAAGAGCTCCGGGGTACTGGTTAGCTCATAATGTTGTTCCACCTATAGGGTTGCAGATCCCTTTAGCTCCTTGGGTACTTTCTCTAGCTCCTCCATTGGGGGCCCTGTGATCCATCCAGTAGCTGACTGTGAGCATTCACTTCTGTGTTTGCTAGGCCCTGGCATAGTCTCACAAGAGACAGCTATATCAGGGTCCTTTCAGCAATATCTTGCTAGTGTATGCAATGGTGTCAGCATTTGGAGGCTGATTATGGGATGGATCCCTGGATATGGCAGTCTCTAGATGGTCCATCTTTTTGTCTCAGCTCCAAACTTTGTCTTTGTAACTCCTTCCATGGGTGGTTTGTTCCCAATTCTAAGAAGGGGAAAAGTGTCCACACTTTGGTCTTCGTTCTTCTTCAGTTTCATGTGTTTTGCAAATTGTATCTTATATCATGGGTATTCTAAGTTTCTGGGCTAATATCCACTTATCAGTGAGTACATATCATTTGAGTTCTTTTGTGATTGGGTTACCTCACTCAGGATGATGCCCTCCAGGTCCAACCATTTGCCTAGGAATTTCATAAGTTTATTCTTTTTAATAGCTGAGTAGTACTCCATTGTGTAAATGTACCACATTTTTTGTATCCATTCCTCTGTTGAGGGGCATCTGGGTTCTTTCCAGCTTCTGGCTATTATAAATAAGGCTTCTATGAACATAGTGGAGCATGTGTCTTTCTTACTAGTTGGAACATCTTCTGGATATATGCCCAGGAGAGGCATTGAGGGATCCTCCCGTAGTACTATGTCCAATTTTCTGAGGAACCGCCAGACTGTTTTCCAGAGTGGTTGTACAAGCTTGCAATCCCATCAGCAATGGAGGAGTGTTCCTCTTTCTCCACATCTTTGCCAGCATCTGCTGTCACCTGAATTTTTGATCTTAGCCATTCTGACTGGTGTGAGATGGAATCTCAGGGTTGTTTTGATTTGCATTTCCCCGACGATTAAGGATGCTGAACATTTTTTCAGGTGCTTCTCAGCCACTTGGTATTACTCAGGTGAGAATTCTTTGTTTAGCTCTGGGCCCCATTTTTAATGGGGTTATTTGACTTTCTGGAGTCCACCTTCTTGAGTTCTTTATATATATATAGAATATTAGTCCCCTATCTGATTTAGGATAGGTAAAGATTCTTTCTCAATCTGTTGGTGGCCTTTTTGTCTTATTGACTGTATCTTTTGCCAGTAAGACCTATTCTTATGGTGATATGTGATTAAGAAAAGACATGTGACATAGTACTACCGGAGGATCCAGCAATACCTCTCCTGGGCATATATCCAGAAGATGCCCCAACTGGTAAGAAGGACACATGCTCCACTATGTTCATAGCAGCCTTATTTATAATAGCCAGAAGCTGGAAAGACCCCAGATGCCCCTCAACAGAGGAATGGATACAGAAAATGTGGTACATCTACACAATGGAGTACTACTCAGCTATTAAAAAGAATGAATTTATGAAATTCCTAGCCAAATGGATGGACCTGGAGGGCATCATCCTGAGTGAGGTAACACATTCACAAAGGAACTCACACAATATGTACTCACTGATAAGTGGATATTAGCCCCAAACCTAGGATACCCAAGATATAAGATACAATTTGCTAAACACATGAAACTCAAGAAGAATGAAGACTGAAGTGTGGACACTATGCCCCTCCTTAGAATTGGGAACAAAACACCCTTGGAAGGAGTTACAGAGACAAAGTTTGGAGCTGAGATGAAAGGATGGACCATGTAGAGACTGCCATATCCAGGGATCCACCCCATAATCAGCATCCAAACGCTGACACCATTGCATACACTAGCAAGATTTTATCGAAAGGACCCAGATGTAGCTGTCTCTTGTGAGACTATGCCGGGGCCTAGCAAACACAGAAGTGGATGCTCACAGTCAGCTAATGGATGGATCACAGGGCTCCCAATGGAGGAGCTAGAGAAAGTAGCCAAGGAGCTACAGGGATCTGCAACCCTATAGATGGAACAACATTATCAACTAACCAGTACCCCGGAGCTCTTGACTCTAGCTGCATATGTATCAAAAGATGGCCTAGTCGGCCATCACTGGAAAGAGAGGCCCATTGGACATGCAAACTTTATATGCCCCAGTACAGGGGAACACCAGGGCCAAAAAGAGGGAGTGGGTGGGTAGCGGAGTGGGGGTGGGTGGGTATGGGGGACTTTTGGTATAGCATTGGAAATGTAAATGAGCTAAATACCTAATAATAAAAAATGGAAAAAAAAAGACATGTGTATTAGTTTTGCTGTGCATTGTGAGCTGTACAAGTTATAGACATGGTGAGTGATGTGTGCTTCATTGAGTTGAAAAAGCCATTCAATTTGTGGCCATTAGCAGAAAATATGTTCCAGCTGTGTGGTGGATTTGTTAGGAATGGTTCCATAGACTCATGTGTTTGAAGGCTTGGCCCACAGGGAATGACACTATTAGGGGTATGGCTTTGTTGGAGGAAGTGTGTAACTGTGGAGGTGGACTTTCAAGTCTCATATATGTTCAAGTCACACACTGGCACAGTCTTTCCTGCTGCCTGTGGATCAAGACCTAGAACTCTTTATTTTTATTAGATATTTTCTTCATTTACATTTGAAATGTTATCGCAAAAGTCCCCTATACCCTCTCCCCCACCCTGCTCCCCAATACACCCAATCCCCCTTCCAGGCCCTGGCATTCCCCTGTACTGGTGCATATGATCTTCACAAGACCAAGGGCCTCTCCTCCCAATGACCGCCGAACTAGGCCATCTTCTGATACATATGCAGCTAGAGACACAAGCTCTGGGATTACTGGTTAGTTCACATTGTTGTTTCTCCTATAGGGTTGCAGACCCCTTCAGCTCCTTGGGTACTTTCTCTATTTCCTCCATTGGGGGCCCTGTGTTCCATTCAATAGATGACTGCGAGCATCCACTTCTGTATTTGCCAGACACTGGCATAGCCTCACAAGAGACAGCTACATCAGGGTCCTGTCAGCAAAATATTGCTGACATATGCAATAGTGTCTGAGTTTGGTGGTTGTATATGGGATGGATCCCCAGGTGGGGCAGTATCTGTGTTCTTCCTTCTGTTTCAGCTCCAAACTTTGTCTCTGTAACTCCTTCCATGTGTATTTTGTTCCTCATTCTAAGGAGGAATGAAGTATCCATACTTTGGTCTTCCTTCTTCTTGAATTTTATGTGTTTTTCAAATTGTATCTTGGGTATTCTAAGTTTATGGGAGAATATCCACTTATCAGTGAGTGCATATCATGTGTGTTCTTTTGTGATTGGGTTACCTCACTCAGGATGATACCGTCCAGATCCATCCATTTGCCTAAGAATTTCATAAATTCATTGTTTTTAATAGCTGAGTAGTACTCCATTGTGTAAATGTACCACATTTTCTGTATCCATTCCTCTGTTGAGGGACATCTGGGTTCTTTCCAGCTTCTGGCTATTATAATTAAGGCTGCTATGAACCTAATGGAACATGTGTCCTTATTACAAGTTGGAACTTCTTCTGGGTATATGTCCAGGAGAGGTATTGATGGATCTTCTGGTAGTATTATGTTCTATTTTCTACACTGATTTCCAGAGTGGTTCCAGCTTGTAATCCCACCAGTAATGGAGGAGTGTTCCTCTTTCACATCTGCTGTCACCTGAATTTTTGATCTTAGCCATTCTGACTGGTATGAGGTGGAATCTCAGGGTTGTTTTGATTTGCATTTCCTTGATGATTAAAGATGTTGAACATTTTTTCAAGTGCTTCTCAGCCATTCGATATTTCTCAGTTGAGAATTATTTGTTTAGCTCTGTACCCCATTTTTTAATGAGGTTATTTGATTTTCTGGAGTCTAGCTTCTTGAGTTCTTTATATATATTGGATATACGTCCCCTATCTGATTTAGGATTGTAAAGATCCTTTCCCAATCTGTTGGTGGCCTTTTTGTCTTATTGACAATAAGACCTAGAACTCTTACCTCCATCTCTATTACTATTTCTGCCTGCACAGTCATGTTTCCCACCATAATGATAATGTATTAAACCTCTGAAATTGTAAGCCAGCTCAAATAAAAGGTTTTCCTTTAAAAGAGTTGCCTTGGTCATGGTGTCTCTTCACAGCAATGAAACCTAAGATGAACTAAGACAAACTGACAGTAAGGTATTGTACCAGAAGACGTATAGCCAATGTGAAGACTTCCAATGTATTGCACCAGAGAACATTTAGCCTAAGTGAAGACTTCAGCTGGGGAATCTTCTGTTCTGATTGATGCTTGCCATTAACTGTAAGAAATGGATTGTCACTTGAGAAGGACTGGGAAGATGGTTTAGTGGCTAAAATGCTTACTGCACAAGCAACCAATGTAATATCCAGGCATGGTGAAACTCTGGCACTGTGGGGCAGAGACAAAGTCTCTGTGGAGTGCTGGCCAGCCAGTTTAGTCCAAGTGGTGGGCCCCAAGTTCAGTGAGGAGAGACTGTGTTTCAAAAAATAAGGTGGGGACTGATAAAGGAAGACATATAAGGTCAAACTCTGGCCACTGCACATAAAAAAACACATGCACGCACATGTATCTGTCATGCATACCTGTACCCAGAGTCTCAGATACATACATCGGTTGAAAGATATAAGAAAAATATAAAACATATTGGAGACACTGCCTTTTGCTAGGAAAGAAGTTGCTACCTCATTTCCAACAGAACTAATATTGATGAAGGAGAAGGCATATCATTCCAAGTAAGGGCTAGAGGGGCTAGAGAGATGGCTCAGGTTAAGAGCACTGGCTGCTTTTCCAGAGGACCTGGGTTTGATTCATTAGGGTCTCTGTAACTCCAGTCCTAGGGCCTCAGATGCCCTTTTCTGGTTAATCTTTTTTTTTTTTTTTTGGTCTTTGTTTTTGAGGCAGACTTTCTCTGTGTAGCTCTGGCTAACTTGGAACTCCCTGTGAACTCAGAAATCTGCCTGCCTCTGCCTTCGGAATGTTGGGACTAAAGGCATACACTCTGCTATAGCTATGCACACATGAAGTGATGTGTTATGTGTGGTGGCTAGACATGTTTTCTGTTTCAGGTATCCTTTGGGGTCTTGGTATCCTTTGGGGTCTTGGCCTCCCTCATGGGTAAGAGGACTATCATTTAACCTAGTGATAAACGTGTTAGAGCAGGAGGAATAGATGAAAGAATGAAGTGTGCTTGAGGACAGGTAAGAAAGAGAGGTCTAAGTAATAAAGACAAAGCTGCTGCTCCCGAGGTCATGTATTTGGTACCCTGGAGAACAATTTCTCAGTTGCTGCTGGACTGCCGAAGAGACTACAGCTCTGTGGACATCAGGATGACTTTCTCTTTCACCGGTGGAGTGATTTACATTGGCTGAATGGGACTGAATGCCTCAGCATGAGCAATAGGGAAATCCAGCCTAACAGAGGCTTCCAGGTGTGGCAGATAGCACAGGTGCAGAAGTGAGAGAATGCACCTCTCTGGGGTTGCTTAGCAGGTCTGAATCCCAAGGCTGTAAAAGGCTGTGATTCTGGGGGAGTGGTGAAATGCAAATTCTTTCCTAAAGGCAAATGTTGTCTGGGTCAACTCAATTGCTAAATCCCTGGGGACTTACCCTGGTGTCAAAGCCACTGTGCTGGCTAGGGATAGAGTCATGGGCTAGGTATATGACCTGAATGGCCAAGAAAACCATATTCTATTCATTGACTCGTCTTTCAAAGAAGTCTTAATGGAAAAGCGATAGGTACAAAAGGATTCGTGTTACCTTCTTTGTTTGGGGGATGATCTTAGCTATCACCACTGAGAGTATTTGGGTGTATATGTGCAGTGTATATATAGAGAGGCAATCAGAAGAGTACAAGTGCATTCAGTAGAAATGGCTAAGCAAACACCAGTCAATAGCTGAAGGAAAGCCACAACTTCAGATCCTTTAATGAGGAGAGCAGTACAGATATTAGAGAGATTTAGTGTTCTCTATTACTAACCTCCAGAGGATGGGGAGATGGTGGGGAGCAGGAGGCAGGATAGGTAGCCAAGGATGAGGTCAGAAAGGGTTTATAAAAATTCTGCTCTGAAGCTTAATTATTAACCCTGAAGCCATATACATAGGTTGAGGGCTGATTTGGCAGGCTTATGTGTTTTAAATATGTATTGCTTTCCTATAAGAACTATTTTACACTAATAAGTTATACTGGGAATTAACCAATCATTGCCTGAAAGAGGTTGGTAAATGTAAAACAAAAACAAACAGAAAAAAAAAAAACCCAAACAAACCCAAACACCATAGTCATATCACTTAAACTCTTTGAGGCACATTTGCACATATGATGAAAATGAGCCTCAGAAGCTGGAAGTGGTGAGTCTGAGGCTGCAAGGCCAAAAAGAAAGACAAAGTCAGGATGAAAATTCAAAATACATGCTTTTTAATTCATCGGGTTTATAATCTGACCCCCAGACTCAAAAAAGTTATGGCTTATATTTTGACAGAGTCTTAGTCTTTCTTGAGGCTGTGGGAATCACCCATGGAGACTTTACCAAGTCGGTAAACCTAGATCTAATCCAGAACTTAAAAGGCAGGGCTTGAGGGGCAAGGGTACAAGCGCTTGAGGGTGCTTATGCCAAAACAAAACCAAAGCATCAAATCAAAAGTTTTGCTGTGTCAATCTGACATTGGAGTCTCGAAGAGCTAGCAGTTCTGATGGCAGTAGCATCTTCCAGGTGTCTGCCCTCTTGCCTCTGATTTCCCTCTACATCATGGTGATTGCTTGAGGGGTTCAAGTGAAAGACCTTGCATGAGAGATTTGCACTTGCTTTGACCAAGGATAAGTGTTAAACTCACGACGAAGGGGTGGGCCATTACTAGGTTGTGTCCTCTTAGTTTCTGTAGGAATAGATAAATCCGTGGGATGATGTCTACCTAAGACCTCCAGGTACTGGGCTGCATATAGTGCACATAGTGCACATAGGCTTGATCAAGGAGAGGAGCTGGTTTGTTCCAAGGGCAAGTGATTCCAAAGACAGTTGGTTCTTCTTGGCTAATGCTGTACTTGTAAATATTGGAATGCTACCTGACATGTGTTAGGTGTTCAGTTAATACTTGTATGTTGAATAAATGAAGTATGCTTTATGGATGTCAAGTGTGAAAGCTTTATATATAACATATCTGGGATCACTAAGATTTCTCTTTCTAGAAGGTAGGAACGGAGTGTAGCTGGGATTCGCTCAGGAGCACTCCACCAGGTCTAATGTGTGGTGATAAATATAGCCCTCCTAGTGTTCAGAACCAATTTCACACCTCATCTGTTATCACGCTCAGAATGTGTAAGAAAGTCCCTCATCATGGTAATACATCAGCTCTCAAAGATCAAAATTGCCTGAAGATCAGAAAAAAAGAACACGGTTATAGTCCATTGTGCTTAATCAGCTACCCAGACATTGATGGATTTCAGAAGATACTTATATTTAAATCCTGACATCTACAATGTCTCAAGGAGAGCCTGCAGTTTACAGCCATCATAGGAACAGTTTCACAAAATCATTTCTCCTCATCCATTGTCAGAATCACAGTCTCTCTTTGAAGAAATATTCCAGAAAAGGTCAGACAAGGATTGGGGATAAAATCCTACCTAGAATAATCAAATCACTAGGTTACCAAAATTCTCACTTTGTCCATGACAGGCATCACTAACAGAACAATCTACGTTCTTGTGCATCCTGGATGCAGCTTTACTGCTTCTCAATCCAAGGCTCTAAGTCATCACTACTGGTTTATCTAAGCTGCCATGTTGAAGGGGGAAGTCATTGCCCTTGCTGATCTAGAATTTGTCTTTGATTATTACTTCCCTGGAAAGGTGATATAAACAGATAATAAGACAAGAAAGAAATGGTAAGAGAAGTACTCTGGATTGAGAAAGAATATTGATGTAGGTTATCTGGGCAGAGATTGCTTCTGGGCAGAAAAACTATTCAAAGACATGGCTTAAGACTGTCCTCACCAATGGTAGTCGTTCACTAACTCAGCTTTTGGGGTCATGTGTATCAGAACCACCCTGGTTGTAATGCATGTGTTTGTACTCAGGACTTCCTGAGCCTCTGGCTCTGAAGGTGGATTAGAACATATTCCCTGTGTATCTTAGTCACAGCCAAGTTGGACCCACTGCCCCAGGGAGACCTGGATTCTAGTCCCAGCTCTGCCACATGATTGTGGTGTGAACTCGGTGTCTTGGCTACTTTTCTATTGCTGCAACACCATGACCAAGGCAACTTAAAAGAAAGCATTTAATTGGGGGGTTTGCTTAGGGCTTCAGAGGCTGTGTCTGTGACCATGGTGGAAGGCAAGTACAATTGGCTCTGGGGTGCTAAGAGCTTACATACCTATCTGCAAATTGGAGAGGGGAGACACTTTTGAAAACTTAAAGTTAAAAGGGCCGTACCTCTTCCAACAATACTGCCTCTCCAATCATCCCTAAACAATCCATCAACTGGTTACCAAATACTTAAATCTAGGTATAGCCTTACCTGAGCCTCAGTTTTCTTAGCTTATGGAGCAACAAGTACTCATTAGCCATGCCCCAGTCTCCCTTACAGGGTAATCCTGAGTGTCATTCAAGAGAAAGCTACCTGTGATTCTTTGGAAAGAAAAAAGATGTCCAAGACACAGAGAATATAGCTATCTACCTGTTATAGTTATCAGCAAGTTAGAGAATTGAGATACTTTTCCTCAGGTGTCACTGGCCTACTAAAAACCAGGAGAGAAGTAAAAACATCCCTGCGAAGAGACCACAGCTGCCTTTATCAACCATAGCTGGTAAAATTTGGGGACATTTGAGAACCACTTGATCTAGAGTCTTATCCAAGATGGAGTTAAGAAGGAATCCAGGGTGTGAGAAGCATGGCTTATCTAGTTTCATATTTGTTTTGGTTTTTGTCCTTTTCCCTGCAAATGGCTGACCTGTTTGTCTTTCAAATTTAATTCACATTTTGTTGTTTTACAAATAGATTTTACTTTATATTTATTAGTAATTTATACTTTAATAACCTCATATATATATATACATGAATATATATGTTTATATTACACATGTATATTTATGTATAGTACATTCATTGTCACTTCCTACCTTCTTTCTAGCCCTATCAACCCTAACAGGGGATTTATATTTCTTTTTCTTTTCAAGTTACTTGAGCTCATTTCCATTGCTGGCAACCAGAAAACCTTCACAGACACTTTCTCATTAGCAGGTCAACTCTCCAAAGCTAGGGATCTGTCAATGTTTGGTTTACCCTAGGACCCTGAGTGACTAGCATGCTTCCTAGAACACAGTAGACATGAACATTTCACTTAACAACTAAATTGAGAGCTGCCTGAGGACTAATCCTAACAGAAAGAGATCAAAGCTAGGTCTTCTCAAAGCCGAGAGATAATAGGAAGAAAGTTCCTGGCTTTTATATCTGGATGCTCAGGGAATGATTCTGGGGATCATTTCTGAAAGGTAGGTAAAGCATAGATGAGTTCACAGAACACACATTTGTGAAGCAAGAATGACATATGAGTTAAAACATAGCTGTGGCCATTCATGAACACTTTGTGCTATAACCCCAGGGTGACTCTGTGGCTACTATTTCACTAAAAATGAGGTTACAGCCAGACACACCATTTATAAGGAGAAAAACATCATAAGTGGAAAATGAATCCCGATATTTCATTCAAACAGTGTGGCTTAACAACACAGGACAGTGAGGGTCAGCTGTTCATGGTGGTGATTGGGCAGATACGGTGTGGCTACCTGGAGCCCAGCAATATAAAGCAGCCCATGTGGCTTATCACTAGTCTGAGAAAGGATGAAAAGTCCAAGTATAACATCTAATGAATTAAAATACTCTTTGAACCATTGAACAGTTGAAGCATCACATGTGGAATATTGATAACAATCAGAGACAATATGAGTAGAAAACTGCTTTACCATGTGGCTCCTTTTCTCTGCTGGTCATCATCCTATTCTGCCCACCCTCTTTTGCATCCCAGAAGTCATGTCCACATGGTAGGGTGGATGCCCGAGACTATGCTTCTTACAGTCCACTAGTGGCCTCAGCATCTTACTGGTACCTGTGACATTCCTGAGTGCCTCTGCAGATCAAATGAGTCAGAAGCTCTGGGGGTGGGGTGGGGGTGGGTAGTGTAGTCTTCTATGACCTCTGGGTAATTATGATGCTTCTTCAAGTGTGAAAATCATAAGCCTATGACAGTGAGTTCTGTAGTTTCTGGTTAAAGCATAGGCAGAGGGAAGGAGTTAAGAGAATGAGCTGGGGAGGAGGGGGCAGTGACTGGAGAGATGGCTCAGTGGTTAAGAGCACTAACTGTTCTTCCAGAGGTCCTGAGTTCAATTCCCAGAAACCATACCATGGTGGCTCACAACAATCTGTAATGGGATCCTGTGCTTTCTTCTGGTGTGTCTGAAGACAGCCACAGTGTACTCACATAAATAAAATAAATCTTGAGAGAGAGAGAGAGAGAGAGAGAGAGAGAGAGAGAGAGAGAGAGAGAGAGAGAGAGCATGCGAGAGCAAGAGAGAGTGAGAGAGAGCTGGGACATCTCCTTTTGTCTCCCTGCTATGGGGTTACTTATTCTTCAACTGCATCTCTGCCCCTGGAAGATGCACCTTCTCTGTTCTGTGACCCATGAGGCACCACAACAACTCCCCTCTCTCATCATTTTGGGCTTGGGGATGTTAGATCCCCCTACCCCCAGCCAGACTTGGGGTTCATACAACCTGTCTTGTTGAAAGATATTTTATTTTCAGTGTTTGGATCATTATAGATCCATTTAAGTTGTTTTTATCTTAATTCAATTTTGATAAGTTATATATGTTTAAGAAATTATCAAACATTTTTGTATTTTCAGTGTTCTAGATTATGTTTTCAAAGTAATCCCTAATGATTTTCTATATTTTACTGGAGTCTATAGTGACCTCCAATTAAGTTAATTAATTAATGATTTCTTTTTTCAGACAGGGTTTCTCTCTGTAGCCCTGGCTGTCCTAGAACTTCCTCCATAGACCAGGCTGTCCTTGAACTTACAGAGATCTACCTGCGTCTGCCTCCTGAGTGCTAAGATTAAAAGCAGGTGTCACCACTGCCCACCTGATCTCCAATATTTTAATTATTAATTTTCTTAGCTTTTATCTTCTTTCTTTTAGTTAGTTTGACTAGAGGATTCTCAACTCTTTTTATTCTTTTACTTATTTACTTATTTTACAGTGAAATGAAATATTATTTGATTTAAGTTTTGTAATTTCATTTAACACAATTGCTTATTATTATTATTATTATTTTATTACTATTATTATTATTTAACTTATTCACTTTATATCCCACTCACTGCTCCCCTCTGGGTTACCCCCTCCTACAATATTTCCCCCCATCCTCCCTTCTTTTCTTCTCTAGGTATCCCCTCAACCATGGCACACCAAGTCTCTGTTGGGCTAGGCGTATACTTTTCCATTGAGGCCAGACAAGACAGCCCTGTTAGAAGAACAAATTCCATGGACAGGCAGCAGCTTTGGATAGCCCCTGTTCCAACTGTTCATTACCCACACAAAGACCAAGTTGCACATATGTTATTAATGTTTGGGAAGGCCTAGGTCCAGCCCATGTATGCTCTTTGGTTGGTGGTTCAGTCTCTGAGAAACCCAAGGGTCCAGGTTAGTTGATTCTGTTGGTCTTTCTGTGGAGTTCCTGTTACCTCTGGGGCCTATAATCCTTCCCTCTATTCTTCCATAAGAGTCCCCAAGTTCCATCAGCTGTTTGGCTATATATCTGTCTTAGTCAGCTGCTGGGTATAGCCTCTCCTAGGCTCCTGTCTGCAAGCATAACAGTATAATTAATAGTGTCAGGGATTGGTGCTTTCCCATAGGATGGGTCTCAAATTGGGCTGGTTATTGGATGGCTATTTCCTTAGTCTCTGCTCCATCCCCTGTTCTGTGTTTCTTTGTAGACAGGATAAATTTTGGGTTGAAAGTTTTGTGAGTGTGTTGGTGTCCATCCATATTGTTCCACTGAGGTTCCTGCCTGGCTACAGGAGGTGGCCTCTTCAGGTTCCAAATCCCCAATTTTCTTAGTTTTGATCTTTCTTTTAGTTAGTTTGACTAGAGGATTGTCAAATCCTTTTTATCTTTTTATTTTTATGGTTATAGTTTAATAATAACATTTTCCCCTTTGTTTTCCTCCCCCTAAACCGTCCCATATAATCCTACTTACATTCCTGCAAGTTTATGGCCTCTTCTTTTCTTAATTGTTGTTTTGTGTGCATATATGTATTTGTATATACATATCAATTTTTACATATAACCTATTCAGTGCATATAATTTTACTTGTATGTATCTTTTCAGGGCTGTTTGGCACTAGACTACCACCAATTTTGTTTATCATTTCAAAAACCAACTTTTTGTTTGATTCTTTGTGCCATTCTTTAATCTCTATTTCATTAATTTCCAGCATGATCTCCATCTTTTGCTGTCTACTAGGTTTGGGTTGTTCTTGTTTAGGACCTTGTGGTAGATCACTAAGTTATTTGACTTTTTTTACAATTATTATTTTTTTTTTTTACTATAAGCAGTCATAAACTTTCTCCTTAGAATCAAAGTATCCCCTGGATTTCAATGAGTTATACATTATTTTCATTAGGTTATAGGATCCTTTTAATTTCCTCACGGATTTCTTCAGTGACCCATTCTTCATTCAAGGCTGATCCACTCTGTGTGTATTTGTATAGCTTTTCTTGCTATTGGATTTTTAGGTTTTTTAGATTTATTTATTTGTTTACTTATTTAATGTATGTGAGTCTTCAGACACACCAGAAGATGGCATCAGAACCTTATTACAGATGGTTGTGATTCACCATGTGCTTGCTTGGAATTGAACTCAGGACCTAAGGGAGAGCAGTCAGTGCTCTTAACCTCTGAGCCATTTCTCCAGCCCTGATTTCCAGTTTTATTCCATTATTAACTTTAGATTATTTTAATTATTTTATATTTGGTAAGACTTGTTCTATGGCCTATTTTAGAGAAGGTTCCATGAGATATTGAAAAGAATGTATATTCTGTTATGTTTGAATGGAATATTATATAAATATAAATATATATATAAACTCCATTTGATCTGTGGTATAGTTAATTTTATTTTATATGCATGAGTGTTTTGTCTATGTGCCATGTACCATCCAGGTGCCTATGGAGGTTACAAGAGGGTGTTGGACTCTCTGGGAATTGGATTATAGACAATTGTGAATTGTTATGTCATTGCTGGGAAGTCAAACCAGGTTTTCTGAAGAGCAATTGGTGCTCTTAACTGCTGACCTTGCATTTTATGTCTATTAATGTTTGCTTTATGAAATCAGAAATGTCATTGTTTGGTTCTTAATTTGAAATTGCTTCTTTTAAGAGTCACCTGCCCCCCAAAAACCCATTTATCTATCTATCTATCTATCTATCTATCTATCTATCTATCTATCTATCTATCTATCTATCTATCTATCTATCTTTCATCTACTTATTTGTATGTGTTTGTGTGTGAGAATGCACGCATGTGCATGCTATGGGACAAACTTTCAGGGCCACTTTCAGGATTCATTTATTTCCTTCCATTATATAGGTTCTGAGCTTGAACTCAGGTCATTCAGGCTTGGCAATTAAATGAGCCAGCTCACCGGCCCTACGATTGTTTCCTGCTTTTTCTCTGCATTGTTCCATAGTGGTCTTTGTTACCTGTTTTGACTAAATCTGGTTTCAAGTCTATTTATCAGATATTAGAACAGCTATGACAATTTGCTTTGTTTCCATTCACATGATGGACTTGTTTCTATCCTTTGATTCTCAGTCTGAGATGTCTTTACCCTTAAGATACATTTTGTGGAGAAAAATACATGGATATAGTTTTTAAGCTACTCAGCCAGTGTGCATCTCTCTCTCTCTCTCTCTCTTTTTTTTTTTTTTGGTGTGTTGAGGCCATTTATACTTGAGAGATGTTTACAAATTACAGGATTTTGCGGGTATTATTCTTATGGCACAATGGATTATTGCCTGTTCTTTATATTCTCTCCTACAGCATTGGGAAGGTGTTGTATTAGATGTGATGTATTCTACCCTAATTCTCCTTGCTCTCATGAGTGTTATGTTTTCCCATGCTCTTGCGACTGAAATTGACTTTTCCCCTGTACTTTTTTGTTGTAGACCGTCTTACTTCCTTTCCTATGCTCAGTATTTAAAAAATATGTATCTTCTGCAGTGTTGGCTTTGTGGTCATGGGCTGCCTTGGTTTCTTGACCAGTATCCTGAAGTGTCTTTATTTCTTTGTTGATTTTCAAAGATAGGTTTGCTGGAGTGGCAGTCTGAATGAGAAGTTCCCCAGTGGGCTCATATAATTGAACGTTTGTTTGCTTAGTTGGTGGTACTGCCTGGAGAGGTCTAAGAAGTGTGGCCTTGCTGGAGAAAGTATGCCATTGGGGGGCAGGCTTTGAAGTTTCCAAGCCTTGCAACCATTCTCAGGGTACTTTCTTTGATTTCTGCTTATTGTTCAAGATACAAACGTTCAGCATTCAGGTCATGCTGATGACTGATGCTTGCTGCCGTGCTTCCCTGCTGAGATAGATTCATCCATCTGGAACCATAGGCCAAATAATCCTTTCCATCTCAAAGTTGGCTTGGTTGTGGTTGTTTGTCACAGCAACAGAAAAGTAATGAATACAGCTGGGTGTAGCAATCTTTGTTGGCAACTCTTTACTTCCAGGGCTTGGAATTCATAATTTCTTTCCTAGGCATGTATAAGTAATGTTTAGACTTGTGAAATCCATGTCTGTGGTCCTGAAGGTATCAGCCATGAAGGAAGACATTTTTAGGTCCTAGGGGAGTATAGGACTCATGGATTAGTCAATGTGGGCCTGGAAATGTTGTATATGAATGGGGATGCCCCTAGATTATATGAGGCAAGCTCTGGTGGGGAAGCTTAAAATCATAGTACCAATACTTCTAGAGCCGTAGAACATGGGTGGAGATTTCCTCTGCTCTCCAGGGATAAGCTAGAGGGATGTAAACAGTTTTTCACCAGTAGCTATATATCTAAGTCCTTTCTTGGGTTGGAAAGGCAGTCTTCCCTGGCTTTTGATACATGATTCCATTTGGTGATAGAGGTTTGGGCTCCTGGTATCAACATTCCTTAAGCTTCCAGGAAGCATTCCTGAGTTCTGAGAATCGGCAGAGGATTTTACTGATCCCTAATAGACATGTGCAGATGGAGTCAGAACTTTATAACAGTAGCTAAGATTGTGGGCTGGGGAGGAAATATCCCTTAGTTCTTGCCAAGGCAAGTGAGCTTGGGACTCAGTATGGGTCTTTAAGTTGTAGGATGTTAGAGAGTGTCCTTTTCCATATGAGTGATTTGTCAGCCCAAGGTTTCTGGTTGTTCCGAAGAACAATTGCAAATCCCTAAGCCAAGAAGGTATATAACATGGATTGTTGTAATAGCTTGGGTTTAGGGAGCTGGGTGAGACTTAATGTACATTTTTAATTTGAAACACAATGGCCACCCTCAGACTATCCTACATTCTAAACTGTATTGAAAGGCTATAAGGGGAATGGAATTCTCTTGCTAGTGTATCTTCTAGGCAATGTTGTTCCATTTGCTGTCACTTTTCACCTTTTCCCTACTTCCTCAATCCCTCCCCTCTCACAGGGAGCCAGGTTGACCTCATAAGCTGCAACTTCTCCACGTTGACTTTCCTCTTTGCTGTCTAAGGTTCTAATGATTTACTAACTCATTTCCAGACTTTTCTCTTTGTCACTGTCTTCAATATTTCCTTTGTTGGCTTGGATTCATTCTGTAGCAGAGTCATATGGGGGACACTTCTATTCAGCCATCTGGGTGTTTCTCCTCCAGCCTGTCAGCCTCCTGGATCTGTCAGCCTGGACCAAGAGACCTTGATCTGGCCAAGAAAATCTGCCATAGATTATTGCTGGCATGTCTTGTTTTCTTATCATCCATACCCTCCATACATTTCCATACCCACCTACGCCACCTCTAGATGATCTCTCTGCTGGGATTTCCTGATCATCTCCTGCTTCTGGCTCACTCTAGTATCTCTTAGACCTCTCAAGATAAACCCCAGTAGCTGATTTAATGTAAGCATGGTAGCTTTCTTTTGCCTTCCAGGTTTTTAGCACTTCACCAGTTTCACAACTAGAACAGATTTTAGAGACCAGCTCTCAGTTTCTAACATTTGTGACCCACAGAGTAAAATGGAGAAGATACCTATATAATGTCAGACCTAGAATATGAAGCTGTAGGATAAGAGCCAATTAGGGTAATGTGAGATGGGAATCCAATCCTCTATTTGGATTGCGTCTTCCCAGTGGTTTTGAGGAATACAGTTTAGCATTCCAACTGATTTGTTAACTCTTTTTTTTGGGGGGGATGAACAGAATCTTGAAGGAGATAGAGTAATTTGTTCAAGGTCACCCAGTGGATTAGTTCAGAATTTGAATCAAGGCTTTCTTAGCTTTACCACTTTCTGTAGATCCACAAATAAGACAGACTACAGGGGACTTTCAAGGGAATGATCAAAGAGTGTCTACCTCCTATTAACCCATCATCCCTTCAAAGTCTCACAGTCCGTCAATAGGTCCCTATGAAAATCATCAATATCATTTCCTCTTGAAACGTCTCCCTCCTGCCCTGATATAAATGCATTGCTGGCTTGTTAATTTTAGTTGGAAAATCGGAGACCTAGTGACAACCACTACTGCACAGGGCTCCTCTGCTGTTCAATAAATGCTAATAAACGGCAATCTGCAGTCTTAACAATTGCTTCTGCCTGAACCCAGATGCAAGGGCAAAGATTACTTTGGTCTGAATTGGATTTGAAAAGGCTGAAGGAACAGGCTTTGAGTGCGCAGTGGAAATGCCAGTTGAATATTAATTACTGCTGCGCTGCCGGATTGTGGAAGGGTGTAGTGGTTCAGCGCAGAGACAAGAGGGACTAGCAAAAGCCTTCAGAATGCTTGTGCTTGTGGAATCCAAGAGCGTGGCTTCAAACAGAGGCTTGGGAGCCTGGGGGTGGCTTTTTCTACAGCTCTCCCAGTGTTCCGAGAGCACTTCTGCTCTTGCAATTTGCTCATTTTATTTACTCTTCAGAATCATCATAGTGACTCAGCCAGGAGCTGTCTTACGGGCAGGTTTTAATTAGTGGCCTGGGAATTCAAAAAGTAGCAGGGAGGTACATAGGGGTTCCAGAAGCTACTTGCCCCACTAATTATTTCGAACACTCCAAGAATGGAATACTCATGCCTCTAGTGATTCCCAACACACAGTTACGACCAGCCTGCCTTACACAGTTATCCCCCTGACCCCAGCATTAGTCGTGTGTCGCATGTGAAGGATAGAGATTTGCTTATGAACATACTGAGGTGATTTCCATATATTCCCACCCCTAGCAATCTTTTAAATTATGGATACTAAATTATGTCCTACAGATTTAGCTGACCAATAGACACATGACTAATTGTTTCTTTCCATTTGAAATGTGAGCCTCCTGGTGGGCTGTATGTTTTGGTGCAATTATATCAGCCCCAGGCCAGAGCTGGGCCATTTTAGCCACCTGAAGAGTGTGCTAATTGTCCTGAAGTATACTGCCTGATGTGTGTCTCATTGCTGTAGTGGTTTTAATGGGAATTTCTAATTAAAAATAAGAAGAGAGTCAGGGTTGGATGCCTTCCTCCTGCATTACAGTTCAGGCAGAGCCCCCTTGAGCATGCTCATGTGATCAAGCCCATGAGGGGAGGCAGCTAGGGCAGAGACTAGCGTGTGTCTGGTTTGTCTAGTAGGTACAGCTCAGGCTGTTGGAGCTCTCATTAGATCTGGGCCAATGTCAACATGTCTTCCCTCATGCCACTTCTCCCAGGCTCTGTGTCAGTGTGTGGAGTGTGTGCCAGTGGGGACTCTGGGAAGAAACAAGGCAGGGATTTTAATCAGCTGGAGTTTCAGGCTGACATCTGGAAGGAGTTCATGACATAAGATTGTTCTAGAAAATCATAGTCACACCCCACTGCTTCCAAAAGACCAGGTTCCCTGGTGATTCAGTAAGTGGTCCAAGAGTCTTATCAGATGAGAATATCAGCTCTGTCCTTATTAACAGTACATTCTTGGAAAAGCCACTTAACTCTTTTGAGCCTTGGCATACTTCCTTATAAAGTGAGGATAACTAACAATAGAAACTCTGATGGCATATTGGTGGACATTTGCTTAAGACATTTTTGTATTGTACATGGTGAGTCACATTTCCTCCCCATGCCCCAAACCCATATTCTTACTACCTTGTTCACAGTCTAATAACACAGAGGACAGGAGAAGAGTGAGACCAAGTTCTGAGACTATTAGTCAAAAGTAGAGACTAGAAAGAAAAGGCAACAAAAGAGAAAATGGGATTTTCTTATCCCTGTGGGATAAGGCTCAGCCCATTTTTGCCAGCTGACATTGAGAAGTTTTTGAGAGGGAGAATAGGGTTTGTAAGAGGTGAACTGGGGGGAAGAAAGAGAAAATGGAAGAAGAAAGAGTTAAGAGGGTGAGAATTGTTGTTCCACCTATAGGGTTGCAGACCCCTTTAGCTCCTTGGGTACTTTCTCTAGCTCCTCCATTGGGGGGCCCTGTGATCCATCCAATAGCTGACTGTGAGCCTCCACTTCTGTGTTTGCTAGGCCCCAGCATAGCCTCACAAGAGACAGCTATATCAGGGTCCTTTCAGCAAAATCTTGCTAGTGTATGCAATGGTGTAAGCGTTTGGAGGCTGATTATGGGATGGATCCCCGGGTATGGCAGTCTCTAAATGGTCAATCCTTTCGTCTCAGCTCCAAACTTTGTCTCTGTATGAACTAACCAGTAACCCCCCAGAGCTCTTGTCTCTAGCTGCATATGTAGCAGAAGATGGCCTAGTCGGCCATCATTGGGAAGAGAGGCCCCTTGGTCTTGCAAACTTTATATGCCCCAGTACAGGGGAATGCCAGGGCCAAGAAGTGGGAGTGGGTGGGTAGGGGAGTGGGTGGGGAAGGTATGGGGGACTTTTGGGATAGCATTGGAAATGTAAATGAAGAAAATACCTAATAAATAAAAAAATGCTAAAAAAAAAAAAAAGAGAGTGAGAATTTGAGAGAGAGCCCTCTGTGGCTTGAGCCCCTTGAATACATAAGATATCAAGAAGTAATGATGGGTCATCTTCTAGTCCTTGCATGTGGAGAGAAAAAGAGGCAGGCTAAGTCAGGGGAGGTATGTCTCCAGCTTCTGTCTTCTGGACATGTGTGTAGGATTAGATATGAAGACATTATTAAGAGCCGTCCCATTGTCCTCATTGCCCAAAGCCTGGTACTAAACATGGGGAGGACTAAAGTTGAACCTTTGACGACTCAGTACACCAGTCTTTTGGGAGTGACAAACACACACAAGAGGCATAGGTAACTAGCAGAGGCCTGTGTTGGCTTCTACAAGAGATGTGTAAAAGCATTTGAAGAAGCGATTTCATGCAGTAAAGTAGCTGTATGCAGGTCTGAATTCGAGATGGGGCATTGAACAGTTGCTCTGGCTAGAGCCCATGCAGGAACAATAGGATTGGGAGGTACAGAGTGTGCTCAGAACAGCAAGCAGTAATCTACTGTGGTATTCTAACAGCCTAGGCTCCGAGCCTGCAAGGTCAGGTGATGAAGGGCTAAGTGAATACCTGGCTTAGGAGCTGGGCCTGTAAATGGAGCCCTGTTGACTTTTTTTCTTATTTACATTAAGAGTTATCTCAATAGCCTTCAGTTTTATTTCCTACCACCTACCTACTCCTCCCTCCTCCAATCTATATTTGCAATTTGCTAATGCTCAGCTGGTCAGCAGGTTTTCTGTTGACCTCCCAGTGCCTTTAATTTTCATCTCAAAGAGTTAGTTCTATCTGGCTTCTAATACTGTCACTAAAAAAAATTAGATTTCTTAGTGAGATCTCTTGACTACAAGTTTGAAGGGCTTTTTAGAAATGGCTTCATAAATGTTCTCATGGACAAGAAGGCAAAGTTCAGGGAAATCGCAGGCTTGGGAGTCCTTCAGACCAACCTTCATATTTTAAATAGACAAGAAAGAAAAGCTGCACAATAAGAACTTTGCGAGAATGAGAAATGATCTCCTGAGTCTTAGATCCAGTTGGGGCTTTTCAAAGCTTTCTTTTGGCAGGAGGGTGATTTAATAATTTATTTTTTACCACCTGAAGGTGAGTAACACAGATGTGACCTTTGACTTAGCCACATACTTGCCTGAACAAGAGCAGTAGTGTCCACTCTCCTGTGTGTCCTGTTGTATCAGCAACAGCCTCAGATGTAGGCAGTCCTGTCCATGGAGTCTCCTAGATAAATGTGTCTATCTCTCCATCCTTGACTGCCATCTTGACTTGAGAACTCTTAGGCCTACTTCTTTGGCATAAAGCAGATAAGTGTTGTTGAAAAGGATGGCTTGCCAAGGTGGGAAGCTCTCACTGTTTGGCCATGATGGTCATGAAGGTGGTGGCCTGAGTGATGTACTTGACTGTTCTGACCCAATGGATTGTGGTCCAAGAGGGTGGTATAAATTTTACTTTGGAAGGGTTCTGTGTGCCACTGTGGGAAAGAGCATGGAGTAACTGTGTGGATCAGAGGTGACTCTTCTGCATCTTCATTGGGACTTTGTTCCTTTCCCTTTTAAAGGAGGTGTGCTTGGCTAGAGGCCTAGTGACTGCTGCCCAGGACTCTTGAGTTTTCAGCTTGAATATCTTCCATAAGTGGAAGAGGAAAGTGCATGCTTATTTTTACATACGTGTCTTATACATATATCCAGGAAAGGGACAAAAGTATATGTGTGTGTATGTGTGTGTGTGTGTGTGTGTGTGTGTGTGTGAGAGAGAGAGAGAAAGAGAGAGAGAGAGAGAGAGAGAGAGAGAGAGAGAGAGAGAGAGAGAGAGAGAGATCTTCTGAAGGCAGGAAATGGGGCTCAATAGCAGCACTTGATGGAGCTTTAGAATTTGTTTCTGCCTTTGTAAGTAGGACAAAGGCACTCTGAAGGAAGCCTTTTGCTGGTATAGTCCATCTCTCTTCTCCTTCAGGCTATTCCTCTGCAAACAGGGTAACACGAGGAGTTCTAGAAGGACTTTGTATTGGTCATCTTCCTGTCTCTGTGATAAAGTACCATGACCAAGGTAACTTATAGAAGAGTAGGTTTGGGCTCATGGTTCCAGAGGGAAGAGTTCATCATGGCGGAGAGGCAGGCATGATGGTTAGAGCAAGTCTACTCTCAATGAATACTTCCTCCAGCAAGTCCAGCCCTGCTCAGTCATTGCCTCCAACTGGGGACCACGTGTTCAAATACACAAGCCTCTGTGGGTATTCCTATTCAAAGCACTACACACAGAGTTCTACTCAGACAGATTTCTCTTCTGTCCTTTATCACGTGGCCTCAAGTTATTCTATGCAATTGTCATTTGGTGTAACAATCTTTATTTTTTTTAAATGTGCATAGGTGTTTTGCTTGCATTAGTGTCTGTGGGAGGATGTCTTTTAAACTGTGCAAACAGCTCTGGAAAGCATTGGTATTTTATCTCTGGCTGATGAAATAGTTGAAGATGGGAGTCAGGAGAGCAGTATTCTGATCGTAGCCTTGCTTACACATTGCAGAATGACCCTGGACACAGCTATCTGTCTCTCTGTTGAATTTCATCATCTGCATTTAATAACAACCTTTCATTTGTGGGAATACACAGGTTAGCTGCAGGAGAAATGGCATTTCCAAAATCATTTTCCATTACCTGCCTAATTCCTGTGCAAGACTGGGCCCCTTAACATTATGAGCCAGAGAAGATTATGAGGACTGTGGTGGTTTGAATAAGAACGGGCCCCACAGGCTCATAGTTTTGAATGCTTAGTCACCAGGGAATGACACAATTTGAACAAGATTAGGAGGTGTGGCTTATAGGAGGAAGTGTGTCACTGGGGGTAGGCTTGGAGATTTCAAAAGCCCACACCCAGGCCGAGAATGTCTCTCTTGGTCTCCGGACCACCATGTAGTTCTTAGCTATTGCTCCAAGGCCATGTCTGCTATCATGCTTCCAAACGGAAGACGATGCACTGAACCTCTGAATCTGTGAGCAAGCTTTCAATTAAACGTTTTCCTTTCTAAAAGTTGCCTTGGTCATTGATGTCTCTTCACAGCAATAGAACAGTGACTAAGACAAGGCCCCACCCCTCTCTGAAGGGGTAATTATGTTGGTAGGTAATTAGGGTTGCTGGGTAAGGGAGAGTCATTTTATTCAGCATTGCAGCCACTGCCAAGGTAATTTTAAGAAACACCCACTCACCCACTCACCTATAACTCACCCTAATTAAAATCATTTGTTCAAGAAGTGTAGGAAAATACTTTCTTTGGATTTCAGTCAGGCGTTTGGTTGGCTAGTCTCTCTACAATTATGTCAGTGGAACCTTCCCTCAGGCCTTCCTGTGAGGGGTGAACCCTCTTACAGACGGCTGCAGAGAGAGTGTCTGTTCAGCTATCTACAGAGGTATGACTTTGAGGAAATAATATGTTTGGAGGGGCATGGGAATATGGGCTTTGTGCTTCATTCACATAGTAAGCAGCCATGTTTATTGAGGGTGGCTGGTAGGGTTGCTGAGGTGCCTGGGGACCTATGTAAAAGAAAGGTATGCATTTGCTCTGGCTTCCCTCTTGACAGTTGGAAGGGCTGAGTGCCTTGACCCTTCGTTATGGATCCCCTTAAACAACAGTTTCTCAACATCTATGTACTGATCTGAAAAAGTCAGTCAAGGTCCTCCAAGGGATTGGAGGTTTTGTTACCTTTCCCCCAAAGGGTTGATGCCTCCTCAGCTTCACTCAACTCCTGAAAACCAACCCCATTCATGATCTCTCCGACGGCAGTATCACAGTATCATCACAGGATGTTGTACTCAGAGCACCAGGGGCAGAGCAGGAAACTGATGTCTTTATGGGCTTTTCTATTCTCTGTGTTTATGTGTGCATGAGATACAGACTGATACAGCTGCACAGTGGACCACAGGCTTGAGATCTGTCCAAGAACAGTCCTACACCATAGCCAGCCTCCCCAAATAGCTTTTAGAACCAATTGAGGGCCCAACTGGAGAGGTTGGAAAACCTGGGAAGAATAGTTTTAGGGAAAAGCTCCTGAAAGAATTTGTTTAGAGTCACCATAGAAACCAGAACACCAAGACTTGAAATCTGGGCTCCAGTTCTTAGATCCAGACAGACTCAATGTCCTCAACAGGATTCCAGTGCCTGAAGCTCTCCCACCCCTGCATAACCCCAGTTGCAGTACCTCCTTCTATCCGGCTAGGTGGCAGCAGAAGGCTTCCAGTGGAAAGCATTCCACAGGGATCTGTCTGACTTGGTGCCCAGTTTGGAGTCTGAGAGGGCTGCAGGGGAGATGTTTTATGGCGGTGTAAAGAGTATTTCAGGTTTCCCCTAAATGATGATATTATACTTACTTTTGTTTGGACTGCAGCCCAGATTTACATGGTATGGAATTGTCTTTCTTTAGGCCACATTGCTGCCTTATGCTAGATTTGAGATGAAATTAGGGCGCCCTCACCACTATGAAACCCTGCCTCTCAGGAGAATGTCATGTGGTTCTGGTTCCCCATCTGCCCCCCTGGTCTTATCTTGAGTCATGCATCTCTGGTTAAGTACACAGACACTGCTTACAGACTCCCAGGGTTAGAATACCACCTGACCACTTGCTAACCATGGGACTGTTGTGTCTTTATGTGACTTCTCTTTACCTCACTGTCTTCTCTGAGGTTGGGATGAATGACTGCAAATGGCACTCAGTTTCTTTACAGTGCTTCTCATGAGAGGATAAGAGAATATTTTTGAAACAAGTGTTTTGCTTCCATGGAACCTGGTGGTCAACAAGTATACAAGTTCTCAGCATAGATCTCATGAGCTCATGCAACTCTTTTTCCCTCTGAAACCATGTGACCAGACCTAGCTGGCCTCCTCAATGATGAGAAACCATGCAGGAAGGAAGATACCAGTTCTTCAGCTGGGGTCCCAGTTACATGTGAGCTCCATTGACATCAGGCAAAGTAAGGGTGAGGCCAATGCATGGAGCTTTGAGGTAGTGGTGGTGCAGTTGAAGCTATTGAGCCAGGTTAGATAAGTCTTTACCCTGCAGGGTTGCTGTGGTGTTAGATAGTGATGTACAAAGTCTAGCACACACTAAAGTAACCCAATACAGTTATTAGGACAACATATTTGCTGTGGTGTTAGATAGTGATGCACAGAGTCTAGCACGCACTAAAGTAACCCAATACAGTTATTAGGACAACATAATCCCAGGCCATTGTCTGTTGCTCTCTCTCTCTCTCCTTCTCCCTCTCCCTCTCCCCCTCTCTCTCTCTCTCTGTGTGTGTGTGTGTGTGTGTCTCTGTTTCTCCCCCCCCACCCGATGCATGTGTGTGTGTGTGTGCATGTGTTTGATGTGTGGTATTTCTGCACATGGAAGACAGAGAAGATTGGATATCCATCTTCTACCATTCTTTGCCTTGAAACAAGTGCTCTCCCTAAACTTAGGTTCACAACCACCTAATCCCAGAGAGTTTCCCCTTTCTGCCCACCTCACACCTTTGTCAAGTACTAGGGTTACAAGTGCATCACCCTACACATAGGTTTTTAGGTAGGCACTAAGGATTTGAACTCATATCCTCATGTTTGTGCTGTAAGCAGTCACATTGACAATGGATGGAAAAGCCCAAGTCAGCCTAGGTTTTGGGTGTGTGCTAGGTTCACAAGAGAAAAAGTAGTTGCGTTAGATTTCCTGAATAATGTTGCATGTGCCGCTTTCAATTCTTGTAGCCCAGAGATATAGTTTGTGCTCCACTTTCACACTGGGCCAAGTATTCCTAACACCCTGAAACCTGGGAAGGTAGGTACAAGTGATGGCAGGCCCAAGCTGCATTGAAAATTATCTAGTAGAGACTTACTAAAGTTTCTTGGATAGATACATAATTGAGTACAAAGAAGGACAAATGAATAAATATTCATGATAATAGTAATGATAATGTATAGGTAGAATAATAGGATTTCAGATTGGTAGGAAATCTATGGAAAAACCAAGTTTATTTTTCTTTCTAAAAAATGATGACATGTTTCCAGTCTATCAGTAAAAAGATTATACACATATAACATGTACTACATACAGTCACTAGCATTATATTACAGAGGCAATGTTAGAGCTTCCCTCTGAGTGAGGTGGCACATCAGACAGTCACACAGTTGGTTTGGTTCATGAAGAATGGCAAGAGTAAGTGACCACTTGTGACCAGCTTGGCCTAGGCTCCCCAGCATGTGGAAAACTGTAAAAATGGGGCCATCACAAGCAAATGGAGTTGGTTGGTAAGCAAGAAAAGAGCAGCATCCGAGTGCTGGGCAGAGCACGGGCTTCAGGAAGGGCTGGGGGCTTGCATAATCTTTTGTTTTCCCTATCCCCTCTTTTCCTTCTGGGGTGAGACTCTGTTACTACTGCCGACTGCCCATGCTTCTGAAAACTTCAACGTGCACTGCATGCGATTTGGACTCAGTCCTTCTGCCAGGAGGTAGAGCTGCTGAAACTTAATTTGCAAGCATGGTGACCTGCTTCAAGGTCCTTTAAAGACTTCGGGGAAAGAGCAAACACTTAAACTCTAATCTACTGGAGTCAATGCTCTGTTATTTTTTAATTTTTTTAGAATATACTGCTGGGATTTCTGAGTACTGGCAGCAGGCAGGGAGTCTCATGGGGAAAGTAGGGTTGGGGTTGGGTTTGGAATGGGGTGAGATCCAAGTTTTGGTGAATCTTCTCTCTTGAAACAACTTATACCTGATTGATAGGACTACTTATTCTTTACCCCCCTACCTCTTGCATGACTGTATCAATTTTTCTGTAGAATACTCAAGTCCCACTGCCCTTCCCTTTCTGGCTCATGCTGGCGTCATTATACAGTAGAGCTTTAGGATGGCCCTCCAAATGACTTCTCCGGTTTTTATTTTTCACCAGGAAGTCAGATTACGTTTCCATTTGCCATCTTGATTGTGGAGCTCTTTGTGAGTGCCATTGTTGAGAAATGACTTAAGTGACAGGCCAACTCATGACTGGTGGTGAGGACTTGGGTACAAACGTTTACTGCACTAGTTTGGCTCTCCTTGGACTTTTTGTCCAATGTATAGGCACTGTCTTAGGGAGACTGGGGCAAAGAACACTCCTTGACTTAACTCTGAGGACTTGGAATAAGTCATAGCAGACCTAGATTCTCTTGACAGCCTTTTAGAGAAATACTTCGAGTTCTTTAACATTTTTAGCATTTACAATTTATAGGGATATGAAGTACACGTAATTCTTTCCTTATGACTGCTTAACTTAGCTGAATCATGGGTCAGCAATGGCCATGGCATTTGTGAAGATGTCACTTTGCATTCAGAGTTGCTCTGTCATGTGAGTCTCTTCCTGAGTGAAGCTGTGTTAAGATCTCATCTCTGAATTTTCCCATTGGAAGTGTTGAATGAGGATGGGTAGTTTTATTTTGAAATAAATAAGTAGTTTGATGAGGAGAATGCCATGTCTTTTTGGAATATTCCTTAGATGGTGGGACATGTGGTCCATTAGTGGAAAACCTTTAGTATGTGTATTCTTCCTGCTACTTAAATATTTGAGCTGCAACCCCACAGCCTTTGACAGTATCTTTTGTTCTGCATGTAAATCCCATTTTCATCTTTGGCTTAGAGCAGTAGTTCTCAACCTGTGGGTTGCATACCAGATATTTCATCTTATGATTCATAACAGTAGCAAAATTACAGTTATGAAGTAGCCACAAAATAATTTTATAGTTGGGGGAGGGGTCACCAGAACATGAGGAACTGTATTAAAGGGTTACAGCATTAGGAAGGTTGAGAACCAATGGATTAGATGAAAGGAACAGACTCAACTTTGTGAATGGAAGAGATGGTGTTGTAGTGATCTTGACATGAAGTCCTCTTATGTGCAGGTCTCTTCTAAAACTGGAGATCTTGGGGTGAAGTGATGGCTTGACAGGCCTAGTAACTTCCACATTCTGAAACATCCCCAAGGTCTATAATACTGGTTGGAGTCGTGGATACTTACTGCCTAGTTGCATTGGGTCATAGGCATTACTTAGAAGAACATAAGGATGTGCATAGGCTATGAGAACACAATGCAACAAAAACATCTCTGTATCCAGACTAGCATTTTTAAACTGTGCTTCCTGGCAGCAGAAATAAAGCTAGAGTCAGCTAGCCTGACAGTCAAGTTTTCCTCAAATCCTTTGGGGCCAGCATTTCCTGAAGGCAGTCAACCCTGGTGAGGAGAATTGATAAAACTGTCAGTCATCCCTCTACAGAGAGGAAAGGGGACTGGGTCACTTGCTCATGATTGGATGGTCTCTTCTGAGTTTGGATCCATTTCTGATTTCTGTAGTCCCTCATATGGTCAGTGAACTCTGAGATCTGCGATGGCTGCCTTTGCTTGAGTGTCGAGATACATCCTTTTGACCCCTGGAATAGGCTGTAGGAGCCACTGTCCTGTTTGGATCCAGAAGGCATTCCCCAGAAGAAAGTTTAGCTAATGTATCTACAGTGCATGTGTCATCCCTGGAATGCTCTCTGCTGCATCTCGGATCCTGGAGAACCCGGTCTTCCACATGCTTCTGTCTGGGAGGGCCAGAGCTCTTTGAGGTACTGGCTCCAAAGTTCTGCTGTGCTTCAGGTGGTACTGGATGGCATGGGGGTCTAGTGTGGACAGTGCCAGTAGCAGGAGCTGAGGCAGAAGCAGAAGCAGAGGCAGGGGCAGGCCTCTGTTTGCTTCTCCAGTTCTGGATTTCAAGGTTTCTTTTGTCTATGGGCAGCTTGTCAATTTTCTGAGCTTTTGAGATTAGAGACTTCCCATATGTACCTTGTAGAGATAGGAGAAAATACCTAGTAGGAAGTAAAGGGGAGAAAAAGAAGCAGTTTTTGAATTGTTGTTAAAGGTAAAAGGACAACATAAATCCCATTTGTCTCTATTTAAGGACCAGGCCTGATTTTGAAAAAGAAGACCATAAGTTACTAGCTCTAGGAACAGACCGTAAGTCCTAAAAAAGTAGGCCAAAAGGTACCAGCTCCAGAAACAGACCATAAAATCCAAAATAAGGTCATAAAATCCCTTCCTAAAGAATAGCCTCGAGATATTCACAGAAATGGGAAAATATCTTATCCAAGGATGGATCATCTGTGTTGGACAGTCCTATCTCATCCTATAGTTAAACATTCATGACAGAGGAATGCAGACTACTGACCACGTAGCACAAGCCAATCAGAAGTTGACCCCTGTCACCTCCCCAGCACCTGCCAATACAATATTAGATTAACTAACTCACTCTCTAAATACAGAAGAGCTAACATAGTAGCCAATCAAGTTATACTGTCACTGCTTTGGCCCCAACTAATCACGTTAGAGATTACCTAATCCTTCTAGAGAGTTCCCCTAGTTCCCTATAAGAAGGTCTGCCCACCTTTGTCTGGGGTCACCATTTTAGAGAATGGCTGAGCCCGGATGCTGATAATTTCTGCAGAATAAATGCTCTTCATCTTTGCATACTCTCCGAGTCCAGAGTCTTCCTTCCCTTTAGTGATTTTCGGAGCCTTACCAAGGGATTCTGGTCAGCTAGAGTATGGTCAGCATGGCTCTGGCAGGCCTTGCCCTTCTCCCACATTCCCTCTGCCTTGCTAAAACCCATTAAATGACATTCCTAAAGCCAAACATCAAGGTCTGTTCTCTTATTTGGCAGCTTCCTCCTTCCAAGACTGATTACCAAGGTCCAGCTATCAAAGTATTGAAGTCTAGCAACCAAAAGATTCCTTCAGCTCATCTAATTAACATGCCCAAGTAAAATGAAATACCCCACCCTAACATGGAATTTCCCCTTGTATGTTTATAAACTACCCATTTTCCTATGGACCACTCCTGTCTCCTCTCTATCCAGAGGCAGTCCTTTGTCCTCCTCCCTTGTTCCTTTTCCCTTCTTCCCCATCCTCCATTTCCTGTCTTTGTTTCTTATTCCCTGCCCCCTGTCCCTCTGGGGCAAACAAATCTCCTTTGTGCTGAGCACTTGGTCTTGGGGGTCCTGAGCTGATACTTTCCTTAACAGTTGTTGACTTCTTGAATTCAGTGTTGAAAGGGGTATTAGAATTTAACTCTGCACAGATCATCTTTATTGGACTCTGAGTGACCCCTCTCAAAGCTAAGGGTGGCTGCCTCTGGTGGAGCAGAAGAAACAGGATAGCACCAACAACACATAACAAACAGTCAATGCTTATTCTGTGCCAGGACTGCTCGAAGCGCTTTGCTGAGTACTGACATAAATCTCTCAAAAAAATCCGTGTGCTTGGTACAGTCGAGAAACATGAGGACACGCATGCTTCCATCACCTGGGACCATTGCCAACTTCTGTGAGTGTATTTTGTGACGTTTGTACTAAATGAAATTGTCTGATGCTGTGGTTTTCATTTCTTAGTCTGTACAATGCATAACTATACTTCCTTTTGTACACACGATGTGGAAACTAATCTAGCAGTTTGTCTGATGTCAAGTTATGGTCAGACTCAAGTACTCTAGATCTACAGGCTAGTCTCTAGTTTACTGTACATACAACAGTATTTTTTTAATAGAACTTTATTTATATAATTAGTCTTTGCCCAGTAAGGAAACTGACACCCCTAGGTGCTGAGGAGAAAGTGCCAAGGTCTCTTGAAAAGGTCTGAGACGTCTGTAGCTCGCCCTGACTAGTCTTCTTCGTGGTAGCTGTATGCAGTCTGTGGGAGACTCTAAATCCTGGATCCAGATTTATCCAAGTGGAAGGGTGAGAATGTTAGGTATCTGTTACCTTGTGTCACAGGCCACCCACACTCCCTTTCCAAGTATTATCTAAGAAGCAGCCCACCTGGCCTGGAGGACATTTAGAATGTTAATTTGAAAGCCTCTTAAGAGAGAGTCTTTCATTATTCTATTGTATTTCAAAGTTGCTTGGTGAACCCACAGGGGCAGAGGGTCTTCTCAAGACTATAGATCTCGCCAGAGAATAAATAGGGGGCAAGTATATGCTTCAGGAAAGATTAGATTTCTTGTCTGTCCACTGAAGTGCCCTTAGTCTAAATCTCTCCCACAGGACACTGCCTTTCTCCTCCATCCTCCAGTCAACAAATATGTGTTAAGTTCTCACAGCAGTCAGGTCCTATAGGATTAAGCTTTGGACAAGAGAGAACTCCTACTTTTTGTTATATAAGAGTGTAGTTTCTGAGAGAGAGAGAAGGCCTAAAGACTTGGTCTTATCTGAAGACCATCCTCCAAGAAGCGTTTGGGTGGAGGACTGAGGTTTTTGTACAGTCAAGCTCAGGGGTGGGGTGGGGTGGGGTTTGAGACACCAAGGCAAACTAGGTGAAGTTTGAAAATGACAGTTAGATCCTAGATGGGGAGACAATGACTAGAGCAGGCAAGGACTGTGGGCCGTGGTTTGCATTTTGTGTTTTATTATAAAGGCCCAGGGATGCTTTTGTGACTGGCAAACGCATGACTAGACCAGACTTTGATACATTAATAATAGATAGTGAGAAAAGTCTCAAGAGGAGACAAATTGTATAATTTGGGATGTCAGGGAAGTAGCCTGTTTATGATGGCAGCTGTAGAAATGAAAATTGCAGATGTATCTGAGAAAGATACCGCAGGTAGAAAGGTTGACTTGTTGCTGTGTATGGTTATGCAGCCCCAAGGGATGCCAAGGATAATTGCTAGAGGACAATCTGGGCCCTGGCATTTGCTGAAGGGAACTCTAAAGAGGCTGGCTTTGGAGGGTGAACCTCGAGGAAAGTCATAGGTGCTCTCTGTTTTTGTTAGACTGTGTGCAGTTGATGAATGAGTTAAAGAAATGCAACTGGAATCAATGAGAGGCCCGTGTTGGAGGCATCTGCGAAATATTTTTCAGTTCAGAACAGTGGTTTTTGTATGTATGGAACAAGTATAAAACTAGGAGACCAGAGAGCCTGGGATGAAGGCTTGCCACTCACTGTATCTAGGCTGTGAGTTGTAAAGGAAAGAAAGAGAAGTTGGAAGACATTCCAAGCATAGGCCATGTCGAGTCAGCTCTGCAGCCTACCTGACCTATTTTCTAGGTCAGAATTCTTTCTTTTTTTTTTTTGAGAGTATATAATTTCCTGTCTCCTTCCTCCCTCACACCATCCCATATAATCTTCCTTGTTCTCTTTCAAGTTCATGGCCTCATTTTTTATATACACAAAGACACACACACACACACACACACACACACACACACACACACATCCCTAAATACATAAATACAACTTGCAAAAAAAAAAAAGTCAAGGGCAGAGGGCCCAATTAAAAGGATTAAGAGGATATATTAGGGTTTAAGCTTGGTATGTTATTTTGCTTTTAAATCTGTAATAGTTTGTATACATCTATGCTCTAGTTGAAGGGAATTTGTCATGTTCTTTTGACCTGGGTGGGTTACCTAGCCTAAGGTTAGTGGCCTATTATTACAAGATTGGTGAGGAAGACCAATCCCCATTATGAGTAATATGACTTTCAACTGCAAGCCAGGAACAGTTTTCTACAGCAAACATTCTGTCATGTGGGTTTATATAAACAAACAAGGATCATGCCAAACTTGAAAGTCAGCAGTGCTTATAACTATTAAAATAATCCCTTCATTATCAGAAGAAATCCCTTTGACCTTAGTAAATAGAATTAAATGCGAATTCAATGTTGTGGTGCTAATATGAGCAAAGCTTTGGCCTGTATACCATGGTCGGTAGCAAGTACATACTTGCTAACATTTCCCTAAGTCATCCCTCATCTGTTCAGCAAGCCATCACCCTGATGCCCATCTGTTCTCTCCATGTGTGTCAACAGTCCGTGCACATGTTTCAATGGCCTTTCTTAAGCTGCTGCTGCAGCCTAGTAAGACTCTGGCTCTAATCATTTTTCCAATGAAGAACACTGGGCTAATGAATTTCTTCCTAGCTTTGAGGCTATACAGTACGTATCCAACATGAATGCCACAGAGAACCACCATTACTGCTGATATTTTCTTTGAAGACGTGAAAGCAGAAGTTTTTAGGTGGGAAGCCTCAGGAAATGCTTTGTGAATATGAATGATTTATCAGGAAGACAGAGCCTTTAAAAACGTGACACACGTGCTTTAAACTTAAGCGATGATAAAAATTGGCTACTTCATGAAAAAAATTAAAATTTCTGAGAGAAATCTGAAGTTCTGATTCATAGTTCTTCCCTGGAATGACAGGAAGTTCGTTGCCTCCTTGTGTGCATTGCATGTGGCTTACTGTTCTGCTGCCTTTCCTCCAGGCACTGAAGTGCAAGACTCCCCCACTAATAGAAAAAGATTAGAGAGCTTGAAAGAAATGCTCCCTTACCACAAAACAGAATTTATAAGCCAGGGAGGTAAAATGATCACTCCTACATTCCATATGTCACAGCGGAGGCCATTTTGCTTCTCTATGACTGACCTGGGAACTGAGTCCATGTTATTTACCCTCTGGCTTATTGTTCCTTTATCCTAGCACCTCGCCTCTGCACAACAATCTCAAGGCCCCAGTCACCTTGACTGATTTAGAAGCTTTATGGAAACACACATCTGGGTAGATCTCTGTGTGTGTTTCTAGAAAGGTTTAGCAGAGGAGGAAAGAGACACCTTTACTGTGGGCTGGGGGTTCTGGGCTGTGCAGAGGAAGTAAGCTGAGAACCAATAGTCCTGTCTCTCCACTTTCTGAGCATGGGAGCCATGTGACAGGCTCCATGATAGACAATTGTCAAACTGTGAGCTGAAAAAAAAGCCCTCTATCCTTAAGTTGATCTTGCTAGGAATTTCTTCACAAAATCTAATACATTTGCAGTATATGAACTTAGGGGAGACTGGGGATTTTAAAGGACATTGCCCAAGAGCTCAAACCTTGGTAGAAGAGCCACAACCGGAGTGAGGAGGCAGATGAGGTAGAACGTGGGGTCTGAGAGCTGCCTTTCCATCACCCAGTAGGGATTGGTGGGGCTGTTGCAGGTGACACAAGTGGCGTTGTATATTAGGGAAACCACGAAGTACATCAAGAAGCTTCCCAGGAGGACAAGGCCATGGAGGACAGTCTGTGGAGGGGACAAAGAAGATGCTGTTGGAGGTTATAAAGTTAGATTGTGGAGCAGCAAAATGCACACCGCTTAGTTAACCTTTGTTTTAAACCATTTTCAAGAGCATACACATATCAAGCATTCACAAAATGAGCAGATACTGGAGCAAGCTCTACCTAGCTGGGTTTTGAAAACTGACTCAACTTGTAAAATTCTGTCCCCCCCCCACCAAAATGTAATGGCTAAGAGCATCCTAGACAGTAGAATTTGAGATGGACATTTCAAGTATATCTTAGTAGATAAAATTAAGGTAACAACATATTTCTTGGTAAATGGCCTGTCTGTCTTTATTCCTGAGCTTAAATTTCAGTGTTCATCATTTTTAAGCCTACTTCCCAATCTATATAATGAAGCTCTAGTTCTCAATTGATAGTATTTGAATATGAGGCTTTTAGAGGTATTTTAGGAACCTCCCCCCATTAATGGGCTTAGTACTGTCCTGAGAAGAGACACAAAAGAAAAGATGCCTTTCTTTCTTTTTCTTCCAGAGATGTGTAAAAAAAAGGCAGCTGTCTACAACCTGGGATGAACACTTTCCCCCAGATAATTCCTGGCCAGGTTGCTGACTTTGGACTTTTAACCTCAAGAATGGTAATACATAACTTTTTTTTCCTGTTTAAGCTCCATTATCTACATTTGTTATAAGCCCCAGGCAGACTTAAAATAACTCTGCATTTTTCTTTCACTCAACATCTACTTGAGAGCCACGTGGTACACAGATGTTATATTTCTAGCTTGTTCATTTTAACTATAGAAGCTTCTTGACCCACGACAGAGTTAAGCCTTGTAAACGTGTTGTAAGTAGAAAATGGTGCATGTTACAAATGCTTCTGACTATACCTGACCCTCTGAGCACCCCAGCCTGGCAGTGTAGCCCAGAGAATGGGTTGTTTGTCATTGTGATTACAAGGCTCAGTGGAGCGTTGGAGCCTGCTGGCTTCGCTCTGTAGCTGCCTTGGGAGAATCCCTCACACATACTGCCAGCTCAGGAAAAGATCTAAGTTCAACATTTGAAATACAGCTTTTAACCCACATGTGCAGTGTTGGCACCACCATAAAATAAAGCAGAAACAGAGATGCGAGCTTAACTATTGCTTAGATGGGACTACATGTGTTTGACTGTACAAACATACCACTGGGAATTTTACCGTTGATATACATTATGCTTTTTTGTATGTATGTATATATGTATGTATATATATATATATATATATATATATATATATATATATACACACACACACACAAATGTATATACATATATACACACACACAATATACATATATAAAATTAAAAACAATGCTGTAGCAAATATTTTTATATGTTTCCTTACCCATATGTAAGATTATTTGTTTATTACTGTTATTTGTAGGGTGCATACTTAGGAGTGACATTCTTTCATAGACTCTGGGTACTTTAAACTCTTTCGATTGTCCTAAAAATCACCCCCTAAGCAGTACTTCTCAACCTTCCTAATGCTGTGATCCTTGAATACCGTTTCTTACATTGTGGTGAGCCCCCCACCCCACCCATAAAATTATTTTAGTTGCTACTTCATACCTATAATTTTGCTACCGTTATGAATCATGATGTAAGTATCTGTGTTTTCCAATGGTCTTAGGTGACTCCTGTGAAAGGGTCATTCGACCTCCAAAGGAGTCACGCCCCACAGGCTGAGAACTACTGCTCCACAGTCTCTCATCAGTTTATAGTCTGCTAACAGGATAAGAAAGTTGTACTTCTTCACCTTTAATACACTGCTGAGTTTTACCACAACAGAAGGCTTAGCTTGCATGACTTCTTTTATCCTTGGACTGCCTATGGTCATGTGGCTTCCGAATCACTCTAGCCATGGAATAAATAGAGCTGTCATTTGAATGAAGGTGTTCCTTCAAGGCTCTTAGGGTGGCACCTAAGGCACTACGTGTGACCAGAGGAGGTAGGATGTTTTGGGGAAGCGACTGAGTTACAAGGGCTCTGGGCAAAGAATGGATTTATAAAAGAGGCTGGAGGGAGAACATTCTGCCATTATAATATAAGAATGCAGCATCCAGTTTTGCCTCCGTCCCCCGAAAGTAAGTCATCTGGAAATGGAGGAGTTAGACAGTAGTCCCTCCCAATTTCCTGTCCTTAATGCTAGTTTTCTGTGCCTTCATCTTGGACTTCCAGCCTTCCAGATAACCCAAAGTCCTACTGTTTACAAATTTTGTTTGTAAGCAGATATTTTGTTATAATAGCATAAGTAATCTAAGACAAATCTCTTTTCTTATTTTTCTAGTTCATATAGACTATGGACTATGGTATATATTGGTATGGTCCAATATAGAAATGGTATGTTTTTTGGTCAAACTCACTCTTTAATCCTCTGGAGTTGGGGTTTAGGGGATAAGATTTAGTTTGTTTTTATTTGTTGAGTTGATCTTGAGCATATTTTAGTAACCTTTAAGCTTGAACACCATTAATTTTCATCTTCCTCCTCCTCCTCCCAATCTTTATTCCTACTTGGCTTTTGTGTATCTCCTACCCTGTCAGCTTTGCTCAAGTGTAGTTTCACTGGAGTTCTGTGGAACTCACATTTATCCTCATACTGATTTTTTTTGACCTACCAGCAGCCATCCTCTTAAAGAAAACCTTAAGTCATGGTTTTTTAATCACTCAGAAAGAGGTTATTCATCATGATTTTCTTTTTTACTTCATGTGCTATTTAGTGATTAAGTTGAAATTAAACATACTAAAAATGAAGGATTCCTATGGAAAAAAAGCACAGTTAAGTTAAATATATCTACTTTCTTTGCTAAATAACTTACCTATTGTTTTTTGAGAATTCTTGACAAATTAAATATATTCTTTTCTTTAAGTGAATAATAAACCTCATAGTTTATTTGAAAATGCCATTCATTTCAAAAGTAAAATAAATAAAGATTAATTATATCCATTAGTGGGCTATGCACACACATAGCTACTTCAGTTACTTCCCCTCAGGTCTTTGATTAGAATTAAGCCTCTGTTTTTGAGCAGCTTTTGCTTTGGTTTCCCTAAGTACTGGTCCTCTGGGCAAGCTCCAGTAGGAATTACATTGGAACAGTCCCTAATTACTAGCGGATTTTTGAGACCATCTCCATGTCTTTTTGGGTCTTGTACAGTTTTACTATTTATATTTAAGTGGTATAGTGAGATCTATTTTGACTAATTTTAATTCTGAATGTTTAGTTCTTCAAATATTGCTTATCCACCCTTCTCCCTTCTCATCACCTCGCGATTCTCTGATTCTCTCGGGGTGGACACTGAGCCATTGTTTTCCAACCACCTTTCCTTTTCATAACTTATTACTTGTGAGTCATTCTAGATGAGTTTTCAAGTTTACTTCCCAATTTGGTACCTCTCTCTCTCTCTCTCTCTCTCTCTCTCTCTCTCTCTCTCTCTCTCTCTTTCTCCCTCTCTTTCCCACTCTCTTCTTTTCTTTCTTTTCCCATGCTGTCTGATCTAGAACAGGTTCCACAGATTGTACCTTTGATTTCAACACTACTTTTTCATTTTGGGCAGTTTTAAAGTTTCCTGAGCTGGGCTCAGTTCCTAATATCAAAGTCCTGTCTTTGACTCTTACATCCTCTACTCACTGTTTCTGATGTAACTATACCCCAGGAGCTCATCAATACCATATTTTCCATAGCTTATTTTGTAGAGTAGACATAATTGAATTAGCAATAAATGAAACTCTAGATTTCCATACTATAAAAGATCCAGATTCCCCTCTGGCTTATCTGTGTCCTGCCTCCTAGAAAGCATTCTGTACCTGATCTCTCCTCCACTGTGCCGTTGCTTTTTCTGGTACTGATGGCCCATGTACAAAACTACCATGAACTTACACCAAAAGAGGCACAGCTAGGCTTATCACTTTTTCTGTGGTCACTGGCACACATTAGAGAGCAAGATTTCCATAATGAGACCACTTAGACCCGGAGGTTTTCTTGGTGCCTCTTATATAGCCTGTGATGGTGGTAAGGGAGGGAAAAGTCTCATTGTATGATGAAGGCATGCATTGAGCCTGCTTAGTAACCTTGTAGAGTTTTTAGTACATGTGCTTTCAGAAGCACTCATTTCCACGTGAATATGGGTAGATCTCTTTCCACTGTGATCTCCACATGCCACTAAATCTTATGTCTATTTCGTTAGCAAAGGGGCTAAAAGGACAAGGATCAGAGCACCAGGGCTGAAAATTCACTTCTCCTTTGAGCGGCATGGAGCCAGTTTCTTAACTTGTTATAGCTATTTGTAAATCTGTAAAATGGGAATATAAAAAAGAGTTTAACACCAAGAGCATAGTGGATTTAAATGAGGTAATTTATGTGAATTATGATGATTAATACTGGGCATATGATTTGAGCCCTTTAGAATTATTAATTAGGGAAACTCAGTGAGGGTGCTCTCTCTCTCTCTCTCTTCCTCTCCCTCTCTCACATACACATCTATCTATCTATCTATCTATCTACCTATCTATCTACAATCTAGAGGTTGATTTTAGTGTCTGTTTTTCTCAAACTCCATTTTTTCTTTTGTGACAGGGTCTTTTGTTTAACATGGGGATCACTGATTCTGTTAGACTGGCTAGCCAATCATCTGCTACAAAGATCTTCCTATCTCCATTTTTTTCTGGCACTGGGATTACAGGTACACACTGCCATATCTGGCTTTAATGTGTGTACTAGGTGACAAACTCAAGCCCTCACCTTACTGATTAAATCACCTTCTCACCCTGTGTTTTATGATTTAAGATACTGAAATATGATATTTGCAAATGCTTGCTATGTGGTAAATAAGTTAAATGGGCAATAGTCCTGTGCACACAGTCTCAGCTGTACTCCAGGTAGCCTTTCCTGGCTCTGCGGTGCTCCTGAATTTTTCATCAGTATCTCTCTGGTTTTGCAACTCTCTCATTGCTTTATGTTTGTTTGTTAGTGTTGTCAGCATGGTTGGATACTGAGGCCAACAAGGCCAGTTTCACTGCTGTACAAGGGCACAGTGAGAAACTAATCAATTTATTGAGCCAGAACAACTATATATAGTAAAAAGAACTCAGAAATCTGAGTGCAGTCAATGAGCAAGACTATGAGTTTTAAGCTAAATGGCCTGTGGGGTCCTTACCCATGTCTTCATTTCCATTGCCTGGTGCAAGAGGATGGTGGTGAGGGAGATGGTGTTGATTGGAGTTCCAAAAGTAAAGACATCTATGTCTGAACCTCGGTAGGTCTGAGGAGGAAGAAAAACCAGGCACTGTCAAGGAGGCATATCAGGGCATGCACAGATTTATGGCTACGCATTAAATACAGTGAAGCTAGGAGTCAAAGGAGGGGAAGGAACATGGTGAAGAGAGAGTGGAAAAAAGCTTAGGAACATGTTTGCTTTGGTCAAAGCAGAAAATCATGGTGGAACGGTGCACAAAGGCTTTCTTGAGCATTTCCCAGGCAGGGCATAATTGCCCAGGGTAGGTGTGTCTACCTTCAAGGAGTCTGTGGTCTTTTAGGCAGGGCAGGTGGTAGTATACGTTAAGAGGATGAGAGTTCTGTGAGAACTAAGACACTCTGGGAGCACAGATGAGGTTAATCAACTGAGTCCTAAGTATGATAAAGGAAATGATAGTCTAGACAGAGGGCAAGTTTAGGAGTGGCCAGTGTGATGGTTTTTGTGAAAGTGACATGAACCTAGACATATCTGGGAAGAGAGAATCTTAATTGAGAAAATGACATAATAAGATTGGCCTTAATAAGATAACTTTAGGCAAGTCTGTAGGGTATTATCTTGATTAATGTTTGATGTGTGAGGGTGCTACTCCTGGGTAGGTGGTACCAGGTGCTATAAGAAAGTAAGCTGATCAAGCAATGAGAAGCAAACCAGTGAACAGCATTTTTCTTTGGCCGAAGCTTCAGTTCATGCCTTTAGGTTTCTGCCTCAAGTTTCTGTCTGACTTCCCTCAGTGATGGACTGTGATGTAGAACTGTCAAGCTGAATAAACTCTTTCTTCTTCAAGTTAATTTTGGCCAAGGTGTTTTATCACAGCAATAGGAACCTTACCTAGAATAAATGGTTTCAGCTCTAGGGCAGGAACTATAGAGTCTAAGAAGCATAGGATGGATCTTGCTCAAAGATGCCTCCATCTTTGGGAGGCTGGGCACCTTCGTAGTCACTTTAGAAGGCAGGGGAATTACAAACATGCTATAATTTCATGGTGATAGTGTAGAGCACAGGCATGCACAGAGGAGGGGCTGCCACAGTAAGATGAGAGAGCAGAGGCAGTCAAACAACATGGTCCCTGACAATACAATCCCATATCTAAGCAGGCCATGAACCAACTCCAAACTGTTTTCCCACAAGAGATAATAACCCAGCATAGTGACAATATTTGTTTTTTCAAGAGCTATCAAAAATGAAACTTTGCACAAATTGTTCTATCTTCTCAAACACTTAGAGTTGGATGTACCCAGCTAGTAATTTGCAGTCTCTGCCATGATGTATGTATACAAGACACTATTCGTCTTGATTTTGTATAACTAAGACTAGTTTCATATGTGACTTGTATGTCTAGGATGAGAGTATATGACTTACCAGGTAAGGGATAAAGAAACAGATGAGGCTCTGGTAGAATGCATCAGCCATGGAAACCCAGAAAGTTGGCAGGTTGTAGCACTGCAGGCAAGAACACATCAGTAACTTGGCATCCTGGCAAACCTCTGGTCTTTGCAAGCATTTTCCTTGTATGGCTGGGTTTGACAATATGATACTTTGCATACCTGTTGTCTTAGCTACAAAAGAATAAAGTTCTAGCTCTGCCTCATACATGTAACTTTGTGGAAATTATGAATCTTCTCTTAGAGCTGCTTTTTTTTCCCCCATAAAATATGGAGTTCAAGGGCACTAAGTGCATCTGTGCTTTTGGTATCTCGGAAGTGCTGTCAGCATCACTGTCAATGCCATACATTTGCTCTGCTCTGTCACTAGTACTGCTGATTTGAAGCAATTAAGTGCTGTCTGTGTGATGGAGAGGTCATTCATAGACCAGTATCAATGTTCCCAAAAGTCAGAGATCAACCCTTTTAGAGACAATATTTCTCATCTTGTCCCTGCTCTTCCCCCTTCTTGATGATGATGGTGGTGGTGGTGGTGGTGGTAGTGGTATGTGTGTGTATGATATATACTCAAGGACTACATTATGTATCCAGCATGGCTATGGGGAGGGTAAAATTAGAAGAGCCTGAGATGGGCTATGCCCCCTCCCCTTCTTCTTTATCTTGGCTGCTTGGGTTGCTGTATTGTTCTCCTCTGTCTTTGGGTTAGGACTTGGTTTGATTATTTTGATTCTTTGACTGTCCACAAAAATAATCAATGGCTCTAAGACACTACCTTTGGCTTTGCTCTTCTTCATACTAGGTGCCAAGGCTTGTACTGGACTGTCAGGTGCTTCAAAGCTCTTTCCTTAAAACTCCCTTGGAGGCAGCCAGTGTTGCTCCCATCTCTTCTGTGTAGCTTCCTTGTCTGTGCCTGGGCTAGTCTCACTACTTGGGTTATGTCAAGTCATTCAGAGCTTCAGTATGACCTTTATAGAAACCTACATGATGATTTCCTAAGCCTTCTGAAGTTTATTTGATTAAACTAGTTCTAGACTCTATATAATCTTGAGGTCTAGTTCTGCCTTCCTTTAGAAAGATTCACTCTGTTCCTTACTAATGAGGAGAAAATTAGCTGTTGGTCATAGAGACCCTTCAAACCAGGACCAATAATTTGGACACGATTTAAGTATATATCCCCAAGAGCTTCCATGTTGGAAGCTTGGTCCTAAGTGTGGTATTGTTTAAGACATGTTACCTAGTGGGAAGTGGTTCAGTCACTGAAGGAAGGTGCTTTCTGGATTAATACTGGTTTTACAGAGTGAGTTAGTTCCCGTGAGAATGCGTTGTTAAAATGATCCTGTGCTACAAATCTCACTAGCTTCCTGTCACACCATGTGATCTCCCGTTCTCACATATGCTCCCACCTTCACACTGTGATGGAGCCATGGAGGCCTTCACCTGGAAGGTGGAGCAGACAGAGTTGCCTGATCTCAGACTTTTAGCATCAAAACTATGAGCTAAATAAAAATCTTTTGTAGTATTATCTAGCCCTTGGTGTTTTGTTAGAGGAACAGAAAATGCATTTGTAACTGGTCTTGGAGGTTTAATTATTGCATTTCACAGCCTAGAAGGGTGGGGGTCTTATCATATATACTCCACACTTTAGCTATGGCATTTGATGTAATTATGATGCTATTAAAATATAGTTACTAGTCTTATCTAACATTCTTAGCAGCAAGTTTGAAACAGGCTAGAGTCACCCAAAGTCATGTAGAGGTAAGTGACAGATTTATGGCTAAGCAATAGACTTCCTGACTTGTAGCACAATTCTCTTTCTCTGACATGCAGGGAACAGTTAGATCAGAGGTCATGCTGAGGTCAGAGAGAATCTGAAGCTATGGCCCCATGCCTTCTGGAATTTCTCACCTCAGAGTTCTGGCCACTCTTGTATAACTCAGGCAATGCCAGGAGTGTTTCTGCAGAGACATCTTTATCGAGGACTCCAAAGATGATGGGTGGCAAGGACGTGAAGAAGAGATTGAAGAATATCATCTGCCAATAATCGATCATGGTGGAGCCAGAGAAACCACAGAAGAACTGGTACCAAAACAGCAGGTTGACGTAGCACTGTAGGCAGGGAGCATGGCTTTGTGAGTGAGGGTCCTGCATGATCTGTGATGGACTATGACAGTTAAGAGCAGAGGTTTGAGAAGTAGAGAGGCTGGATTTTACATGTCTGGGTATATCAATTACTACTAGCTCTGTGACTTTGGGCAAGCTATGTCATCTCTCTGAACATCATTTCATCATCTATCATGGCACATGATATACAAACAGCATCCTAGTGGTAATAGAAAGTGGGAAGGGATGATAGAAAGCTGATCTGTGGACTTCCAGGTAAGACGGCAGATTACAGGTTGTCTCTGTGTGAGTCTGTAAAGGAGAGAGTAAAAGCAAGGATAAAGAGACTTCATCCTAAAGACAGTTAGAGGAAAAGCATGGGAAATCCATAATGGAAGTGAAAGGAATCAAGATGCATGCACAGGAGAAGTAGGTGACACAGCCTGATACAGGGAGGAGACTCAGCCACCACTTCCAAAAGGTAAGACAGATGAAAGCTACAAGTTATTCTCCAAGACACTCCCACAACTTTCATGAGAGTCAGACCCAGTGGATTTTGGTGAGACAGAAAATTCCTCCAGCAGATGGGTTAGTAGTAGAGATAAATCCTATTTTGCCACACTGCAACTAGGAGGACAGCAGCTGAGCATCATATTGAGAGTGAATTTGATGTTAAAGACTGATCTATGTATCCTTGGGGTCCTGAGTTTAGGGAACATCCAAAGATCATGGAGTTTCAATTTAGCTTGCCTTAAGGCTTGGGTGAAAGAAGGCTCTGATGCTGTGCAGGGGGTTGGGTCGTGGGGGATGAGCTTGTCTTACTCACTCAGAATTACCCTTTGGTTTGATGATAACTGGTTGTGAGTTAGGGATCAAATTCTGAAACCACCTGTTTTGTAGAGTGCCAATCTCTCACGTTCCAAAAATATGAACGCAGGTCCTCTGTGCTTTAGTTGCTGCTCAATGAATCTGGGAGATCCTGCCTTCCCCAGCTAAAACAGACATCCCAGGATGGCAGAACATACCTAGCCCATATCATGCAAACCTAAATGTGTCTAGAAGATACCCCGATTACTCAAGTAAGAACTTTCCCTCTGAAGATGGCTCTGGAGAACATCAGACACTTGTCCAACAGGACAGGTGAGAGGTCACAGTTTAACTGGTCCCCTCTACACACACTTGCAGTGCCCAGTTTGAAGACCTAGAACAAAGCTACCCTGATACTCACCCCCCCCCCTTTTTAATATATTTGGCACAGGTTTTTTTTATTTACTGTATTGTATTTACATCAATCAAATTTTGTTAAAGATTTATTTATTTTATGCTCTTTAGCTGTTTTCAGACACATGAGAGAGGACACTGTATCCCATTACAGACGGTTGTGAGCCACCATGTGGTTGCTGGGAATTAAACTCAGGACCTCTGGTAGAGCAACCAGTGTTCTTAACCTCTGACCCATCTCTCCAGCCCATCATCAATCTAATTTTTTCTATATATTTCTTATTTATTTGTATTTTTGTTCCTCCCTTGTTTCCTTCTCCTCTCTTCTTCTATATTTAATATTTTGATTTACCTTACAGACCTTTATATAATAGCCAGAAACTGGAAAGAACCCAGATGCCCCTCAACAGAGGAATGGATACAGAAAATGTGGTACATTTACACAATGGAGTACTACTCAGCTATTAAAAAGAATGAGTTTATGAAATTCCTAAGCAAATGGATGGACCTGGAGGGCATCATCCTGAGTGAGGTAACCCAATCACAAAGGAACTCACACAATATGTACTCACTGATCAGTGGATATTAGCCAGAAACTTAGGATACCCAAGGTATAAGATACAATTTGTAAAACACATGAAACTCAAGAAGAACGAAGACCAAAGTGTGGACACTTTGCCCCTTCTTAGAAATGGGAACAAAACAGCCATGGAAGGAGTTACAGAGACAAAATTTGGAGCTGTGACGAAAGGATGGACCATCTAGTGATTGCCATATGCAGGGATCCATCCCATAATCAGCTTCCAAATGCTGACACCATTGCATACACTAACAAGATTTTGCTGAAAGGACCCAGATATAGATGCCTCTTGTGAGACTATGCCAGGGCCTAGCAAACACAGAAGTGGATGCTCACAGTCAGCTATTGGATGGGTCACACGGCCCCCAATGGAGGAGCTAGAGGAAGTACCCAAGGAGCTAAAGGGAACTGCAACCCTATAGGTGGAACAACAATATGAACTAACCAGTACCCCGGAGCTCTTGACTCTAGCTGCATATGTATTAAAAGATGGCCTAGTCAGCCATCACTGGAAAGAGAGGCCCTTTGGACTTGCAAACTTTATATGCCCCAGTACAGGGGAATGCCAGGGCCAAAAAGGGGGAGTGGGTGGGTAGGGAGTTGGGGGTGGGTGGGTATGGGGGACTTTTGGGATAGCATTGGAAATGTAAACGAGGAAAATACCTAATAAAAAAAAAGAGAAAAAAATAATGCTTTTAAATTTCTTTTTTTATTTCCCCCTCCTATACTGATCTATTTTAGAACTTTTTCACTATTGGGAGGACTGGGAGGACTTTTTGACGTTTTCTTTAGTTTTGCTACACAGCTCTTTCTTTTCCTACTTCTAACAATCCTTCCCACGCCTCTGCTTTCCATCTATCCAATCAGGCGTCTCCCTTCTCTCCTCATCTCCTTCCTTCATCACATTCATTACTGTTTTCATACTGACTCTGAATTATCTTTAACTCCATAGCTCATGCTACTGTCCCTTTCAGATCCTTGGTAATCGATGGACTGTAACGTAAGTATATTTTTAGACCCTGCATGCTGAGATGCTGTACTAATTTTCTCCTTGCTGAGTGTTGCTGGGGATTGAGCCTTCAAGAGCTCAGTATGAAGGAAGGCTCCCTGATGCAAGCACAGGGAGATGTGCACAAATGGCTAAACAGAAATCCAAGAAACATGAAACACAAGACAGCACAACTCCTCCATAATTACACAATCTCTCAACTATGGGACTCAAAGATACCCAAATAGATGAAACACTGGTGGAAGCTTACAAAACTTTTAAAAGAACATACAAATAGGCAGCTAAATCCAACAGGGATCCTAGAGAAGAAAGTCATAACACAGGCAGAAAATTCATGAAGAAAATTAAGATTTGGATGGAAAAAGGACAGAGATATTGGAAGAATTTTTTTTTTTTTAAGCTGGAAATGAAAGCTCACTGAACAAAATGAAAACCCAGTGGAAAGCATTTCCCACAGGCTTAACCCAGCAGCAGAAAAAAGTGTCAGGGATGCAGGAGAGGAAAGATGAAACCATGCATTCCAACATCAATAAATGTTTGTGACCGCAACATCCTCAGACTGTGGGGTATGACCAGGACACAGAGCTTAACATGAATGACAGAAGAAAGGACTGAGGTAAACTGAAGGTACAGATAATCTGGTCAGTAAAAATTATAGCAGAAACCCTCCAAATCTAGAGAAGGAATTAAGTAAGCATTTAGAACACCAATAGAAATGACCAGAGGACTATGACATACTCTACAGGCAACATGTCAAAAATACAAAGCTAAGAAACTATATTAAAAATGGTAATGGGAGGCTTAGAGGGATGGTGCTGATAAAGTGTGTCACACTAGTGGTATGGCGTGTGAACTGCTTCTGAGAGAACCTGAGTTTAGTTCTAAGCATCCAGGCTCACAACTGCCTGCCACTCAATCTTTAAGGGATCAAATGTCCTTTGTAATCTCTGCAGGCACAGACTACCATGCAAAATCTCACATCACATACACTAAAAGTAAAATTTCTTAAAATCTTAAGGAAAAAAAAGCTGCTGTAAGAGAAAAACAACACATAGAGGCAGAAACACCAGAATAACATCGGATCGCTACTCCGAAACTGTTAAAATCAGGAAATCATGCAGTGATCTATGTTAATCCCTGACTATGACGTACCTAGCACTTTTCAATTTGACAGAAATAAAGACAAGTGTCACATATTATTTCTGTGGTTGCTGTCTCCAATGGGAATATAATGGCTGGAGTAACTACAGAAACCAGGAAGAAAAAAAAAAAAAAGACCATGGGGAAGTGGGTGCTAGAGAAGGGACTAGTAAAATCCAAGTGGTATGAATGGGGGAATGTGGAGGGGTGGGGCTTATTTGGGGATCAGGAGATAAGTCAATACAGGAGGAAGGGAAGATTAATAACACTAATAATGCTTGAAAAAGTCCTATAGAAACATTTAATATTTACTTAAAATCACACACACACACACACACACACACACACACACACACACACTCACACACATACATACCCCTTAAATGAAGTTATGCCACTTGAACTGAACTAAAATTCATATGGACACACGAAAGTTCTGGGATACTTAAAATGATTCTTATGAGAAAGAGCAATGCCAGAGATAACATACACTCCAAACGAATGATATTTCAGAGCCACAGTAACAAAAACAGCTTGATGTTGTCTAGAAATGCAGATGTGTAGACCAATGAAAGAGATCAGGGGACTTGAAAATAAATTCACACAGTGATAGCAGCCTGGGTTTCATAGAAAAAGGTCAAACATTGTCTTTTTAATAAAATAGCTATTTTTATTTCCACTTGTGAGTGTGTATGCACACGTACACATATGAGTGCAGTGTCTGCTCTTGTCAGAAGAGGGCAATCAGATTTCCTTGAGGAAGGAGTTAGAGGTAGTTGTGAGCAGTTTTTATAGGTGCTGAGAACAGAACTCAAGACCTCTAGAAGAAAAGCAGGGCTGTAACCACTGAGCAATCTCTCTCGCGCCCTAACTGTCTAATTGTCAACAAAGCTGTCAAAACTGTACACTGGAGAAAAAGGCAGCCTCTTTCATAAGTGGTGCTAAGAGAACTGTCTATCCACATGTATAAGAATGAAACTAGACTCCTATTTGTCATCTTGTGTGGAAGTAAACTATAAGTAGGTCAAAGACCTTAGTGTAAAAGTTGAAACTTTGAAATGTTTGTACGAGAAAGCACGATACAGGCCCAGGAAAGGATTTTGTGACTAGGACTTCAGTGGCTCAGGCAATAATCCTCTAAATGGAGAAAGAGAATTAGGTGAAGTTAAGAAGCTTCTGCCCAGTAAAGCTTCTTAGAAACCAGCACCACGGTGCAGACACTGTCTGTGTCATGCAAAAAGAAAGGCTGCCGACTGTGCGTCAGAAATGGGGTTCACACCCGGGCCGCACAGATAACTATAATATTAACCACCTATAACCATCTAACCAATAAATGGGCTAATTAATCCACTAGATTGTTCTCAAAATAAAAACAAACTGCCAATATTTGAAAAAAAAATGTTCACTATCCTTAGCTATCAGGGAAGCTGATGTCAAATTTACGCTGATGTCAGCAAGAAAGTAAATGACCTCGATCAATCGATCAGAGGACGATGAAGGAAGAATCCTTGTTCACAGCATGAAGGGAACAGAACTTGGGCAGTTACCATGAAAATCTCTGTGGCGGGTCCTTCCTCCAAAACTGAAGCTAGAACTGTCATGTGGCTCATCATTGATATATACTCCAAAGACTCTTAAGTCCATATACACAGAGATACTGCATGGCTATGCTCATAGTTGGACCATACACAATGGTCAGGGAAGGGAATGGATGAGGAAACTGGGGTGTATATCTAATAGGTAACTACATATGTGTTCCTAGCTCATGAAGCTAGAAAGGATCATTGGGAGCATATTTTAAAGGGGTTGGGGGAGAGGGTAATGTAATACAGATAATAAGAAGAAGTAATTGAGAGAACAGAGGGGGTCAGCTGGAGGGTAGGAGAGGATACTAGGTTGGGGGGAATGAATGAATGAGAACAAAGGATAATGGCAGTGTAGGAAGAGGCCACGAGGAAACCTATTACTGTGGATGAAAACTGAAGAAAACAAATGAATGCAAGTTAGTCCATGAGCAGGAAACCTAAGGGGAAGGCAACCTCATGAGGGTTACCACGTGATTCCTTCCTGATGACCTTACAACACAGAAGAGTGAGTGATTAGGCTTAAATACACCATTTTCTTTAAAACAGCACCTCAGTATGGAGGCCTGGCTGGCCTCGAATTAACTACGTAGACCAAGCTTGCCTCAAACTTAGAGATCTGTCTGCCCCTGCTTCTCAAGGGCTGGAACTAGATGTGTATGCCAGCTGTATTGGCTAGTTTTGTGTCAACTTGACACAGCTGGAGTTATCACAGAGAAAGGAGCTTCAGTTGAGGAAATGCCTCCATGAGATCCAACTGTAAGGCATTTTCTCAATTAGTGATCAAGGGGGCAAGGCCCCTTGTGGGTGGGACCATCTCTGGGCTGGTTGTCTTGGGTTCTATAAGAGAGCAGGCTGGGCAAGCCAATGAAGAACATCCCTCCATGGCCTCTGCATCAGCTCCTGCTTTCTGACCTGCTTGAGTTCCAGTCCTGCATCCTTTGGTGATCAACAGCAGTATGGAAATGTAAGCCGAATAAACCCTTTCCTCCCCAACTTGCTTCTTGGTCATGATGTTTGTGCAGGAATAGAAACCCTGACTAAGACAAATTGGTACCAGCAGAGTGGGGTATTCCTGTGACAACCTGACCATGTTTTGGGGAGGACTGTGGAAGGACTTTGGAACTTTGGGCTTGAAGATCCATCCGTTGTTAAGAGCTCTGTCGGATGTTGTGTAGGAGCTTGGAAGACAACGTTGAGAACACTGCAGAAGATGGAGGTCTGGTTTGTGAAATTTCAGAGGGAAAATTAAAGACTCTTTTCAGGGCCATTGCTGTTTTGATTGTGAAGATTCTGTAGTTCTGGTTAGCTGGGGCTGAAGAATCAGCTGTGATTAACAAGATACCAGAACTACTAAAGCAAAAACTTTGCATTACTGGGACTATTGATGCTGGTTAGCTGGAGCTAAGAAATTAGCGGTGATTAAGAAGAGACCAGCATCATTGAGGTGACATCTTCTGGGAAGTGTTTTCTGAGAGCACAGTGGCTGTGTTCCAGATATAGCCAAAGTTGTACATTGTGCTGTGGCTGGACTTGGTAATGTGTAAGGGTCACCCAGGTGGTACTGGTTTTGAAGGCATGAAGGAGTTGAGCAGAGCAGCTGAGGCTTGGCACTGTGAGAGGCCATGGAAGGCCATTGGTGAAAGTGCAGCCTCAGTTGCAATTGATGGCCCAGGACTGAAGGGGTCATGCAGTGTTTTGGAGATGCCAGTACCATGAGATGACCACCAAGAGCAGCAGCAGCAGTGGAGTAGAGGCATCTGGAGCCTAGAGGATGACGCGTGTGCTACAAAGGGCATGGCTGGAGAAGTGACCCAAGCCCTTGGAGGAGCCCAGAAGATCGTGAGTTGGATCCCAGACATTGGACGGTTGGAGATTGATTTTTGCTTTTGATTGTGACTGTGCCCTGATATTTTCCCTCTTGAAGGAAGAAACTGTTTTAGTGATGCCCACAGTTAAGAGACTTTTAATTTAAAAAGACTTTGGATTTTTAAAAGAGATGGATATTTTAAAGAGATTGAAATTTTAAGAATATGTAAAGACTGTGGGACATTTAAAGTTATTTAGACCTTGGGGATGAATAAGAATGTAAGGGTTGAGGCTTACTAGTGATGTGTTTGTGTGTCAAGTTGACAAGGGGTCAGCTGTATTGGCTAGTTTTGTGTCAACTTGACACAGCTGGAGTTATCACAGAGAAAGGAGCTTCAGTTGAGGAAATGCCTCCATGAGATCCAACTGTAAGGCATTTTCTCAATTAGTGATCAAGGGGGCAAGGCCCCTTGTGGGTGGGACCATCTCTGGGCTGGTTGTCTTGGGTTCTATAAGAGAGCAGGCTGGGCAAGCCAATGAAGAACATCCCTCCATGGCCTCTGCATCAGCTCCTGCTTTCTGACCTGCTTGAGTTCCAGTCCTGCATCCTTTGGTGATCAACAGCAGTATGGAAATGTAAGCCGAATAAACCCTTTCCTCCCCAACTTGCTTCTTGGTCATGATGTTTGTGCAGGAATAGAAACCCTGACTAAGACACCAGCATACCAGGTTTTAATTTTGTCTTGCCAACTCTTTTTCTGTCCGAGATCCTCCTACCCAGAGTGTGCTGGTCAATCATATTGTAAAATGATTGAAGTATGTATCTAGCCTCAGGGAACTGAGAAGTTCAAGACCCAAGGCTTAAAGGTAACGGCAGGGGGTAGGCGGGGATATCTTACAAGAACTTAGTAGATTTGTGCCAAACTAGCACTCTCATTTACTAGACGTGGTCTTGGTAGGGCTTTGAACTCAGCGGCCCTTTATCCTAGTTGAGAACTAGAAACAAGCATCTGAATTTTCAAAGTTCTTTCACTTTAGTCACTCTGGGTCTTTCCTGGCCCTTCATCCTCTCTTTGGGTTACATAGTAAGATTCATCTAGACGCCCGGAGCCAGCAAAGCAGACATCATGTGTTACCTAGGCTTCATGGGAAGAAACTTGTCGTCTCAATATGGACAGAGCATCTCCCTCCGATAAGGAGATTTTCTTCCTGCCTCAGTCCACACACTGTGCCAACTGGCTAGCATGCTGCCTAGCACACAGCAGACATTCAACAGTTACTTGAATAGATGAAGTAAATCTTTGTTTTTGTCCTGACATGCATCTTGCAAATTTAACATCACAAAGTATATCTGTCCCCTAGAGGCTGGTTTCCACTTCCCCTCTGGTCTTTGCATTTCACAGGGAGCACACTGAACCCCGTGACAGCAGGGCTGAGATTGGGTGCCCATTCTTCCTCCCTAGATGCTCCATTACAGTAATTAATTCATTGTTCAAATTTCAGAGCAGGCAGGTTTTTAATCCCCTCTGGAATTGGTTTCGGATGTGGAAGTCATCGTTGCCCACCCTCTAATTACAGCTGGGAGATAATACAGCATCCGTATTGCAGTTGGGAGCTTGGCAACATGCTAGAAATAAATATCATTTGAGCTTTGAGAGCATGGCTGGCTGGAGAGGTTTTCTTTCTGTTTCACAAATTTAATGCAGAGACGAGGCTGTGCCGATTCAAAAGAATGATTCATTGGATGGAAAATAAAAACCTAAATAGGCTGTTTTGGATTCTAAGTAAGCTGTCTTTCATTCTCAGAGTGAATTTCAAGTCAAGTGGAGTGACTTGTTTGCGTAGACTGTGCTGAGACAACATCACCCTCCAGCTGATTGAATTTACCTAATTTTTTGTTGTGCAGCTCTTTTATGTACGCATATGCATTGGACTTTGGACAGAGAAGTTAATTTCTGAACAAGGAAGACTGTATCAGAGTCTAAAACCATGGAGTAAGAGGAAAATGATAACCATTTTATAGGCTACTATGTTTCTCTTTCAAGTGCTTTCTGTACAACATTACCAGTTCTTATGACTACATTCAAGCAAGCAATAGCTGCCTCCCTTTCCTGAGGGAGGAATCTACGGTCTATGGAGAGATGAACAGTGTTGCCCCAAGTTGGACAGTTAGTGAGATTCCGAATCCAGGTCAGCCTGACTGGTTTCCTTGTGCAGAAATGCTTCATCTAGTCTTCAGAGGAGACAGAGCTCTTGCAAGGCTGTATGGGAAGTTAGACGGGGGATACTCACCACATTCTTGTAGAAGTAATACACTACCATCCTGGCCAGGCGCGAGTAACACCAGTGGCCATGCACAAGCAGCAGCTTCTTGAGGTGGCTGAAGCGGGCAATGGCAAAGTCACTGGACATGACAGCCTAAGAGGAAAGAGCAGAGACATTGGTTTTCAACTTACAGCCATCAGTGCCCTCAAAGAAGCTCTCTTGAAGACATTGCTTTATTCTAGGTCTGTAGCAGTCTGGGCCCGCCTGATCCCTTGTCACCTTCTCACTCGAAGGTGGCTCTTTGGGTTCCAACACCCCTCCTCCCTTTTTGGAAGCTGAAGCCTTACTAGAATCTAAGAAGGGCCAGAACTCTACTTGGCCCTGTTTCCATCCAGTTAACCAGCAATAATTTTTTAAGGCCCACTGGCAGTTTCTGTTCTGAAAGAGAACAAATTCACCAGGTGATTCTCAAACTTCTGAGTACCCTTGAGTGCCTCTCGAGTAGGCCACTGGCATAATATACAGATGAGTCCATTGGTTGGGACATTTGTTTACATGGTGCTGAGATGGACATTCTGTCATTGGGGTCATTTATAACAAGATACAGAGGTCTCTTAAGAATATGAGGTTTAGATATGTTTGTTAGGACTCTTGGAACACTTTCAAATTATGTCAACTCCCAGAACCTCAGTTTTATTATCTGAGAAAATGATCGACAGTCTATAATATATAATTATTATTGAAATCCCATGCAGTAACATATAAAGTATATGACATTGCTGGCATATGGTTAGGACCCGAAGGGTGACCGAGAACTAAGGCTGCTGTTCTCACTCTCAGCAACCATTTAAAGCAGTATCTTTTCTGGTGGTGAGATTATGAGCATTGATGGTTCAGAAAACAGGGTCTGATTTAATGGGAAAGAATAGCATCTCATTTTAGTATGCTTGTTCCAAATGGAATTTTTAGAGAATTAGGTACACTACGAAAATGTACCAATTAACTTATGAGGCAATAAAATATATTCAAATATCCCTATGTATGTCACTCCTTATGGAGGTCACAAGGATATGTGGAGACAGAGAAAGGCTTATTCATGCTGTGTAGCCTTAGACTATTGCTACCATTGATTTTTTTTTTTTGTAGAAGCCACATAGCCTCAATGTCCCTCTGTTTTTAAAGGACTGAGTTGTAGGATTTTGGTAAAAGAGGACACAGAGGCATGGAAGACCCCCTGACAGTCAGTTAAAAATTCTGTGATGCTCAAAGGAAGATTTCTTCAGCCCCCTGGGATACTCCTCTAACCTACAGTAAGGATAAAGGAGAGCAGACAAGAAGAAGGACGAGATAAAGGGCACAGTACCTGCATGCCTTCCTGCCCAGATATTCCAATGCCGATGTCAGCAGCCTGAATCATGCTTACGTCATTGGCTCCATCCCCTGAAAGAAAAGAGACCAGTGAGCATCTTTACACCTGGTCCAACCGCTCAGAGTGGCCCATCTGAACAGAAGAAACTGCACTTTATTTTAAATCTCTCAATGATTACTTCTTATTGACTTTTTACTCCATCAATGATGATCAAAAGTGTCATGAATGGTCCTTTATAATGTGCAGAAAGGCCTCTGCACATCTTAGAATAGATTTTGCTGAAGAGTAAATTGAGACTCTGACCAATTTTGAGACTTGGTGAGGGCTGTCCATCTGGTGAAGGCATGCAGTAGTACCGGAACTTGTCTATTTCTGTTCTGATTCTGGGGTTGCTAGGATTTGATGTAATATGTCTCCTGAAAGGCTCCTGTGTTTAAGGGTTGGTCCCCAGAGGGTACATCCACCACTGAGGAGTGATTATGTCACAAGGGCTCTGACTTTATGAGTGGAACAATCCAGTCATGGATTTATAATTTGATGGTATTCTTGGGAGCTGATGGGAAGTGGGGCCTGGCTAAAGGAAGTAGGTGACTTGGGACATGCCTTTGAAGGGTGTCTTCTCTCAGGCACCTTCCTGTCTCTCTCTCAGTTTTGATTCCCATGAGATGGCACTTTTATTTCATCATGCTCCCTCCATCATGATGATGATGATGATGTGTGTGTGTGTGTGTGTGTGTGTGTGTGTGTTAGAGCTAGAACAAATGCTGAGTGAGACTTGACCATGGGGTCACATATGTAGATCATCCTCTCTGAGATCCTGCTTCACACTTCAGGAGGATGTAGTGTAGCCAGAACCTAAACTGCCTAAACCATGAGCGAAATAAAACAGTTACTCACTTGAGGCTGTTCAGGTCAGATATTTTATCACAATGGCAAAGAGGTGACTGAAACAAGGCCTAAGGGCCTTCTCTATTTTAGTTTGACTCGAATCAACTACCACATCAAGATAACTAGAATACAGGGACAGCTAGCTCATCAGAGACCATGAGTAAGACCCAAAGGAATGGATGACATTCAGTTTTCTGTATAAATATAGAAAAAATGAGATCTATTCACTGATTTTTTTTAAAGCTGCGATATAGTATCACTTTGAGTAAATTAAGCTTTCATGAAACTAGAGTAAGGTCATGAAAGCATGCACACACACAGACACACACAAAACACACACACACACACACACACACACACATACACACACACACACACACAGAGACACATGGACACCCTACGTCTGATACCAGGACTATCGAGTAGACTGTTCTCTAATGTTGTAAAAACCTCTGTATCTACAATAGAGAAATAGTTACCATCTTATATCTATTGAAATGTGGCTGGTGAAGGTCTATTTAATTCAAGAAGCCACATACAGTTCTATACAGTGAGGGCATCTTACAGAGCCCAAATCTCCCCAGTGCTTTATCTTATAAGCCAGAGCTCAGCAAGCTAAACTCTAAAGGATCAGATAAATATTTTAGGCTTTGTAAGCTATAAAGCAAAGTGAAATAATTGTTGCTGAAAGACTAGTAGTATTAAATTTTATGTTTAAAAATACAAAACCATTATAAGCTTCCGTATAAAAATATACAGTAGGCTGGAGTCAGCCTGTGGGCTCTGCTTGGTCACCCTGTTAGAGACGGTGTTTACTATAGTCTCCTTCGGAACCCACTGGTTTTCCGTAGTAGCTTCTCATATATAAGCTGTAATTAAGTTTAGATTGTTTATGATAGAGAATAATGGAATTGGAGAGGAGAGAGAATAATTCCTCCACAATTATTTGGCAACAAGTATATGGAGCTTTAAAATGTTATCACTAATATTGCACTCCATAAATTTATATGATTTATGTGCCAATTAAAAATGTAGTAGTTGTCTTTCTTGGTAGACTTTGTCATTATAATAGTGATTCTTTTCTCGATAGCACAGCAGTCCATAATTTTAATCCTCTCAAAGGCAGAATAAAGCTAAGCTTTAACTTCTGTTGGCACACCAGGAGAAGCAGAGGTGTGGAATCATGCTATTTCTCGCCCTGTTGGTTTTGTTTCTGTTGCTATGGGAGTGAAGCCAATCTCTAACCTCAGAGAGCATGTGCTGGGCTATTGCCTATTGTGTATCTGGATTAGAGAAGAGGACGGTTCACAGCATTGCAGTAGTGATGGCGTTGCTAAGGATCTGTTCCTTTATCCTTTTCTCTGAGACCGGATCTTATAGATCCCAGACTGGCCTAGACCTCTCCGTGTAGGTGAGGATAACTTTGAATTTTGGGTCTTACTGTTTCTTCCTCCCATATGTTCGGGGTATAGGCATATGCCACTGTGCCTGGTTCTCTCAGTTTTTATATTGTATATGGAGACTATTTAAAAGAATATAATATTTTCCAGATCTCTAAAACAGGAGAGAAGAAAAGAGAGAGGCGTTTTTTCTTCTGTAGAGATGACCCTAAGTAGAATAGGTTGGTTACCCTTAGCTCTGTGTGTCTGAAACCATGGACAGTGATACAGTCTATAAACTATTTGTGTGTATATATATATATATGTGTGTGTGTGTGTGTGTGTGTGTGTGTGTGTGTGTGTGTGTGTAATGATAGTAAGTTTTGCTTCATAAATTATGTCCAATAAAAGGTTAACAATAACTAATAATACAGTGTTATAGGAAATTAGAATAATATATCATAATATTTAAACTCATGAATGTTGATTTCTATAATTATCTTCTCTTAGGCCCAAAGACAACTAAAATTTCAGGGACTAGGTTGATGTATGTGAGTTGAGAGATGGGGGTGGTGGTGACTATATTTAATATATGTATGGAATGTGCTCATCTTGAGATCAAATAGTGAATGAAACAGACTCTGTCCCTATAAGCTTATGCGTAGGAGGTACGATGGGGAATGGGACTCCACCAAAAAGGGCAAGATATGGGTGGGGTTAGGGGTAGAGTGTTTCACAGAGCATTTTGTACAAAGGCTTGGAGAGATGAGGGTAAGGAGGAAGGCCCATAGAGAATGGCAAGCAATTTAATTTAGCTTGGACAGAATATGAAGAGCCCAGTGATAAGGAATGATAAGGCCAGGATAAGAAACACCAACAGCGAGTTAGTGTAAACCAGATCGCGAAGACTCTTATAAATCAGGCTTCTTGTTCCTGGGAGGTACTTAGTGGGAAAGTTTTATTTCTGTGCTTGAGATGAGTAGCCCTTGATCTTCTGACCAATTTATCATCAACCAACAAGAGTCAATTGAGAATATGCCTTGGATGTAGAGGCTAGCATATAAAATTAAAAGATACCATCTAAAGATCTGAAATACCCCTACCCCGTCTATCCCCAGGAGAATAGCAAATTTATAAATATCTTAGGTATTACCATGGGTAAATAAATCTGGGAGGGTACTGGACAATGTCTCTTAGTGGAGCACTCTTGCTTGTCTATTTCTGGTAGAAATATTTTTTAAACTATATTCATATTTTGAGTCCAGGGCCCTTGTTTGGCAGTGACTTCCACCTAAGATCTGATTTTTATTTAGCTAACTGGCCAGTTCTAAGCGCTTTGATTATTGTTCTAATCTAGTGGCCCCTATTTTCATCTCCTAACGTCGACATCTAGACTGTGATTTTTATCAAAGACCTCTGCCTACTCATATTGTTTTTCACAGCTGATCCAGGTCAGGTGAATCCTGCCCAGATACCACCCACATCCCAGGCTGATGGGTACCTATGGAAAGAGTCATGACGCTCAACTTGTCTCGCACCAGCTTGACAATCATACTCTTCTGCAGTGGGGTGGAGCGGCAACACAGGACAGACCGACAGTACTGAGTCAACTCCAGGAACTTATTCTCCAGCTTTCCCTGGAAAATTGCATTCAGTGTCTTCCCATCAATGACCAGTCCAATTTCAGGAGCCATAGCTCCCGAGTTAACAGATGGCATCTTAGGTGGGATGCGGTGCCCACAGAGTTTTCTGGCTGGCTGCTGCGGTTCATGAAACCTCTTTATGTCTTCCAATGTACAATTGAGGATGGACTCGCAGGTTTCCTACAGAGTGTCACATAATAAAGTGTTAGTAAGCAGCCTTGAAGGTTAAAACTGTACCTTTATTTTTAGTAAGATAATTATAAAACTCTATCATATAAGTAATTTTCCAAGTTCATTGCACATTTCTCTGCAGTATTTGAAGCAGCATTAAACCATACTGATTTTTGAGACATTAATGGCCAGAATAGGAGAAGGTGATTAGAAGTAGAAGTGGCTGTTGCAAGATGGCAACTGAGTTGGGCCGGGTATAGGATAAAACTTAGCACTAATATGTTGGTAGACTTTGACAACATTTCATGCTGTTCTGTGAGTTTTCTGTCTCTTACAGGCCTTTCCAGTTCCCTGCTGTGCCTTTACACATTGTTGTAGGTATCCCTAGTCTTGGTTTAGAGATGAGGAGATTGAAACAATGAGGAACATAGTACTTTACTTAATGTCAGCCAAATAGTAGTGAGGCAGGAACCTTACTTTTTCAACATGGTTTCCTAACTTGAAAAGAAACCCGCCACTCTGGGTAGATCTATTGGTCTATTCCACAGAGGTCTTAAGAACTGTGCTATACAGTGTTTTTCATGTTGGTCTGGACTGACCATGAATATGAAATTATTACTGGTTCAAAGAGTCTTCTCTGTGATTTTTTTTTCTACTTTGAGATGGTCTTTTGATATAGTCCAGGTTGGCCTTGAACTAGTGATATTACTGTTCCCCTTTTCAAGTGATTAAAGATGTACCACAATCATGTTAGTTTTATGATTTTTTAAAAAAATAAATGATGTTATTTTGAAATTCGGTGAGGAAGCTGTTTTTAATTAGCAATTCTTTTCTAATACTTTGAATTATATCAATGATAAAATCAAATCATAGTACTAATTATTCTTCTGATATTTCTTCAACTCGTGTAAACATTACCTTTTAATAAAGCTTGAGAAGACCGAAGATAATAGTATAAATAACTTTAGTAGCATGCTGTACTCATTTGAACTGGATTTTCTATGTAAGTATAGCATGCATGCATTTCTGTATGGATGTTTGCATATGTGTTGGTGAATGTGTAGATGTGTGTGCCTGTGTCCTGTGCATGTGGAGTCCAGAGGGAATGTTGGGTGCCAGCCATGAATTTTCTCCACTTTACCAAGGCAAGGTCTCTTCTCACTAAACCTAGAACTTGTCAACTTGGCTAATCTAGCCAGCTTGCCCTGGGGATTCCCTGTCTTAGCCTCTAAGTGCTGGTATTTCAGGCATGCCCCATGCTCAGTTGACATGCAGGTTGTGGGGATCTGAACTCTGATCCTATACTTGTGCTACAAGTACTTTATTCTTTGAGCCAGCCCCTGAGCCTATCAGGTTCTTTTATCCATGGTAAGGGATGATATTTCTCTATTAGTCAAAATGCTAAAAATCTATTCTAAAAGTAAAGTATTATTCAAATGAATTATTTTGAATAAAAGCATTAAGAGAAATAGTTGAGGTGATATGTGGATTTGGGTAGATTTTGTGAAGGTACTCCTTAAGTGACAGATCTGGGGCAGATTGATCTATTGTCTAACAATCATTGGGGTAATTCCTGGAGTAGATACAGCTCATTTTCCTGAATCTTCCCTTAGGAGATGCTAAATTGCTATCGCAGACATAAGGACTTGCAAGAGCCAGGAGGGGCCACAGGAACTGATTCTGGAGTATAAAGTGTTTCCAGATAATGGGGTGATTCTTGCTGGATGTTGGGCTTGGTTCTAGTCCCATAAATTCTTCCAGACTGGACCACACAGTCACAGGAGCTGTGAAGTTCACAACCAAACCCGAATCCACTTATTTCCATGTTTTAATCACAATAGTTCTAGTTACTGAATATTTAACATTTTGTCAGGATCCTGCAGTAAACAATGCTGGAGTGATTCCTTCTAGTCATAGACCTAATGACTCTTCCAAAGAAGAGAAATTTTACACACACGTGCACACACACACACACACACACACACACACACACACACACACACACACACGATATATCTTCCCAAGTTGACTTCTACTTCAGCACTCTTTCCCATTCACTCTAGTAGCTTGCCTTGGGAGGAATCTGGTGCCATGTTGTGTAGCAGTCTGTGGCAAAGCCTAGAGGACTGTGAACTGAGATCTGTTAATAGCTGTGAGGGTCAACTTGGAAGCAGGGTTCCTTCCTATCTATAAACCTAGTTAAATTTCATCTTGCCTCAGAGCCCTGGAAAGGTAGCCTATAACTTTACTGAGACCTTCACCCACAAACCCTGGCTCAGAAATCCCTGGGTTTCTAATTCACAGAACCTCGGGATCATAAAGGACTGTTTCAGCTGCTAAGCCTTGGGGATAACTTGTCATGAAGCACTAGCTAACAAATATAAGGACTAAGTAAGTACTTTCCCTCTGCAATCCTATTTAATCTTTCTGGCAGCATGCACATTAAGTATCTTTAATCCATGCTTTAGAGCAGAGGATGAAAGCTATGGAGTATACAATTTGGAGCATTTGAAGCTCTAAAGGTGCTGTCAATAATAATAGTAACGGTGGTTGTTATTATTAGTTCCTTTTGAAAATGCACTTCTAGTCTTAGAATTTATAGACACGAGAACCTAGAAATCTTGGCAGACCCCACAAGACCTGCTTATTGCTTTAAGATATATACAAAAGAGATAGTAAATCTAAGTATGTTTATAGTTAGGTAAATTAAAACCTGTGGAGAAAATGTTCACTGAATAGGTAATTACAGTAAACTAAGGCTTAAATAAATCTGAGATTTAGATTGTGTTTTCTCACTTTCTGGCTTAATATTATTGATATATCTACGTACTCCCAGGGAAAAGGCTAAGGGAGACTACTCTTACTGGATTAGTGGCTCCTGTATAAGGGTGTGAAGATTCAAGTGTAATCGAAGAACAGTGGTCTTCAACCTTAGGGTTGTGACCCCCTTTGGGATTGGAACAATCCATTTCCAGGGTTTGCCTAAGACCATCAGAAAACACAGATGTTTACATTACGATTCATAACAGTAGCAAAATTAGTCATGAAGTAGTGACAAAAACAATTTTATGCTTGGGGGTCACCACATCATGAGGAAGTAACTGTAGTCAAGGGTTGAAGCATTAGGGAGGATGAGAGCCACTGTCTTAGAGGGTTCTGGACAGCTCTGAAGGAGTTGACAGTGATGGAGTTGAAAATTCAGTGACTAAACCCACAATGACTTGGAGTGTGGCCAACTGTTCTTTAGAAACTTGACTTGTTAATCAAACATCTTCAGTTTCCTACAGGAATGCATCTCATTAAGAAGAAGCTAGCCCACTGCACCCTCCTTAGTCTGAGTGTCCTACAGATTTGCAGATATTCAATCTTCAAAGTTATTCACAGGAAAAAAGGAAGCTTATAGACCAGATTTACATCTTAAGGGACATAGGCATGCTTTGTAGTGTGTGTGTGTGTGTGTGTGTATGATCATGCACATGGGTGAATGTGGAGACCAGAGACTGATGTAGAGTGTCTTCTTCAATCACTTTCTACCGTATTTTCGAGTCTGGGTCTTTCTGAACCACGAGCTCTCTCTATTCCTCTTACCTGGCTGATGAGTGAGTCCCAGTGAGTTTCTTCCTCCCCAGCGCTGAGATTAGAGGCATTCACTGCCATGACCACCTCATTTATATGGGTTTGGGGACCGAATCCAGGGTCTTATGCTTTTGAGGGACACACTTTACTAACTGGAACAGATCCCCATCCCCCCTTCCCTCCCCACACATTCAAACAATGCATCTTTCTTCATGGTATAAAGACCAAATATAAATCTTCCCAAACTTCTCTCCTGGGGTCTCGCTCAGCCAGCAAGAGGCCAGCACTCTCTTTCCCACTCTGGTTGCTTCCATTCACCTGCCTTTCCACTTCTCCTTCCCCATGGAATATACTAGCTTCCCAGGTTCCCTCTTCCCATGGCCCCTTGAGTACAGTGCTCTTCTTGTCCAGCTCCTCTGAATCTCATCCCTGCTCCATTGACAGGGGATTCATCTCAGCACTCACTTTCCACATTCCTTATTTCACTTTCTATATCTTCCTCCCAAATGCAAACTCTTAGGATAGCTGGGAAGACATTTCCTTAGGTCTCATACTGTGCTTTCCTGGTCCTCATACTTGGCACAACCCACTCTGGTGGGAAATATTGATTTCTGGCTTGTTCTTACACTTCTCTCCCATCCCATCACAACATAGTCTCATGATGCATTATTTCTTTTAGGATGCTGTTCCACAACATATAAATTGATGTTGAAAATTTAAGCTCTGGTTAATTTCAGTTCAAGTGGGACTTGTCAATAGGGGGCTTAATATTAACCAGCAAGATACTGACCATTGAGTAAATGGGTGTGGTATATGTGACTTGCACTAGCCTGACAAGAAAGCAGAACTCTAGATTTGGTGTCTAGACTAGCAGACTAGCAGGGAAAGCTGTTGAGCAGGAGACTGAGCCTTTGTGGTTTTCAATGTCCTTACCTATAAAGTAGGGAAGCTCAAACTCCCTGGTAAGTAGCAATCAAAGTGACCTGTTTACTAAGCTTGTGCATGGATTACTGAATGCTGGGCTGAATGACTTTCAGATTTTTCTGAGATCCAAGATCTCCAGAGTTGGCTGAGGGGCTGCTATGTATATCAGCATTCACTCCCTCTTTGGCCTTACCTGATTCTCTGTGTTAATGGAGTACACTGTGTCAGTCTGATCCAGCAGTTTGCAGGAATATGCGATATTGACAGCTGTCTCCTGTTTATCTCCTGTCAAAACCCAGAGCTGGATTCCAGCCTCCCGCAGTGCAGCGATGGTATCTGGAACCCCTTCTTGGAGTCGATCTTCAATCCCAGTGGCTCCTGGAAACACCAAAGACATGGGGGCACAGTTAGGTCAAATGTGTGGCAGCTTACGTCTCCCACAGCATTATACAGCTGTTAATCAAATATGCTCTCTGTATTAGTCTGTGCACACAGGATACAACGAGGAACTAGATAAAGATGATTGGTATGCTGGCTAATTTTATGTCAACTTGACATAAGATAGAGTCATTTTGGAGAAGGGAACCCCAATTAAGATTATTCTGTAAGATTGGGCTGTAGAGAAGCCTATAGGGCATTTGGTAAATTAGTGATTGACATGGGTGGGCCCAGCCCAGTATAGCTTATTGTGTGTTTGCGGCCACCTCTGGGCTGGCAGTCCTGGGTTCTATAAGAAAACAGGCTGAACTAGCCATGAGGAACAAGCCAGTAAGCTGGACTCCTCCTTGATCCCGGTATCAGCCCCTGCCTCCAGGTTCCTGTCTTATTTGAGTTCTTGCCTTGACTTCCTTCAGTGATGAAAAGTAATGTGGAACCATAAGCCAAATAAATCCATTCTTCCTCAACTTTCTTTTGGTCATGGTGCTTCATCAGAGCACTAGTAACCCCATTTAGGACAATTGCTGCCTGCCCAGAACTCAAGCCATTGGAAGGTTTGTAATTGAGCTACATGGCAGGATCAGAGTGCTTTGTGAGCAGACACAGAACTTCACCTCGAAAGTCAAGGAAAAGTCTTGCTGATGAACAACTGTTTCTGTTCAGACCAGGAAGATCAATGGCAGAGGTAAATGAATATTCCAGGTAGAGGGACCAACAGGTGTGAAGGCCTAGAATTCAGAGTACGAGATGACTAGAAAGGAAGTCAGGAGGAGAGTGAGTGAGAGGGAAATAGGTTTTGGAGTCATATCAGGGCCTTGAGGGATATGGAATTTATTTGGCCGCAAAGAAAGCTGTAACAGGGTGTTAGGTGGGGGAGGGGCAGGATCGGGTGTGTATTTTCAGATCATTCTAGAGAGTGGATTGGAGAATAGAGAGTCAGAATGAGAGTTTCTCAGGGACTAAGCAAGAGTGTAGAGGGGACCTGGTGGTGGCCTGTAGTGACACAAGGCAGTGAGTATTGAAGAGAGCAGAGAGAAACTTGCTCTGGCGCAGATCACAGCAGGTTTAATAGGGACTCCCGTTTGTTTTCGATATGCACAGTCATGCACAATTAGACATACAGATGCCATCATCTGTGGATGATCTCGAGCTTTGCCTCAACCCCGATGAAGCCGTGCCCATGTATGAAATAGTTGCTAAGCGCTTAATCAAAACTCAATCTGCATTTGAATTGAGATTCATTCCAGGCCACACACTAACGGCTAACCATTTTACTTAGGGTACAAGCAAAGGCTTCGTTTCTTTGAACAATCCAGGGTGGTAAACCGTTGGCAAAGCAGTTATATTGGCTGCATATTGCTTGTATTTTGAGACTTGGTATGAAGGCTGTGCGGCATTTTTGGTGGTCACAAGTTTCTGCCTTCAAGTCACATTTCCCAGCCACCTTGAGGTGAAAAAAGGGACCCATCTCTCTTCACATGTGCCTGTTTTGTATTTCAGGTACAAATGCATAGGTAAACAACTCTGTGGGCAGTGATGACTTAAATATCGTTTCTCTGTGAGGTTTAGCCTGCGAGGTGAGCTCAGGAGATCGATTTACAGCACAGGGAGGCTGTGTGGAGGGAAGAGGGAAAACACATTTATTTGTGTGAAAGAGAAAATGAAACAGGAAGGTTGTGAACGCCTCTCCTAGACAGGGAAGCTGACAGGCTCTGACAAGTGAGTCCTTCAGCAGAGCCAGCTGATGAATATCTTCTGAGGCGGAGAGTTGGTGCTACCCTGAAGCCAAAGACACATCCAGGAGGTGAGAGAGTGGTGGGAACCCCAGATGGGGTGACCACTTGTGGCCTTGTATGGTGGGTAGACTACTCTGGACTAGCTGCATTCTGGTTCTTGTAAAAACAATTCTTGTTTCCAGCTTTAGAAGTGTCAGGGCTTAGGAGGCAGCAAACATAGCAGCCAATGCACAAGGCAAGAGGCAGAAGGCGCTAAAGAGTAAAAAGTTCTGTTTGAAGGCTGTCTAACTATTCTGCTGCTGCCATTTAATTGTCAAGGCCTCACCATCTTGTAGCAATGAAAGACAGCTCTTGGTTTAGTGGCCCGTGTACAGCCCTAATTCTTTCTTGTGTGTCATTTTAGAGGAGGTCTGTGAAAGATCCCCTCAACCTAAATTCCTTCCGGCTGCTTCTCATCTCTCCTGGTGGCCCCAGAGTGATTAACAGCAAGGGCATTTCTTCCAAGACACCAGGAGATTCATTTTCCTAAGCAAAGCTTTTCACTTTTCATCTCTGTAATGCTCTTTCTTCCTATAGACATCCAGCCTGTCTCCTAGCTGGTCTCAGTACTTCTCCTCTTGCCCTGCATCATCAGTTTACCTTTTTATATAGCCGTAGCCCTGGTGATTTTATTAAAGTACTCCATGAATGTTTAGCATATGATCTACATGGCCCTTCATGAACTGGGGTCCTCTCAGCTCTCCTTTCTATTCTGTGGTCCAGCGAAAGCAGATCTGAGACATTTCCCCTTCTCCTCAGACCTCACTTCCTGCCTTTCATTTAGATCCAATATTCTGTCATGAACATTCCCCTCCTTTTCCGAATAACTTATATTGGTCTTTGCAATTAGTAGTGGCCTTTCCAAATTGTCTTGGCCCCATTGTGAGTTGGCACCTCCGATTTTGCATTTATATCCCATTTGTACATCTGTCCCAGCTCCTGTCACTTCCTGAGTGATGATCTGACTTGGTTAATCATCCAGGCTAGATTCTAAGTGTGGGAATATGGAAGCTGTGGTTCCATTTTCTCACTCTAGCTGCAAAGCCTAGCATGCTACTTCGTGCACATAGTAGGTGTACAACAAACATTTGATTGGGTAGAGGAGTTTGCTGTTGGGGAAGAAGCCAAACTTATGGGCTTCTTTTTCCAGCAGGAAGTCCAGGAATGCTCTCAGGGCAACCCCAGGAAACTGGGCTGGTTGCTGGTATGGCCCAATTATGCCAAATATCTGGAAAAACCCATGGAAGGCTCCTAATTGAGACAAAATTGTAGCAGCATCGGAATCCTGGCCAAGAGTCCCTTTCCTAACTTGCAGCATTCCTCTCCTGTTGTTTTTAATGTAGTGATGTCTTATTTTTAGCTACCAAGTAAAGTGAGGTGATTCTCCAGGTGCTGGGCTGTCTCCATCAGAAGCTCCTCTCGGTTGTCAAGGGATGCTTCAGCCTCACGACGGAAGCTGGCCCACCTCTGGAAGTCCTCCTCATCTACAACCTAGGAGACAGGAGAGGATTATCAGTAACCTTGAATGGATCAGCAAATGGGATTCCTCCTTGTTCCTGATATGCTGGCCTCCTCTAAGTCTGTGTGGATCTAAGTCTGTGTGGATCCTGATATGCTGGCCTCCTCTAAGTCTCACAGAATTGGGTGTGGGATTCTCCATAGTGATATTTTGAATGTATAAATTGACAAAAGATTAAACCTTACATTCCATGATCACCAAACATCTGCTGAGTTCCTACTATGCTCACGTTTCAGGATGCTACAGATTATATGCTGATGGAGGGTGAGATGATTTCGTCAGGTAAGTGGCTTAAATGATTAGTTCATTTCGAGGAGTACTATGCAAATAGAGAAAAGGACAATACTATAGAGTCTGTTGTTGACGGAGAGTAACTTGCTTTCTGTTGTGTACTGGCTAGTTTTGTGTCAACTTGACACAGCTGGAGTTATCACTGAGAAAGGAGCTTCAGTTGAGGAAATGCCTCCATGAGATCCAACTGTAAGGCATTTTCTCAATTAGTGATCAAGGGGGAAAGCCCCCTTGTGGGTGTGACCATCTCTGGGCTGGTAGTCTTGGTTCTATAAGAGAGCAGGCTGAGCAAGTCATGGAAAGCAAGCCAGTAATGAACATCCCTCCATGGCCTCTGCATCAGCTCCTGATTTCTGACCTGCTTGAGTTCCAGTCCCGACTTCCTTGGTGATGAACAGCAGTATGGAGGTGTAAGCCGAATAAAGCCATTCCTCCCCAATTTGCTTCTTGGTCATAATGTTTGTGCAGGAATAGAAACCCTGACTAAGATATGTTGGAAGTTGAGGTCTTCCTGACAGCTGACATGTAAAGTAAGACCCAAGGAGCCCATGCTGCAGTCATGCCCAGAATATGGACAATAGGGAGGGAAGAGAGTTCCTGGAGAAGTTACGGTGATGAGTTGGAGAGGGTGAATATGGTCAAAATATATTGCATGAAATTCTGAAGGAGTTAATAAAAACATTAAAAAAGGACCCAATCCTAGAAATCATGAGGAAGAGAAAGTTAAGTACTGTGAAACAGCAATGAACTTGACCCCATTTCTATCCAGTAGTGCATCAGGAAAGCAGCAGCCATATTTTCCATGGCTTGTAGACAATTTATCAGGCAGAGAGTCAAATATACAGAGACATGATGTGTTTCTACTTTGGAGTCCCAGAGCACCTTTGGCCCACCATGTTATATGTATGCATCCTCTTTTTAAAAAACAAATGATTCTTTTATACAAGCACAGATATTAATTGAGTCCTTCTGTGTGACACTATAAGGAAAATCAAGGGGACACAGGTCCTTTTTATTTGTTTGTTTTAAGACAGGACCTCACAATGTAGCCTTGGCTGGCTTAGGACGCACAGAGATCTACCTGCCCCTGTCTCTTAAGTGCTAGGATTAAAGGCATGCACCACCATTCTGGGCCATGAGTAGGACTTTTGCATCTGAGAAATGTACAGTGTATAACAGGGGACACAATAGACACAGACATATGGAAAACAGACAATGGTAAGAGTATAGTTATTCTGTAATAAGCTATCCTAAAGTCACATAAAAAATAGTGAGATTGGGACTTGTACCCAGATGGGTCTGGTTTTAAAGTGAGGATATTTAATCTCTATGAATCAGATGAGCAGCCATGGGGGTCTGTAGAAGAGAAAATGATTATGGCCACCTCAAAATGTATGAGCATCATGGCATTGCTACCAGATATTACACATCTCATCAGATGCCCTTGCTCTGTCCCCCTTTCATACCTCTTCTGTCAGTGCTGCAGCGTCAAGAGGTGAGGGATCTGTATGCCCACATCAGAGCCAAGGGTAAAACAATAGCTAATGGTGGGGACTGAAGGCACAGTCAGAACACAGTTGAACATGTTCTCATCACAGGGATCAGTTGTTACATAGTTATGCAAATTGGTGCCATCAGTGAAGACTCAGATTCTCAAAAAGAAACCAGAAAGCTAGATTTCTTTCATGTGAATACACACACACACACACACACCCTCTCCAAATTTTAATTTAGACAAATAATTCAAAAATTAAAAGACTACTTTGAAGAAAAATTATATCTATGAGTGGGTGGATAGGATTAAGATACTTTGAGTACATGCATAAGATTTCCAAAGAATATAAATAAATAAATAATTTTATGAGTTGCAGGCCACCCATTACACATATAATAAAGATAGAGAATGGTTAAAGACACAATATCTATTTTTTATGTTCAGATTTTTGCCTCAGCAAAATTGTAACAATCATAGATTTTTGGCCTTGAGTCAGAATAGTTAAACCTAGCCAGGACTGATGCAGAGCCACAATCCCAGTGACTTAGGAAGTTGAGGCAGGTGGTCACAAGTTCAAGGCTTGCCTAGACAACTCAGTGAGATTCTGCTTCACAAAGCTACTAAGAATATAAACACCACCACAAAGCAAAGGCTGTAGGCAGAGCCTAGTGCTGGAGTCCTTATTTAATATATGTGCATGGTCCTAGAGTCAATAGCCAAGAAGATTAACTTTCGAACTATTAATAAAACAAACCAATGGTTCTTTGGAAAGAAAGGAAGAAAGAAAGAAAGAAAGAAAGAAAGAAAGAAAGAAAGAAAGAAAGAAAGAAAGAAAAAAAGAAAGAGAGAAAGAGAGGAAGAAAGAGAGAACAGTTGGGGAGGTAGAGCAGTCAGTAAAGTGCTTGCCATGTAAGCTTGAAGACCTGGTTGTAAGCTCAGTTCTGTGGAGACTCTAGAGACTGCAGGATTCCTGGGGCTTGCTGGCCATTCAGTGCCGCTCCAGGTTTAGTGAGAGACCATGGCTCAAAAAATAAGGTGGGAGTTAATGAAGAAAACACACGTGCGCGCGCGCGCACACACACACACACACACACACACACACACACACACTCACACACACACATTCACACACACACAGACACACACAGAGACACACAAAGACACACACACACACACAGACACACACACACACACACACACACAGACACACACACACTCACACACACACACAGACACACACACACACACACACACACACACTGAAAGAGGTCGAAAGCAATTCAGTTACTGCAAACATCTGGAGCAGGCATCATTTCTCACCTTCTTAGCGATGCACAGGGTTCGAAGGCCATCTCTTGCATACAAGTCCAGATGTTTTTGGGTCCTGGCTCGGATTCTCTTCAGCTTCTTTTCCACATCAATATTACTCTCTGTCAAATAGTTGTTTCTCATGAAGCCATAGGCAAATGCTCAGGGAGTTTCACCGTCAACTCCCTGGAGTCTTTCCAGTTAACTACATCAGCCATAAAAGAGGAGTCCCCTTTCTAGCCCTCCCTAGGAACATGGAAGAGGTCTTTTGATGACAGACTGCCTTGGAAAATGATAATTCTATGAGTCCTCACAGTGTTTGCTTCTTAGAGCTTTTCTTCAAAAGCCTGGCTGGAAAAAGTGCTACTTAAGGAAGGGAGGTAATCTAAGAAATTGTTCAACTAAACCTGCTTACAAGACAACTGCCTAGAAAGTTAATGCAACGCTATTGTTAGGTGGAGGGTTGGGGGCTAGGAATTTCAGTCTTGATACTCAAGGTATATTTTCAGTAGCCAGCCTTGCTTGGAGAGCCACCCAACTTTGCAAACTATTCTCTGAAACTTAGACAACCCATCATCCGCCCTGTCATCTACTTTAGCTCTTGTCAAGCTCAGTTCCAAGACAGCTGCAAACCTGGATCTCATTAGTGGACTTCTTTAGCGCATTGGGTTTGCTGACTTAGGCTTTCTTTCAAGACGAAGGATGGTGTTAGAAAAAAATAGCTTTTGCATTTCCTGTAACTTTAGTGTGAAAAATACCTCACTCCCTTGTTCAAAAATCCCTGTGTTGGGGCTGGTGAGATGGCTCAGTGGGTAAGAGCACCCGACTGCTCTTCCAAAGGTCAGGAGTTCAAATCCCAGCAACCACATGGTGGCTCACAACCATCCGTAACAAGATCTGACTCCCTCTTCTGGAGTGTCTGAAGACAGCTACAGTGTACTTACATATAATAAATAAATAAATCTTAAAAAAAAAAATCCCTGTGTTAAAGTTCCACATAGCTTATTTCTTTTCAAGATCATTTATTTTTTTTCTATTAGACAATAAAAATAGTTCAGGACTGGGCTGGTGGGAAGGCACAGGACCGGATCCTGCCCTTTGTTCATCTAAGCTGTGGTAGGCATCAGTCATCTATAAATCTGTAAGTCTGAGCAATGAAGCCTTTAGAATCCCTTACTAGTGCTGGGCAGAGGTTTTAGAGAGATCCTCAGGAGTGAAGAGAATTTGAACGCCACACCCATTCCTTCATACAATGCCAAGCTAAAAATATAGTTTCTAATACTGGTCTCACTAAGTACAAGGAAGTCCAATAAGTATATCTTTATACAATATAAACATCTTTTCAGATATTACTTCCTCATTGATCAAATGACCTAAGTCCAGGCTTTATGTAATCAATGCCTAATTGAACACTGCAATATCTTATCTTCAAAATCATCCCTTTTGAAGCTCACCCTTGTGAGCCCTTGGGTTTTCCCACACCAGGTTTTCAGGAACCCCAGAGTCAAACTGGATGATCAAACATCACAAATACACTAAACCTGATCTTATTTCTTCCTTCCCTTTCAAAGCATTGTCTCTTTCTTAAGGCAGTGACACTGCTATTGTGGTTTTTATTCGCAGCATCTCCAATCCATTTCTGCAATCAGGTGAAGAAGGAATAAACAAACATCTCCAGGGCAACGTGGCTCTTGCCCAGAGTGCTGTGGCTTCCTCAGCTCAGAAGCACTCATCTGCCAGAGTCTGGGGATGAAGAGAACTAATTAGCTCCCTTCTCATTCTAAACACTAATCAGTCCCCATGAACCTCTTGGCTGCGATCCACAGCTGATAAGGCTGGAGGCTCTGGGCTGCCTGGGCAATTCTGAAGCTTGGCTGGGAGCCACTATCCTGGGAGAATCATACCCCTATCACTGTCTTCTCCTTGTTAGCAATCAGAATGCGGCTGCACACCAATTCATGCTTCTCTAAAATTGGACACTGATACATAGGGACTTTGGAGCTTTTTTTTTTTTTTTTTTTTTTTTTTTGGCCCCATGCAAGTTTATGAAAAATCCATCTTGGTGGGGGTGGGCACTGGGGAAAATGATAATAAAGAGGGACACTTGAGGGACCACAGTGTGCTCTAGGATGTGACTAATGGATGTTTTGGTAGAAAGAAGCCTGGATATGGGTATGGCTAATGAATATTTTAATGAGTGTAGAAACCTGGAAACTGGAAAATGTGAAGGTAAAATAGCTTCTCTTATAAAAGACTCTACAGAGTCTTGAATGCATTAATGAACACCCCACTTCCATAAGTCAAGGTGGTGGAAAATTCAGTGTGTTCTAAGGATCTTGTTTTGAGACTATCTCATGGGCTTGGGTCCATTGCAATGTTAGAGTAAGTGACTTTTAACTTGGGTTCCTTGTCACCATTACACATTGCCCCTAGGACTATAGCCCTTGTGTTCCCGGGCCCCATGGTGGGAACTCACCACAGGCTGGATCTTCCAGCAGGTCCATGATGACTGAGTCAGCACCCTTGGTGTAGACGATTATTTCATCAGTCAGTGGGTGCCTCACCACTACTGACATTCTCTTCCGGACAGAGTCAAAGCCCAGCGTGAAAAGGAGGTCAAAGGTGAGGCAGATGCCCTGGGGCAGACGCACAGTCACCTGCTCAGGTGTCCTAGACACTAGTGTGAAACTGTAGGCACGGGCAGCATGCACTAGGGCTGCTTCATCAGGGCTTTCAGCCTCGTAGCACAGCTCTGGTTCATCTTGGCTGAGAGTTGGTGCCTCCAGCCCCTCCTCCAGAGAAGTGCCTGATTCAGACCCCAGGATGTCACCCTGCTCCCATGTGCTGCTCCGGTAGCCACCGTCAGTGGAACAGTCACCGCTACACACGGACGTGTCATCTTTCTCATCGGAGTCTATGGTGGGCAAGTTGGGTCCCAGACTCTCTCCTAGATCTGTGTCAGAGGGGGCCGTGGATGAGAATGATTGACTGAGACTCAAAAGCTTCAGCCTTTGGAAGAGCTGTTGAATCTTCTCCAAGGATGTCCCTAGAGCCTTGTTGGCTGGTGGAGTGGTAACCTGTGGTTGAGTAAAGAAAGTGCAACATCACTCTAAGCATGTGAGCTGTCTTATGCAGAATAAGAAGTCATTTTGCAATCAGAGCATTATTTGGGTCTTCTGTGGTCATAGACCTGTAGCATGGTCATAGAAAGACCCTGTGTTCTGTGGATCTCAGCCTACCCACCTGTACAAAGAAGGTGTTAGCTCAGATGTTTCCTTCTGTACCTGACCTTCTAGGTGTATAGTTTCCAAACATCCCACTCTGGTCATGGTGGAAAGAAACATAGGGGTGAAAATGAGACTCTCTACAGTACTCTTTCTCTCAGTTCAGTGCATGGTAAGCTGCTTTCTCTCTGTGTGAATCATCACATTCATTTTTTTCCCTGAAAATCTATGGGTATGGAAGCCAGGCACCCAGATGTTGAATAGATTTGCCATGATACCTCAGTGTTTTGGTAATAGAGTTGGGATTCAGTTCTGAGTTTGGGTCCAGCAATTAGCTTGGAGCTATGAGCTAGTGCCAGCCTTCTCATTAACTTGAAAACTGAAGTTGGATGCTAGCTTTCCCAAAATAGTACTTCTCAAAAATAGTTGCTTGTTCAGTTAATGCTTTCTGTCTCCTATATATCACGGAAAGTGTGTGATCATGAGGTGATTTTTCTGGGTGGTTTGAAATCTTGGCATAATGAGAGGAAGTTATAGTCTAGTGAATCCTGTTTTTTTGGTTTTATAGCCACAAGTTGCTCCAAATCATTATTTTTTTTAAAACTTTTTATTGGTTCTTTGTGGGTCCCACCTCATGCAACCTAATCCTACTCGTTTTCCCCTTTCCTCATATCCATCCTCCACCCTTGCATGCTCCTCCACAACAGAGAAAACAAAATCCCATTGTGAAAAGTATAGTGTGTCACAGTGTGTCTCACACTGTACTATCTTGTCCACACTACTTTGCTTGGAAATGCTCATTGCAATGACTTGGTTTGGAATAAAGCCTCTGGTTTCTGCTACTCTGTCAATACCGGAACCTCACTTGGACTCCTCTTGGATAGCCTGTTGTTGTCCTGTTCCATGGAGATCCTGTAGTTTCAGATTTGTAGGACTGGCCCCTTCATGCACTCTATCAGTTCATTAATGGAGATGATGAGGCAGGCCAATTCAAAGCCCTGGATCTGGGCCATGAATGGGACTTGGCTGGCTCTACCACCCTTGTCATCCAGGGTTCAGCTCTCCTGACTACCATAGATGGTGAGGGAAGTAGGGCATCTCTCCCTCATCCGTGCCGTCACCCAGAAGACAAGAGGCAGGGACGGCTCTCCCACACACACACCCTTGAATCTGGCTCACCCTCAACTGCCACACCAGGGCCAGCTCTACTGAGATGTTCAAGTGAGGAACAGGATCAGCTCTTCTGTTTTCAAGACCCCATTGGGGTCAACTCTCCTGTTCAACACCAGTGTTAAAGGTAAAAGGGAGGGGAGAAGACCTCTCCCTCTCTGACACCACTGAATAGCAGAGGAGAGGTAGGGCTGGCTCTCCTACACTCAAGTCCTTGGGACTGACTCACCTGTAACCCCCACACTCAGGGCCAGTTCTACTGTGCTACCCAGGTGAGGTGCAGAGCCTGTTCTCCCAAGTGCTGCAGCTGGTGAGGGCTAGGGTTAGATTTCCCACTCTGATGACCAGGTCTTCTGTCTGCCATAGATGGCAAGGGGCAAGAGGGTTCATCTCTCCCTCTCCATGTTACTGCACAGCAGACAAAAATAGCAGGGCCAGCTCATCTGTACCCCCACCATCAGGTTCAACTCTACCATGCTACCCACATGAGGTGCAGAGTCTGGTCTTCCAAGTGCTGCTGCTGCTGAGAGGCAGGGACAGTTTTCTTGCTCTCATGACGCCAAGGCTAGCTCTTCCAAGATGCCCAATCAAGGAGTGAGCCAGTTCTTCAGCTCTCAGATATAACATGTCCCCATGGAGCAGACCAAGGATGCCCACCTGACCTTTGGTGGCAACAGACCCTTGCTGTTGCAGGGTCATGGACCCAGACATGGCCCCCAGTGGTGCCACAGGTCAGGACCCCACCATGGTCCCAGGTGGTATCACCAGCTACTCACATCAGGCTGTTCTTCACTACCCTTGAGTCTCCAGATCTGCTTCTCTTCATTGTGCCCACATCCTTACTTGCTCTCCTTAGAGCTGCTTGGGCTCTGAGTGTCTAGAGTCATCTCAGGAGTAGTCTCAGGAACATTATGCCCCACTTGTGAATTTTGGTACCAGGCAGGGGTCATCTCAGGCATGGTCTGCTCCCCCATGCTCCCACAAGACTGTTCAGGGTCTGAATGGTAGTCATCTCAGGCTAGCTCCCTGTCTAGGCCCCATGGCATTGGTCTGGAGGTCATCCCAGGCTCGCTCCTTGCTTGCCTGACCTAGTGGTCCCATGTGAGGTTTACCTGTCCCAGGCTTACTCCCACCCAGGGTCCTCAATCCCAGATAGGGTTCTTCTAGTCTCAGGCTTGCTTCTGGTCTTGGGAGGTGTTAGGACCTACATGGCTACAGACTGGTGGTCATCTCAGGCTTGCTTTTTTTTTTTTTTCCAGGAAATGTTAGGCTCACAAATTATTCAGATGTTCAGAGCTCAGAACTCCTCTCTGCCACCTACTGGTGCATATATGACACAGCAGCCATGCCTGCAATGCGTCTAGTGGCAGGCAGATCATTATTCTTATCACTGACTTGTAGGGATCTTGGCTGAGTCTGTAGATAACTGAAGACCCATATACCCTCAGAAGTTTTCATTGTTCCACTTCATATAGACAACCACATTTCTGCATTGTTTACAAGGAAAGCACGTAACACACAAGCTTATTAATTTTAACTACAATATAAAAATAGATTCAAGTATGATGATGATATGATTTGGGAACCCTGAGTCCACAGGTGGTTCTACCACAGGTTAACCATGCTTTCTAAGTTAAGTTATTCAAGAGTTCAGACTTCACTTGTTAAGTCAAAAAATTATGCCCTTCTAAATTTCAGGGTTGTAAGTAATATACAGAAAGTAGTTAGCATTGGGACCGGGCACCCAGTCAAATGCTCAATAACTATTTACACAGTCCCTGCCCCGCAGATGATGGGCCAAGGTTGAAGGTTGCACAAACAGCTGCTCTGTAACTTTTCCCATTTAATTTATAAAGAGGGAAACAGACCTAGGAAGATCACAGGGCTGATCCAATTTTCACAGAGATGGGCTGATGATGCTGCCGCTAGCACCAAAGGGCCGTGCCTTTCTGATCAGGGATTTCCCCTTTCCCACCTGCCTTTGTACTTCTCCCTCACCATTCCTTCCCTCCTTAATCATCACTCCACCTTACCCTCTTTCTGGGCTCAGTGGTTGTGGACACCATGACGGAGTTGCAGATGGTTAGGGCGAGAAAGAAGTCAGCAATGGAGGCAGTGGTGGAGTGCGAAGGCTTGGCAGGTCTGGTATCTGAGGTCTCTAGCCACAGGGCAGCATCTCTCACTTTGCTCAGGAGGTTTTTGTCAGGAGTCACATCTTTTTCCTGGAAGAAAAACAAAACAAAACAAAACCCTAGTGAGGTCTTTTCCTGAAAGGACTGGGGAGGGAGGTCCCTCCCAGCAGGCTCTGCCTGTCTAGGGTAAGGAAAAACACCACTATCACTGCAGTCTTGCATCCAGCACATTCCTCCCTGCAACTGGACTGATCACTGCTCATACTTATTTGATTCTTCATCGTCAATCGGCTCTGTGGAGCTACTAGTAGCCAACATTTCTTCTCATCTACCATCTTCTCATCGCTTGCTCCTTACTCCTAGAGCTTGGATCCTCCAGCCCCCAATTGTATATTTTTGTACCAACTTTATACCAGTACTGCTACCATCCAGCTCTTCTTACCCTGCACATGCACATGTGCTATGCCATGTTCCCAAGACACCACTTTTTTCCCCTACTTCTTTTTTTTAAAGACTTGTTTATTTATTTTATGTATATGAGTTCACTGTAGCTGTACAGATGGTTGTGAACCTTCATGTGGTTGTTGGGAACTGAATTTTTTTAGGACCTCTGCTCACCCTGGTCAATCCTGCTTGCTCTGGTCAATTCTGCTCGCTCAGTCCCTGCTCTCTCTGGCCCAAAGATTTATTTATTACTATAGATAAATACACAGTAGCTGTCTTCAGACACACCAGATGAGGGTGTCAGATCTCATTCCAGGTGGTTGTGAACTACCATGTGGTTGCTGGGATTTGAACTTAGGACCTTCAGAAGAGCAGTCAGTGTTCCTACCTACTGAGCCATCTTACCAGCCCTTCCTGCAACTTCTGACTTTCAAAAAGATCTCCAGATCATCACCATCAGCATCTCCAACTCCTCCTGCTTCTAAATCCCTTCACAAGTTTTTTCATCAGACCCTAGTAGTCTCTGTTGCAATCTGGACACACAACCTCCTTTTATGTTTCTGGTCATATCAACAGAAGAATACTGTCCTACTCATCAAAGTCTCACCTAGATCTTAATGACCACAGAAGTGCCCGCCAGCTGCCTGTTAGATTCGATCCATCTCATGGTGATCTCTTCTGAATCACAGAAGTAAGTTCTATACTGACAATGTCCAGAGGTACCAGGCATGTAAGGCGGATGAGGAGAGTGCGCCAAGGCACAACTGAGTTCATTATGGGATAGAAAGTATTGTTAACCTGGTAAGCCACACTAAACAGTGCTGCTAGCTTTGCTCAGCAAAATGCTCCAAGGTCCTTCTGCCAAGAATCCTGACTCCTCAGGATAAAGCAGAGATGAGAAGTGACCTGTTTCCCCTTTTTCTTCTCTTTTAACTTTCTGAGATGAAACTGATCCACAGTTTTGCAATTTTTCCAAATTTTTGTAGAACTTTCCATTTGAACTGTCACTCTGGGATGGGTGCTATCCATCTTCTCTGCATTTGAATATTGTACTTCTAAAAGTAGCTCACATTTATGAAGTGCTCTCTACCTTCCCAAGCTCAGGGCATTTGTGTGACACCTGTCAGATCGTTGCAGGTTCCTGTGGAGATGTATGTAATTCTCTCTTAACCAAATCAGCCCCAGAGATTTAATCCCTGGCTCTTAGCAAGATAGGGTGGAGCTCAAATTCATATCAGATCCCTCTACAACAGACACAGCATCTTTCTTCTGGGGTTATGGCACAGGGGCTTGGTCCATTAGCACCCTGTCTGAAGTTCTGTAGCCAGACCAGCCAACACTACCTAAACACTGAGCCCTCTTCTCTTGGTAATGAGAGCTCCTATTCTTGCAGTGTTTCATATTTTCCCAGGACATCCATCATCTCCATATATCTCTGCAACTGGTATTGCTATCATCTTAGTGCTGTTACCTTTAATTTTAGGTTAGAAAACTCATGCCTAGCAAAACTTAGTGCCTTGTCTAAACTCTCACATTAAGCAAGAAATATTTCCTCAGCTGACTCTGGGTAGTTTGACTCTAGAATATCTCTTCACTCCTATACCAGGCAAGATCCTCCAGGAGAAAGAAGTGACCTTTGGGACTTCTTGAGAGACAGAGCCTTGAGTGTCTGGCATCCCAGATGCCATGGACTGGCTTGAATATCACACCTGAGTTCTCAGCACTTCGGGAGACTGTGGAAATGTTCCTCTTTCTGAAAAATGGATTTTTTTTTTTTTTTTGGTAGGGGATGATGTAGAAATGGGATTCTAAAGCTTTGCACAGAAGAAAGTTCTTTCTGGGAAGAAAGCTCAGAGGCCATCAAAGTTCAATCCTCTATTTTCCTGCAGAGAGTGAGGAAATGAACTGCTCATAATCATGTCTTGCCTTAGGGTCAGAGCCAGGTCAGCTTTCCCTCCATGAGGTACCACATCATGAACTGATCACATAGCCAGAATCACTTAGTAGGTACTTGCTCCTTGTTCAGGTATTCTAGACTCTACACGTGTCATGAGGATGGTGGCTTGTGTCTGATGTGTCCCCAGTGCCTGGAGTTAGGGCATGCAGAATGTTGAATGATTCCTTTCTAGAGCACTGATGAGTTCTTGACTCTTGTTGTTGTTCGCTTTTATTTATTTTTGAGTGTGTGTGCATGTGTCAGGATACCATGAGTAGAGGTCAGGGGACATTGCCTGAAAGTTAGCTCTCTCTTTCCACCATGTGGCTCCCAAGAATCAACCTACTTAGACCATCAGGCTAGGTGACAGACAATTTTTCTGCTTTGCTAGTTCATTGGCCCTTGACATTTCTTTATTAAAACTATTTTTTTTAAATACATCTCTACTTGATTATAAGGCAGTGTGTTATAAAAGGCTTCTGCAGGTGTTGGGTGATATGTCAGTCAATTTTTTACCTAGTCACCAGACCAGCCACTGCCCCCAAAATCTCTTCAGGGTACTATTTGCTCTGGTCCACCCTTTTCTGTGTGGTCTATTAGCACTTGTGAACTTGGCCCTTAAAACAGAGAAAAAGGTAGTTCCTTTATGCATGGCTGGTAACTTTGAAGGAAAAGAAACAGGAGGCCATTTATGGAGGGCATTTACAGTTTTTTTTTTTTTTTTTTTTTGAGCCAGAGCTCTGTGGTACGCAGACTCCCAGCTGACTGGTTTCCTTCTATTGTTAGTTAGCTGGAGCATACAGCTCTTGTGTGAGCTCTCAGGGCCCACATGAAGGAATGCTGATATCATTAGGCCACCTTTGCTGATATTAGATACATACCCAAGTTCTTTGTTAAATACCCTCATTTTATATCATCTACGCCAGGTCTATCATTTTCCGTTTTGATTATGAGGCAAAGGAGGCTCATTAATATTAAGTCATTTGTCTTAGATCTCAGATCCTGTGCCAGGACCCCACATTTCTTTATCCATAAACATGACTTCTTAAATGATATGGTGGTGCCTCCCAAACTGGGGTTGAATTCAGGCCTCCTGTAATGGACCTGGGCACCTGTATGCCTAACTAGCTTACAGGAGGGCTTGTTCTGCTGGTTAAGGAGCACAGCTTGAACAGCAAAAGTGTGTGCCACATGGTGGTCCAGTGGTTGCTCTTCCTTTCTGGCTGGACTATATTCCTACACTGAAGTTTGGGGAGAACAGGTCCACTTCTATTCTGCTATTCTCCCTTCAAGTATGTGCAAATATGTGTGTGTGTGTGTGGGTGTGTGTGTGTATGTGTGTAGGTCAGAGGTCATGCTATATGCTGGGTGTCTTCCTCAATTACTTTCTAGTTTATTTTTTGAGTTAGGGGCTTTAACTGAACATGGAGTTCCCTGATTGGCTAGGTTGGTTTGAATAAGTTTTAATAAGCTACTCAAATCACACCATCACTGTTACTGATTGGGGATGGCAACTTCTCCATACAGAAGTCTCCTAAGCCATTGGTAGACAGAAGTAGGCTACTCGGCCCTTAGCTTGCAAGGAGGCATGGCTCCTCTTGTGACTCCATCTTCCTTACTTCTCCATCTTGCATCTTTCTTCCAGCTATGGATGAGCACCTCCACACGCTCTGCCTTGCTTGTACAGATTTTTCTCCTGTCACACCTGCTCCTCATTCAATGGCTGCTGCTGTTTAAGTTCCCCTGGTTACCCTCCACCCATTCAGGTGCTAGAGCTAGGCCTGGAGCGTCCCTCTGCTAATCTCTTATAATACATTTGTACCCACTCCCAACAGTAGTTACTAGTGTCCTAATTGCTCCTTCATTAGTTTGTAAATTCCTGAATTGAGGGGACACTGCCCTATTAGACTTTATACGCCCACTGTCTCGCTATTGTATTCACCATTGAAAGGATGTTAACAAATGTTGATGGATCGGCTGACCAAATAAATGAAAGGATATTCTAAAGAGATGCTGACAGTAACCACAGATACAGTCGACATAGTAGGGAGGAAGCAGGCCTTTCTGTTTGTTGTTGGTGGAGGGACATGTACAACATTTTGGGAAAAGTCAATTGACTAAAAACTGCACAGACATTCCAACTTAGCAATTATGCTCTAAAAATTGATATTGTAAAAAGCCTGCTACACCTGTATAAACCCCCAATGGTTCAACCATCCAACAAGTTCCAACAGACACTGAAAAAGAAAACTGAGGCTGCTCTATACCAAACTTATAGTGTGCCTGAACATAGGACACATTCTCTATGTCATGTGTATGTATGTGTGTGTGTGTGTGTGTGTGTGTGTGTGTGTGTGTGTGTGTGCGTTTAATAACAAAGTTGGGGCTGGAGAAATGACTTGGTAGTTAAAGTGCTTGCTCTGAAGAATGAAGACCAAGATCAGACCCTAGCCCTCATGAGTTCTGGGTAGCTTTGGCAGACCACCTGTAATTCCAACCTCAGCAGACAGATGGGAAATCCCATAGCAAATTGCTTAGCTAGAGTAGTCCTATCAGCAAGTCCAGTGTTTGATTGGCAGACCTTACCACAGTGAGTAGGGTAGTAGAGTGGTCAAGGATGACGTGCTGATCTTTGGTCTCCACATGTGCATGTGCATACAGAGACATAGTTATGCACAGCCATGTGGACACATGTGTGCCCACACATTTTAACGTGCGTATACACAGAGAGACCCGTATGAAATCAGAGAAAAGGCAAAGTGCAAAAGTTATTTGATCAAAGAATCATCATCTATTTGTGTGTGTGTGTGTGTGTGTGTGTGTGTGTGTGTGTGTGCGTGTGTGTGTGTCTATATGCTCTATAGAGGCTTCTGTTTAGGAAGGGTCCTCTGGAAAGGCTGCATAGGCTCCTGGGGGATGTTTGTCTCTGGTGGAGTGGGATGGAAGACAGCACCATGTGGCCTTTGATCCCCTTTCCATTCCTAGCTGTATGTTGGTATTAATAGCATGGAAATAGGACTTTCTTGTTGCTGGGGGAACTGAAGGTTGAATTTGTTTCAAGATAGTGACATTTATGTTCCGAGGTTGTGGTCTTGATGATATTTAGTTTGGATTAAAAACTGGGAAGGCACAAACATTCATCCAGATAACACACAGATTGTTAAAGCAAGCTAGGTAAGTATAAGGCAAATTCACTGTGGCTACCCCAGAAGGTTTTTTTCTGATAGTTTTTGCCCTTCCATTTGGGTCCCTGGAGACTAAGGACAGTCCTGCCTTGTGTGGTCACATTACTTACAGAAAGATATGTGTATCTGCCTGATTTAATCAGTACCCTTATCTAACCTCACAGAGGCAGCAGGCATATGCTGGTTGCCCTGACAATCTGCAGGAGTCTGGGAGTGTTTCATAGAGGAAAGAAGCTGCCCCTAGGCACCTCTTTCAATTGTGTCTACTGCATTCTCTAGAGGTGGCAGGGTAGGGGACGTGCCTATAGAAGGAGTGATGGAGGAAGCTGCAGAGGCCCAGTGCAGCTCTATACCATGGTTGGGATGATGCTCGCTAGTCTGATGATTTTTGTGAAATATTGTGCAAGTGGCTCTTGGAATCAGGGACTCTGCTTGAATCTTGGCTGCTTGCAGACCAGGGCAAAAGGCATTTTATTTTCCATCTGCCAGTGCTGTTAAACATCGGCTGGGGATGTGCCAATTTCATAAGTATATTACCCACCTTAAAACCACAGGTTTATAGCATGTAATTAGGAGATAATCGCTGATGCTTCCTCATGTTTAGTAGCAAAAGAAAAAAAGCAGACCCAGTTTTGGTTGTTGCTGCTACTATTGATTCTTAATTTATTTTGGGTTTAGATTCAAGGGTCAGGGAGACCAATAGCTGGTCTCTTGAGAAGCTTGTAGACTGCTGTCAACTCCTGGTACCTTGGGGGTTTCTAAGGCAAGCTCTGACTCAGTTCTAAAGGGAAGGTGGAGATGGGGTGGTTCTGAGAGATGCTTATGCCAGGCCGGATGCCGACTGGGCAGGTGGAGGAAAGCACCAAGACAGGTAGGAAGGGTGTAAGCTGGGCAAGCCTGTCACAAATAGATGGAGGCAGACCTCTGGAGAACTACCTGGGGTGACACCCAAGTCTGCAGTGTCCTCGTTTAGAACCTGACAGCAGCCAGCACAGCATCAGAGCCAGTGGGTATCTTTAAAAATATTTATTTTTATTTTAGATATAAGTGTTTTGCCTGCACATATCTATCTGTACCTTGTTTGTATTGTGCCCACAGAGGCCAGAGGGCGTTAGATCTTCTGGAGCAGGAATCACAGAGGGTTGCAAGTCATCATATGGATGCTGGGAACTGGATGGAGGTCCTCTACAAGGGCAGTGAGTATGCCCTTTCACCATGGAGCCATCAATCCAGTGAGCATCTTTAGAGACAGCACAAGTCTCCCCTTCCAGCCAAGGATTCAAGTGCTTAGCTGAGCCATGTATGTGTGGTTTTAGTCAGGATGTCAATGGCTTATCTAGAGAGAACCCCAGTCTTGCCTGCCCCTAGAATCACTAGAAATGGAAATGATAATGTTCATATCCATAGACAACATGTATTAGAATCTCAGGGGAATAAGAACAATCTTCCTTCCTTCCTTCCTTCCTTCCTTCCTTCCTTCCTTCCTTCCTTCCTTCCTTTTGTTCAAGACAGGATTTCTCTGTATAGTCCTGGCTGTCCTGGAACTCACTCTGTAGACCAGGCTGGCCTCGAACTCAGATACCTGCCTGCTTCTGCCTCTCAAGTGCTAGGATTAAAGGTATGCACCACCACCACCCAGCAGGTCATGCCATCAAATAAGAACTTTTCTTTAGAAAGGTCACTTCAAATGTGCACTAACTGTCTGTCTGTCTTAGAAATATGATGAATCAGAATTGCCCATAATTTAATGAAGGAGGTGCCTATAATTCCAGTTCACTCTGTTTGCTGAGTGTTAAGTAAGCTTACTCATAGTAGAGCTGAGATGAAGACCTGAGGCCGGAGACCAAGATTGGCTTGATTTGTAACTGAACAGGATTTTGAGGTCAGCATAAACATTGCTTTATTTGATTTTGGGAACATCCTAGTAAGAATTTTATGTATTTTCAGGTGATTAAAAAAGGGATAAAAAGAGATTAATCATATTATGAATTAATAAGCCAACAGCATAGCTATATACCTATCTTTTCAGACTTATTGTCCAGCCCCTTCCTGAACAATTACCCAAAGTTGATGTTTTACTAACACCAGATTCTTGGCTATACATAAAAAGAACACATTGGTGTCTCTTTCTATCCATGTCATAGGTGGTGAGTTCATTATCTGCTTTCCTTATTGCTCTGGGATGAATGTAGAACTTGTTTTAGAAACCGCTAACCAGTACAGAACACTATAGTCTATGTTATGGGGACAGTTTGGGGTTAGACCATCTCGCCCATTGCCATCAGCTAAGGGCCCTCCATCAAATTTATATTGACTAGAAGAGATTTTTTTTTGTTTTGCTTTTTAAATCACTGCTGCCAGAATGCTTCCAAGTCTCCTTCCCTATGTCCTTGGGGCTGGGGGCATTCATTATTAGACACATAAGATGACTGCCATACCTAGAACCGTGAAGTTCCAAAGACATATAGACTAGGTCCAATGAGACTTCATTTAAGCAACTGAAAAAAATATCATATAAAAATGTAGACGAGCACTTCACTCAGAGGTGTAGAATTAAAGAAGAGGGTGCGGGGAACAGAACTCTGGTTCTCTGTATGAGCAGCAAGAACTCTTTAGCTGCTTAGCCATCTCTCCAGGTCCACACTGTGGCATTTTCTAGGATTTGTGATGCTATGTTTCTGAATATGTGTAGAGGAAGGAGTGGAGCAGGAGTCAGCAGACTCCAGCTCTGGCCTTGACCTCCAGGGACTGCTGTGCAATTTGAGAGACTGAATTTGGAGTCTTCATTTGCTATTGGATGCCTAGCAATGACTTTGAAGGGATCAAAAATGAAAAGACAAAAGTCAGAGCAAAGTAGAACTCTCACACGGGAACCACAGAACTAATCTAAGGGACAGAAGCAGCTAGACAATTTGGATATAGATATTCACTTCCCAGCTCTCTAAAATTCCTCTTTGACTCCTGCTAAAATATTTTCTCTCACCTTTCTTCAAGTGCACAAAGCCTAAAAGACCTAAGCCTTTTGTCTTTCTAGTTTATGGAAGTACACACATAACAAATATTTATTCTTTCTTTTAGCTCTATAATTGGAAAAGCGTGCATAATGAGGAGGCTGCTGGCTCTTAGCCATGGCCCTGACAAATGGAGGAGGGAGGGGTCCCGGGGAACTGAGGAGTGTGCCAGCCATGTGGGATGGATTTTTTAACTCAAGCTAATCATTGCCATTAGGAAACCCTGAATTAGTACAGGGGATGCTTCTAATTCCATTTGCAGAAGAGGATAAATCAAAGAACCTCCAAGTTTCCAAACGTGGAACATTTGGAATATACAACATTTGGAAATAACAATTATATGCTGACCGAACATTGTGTGAGTGCCATTTTGAGCACTCTTCACACTTTAATTTTTTTTTAAATTAATTACAGGGTTTCATGTAACCTGGTCTGGCCTCAAACTCACTATGTAGCAAGTTCTGGGATTATAGGTGTGCAATATCTTACTTGGTTTATGAGGTGCTGGGATGGAACCCAGGTCTCATGTTTGCTAGGAAAGCACTCTTCCAAGTAAGCTACACTCTTGACCCCAACTAATCAGGGTTTATAGAGGCTCTGCTATATCCTAGAGCCTTCTCTTATTTTCCTGACATAATTTGTTTGTGATTCAGTGAATACAGGCAGGTACTTACTATTGAGCTGCTGAAGGCCACAGGAGGCTGTGAGGTTTCCCACCTCCCCACAGATCTTTGTCGGCAGTGGCTCTGGATTGGAACCCGGGCACTATGGCATCTCCTCAGAGGCTGGGCACCTCCTTGGCTTCTCATCGTTGTTGAGCCCTGGGCCCATCTAGGTGGGAAGGACAGACATTGGTACTGGGTCCACTCCTCACCATCTGAGTCCAGCTCCTTTGGCATCTCCAGTCTCTTGGCTGTAAGAAAGGAATCTTGTCATGTCCTGGCTGAGCTGTGTTTGGGGGATGCTAGACTTCAGGGGTTGGGGTAGAGTGTAAGAAAGTTTTATGGAAAACTGTATCTGGGTTGCTTAGATGGGAGAAAGTATGTGACCTTGTTCTTTGACTCCAACTCAGGATCATTTTGAAGATTTAGTAACCTAATTTGTAACAGTGACTAGCAAGCTGGGTACCTGTAGCAGTAGCTGTTACATTATTAAAAAGAAATAAGAGGCTCCCATGTAAATGGTGAATGATCACCATAGTAAAGTGGATAGAGTCATCTATAATATCTCCTGCTTTCTCTTTATCGTGTGTGTGTGTGTGTGTGTGTGTACTACTTAGTTCTATATGTTATCTTCAGACATGAAAATTTACAGTCCAGACTGGTTCACATTCTAAATTAAAACACTGACTTGGTGAAATCTAAGACATCTGTTAAAATGGAAGGCATTTTCTAAATATGCCAAATTTGACCCTGTGCCTGTACCTAGATCTGCTCTGACACACCAGGTAATATCACTGAAGAAATTTCTCAGCCTGGCTTCATGACTGATACACAGTTGGGATCCATTCCACCTTAGCCCATCTTTGATGTAAACATACTTTGCTGTGTTGAGGGGTAAAGCAACTTGCCAAAATGCCACAGAACCTCTCTCTCTCTCTCTCTCTCTCTCTGTGTGTGTGTGTGTGTTGGGGGGATGGGATCAAGATAGTGTCCTTGTTCCCCTGTTCTCTTAAGAGAGCAGGGCACTTATGGACCTTCATACCATTTTCTTGGTGACAATATTCGCTGCCCACAATGGTACAACGCCTGAACACCATCTTGTTTTCCGTCAGGGTCCCTGTCTTGTCAGAGAAGATGTACTGGATCTGGCCCAGGTCCTCTGTAATATTTAGAGCTCGGCATTGAATAGACAAATCAGTTTCTTCATCATATAGGTCAAGGTCGTTGTGAAGGAGGAACACTTGCCCAAGTTTTACCAGCTCAATGGACACATACAAGGAGATCGGGATCAACACCTGAGGGGAGATAGATTCACACTGTGTCATAAACCGACTTGATCCCTGTTCCCAGATCCTCAACTGTGGGTAACAAAGGCATTTGAAAGAAAGATGAGGACAGCTCACAGCATGAATTTTTTCTGAGAAATTCTGTGTCTCTTGGAATCCCCAGGGCAAACGGAGAGGAGACATGCCTCCTCAGTCCCTGTTGCCTGGAGTGAGGCAGACACTCCTCACTGGTTGTTCACCACAGCATGACGGAGTATAGAAGCTCTAGCACCACCTTTGAGAGACCTCTGAGATTCTCGGATCTCTGTATCATGGAGATTCACAGGCACCGTTGTGAGTGTTCAGGCTTTTGCTGATTATGTTCACTAGTCCAGTGCCTGATGGATTAATCTAACTTCTGATTCGTTTCTATCCCTAACTCTTGGGGCGAGAGTCCTTGGTAGCTCCCTGTGCTGTTTAATTTTCCTTTGGTCATGGGTTTTAGTAGTTTTCCTGCTCTGTATCTGGCAAAGGGATGCACACATGTTGCTGCCTCACTCTTTAAACCTTCTCCAGCAGCTCTCTGAGGGGTTGTCTTGACGTTACCTTCAATGTGAATACTTGATAGTCTATCAGAAAGCGGTAACGATCTTCCCATCTTGTCCTTGTTACTTCTTTCTGAGGCTAGCACTTATTTTCCTTTAAAGCTGTAGAGTTAGAGAGCTCCTACCTGGAGTAAGATGATCATTGTGAGGAACATATAGAAGCCTCCAAGGGCAAGAGAGAGGAAGTTCCCATCGGCATCTGGCACGTCAAAGGGAGGATGTTCTTTAAAGGTACCGTTCCAGAGGCTGTGGCCTGAGAAGAAGCAAAACTAGGCTTGAGACACAATCTCTCCTTAGTCCTTAAGTTATCAGGTACCTTTAGGCAGTTCTGAGTGGGTACTTTAAGAGCCCATTTCTATTTATTTATTTATTTATTTATTTATTTATTTATTTATTTATTTAACGTATTCACTTTACATATTGCTCACTGCCCCCTTTCTGCCATCCCCTCCCACAATCCTTCCCTCCATCCCCCTCCCCTTCTCCTCTGAGTGGGGGGGGTGGGGCTGGGTATCCCTCTACTCTGGCACATCAAGTCTGGGTGCGAGTCTGGGCACATCCCCTTCACTGAGGACTGACAAGGCAGTCTAGCTGGAGGTACATATCTCACAGCCTGGCAATAGCTTTTGCCATAGCCCCTGGAAGAGCCCATTCTTATTCCACATGACACAGTGTTGTCTGCTCCTCCCCCTCTCTTCCCTCAGTTGACAGTGATCCTTCCTGTACCCCATTCTTTATTCTTCAGCCCCTTGATGGAATGAGGGACACTAATTCTGTTTTTACTGGGGAAGATTAGCCTGAAGATGACCTATATTTTGATGGGGCATGTAGTTTTCTGTCATGTTGTAAGAAGTGTGTGGTTGGGCCATCTTGACCCATCTGTCCTCCCATTTTCCTTCTCCTATCCACCTGTAGATCCAGGCATCCGCCACCGAATTCTTCCCAATCTTCCCTCCTATACCAAATTATTATTTGCATCTGTCCTGGGTTTTGATATTAATAATTCCCACTAAACAAAGGACCATGACCCTGAAGGTCCATGAGGGTGTATGTGCCAGAACACAGAGTGCTATGAGATGCTATGTGAGTTCACAGAACTCACACCTTATATACTTTGAACTCTTTGTTTCCTTATTTGCTAAAGGGGTGATAACCCATTATCACAGGATTATGTAAGGTGAGCTACATGAATGTCCTTGAATGTTAATTAGTGATAGCTATCCTATAGGGTTATTGTGAAACTGGAATAATCTATTGTACAAAATTCTAGGCTAGCTAGTTTTCTGTCAGCTTTAATACAAAGAAGAGTAAACCTCAACTGGGAAAATTCCCCTACTAGATTTGCCTATGGACAAATCTGTGGTACATTTTCTTGATTGATGATTGATGTGGGAGGTGCCAGCTCACTGAGGTAATACCATCCAGGGGCAGATAGTCCTGGATGGTATAAGAAATGAGGCTGAGCAAGCCATGAAGAAGAAGGCAGTAAGTAGCACTCCACCATGACTTGTGCTTCAGCTCCTGCCTCCAGGTTTCTGCTCTGACTTTCCTTAATAATGGACTGTGATGTGGAATAAATCTTAACTAAACCAAACATTCTTAGCTTCAGGACACAAACTGTAGAGTCACAAAAAGAATATGTCTTCCTGCCCAAAGCATTCCCCTACCACCTGCTGAAGCTGGGCCATATTCTTCATAGTCAATTGGGAAGACAGGGGAATTACAGACATGCTATAATTTCATGGTGATATTATAGAGCACAGGCTTGCACAGAGGAGGGGCCATTGCAGTAAGAAAGATGAGAGAGATGAGGAAGTCAGAGTAACTAGAAAGTGAAACAGGAGGCCCCAGGGGTCTTAGAGCCTGGGCCAGTGTGTATGTGTGTGTGTGTGTGTGTGTGTGTGTGTGTGTGTGTGTAAGGGCATTATGGGCCAAGCAGGAAGACACACCTTGATATAAAGATAAAGAGAACACTTGGTAAGGAACCTTGGAATAATAGTTGCATGGGAGAACTTTCTCCTCTTCATAGGCTATGCAAAGAGTAAGGCAGCAAAGAGTCCTGTTTCATAAAAGTGGCTATTTGCCCCCTTCTCCATTGGTATTCTCTCTTTATCATTTTGGAGAGCCCGCAAAGCTAATTCCGGGTGGCTTGTGCCTTATCTCTGCACGGCCATGGAATCATTAACTTTTTTTTCTTCCTGGAGACTCAATGATCTCAAATGTGCTTTTAGTTCTAGTATGTCTGAAAAATCTACTCAATCTGGAGACATAGCTCCAATGGCCGTATGGGCATGGGTAGGAGTTGTGTTCTTGCTATGGTTTCCTCTGTCTTCTTCTGCTGCCTTTCCAGCTGTGAGCTACCTACTCAGGCACAGCTGTTAGACTCCCATGGGAGGTTCATTAAATAAACACTCCTGACCTCACCGAGACAAGCTCTAGTGCCTCACTATACTGACACATTAGATTCATTCTCTCTCTCTCTCTCTCTCTCTCTCTCTCTCTCTCTCTCTGATGCCATCTTTTAAAATATGGCAATGGTTATGGTTTCAGAATAAGGCTGGCAGCAAACATCATTACTGCTTTCTAGGCCAGGGTCATCAGGTGCGTCTGAGATCATGAGTTTTTCTTCTCAATCTTCTGTGATTGATTGTGGGGACTCCTTTAGCTTTCTGCGAACCAGCCATAGATTCAAGATGATTGTTAAGAGCTCCATGAAGGACCCTTTCTTGTCTCCACTCTGAAGATCAACTTAAATGGCTCTCGCTCACTTCTGCTGTGCCTTCTGAAGCTTGGCCTTGCTCCTATGCACTAGATAGGTAACTGCTGTCTGTGTGCAGTCGTTCTCCTCCCACCTCTGTGCCTTCCTCACTGCTCATGTGGCTAAGTACAGTCTTTCTGTCCCCAGAATTCCCTGCCTCATTGTTCTCCTGAACTTTGTCTGCCACCTATCTTCTGTACCAAATATCTACCTCATCTAGGAACCAGTTAGAGCAGGTACCGCTCCAGGAAAGACTGCTCTCAGTGGTCTCACTGGTGTTTCTACGTACGTTCTAACCTGTGGGTCCTGGAAAGAGGCTGTTTTATGAGGCAGAAAGGAATCTGTGGATGTGATTAGCTCATGAAATTTCAAATGAGGAGTAGCCTGGGTTCTCTTGGTGGGTTCAAGGATGTAATTACAAATGTGTTTATAAAGGGAGATACTACAGACAAGGCTGGGGAGATGTGAGCAGAGACTAAAGGATGCTTCTATTGTTAGCAACAGAGACAAGTTAAAAGCCTCGAGAAACCCACAGATAGGACTGGATTCCTCCTTCTGTCTCTTCAGAAAGACTCATATCTGCAGAAATCATGACCTTAACCCAATAACATTGGACTTCTGATGTTAAGGGTAGAATTCTGCAAAGAGAATTTTTGCTGTTTTGAACCTCTCGGTATGAGTTAATTTCACTTCAACAGCAGACAACTAATGCAGTAGCCATGGACAGTCCTCTGTTGAGTAGGATAGGCTGAGCTTTTGAGTCTGTTCCTGTTTGACACCTCCTAGGCGGATTGTGGGATTTTCAAGGGTCAGTCCTGTGAGTCACTCATCTACTATCCTTCCATGCTCAGAGAACACTTGGGTTCCAGGAGATATTTTTAACCAATCAGTGATTGACAGTATTGCTAATATATTTAAGAACATATGCACTTTCAGGGAATTTTCATGGTACCCCACTAAAGTAGGCAATATGGACTTGATTTTTCTTTTAGGAATTTAAAGCTCAGAATTGTGACTTGCCCAAAGAAACAGATTTCTGTGTTGTCTTTTGCAGAACATCCCATACCTACAGCTCCAATGAGGCACATGAGGAAGAGGAGGCCGATGCAGAAGAAGATATCTGTGTTGATGCGCCGCTCGATTTTGCTGCGTTTGTATCGGGGGCCACTATTGTTCAGCATGGCTTTTGTTTCATGGCCTTTGAGAAAAAATTGGAAAATTCAGTTTCTTGGCTCCTACAGAAGCTTTTAATAAAAGTGAGTTTTCATTTGTTATGTTGAACCTGTGCTGCTTCAGAAAGTCTGCTCAGAACAGGTAGCAGAGGCCTCACATAGTCAGTCATCAGACCTCACATAGTCAGTCAGGAGGCCTCACATAGTCAGTCAGGAGGCCTCACATAGTCAGTCAGGAGGACTCAGTTGTTGAGCATCATCTCCATGCCAGGCACTGTGGTGGACAGCACCAGACCTCCTATGCCATGGGATACACATTGCATCACTCTAGAAAGAACCCCCTTATTTTTTGATACTACTCATCTGCGTGGTTAGCATGACAGTGCTGTCTGGAGAAAGGGATCCTTTTCTAATTTGCATAAAGCATGATCTTTCAGCTCTTTTAGGCTCACGGTAGGATATAATAATATAACAGGTGGCTCACTGTCTGGCGGAGACACAAATAAGATCAGTGTAGCTATTCATTTGCCTTGCCACAGTTGAAAAAGCCAACCAGTGGGAGCAAGATAAGTATATCGCAAACACGTGTTCCTAAGGAAGGCCCCTATATCTGAATCCTGATTGGTGGGATAACTTGGTACAAATGTTTGTGGATTACAAGTTTAAAAGATCTGTAGCATTCCTACTTGGGGTCGCAGTCTTAGCTCCTGAGCCTGACCTGTGTCTCTGATCCATCAGTCCTGAGGTATGTGTACAATAAACTATCCCTGCTTGATTAGAAACAAAACAAAACAAAACAAAACAAAACAAGTCCCCCAAGATCAATGATAACAGTAGCCAAAGGGCTAAGGCAGACACACGGTGGCAGGTAGACAAGTGATTAGCAAGAGCTTCTTTGGAGAGAGTCACTTATTAAGAGTGAAAGAAGAGTTCACTCTTCAGAGAAGAGAGATTTAGAGGGAAGAAATGCATGTGCAAGGGGCCTCCAGGAGGATGAGCTGGGGCCAGTAATTTCCCTGTTTGTTTCCTTGTGTCTAAGGTGCTGACACTTCATGCAGAAGAGAAGTGGAGCCAAAATCTGTCACCCTACTATTCACCAGCTACACTTCCACATAATATCTTGCTCAAAGGAAAAAAAAATGCCAAACTTGGAAGACTATCAGTTTTCCTGGTTACTTCTTTTCTAGCTGGGGAAACTGAGGATCAGGCTAGAAGGAACTTGTCCAACGGGAAAGGATAACTTAACACTGGAATTGCCTGGAAAGCCAGGATCCCATCTTCCAGCAACTTGTGATGCCCAGGGAACTTCAGGGGAGGTGCTGAGAAACTAACACGTGGCCTTCAGATGGTGACTCTTCTTAGGAGCTGCTGGATTTTAATGTCTGTGTGTGCTCAACACCAGTCAATGCGAGATGTGTTACTTGTATTTTTGTGTGTGTAAAATTAAAAACAAAACAAAACAAAACAAAAAAAACAGTACGCCGGTTCCAGAAGAGATGGCTGCAGGGCTACTGAGTTAGCTGCCTTGAGGATTCAAGATATCAACAACAGTTGGAATGAATGAGCTCAGATTATTAAATTAGATCGGAGGTACTGCAGCTGTGATGGGCTCTGACAGTGATGGGCACAGCCTGCTGCATCCATCTCCCAATATGTGCCTCAAGCTCACCTCCTGGGGTCCTCACCCTCTGAAACCACTCCATTCTTTTGGCAGGAAGTGAGGTCAAAGGCAAGGCAATTAGGAGAGGGGTTAGAGTTGGAACTTGCTCTGTGTATATCTGACCTTGGCTCACAGGAAATTCATCTCAAGAGATGTGGGACCTCAGGCAAATGGATTCTTCTGCACTTGAACTTCTCAGCTGCAAAATGGGATAATATGTGTGTGTGTGAGTGTGTGTGTGTGTGTGCATGTGCATGTGTGTGTGTGTGTGTGTGCATGTGTGTGTGTGTGTGTGTGTGTGTGTGTGCATGTGTGTGTGTGTAGTAAACCTACACTTAGAGTCTATTAGCTCCAGGTAAGTAGGGGGTCTGATAAATATTTTCTGTGAGGAGCACATACCTCTAGAGCTTATTCGTCTGGAAAACTCTCTCTGCCTCCTTGTGACAAGAGGATTGTCCCATCATGATATGATGCAATTCCTAACTAGAGCTGAGCTAATCAATACCCGTGTCGGGTCCTTACACCTCCTCACACTGTGAGCTAAAATTAGCTCCTGCCTCAGTTATTGTAGTATATAGCAGTGTATAGTAATGAAAATGTCTCCACATCCAGAACCAAGCAGTGAATAAAGAAAATGTTAAAATTATAACTGATTAAAAAAAACCCCACAAAGCCACCAGTAACTGGAGTTCAGCAAGCCTTCCCTTCACTAGATACAGCACTAGGTGACTTGCATGGGATAGGCTGTTTGATTCTCAGGAGTCTATAAAGAAGATACCGATGCCTTTCTTAAACAGGGAGGTAGGAAAGTTGAGCCATGAAGGGAGAAGCTATCCGTTTGTGGGGTTATTATAAAGACCTGCCCATGTTTATGTCCCCAAGCCACCACCGGAGTGATGAACTGAGTCCCTCTTCCTATCTGGTGGGATACATGGTATTGACTCGTATCTCATTCTGTCTTCTGTGAACAGAGTGAGTGAGCTCCTGTCGCCACCAACCTTTGCAAGCTTAGCTTAGAAATGAAAAGTCGCATGGTGCTGCCCCTAGGAACTCCTGCAAGTTGCCATTGTCTGAAGATGAAGTTAGAGAGGCTAGAGAGGGGAGGCAGGTTGAGAAAGAAACTGTATAGAGAAAATGACCTGCGTAGATGACAATGCCAGCCGCCACCTCGGTGTTTCGGATGGTGCAGCCTCGGAGCAGAAGACTCTCGCTGCCAAAGCCAGTCCTGGTCTGATCAGGATGCTCCCTGGAATGAGGAGAGAAGTCAGGGTGTGCTTTCTGCTGGTCTCCTTATGTGATTTCTGATCAGTATAATGGAACTGAAAGCTGTGAATGAAAGCAATTCATTCCCCTGTTTCAGCAACCATGGCAGCTCTTGGGAATCCCAACTCTATGTCCAGGTGAATGTCACCATTGCTGCTGGGGGGCTGGGTGATGTTGGACCATCAGAGGAAATTGTTCTTTCTGAAGAATCCTTAATTAGCTCACATTAGAGACAGAGCTGTGACAAGAAAAACCCCAGCTTTTAATTCTTACCGTCAAATTGGTTGCAGGGATAAAATGCAAGGAATGAGCTTTTGGACCTTCCAGGTTTGGTGCTGTGTCTCCCTTGGACTGTGTCTACCACCCCAACCCACCAAGTCTAGCTGCTGGGGATAGGAACCACACTAGGTGAGCATCCTAGTCCATGGAAGATGCCAGATCTTCCTGTCTTTTGTATCATGACACAGATTTAGAGAGTAAAATAAAGCAAGAAGGGGTTGGTTACAGCCTTCTCACATCTGAGCTCCCTCCCACACTGGGTCTCTCTTGCTATATACATTCTTTCCATTACTCAGCCTCTCATAAAGTATGTAGTCCTCCTAGGAGGGCACATTGACCCTTTGTCTTACTACAGGAGGCAGATTCTTAAAGAAGAAGCAAAGCACCTTTCCTCCTCCAGCCTCAGAAAGTATTTCAGCTTTCCACTTCATGTTAGAAAGTTCTGAGGCATAATGACTCCATTTATGACCTCCAGCATGGCATTCTAACCCAATTCCTTTTTCCCTGGGATTTCAGCAGGTTTAAAAGTAACATTCTAGAGCTGCCAAGAGGATAGGAGAGCAGCAATCCTAACACTGAATCCAGGAGAGCAGCAATCCTAACACTGAGTCCCTTCTCCCAGAGGTTCATCAATGCTTCATTTTCCTTTGTGCATCTATGACTTTTTCTCTGTGTTACTGAAGCTGAAGGCAGTTTATAAGCCAGGTCATGCTATCATATCCACTTTAGAGAAAGGAAAGTGGAGGCAAATTCATAGCTCTCGTAAGAGGCAGACTATGTCTTTGATTTTTAAATAGCTATCTCTTTCATGCTGAGCTCATATGCAACATATGCCCATTGATTGATCAAAAGATTGTCTTTTAAAAAATGTGTTGACTTAACTCTTTTTCATACAGTATATTTTGATTAAATTCTTTTCCCTTCCCAAGCTGTTCCAAAGCCTCTCCACAGCTCCTTCCAAGTAACTTCATGTTCTTTATCTCTTTCAAAGAAACAAAACAAAAAACCAAAAATCAAAACAAATACCAAATAACAAAAACAAAATATATCACATACCTAAAACAAAATATGAAAATGAAAAGAACACTAAAACGGTGGACCCTATTTGGCTTGGCTAACTACTCCTGTGCATAGGGTCTGCCCTGAAGTATAGTTGATACACTCAGTGTCACTCAGCTGAAGAAAACTCCCAGTGCGTATCACTTACAAACAGCTTCCTGTTTGGGGGTGTGACTTTGAGTCCACTTCTGCCTTTCTATGCTAGGATTTTTGAACTTGTTGTAGGTCTTATGCATGCTGTCACCATCTCCATGGATCCATATGTGCCGCAGGGTCACTGTATCAGGAAGATGCTTTTTCTTTGGAGTTATCCCTACTCCTGCCTCTTAAAATATTTCTGTACTTCCTTCCACATAATCCCTGAGCCTTGAGGTTTGATAAAGATGTCTCATTTAAGGCTGAGTGCTTCAAACTCTCTCTGCATAGTCTAGGTATAGGTCTTTGTGTTAATTACCACCTTCTGAAAGAAGAAACTTCTCTGATGAGCGTTGACTGATCCTCTGTCAGATGTATAATTGATAAAGCTTGTCTTTTTTGATATAGTTTTATTATATAGCTCAAACTGTCTTTGAACTATGATCATCTTTCCTTAACCTCACACTGACTGAGATTACAGGCATGTGCCACAGTGTTCAACATCACTTTTTTAAATGTTAACAATTCCTTAGTCTGATTATAAACTATATTCACTTACATGATTGTGCGTGGCTCTGGAAGGTTAGCAGGGTCATTTTATAAAAGCTAAAGCTTACAGAGGTTGAGATTTTTTCCCCCAAGGGCTAAACACCTAATATCTTGGGATTCTGGATCGCAGGTGACAGACTGTTTGCAGCTTGTAGTTTATGACAGCCTGATGTAATAGCACAGGGATAGCCAGCTTCCCTCTCTCTCTCACAGTATCTGTTTTTGAATAGATGGGGAAAAGGGTTTAGCTGACTCGTGGCTATTCTACCATTGAGCACTCTTTGCGAACAGAGATGTTCCTGGTCAACATGCAGCATTTATGTCTTCAAATTAATAGTTGGGCAGGCAATTTCTTTGTTGTGGGGTTGTCTTATATATTGTAGGGTGTTGGGTGGCATCCTGGCCTCTGTCTACAAAAGAACAGTGGCATAGCTCTCCACCATGACAACCAACACTGCCTTCAGACATTGCCAAAGATTCCTGATTAAGGAGAAGGATATAGTCTCAGACTGAGAACTGTGATCCTATGGAGATTCATTTGTTTAATCAATTATTTTTTGAGACAATGTGTCATATAGCCAAGACTGGCCTCAAGCTTGTTATGTGTTTGAGCATGACATTGTCCTATTGATCCTTCTACCTACAACAACTACTTCTTCTTCTTCTTCCTCTTCCTCTTCCTCTTCCTCTTTCTTCCTCTTCCTCTTCCTCTTCCTCTTTCTTCCTCTTCCTCTTCCTCTTTCTTCCTCTTCCTCTTTCTTCCTCTTCCTCTTCCTCTTTCTTCCTCTTCCTCTTCCTCTTTCTTCCTCTTCCTCTTCCTCTTTCTTCCTCTTCCTCTTCCTCTTCCTCTTCCTCTTCCTCTTCCTCTTCCTCTTTCTTCCTCTTCCTCTTCCTCTTTCTTCCTCTTCCTCTTCCTCTTCCTCTTCCTCTTCCTCTTCCTCTTCCTCTTCCTCTTCCTCTTCCTCTTCCTCTTCCTCTTCCTCTTCCTCTTCCTCTTCCTCTTCCTCTTCTTCTTCTTCTTCTTCTTCTTCTTCTTCTTCTTCTTCTTCTTCTTCTTCTTCTTTTTCCAAGAAAGGGTTTCTCTGTGTAGTCCTGACTGTCCTGGAACTCACTCTGTAGACCAGGCTGGCTTCAAACTCAGAAATCTTCAAATTCTGCCTCCCAAGTACTTGGATTAAAGGCATTCACCACCATGCCTGGCCTACCTCCAACTACTAAGTGCTGGAATTACATGGACATGTCACCATCTCCAATTTATATGGTTATGGGGATTGAACTCAGGATCTTGTATATGCTAGATAAAGACTCTATTAATTGAATACTCCCACCCCAGCCTAAATGGTTGCATGTAAAGTCTCAAGCTCATTATCTTCAAGTAGAATAAGCTGTTCATCTTCTAGCTAACCTGTGTAAATAACAGGGGATTCCTAACTTAAGGAGATCCATAAAGGCTTCTGGTATACAGAATTATTAGACATTTGGTTTATGTGTATTGGGCCTAAAAGTTGTCTACTTGTCTGACATAGGTGGGGATATAGGCCAAGATGGTAGAATCTTTCATAATTTTGGGATTGCCCATGGCCTGGCTAGTTAGACTTCAAGGTTTCTCTTCAAGGCCTGGAGGCTGGGGGAAGACAGTTCTCTAGGAGCAGCAGCCAGAACAAAGGGGCCCTGAAATGAGTGGTGCTGGACAGTGCTGTCTGAAGTCCATGTGGGTAGGAAGGCCCGAGGTTTCAGTGACAGTGAGACAGGACACATGTTAGTAGCATGAGTTCAATGGAGAAAGAGCCATGGGGAAAACCAGGCCATGAGTCTGATCTCTAGTAGAATAAGGAGATTGGTTCAAGGTACAGGTGACTTGGAGCAACCAAATCCAGCAACTCAGGCAAGAGGGGTATTGGGCTTGCCAGAAACAATGGACAGATTTTTCCATGATAGATGCATACAAAGAACTCTTCCCCAGTTCCCATATTTCTCTCATTATTCCTTACTGTGTATTTAAAAGATAAATAGCTTCAAGGGTACTGTATACATCTTCTGTGTTCTTCTTTTATCTCTCTCACATTCCTCCTCATGATATCACACATGGGCTGAGTAGGAGTCTGGGAAAAAAAGAACCGTCCCAGTAGACTGGAACCCTATTGGTAAGGAGTGGGCACAACACAACTGAGCTGTGGGAAGCAGGGCAATTGAAAACACATCAACCTGCTGTGAAATGTTGGGTGAATCCAAAAGTCTAGAGCATAAGATTCTCCATCTGAGACATGGAGACCATGGTCCCTACTTCCTTGGTAGCTGTAAAGACCACTTAAGATGGTATTTTGAGAACTCCTGTGGCACTGGAGAAGACTAGACATTTACTTATATCCATCCTCTTGACTCTTACTGTATTTATTTATAGCAAATAGATCAGCTGTTTGACGTGGGCCAGAATTACAGTAAAATTCTGAGGCTTAGTCAAAGTTGAAGAATAACAACAATTCTAACACAAACATCGATGACTAACTGGGCATTTTTGGCACAGTTTTGCTAATCTGAGCTCTGCATATGATATACAGTTTGGTTCTTAGGGAAGAGAAGTCCTGCTATATAGGTATTATAAATTTTACTCTGCAAAGATGGCAACCAAGGAACACATAGGTGAATAAAGTGATCCAGCTCACACTGTTTATTGTTGGGAGAACTATAACACAAGGCCAGGTCTGTAAGCCTCAAACATCTGTAACCAAGTCTGTAAAACTCAAACATCTGTAACCTCAGGATCTGGGTACTCTTAATGGTCCAGTCATTTCAAGGAAATACACTTTCCCACAGAAGAGAAGATGGTTCCTAGTAGCCCAGGGGCCCTGGATACTTACATATAACCCTTAAACTTGCTGAGATGGTTGTTGGGCTTTTCACACACGATGGTACTGTGGAAGTGCTCTGGTTGGAACTGCACCTCCTGGGAAAGAGAAGAAGACCCATGAGGCAGTTGCATCAAAGGGATCTAGCCTGCATAGGCTCCCAAAGAAAGATAATTACTGCTCTCGGCATCACACATGCGGCCACTGTCCTTTGTCACACCATGATGCTTGAAGCATGCCAGGTTAAAGATACCTCCTCATTAAGAAGAGGGAAGTCAATAAGAACACGGAATTGGGTATAGATTAAAGGCAGGTGGGTACAGCACAAATCGGCCTTGCACAGCTCTCCTCTAACCCACAGGCTCATGCAGTCTTGCTCCCTCCCTCTTCCATGAGGTTCCCTGAGCACTGATAACATGAACATTCAGCTAAAATAGCTGTAGATTCCTATCTAGGGCCTATGGTCGCCATAGTCCTAGGCTTTTCACAAGGTTTACAATACCAGGTTTAAAATCCCTCCCATGGGAGGCTTGTATAGATGACCCACCCATAGCTATTCAGCTCTGCCGTTACTGTGTTGCTTTGACCTCATGAGTTTCCTCATTGACCATCACCCATTATAAGAAGAAACTTCCCTGACCACAGTTGAGGATAGCACCAATCTATGAATATAAAAAATGTTTAGAATTGTAAGGAGTAAATGAATTTCTGAACGAATGTGTGTTGTTAACATGGGCACAGCCATGTAAGAGATCCATGCTTAGGCACAGGGAAGTAGCTAAATCTGCCTCTGGTGAGGGTGAATGTTGATAGTGTATGGAGAAAATCTTCACATAAGCCCCCTTCCCATGTTTATGGTTTAAAGACTGGTGCCCTATAGAGACCCCTCACACCAAGCTTAGCTAAACCTCCCTCCTTGTTCAGCTTTGTACAATAATGCTACCTCCTTGCTAATATGGTTATAATAGCTCTGCCTCCTTGTTTAACTCTAGGCAGTTAATTTTACCTACTTCCTTGTTCAGTTGTTCATGATAAACACACTGAGCTTCCAGGGTGCTGCACCTTCCCCATCTCAGAGCCCAGATAACTTGATCCCAGCTTTACTGTACATGTCTCTGTCATGTCTTCATTTCCTTGTTAGCCATAGGCTGGGTTTTGGGACTCAAGCTGTGTAAGGACATGGCATATAATGCAGTTTGGTAGCATGATCATCCAGCAAAAAATAACTGTAGACTCTTGTCTAAGGCCTATGATAGCCATAGCCCTAGGTTTTTGACAAATTTTACAATACCAGCCTTAAAATCCCTCCCTCTCGTGGAGCAGGCCATGCACATGCGGGCAGCACTAATCGGATTCAGGGGTTATTAATAACAGTAAATAAAGATATGATGTTGGGAGGGAGATTGGGTTGAAGACACTGGGGAGGACTTGGAGAGAGGTAGTCATGGGTAGATATGATTAATATTCATGGTATAAGTGTATGACACTGTCAAAGAATAAAAAAATACAAAAAAGCAACATGTGGTACTGATGTTTCTCTGGCATCTCTGCGTTTGTGTGTAGTATAGAGCTGCCCAATGATGGACAATCTAAGTCTGCTTTGCCATTATGGAAGCCACCAGTGTGGCCACTGAGCATGTGAAATATGCTGGTTTGACCTAGATTTATTTTTTAAATGTAATGGAATTTAAACTAAACTTAAATATTTATATGTGACTAGTGGCTATCATACTGGATGACACAGAAATATATGGGGGAAAGGAAGGGCTTTTCATGGTATTGGTAATAATTCCTGCTCTCAGAACACTGAGGCAGAAGAGTCACAAGTTCAATGCTAAGTTGGCTACTTAGCAAGCCAGTGTCTTAATACCAACAGCAGTAAAATAAGGGGTGATGGGCACACTAACTGCATGCTGCTCTATTATACATGCTGTATGTATAGTACACTTCCAGGACTTAGAAATAACTACATACATATGCATGTATTCATATACAGTTTTACATTTCAAAAATGAGTTCATGGTCTTGTGTCTGGAATAGTCCTTCAAACAACATGCATACATGTGATGTATATGTATGTTGCAAGTGTAGGTTAGAAGTGAATATCTCACACCTTCCTTAATGTTTGATACCTTATTTATTTTGAGTCAGTGTGTGTGTCTTACTGAATCACTGATGAGACTAGTCCAGCTGGCCCACATGATCTAGCTCTTCTCAGCCCACTCTGCCTAGCACCTAGATGACAGGCAGACACTGCTATGCCCAACTTTTCACATAGGTGCTGGGATTTCAAGTCAGGTCCTCATGTACTTATAGCAAGCATTTACTTACTGAGCCCTCTTTCCCAGCCTGCCTTGAACAGTTTGAATGTCAATTTAAATATTTTTATGAACACCTGAAATAGAATATCTATAATGTATATATATATATATATATAATTTCTTTTAGTTCTTTTCTGATAGAATATTTGTATAATTGGTTTTGACTATAGAAACTCTCCTTGAAGTTGTTTCAGATATAGTATAATAGGAGTAAAATCAGCTAGAGATGGTGAGATATTGCTTTCCAACTCTAGTGCTCAGCAAAGCATTTAACACTTGAGCCTTGGTTTCTTTATCTGTAGAATGTAGCTAATATCACCAGCCCTGCCTATCCCATTGGTGCCTTAGAAAATAGAATCTATTCAGAAGAATTCTGCAATGCATATCATTCTATCCAAACAGAAGGCAGCAATGCTGAAGACCATAATGGGCATGGTTCCTGGGTATAGTTTTGAACATATGAGCGAGTAAATTTGTCATTCAGGGTTGTAAGCTACAGCTGTTCAAAGGGGCAATTTGATTAGAAGAAATGATAGCATTTCCTGTCTTTGTGTAAATATACTGTCCATTACACCCATGGGGGTGCCAACATAAATAAACTCTCTACTCACTTGAAATAAATTGCCCATCCAGGAGTTTCTAAAAATATGGCTCTTGTCCCTCCAGGTATTGATTCTTTCAGGGACAAACAGTGAGTCCGGAGATGATGACAAATCATGCTGTAATTTGTGGGCTGCTTTTGCACTTTTGATTAAGCCATGCGCTTTGGTCCTGACCCATACCACTCAGATCACTGCTGGGTTTCAGAAAGGAGTGGCAGCTAATAATCCTGCAGCAGCTCAGAGTCCCTGTTGCCCCTGAATCACGCCCTGTGGGGCTCCGGCCAAGGTCATGGTGAAGGTCGACTCTCTTGCCCTGTTCTTGCTCAGAGCAAACCTGCTGTGTCTTTTCTCTGACTCCTTCTTTCCAGGCACTGCCCATGGCTCTTCTGTCTTCATCTTGTGGAGGGCTGGTTTTTCCCTCTCTCGCTACCTTGGTTTCTTCTTGCACTCTCCAAAATAGATGCAGAAGACACAAGAGCCCTGCTTTTGCAAATGTTTATTATTATTTTTAAAGTATGTGTATGTGATACATACATGTGAGTGAAGATACCCTTAAGATATAAAAAAAAGAAAAGTGTTCTATCCCCTAGAGCTGGAGTTACATTCAGCTGTGATCATTCTGTTGTAGTTATGGAAACCAAACTTAAGTCCTCTGCAAGAGCGGTACACACTCTTTTAACCACTGAACTATCTTTCAAACCCCCAATACTGTGTCCTCTAAACATGACGACGTGGCCCTACTTCCCGTAAGGACAAGATGTGGTTCCTCCAGGGAAGCTTTTGTGACTGCCAAAGGATGTATGTAATTACCAGGCCATCTAACATCAACCAGGCTCAGCAAACTTTGATTCTCCTCCCAGGTAGGGCAGGGCTCATCTCACCACCCTCCAGATTATTCTATTTCATGGATAAACTTAATCTAAGCAGATTCTTGTTTTTAATTGTTCCCCCCTTCCCCCATAAGCTGCTGCTCTTTGACGAGAGTCCCACTGACTGCAACCAAAGCACAGGGAGAGATAACCCTCTTTCAGAGGAGGGTATATGTCTCTGCAGGGCTTTAGGGAAGGCCAGACTATTTTTCCCTGTGTCAGGCACATGCTAATAAGATCCCAATGTAAATTTAGGACGTGTGGGCAAGTGTATAGTTGAGAATAAACGGAACATCATCTCATAGTTGGCATGTAACAGATTTGCCTATGGGAAAATCTGTGGGGCATTTCTTGATTGATTTGGAAGGGCCCACAGTGGGTAGTGGCATCCCTGGGCTGGTGGTCCTAGGATATATAAGAAAGTAAAGCTAGCAAACCAGGAGGAGTAAGCTAGTGAACAGTACCCCTCCATAATCTCTCCTTCTATTCCTGCCTTGAGTTCTTGTCCTGACTTCCCTTTATCATGAATAAGCTGTAAAATGAAATAAACTCTTTTTGAACCCCAACGGCTTTTGGTCATGTCTTGACTATGGCAAGAATGCAAACTAGAACAGCTGACTCATAAAAACTGTCTTCAAAGTTGAGGTCTCATGCATTCATTCTTTTCTCTTTCATGATTTTGAGTATTTATTGGATATCAGGACATGGATCTTGGGGAAAGGGAAAGAGATTCAGAGAGGAGGAAGTGGGTATTGACACAACAATTACTATAGCGATAAACAACACCCAGTTCCCAGTCTTGCTCAGGTGTGTCCATTTGGTACCTTTGAAAGCAAAACAAAGTGGTCCAAAAGTCAGGGTGTCATAACTTCCCAGGCTGTGTTGTCTTACTTTTTGCTGACCTTTATCTCAGATACAGCAAGCTGGCCACTGTCAAGGCCACCAGGAAATGCAATCTAAAGCAATCTGGCTGGAGCATATTGTAACAGTGAGAACAGGTTAGGACAGGAAACCCCTTACGTGTTCTTCCAGTTTTACTTTTTTAAGTTTACTTACCATCATGTTATTTTCACAATGGATTATCAAGTCATTCAATTAAACTGGTTAACAAGTCCCTGCTTCACTTTTTGATATTTTAGTAGACCACTGCTCCATGTTTCCTTATCTCCTCTTCCATATTCTTTGCAAAACAAGCTCCTGTAGCCCCTTCATCCCTTGCTCACATCTTGACGTAAGTCAAGGCATCCTGCCTCTTATGCTGTCCCACTGTGGGACTGTGAGCTGAGTGCAATGACTCCAGGAAGGAAAATCACACAAGACCGTTAACTTATTATTCCTTTCAGTCCTTCACTGTCATCTTGGATTCCTAGTTGTGGTTTCTAAGTCCAAATCCTCAAGCTTTCTTTTCAACCACCGAGCCTTATTATATGTTCTTCCTTCCCTTCCTTTTCCTACCGCATTCTTATTACAATTCTCTTTTGTTCCAATTATCTAGAACCATCTCACAGAATTCTGTTACTTGTGAAGAAAAGAACACAATTCCCTGTAGTGGTCACTCCACTCCATGGCCACACAGCACACTTTCTTTCGTAACATAGATGTAGTGTTACTTTACAAATTTTGTGAGAATTTTATTTTTAATTATTTGTGCTCCAATCATTTATATTTTAAATGTTTACATTTGTTCTATGACCATTTTGTACACGTTTAATAATCCTGCTTATTGTTTCCTCTGCCCCTCATTTTACCTCACTCTCACCAGTGTGGCCCGCCTGACCTTCCTATACTCACACCCTTTTGTTTAGAGACTCCTGTTTTTAATCAAGACTGGTAGATGATTAATTCCCACAAAAGGTCACCAATTCCACAGTAGTTTTGCTAAATCTGTATTTTTCTTTGTTAATGAACACTGAAAGCATTACTACTTGTTTTGGAGTCACACAAGGTATAAAGCAGTGGTTCTCAAACTGTGGGTTGTGACCCCTTTGGGGGTTAACTGATGGGGGGGGGTCATTTATATCAGAATTCTTCCATATCAGATAGTTACATTATGATTCATAACAGTAGCAAAGTTACAGTTATGAAGTAGCAACAGAAATGTTTTTATGGTTGGAGGTTACCAAAACACGAGGAACTGTGTTAAAGGGTTGTAGCATTAGGAAGGTTGAGAAACACAGCTATAAAGTAACAGTGACTCACAGTCATATGGTCTTAGAGTACAGGATTCATGTTTCAAATCATTTTGAAACCCCTGTCAATCTAGAAATTCTGTGCTCATTGAAGGAAAGGAAACAGCCGGCCTTTCCTCTAACACAGAACACATGTATTCATCCAGATTTTACTAGGAGCCGAGGATGTCTGTTAAAGAGAAGAGTGGAGTCAGTTATCACTACGCTTGCTTACTGCTGAGTCCATTTTCTCATGGTGCTCAGGAGAGGGGGCCACCATGAAGATTCCTGGACCTGGATTAGCCCAACAAAGCAAGGGTAGGGATACCTCTCCTAATCTGATCAATGGGCCATGCCATAAAGGAGTTAAAAGGCTGGCAGAACACCATGCCAACTAAAAAAGCAGTGAGGAGGAATACTGTAGAATTGGGGAATTCCTCTTCACTCACTCTTTTAAAGAAAAAAAAAGTGTTTCACTAGGGTATCTAAATCGTGATAGCAAATGTTCACCATACATCATCTGCTGGGATAAATCATTGTTTCCTTCCTGGAATGCAAATGAAGGAAGCCCTAATTTCTGCAAACCCTATCTGAAACTACTAACAATTACTGGCACTTGGCAAACTTTCTAGTTCCTGGTTGGTGATTGTCCTTTTCAAGATAACCACTGGGTGTGATGAGTAATCCCTTCCATCTGTCTCTGGAGGAGGGGCTAGTCTACATTCCCAGTCATCTGGACAGTCTTCCTGCCACAGCTACTGGCATACAAGAACATGGCTTGGGCTGGAAGGCCATCTGAACGGGACCTTAATGCTTCCTTGTAGGTTGAGTTTCCTTTTTCCAAGTAGATGGATATTATGGTTTTTTTGTTTTGTTTTGTTTTTTGTTTTAATTCAAGACTAATAAATCTTAAGGTCTTGCTGTGACATATTCCTTATAATGTCTGGGTTTGACATTCCAACAAAATATCAGAAAAAGAATGATTTTGTCCCCGGATCATTTCCAAAAGAAATATTAGTAGAGTTGTTTACCAAGGACTGTGTCATGCAGTCATTAATTTCTGATTAGAACTCATTGGCTTAGTCTATTCCCTGGCCTGTGTTTATTTTGTCTTCGACCCCAGGAATATGTCATTGCATTACTTCACAGAGAAGGCCTGTCATCTACACTCAGTGAAAAAATAAATAAGTGACATGAGGCATAAACTCTGGACAACTGCCATAGGAGGGGCAGTGATGTCTTAAGGGAGTATTCACTGTAAAGACAAACCTTCTCTGTATAAAACTGTCTTGTTAGAGATAACAAAAACACGGGAAAACAATGGGAAAACCCAATGTTTTTGGCAAAAGAGGCCGTAAAAAGCAGAGTATAAATTTCAACTCGAGAAGCTATATTGAGCTGTTCACAGAAGATACAATCATAACGTGTCACCTCTGCCAATAAATAATGGCAATGAAAATCCAAGCCAGGCATTAACAACTAGACATTCTATAGCATTGGATGAGAAAGTGAATTGATTAACTGGAAGATGGGGTGAAGAAGAATGAGAAGTAGCAACATCTACAGAAGCCCAGAGAAGAGTAAGAACCTGCTATTCGATCCACAATATTGGGAAGGCAGAGGAACTAAGACAGGAAGCAGGTTTCGGGGAAGAAAGACTAGCATGGGGGAAGGGATATAGGAGAGAGTTAGAGGACATCCAGACCCTGCCCTATATAGTATACAACCATGGTCATATGTAATGTAGGATTTTACAGTCTGAGTCTGTAATGGATATCCATTGCTTTGTTGCTCAAAACCCTTTTTCTCCACAGATCAGTCCTCCTTATGACTTTCAGACGGAGGATGCAGTTCAGAGAACCCTGACACTCTGGCCATAGTTAATTGGTCCAGGAATGGGTATATGATACCTAACCTGGGACAATCAGTCTCTTTCCCTGGGATGCTTTCCTGACATACGTATCAAAAAGACTGATTACTCCTCTCTAGGAATTAAATGGGAGCTGGGCCCAAAGTGGAGCTTATCCTGATGGATTCTCACTTCCTGGCACCACAAGGCCTAAGGCGCACTCACCTTGTATTTTTCCAACAATTTTCATTTTGGGCAAGGTATTTTTAGTCAGCATTTTGCCATATGCAACCAAGGTATTGTGTGTGTGTGTGTTTGTATGCATATGTGTGTTTTGTCTTGTACAGGGCAGAAGTTGGGACAGCTGTCTTTCATTTCTCTTCACAAAATGATTTGAGTCACTGTCCTTTACTAAAGCTAGAGCTTATTGATTAGATTAGATTGGGTGATCAAGCATGCTGAGGGAGGAATGCTCCTGTCTCTACCTTGATGATGCTAGGATTATAGGCTCACATCCCCTTCGTAGTTTTAACACAGGTGCTGGAGATCCAACGTACATCCCCAGGGATGGTTGTGTAACATTTACTTGCCTGAGCCATCCTGCAACTAAGATTTTTGATTAATCCACATGTTAGATAGGTATGGTTATCATTTGAGACAAGAAATATTTTTCATATTGAGTTTAAATACACACAATTTTTCTTACTGGTTAAGGTTGTGTAGGCCAACATTTAAATCTAAATATATTATCCTAAGCTATGGAGATGGTAGAATGGAGAAAGTCTGAAATCTTTATGCTATCATCCATTAAGACCTTAGTGTGATTCCATCTTTCACATAACCTGGAAGAGTGGATCCTGAATGGATATAAATGGTAAAGCATTTTTAAATAGTTGTGTGCAAATAATGTTAACACTGGGAAGAGTGCATCCAATGTTAATACTGTGCATGTGTGTCTGTATGGACATATACAATTGTGTCTGTGTGTATGGATCTATACGGTCACATGAATAGCTATCTGTCTACATGCATTTGTGTGTGTATTATGCATACATGCCTGTTGTGTCTCTGTGTTTGACTATCTCTTTTTCTGTGTATATATGTACATGTATATCTTGATACATATGTTTGTGTCATATATGCATATCTATCTATTATTTATTTATTTTAGTGTGCATGTGTGTATTTGTGTGCCTCTACCTCAGGAAAAAAAATCTATAGGAAACTATAGGAGATAACCTGTTAGAAAAGAGTCCAGAAATTCATATAAGTCAAAGGTAAAATTAATTGATTCTCACTGGGTTGTTCTGTCACTAAATTATCATTATTGCTGCAAGTAATTAAAACGTATATAGCTTGGGTATTTTCATGTACAGAAAAGTTATAATCAATTAAGAAATACAAAGTATAAATAAAAGGACATAGAATTAGTTTAGCATTGGGGAAAGCAGTCTTGTGTATAAAAATTGAGTTTTAATTCAGACTAAACACGATATTAACTAGTTAAGCTTTACTAAAATCCAGCATCTCTCAAATTGGTTTTTTTTTTCTTTTCTAGAATGTTCCCAACAGTTTGTTTTTCTAGAAGAGAATGTTTCTGTGACATCTAGTTGAAGGAGATTGATCAATGCACTGGGTAAGGACTATGTCTGAAGTAGCAGGAAGATCTACATGTAGTGTGTGGGTGAGATTCAGTTAAAATTTTGAGTTCTGAATTTAAGTTTTTTTCTACTTGAATGCACAGGAATAATGATCACAGAAAGCAGTGAGCACCTTCAGCATGCACTGATAGTCCTCACTGAATGCCAGTTCATATGGAGAGGAACCAAATCTACCAGAGACTAGTGAAGTTGAGTCAGGAGACACCCATGACACTTCTTTTGAAGTACTTATCACTGGTTAAAGAGGACAATCAGTAAAGACAGCAACTGCACAGATTTGACATATATCATTTCTGTTTAAATCTTTGAGTTTTCATTAACACTAAAGCAGAAAAACTTAAAGTCATTAGACATATTTGGAAGATGCTGGAGAAAAGTTCTTTTGAAAACCGGTAAGTCAATGAAAATGATCATATCTTCTGCATTTCCTGGACAGAAGACATCTCAGCAAAGCCAAATGCTCCATGAAAGAAATTAAATTAGGATATAGTCATTTTGAAAACTCCATTGAATTTATAGATTGAAGCAATCATCACCAATGACTCTCAACAGGGCAGAAGAGACAACATGTTCCATGGGATGCTCATACACTATGTGTGGTGGTTTGTGTGTTGAAACACTTGGTCCCCAGCTGGATGTTTGGGAGGCTATAGGAGTAGAGCCTTGCTACAGGAAGTATATCACTGTGGGAGGGCATTGAAAGCTCATAGCCTTGCACCACTTCCCATTTTACCTCTGCTTCCTGTGTGTGGATGAAAATGTGGTGAACTAGTTTCTTGCTTTTGTCCCCCACCATGCCTCCTTGCCATGATGGACTCTACCTCAAACTGTAAGTCAAAATAAAATTCTTCCTCCAGTTGCTTTTGCTCACTATTTTAACATAGCAACAGAAAAGTAACTAATACACGACGTTACCTATGACCCCTCTGTTTTTACACACACATTCACACACTCACACAACCCTCTCTCTGTGTATCTCTGTGTCTTTCTGTCTCTTTCTCTCTGTCTCTCTGTCTCTCTGTCTCTCTGTCTCTCTGTCTCTCTGTCTCTCTCTCTCTCTCTCTCTCTCTCTCTCTCTCTCTCTCACACACACACACACACACACACACAGAGGGAGAGAGGGGGAGAGAGCAAGAGACCATTGAAGAGTGATTCATGTGCTGGATCCAATGATAAATCTATAGAAATAGACTAGAAAGGGGGAACATAGTAAACGATACCACAGGTACACAATAAAATCAGAAAAATCAAGGTTATAGGGAATTTTGTACAATAAACAAATTGGTTTGTTAAACAACTTGATACCAACTATGCAAAGGAAGAAGAGAGATAAACAAGAAATATAAGGTAAAAGAAATATAAGCTCTTAACCTGGCTCAAACACTCTGGGAAACCAGTCAATACCACTGACTTGAAAGTTAATGTCAAAGAATTATTGCGGTTTTACTGGCATAATAATGGTGTACTTAAAGACCTTATTATTCAGAGATACATGCTAGATATTTGCAGGGGAAATGCTAAAATGCTGATAATTAAAAACACCTTCCAGGGCTAATGAGGGAGGGGAAAGAGATGAGCAGATTTAATTATGTATGTGTTGCTTGTTTAAATTGGCCAATGGGTACATGAACACATATCAAATTATTCTCTAGATCTTATATATACTATAAAAATCAGAATTGAAAACCTCACTGAGTTTAATGCTAGTTTGGTCCACCACAGCAGGGTAATAGAGTACCACAGAAGTGTTTATCACAAGACAGAATATCCATTGTATACAGCACGAGCTCGATTTAAGTTACCCATTGATATCATATAGAATTATATATTATTATATACATCATATATTAAGTGAGCCACACAATGTAACCACTATTCAACAGTGATAAACTAGAAAGCACTAAATATTCTTGATAGAAAATTTGAACAACCCATCATAGGCAGGACTCAATACCAGATTCCATTTCTACTAGGGAAGCAAATTTTCCCTGGTTCTCAGGGCAGGCAATGCTGAGAGGGCTGGCAACCATGCTGAGGTTTTGAGTTGGTGGTTCTTTTATTCTTACTGGACCACAACTCATTTGTAGGCAAATGTTCATGTTTCTAAAAATGCTAAAAGCAGTAGTTCTACTGCAGAAAATGACTATTTCTAACTGAGCAAATGCTTTCAAGCGGTAACTATTGGCAAGGAGGAAGCCATAATAGTTAAAAGAGATACTCAACAAGGAGTTGAAAATGGAATTATTAATCAGTGATGCTGTAGGACAGTGCCTTTCAAGTTCAATATGCACTCGAACCGCCTGGGACTCTTGTTAAAATCACTGTGATTCTCCATTGCTGAGTAGCTCTTAGATGATGCTGAAATGGCTCAGCAACTTTTGGGCTTAGCCTAGCACATTCCTGATATGGGGAAATGGTTGGATACATGCTTTGGTAGACTTAAGTTTCAATCTTTTAGATGTCAGACAACCAAGAACATGCTTGATCTAGAGTGCTGATTTCGAAAATCCATTTCTGATTCTTTCGCTTTAGTGACTTTTGCATTTACTAAAATAAGAGGCACAGGTATTCAGTTTTAGAGGCTTCAAGATTCAGAATGCCACAAATAAGAAAAGCAAACAAATTAACTCTCTGGTCAAACCTTTTGGATGCTGGGCAGAACTTAACATAGTGGTAAGGTTGGACTGTTTGTTTCCAACTCTTCCCTGACAATGTGATATGGGACTAATTATTTCAAAAATAGGTCAATGATTTTGTGAATCCAAAAATGACTCCTCCCAAGAAAGATTCTAGCTGAAAAAGTAATGATTTTGGTCTAATTTTAGCTCTAGGAAAAGGATTTAAGCAACAATTCTGGTCCCCGAAGCATCCTAGAAAGCAGACACTTATCAGTGGCCACTGATGTTTATAATTGTACTTGAATTCCACTCGTGGAAAGAGAAGAAGAAACTACTTGAGCCAGGGGAATTGTCACTTTCACCTGTCATGATTATGTCTGTATCAAATCCAGGAAAATGTCCCCTTCTCTAAAGTTTTATAGGAATGTAAATGAGTACTTGTTTTAAAAAATGTTCTCAGGCACCTTAATATATTGTACATTGAACCCTTCATGAAGATATCTATGGGGTTCTAGCTTATTAGTTTGACTTGACCATGAACCATAATTTTCAAGAGCTAGGGACTGTGTTGGGTTTATTCTGCTTTGGGAAATGCTTGTCCAAAGAAGCCAACTTCAATTTCTCACCATTTCTGAGTAATGTAAATAAGATTTGAGGTAGGGACTTCTAGCAATGTCTGAGGTTTGTAAAAGTCCTTTGGGAAGAATGAGGGTCTCATAGAAAATAGAAATGTAGAGAAAAAAAAAAACAAGTTAACAAAAAGCCATTGAAACTCATTATTCAAGACTGTTAAGTTTCTACAGAAATCAAATCATATTAGGAGGTGTTTACAACTTCTGAGACAATAGTGAGATCTGTCTTTACTGTTCCCCAGAATTTTCATCTCTCAGAAGAGGTTAGCAATGCCTACCTTACAGGGTGAGGTATGGACCCAAAAGATGATGTGTTCAGAAGGGTGGCCATGTAGTAAAAGGAACCTGGAGGGATGGCAATTTACTGCTTGTTCTTATTATGATGAGTTTGTTTGTTTTTTCCACCAGAATGGTACCTTTCCGTTGTTTCAGTTTTCAAGACGTTGTCAGTGAGTTTATGTCAAGAATATGTGGGGGAACATTTTCAAGGTATTCCTACTTAGGGCATTGTTGCACTGTGGCATGGGAAAGGGTAGGGGTGTTTGGGAAAGCTCCCGAGGGACAGTGATGGTGCATTCTGAGTGCTCACTGTGTATCTGCAGCAAGTCTTTAAGTAGTGATCCCATCCTTCCAAAATGTCAGTTATGGGATCTGTTCCTTGGAATAAAAGATTTCTGTGCTGAAATATTTAGGAAGCTACACATTCCTTCGTCTCCTTAGGGCTTATTAAAGGATCAGAGAAGTCCTACAGGATACAGAATTTAAAACATGTTTACTATTATCTTTGGTCTTATTTTTCTGCGCAGTGTTCTCCTCCCTTGCAACTCTCATCTATATCTTTGTTCAATACACTGGGGGAAACTCTGTGGTACCGCATTAGCTAATAGTGAATTCTGTGCATATCCTGAAACCTTAGGCATTAAAGATAATAGGAAGAAACAGGGAGCCGGGAGCAGCCAAGACACCCTCTGTCCAGAGAGTGGGCTGGGATTCAATCCTTTAATCCTGCTGCTTTGTTCTTCCAGCAACCTGCTACTTAATTCTGGAAAGACTCTGTAAATGATAAATAAGTGCCTTTCCTATGCACCTCGCTGTAAATGCAAGGTAACAGCTTAAAGGGCCAGGCATGTGAGCTACCATAGACTTGAAGAACAGACGTGGTTTTGAATTCTGGCTCCAACTCTACAGCCTCAGTGACTGTGGGTGAGAGACATGACTTCTCTATGGCCTAGGTTACACATTTGTAAGATGAGAATGGTAATGCTGTCCATCTGTTGGGCTGTTGTGGATAAGTCAATCATACAAAGCTCTTAGCATGGACTCAAGCTAATTATTGTTATTAGTGAATCATAGACACTCTTGAGCAGAGGAAAATCAGGATAAGGACAAAGAGCTCTAGAAGCCCACTCAGTAAGCCTCCTTTTCACAAATGGATGTACATTTTTAAGAAATGCCAAGTACCCCGCGAGAATTCGGAGTGAGAATTTGAAATGTTTATTGAATTGAATTGTCATGGTGCTGGAGTATGAGGAGTCTTTCACCTAACTTCCCTTTAGTTAAACCCCAAAGAATCTGATTGATAGACAAGAAACAGTCTGGAGCTTCGGCAAAAGGAAGAAGAAAAGTCAGTGGCTGAAATGCAATAGCTTTGAAACGAGAGAGGAAATAAGATTCAAAACTAAGTGAGAATGAAGTCAGAGGGGTTAAAACGGAGATGGCTATGCAAACAGAGCTTTATCATTTCCAGGACTTAAATGAAAAGGAATAGAAATAAAACCAAGTCTAAGAGATCCTCACCTGACTTCAGGCTAAGGTGTCAGATTCACCTGTGTGCATGTAGTGGGTGTGTAGAATGTGTAAACTTTACTGTAAGTATCAGTTAAAAAGGTTTCTCAGCAAGGAAGTAGGTTCCAGGGCCCCAAGTCCAGATCTAGATTACTCCTGCCTGCCTTGAAGGACTTTGTGACCGTACACCAGACTTTTGTCTTCCTCTTTATAGACAGTAAAGTGACTCAGTGAATGGGGGAGGGACAAGCCAAGGAACAGAACACTCCGAGGCCCAGCCAGATCAGTGGGGCTTGGAGACCAAGAGCTCAGTGAGTGATGCTGTGATGGTGTGGTGAAGGCGTGTTCCTGTTCTGATGGCCACAGAGACCACTTATTGTGTCTGCAGCAGGCACCAAGCTCTTATTTTGCTCCTATTTCCTTATTTCCATTCATTCTCACACAAAGCTATGGGGTTTCTGTAAACCTTCCTGCCCACAAGTGGAGAGGAAGGAGCAGACTTATGACGGCTGTCAATCACATAGGAAGCATTTGAGACACGCCCATCAGGTACTGTGGAGGAGGCAGGCTGAGTCAGAGTATACTGTTTCATTTTGAGAAGTGATACAGACCACAGAACCACAGCTCATGAGACCCTCGGGGGAGTAAAGCATTTGCTTCCTTTCTCTCAAGTCCCCTGACTCATTTAATTCCTCCATAGCCTAAAGCTGGCAGAATTTAAAAAAAGAAAAAAAGGACAGAAACCTTTCTTTAGAGAGAGGTTGGAAATCAAGCTATATAAAGAGAATTGTAATTGAAAACCAGAATATCACACCCAATTAGCCAACACAAACTGCTTATGAAAATCATTGATATTAATAGCACCCTACTTACTAGTCTCTCTCAGTGTTCTGTCCCTGCTAAGCAATCAGGTCTATACCATTTCGTCTTTAGAGTTACTCCAAGGGAAAGGTATTATTTTGCCTTTTTTTCATGATAAAGGAGCTAAAGTATGGGAGAGTGATAACTTCTGTAAAACGCAGCTTATCCATGTCAGAACGTAGTAGTTAAGTCCAGTTTTGTCAAAACCTAGTTTCAGAACTGGTCACCACCAAACTCTCTGTGTTTCCTCTACCATCCCACACTGCTGGTTAAGTGTGAGGAATTAACAAAGCTATCAACAATGGCTGACCTAGGAGAGGCTTAGGGCTGTCAATGAGGTAGGTTCCCAAAAGGGAAAAGTGGGAACTGGGACACAGCTCAGTTGGCTAAGTGCTTGACGTGAAAGCATGAGGAGTTGTTTGATTCTCAGAACCATCTTTAAAAAGTTCAACATGGTATGTGCTTGTAATCCCAGTGCTGGAGAGCTGGAGTCAGGTGGGTCCCTGGAGCTCTCCAGCTAGCCAGCATAGCCTATACAGTAAGCTAGCCAGCATAGCCTATACAGTAAGCTAGCCAGCATAGCCTATACAGTAAGCTAGCCAGCATAGCCTATACAGTAAGCTAGCCAGCATAGCCTATACAGTAAGCTAGCCAGCATAGCCTATACAGTAAGCTAGCCAGCATAGCCTATACAGTAAGCTAGCCAGCATAGCCTATACAGTAAGCTAGCCAGCATAGCCTATACAGTAAGCTAGCCAGCATAGTCTATACAGTAAGCTAGCCAGCATAGCCTATACAGTAAGCTAGCCAGCATAGCCTATACATTAAGCTCCACATACATGAGACCCTGTTTCAGTAAATAGGTGGAAGGTTTCTGAGGACACATGATATCAAATGCTTATGCAAACAGGCATTTGTATATATTCATATTGGAACACACACACACACACACACACACACACACACACACACACACCAGGAAGAATGGGGAATAACAACTACTACTTTGCTGTAGTTACGGAAGACCCAAAGGAAGATATGTGCTCAGATCTGATCTGGGCAGGGTTGGCTGAGAACAGAGGTTGGTTGCATTCTTAGCCAAGCAGTTGTAGGACTTAGTTTTCAATACAAAGTAGGTTTTCCTGGAGTACAGTTAGTCATCACTTATGAACTCAGTCCTTCAGCAGAATACAGACATTTTTTTTTTTTAGTCTCAGTTTCTTCATCTGTGATATGGGCATGATAGCTACCCAGAAGGTTGCTGGGAGGGCTGAATTTCTAAAGAGGCATCTGCTTCTCTTTCTTCCTGCCAGTGTAGGTCCAGCATTCCAAGAGACACACTTGCTTCTTGCCTCTGATCTCCCAATGGAAGGATACATAGAAGCACTTACCGGCTGTGAGAAGCCCTTCACGACACGCCTCTGCTTGAGGTTGGTCTCTCCATCCAAGTTGGCAGTTTCCAGATGGCAGACCCCACTGGGGTCTGAGGAGAAGAGAAGGAGAATGTCTGCTGGGACAATCTCATTGCACTGCATCTGGACAAAGTCTCCCACACGCACATCCTGCCAGCGCTTCAGCATGTAGCGTTGTTCTTTTCTAGGGTGCAAGAAAAACAGACGTCTCAGTAAGACTCCCCAGTGCCGTGCCTTACTTTAGATGCCAACTTGCTGCAGTCTAAAAACCACCAGGGAAGTGTCTCCATTAAGGAAATGGGTAGACCAGGTTGGTCCAGTCCAATGTGGATGGCATTCTTCAAGGGTTGATGGGGGGTCCTCAGTGGTATAAGAGTAGAGGAGGCAGACTGAGTATAAACTAGAGAGTGAGTGATCAAGCAAGTATGCATCTAGGAATTAATTTTCTCTCTGCTCTTGGCCTTGATGTTCTGGCAGTAATACCCTGTATCCTGGACTTGTAAGCCAAATAAAATTCTTCCTCCCCTAAGTTATTTTTGGTCATGGTTTATAAAGTCCCACTCGTAAAAGGTCTATTCCTTTGATTATTTAGAATTTTAAGCGATTCCCAAGTGTTGACCAGGTGTTGATCTGCACCTTTCTTTCCTGGGTGGAAGAATACTTTAAGGAGATGTTAACTGTGGTATTATACTGCATGGCTAATTATCACATAAGAAAGCAAAGGTACAAAGACCTGAGATAGAGAAAGGACTGTTCTCAATTACTGGGAGCAGAGAGGCAGTAAAAGTGAAGATACTGATCATTAAGAAACTTTGTGTCTGTAACTCCTTCCATGGGTATTTTGTTCCCTATTCTTAGGAGGAATGAAGTATCCACACGTTGGTCTTCCTTCTTCTTGATTTTCTTGTGTTTTGCAAATTGTATCTTGGTTATTCTAAGTTTCTGGGCTAATATCCACTTATCATTGAGTACATATGAAGTGACTTCTTTTGTAATTGGGTTACCTCACTTAGGATGATATCCTCTAGATACATCCATTTGCCCAAGAATTTCATAAATTCATTGTTTTTAATAGCTGAGTAGTACTCCATTGTGTAAATGTACCACATTTTCTGTATCCATTCTTCTGTTGAGGGACATCTGGGTTCTTTCCAGGTTCTGGCTATTATAATTAAGGCTGCTATGAACATAGTGGAGCATGTGTCCTATCCCACCCGGGATCCATCCCATAACCAGCCACCAAATGCAGACACTATTACATATGCCAGCAAGATTTTGCTGAAAGGACTCTGATATAGCTGTCTTGTGTGAGGCTATGCCAGTGCCTGGCAAATACAGAGGTGGATGCTCACAGTCATCTATCGGATGGAACACAGGGCCCCCAATGGAGGAACTAGAGAAAGTACCCAAGGAGCTGTAGGGGTCTGCAACCCTATAGGTGGAACAACAATATGAACTAACCAGTACCCCCAGAGCTTGTGTCTCTAGTTGCAGATGTAGCAGAAGATGGCCTAGTCGGATGAGAGGCCCCTTGGTCTTGCAAACTTTATATGCCCCAGTACAGGGGAACACCAGGGCCAAGAAGTGGGAGTGGGTGGATAGGGGAACAGGGTGGGGGGAGGGTATAGGGGACTTTCAGGATAGCACTTGAAATGTAAATGAGGAAAATATCTAATAAAAAATTGAAAAAAAATAGAATGTTTGGAACACTGATAAAATGGAAACCTCTAGACACATTTAGAACATTAGTAAGAAGTTACCAGGGACGTTGACAGCCAAGAGCTCACCATAACTGGAAATCAGAGGACTGAGGAATGAGAAGGAAATGATGCACTTACCTCTGTGTAATTTATCCAACTTAGATAATAGCAGTAGCAACAAAACCTGCCAATTTCACATTTAAAACAAACTGAATACTGGTATCAACATTTGCTTGCTTACATGACAGTGCATTGGTATAGACATTATATGAATTTCACAAAGAAACTGAGGATCAAAACTTCCTTTCCTCGAGTCTTATAAAACCAGAGTTGTACAACCTGAGCTTGTACCCAGCTTGATGTCAAAGTTCACAGCTTCCACAGCTAGCTCCTCCCAGCTAGTATAACAGCATCAGCTCCTCCGTTCCCTCTTTCCCAATACACATTGCATTTACACAGAGCTCTCATTATCAGAAAGTCTTTATTACACCCAGCCAACTATTAAACAAATTTTGCTCTCCTGAGTAATCCTGAGCTCTTATTTTCTATCTTAAAAAAATGATTTGAAAGTATCCCTCAGAGTCCTATAAATCTTTTGGCCATGCCAAGCTACATCTAATGTCTAAGATAGCCTTAATTATTCCTGGGATCATGCAATTTCAAGGCCTATCCTAGATGTGTGGGCTCTTCCATGACTATATCTTTAATGTTCTTTTTTCAATATGGGATTTGGAACTAGACCAATATTCCACATGTTTTTTTTTTTTTTTTGTTGTTGTTGTTTGTTGTTTGTTTTTTTATCGGAGCCCCGCTGGCTTGAAGTTGATATCTCTAAGTGTATCTGGATCTAGGGAGGCAGCTTACTTCTGTGCCATTTCTACCAGACGCTGAGCCCCTCTGGCTATGTTTTTGCTGGAATCTGAGATTCCTGGCCACAACAAGTCAAGTACTCAAAAAGCATGAAGGGACTGTTGTCGTCCCTTCTTTAGGTTCTCTGGAGAATCTCAGCAAATCCCTCCTAAAAGCTTTGGTCATACATGGTCCCCACAAAAGACTCCCAGCTTTTGAAATGAAGATTTTAAACTTCTGGAAGGCTGGAGGAAGACCTCATCAGAATATAAAGATATCAAAAAAGCATGTGTGTCAGATTTCCACAAGACTTTTGATTAGTTCCATACACACACCCATTGCACTCCACATCTCTTCTTAACAATGAAGAATGGGGACAGTCCTCCCAGCTCTATTCCCCTTTATCAGTTCACGGATATATTTGAAAATGTATTCATTTGTATACTTAGGTAATGGCCACCCAGCAAAACAGCCATTGCAACTCAACCCTGGGATCTCCTGTTGAGTGCTGAGTGACAAGGCTCTTTAAAGATTGTGGGATGGACTAAATTCTCAGGGCCAAATGAACTTTCATAGAATGAATGAAGGGTTAGATTTCTACCACTTTATCTTTTCATTTTGAGAGGAAAACCATAAAAATGATTCTTAAATATTAAAAGAAACTTGCTCAAAGGAACAAAGGGCTACCACCAAGTTTATCTGCATCTCCCTTTATTTCCTCCAAGCCTTTGGCTTCTGTAGCTACGGCTGGGATCTATGAGATAAAGCCTTCGGGACTGTGGGGTATCTATTGATTACTACATCAACATTCAGCCTTGTGTGTCAGAATGGATTAGGGAGAACACCCTTTAATCTGACCATCATCTGGATGGTCATTATTTTCATAGTTTCTTTATTCTGAAAGTTGTGACAAATAATATTAGGTGGGGTTGCTACACTCAGAGCAAAGTCAAGGCCAAAGCACATCCGTTGGTGAATACAAGTCTGCATTTCCACTAGTCAATAAAGATCTCCACTGCTTTGTATGGGATATAAGTAGGAACAAGGAAAGATGGAAGACTCTGGAGGTTAGTTTTGGATGCATATATACTTATGTGTTTGAAGTGGGCTGGAATGCTAATCTTTCAATCTTCATCATGACACATGTATCACTAGACTTGTGCTCTGTCTTCTTTATGTTACCACTTGGATCCCAGTGAGGCTACCACCATGCTGGACAGTTGTTTCTATGTGCCAATTCTTTTCTCAGACACAAATAGGCTAGGTGAGGGACATCATGGTTATTCCTGGAGGTTTGTCTCTTCACTTCTGTAAAGCATGTTGTCACTACTCTGACACCCTTGGTCTTTCTTCTTCATGCTTTTTATGCTTATAATTGTATTCTGTGACTTTGGATCAGGCAAAAATGACCTGGACACACAAACCCTAACCTCTCCCTCTGAACTTTTGCTTAGAAAACAGGGATCTCAGCAAATTGATGCTCTAGGCTCTGGAGTGTGGTTTGTGAAACAAGTTCCCAGAAATACTGTTCCTCTCCAACAGGCCCATGTTCTCTCCAGGAGTCCCCAGAGGGAGACTGAAATACTAGAGCTATAGGTATTCATTTAAAAAGTATTATGGGTAAGAAGAACAAAGACCAAAGTGTGGACACTTTACCCTTTCTTAGAAATGGGAACAAAACACCCATAGGAGTTACAGAGGCAAAATTTGGAGCTGTGACGAAAGGATGGACCATCTAGTGACTGCCATATGCAGGGATCCATCCCATAATCAGCTTCCAAATGCTGACACCATTGCATACACTGACAAGATTTTGCTGAAAGGACCCAGATATAGCTGTCTCTTGTGAGACTATGCCAGGGCCTAGCAAACACAGAAGTGGATGCTCACAGTCAGCTATTGGATGGATCACAGGGCCCCCAATGGAGGAGCTAGAGAAAGTACCCAAGGAGCTAAAGGGATCTGCAACCCTATAGGTGGAACAACATTATGAACTAACCAGTACCCCGGAGCTCTTGACTCTAGCTGCATATGTATCAAAAGATGGCCTAGTCGGCCATCACTGCAAAGAGAGGCCCATTGGACTTGCAAACTTTATATGCCCCAGTACAGGGGAACACCAGGGCCAAAAAGGGGGAGTGGGTGGGTAGGGGATTGGGGGGGTGGGTATGGGGTACCTTTGGGATAGCATTGAAAATGTAAACGAGGAAAATACCTAATAATAAAAATAATAATAAAAAAAATCTATCAATAAAAAAAGTATTATGGGGGCATGCACATGCAGGTGACATTCCTTATTGGGTACATCATTTAAGAAAAGTTATTTGTCGTAGTGTTATATTATAAAATGATATGTTACAGTAACCCAATCTAGCTATGTTCTAGGATGATAGACATATTTTACTGGACCTTTAGGGACACTTCCATTTCACACTTGGCTACTTTGCTCTGGTTGCCCGATGCTCTGGGGTACACTCCGTCACTTCATCTGTCAGCAGCATGTCTGTGGAGCAGCCGGGGATGCGTAGCCCAGGGGTGTCCAGCCAAGGGAGGTGAGAAGTAGCAGAATTTAGCTGAAGTGTAAAAGTGGCATGCTTCTACACTGAGTGACACTCAGATGTGACCAGCAGCTGGCCAGGAGCAGCCAGCTGGAGCCATTCCCTCATTAATATGGCCCGTTTGGAACAGCTGTCCCAGGTGGATGCACGCACAGACTCTCGCTGTACCCTGCTCAGTGAGCTTGCACCTGGGAACTCAATGCTATTTTAGTTTCCTGCAATGTTCACTGCTGCTTAAATATAAGATAAATTCACGCGGCTTAGGACAAAGACTCCATCTGGCAGATTCTACCTTGAGGAGAAATGAAGTGGTTCAGTGTTAAACAGTTTTCTGGGAGAAGATAGGCCTTTAAAAATAAGGTAAATAAACAGCAAGAGAGGTTTTTAACCAGTTGTATGCCACAAGGCAATGGGTGAGAGGGAGAGATGGAGGCGAGGATGCTCAAGGCTTCATCTTTCCTATGCCTGGGTCCTCTGGAGAAGACTAGACCCTACCAGAAGGATTAACTGTTTTACAGAATTTATGATTAACAAACAGATGACAATCTGCCATGGGTTGTCCTTTACCATGCTTAAATAGGAAGCTTAGAATGTCCCAGGTCACTAACTAGAGTGAATGGGGACCACTAAGATGAATGAAGGCAGTCCTGGGATTAAGAATGTGTGTTGGGGCTGAAGACATGGCTCAATGATCGACTTCATACTGTTCTTGCAGGGGACCTGGGTTTGGTTCCTAACCTCCATGTCTGGCAGTTCACAACCACCTATAATTCCAGTTCAGGGGATCTGACATCCTCTTCTGGCCTGTGCAGGCACCTGCATACATGCTATCATACCCAAACATAGATACACAATATACACATAATTAAAAAATGAAATAAATTTATCTTTGCGAAACACATGAAACTCAAGAAGAACGATGACCAAAGTGTGGACACTTTGCCCCTTCTTAGAATTGGGAACAAAACACCCATGGAAGGAGTTACAGAGACAAAGTTTGGAGCTGAGACGAAAGGATGGAACATCTAGAGACTGCTGCACCCGGGGATCCATCCCATAATCAGCCTCCAAACGCTGACACCATTGCATACACTAGCAAGATTTTGCTGAAAGGACCCAGATATAGCTGTCTCTTGTGAGACTATGCCGGGGCCTAGCAAACACAGAAGTGGATGCTCACAGTCAGCTATTGGATGGATCACACGGCCCCCAATGGAGGAGCTAGAGAAAGTACCCAAGGAGCTAGGGGGATCTGCAACCCTATAGGTGGAACAACAATATGAACTAACCAGTACCCCCCAGAGCTCATGTCTCTAGCTGCATATGTATCAGAAGATGGCCTAGTCGGCCATCAGTGGAAAGAGAGGCCCATTGGTCGTGCAAACTTTATATGCCTCAGTACAGGGGAGCGCCAGGGCCAAGAAGTGGGAGTGGGTGGGTGGGGGAGTGTGTGTGGGACTTTTGGGATAGCATTGGAAATGTAAATGAAATAAATACCTAATAAAAAAATTAATTTATCTTTAAAATGAGTATGTTTGAATCCAAGCTTCACTGAGTATTATCTGTAAAACCTTGGTCAAATTATATAACTTCTCAGAACCTATATTTCTTTATCTACATCATTGGGGACTGGGACCTGTCTACATGAAGGAGTGTACTTAGGGCTTTGTATCTAGTGCTCATTAGACACAGCTTCCTTCACGATGCTGAGAGAAATGATTGTTCATGGTCTAGTGAGGGCTTCCCACCCTTCTTGTGCCCTTATAATTTCTTCTTGATGTTACTTTATACTCAGGTACATTCTATGGTTTGGATCCAGGCAATAATAATGTGTAAACTCCAGAAAGTCTACAAATATAAGCCTTTCCCGAGACCCAGAGTAGAACGAGATTATCATCTCAGTAAATGGAACAGTTCCTGCCCTGGAGCATGGCTGTTCACAGTTTGAGCTGTGTAGGCTGGATATATAGTCCTATCCCTAGTCTTTACCTGAAGGCTGGAATAAGTGTTGAGGTCTGGTCAAGGTGAGAGTAGTAGTGAAAAAGCTCAGGCTAGACCCACGGTTCTCCCCATGGCCAGTGGCTGACTCAAGCCTGGTTATAATGCCTGGTTGTTTGTGAAACTGAATGTGGAGGTCTGAGGCATATGGCAAAAAGGGAACAGCAGAGTCATCGAGCTGTGTTTAAAGGATAATTCTCACTCTTACAGCTGTCTACCTTGAACTATTACCTTTCTTCATGTGTGTGCTAATGTGCTTGCAGATGCATACATTTGTGACTATGGGTAGAGGTCAGAGGTCAACCTCTGTTGTCACTGCTTAAGTGCTATTTACCATTTGTTTTTGAGAAAGGATCTCTCACTGGCCTGCAATTTGACATGTAGGCTAGGCTGTCTGAGCCATGAGCCTCAGCCATCCTCCCTTCTGTGCCCCCCTTATGTTACCATGCCCAGATTTTTTGTGGCTTCTGTGGATCAGACTTAAGTCCTCATATAAGAAACGCTTTACTGAGTGAGCTATCTCACCAGCACCTTCTTAGTCTGACCCTCAGGTTATTCAAATGGGGGACTTTTGGTAGTTGTAGCTGAAAGTTCATTACACTGGAATTTATAGCTGCCCATAGTCGTTTCTAGGTTAGGGAAGAACGGAACATTGGCATAGTGGCGGAGGATTAGGAACTATGATAGTTGTCTATTTTGTTAGCAGATACAAATGAGGTATGGGATTTGGTGGCTAGGAGGAATGTCTGATGAGAGGGATTAGGGCTTAAAAAGGGTGATGTCATCTTAAGTTCTTGACCTGATCCTAGGAAATGACACTGAGACTGAAGGAATTGCATTAAAGATAGCTTGGGGGCTGGGGGATAGGTGCTGGGTGCTGGAGGCTGGGGGCTGGGGGTTGTGGGCTGGGGAGGGCGGGGCAGGGTGGGGGATAGACAGTACAACTTTCATCCTGCCTTAGAACCCGTTGTTGTCTATTCTTGCTTGTCTGGCACAGAGCACACAGGAGGAGTTTGTTAGACATGGAGGAGTTGAGGAAACTCTATAAAGGAGCAGCTGAGGTAGAGGAACAGGGGCGGCAGGAACCATGTCTGGGCTGGAGACACTGTGGAACTTAAGTAACAGTCACCACACCAGAGATGCCAAGCCCTGCACAGGGCAGCTGGGAATTGATTGGCATAAGAGGACCCAACTCCTAAATCAACGTGTTGAGGCTGAGCATCCTCACAGTGTGGCCTTTGCTTTAGCACCGCACTGCTCTCATTCAGAGGCTACAGAAGCCTGGCCACATGGGGTCTCTCTCATATGCATGCTAGGTGTTAAAGCTCCGAGTTCTGTGATGGCACTCATCTCTAACTTCACTGACTATGTAGCTGCCACCTTCAGAAAGAATAACTTAGAACAGACCATCAATTAGAAGTGATGGCCACAGGCACACCATGCCTCACAGGACAGGGAGTCACAGGAGCCTTCCTGCAAACCCATAGCCCCTGGATTATGAATAAGCAGCCTGGAGGTATCTGAGAGCACATAGCACATTATGCATGAACTTCCTCTAACCTCAGCAGATCCCAATCCTACTGCTCTCTTTACACCCCCAGGCAGTGAACATCAGTGTTGCATGGCTCGTTGGCATGGCTGCTTGCATATCATGCTTCTGTTGCCTTACAGTTTCATGCATCTTTTATTTTCACTATGGGATGACCTTGCTGAGAGATGGGAAAGTCTACATTTGTGTTCCTAGGTTTGGATAAGCTGAGTGTTTGTTAAGTGTGATGTCTTATAGATTTATCTTGGACATTATGCAAATAGAAGCTGTTTGAAGCCACATTGACAATTAGTCATTACAGACTTCCCGCTGAAGATGTCTAGTAATAATAAGATCTCATATTATTGGCTGACATGTATGGAGTGCTCATAAGGAGCCTAGCACCAGATATACATGACCATTTATCTATCTAATTAGGAGGCAACTTTCATTATTACTATTTTTTTTCCTCTTTTTAGATAAGAGAGGCAGGGCTGGGAGGAGTTACATTACTCAGGTAAGGGCTTGTGAGTTGTAGTGAGGGGCACCGTAGCTTGATGTGGAATAGATGCTCTGTTTGGAAATTAGGTACACAGTAGATGAAGGTGAAGATAGTGACAGAAGCCTAATAGAGGCTAAATGAGAACACGAGAGTCACCTTTTAGAGTCCTGAGCTCAGTAATGGCAAGACAGAGGCCATGAATCCCCCCTTGCTGACACACAACTCATCTCTGGTGACAATCGTTCAGGGCTTCAGGCACACTTGAACTCTTGTTTTATGGCACTCCCATCTATGAGTTTGGGGACCTAATGTATTCTCTCCTGAAATAACAAGCTGAATTGGTCCAAGTGGTTTTTATTAATAGCCTTCTGTGAGCATGAGGCAAGGCAGAGGGGCTAGTGTATGCGTGGGAGACACTTGTAATATGGACACTGGGTTTGCCAAGTACAGAGCCAATGGACACCATGGTCTGTTGGTCTGTGACCTCTAGGCTGTGGTAATTTTCAGTCACACTTCAAATGACCCACGATGTTTTTCCACTGTCTGCATTTCTCACATTCTCCCCTGATGCCTGTTTTGCTGTATATTGGAGCTTGAAATCAACCTCCACAGATACAATCTTTCTCTCATATATTTTCAAACTCCAGCCATTGATCTTTCTTTTGTACTTTTCTTGGGTCAAGTTCATGGAGATACCTTGCTGTCAAGGCACTGGAAGCCTCCTCAGTAGTATTTTAACTAATATTATCTGAGTGCTGCTGAAAGTCAGGCACAATGCCAAGGATTTAATAGTATATTTAAAAGTCTTTTGGGGGTGAAAGTAGAGTTATGATGGTATTTTGATGTTAGCATGACTCTGGAAAAGACCAAAACTTGGCCTTCTCTCCTTTTTAGATTCTATAGGTCACCACTGAGGAGACGCAAAGGCAAATGGGGACCACAGCATCCCTTTTCTGGCACCTGAACACACATGATATTCTTATGCTCAGGGCATCTTGGAAGTTATGCTGGACCAAGTGTCTTAAGGTCTGGGCTAGGTGAGGTCACTTGTTGCTTTCCCTGAACCTGATACTCAGTGTATGGATGCCCAGATGTTGAAACAGAAGCTCATGTGATACATTCACCAGATAGGGCCATGGTGGGCAGCTCTGGCCAAGTGCAGGTTTGATGTGGAATATTTAATAAATGTGTTCAATCAAGTCACTGTGATACTTTTTGTTTGCTGTACTCCACATCCTGTGACTATATGTTCTAGAGTTTGTTTCTCTAGGAATGCCATTTCTGAGCCCTCTTGCATGTCATCTGCCTATTTTCTCATGAAAAAGACCTTAGGGAGAATTATGATCAGTATTTAAAGGTGAGCCCAGTTGGGTTCCATTATTGAAATGGCTCTATTTAAGTCATTAGATAATTAGTTAGATGACCAGCGCCTGCAGTTCAGTTCTTTCATCCCCAGGTTGTCCACTGTGGATGCCGGCAGGACAGGCAACTGTCAAAACCAGGCTGAAGGCCCAACCAGGCTGGTATCACCAGTGGATGATGGCTTCTCTTGCAGCACATGGAGTTATCTTGACATCAAAGGTACCTCATTTCTAGAAGGATGACTCTCTATGTCCTGCTAAAAAGTCAAGCCGAGGGATAGGGGAGATGGCTCAGTCTGTAAAATGCCTACCATGCCAGTGTAAGAACCTGGGTTCAGATAAGCTGTCATTGGCAGAATAATTATTGGAGCTTGTTGCTCAGCTAGCCTAGCCGATTGGGGAGCTCTAGGCTGAGTGGCAGACACTGTCTCAACCAATAAGAAGGAGGACATTGAGGAAGACATCCTCCTCCCCGGAAAGCAAGTGTGTGCGTTTACACGCAAAGCTGCATGGGCATGTTCATACTAATATGAAACACAAACACACACACACACACACACACACACACACACACACACACACTAAGGCTAAAAACCAGTAGTGTATTCTCTCGTTTACTCTCAACTTTCAAGCACTTTTTCTTGGTCCGTCCTGGTCTTTCTTATACCATTATAATCCACATGTGTAGTCTTCAGGTGACATATGGCCAGACTGTAAACTGAACGATGCTCCCTGGGCCTGGCTAAGCATTTCTCCTGCCTTAATGTCCCCTGAAGGGTCACCTCTTCGAGGAAGGCTTCCCTTGGCTTTGACATTTCATGCAGGTAGACGAGTCCCTACATTCTCCTCTATAGAACCATGTTCCATGCCCCCTTGTATATTGGACGCCAAAGGACATGGGGGCATTGCACTTGTCTGTAAGCATCTCATATACCTTGGACTGATAGCCCTTTGAGGACATGCTGCCATGATTCCACACTATCAATTATGGCACCAGTTAATATTTACTGAACAGGCGATGGAGGAGTGGCTTAGCTTGGACAGTATCTGTCATATGAGCATTAGTACCCAGGTTTAGATCCCCAATACCAATGTAAACTGCCAAGTGTGGCTTCATGCATCTGTAGCTCTAGTACCGTGTGTGGAGAGACAGGCATATTCCCAGGGTTTGATGGACAGTCAGCCTATCAAGCCCATGAGTGCTGAGTCCAGGGAGAGACCCTGTCTCAAAAACTAATGTGCAGAGCAAAGGAGGAAGACACCTGATGTCAACCTCAGGCCTCTATGTACATATGCACACATGTGTATCTATGCGTAGACATATTTACACACACACATACACACACACACACACACACACACACACACACACACACACACACAGTTGAATAGATCAGTGACTGGGTGCTGTAACTCAGGATGGACTTTGTTCTTTATTTCAATTTGGGGACAAATCCCACCCCAATTCCCTCAGCTCATATTCCTCCTATACTGCATGATTTCTGAATATAAATACAATTTCCCTAAGCTAGCTGGAAAAAAATACAAGTCTCTTGCTGGGTATAGTTTCTGGATTCATTAAACAGAGCCCTGGGAGAAGCTAAGCTAATACAATTCTGAAGCTAATCTCCCCTCCAAGTCGTCCCATAAATCTGATTAATGGGTCACCTCTCGACCATAAGCACTGTTGCTATATTAAAAGAAAATGCTCTAACAGGATTGTAATTCTGTTAACAAGGCTTCCGCTGTTCGCAAAAGGCATTTTTTCACAGGAGAAACGAGTCTAGACTGGAAGATGCATGGGATTAGATAGCGAGCAGAATTCTACAGGCTTTTGCGCTTAATTGCAAAAGAGGAGAAAGATAGAGGAAGATTCACAGAGGACCAAATCAGAGGAAAGAGTGGGTACTTGAGACACGTGCTTCTTGGTGTCCCTCAGAAAAAATGTCACTTTCTCAACTCTCTGTTGTCTGATAGCTTATCCTGTGACACTGATCTTTTGCAGTGGGACAGGCCCCTAAGTATCTATTGGCTCAGATAATCATTAACCCTCAGGCTGTATTTCGGCTTCTCCTGCCATGGTTTTTTTCACAGAACCTGTGGACTCCAGAAGAAGACAAACTTCAAGAACATCTGTCTAGTGTAGGGTGCCCCAGGGTGGGCATGCTTCCATAACTATGTGGGAAACAACTGAGAGAGACTGGATTTTTAAGTGATAGTCTTGAGGACATAAAAGTGGCCTCTGTAATGTCTATTTCTCTCTCTTTCAGAAGTTATTTTATTTGGGCTTTATTTCTTTCTGGAAATCACGGCTGGGCTCTTTGGATAAGGACCTTGCCTTCAGCATAACTTATGATAATCTTATTTCCTGCTCCCAGGGATTGAGTTGGTGGTGGGCATGTGATCCAGTGTGGGACACTGAGATATGAGGGGACTAGGAGTGAGTTTCCTCTCTTGACTTTCTATGAAGGGCACCAGAAATAACTTTCTTTAACCCTTTGTGGGCTATTAAAAATAGTTCTGGGGGCTAATCGCGCTGCAGCTTTGTCACTGTCACGAAGCACATCTGTCTTAGGGTTCAGTCGACACTAAATTTTGAGTCTGGATCTAGAAGCTCACTGAAGTACTTGTTCATCTCAAGTCACCTGTGCTGGCTTCAGCCATCATAATTCCTTGTTGGGTACATCTCTTTGATTGAGGTTTCTACCACTAGTAGGGGAAAACAACTGAGCCAACACAGTACTAGACAGGATTCTCACTGAAGATTGGGACTGACTCATAATATGTTATCATTGTTATTAGATCAATGGACAGCAGCAGGTAGATGCTATATTCTGAATGAGTTGGCTGTAGGTTCTCTTTCCTTTCCTTTCCTTTCCTTTCCTTTCCTTTCCTTTCCTTTCCTTTCCTTTCCTTTCCTTTCCTTCCTTTTCTCTTCTCTTCTTTTCTTTTCCTTTCTTTTCTTTTAAATAGTGTATCTTCCAGAACCCACAAGCCTAAAGGAATGCAGAAATCCAAGTGACCTTCCCAGTGTATTCATAGTTAGCTGAGGATCTGGGCCTGGAGGACTGGCATCTGACTGCCAAGCCTGCTGTCCCCTAAAAGTCATAGCCCCTTCTGTCCAAAGACAGCCCTTCATTGAGGGTGGAGTGCTGGCCTCTCTTGCAAAGACTCCCGAGTCCCTGGACATTATAAAACAAAGTGGGGTGGGGGGATTACAGGCTCCCAGGCAGAACAGGACTTTAGGTCCAAGAAGCATTTACATCCATTATGTCATTAGCAACTCTGGCAGAGGAGCAATAGGCAGTTAATGATTGCTGGGGGTGGGGGGGATCAGATACTCCCACCCCCCTGCCCGCCTTAAGTAAGTAAGTTCATGCATGCCATTCTAATTAAGTGCAGTGGGATGCCTGGCACCTAAGAGAATGGAGGAGACATGAACTAGGAGTGGGGGTGGCCAGGGAGAAGAGAGCTTTCAGTAGGAGGAGGACATAAGTAAGAAAGGATGATGGGGGGGATATGATCAAAGTCTTGCATTTCTATATATGCATATATGTGCATGAAATTGTAAAAGGATAAGTGAATTGACAGAATAAAGAAGTAGCAGCTTGTAGTTCCCCTAAGAGACTCAGGTAATCTGGCCTGTCCAGTACTGGGCTGTATCTCCACACGGAATAAAGCATGTTAGCTGTTGTGAGATGAACCCTTCTGAGAGTTGTGAGATGAACCCTTGGAGGTCACACCATCTCTGTCACAATCCAACACCGATTGTCTGTCTGGCCTCCGTAGTTAATTATCTTGCTGTAGTGGAAAAAAGTAAGTATTCCCATACTTAGGTTCTAAAAGTATTTTTGAGCAACATGAAGTTAAAAGTATACCGATTTCTTTACTGTGTACCTTTTCTTTGTTAACCATGAGCCGTGGGTTTTGATGACCAGCAACTCTTTTGGGGTAGGATGTCTTAAGAACATGACCTTTTTAGTCATTCTATTGAACGTTCCTTTAGAAACACTAAAACCCCCTTTTGTTCTAACAGTGAGTGGTCTAATACCTTTTCTATTTTTTTTTTTTTAATTTTGAAACAGGTTCTCATGTAGTTCAGGTTAGCTTTGAACTATATAGTTAAGGTGGCCTTGAACCCTTAATTCTGCTGCCTCAGCCTCCCCAGGTCTGAGATTCCAGGCATGTGTAATCATACCTTATCTATTAGATATCTCTAATAGATAATCATGTTATTACCGATCCTTGATTGTTATTATCTTGCTTTCTCCAAGTTATTTTGAGAACAGAACAGCAGGTCATTCTGTCTTGAAGCATAGGTGAACCTAAGTCTAATCAACTGCAGGGCTGGTGCCAAGAATAGGGGCACTATTATGGCATAGTCTAGCAAAGCAGGAAGAGCAGGATTCTCATTCCTCAGAAGGTGAACAACTTCCTCCTTACTTTTGTGCCACAGTATAGGAACAATAAAGAGGAAAGATGTTTAAAAAGAAAACAAACAAAAAACGTAGATGGGTGTGTTGGGACAGTAAAAAGGAATGCTTTCTTAAAAGCTCTGCCTATAAGGAAAGGCTTTGTACTCAGGCAGCCATTCCTTCCTCTTCTGTAACTGACTAGCATGCTCCTGACATTTAGATCTAGCTGGGAAAGAAATAAAAGCAAAGTACTTAGACTAGTTTTTCCAGACATATAGTTGTGGACCTGTCAACAAAGATGGCCAAAACAGTGTTCCTGAACATGTGGGGAACACAGGGTTTCACTTTTGGGTTCTTTGTATGTGATAGTATCCCTGGAGGCTTTCCCCTGGCCATAACGTCTCTAGTGGACCTTGTCTTCTAAGCCCTTCCATAATCCAGTTCCAGTAGCTAAGCTTTCATTCCCCAGGGGAGAGAATTTCTTCTAAGTTAGCAGATCCTAATCAGCTAGAGTTCACACTTCAGGGTAATTCCCTTTCATTTCAGCCAGTGACCAGGGCAACAGAGAAACCTGTGCAGATGCAGGTGACAACGTTAGAGGGAAAAAGATAGTCCCAGGGTGATCTGAGAAAAGGGTGGAGGGAACATGGAGGGGGAGGGACAGAGAGGAACAGAGAGGAGGAGAGGGAGAGAGAGGGAGGGAGAGAGAGAGAAAAGAGAGAAGGAGAGGGAGAGAGAGAAGGGAGAAGGAGAGAGAGAAGAGAAGAGAGAAGGGGGAAGGGAAGGGAGAGAGAAAGAAAGAAAGAGAGTGAATGAATGAGAGAGATAACTGAATGAAAAAGACTGTCCCTATTTAAGAAGAAACAAAGGCTTTCATCACCAAGCAATCCAGGCATTCATGGCTGTTAGCTCACTCAACAGACATCCCCTCACTTTCTTCCATCTAGCCTGAGCTCATCTCCCCTAGTTCTTTTGTAATCACCAGGTTGTTACAAAACAGACATATACTTTAACTCTGTCTTTTTCCTCTTATCAAAGAAAAAGCATGCTCCCAAGAGCCCAGTTGGGCTACTTGGCCAACAGAAGTTTGCAAAAATGCAAAACATTTTATAAAAAACATTAGTAAACAGCGTGGTAAGACTGAGCAGACAAGAATTTTGCATTCTAAATTACGAGTGTGGCTCGTATTTATGTGTTTGGCATTAACAGTAAGCAACTCCTAGGAGTATTTTGTATCAGTCTCATGAATACATCAAGAATTCCTTAAGTTTTAGGAATTATGGCAGGACATTTACATCACTTGCCTAAGGCCACCAAATGACTGCAGACAGTGCTCAACCTGGGATCTTTCCTCAGGCTCCAATTCTAACTCAAAGCTTCAACTCTCTCCTGAAATACACTGATGTTTTTCTCCTCCCGGAAATAAACACACTCAGAGCAACACCGGACTAATTAGGTAAGATAATTCATAGAAAAATCCTCAAAGAAAATACTATAAAATGACTTCCTAATTTGAAGACCCCCTCCTTAGTCTTCTTTTGCTCACGCTTTTCACTATCATCCTCACACTGGGGCACTAACTCTTCACTCAAGTAAAATGATAAGAGCCTCTACCCACATCCTTTCTGCTAGCAGGGGTTGGCAGTCAGAGGGAGTTAGGCTGAAAGTTGCAGTGAGTCTGCCCCAGAGCTCTTAGATTTACCTGCTGTAGACCAGGGACTCTCGGTTATTGATGACTTTATCAGATTTGTATCTCCGGAAGTCTTCCCAAGCATCCTTGATGGCTGTGACTGTGAGGATGGCACAGACCGGAACCATGCTCACCCCTGGCTGGAACGCATTGACCACAGGGATGAAATTCAGAATAACAATGCCCACAAAGTAGAGATTGGCGAACCGGTGCAGCTGCTCAAAAAGGTTCTTGGGTATGAAGGACAACACAGTGTACTTGCTGGTCTTCACTTGGTTCCCCCGATAATGGCGGTTGGGGTTTTCTTTGTAGGGCCATCCTTCGAAAGGCAGGTTGGAGACCACGACCCTCTTCTTGTCTTCTTTCTTTTTCCGCCTTTTCCTCCCTTCCTTCCTCATTTCTGCTCAAGCCTGCCTCTTTGATTCTCATAATTTAATTAGCATCCTTTACTCTTCTTCTTTGCTTAAAACTTCTCTCTTTTCTTTCAAAACTAACAATAAAAAAGTTAGGAAAAAAAAAAGTAAAGAAAAGAAAAAAGAAAAACAGCAAGCCGGTCTGCAAGCAGTATGGGAGAACTCTCTGGAAGGAGTTTGCTGAGAATGGGTGTGTGTCACCTGGCACTTCCTTCTGCCTGTTTGAACCTCCACCTGCTGGAATGTAGGCGTCATCATCCACAGGTGTCTTCCTTTCCTACACAGGTGCACTAATGCTGGGTCCTAAAACCTACCAGCTTAAGCAACAGCATGGATTTATAGCCAGGCAATCTACTGCTTTTCAAATGGCATGCACTGTGTGTGTGTGTGTGTGTGTGTGTGTGTGTGTGTGTGTGATTTCACCTAACACCCTCAAAAGAGCTTCTTAGGAAATTAATCTCCTGTGATGATCTAATTACCCTGGAGTTTACCTCTTGGGTTTCTAACCCAACTTTAATAATAACACAATATCTGGATGGCTAAGAATGTCAGGGTTTTCATGAGTTTTTCAACTTCAGCCCTGTTTTTGACTAGATTGTGTGTGTGAGTGTGAGTGTGTGTATGGTTGTTCTGTTAGGATATGTACTGGCACCCCCAGCTGCCTTCCACTAGATGCCAGTAGTATTCTACCTACAGCGTGTCCTCAACCTATCACCATATGTTTAAGGGGTGGTGGGGGAGGAAGGAGGAATGTGTCAAAATCACCTCCAGCTGATCATTACTGAGTTAAGTGAACTTAATGTCTAAAAATAGTCTTAAGCAATCAAACTATCATCTAAGAAAAGCCCTATAAACCCCTCCCCCTAGATAGAGAGAGTTGTTGTTGAGGGATTGTATAAGAAGTTCCCAAAACATTACAGACTATTGCTAGAGGTGAAAGGTAAGTCCCTATTGGTAAAGGGCACCATGCAAGTTAGACACATAGTCCAGAGGTCCTTGAGCTGGAATTGATGTGAAAGGTTACTCCCTGAGGACTAGCTTTCATGATAGGTAAAAGCCTTGAAGGCAAAAGATAGCTTGAAGGTGCCATTCAAGCTTCCAAAGGAGAGAAGCAAACAACAATGTTGCCCAACTCTAATACTTATGAACCACAGCAATGACTAGTATGGCACAAGAAACCCTCAGTATTCAGTAGTGGATTGCATACCTTGGTTGTAACTAATAGCTCTCTCACTGGACTATGTCCCACACAACAAGAGGGAAATTGTGCCCAATTGCCCAAGGCTAGTGAAGTCATGGATCTTGGAGGAGAGCCTACAACCTCTACTTTTCTAAACCAGTATAATCCCTAGCTACACTTTAAAATGTTTGTCCTTATACCCTCATCAAGGGATAAGGACTTATCTCTACCCATTGTCTTTTCAACAGGTAAAAAGCATTACAGAAAACCACAACCAATCAAAATGCCCAGGTTCAACTGATACAGCTACAAAACACTCCCTCACTGAAGGCTCAGGAAAATGCCCAGGTTCAACTGATACAGCTACAAAACGCTCCCTCACTGAAGGCTCAGGAAACTTTGGAGAAGAGGGCATGGAAATATAAGAGCCGGAGAATCAGGGAATTTCCTGTGAGATAATGTCAGAAATTAACACATTAAGTCTCACCAACATGACTACCCAAACATAAGTTGAATGAGAATAATAGACATGCTAATGTGCACTGGGGAAAGTCTGTAAGGCGTCAACCCTACACACAGAACTACAGGCAATTAAGGAAAGCTGAGAGCAGGAGAAATAGTCTTCCCTGGGAAGAGCTCACTATTTGGCTCTCTAATACTAAATGGTCATCCCTGAAAACATACAAAAAGCTACATTATACAGACTTAGCAGAGTGTATTGAAGAATGTGTGTATACATACACACATAAGTATACATAACAGTAACTAATGAGAAAAGAGGCAATGGATTTTAAAAAAGAGAAAGGGGAGGGATATAGAAGGGTTTGAGGGAGAAAAGGAAGAGGGAATGATATAATTATAATCTTAAAAAATAAAGTTAGTATTTTAAAAGAAATTTTAAAAAGAATATATAAGGTTAACTCAGTGGGTAAGGGTGCTTGTCACCAAGTCTGATGACTTTAGTTCAATACTCAGACCCTATGTAGTAGAAGGGAAAACCAACTTATACAAGTTGTCCTTTGGCCTCCATATGTTTGTTTTGGCATGTACACGCACACACACACACACACACACACACACACACAAACATAAAGAAAGAAAGAAAGAAAGAAAGGAAGGAAGGAAGGAAGGAAGGAAGAAAGAAAGAAAGAGAGAAAGAAAGAAAGAAAGAAAAGAAAGAAAGCTTAAAAGCCACAGTGCTAGGAAAGATCAGCCCGTTAAATATGCTGGTGAATTTATTTAACCTTCTGCAATAGAGGAAACAGTTGTAGAGTCCCTTACCTTTCATATATTTGAATGCTGGCACTATTCATCTCCCTGTCAAAGCAATATCTCTTGAAGTCCTCTATGCCATCTTTGACCATGATGATCAACAGGACAGTGGCCAGTGGAAATATGGTGATTTCCCTGTGGAAGACTTCCATGGAGGGCATCCAGTTCAGAATCACCAGGAACAGGAAGTAGAGGTTGGCCCACCTAGAGGGACAAGCAAAGTGGCAGTGGAGACTCTGGAGGAGAAAAATATACTCTTCCAGTTTCTTCCTAGTTATTGGCTCTTACCCAACTCAAACATCTCTTTCACTGTGAATTCAAGTAAAAAAGTAAAGGCATTAGAGTAAATGCTATAGCTTTTTTAAAAATAACATTAATCTATTCTCTCTCTCTCTCTCTCTCTCTTTGTGTGTGTGTGTGTGTGTGTGTGTGTGTGTGTGTGTGTGTGTGTGTATGTGTGTATGTGTGTGTGAGCACACATGCCTTTTGCCATGATGTGAATGTGGAGGTCAGAAGACAACTTGTGGGAATGGATTCTCAACTTCTAACCATGGGTCCTAGGGACTGATCTCAGGGCATCAGTCTTGGTAGTGATCACCTTTACCATCTGAACCATCTTGCTAGCCTTGTTTCCGCTGCTTTCCTAGTTCACTGACCTGCCTACATTTGTTCTCTTTTGTGCAAAGAGGACATCATATTACCCTATCTACTTTAAAGGGCTTTTAATAAATGTTATGTGATATAAAAATTGGTTTTGCATACACAAAAGGGTTCTGAAGCATAACAGTCGTCAATGTTAGTTACAAATTTTAACAAATCTTGGGATTTTAAGGTAATATTTGATTTATAGTTAATACATGTGCATGTGTACATGTGTGCATGCCAGATGTTGATGCTTGGAGTCTCCCTCAATCACTCTCTACTTTATTAATGAGGAGGGTCTCTTACTTGACTCAGAGCTCATTGATTTCACTGATCTAAACAAGGCAATTTCACTCCGGGGCTCCCTTGTCTCTCTCTGTCTCCTAAGATCTGGGTCTACAGGCAGATAACTTCCCACTTGCCCAGATTATACAGAGGTTCTGGGGATCTGAACAGTCTAGTCCTCATATTTGGCTCAGTGAATATTTACCCCTCAGTGAGTTATCTACCGAGGGTGTCTCTTTATCTTTTCATCCAGTCATGTCTGAATTGTTACTTCTTCAAGGGAGTCTTGGCTGACATTGCTCTGTTTACCAAATTCACACTGTAAAGTACCACATACCTTTCTTTGCAAGTATTTTTTTTTCTAGTTATAGAATTAAGTCAATTTGGCAATTTAAAAATTAATGTATCTCCTTCACTAAATGGGGCAAACAATGAGTTCAGTCTCTTCTTTCCATATATGTTTACTACGCAAACACATGATGTGATAAGTCAACACTTGATAAATGAGAGGAGCTTGTTCCATATGTACATTTGGATATCAAAGAGAACTGCATCATCTCAGCAGCAATGCTAGGCCATGGTATATATTGTTGGGAGACCCAGCTGCATACCTATGAAACTGCTCAAAGAGATTCTGGGGCAGGAAGGTGAGGAGAGTGTACTTGGTTGTACAGATGCTGTTGCCTGGGTACCTCCTGCAGACCTTCTTCCAGTCCTGGTGACACATGCTGTTGTTGGGGTATACGACCCGCTGCTCTGCTGTGTTGTGGCTCTGTCTGTCTGTCTCTGGAGAAAGCAGTGGTGTGGTTTCTGATGGAGATTGGGAGAAGCCATCTTGGGTTCGCCATTTCCATCGGAGCCAAGAAAAGTCAAGAGAGCAAGTCATTTCTGGGATCAGGTGACAATAGTCTGCAAACACACAGGAAGTTGCTGTGATCAGGAGAGCTGAGTGGAATGTGAACACAAGAAGTCACTATGGTAAGGAGGATAATACAACATGGCATCTCTTCTTTTGTACATGTAGAGTTCAATCTTAGAAAAATAGAAAAAGTTCCTGCGATGCATCTGTTTTAAGGTCAGATACATTAAGTAAACAATAAAAAAAAATTATACAACTACCACAAGGATCAGCATTGTGAAAGCAAGTGATGGTGTCAGTGTGGCAGTTGTTGATGACATGGTTGATGATGTCATGGAAAAGCCAAATTGTGGTCTGCAAAGATGGGATGCTAGGAGGCTAAATTTGGCTCATTCTTAACAGTAAACGTTCTCCATTCACCTTGTTCATCTTCAACATAAAAAGAAGAAAGAGGGGCTAGAGAGATGGCTTAGTGCTTAAGAGTGCAGTTCTTACAGAGAACCCAGGTGAGTTCAGTTCCCAGCCATCAGATGGCTGCCAATTACATGCAAATCCAGTTTCAGGGGATCTGATAGTCTCTTCTGGGCTCTGTAGGTACTAGGTATACACATCATATACATACATACATATATACATTCAAGCATGTACATATAGACACATGATATAAAAATAAAGAAACCTTTAAAATAATGAATTGGCTTTTAAAAAATGAAGAAAGCTATTTTTACCATCCTTTGCTCATGTGGTTAATTTAAATTTTTAATGTATATGTATAGATATGTATTTTACCAGCATATTTGTCTGTGTACCATTTATGTGTCTGGTGCCTGAAGAGGCCAGAAGAGGTTATTGGATGTCCTGGAACTAAACTTACAGACAGTTGTTAGTCACTATGTGAGTGTGAGGATTGAACCTAGGTCCTCTGGAAGAATAATCATATTCCTAATACTATCCATGTAGGAACAAATTTGAGAGGAACAAATTGGGAAGTACATAAAATTGTGTTGACATATTTTAAGACAAAATGAGAAATGTTTATATTTTAAATACTTTTTAATTGAATTTTTAAAAAAATTAGTTAACATATGGCTGGACGGTGGTGGTAGACACTTTTAGTTCTAGCACTTGAGAGAGAGAGGCAGGAGGATCTCTGTGAGTTCAAAGCCAGCCTGATTTAAAGAGAGAGTTCAAAGATAACCAAGCCTACACAGAGAAATCCTGTCTTGAAAAACCAAGAACCAAAAATTAAATTAAATTAAGTTAAAAAGTTAGCATACTATGTAATGGGTTTTATTATAACATTTTTATCCATATATGTCAACATGCTTTGTTTTAATTGCTCCACCCACTCTCTCTCTGCATGCCCTATGTACTTCCCCCTTCTGGTCCACTCCTTCTCCCTCCAGAGTTGCCTCCTTCAATTTCCATGTCACATGGATTCCATTACCAAGAGTTCTTTAGTCTTTAGGATTTCTTTGGCTATGAACATTTTAACCTTACAAAATTTCAGAGCAGGACATCAAATGGATGGGTCTGGGGACATAGCTTGTAGGCAGAGTACAAAAAGCAAGAGGCATTGGGTTCCACCAAACATAAACCTATTCCTTAGTTAAGGTTTTACTGCGGTGAACAGACACCATGGCCAAGGCAAATATTATAAAGGACAACATTTAATTGGGGCTGGCTTACAGGTTTAGAGGTTCAGTTCATTATCACCAAGGCAGGAGAATGACAGCATCCAGGCAGGCCTGGTGCAGGAGGAGCTGAGAGTTCTACATCTTCATCTGAAGGGTGTTAGGAGAATACTGGCTTCCAGGCAGCTAGGATGGGGTTTTTAAGCCCACATCCACACTGACATACCTACTCCTACAAGGCTACACCTACTCAAACAGGGCTACACCCTCTAACAGTGCCACTCCCTGGGCTGAGCATATACAAACCATCACAACCTGGTATAGAGGGCATTCGTCCATAATCCCAGCACTCAGGAGACAGGCAGGAGGACTAGCAGTTCAATGTCATTATCAACTATACAACAATTTGAATGGCAGCCTAGTAGGTTTTATAGGTTCTCTCTCTCTGCGTCTCTGTGTCTCTGTGTCTCTCTCCTTTTTCTTTCTATCTTTCTGTTTGTTGTTGCTGTTGCTGGTATTTCAATGAGAATGGAAAGTGGAACAGCGCAGAAAGATACTTTTCAAGGACACCTGGACATGCAGTGACTAGGCTGTGGTGACCACTGCTTGTATCATAAATGTAAGCTGGTCTTTTCTATCATCTTTGTCTTGGGGATTATAATTCCATTTGGTATATCTCACACCTGAGTGCCTGGCCAAGAAGATATTCTTCCTAGATGGCTGATTTGATTGTTACTATATTTGGATTAAGACATGTCTAGGGTAGCAGTTCTCAACCTGTGGGCTGTAACTCCTTTGTCAAACCTCTGATTCCAAAAATATTAACATTATGATTTATAACAGAAGCAAGGTTATAGCTATAAAGTAGCAATGAAACAAACAATTTGTGCTCCATAATATAGGAGTTGTATTAAATAAATGCAGCATTCAGAAGACTGGGAAGCACTGTTCTGAGGGATGCCTGGGCACCGATGGCTCCGGCTCCGGCTTGATGCATTTGCACTGTGACAGTATTATTGTGGGGTGGTGAAAAGTAGGAGGCCAAGCCTCTTTGCAGATAACGTAAGTCTCTGGGCTGTGACTTGTTTTGGCCTCAGCCTGTGTAATCTTCTCTTTTTGCTTCCTATCCATCAGAATAGGAAGAAGAGAGGCTGGGGCCCAGCTCTAGTGGTTTTAGAACCTGAAGGAGGATGTATGGAGTCTGTGAAAGACTTGGACGGAGAAGAGCAGTTCATACACTCTGGCACGGAGACAGCTCAGTTTACCTCTATTCCCATATCTATTTTTTTTCCACAGCTGAAAAGTTTTATATTAATTTTTTTATGAACAACCTCTTTTAAGGACCTCCTACATTTGCAAATAATGTGCACACTGTACTTTTCCCTTCCTTCTCTTCCTCAATCCCTGCTTTTTTCTGGTAACCCATAATCCACTTGGCCTCAGCAATCAGTTAATATTTAACCCAGAACACAGGTACATAGCCAAGTGTCTGTAGTTGGCAGCAATTGCAGTTACAGTATAAAGAAGTGATAGGCTACATATCCAGGAAATTCGGACTTATTTATTGGTACCTACTGTCTCCCCACATCCTGATCAGGAGATCTAGTTCCTTTAATGCCAAGGGCTCCCAGCAAATTAGTAACCTGAGACAGTTCCTCTCTCTTGTTTTAGCATCTCTGAGTGTTCTCATTTATTCTTGGAACCAATGATCCAGCAAGACCTTTCTCAATTTTTGATAATCACCTAACTGTTGTTTGGAACAGTTGCGTGGGCAAATTGTTGTCCGAGCCAAGTTCCTATCGGGAGAGAACATCTGGCCATCAGCTGACATACCCAGACAAGCTCTGGTGTTGACTCAACCAAATCATCCTTATTAACAAGCAAAGGAGTTAATAAGGATCTCTTCTGCTCCCACAATCCTCAGAGATGAACAAGAGTGAATCATGGCTGGAGCTTTCTTTTTCTGATTCTAGGGAAACGTCTGTCACAGACAAAGTGTCAGTAAAAACTGCCAATAGCAGAGCCAAAAATCTGCAAACACAAGGCAAAAGTGAACCAAGAAATCCCTCTGGAAAGGCCAGGAGATTCTGGCCTCACAGGTTCTTGCCTTGAGGGGACCCAGCTCTTCAGGCCTTAACTTTGCTTGACATTTATAGGCCCTTTCTGGAAGAGGCTTGGCCACTGTCAGAACTTTTACACAGTGCTCCCTCCACCACAAAGTTCTGCCCAAGCACATGGAGTTTGGTGGTTTGAATGTGAACAGCCCCCATGGGCAAATATTTTAGAATACAGTCTCTGGTTGGTAGAATTATTTAATGACTATCTCCCTGCTGACAAGCTCCTGGCCATGGTGATCATGGGCTCTAATGCTCTGGGAACTGGAGCCCCAAATTAAATGCTTCTTTTGTAAGTGGCCTTGGTCATGCATGGCAATAGGACCGGAGCCAAACAACCTTGGACTGAACTCCATGAGCCAAAAAGAGGCTGCTTTGCAGAAGTTGTTTTTGTTGGGTATTTTGGTCCCAGTCACTCAAAGGTGACCAGCAATTGTAGAGTATGGTGCTTAGCATCAGATTTCCCTGCTGCCAGGCTCGTTAACAGAATCCACAACTAAACCCTCAAAGTTCCTCCACACCAATTTACTTAACATCCTAGAAGCAAATTATCTCAAAGTTATACTTTGTGAAGTTAGAAGCTGTATATAATGGTCTTTTTCATGTACTGGGCTCATGGGATTATTTTTTCTTGAATAAATACATGACTTAATGTCAGTTGTTATTAATCTTACAGTGAACAACCCAGGCTGCTATTGAAAATCTGATCACTTAGCAGGAGAAAAAAAAGCTCCATGTGTAGTTTAAATGATAATACTTTACTTTCCTGATGCTCACATGACCTGGTCTTCGTCCTTACTCTCCTCAGGGCTTTGATCAATCTGAATATTTTTTTTTCAATCTATAGACCCGAGAGCAGTAGGGAGTTCTTCAGAGACTACATAAACCCCTGTATTAGCTATGAAAAAAATTATGTAATTACAGATGCCCATCATAATGGGACCAAAAGCAATATTATGACATTTTGGAAGCCAGAAAGAAGTGTGTATCTTTTTTCTCATTACAAAAAGATGTTCTTTTCATGGGTTCCTTTTGATTGCAAAGGCAAAGGAAATGAAAAGATAATTCATGAACAGAGTTGAAAATGCAAATGAGAAATCTTGCCTTGGCTAATGCTATACATACCAGAGACCTCTCTCTTTTCGGTGGTAAGGCTTTTTAAAAATAAAGACATTGGACTGATACAGGAGATGCAGGTATTTGTTTGTGGGGTATTTTTAAACTCCTCTTTGTCAAAATTCCATTTTTATTTTTATTTTTAATAACAGACTGGGCCTTGAGGTACAGGGCCATAATCCTAGCCACTCAAGAGCCTGAAGAAGGTGGACCACAATGTTAAGACTTACCTGGGCTATAGCAGAGGTTCAAGGCCAGCTCAGGCAAGTTAGAGAACTTCAGCCACAAAACCAAAGTTAAAATCAGGGATTAGAAGAGGAATGGAGCATAGTGGTGCAGGGCTTGCTTAACACCTGTGAGACCCTGGACTTAATTCCTACAAATATGTTAAGAAAGAAGTATGATACTCTTCCTTACAAATATAGCGGATGAGAGCCGGGATGCTGGCCATTCAGAAGCTTTCTGCCTTGCGTTCATGAAGGTCTTGGAGTTAATCTCCAGCATTGGGGAGGGGAGGGAAAACAGATATGAACAATGGGTGTCAAATTAATGAAGGAAAGTTTGATATTGAATTGGATACTTTCATAATTTTAAAGAATAATAACATTGAGAAACTTTGACATCTTGTGCCTTTTTGATAGGATATAAAGAGAACGTGACATCACTTATGAGTCAGAAACATTATTTTAAAAACCCTCAAATTAAGGGTTAGTTCACAAAATTAGTAGCCTGTGCTTTTTAAAGTGTCACAGATCAAAGAAAGCCATGGAACTGATGGTGGGAGAGGGACATATAAAAGCTAAATAGAATATTATTCTGAATGGGACTTTTGGCTGGAGGGTAGGAGATACATGAATTATAAGAAGCAGGGCATGGTGGATCATACCTAATATCCTAGCACTGAGAAGACTGAGACTGAGACAAGAGAAATATTTAGAGTTCAAAGTCAGCCTGAGATACATGGCCAGCACCTGTCTCAACAACAACAAACAACAAAATCAAAACAAATCCTAAAGAAATAAAGACTTGCTTCCATAAATTAAGAAAATACAAGCATTATTAAGAAATGGGTAAAATTTGAAAAAGTGTAGATTAGGTAGTGTAGTGATTCAGTAATGTTAATTATCTTACTTGTGCCATTTTCAGTGATTTTGTGTTGGTTATATAAAAATATTCTTGTTATTAGGGTATTCATTCTGAACTATTTAAGAATGGGGACAAGCTAGCACAATGATTCATAAAAATGTGTTTTTTATGAACAGGGGCATGCATGTACACACAGAGATTTACTGAACTAGAGGAAACTCCTTGAGAAAAGCCAGGCAGGTTAGGGGGGATGGCTGGATCTAGAAGCAGAAATCAGAATTTCTTCAGCGGTAGGTCGAGACTCTTGGCCATCCACAGTGGCAGAGGCTAGCGGCTGAGACTACAAAAGTCTGGGCTTGGTCAGATGACTCCTTACACTCTTGGTGTGAGGAAGAGGAGGAGGGAGTCCTGACAAGTGTTAGGCAGAAATATGATGGGGTGGAGGAGGTGGATTGCAGGCATGAGGAGGAGCTGAGGGACTGAGGCTGAGGGCTGGCAGGTAGTTCCATAGCCTTCCACCCCATTTATGTGCTTGCTTCTTAATGACGTGCTTCTTCCCAACAGTGGAATGGGAAGCAAGGACTGTGGGTCGTTTTATCTGAGGTGTGGTTTATTGCTGCTCTCAGAATGGTAGGGAAGGGCATATCCTACTGCTCAAGGTCTTCCCTGTTGTAAAGTTTTCCCTCTCCCTCTCCCTCTCCCTCTCCCTCTCCCTCTCCCTCTCCCTCTCCCTCTCCCTCTCCCTCTCCCTCTCCCTCTCCCTCTCCCTCTCCCTCTCCCTCTCCCTCTCCCTCCCCCTCCCCCTCCCCCCCTCCCCCTCCCCCTCCCCCTCCCCCTCCCTCTCTCTCTCCCCCTCCCCCTCCCCCTCCCCCTCCCTCTCTCTCTCTCCCCCTCCCCTCCCTCCCTCTCTCTCTCTCTACTTCTTTTGAGGGCGCCTCCCATTACCAGTAAACTTGAAGATTACCTAGATCCATTAGTTTATGCACAAAATCACCTTGCCTTGAAGTACCAGATGGTAGGGGCCATTCTCATGATGTGGTTATTAACCTAGCCTAGTCCATTAAAAAGGAATGTTATTTCCCAGACCTTAACTTCCTTGTTTTGCCTCACATTTCTTATTGATTTTTCTCTTTTCCATTTCCTTTCCTTTCAGCTTCAGCACACTTCATTCTCTCCTGTAGGGAGTCGACTAGTTATTCATGGAACCAACAAATGCATATTGGGCCCTTGCTTTGAACAGGATGAGTAAGACCCACATGGGTGTCCTTCTGAAATGACTTTACTGTAGTCAAGAAATTGTAAGTACCTATTTATAGAAGCATGCATGCCTATTCATCAGTGTAGAAGAGCTTGCAAAGGAAGGCTGGGCAGTGATGTCACACTCAGCCAGGATGGGACTTTGTTTCTTAGGAGGTGGGGCTTCTGTGAGGTCAGGAGAAAAATGGGAGGCAGCTAGGGAGGGGTGTGCAGGTGGTGTGTGAGTAAGAAGGATGTGGGGGGGGGGGGCAGAGATTTGACAAGGGTTCTGAGAAGCAGTGGACATATTAGCAGAGGTGGAGGAGGGAATGGAAAGTAACCCAGGAAGGCTAGAAAGTGGAATAAGAAAAGCTAGAGACTGACATTCCTTCTCATATTATAACTTTCTAGCATATGTACTAAAAAGTTCAAGTTGGGCAGAATCATGAGGAGGAAATAACTCTAAAATTAAATTTAAACTCAATTTCTTGGGACAAAGAGATAGCTCAGTCTATGAAGGGCTTACTCTGTGACCATAAGTACCTGGCTTCAACTTTTAGAACATAAAAAGCTGTGGGGTGGCAAGTTGGTTGGTTCACTTAAAATCTCAGCATTGGGAAGATAGAGATTGGAGGATCCTTGGGACTTCCTGGTTGTCCAGCCTTAGCCTAAACAGCAATCCCAGGTTCCAGTGAGAATCCCTATCTCAAAAGTAAAGTAACATAAAATAGTAAGTGATGGATAGCCATCTTGAGGTACAACGTTTGAGGTTGATCCCTGGCATCCGTGTATATGTGCACACATGTACATGTGCACCCTTAATATTCCCCTGACCTCTTTAAACACACGTACACACCCCGACTCTATATTTCTTAATAAATAGTATCCTATCCTGATATTTCAATTAGAATACAAGACATCAGCAAGAATTTTCAAAGCGCTACATGCTGAGGGCTAAATGTGTGAATCTCAAGAAGTACTTTTCTATTTAACACCAGAGTAACAAATAGTGTCCTCTTTAGAAGAAAGGATCTGGAGCAGGCATGTGGGCATAGCTCCAAATCAACTGTTTATCAGCTACCCCTACACTGCAATTGTTCTTGAATCACTTTTCTATTTTCCAGCTTGTCAAAATACCATTTGTTTAATCAAATGCCATAGAATTTAAGTCAACTGGTTTTGAGGCTTAAATGTTGACTTTGACTACTTATAAACTGAAATTAAGGCGTTCAATGTACTTTTTATCGTCTTAAGTAGGCACAGATAGGATCTGAATCCATTAAGATAAAAAACTTTAAAAACTATTAGTCTATTACAATATTTGTCTGCACCATCTCAGTCCCTAGGAACAAGGTTCAGAAACATTTCAATGTCCCAGGAAGCCTTGGTCCTTCTCTTATGGAAGCTTGCCCATTAGCAGGGAGGAAGCTCCTGGCAGCTTTGGAAACTTTCCACCCCCACAGAAGGGTCAAAACAACCACAACAGCAGGTATTCATTACCCTTGAGGTAAATTCATTAGCCTTAAAATTCAGCTAGTCCTGGCCCTTTTCATTATTCAAGTTTTCAAGTAGGCCAGAGACTGATAGGAAAGAAATCTTAGTTGTCTTGTTTCTTTTTTTTCCCACTTGTTCTGATTGGATTCAATTTTTTTTTGCATGTAGTCTTTTGCTTATTTTACAGGTGCAGAGATGGATGTCAGCAGAGGAGGGAAAAATGATTTCCCTCCAGAACATTTTCTTTTTTTCTAGTCTCCTTTAGGAAAAGCTATGTTTATTAGGTGCCAAGATGTCCTCCCCCCCTGCCCATATTTGAGCATTTTAAACTTAGACTATATCACATAATTAATTATTTATTATTTCTTTCATCCTCAGAAATTATGATTGAATTTTAAGAAAATAGTCTTAGTTGTAGAAGTGAACTCTAGATGACAGAAATTACCATTGGAGAGATTCTCTAGTTAGTTTTATGATCCCAAGACCCACCTAATCAGCAATGTTTTCATGGGAGTAGACTAGCCACAGACCGAAAAACTTAAAATGATGCCTGGATAGGTAGAAACCTTAGAGGGAGCCCAGGGATCCACCTGTCTCTTCCTTCCCAGGTCTGGGATTACAAGTTTGTATCACAATATTTGGCTCTTTTAAAAATGTGGGTCCTGGGGACTGAATTTGAGTCCTCATGCTTGCAAGGTAAGCACTTCTGTGATGGAGTCATCTCCCCAGATAGATCTTTTAGTAACTAAAAATCTTCCCTGGGGAAAGAGTATGATTAAAAGGGAGACCTCTAAAACTCCCCGAATCACCAGCACAACATGCTCAGCCATCACTAGTTGAGTTAATGATTTTTATTTTTATTAAATTTTACTCCAACAGATTTTAAAGAGAAAACCATTTTTAAATAGACAAAAATGTACTTCTAGTCTATTGTGCTACACTGCATCTCTAAAGTTTACTAGAACTCATGATGTCCCTGCTACCCAGCAAGTTGGCCTCCCATTTGATGTCCTTGGAGATCAGAACTTGCTTTTCAATTGGATCACATATTCCACTGTCTTTTTTCTTGCATTCTGGGTGTTACATCATGAATGTTTGAGATTGTCTCCAAAGTTCAATTTGACTTTAGCAATCCCCATCTCTACTATAGGGTCTCTATCTGATGATTTAACATCCATCTTGACTTCCCTTTCTATGGCCAGTCTATTTTTAGTTCCATCCATATTTGCCTCCTAAATATTTTACAAAACCACAAGCTTCTAACTTCTTACATTCTTGCTCACTCCTTTTTGCAAACAGCCTCCATATAGCTCCAGAATTGTTCTAATGAGGAAGCCAGCCTACAACAGTTTTCTTCTTACAGCTTTGTAATTATGTAAGGTCTGGGTTTTACATTCCACTGTTATCTGTGTTGTGACTTCATATGGTCTAGCTGTCTTTGCCTACCTCTTTCCTTCTGGCTCTGTAGTCTCCAGATGCTACTGTGCGTGCATGCCTAGGCTTCTGGCTACTGCTCTTCCTTGAACATTCTTTGCTCATGCTGCTTGGCAAGTGAGTCAGAGTGGGAGAAGCTAAGCTAGGAACCAAATCAATGAACAAATTTCATTGGTTTAGAGTAACCTTTGAAGAGTTTTCAAGTGGAGATGACTATCCTCTATCCAGTGACTCAGGGATCCAAGTTCCCTCCACATTGTCATTTCAACATGTAATTTTATATATAGCCAGGTCAGGGACCCAGAAGTTAACTATAGCACCTCTTCATACTCTAATTTCCAAAGCCAGAACCAGCCTCTTTGCCACATTCTGACTGCATTTGGAGGCTTGGATACTTTGAAAGAACATGGACATTTAGGAAAGTAGTCCAGAGAGATCCACAGGAGCACTGTGCAGCCTGACGACAGGATATGGGCATACCCATCTCTTTATTTTGGCCAATAGACATTCTATACTTTCTATTTCTATTCTTCCTCTCTGATATCTGAGTGATATATTCCAATTTGAGCTCAAAAGATTAGCTCTGAACCACATTGACCTGATGTAGTCTACTAACAATCAGACAACAGAAAATTCATATGTGCTTCATGTACTAGACATTTCTTCAAGGCCATTATGGATAGCTTGAAAGAATTGGCTATCACAGGGAGAATGCACCAGAAGGCAGGGTTCTTGAGCCAGTGAAATGATTGGATAGATAGGAAATATTCACATGCAAAGCTAGCTGGGTGGAAAATCAATGGGGAATTGAATAAATGGCTGATATAGAGTCTCAGAGACTCTTAGGAATGTAAGGCATGATTCCTGAACAAGTAGAATTGACAGTCCAGTGAATCAGATTTGGGTGTCTAGAGGCAAACAAAGACCCAGAAAGTGCCAGAATAGGCAAATGGGGAAGTTCTACTTTTTATCCTACCTAGATTATTCTGCATAAGGAGCTCTGGGGACAGAGGTGAGACCCTCACCCCTTGACCATTGCATAGAAGTTACCACATGGCAAACCTGAAGCAACACAGTTACCTGCACTCAGATGTCTTCTCTCTGTTGAAAACTGAAGCTTCTTTGTTCCAGTTTCCCTCCCTGGTCTAACCTTGATTTCCCAGCTATCTTCTTGACGAAAGATAAAAGACCAGGGGAAATTAAAAGACAATGCAGGCAATCTTTTCTTTGTATGAGACAGGTAAAATGAGCTGCATAATTTCATGTTAATATCCCTCCAGGCAGAAATGCGATTTCACTTAAAAGTTGCTTTATAGATTCTTTTGGTTTGCTTTAATGGCAAAATAATTAAGTTGTGCCTAATTAAAAGGGAATAAATTGCTCACAGATGTGGAATAAATCAGTGCTTAGTTGAAGGGTGGGGAAAGTTGTACAAAGTTCATAGGGCTACAAGCAATTAAGAGACAAGAGGCCAGATTGATTGACGAGACGTCCACGTGGAACAAGGCACACATTGATAAATATGTCCAGGAAAGATTGAGGTGGGGGCAGCAGGGAACAGGAAATTTGGGGAGAGTTTTATCAAAGACAAATGAACTAACTACTTATTTCAGCACAAAGAACAAGTGGCTAGACCTGTGACGTAAAAGTGAGAGAAAATGTTGCAGGATTGCTGCCTCCAGAGGATCCTTCCTGAAGAGATATTCTGTGACCACACACTTGGGAGGAAGTCAAAGAATGGAAGAAAAGGCAAGGGGATGAGAATTACTTAGGAAAGACATGGAAAATAAAAATTAAAGATAGGTTTTGGTGACTCCTGGCAGAAGAGTGAAATGCTCCCTTAAAATACATATGATATGGTAATAAGGTATAATGTCCTCCTGTGTCACCTTAAAATCGTTAATAAAACTTTACAACATAGGGTTGTTGACCTCAAATGATATAATTTGATTGGGAGGAGGGTTCTCCAAGGCAAGGAGGAGGAGGAACTGTCTCTTGGTTTAGGACAATGCAAGGGAAAAGATACAAGGAGGACCATGAGCAGATGGAAAGAGGAAACAAGAAATGCTGGCCATTCCAACCACAGACCAAGGAGGCACTTGGGATTAGGGCTCAGACTGGTCTCATGGTGATCCTTAAGATCAGGGTAGGCCAAGTGAAGTTGTCTGGTTTATTCATCCTACACTCAGCTGAATGACTCTGGAGTGTCTCCGATATAACCTAATTTTTAGGCCCTAATTCCTTCCTTTATAAGACAAGGGAGTTGCTGTAGCCCATGCATATTCCCTATGTTTTCAATCAGGTTCTCACATTGATCTGTCTGGGCAGCCTGATGAGAACCTGCCCTGCCCCCCCCCCCCCCTTGCCTCCAGATTACAGCGTTGGCTGCTTTTAGAGCAAAAAGGAACTCACAGGACATTGTTCTTTTTTTTTCCAGAAAGGAACACATTTTCATCCACTTTGCTTTGGTTGAGTTACTCTACTCAAATGTGTGTTTGAGTATGGACATTCTCATACTTTAAAAATAAACAACTAAACTGTTTCATCTCTATCATCTCTAAACATAACAAGATTTTAAAATAGCTCACTCCAACCCGAGGAGGAATCTCAAGAAACCAGCTCTTTCTAGACATTGCCATGTGGATATCTTAAGGATGCAAATCTCAGTTTGCCTCCAAAAAGACTCATTATCTTTCCTGATACACCTGTGATATCTGTCCTCCATAGCTCGTGGAATGGCGGAGTGCTTTCAGCTTTGACTGTATTGTATTGAAACACTTTCCATGTCCTATTGACTCCAACCACCAGTTTTGTCTGTTCTCTGGGCCCACTACTACCCCACCGTACCCCACCCCACTCCACCACACCACCCTACTCTACTGCACCACACCCCATCACACCCCATTCTACTCCACCACACCACACCACACCACACCACACCACACCACACCACACCACACCCACACCCCACCACCACATCAGGCCATGTTCCCTTCTTGTCTCAGTTGACTAAATATTATTACAATTTGTTCCTTTTTTTCTAAGTAAGTTTCCTCTCACCCAGTTTGTTCTTCAGGTAAGTCAGAAGACATTATCTAAGTGTAAATCCATTCAAGCTTTCACTGTACTACTCTTTCTTGGCTTTGGATTTCCCAAAATAAAGTATAAGTAATATAACTTTAAATAAAACTTTAACATAATTTCAGAACGATCTACCACAGATAGCCTGTCTTCCCAGCTTTTGCTTCAGTATCTACTGTCACATTCTAATCTAGTCATGGGGCACTCTTTCCATTTGATGCACATCTTCCTCAGCACCAGCACTCTGCATCTCTACATCCATTTGGAAATGCTCATTTGTGATTATTCTCATGAAAAGTATGATTGGTTTATAGCTCTCTGTCCTTATCTCACTTTAGCTTTCAGTCCTGTGTAATCAGCTATGGGCTTGTCTGAATTGAAGGCTTCTTCGTGTCAGTCACAATCTACCCCAGTGACTCCTGGGAACAGTCACCACTCTATCCCAGTGACTCCTGGGAACAATTGTTCATTTACATGTCCCTAGGTAGAGTGACCAATGCTAAGAAGTGCCAGGTTTGTATGATGAATAAAAACCATTAACTTATACTTAGCAATGATTTGAAAACTTTCCAAAAAGCATATTCACTATTGAACTTTTCTCCCCAAATTGTTCTTTGAGGTCAGCTATATCTGTGTGATAGTGATCCTTCTTAACACCAGAATGAAATTCCCCAATATTCCTATTTATATGCATCAGAGTTTAAGGAACTTGAGAGTTTGACTTGGGAGCACATTTTGAGAGGATAATATGAAGAAGTGGAATGAAACAATTCAGAGAGCATAGTAACTAACATCAATAAATCACATGTAATTCATTTAAATAACAATATATGATTCAATTTCACCAAGGACATAGTCCCTAGAAGTTTTTAATGTTTTTCTCTCTTGACACAACAAACTTGAAATTAATTTTCTCCATAGCTAATACTTGTTACAAAGCATTTAACAAAATTACTCTGATCTTATCACTTCTGTCCCCTGGGATCCCAGAGACTAAGAGTGACTGGAGTTTTGAGATAGAGGAATTAATTGGGAAGTGTGTGTGGCCTGTCCCCATTGCTTAGGACTACAAACCCTTTACTCTTGCTCAGGATTCTAGTTGAAATTCTCACAGTAAGATGCCCCTATGTCTCAGCGAGCTCTTCCCCAATAGACTCAGGCATGCTTTATAGTTAAAGTTCACAATCTTCACTGCACCTTATCTTTTATTTCTCAGATACCTTCTCTATTTGTTCATGAACTTTTAGTTCCCTCTTTTCTTATAAGTGACTTGATATTTGTATAGGCCAGAACTGAAATAGACTAACTAGGTCATTTAGAAGAGCTTCAGAAATGAGTTTGCACTTGTATTGAATTATCACATAAGATGGACTCTGGCTTAGGATGTGTGACTGTGGGTAAGTCAGAAGTTGTCTATAGTGTACAGATGAATCTAGTTGCCCTTTATTCTGGAATAAGAGCAATGATAACATATGATGTATAATATAACATGGTAACATTATATAATATATAAACAAAATTTTGCAATGATAATAAAGATGAAGAGAGGTTATATAATTTGCTAAAAGTCACAAAGACAATGAACAATAGAAGCAAATTAGCCTTATTCTCGGCATGTATATTGTGACTGTTAGTTCTGCGTAGTTGAGCCTGAAATATACCTATGTTTACTTCACAGTCTGTGATTACCCTGGGGGAATAATTTCAAAATAATCTTTTATGTTAAAATAGAGTTACTTCACATGAGATTTTCTCTCCCTTAATCCTATAAAATCTCTAAGACCCTATAAGGGGCTTTTTATGTTTATAAAGGAGAGCATGACCAAGAATTTCCTATGATGGACTGGAGAGATGGCTCAGTGGTTAATAACACTGATTGCTCTTCCAGAAGTCCTGAGTCCAATTTCCAGGAACCATATGGTGGCTCACAACCATCTGTAATGGGATTGCCCTCTTCTGGTGTGTCTGAAGATAGGGACAGTGTATTCATACATATAAAGTATATATATATGTATATATATATATATATTTAAAAAGTGTACTTTAAAAAAAAAGAATGTCCTATGATGAGATCATAAGCCTAGCAACAAGAAAAGAAAGCAGATTAAAAAAGGAATGTTAAGAAGTGTAGATGACTATCACTTAAATACTCTTCTGGCCTACTTGGCAAGACTCTGGTGACCGAGAAAGCAGAATAGTCATGAGTCTGTTGCCAGTAACCTGCAGCCTTCAGGAAGGTAGTAGGGTGGCCCCAGGTCATATTGTATTAAGGGGCTTAGGGATGAAGCATAGGCCTCCAGGAAATACATCCTCTTGAAGACTCAATCTCCAAGGCTTTAATTTTCCCATTTCATTAAACATCAACTGTTGGCAAGAGATCCCTGGTTTCAAAAATGCACAGTCTGATTACATTCTGACAAAGGAAGGAGACACTGACCCAACTCATTTCCTGATGCCTAGGGGACTTGGTATCCAGTTAGCCAGTTTTAGCATGTTATGGAGGATTCACTATCTGATTCACGGCACAGACTCAGTGGTCTGTCTGGGGTCTTTTGGCTTATTTTTCTGATACAGGAAATCAAAATCAAAGTAAATAAGCATGTGCAGGTAGCTTTGTTCAACTGCCTATCCTGCCTTTCAGTAATTTCATTTTGTCCTTTCACGAAAGGATAAATTGATAAGCAGAAATGCATTTCCACATTTGTGATTCCTCTAAGAGCTGCTGTAGAGTTAGCTGATGTCTCACCTCTCATATAGAATGGTTCCCGTAACAGGTGCTCTCCAGTGACTGAGGCTGTAAATGTTGTATCCAGGCAACATGTCCATCTACAGAGCCGTAGTAAGGCGAATGGCTTTGCTATCCATTAGCAAAGTGAAGTAGACTACTTCTGAGCACAGAATCATGTGAGGGAGTTTCTGATGGTAGCAGAAGGGATGAAGCTTTGGGGTAAGAGACATCAAAGGGAGTGTTGAAAAGAGAGGTTAAACTGAAATTTTGATAAATATAAATAAAAATCTTCTTTTCATCTGGTGGTAAGCTGTGGCTCTTATGTGTATTCTACATAGAACTGGAAGTCCAACCAGGGGAGTATATTCTAACTAAAATGTATGTGAAAAATGTCAGCCAAACAAAGCTTGTGAATCGTCTTGTAGATTAAAGACCCAGAGGAGACTGAGATTTACACAGTGAGTACCATCATTAGGATAGCAAATACACAAATAATACATGCTATAGAATAAGACAGCAGTGCAATGCATGGAGACTGTGCACTTGACAGATGTAGCCTTGTAAGTCAGTACAGATGTATGGGCTCATACATATTGACCTCATTGATAACTAACCTACCATCAGTAATAACAAGTAGAACACTTTCACCACTTATCACACATAGAAAGTAAATTCACAGTATATCAAAGACCTTCATGAGAGAAGGAGGAATGGATTTAAAACACACCCGGGAGAGCAGCTTTATAATTCTGAGGCCTGGAAGAAACACTAAAGGCAAAGACATCAATAATTTGACTAAAGATTGATGAACCTGTACCATATTAAAATGGAAATGGTCATCAAGGCAGGAGGAAGATGAATGATAGAAGCAGAAGAGGAAAATCTACGTGGCATCATACAAAGTAATTCTTAGCTTCAGGGTCACACACATTAAAACAATAAAGTTGTAACTGTCACACTACCAGACTGGCAAACAAATTAAAGCCTAGTGAATTTTAGATTTGGCAAAGATGAGGTACAACAGACACTTTTATTTGTAAACTGTTATGGTACGTTTGAAAGAGCTTTAACTTGAGAAGGCAAGTTGAAAGTGCACATGCCCATAGTCCAGCATTTCTACTCCTAGTGGGTACCCTGGAGTAACTTATCCAAATGTGTATAAGGAGACATATTTGGAAATGTTAATTCCATCACCATTTAGGAAACTTAGAAATGGAATTGTGAATATATAGAGAAAAAATAAGTAATAATATAAATAGAATGGGATTCTGTATGGAAGACAGAAATAGACCACAGAAAATAGAAAAAAAGAGTGAGTCTTGCTTAGAGTTATTATTTTCATTTAGATACTTTCATAAATATTGTGGACATTAACTTATAGTTTTTCATGACAACCCCATGACAGGGGTACTATTAGCATCTGTGTTTTACACATGAGCAAAACAAGGTGCAGAGAAATTCAATTACCCACATATCTCCCAGTTGTTAGTGGAAGAATAGAGCCACAGAGCAACCCATTTAACTTTAGAATTGCTACTTTAATGCTATACTTGTCTCAGAACACAAAGTATAGCATTAGCTCAAATTTCAACTATGAACGTGATATATGGTGTACATTTCATTTAGTGTTAGAATTAGCTGCATTTAACTAAATAGTGGTGGCATAAACAAGTGGCATAAACTTCTGACATACAACAGTTTGGGAAGTTTGTACTCTAAGGCACATGTGGGGGTTCCTAAATCACGAGAGATCTAGATTTCTCTGTTACATTATCCTTAGACGTGCTGTTTAATGTTAAGAACCATAGGGCTCTGAGAGCTTCATCCATCAGTCATGTTCCTTACAAGCAGAACAAAGAAAAAAATGGAGGACAGGCAAATGTATATCTGCCAGCGTAGTCCCTCTGAAGATTTAAAGATAGGCTTTGTGGCAAGATACTGTCAATAAGACAAAAAGGTCACTAACAGGTTAGGAAAGGATCTTTACCAATCCTAAATCAAATAGGGAACTAATATCCAATATATATAAAGAACTCAAGAAGATGGACTCCAGAAAGTCAAATAACCCTATTAAAAATGGGGTACAGAGCTAAACAAAGAATTCTTAACTGAGGAATATTAAATGGCTGAGAAGCACCTGAAAAAATGTTCAACATGCTTAATCACCAGGGAAATGCAAATCAAAACAACCCTGAGATTCCTCCTCACACCAGTCAGAATGGCTAAGATAAAAAATTCAGGTGACAGCAGATGGTGGTGAGGATGTGGAGAAAGAATAACACTCCTCCATTGTTGGTGGGATTGCAAGCTGGTACAACCACTCTGGAAATCAGTCTGGCAGTTCCTCAGAAAATTGGACATACCCGGAAGATCCAGCAATACCTCTCCTGGGCATACTAGATGTTCCAACTTGTCATAAGGACACATGCTCCACTATGTTCATAGCAGCCTTATTTATAATAGCCAGAAGCTGGAAAGAACCCAGATGTCCCTCAACAGAGGAATGAATACAGAAAATGTGGTTCATTTATACAATGGAGTACTACTCAGCAATTAAAAACAATAAATGTATGAAATTCTTGGGCAAATGGATGTATCTGGAGGATATCATCCTGAGTGAGGTATCCCAATCACAAAAGAACACACATGATATGCACACACTGATAAATGGATATTAGCCCATAAACTTAGAATATCCAAGATACAATTTGCAAAACATATGAAACTCAAGAAGAAGGAACACCAAAGTGTGGATACTTCATTCCTTCTTAGAATGGGCTATAAAATATCGATGGAAGGAGTTACAGAGACAAAATTTGGAGCTGAGACAGAAGGAAGGACCATCCAGAGTCTGCCCCACCCAGGGATCCATCCCATATACAGCCACCAAACCCAGACACTATTGCATATGCCAGAAAGATTTTGCTGATAGGACCATGATATAGCTATCTCTTGTGAGGCTATGCCAGTTCCTGGCAAATACAGAAGTGGATGCTTACTGTTATCTATTGGATGGAACACAGGGCCCCTAGTGAAGGAGCTAGAGAAAGTACCCAGGGAGCTAAATGGGTCTGCAACCCTATAGGAAGAACAACTATATGAACTAACCAGTAGCCCCCAGAGCTGTGTCTCTAGTTGCATATGTAGCAGAAGATGGCCTAGTCAGCCGTCAATGGGAGGAGAGGCCCTTGGCCTTGTGAAGATCATATGCCCCAGTACAGGGGAATGCCAGGGTCATGAAGCAGGAGTGGGTGGGTTGGGGAGCAGAGCAGGGGAAGGGTATAGAGGACTTTCAGGATAGCATTTGAAATGTAAATGAAGAAAATATATAGTAAACATAGATCTTGAAATTGGAAAAAAAAAAGAATAGGCTTCGTGACCTAAAAACTTTAATCTCATTGCCTGCCTCTTTCTTTTCAAGAGGAGTTGGGCTATATAGTTCTTTAATTAGACACATTGTTACCTTACATAAACTCTATGTTCTATATAGAAAAAAGGATATATTGAACAATGAAGTTTCTGCTATAAATATCACATATATAATTATATAAATTCTTCAAACAAAATTATATATTATTCACGTAAAGATACCCTTTTAGAGTTCATACTTAAATAAGCATGTATATAAAAATTAATAGAAAATTTAGGACAATACATGTTTCAAGAAGGAAGAAGGGGAATATGTGATAAACCAATTTAAAAAAATCAAACTCAAGAATGGCATGTTAAAACCTGATAAGGGTCTGTGCCCTGAGCTGATCTTGTGCCACAGCACTCCATGCCTAAATAAAGCTGGGAGAGAGCTGGTCTCCCAGGAGTGCAGTCATGCCTGTGAACACAGGTAAGACCACCACTTCTTCTCCAAGGGACCCACCTGGAAACCTCAGGACTCAGGAACCAACGAGCAGTCTGAGAAAGGATCCTTCCAGTTTCCACTTGCACCTTGGAGCTGACCCTGTGCCATAGCTCTCTATAGCCAATTTCCTCTCAGAAAGAACTGGTTTCTGAGGAGGTCTGACATGCAGGCTTGCAGGAGGGACAAGTCACAGTCAGAGACAGCAAGACCAGCTAACATCAGAGATAACCAGATGGTGAGAGACAAGGACAAGAACATAAGTAAACTTTATATGCCCCAGTACAGGGGAATGCCAGGGCCAAGAAGCAGGAGTGGGTAGGTAGGGGAGCAGGGTGGAGGGAGGATATAGGGAAATTTCGGGATAGCATTTGAAATGTATATAAAGAAAATATCTTTAAAAAAAACGTAAGCAACAGAAACCAAGGCTACTTGGCACCTTCAGAACCCAGTTGTCCCACCACAGCGATCCCTGGATACCCCAACACATGAGAAAAGCAAGACCCTGATTTAAAATCACATCTCATGAGGATGATAGAGGACTTTAAGAAGGACAAAAATAACTCGCTTAAAGAAATACAGGAGAACAGAAGTAAACAGGTAGAAGCCCTTAGGGGATAAAAAACACAAAAATCCCTTAAAGAATTATAGGAAAACAAAACCAAACAGGCAAAGGAAATGAACAAAACCACCCGAGATCTAAAAATGGAAATAGAGACAATAAAGAAATCACAAGGGAGACAACTTCAGAGTTAGAAAACCTAGAAAAGAGATTAGGAGTCTTAAATGCAAGCATCACCAACAAAATATAAGAGATAGAAGAGAGAATGTCAGGTGTAGAAGGTAGCATAGAAAACATTGACACAACACTCAAAGTAAATGCAAAATGCAAAAATCTCCTAACCCAAAACATCTAGGAAATTCAGGACACAATGAGAAGACCAAATCTAAGGATAATAGGTATTGAAAGAGAGTGTATATCCCCAACTTAAAGGGCTAGTAAATATCTTCAACAAAATTATAGAAGAAAACCTAACTTAAAGAAAGAGATGGTCATAAACATACAAGAGTCCTACAGAAATCCAAATAGATTGAACCAGAAAAGAAATCCCTCCTGTCACATAATAGTTAAAACACCACATGCACAAAACAAAGAAAGGATATTAAAAGCATTAAGGGAAAAAGGTCAAGTAACATATAAAGGCAGACCTATCAGAATTACACCAGACTTTTCACCAGAGACTATGAAAGCTAGAAGATTCTGGACAGGTGTTATACAGATCCTAAGAGAACACAAATGCCAACACATGCTACTATACTCAGCAAAATACTTAATTACCTTAGATTGAGAAAACAAGATATTCTATGACAAAAACAAATTTACACAATATTTTTTCACAAAGCCATCATTACAAGGGATAGTAGATGGAAAATGTCAACACAAGGAGGGAAACTACACCCTAGAAAAGCAAGAAAGTAATCTTTCAGCAAACTCAAAAGATGATAGCCACACAAACATAAAAATAACATCAATAATAATAGGAAGCAACAATAACTATTCCTTAATATCTCTTAACATCAATTGACTGAATTCCCCAGTAAAAAAAGATAGACAAACAGACTGGATAGGTAAACAAGACCCAGCATTTTGCTGCATACAGGAAACACACCTCATTGTCAAAGACAGACACTACCTCAGAGTAAAGGGCTGGAAAACCATTTTCCAAGCAAATGGTCCTAGGAAACAAACTGGAGTAGCCATTCTAATATCAAATAAAAGCAACTTTCAACCAAAGTTTATCAGAAAGGTTAAGAAAGGACACTTCATACTCATCAAAGGAAAAATCTACCAAGAAGAACTCTTAATTCTGAGCATCTATGCTCCAAATGCAAGGGCACCCACATTCATAAAAGAAACTTTACTAAAGCTCAAAGCACACATTGCACCTCACACAGTATAAGTGGGAGAATTCAACACCCCATTCTCATCAATGGGCAGATCATGGAAACACAAACTAAACAGAGACACATTGAAACTAACAGAAGTTATGGACCAAATGGAATTATCAGATATCTATAGAACATTTTATCTTAAAACAAAAGAATCTACCTTCTTTTTAGCACCTCCTGGTACCTTTTCCAAAATTGACCATATAATCAGTCACAAAACAGGCCTCAACAGATACAAGAAGGTTGAAATAATTTCAGGCATCCTATCAGATTATCATGGACTAAGACTGGTCTTCAATAGCAACAAAAACAACAGAAAGCTCACATACACATTGAAGCTGAACAACGCCCTACTCAATGATAACTTGAAAGGAAGAATAACACAAGGAAGAAATAGAGAAAGAAATTAAAGTCTTTTTAGAATTTAATGAAAATGAAGGCACATATATCCAAACTTATGGGCCACATTGAAAACAGGGCTAAGAGCAAAACTCAGCTCTGAATGCATCCAAAAAGAAATTGGAGATAGAATACACTATCAGCTTAACAGCACACCTGAAAGATCTAGAACAAAAAGAGGCAAATACACCCAAGAGGAGTAGACAACATGAAATTATCAAACACAGGGCTGAAATCAACCAAGTAGAAACAAAAAGAACTATACAAAGAATCAACAAAACCAGGATCTGATTCTTTGAGAAAATCAACAAGATAGATGAACCCTTAGCCAGACTAACCAGAGGGCACAGAGACAGTATCTGTCAGGCTGACTCGACCAGAGCAAAGGGTCTGCGGCAAGTATCCAAATGAACAAAATCAGAAATGAACAGGGAATATAACAAGACAAACTGAGGAAATTATAAATAATCATCAGATCCTACTATAAAAGCCTATATTCAACAAAACCAGAAAGTCTGGGTGAAATGGACAATTTTCTAGACAGATACCAAATACCAAATTTAAATCCAGATCAGATAAGCCATACAAACAATCCCATAACCCCTAAAGAAATAGAAGCAGCCATTAAAAGTCTCCCAACCAACCAACCAACCAACCAACCAACCAAAAAAAAAAAAGACTGGACCAGATGGGTTTAGTACAGAATTCAATCAGACCTTCCAAGAAGACCTAATACCAATACTCTTCAAACTATTCCACAAAATAGAAACAGAAGGAACACTACCCAATTCATTCTATGAAGCCACAAATACACTGTATATTCTCTCTTGGAGATGGCACAGTTTCTGTCTAATCAGGAACCTGTCACATTTTCCTTTCATAGAGAATTTCATAAGAGAGTTTTTCTACTAGCATGCTTAATGCTCCAAATAGAGTTTAAAAACTGGCTGAGTGCATATTACTTTTAGCTTCAGAAGATATCATATATATTTAAAGGTATTTAACTATTTTAAATTATTTTGATGACTTAAAAGATGAAAAATACTGAGTTGTATGTTTTAAAACAAATTTTATTAATTTAAAATGAAAAATATTAATGATAAACCATAAAAAAAACCCAAAAAACCAAAACCCAGTCTGATCAGTTGGATGAAGGTCAAGTTGGATGGATGTATCTCCAGGGGACATGTGTGTGTGTGTGTGCCTATGTTTCTACATCTTTTGTATAGTTTACTCACTCTTCTGGTCTCATTTTTCTCTCTGTAGAAAAGAGTCTTCATCTCAAAGAATTGATTTCTCCTGTTGGAAGTTCAAGTCCTCATTGGATGTGAGATAGTGCCAAAACTGAAACTTTTTTTTGTATGTGGAGCACATTCTTTATAGTAATAAACTTGTTGAGATGCTATCAAAATAAACTACTTATAAGTATTAGCTTATTTCATCCTTGGAAGAATCCTTGGAATTAAAAAAAGAACAATCCTTTTCATCTGTACAAATGAAGAAACTGGGAAATGAAGAATCTCCCCTCAGACTGCACACTTCACAAAGGCAGGACCTAGGTTGGAAGCCACACCCATGAGGCTTGAGAAGCTGGCCAGGAAAATATCACACTGGACAGTGACGCTGCGAGTGTATGTTTTGATGCTAGCATTCAGTGGGCAAGGTGAGGCTGCTGGGTTTGGAATGGAAGAAAAGGCTGGCTTTGCCCTATGTCTGGTTGAGTCTGGTTTTTTGTTTTGTTTTTTTTTTTTTTTGGTTTTTGGTTTTTTTTTTTTTTTTTTTTTTTTTTTTTTTTTTTTTTTTCCCGAGACAGGGTTTCTCTGTAAAGTCCTGGCTGTCCTGGAACTCACTCTGTAGACCAGGCTGGCTTCGAACTGAGAAATCCACCTCTCTCTGCCTCCTGAGTGCTGGGATTAAAGGCGTGTGATACCAAGTGGGCCGCAAAAAGTTTGGCAGAGGAGCTAAAGGGATCTGCAACCCTATAGGTGGAACAACATTATGAACTAACCAGTTCCCCGGAGCTCTTGACTCTAGCTGCATATGTATCAAAAGATGACCTAGTCGGCCATCACTGGAAAGAGAGGCCCATTGGACTTGCAAACCTTATATGCCCCAGTACAGGGGAACGCCAGGGCCAAAAAGTGGGAGTGGGTGGGTAGGGGAGTGGGGGGGGGTATGGGGGACTTTTGGGATAGCATTGGAAATGTAAATGAGGAAAATACCTAATAAAAATATTAAAAAAAGATATATTAAAAAAAAAAAAGAACTCCTCCTCTGTCCCAAACCTATAAGGTTAAGGGATTGCCTTTATTTCTCAGGAATAGAAGGATGTCTCTTTTTAGGATCCATGATGCTTTCCATGGTGACTTTATCTGTTCCAATATTCTCAGAAATGAAGAAAACTGAAGGTTCTTTCTCTTGAAGACCATTGTCATAGTATCTGCACCCTCCCTCCTAAAAACTCTTTTCTTTGAACCCAAATGCTTGCTCTCTCCCCCTTAGGGCCTCATTGCAGCTGCCTATGTCTAACTCCCCTGATGCTTCATTGGCTCCTACACTGTTTGCAGCTGTGTCCTGAGTCTTGTGTCCTGTGTCCTGACTCTTCCTCCTGAAGAGGCTGAATCGCTTTTTGCTCCTGTTGAGAAGTCTTTTCTGGATGCCATACTGTAGTCTCCCCTCCCCCAGCCTGAAACCTGCTTGCTCAGGGGTGGAGCTTCCTGCTCATTCGTTCTGCCACGCCCACTGCGGGCCGTGTCGCTTTTCTGTTGGTGCCACCACGTGCTTACCCTACTACTGGACTCCGAGATTATTCGGCGGGAATCGGGTCCCCTCCCCCTTCCTTCATAACTGAGTGTTGCAACAGTAAAAATTGAGCTTTGATCAGAATGACTGTCTTAGCTACATTTCTTTATCTCGCCACCTAGCCCCTCTTCTCTTCCAGGTTTCCAAAATGCCTTTCCAGGCTAGAACCCATGTTGTGATCTGCTGGCCGGACACAACACCATACCATATCTCTTTTTAATTTTTTCCCCCCAGAAGTAGGTTTTTCTTTTCTGGTCAACTGTGCTACTTTGGCAGAGAAGCATGGGATGTGCATATTCATTTCCAAAGCCATGCACTCAAAACCAATTCCATCTTGTGACTCAGTACATTGCCCTTTCTTATGACTGTTGATTATACTGGCTTGGTGCCGGTTCCCTCCGATGAGAGCTGGTTGCATTGAGTAAGCCATTGTAAATGGGTTTCCTCAGAAGTATGTGTGTACAGACATTATTTACAAGCAAAGAGCCCCCCCCCCCCCTCACTCCTCTCGCCTCCCTCCGCCTACAAATCAAACAAACCAGGGCTTCACATCTTTAATACCAGTACCTGGAATGCAAATATAGGGAAGTTTCTGTGAGTCATGTTAACCAGGCTGGGTGAGATCTTGTCTCAAAAGAGAGACAAGGTGGGTGGGGCCCTTAACAGTTAAAAGCCCTTGCTGCTTTTACAAGAGGCACAGGTTTGAGTTTTAGCATCCACAAAGTGGTTTACAATCATTTGAAACTTTAGTTCCAAGGGTATCCTGAATTCTTTTCTGCTTCTATAAGGACAGGTTGGCTACACACTCACTCATAAAATAAACAGTTAGATGTAGAAAAGTTGGCAACTGTGGTTTTATGGGCTGAGCCTGTGTGTGTGTGTGTGTGTGTGCGTGTGTGTGTGTGTGTGTGTGTGTATGTGTGTGTGTGTGAGTGTGTGTGTGTGTGTGTGTGTGTGTGTGTGTATGTGTGTGTGTGTGTGTATGTGTGTGTGTGTGTATGTGTGTGTGTGTGTGTGTATGTGTGTGTGTGTGTGTATGTGTGTGTGTGTGTGTATGTGTGTGTGTGTGTGTATGTGTGTGTGTGTGTGTATGTGTGTGTGTGTGTGTGTGTGTGTGTATCTGTTTAAACCACAGCATTGAATGCTTCAGAATATACAGAGAGTCGTGGGTATGGCAGTTCTGTTCTCATGGAAGGTTAAAACTTCTGGAATAATCCTGGTAATGATTTGTTTACATGACTTTTTTTAATTTTTACTTTTATGTATGAGTGTGTATCTTTGGTTTTGCTGTACGTATGCAGGTGCCTTCAGACACCAGAAGAGAGCATTGGATTGTTTAGTGCCGGAGTTTCAGAGATGTTGGTGATGCTTGAGATGGGTGCTGGAACCACATCAGGGTCCTCTGGAAAATGACTTTCCAGCCCTCTAGTCTCCACTGTGTTGGGTTTTAGACAAAGGGAAAATAGGATTTGGAGATATAAAAATGGGCACGGTTAGATCTCTAATATGGTTGTGCTTGGAGTAAAGCATATGCATGTGCCTTTGTGTGATTATATTCACTTTTGTAAGTGTTAGAGCATAGAGGGAGAAGAGGGGTGGATCTGGGGGTTGTTCAGGAATGCTGAAAGAATAAGTATTCCTAGTGGATCTTAGACAGTTAAACTTACAAACACCTATTGGTTTGGGTTTGCATTTGTTGTCTTTAAAGTCACATTTGACTGGGAGATGGATGAAAAGTAAGTCTGAGGCTAGATGGGAGCGGTGTCAGAGCTGAGGCTACTGTGCTTATTCCCAGTAAGACAACCTTCCAGCTGTGAGTGAGTTCACAAAATGGCGGCGTTGCAGAGAAAACACAGGAGCCAAGCAACCAGTGATGTGCTTGCCAAGACTTCTGAGAACTTTCCATTGTCTAACACCAGCTCCTTACATAAAATATTGATATCTTTGTTCTTGAATTCTCTGAGATTCCCCTGATAACTCTCAGCGTATTATCTTTGTACAATATCCAATTCAGAACCTGCTCTCTTCTTCTACAATTACATGTATCTTACTCTACAGTAGATACAGCTCTGCCACATAATGGCTGAGTCCTTCTTGATTATTTTCTTGATTATTTATTTACTTTACATCCAAATCACAGCTTCTCCTCCCCTCCTTGCCTCCAAGTCCCTCCCTCTCATCTTCCCTCACATCCCTTCCCCACCTTCTCCTCAGAGAAGGGGAGGTCTCCCATGGACATTAACAAGCCATAACATGCTAAGTTGTGGAAAGACTAGGCACATGTTCTTCTACAGAGGCTAGATGAGGCAGCTCAGTTAGGGAACAGGGATCCAAAGACAGGCAATAGAGTCAGAGAGAGCCCCTGCTCCCACTATGAGTCCCACATGAAGACCAAGCTGCATAACTATTACATATGTGCAGAGGGCCTAGTTCTGTCCCATACATGCTCCCTAGTTGGTAGTTTGGTCTCTGTGAGCCCCTATAGGCCTAGGTTGTTGATTCTGTTGGCTTTCTTGTGGTGATTGTGACCCCTCTGGCTCCTCCAATCCTCCTCCACTACTTCCACAAGATCCCCCAAGCTCCATTTAATGTTTGGCTCTGGGTCTCTGCAACTAATTTCATCAGTTGCTGGATGAAGTCTTTCTGATGACAGTTATGCTAGGCTTCTATCTGCCAGTACAGTGGAATATCATTAATAGTGTCAGGGGATGGTCCTTCTCATGGCATGGGTCTCAAGCTGTGCCAGTCTTTGGTTGATATTTCCTTTAAATTCTGCTCCATCTTTTCCCTCTACACATCTTGTAGGGGTAGACAGGACAAATTTTGTGCCTAAGGTTTTATGGGTGGGTTGGTGTCTCAATGCTTCCATTGAAAGTCTTGCCTGGTTATAGGAGATGGCTGGTTCAAACTCTATATTCCACATTGTTAGGAGTCTTAGCTAGGGTCACCCCTATAGAATACTGGGAATGTCCATTTTCCTAGGCTTGTAGCTTGTCCCAGGGATGTCCCCCAATTCAATTCCCTCTTCAAGTGCTATTTCCTTCTACCCCCCCCCACTTTATCCCTTCTGTTCCCATTCTTAACCCCTCTCCCAAAGCACCCCCTATCCATCCACCCCTGATGTCTAATATATTTCCCCTTCTCAGTGAGAGCCAAGAATCCCCTCCTTGTACAACAAAAGGTACTGGTCTAACTGGATGTCTGTATGCAGAGTAATTCAAACAGATCTCTCTATATTACCGTACACAAAACTCAAGTCCAAGCGGATCAAAGACCTCAACATAAAACAATACACTAAATTTGATAGAAAAGAAAATGGGAAAAATCCTTTAACACACTGGCACAGGAGTCACTTCCTGAACAGAACACTAATAGCTCAGACACAAAGATCAACAACTAATAAATGGGACCTCATGAAACTGAAAAGCTTCTGTAAGGCAAAGAACACCATCAAAGGACAAAATGGCAGCTTATAGAATGGGAAAAGATTTCCACACAAGATTGCACATCTAACAGAGGGCTGATATCTAAACTATGTAAAGAACACACAAAACTACACATCAACAAACCAAATAACCTAATTTAAAAATGGGGTACAGATCTAAACTGAGAATGCTCAACAGAAAAATCTTGAATGACTAAGCAGCACTTAAGGAAATGTCCAATGTCCTTAGTTACCAACTAAATGACTCTGAGATTCCATCTTACACCTGTCAGAATGGCTAAGATAAAAAGCTTAAGCAACATCTTATGCTGGTGAGGATGTAGAGCAAGAGGAACACATCTCCATTGCTGGTGGGAGTGCAAATCTATACAATCACTTTGGAAATCAATTTGGCGGTTTCTCGGAAAATTGGGAATAGTTATATCACTCCTAGGCATATACCACAAAGATGCTCCACCAAACCACAAGGACACTTATTCCACTATGTTCATAGAAGTTTTATTTGTAATAGCCAGAAACTAGAAACAGCTTAGATGTCCCTCAAGCAAAGAATGGATAAAGAAAATGTATATTTACACAATGGAGTATTACCCAGTTATTAAAAACAATGACATCATGAAATTTGCAGGCAAATGGATGGAACTAGAAAAGATCATTCTGATTGATGTAACCCCGTCCCAGAAAGGCAAATATGGTATGTACTCACTTATAAGTGGACATTAACTGTTAAGTAAAAGATAAATGTGCTACAACCCAAAGACCCAAAGAGTCCTTCCTAACCCCTCAGGACCTCAGACAAGATCTTTATGTGAGACTGACACTAACACTGACTCTAAGTCATAGGTTGCTTGCTAGGAAATAACATTTCAAAGCATTGGAACAATTGCTACCCCCAGGCTCAGTGAGCACACGCTTCCAAGTGATAAATATATTTGACACACATGTTGATGAGTTCATGGATTCAAAGAGTTTATAAATATGGGTTAATTTGAATTAAAAGTGGTTGTTCACACATAGAGTGTGTGGTCTTATTTCCTTTGAAGATTACATTCCATAAAGTATCACCCACATTAAAGATTTTATCAACAATATAAAGGCTTGATAATGAGGTTTAGCTGACTTTTACCTTCTCCCAGCTAACCCAGGAGAAATAACAGTTACGGGTTAACCCATCCATGGAATCATCACAGCGTTCATTCCTTTTTCCCTTCCAATGTGATGTCTCATTACAGTGTAAGGTGATCACCAGGGTCCTTCCAAGTCCATCCTAACTGTTGGTTACTACCTCAGGTGTCATAAAGGACATAAAATGTTAATTCTAGAACAAGTGGCCTTTCTGTTAGCAAATACACATGCCAGTATACAGGGAAAGACTCGGGGGTTTAAGAGAGAGAGAGAGAGAGAGAGAGAGAGAGAGAGAGAGAAAGACACAGCTTACAGGACTTGCCATAACAAATGGAGCAAATCTTATTTACAAATGATCTTTAACCCCTGAGGTCAGCCCAAATAAAGGAGCATCTGTCATCTTTGGGAACATCCAATATTCTTTAGCCTGACAAGGGCCTCTACAGACTACATTGCATTCAATCTAATTGGCTCCATGCCCTTTTCTTGCCTTTTCCAGCTATGCATGGCAAGCTAAGCCGTCTAGGGAAGGAAAGCAAGCCTGGAGATGTGGGACACCTTGACAGCAGAATCCAGGGATGGAGGCAGGGTAGGAACACTTCTAATTAGAGTACAACTGGGTACATTGATTTTCAGCTTCAGAAGGAGCAAGTTACACTGCTGTGCCTGGAATTTTAGAGTTCCTGCTGATGCCGGTGGGTAGCTGAACTTTCCTTTGATCTAGATGAGGCAAGGAGAGATTTTTTTCTTTTTTTCTTTTAGTTAGAACCGTGGCCACGATCAATTTTTCCAGACCACAACTGAAGAAGTATGAATATATGAGACAAACAGTGCCAATGTTGTGCTCAATCTCACGATAGCAATATGGAGAAATGCTGACTGTGTGGGTGTTGGTATTGTTCATGCTTCTCATAAATGCTCATCAAACGTACAATGAGGCTAGAGTGCTGATGATATAGCAGGGGACATGTGGATGAAGTCCACCTCCTTGTGAAGCCTATATTTTGATGATAAGATGAGGGAACATAGATCATGTTATTGAACTAGTTTTAGTTCTGCAACGGAAGTCAGTACTGCAGAGTAGCACATGACAACAACACGCCTACCTGAACCTGAATTGGACAAGAACAACAGACACATTAAAGTAGAGAGGAGTGGGGAAAAGCTCCTGAGGTGTCAACCCTACACAAAGAACTACCAGCAATGAAGGAATGCTGACAGCAGGAGAAATAGTCTTCTCTAGGGAAGAATACATCAACTGGTTAGCCAATCCCAAATGGTCAGGCTTGAAACATACAAGTAACATGGTACTGACTGAGCAGGTAATATTTGGAGTATATATGTACATAGCTGTATATGTATGTAGCAACAATTAATGAATAAAATGCCATGAATTTGAAAGCAAACAAGAAGGGCCATATAGGAAGGTTTGGAGGGAAGAGGAAAGAATATGATGTGATTATATTAGAATCCCAAGAAATAAAATGAATAATGAAAAAGTACAATATATAACAACTAGAAAGAAAATAATGGTATTGTAATCATTGGCAAATAGTAATTATGGAAATTGAAATAAAATACATTAGGAACAAAAAAGCATTTATCACTGTCTGATAAACCATTTTTATTATTTTCTTGTTTGCTTATAGTTTGCTTTCCACTGCTAAAATACAAACTAAACAAAGGCAAGGATTTTAGCCATTAATCTTTTCTTTTTGAGTATACCTAGACAAATTCTTTGTAAGTAGGAGATAATAACCCATTGAAGCAAGAAGACTTACTCATCTGACTTGATAAATTTACAAATAGAAAAAGATGATGTCTAAACTAGAAGAGAAGGAAAGTGAATGACCATCAGACAGATAAAGGATTATTAACAGAGGAAGTATAATTTGAAACTAAGCAGGAGAAGCAAGATATAAGTAGGTTGAATATACAGAAACAAATGCTTGACTAAGCATACTTCAGTTACTCTTCAGAGATCACTGTGTTGTGAGCTTGGAGAAGCACATTCTCTATCATGCTCTTGAAGCAGAGATAAGAGCAGTGCATAAGTGCAAATCAAGTGACTTCTTTTGTGATTGGGTTACCTCACTCACGATGATATCCCCCAGATACATCCATTTGCCCAAGAATTTCATAAATTCATTGCTTTTAATAGCAGAGAGGTACTCCATTGTGTAAATGTACCACATTTTCTGTATCCATTCTTCTGTTGAGGGACATCTGGGTTCTTTCCAACTTCTGGCTATTATAAATAAGGCTGCTATGAACATAGTGGAGCATGTGTCCTTCTTACTGGTTGGAACATCTTCTGGATATATGCCCAGGAGAGGTATTGCTGGATCTACTAGTAATACTATGTCCAGTTTTCTGAGGAACTGCCAGACTGATTTCCAGAGTGGTTGTACCAGCTTGCAATCCCACCAGCAATGGAGGAGTGTTTCTCTGTCCACATCCTCACCACCATCTGCTGTCACCTGAATTTTTGATCTTAGCCATTCTGACTAGTGTGAGGTGGAATCTCAGGGTTGTTTTGATTTGCATTTCCCTGATGATTAAGGATGTTGAATAGTTTTTCAAGTGCTTCTCAGCCGTTCGGTATTCCTCAGTTGAGAATTCCTTGTTTAGCTCTGTACCCCATTTTTTAATGGGGTTATTTGAATTTTTGGAGTTCAGCTTCATGAGCTCTTTGTATATATTGGATATTAGTCCCCTATCAGATTCCTAGAATACCCAAGATACAACTTCCAAACCACAAGAAAATCAAGAACAAAGACCAATGCGTGGATACTTCCTTCCTTCCTAGAATAGGGAATAAAATATCCATGGAAGGAGTTGCAGAGACAAAGTTTGGAGCTAAGACAAAAGGATGCACCATCCAGAGACTGCTATACCAGGGGGTCCATCCCTTAAGCAGCCACCAAACCAGACACTATTGCATAAGCCAGCAAGATTTTTCTGAAAGGACTCTGATATAGCTGTCTCCTGTGAGGCCTTGCCAGTGCCTGGCAAATACAGAAGTGGATGCTCACAGTCATCTATAGGATGGAACACAGGGCCCTCAATGTAGGAGCTAGAGAAAGTACCCAAGGAGCTAAAGGGGTCTGCAACCCTATAGGTGGAACAACAGTATAAACTAATCAGTACCCCCAGAGCTCCTGTCTCTAGCTGCATATGTAGCAGAAGATGGCCTAGTCAGTCATCATTGGGAAGAAAGGCCCGTTGGTCTAGCAAGCTTTATATGTCCCAGTACAGGGGAACGCCAGTGCCAAGAAGTGGGAGTGAGTTCGTAGGGGAGCAGGGCGGGGGGAGGGTATAGGGGACTTTTGGGATTTGAAATGTAAATGAAGAAAATATCTAATAAAAAAAAAAGAGTAGTGCATGAATATCCAGTCCTCTTATCAGGCTCAATTGCCTATTGGCATCACAGACTGACCACCAGTATCTCAGGTGGACAATGTGTAGGTCCCATGGTAATTGATAAAACTGAATATGACCGTTTTGTGAAGGGGTGAAGGGAAGCAAATGGTAAAATCTCGGAGCCCCAGAATGTCAACAGCTTGGAAACTGAGGCTTTGAATTACAAAATTTTCTTTTGCCTTTTCAATGACTACAGTTCCATAAAGCTTAGGGCAGGAGAATGGGCGACCAAGGTATTTTGGAGACAGCTTACATGGAAGGGAGGCTTATCTCCATTGTAGGGTATGGGACTAGGCAAAGTTTTTCTTTCTACAAATCCCTGGACCATCAAGGCCAGCTGAAGATGTGGAAGCCCAGCTCAGCATGATATCAGGTCAATGGTCTTACTAAGAATTTGCTTCATATCATGAGTAGTATTCTTTAGGTATTGCCTGTGTAGTAAACCTAACCTGGGAGAGACTTGGTCTTTTTTTTTTTTTTTTTTTTTTTTTTTTTTTTAGAGAAGCTTTCTGGCATTTGACCCTGGTTATATGAACTCAGAAGAGAAGTCTAGGCAAGACTGTTGCATAAGCAAAGGTGAGACAAGCACAGACATCAGCAGCTTCTGAGTATTTTTGGAAAACACATTTTCATCTTCAATTTGCACCAGTCTCGGAGCAGAGCTAAGTCATCACAAAGTGTGAGTCTTGTTCATCTCAGCCCCGATGGACAACCTGTTTTGTTAAACAGACACTGTCAGAAGCCATCCCTTGGGGTGTGTTACCCCAAGTACTGTGAGAATTTGATTCCTTTGAATTCCAAATTTCTTTATTCACAACAAGTGGAGTGCTTTCCTCTCATGTCAAGGGAAGACAGAAAGTTGGAAAAAGAAGCAGGGAAAAGAGAAAGAAGAGTGAGAAAGGAAAGAATTAGAAAGTGCTATTTATGCAATCCAACATTCCCAGGATCCCTACTGTGTATTAGCATCTTATCACAGGCATGGAAGGCACAAAATCTGTGCTTCAAACATACTACAGGGCTAGGCATTTCTAGCTTCATTTTTTAAGAGGGAAAACTCAGACCCATCCCTAATGGGATGAGGTCTCAGGGGTGTAAGTAGTATATAAAGTTTGCACAGGCCTATCTAATTCCTAAGTACAGGCATTCTGCAGACACTTTGCTGAACTCAGGGTATGCCAGGAAGCATAGCTGCTTCTGGGTTTTCAGTAGCAAAGAATTTAACTTTGTCCCAAAGAAGTTTTGTCTTTGTCCACACCTCTGGGAAGTATTCTCTGAGCCCTTAGAATTCATGCTTGAGAGTGTTTTGTTTGTCAGGAGGTGTAGGCTTATTCCAGAATGTCTAACAGAGTCATTTAGGGTTGGAACTTGGGTCAGGAGGTGTCAGCTCACCCTTCAAGGGGAGCTGGAGTCTAAGGTCAGGTAGGTGGATATTCACTTATATTTGATTTATGCAACAGAGCACCAGTGGAATCTTAGTATAAGGTCTTAAGTGAACACCCCTGGTTGACAATGTTCTAATATGTGCTGTTATATGTGCTGTGAAAGAAATCCTGTGACTCTATAGAAAGAGAGTATGAAGGTTGCATTTTAAAGCACCTATAGATTCTACTCCATTGGTCTTGTTGCCTGGCTGATTTTAATTAGTACCCTTCCCATGTAATAAAGCCCACTCTTGGCATAATAGCTTTCTGTGAGTTTTGAGACTTCTGCCAGTAAAAACAAAGAAGGCAAGTGAAAGTTGTCTGTGGGATCTGTCCCTTCAACTTCATCAGATTGGCCCTACTGCTGACAGCTCTAATGTCTTAGAATGTCACAATCTATTGTCTCTAGACTCTTGGAATTAACACCATACCTCAGGTTCAATATAGTGGTGGGGAATGGAAGGCCAGGGTCCTAGCCCAGGACAATGAAAACGAGACAAAGTCTTGGGATGGGAGTAGGAACCAATGAAGTGAGTTGTAGTCATGACAGGTAGGATCCTCCAATCCTAGTCATGTCTCTGCTGCTGATTTGGTGAATTACATTCTTCTCTTGGATGGGGGAGGGGGAAATTAAATCTATCCTGGCCTTACTTTGTATATTTATAATATGTAGACACTGAATTAAATTATCCTTAGGTCCCTGAAAGATCCAGTTTTTGTAGCATTTCATGGTTGGGTCAGCAGGCAATAAAAGTCCCCCAGGTAATTATGATGAATGGAAGATACTTGTTCTTTCATTTCTGGGTACCTTTGCTAGGCTGGGCAGCTCATTTGGTTAGATATAACTTGTGCTCACACTTATTGTGGGCACAGGTCTGACCTCACAGAGAGCCTTTTACAGCACAGTTCTTTCTGTTCATCTCATCACCTTTCCTTGCTTTTGCAGTAACCACTGTGACCCACCTGTGTGTTGAGCTTGGTAGCAGCTAAAGTGGATTCCAAAGATGATTATGATGTACTCCTGCTCATGGGCACTAGAGGAGGTTAGCAGAGCTAGAGGGTAGGTTGTGTCATGAATATAACTAGATAGAATATATTAAATTGAATATAGGATAAACAGAAACAGAGGTATAAGTGATGCTTGAGGAGTTGAAAAAAAATATCCAGGAGGTGGAAACGGTAAAAAGGAGAGTATAGCACAGTACAGAACAGAAAGTAAAGTAGAGTAGAAAGACCCTGTTTTGTTATACTGGACTTGAAATAAGAATTTCTAGTAGTAGACATAGGGCACAGAATCTTTCCAGGAATAAGAAGAACAAAAAAGAAAGGCAAGGATATTAGAAATGTAGTGTATGTTGGAATGGACCATGTTAGACCTATAGACAATGAGAAAGTATAGGAGAGATAAAAGGGCACAGACAGCCTTGGGTTTCATCAACACATTTCAATCTTACTCCATAGATAAGAAGAATAGTAAAGAAGAAAGGATGAGACTATACTTTGAAGTTACCCATTCTTTGTTCTTGTTCCTATCCATGGTTCTTTAAATCAGTGATGAGTCTGATATGTCAGAGTGACACGCAGAATTTTAAAAACCCGCAGTTTGCATCAGTAAGTGTTTTGTGCATAAGAACATCATTTGAAGTCCCAACCCTAGCACTGTTGCTGGTGATTTGTGTAAACCATTCAGTGGGGACAGAGCCCATCATGGACTCACCTGTCCTTGTTTTGTAGACGTGTAAAACACAGCTAAGGAAAGGCAAGCTATGTGCGGGGCTCAAGCATCACAGACTGTGGGACCAGGACTATGTATGCAGGTCTCAAGTCTATTCTGCACTTTAAATGTCAGCATCCTCTGGCCTGCTAGCTCAGTTCCTTGTCATGCCGAACAAGGAGATCTCTCTTCTTCTCATTTTATAGATGAGGGACATGAGACAAATATAGATGAAGTAGTTAGTCCAAGGCTACTCAACCAGGTAGAGATGAATTCTTCGGCATCTGAATATGCTTTCCTTTACCAGATGGAGCTGTTAGCAGTGAGCACTAGGCACAGGGAAGGGAGTTTTTGTATATGCTTAAGCTTTAAGTAGGCAAATAAGCTGAATAATCCCCCCCAAATTAAATATACATGGCCAGTAAGTCTATAAAAATGTTCAGCACTGACCCATCAAGGAACTATACATCAAACTAATGCTAAGATACACTTTCTCCCGGTCAAAAGGCTATCATCAAGAAATCAAACAAGAAACTCTGAGGGGGATGCAGGAAAATAGGGATGTGACTCAGGCAAGATGTTATGTAAATTGGTATGGAACTTCATAAAAAAAAATCTAGAACCAGAACTGAATTATGACTCAACTAAACTACTCTTAGGTAAACCCCCGAGGGAATATAAATGAGCACGCACGGAGGTACCTGCATAATCTCATGTATAAAGTACTTTTCTCAATAGCCAAGTTATGGAATCCAGGCGACTATGAACACTTGGCTAGAAAAGGGACATGTGATATACATAATGCACTATTAGCCATTAATAGAAAATAAATGATATTGTTTGGAAAATGGGTAGTATTGAAGATGATCATATTAAGCAGAAGTTGTGACTGTGGATGTGTCCAGATAAACCAAAATAATACTTTCTCTAATATGTGGAATCCAGACTTAGCAACAACAAAAATAACACTTGAAAGTAGACGTGGGACTGTTTAGAAAGGAAGGGGGCATTAAGAGACAGGAGTCACACAGAAACAGGCAAAAGGGAATGAATAAGCCCAAAGCAGGTAGTGCACACACACACAAGAAAATGTGATAACACTTGATCTTAGCCAAAAGGCTGAGAAGTGATGAAAATGTGATAACAAAGCCTCACTATTTTATACAACGAATATATACTAATAAAAATGTCAAGAATCTAAGTTTTGAATATAAGAATTAGAAAACTAGAAAATTAGAAAAGAATTAGAAAGTAAATCTCTCTTTATAAAAGGAAGAAAATAGAGACAAATACAAATAGTTAATTGCAGATATGAGATTACTCAAACCCCAAATTGTTTCTTTGCAAAGATAAACTTGCTTTGTAAAACGCTATTTGGTTCCAGAAGACAAAGGACATAAAATACTGCTGTCACTAAGCTCTCTTTACTCTTCAGCAATGAAAAGATGACAAAAGAATGTTTCATGGCAATAAGTGTGGCAGCTAATAATGAACATAACTCTTTGAAAAACATTAACCAGTTAAAACTGACCCTAAAAGAAACAAAATTAACAAATAATCATATGCCAGTTACAAAACTTAATTTAAAGAAGTTTGAGGCTAGAGAGATGGCTCAGTGGTTAAGATTATTTACTATTATTTCAGAGAACCCAAGTTTGATCCCTAGCACCCATACTAGGTAGCTCACAACCACTGGTATCTCTAAGAGGATATATACATAAATACAAATAAAATTAAAATCTCAAGACCAGGCACAGATAGCTTCACTGTGGACTCCATGTAACATTGAAAATGAAGTGAGACAAGTCATATACAAATTCCTTTGGGAAATATAAGAGATGGAAATTTTTCTCAAATTGTTTAATAAGCTTATTATTACCAATACATCAAAAGGAAACTGTGTACCAATATCCCTCATGAACACAGGCTAAAAAAAATCTCTTAAAAAAATTAGCAAATCAAATCCAGTATGATCCAGAAAAGGTAATAGACTGTGGTCAACTAGAAACTGTTCCAGAAAGACAAGATAGGATTTAACATATAAAACTCAATTTAGCTCAGAATATTAATAAAATAAATCCAAAAATCTAGGACCACTTTATATGCCCCAGTACAGGGGAATGCCAGGGAGTGGGTGGGTAGGGGAGCAGGGCAGGGGGAGGGTATAGGGAACTTTCGGGATAGCATTTGAAATGTAAATAAAGAAAATATCTAATAAAATAAATAAACAAACAAACAAAATAAAACCTTTTTGACAAAAATCTAGCTTTTGTTTATGAGGAAAAAGTTAAGAAAACCAGGATCTTTAAAATTATCTATTAGCTGTGTGTATGTGTGATGTATAGAGAGGGTTATACATATGGAGGTTAGAGAGCAGCTTCACAGCGTTAGATCCCTCCTATCTTAAATGGATTCTAGTGACTGAACTCAGGTTGTTGAGCTTACCTGACAATTGTTTTACTTGCCTAACCATCTAGGTAACCCCATATGAAATCTTTTCACTTCATAGAGTTATCTTATGAGATTGGATTTCAGTCAATAGCATGCGTGGTCATGAAAGACAGAATGTGTTTCCCCAAGATCATGATTAAGACCAGGATATCTTTTCCCACAACTTTCATTGAATCATTTATTAGAGGAATTAGGCAAGAAAGTAAGACACAATATTAAAAGTGGTACATATTTAAAAGAAAAATGTAAAATTGCCTTGATCTGTGCACAGTATGAAAATATATATTGAAAATTCTAAAATATAAGATTTTTTTCTGTAGAGATACAGTTGGAGAATACAAGCTCAATCTATAAAATCCATTATATTTATGTATTAGTAATAGCTAAAAGAAGACTAACATTGACTTTACATATCCAAGAGCAATATAATAAAAATACCATAGGACAGGAGAGCAGGGTGGAGGGAAGGTATAGGGAACTTTCGGAATAGCATTTGAAATATATATAAAGAAAATATCTAATAAAAAATCAAGTTCTGACACTTATCATAAAATATTGATCAAAGAACAGAAAATACTTAATAATTATATATTATGTTGATGGTTATACTGTATATTTAGTGATATCCAGTCAAAGTTTTAACAACATGTTTTGAAAGATGCTGTCAAGTTACGTTAAAAATGATATGAATTTCAAAGGATGTGAAACAGTTAACACCATTGTGAAAGGGAAGATCCCTGACAATTTAGTCTGGCTTCAATAGTTACTGTAAGTATAAATTAAATTAAGACAGGAGATTATTGTATTAAACATATGTAGATCAATGGGATATATTAGATAACATAAAAGTAGGTCTTCTTTGCTTTGTTATTTTTTTAGCAAAGGTGATGTGCTAGCTCAATGTGGGGTGATGACTTACATGAGACCCTCTACTGGCTCATGTATCTGCACTGCTTGTGGATGCTATAGAACTTTACATCCTGGAGTCCTGCTGGAGAAAGTATGCCACTGGGGGTAGGGCTTTAAGGATTTATAGCATCACCTCACTTCCAGTTCATTCTCTCTGCTGCATATTTGTAGAAGCAGCTGTGGCCTCTCCCTTTCCTGCTCTAGCTGTCTGCCGCCATGCTTCACACATCCATTATAGACCCTCCCTCTGAAACTGTAAGCCAAAATAAACACTTCCTAAGATACTTCTGGTCATGGTGTTTTGTCACAGTAATGAAAAGTAACAAATACAGAAGTGAGTACCAGAAAATATGAGACCACTGCTGCAAAGAGGGGAATGTGGAAGACTTAGGGACATTGGACCAGAAAAGTGAATGAATACCATAAACAGAGCTTATCAGCCATTCCAGAAGCTTCCTGCATGGCAGTAGTGCTGAGAGTAATACAGACTGTGAGATGTCAACTGTATAATACAAACAGTGAGATTAATACAAATGGTGAGAGTAATAGCAACTGGTCTAGAGGCTAGTCATGTGATACTTTGGCAGTCTGACTGTCTTAAAAACTTGAGGCCGGGTGTGGTGGCGCACACCTTTAATCCCAGCACTCGGGAGGCAGAGGCAGGTGGATTTCTGAGTTCGAAGCCAGTCTGGTCTACAGAGTAAGTTCCAGGACAGCCAGGGTTATACAGAGAAACCCTGTCTCGAAAAACAAAACAAAACAAAACAAAACAAAACGTACTGGACTGATTTCTTTGGCAGCATGGTTATTTCTGATAATTCTTACAGATATCCAAAATGAAAAGAAGCAAGTGGAGCAAAGAGAAGTAGAAAATGTACAGTTTCAAGGGAAGAAAAGAAGCAGGATGTTTAACGTTACAGCCAAGTGATGAGTTGGAAGAGAGACTGTAATTGTTTTATTTTTTTCCAATCAATATATATTTTTTAATTAGGTACTTTCTTCATTCACATCTCCAGTGCTATCCCAAAAGTCCCCCACTCCCCTCCCCATTCCCACTTCTTGGCCCTGGTGTTCCCCTGCACTGAGGCAGATAATGTCTACACGATCAATGGGCCTCTCTTTCCACTGATGGCTGACCAGGCCATCCTCTGATACATATGCAGCTAGAGACATGAGCTCCGGGGGTGGGGGGGGGGGAGGGCACTGGTTAGTTCATATTGTTGTTCCACCTATAGGGTTGCAGACCCCCTCAGCACGCCTTTAATCCCAGCACTCGGGAGGCAGAGGCAGGCAGATTTCTGAGTTCAAGGCCAGCCTGATCTAAAAGTAAGTTCCAGAACAGCCAGGGCTACACAGAGAAACCCTGTCTCGGAAAAGAGAAAAACGAAAACGAGACTGCAATTGTTAAGGGGCATTAGTTCCATTAAGTAGAGACTTTTTACTCTATACCAGAACAATGGGGAAAGCACCTCTGCAGCAAGTTGTCACCTAGCTAACTTTGCAGCTTGTGAAAGGTTCAAGAGGTTTTCTGCTCCTAAAAGGCAACTGCACACAAAAGCCATGAATATGATTCCAGGAGACTGAGGTCCATCCTGAACTGGCAGTGGAACGTGGGCACACGGTAATGGCTTTGCAGCCATAAAGGATACAGAGTGTTGGAATTATGTTTTCTTCCAAAGTTTCAGAGAGCCACCAAAGCCATAAGATGTGTGGTCTTGTTACTACTACTAAGAAAAAAAAAAAAAAAAAAAGAAATACTTAGACATTCACTTAGACATGTGAATTCATTTCAGACATTATTCTAAATCAGTTTATATGCTTCTCTAAAGAAGCCAAATCTTTAGTAGCAGAAGGTGAATCCATAGTTTACAATATCTAAGGGTAAGTAGGAGACAGGATGGTGACTGCAAGGGGGTCTAGGCTTAAGGGACATTTTTGGTGGTGATGAAAAATTCCTGTCTTTTTTTGTGATTCTGTCAATCTAAAATACATAAAAATATGAGTGGATGGTCGATTAGAGCAGATCACATTATACTATGTAATAAATTCTGCAACAGAAAATAAGAAATGTGAAAATAAAAATTGATTCTTTTCTTTTATGTCCCCAATATAATGAGTTATTCAATCCAAATCCATAGGATAGAGATAAGAATAGTCATTGGAAATTTAACAAGTATGAGAAGGCTCATATTTTAGCCCTGCCTGGTTCCTATGTGAGTCATAGATCAGCAGTGTATCTGATTTTATACTGATACTTTCAGTTGTATATGGTGCAAACTTAAGCATACATTGATGTGCATGTGTTCTTCCTGTCATCCCATCTGCTCTCAAAACATATTCCTCAAAGAACACACAGGTGAAAACATGAATAGTCACAGTCCCTTCAGTATTAAGCCCTCTAAGGCCACTAAAAGTGAATCCCTTGTTTCCAGACACCTATTTTGACAGCATTGCCCCAAAGAACTCTGACCTTAACTGGACAAGGTTATAATAAATAAAACAACACACATATTATATTTGTCAACATAAAGGATTTTCAAAGGTTACTTAGACCAAAATTGATTTCTTTTAAAGACAGCTGTCAAAGCTCATTCTTATTTTATATGCCTTCTAAGTTGACTAAAATTCAAGGAGAACCATAAACCCTCACATCCTGCAGGCCATTCTGTGCCTGCTCACCTTTGATGGTGAAGCTGTTATTTGGCCAAACACTTCATTTCATTATGGACAGTTTTCCAACTGTGGAGTCATGTGTGACCATCATTTATTGGCCTTGGTTCTGCCCCACTTGGGGTTTATAGTTTTCCAACTGAGGTTCTCTTTAAGCATCTTTAGAACACTAAATGATTCCACCACTTATTATTATTATTATTATTATTATTATTATTATTATTATTATTATTATTTTGCTTCTCTTCTGTAATTGGTCCAGAAATAGCCAGTGCCCTCAACCCTAGACCAGTGTTAAATTAGGCACTATTACTTTGGAACTGCCTGTCCTCAGCTTATTTAATGCTAATTATTGCAATATATGGACGGCTTTTGAGTATCAAGAGTTCTTTTAATATTTATGTCTTTCTTAACTTATCCCTGCAAGAATAATTAGCAGTAGCAAGGGTTTTTTGGCCTTTGGATGACTCCATTCCCATCTTAATTCCAGTCACCTTTGGGAAATGTACCATCCCTTCATAGCCCTTGATTGCCACGGCTCTCATCTCAGTGGGATATGATAAGCTCATGAATTAGAAATACCTCCACTACCCACCACGCTCCTTGCTCCCCTTCCCTTAGGGAGCTATTCAAAATACAAAACTATCTTTAGGAAATTGTGTGTTTATTCTGCTGACAATCTCTACTGCTTCCAACAGTGGACTGAACCCTCTCCCAGGCTTGTCCAATACAGCTCTCCTGAAAGCAGTCATACTTTATGAACTGATCCCAAGTAAGTACATCACCAGCTGTGTGCCTCCAAAACCTCTTTCGTCCTGAAGAGAGAAGAAGGAAAGACAATAGTTCTGAAGAAACACTTCTGCACACTTAGCAAACAGAATGGCTATACAGAGTTCCACAACACCTCTTTTTTTTTTTAATTATAAGATATTTTCTTTATTTACATTTCAAATGTTATCCCCTTTCCTGGTCTCCCTCTAAAAACACCCTACCCTTTTCTCCTACCCCTCCCCCTGCTCACCAACCCATGCACTACCCTTTCCTGGCCCTGGCATTCCCCCACACTAGGGCACAGAGCCTTCAAAGGACCTCCCATTGATGACGAACTAGGCCATCCTCTGCTGCATATGTAGCTGGAGCCATGATTCCCACCATGTATACTCTTTGGTTGGTGGTTTAGTCCCTGGGAGCTCTGGGGGTACTGGTTAGTTCATATTGTTGTTCTTCCTCTGGAGCTGTAAACCCCTTCAACTCCTTAGGTCCTTTCTCTAGCTCCTTCATTGGGGACCCTGTGCTCAGTCCAATGGATGGCTTACCTCAACATCTCTTATTGTACTAATGCAATTAGTTCATACACTTAGCCTCCATAGATGTCCAAAGGAAGAATAACACTGACTCTGTCTTCAGTTATTTTCCAGGATCATTTATATTGGCCTCGTGTCTAGGAACATGCTTGCAGAGATTGTAAGTTAACCAACCCCCTTTGTAAGTTATTATCATTAAGAACAATAATAGTTAACAGCAGCAGCCTACCAAGAATGAGGAGCCTTTGATTCCTCGTTAAACTTATTAGTTAAACTTATTTTGTGCTTTGCACTTCTAAAGAGTTCATTAGAGCCTCTTACTATACTACAAGCAATTAGAGGTGGATAATATCGGGGCTGGGGAGATGGTTCTGTCTGTAAAACTGTTTGACTCGGAAGCATGAGGATCTGAGTTCAGAATCTCAGCACCCACATAAAAGTTAGCTTGTAATTCTATTTGGGCAGATTCCTGGAGCTCATCGGCTTGCCAGCCTAGCTAAATTAGTGAGATCTGGGTTGAATGAAAGGCTGTGTCTGAAAGGGAAGTGTCTAAAGAAGATAGCCATACATGTACACATAGAGAGAGGGGGGGAGGGGAGGGGGAGGGGGAGGGGGAGGGGGAGGGGGAGGAGAGGGGAGAATAACCCTAGCTACATTTCACCCTGCTATAGTGCCCTAAAAGCTGACAGTAGCAAATTATAGCAATTAGAGACAGCTCTGGTTCCTTGACAGCTCAGAGGTCTTTTTATGAGCTGTTTCATATAGACTGTTATTAACATCATCTAGATAACAATTATTTTCAAACCATTTACTAAGGATTTACTAAGTTCTAAGCTTTGGGCTAAGTACTTTATAAATATTATTTATATGTTGAACCATCATAATAAGCACATGAAGAAGATACACAGCTATGAACATGGAATATGCAATAATTGGTTTGCTTGGGTTACCATTTTCAATGCAGGACAGACTGATATAGAAACCTAAAAAGCAGATGTGTTTGCTGACTCTCTGTTTACTAGGTTTAGTGATATATGATATCTACTTCTAGTAAATAGAGGGCTAGCTAGCCTGGAAGCCATTTGTACCAATGTGGAGGAAAATATCTTGAGATACGTGCAGTGGCAATCCTTCTCTCACACTAATAAATTGTAGGGCTGGGATTATGATCCTAGCCTGTGCATTTCTAGCCTGAAGGTGTTAGCACAATGCTACACTGTATGCTAAGAATGCTTCCTCCACTATTAAGACCTCTCACTGCTAGTCACATGCACAAAAGAAATAGGGCTTGATGAGAAACACTTAAGTTGTGCTGACAAAAAAAAAAAAAAAAAAAAAACCACAAAAAAACCCACAAAAAAAAAAAAAACCACAAAAAACCCAAACAACAACAACAAAAAAACCAGCAACTTTTCTGAGCTCTTTGTAAGTCTCATAGAGGTTGGATTCCTCATACTGGGAACATGAGCAGCAAGGAGTGAAGGCTGGCTGCTAATAAAAAGGTGATAGCTACTTTACTTGTTCACCCATCCCAAGGCAGAACTTTCCATTTCACTTGCTAAGCAAGTAAATATTAGCAAGGAAATTAGTAGTAATTATTATTAGATATCACATACATATTATAAATATTATTAAACATTGTAGTTATTATGGTTATAGTTATTTAAATATTAAAAAATATACATTTTTACATGTATATTATATATGTATAAAATTTGTACAAGTATCAATGATATAAAAGGAAGCAGATATAATTAAAAAAGATAATAATCTTTCAACCCCATTGTCATCCTGACTTCAAGCATCATCACTGTAAAATGCATTAGAAGTTACTTTCTATAAATGGAAATCAAGGCAGAGTGGTCCAGGGCCTCTTCAGGGGCTCAGGGAAAGAAAGTAGCGAAGGCTGGTTTGGGATGTCAGTGAGAGCCTCCTGGGACTTGCTGTCTTTTATTTATAGCTGAGTTCATTGTTGACATTCTGAACACCTTGTAAATACCTTGGCTAGTGACCTGTAAGTGACTGAAAAGCATAATGATATAACTTCTAATTGATTTCTTTTTAAATCTCTATTTTGACAGAGGTTGTCAAAGCAATCCATTGGGGACCTGAAGCTATACACTTCTAGATGAAACAGGGGAAATAGAATGAAGCAATGATTAACAGTGATGATAGTTGCAGTGGTGATAGAGGTGTAGTATGTGTTGAGTCTTTTCTGAGTGAGTAGTACTTTGGAGAACTACAGTATAGATAGTATTTTAGTAAATCATGGCCATGACTCTATAAGGCTGACACTTTTATTTTTCCCAGTTTCTAAATAATAGAACTAAAGTAGATACTCAAAGTCTTAGTCAGAACAGTTCCTCTTTGCATTGAATGCCAATGTATGCTGCTCTTAGCTGCTCAAGATGCTGAGAATAAGACCAGCTGATTATTCAGCCCTGAACAAGACATCTATATACTACTTCCTTAAAAGCTTAGGGAACATCACAGTCAAGGAAGTAAAGGAATGCAAGAGCCAAAGATAGAAAGAAGTTCTGCAAAATGCTACCTTCTGGGCATGACAACAGCCATTACAATCATGACCTCACAACAGCTGTGGTCATCTGTGCTGGACCCGCACAAGATCATGCTTATCAACAGCCAATCATGGCCTAGGAGAGGCTCGTAGGGGAGTGGGAAACAGAGAAGTTCCTGGGTGAGTGTATATCGTTTGTCATGACCATGGCCATGTTAGTGCTGTCTATACTTTACACTCATGGGAACTGCAAAGACTTCCCTGGGTAAGGCTCAGGGAACTGGCAAGCTATCCCCTGGTCTGTGTGTAGATGCTGACAATATGTGCATAGAGTGTTGAGCACAGATTCTTTCTCCCATATATTTACAGCCTTATACTGGTCCTCTACAGAGACCCCCCCCTACAGGGATAAGTTAAACCTACATTCTCTATTCATCTGTATACCATAAATGAGCCTCTATCAAGATGTATAAAAGAAATGTGCAGAGTCTCCAGGCTGTTGCTGATGATGTATCCATCAGGATGCATTGGCTTACCCAAGCCTAGCCTTTATGTATGTCTGTGTGTCTGTACTTTCTTAATTCTTTCCTTGCCCCAGTCAGGTCAAGTTCAAAGCAATGCAGGTCAAGGCAATGGGACAGTACCCTTCCGTGTTAGGATATTGGTTACTGACAAATTTCTGGAGAGGTAGTATCCTTGTTTTTAACTGAGCACTCACTGGTGCTCCTACCACTCTCTACTGAATAATTCCAATCTCTGGATCATGTAGATGTCCCCAGTTTAACCCATCAGTTCACAAAATAAAACAAAAAGCCAGGAACCCTGGAAAAAGAATTTGGCAGTTAAGGGTGGGGACTAGGGAGGGAGAGTAAACAAAATATATTATATAATGTATTGTGTTTGTGTATAAAATTGTAAAAAATATCCAATTAATAAAACCCCAACCAACCAACCAAATAAACAGAAAAATAAGCAGAGAGCTTTAGCGACTCACCCACAATCACAAGAACAGTAAACAGATTTGTGAGTCAGGATGCAGACAGCCCGTGGTGTGATTACAGTTTCAGCTCCAAACACCAAGCCCAGAGCCTGCACTTTAAGCAGCTAAGTAGTCATTATTGGAGAAGGTTGATGGGAGAAAGACAATTTTGGAGTTAAGAGAAGAAAAAGATGGCTTATAGTAAAAGAAAGGCTGTCTGAGTGAGTTAAGCTCCTTAGCTAAGACATTTGACATTTATTTTCATTTTTCTCCTAGCCTCACAACTGTGGGAAGAGAGGAGTTAGAAGCAGCAGGAGGAAGAAAGAGGTCTATCTACAGGATGATTAAGCTAAACATCCCAGCCACTGACTTGAGGGCATAGAGCCAGGGAAGATAGAAGGACAGGAAGGGACTGTGCCCTGACCTCAAGCACCAGCCAGCCTACCAAGCAATAGATTTAGCAGAGCAAACCAAAATTGAGTTAAACTTTTTGTTAAAGTCACATGAAGTATCTTAACGAATCACGGAAGTAGATAATGCATCTGCTACAAGCGTGTGCTGTGGTCTCTCTGGGGGTTCATGTGGATGTATTTTTGATGGTTACTAATGGTGTTTGTGTGTGTGTGTGTGTGTGTGTGTGTGTGTGTGTGTGTGTGTGTATGTGTGTATGAGTATGAGAGAGTGTGTCAGAATACATACAAGTATGTATATGAGTGTGTGAGAGTATATGTGTGAATGAGTGTGTATGAGTGTGTGTGAGAGAAAGAGTGTATGTTAGTGGCTATATGTGTATGTGAGGGTGTGTATAAGTGTGTGTGTATGAGAATGTGTGAGAGTATGTGTAATTGAGTATTATGGGGTTTGTGGGGGAAAGAGAAAGAATGTGTGTGTGTGTGTGTGTGTGTGTGTGTGTGTGTGTGTGTGTTAGTGAGGCTTAGAATATTCCTGAGTACCCACAATGCATAGGATAGCCCCAGAGCAGAGCTACCCAGTCCAAACTGTATATGCCAAGGTTCATCTCTCTAAAACTTTCTATGTTTTATTTGAAATTCTACCTTAGGAGAGCCAAGAATTACTGTCCCTCTTAGTCTCCTGGGAGATGTTCCTATCTCTGAATTATTCCTCCTTGGAATCAGGAGACAGCTCTCTCCTTTTTTCAGGGACTGCAGCTAGGTTTATGTTTATCTGGCTAGAAGAAGTTTTCTGATGAGGTTTTCAGAGTCTATCCTTTCCTGTAGACACCCTCTCTAGTGATCTCGAGTGGCAAGCTCTAGGTACTCTTGTCCTTTATAACAATGAATTTAATAACAATAATATGTTATCTTCATAAAGGTAATACAGTTTGGACTTGGTCTTTCTTAGCATGCAAAAGAGAGAGGCAGATGTTTAGGAAATTTAGAGAGGGACGTCTAGGATAGCCTGACTTAGAATTTCAGGCTTTAGGGTAAACCTAAATTTCTCTTTGAAAGACCCTAGGAAATATTTCATGACAAGTTAGCTAAGGTTGAGGTTCAATGACAGATCTCTGTGACCATCAACTGGGACAGACATTTCACACACATTAAGTCCCCTCTGACAGCAAAATCACACGATTTAAAATATAACTCCAAATCACAAGCACCCAGTGTTTCAGTTCCTGGCTGTTGTTTCTAGTCAGCTGCTTCTTCTATGATTACCTGGCTTGGTGGATAGGAGATTGTGGTAGGTAGCCAGTGAGTGGGATGGGGGAAGGACATGGACTGAAAGGTTGGTATCTGACGGCCACACTGAGAGATGCTCTGATCTTGAGCAGACAATGTATTGTCTCCAGGCCTCAGTTTCTTTGTGTGGTTGCTGGAAGGCTGAGTCACTCTGGCAAAGTCTTAGGATAAAAAGCATTTGGCACCAGGCAGGTTCTCAGCAAGAGCTAGCTGATTCGGTTATTGCTATCGTCATCATTATTATGCTTTGGGAGCGCATGATGGACACCAGCTGATTCTATTTTATATGCCTGCGTTCTAGAAAAGACTTTACTTAAAAAAAAAAAAGGTTTTCTGCTAAAAATAAATATGAAAAACCACTGGGTACCTTCATTTTCACATCAAGAGCTTTTAAGACTAAATGACATCCAAAATTAAAGCTAGATTTCCTTTATTCTGAAATATGAATCAAAATTGGCGTGGGATGAGGGAGGGGGATCCGTGTTTGCAGTCTCAGCCAGGGATGCAGAGCTGAAGAGTGTTCTTCAGGTTCCCTCGCTTGTTTCCTTCATTGTCGTTCATGCAATCTCCAGCCTTCCACATTCACACTCACCATCTGTCAGTAGAGGTTGTTAAAAACACCCATCCAGCACAAACGGGTCAATATCCTGTATCCCACCTGCACAGCTTCGTTAGTGGAAGGGTTTTAGCACGGTGTCAGAAACACTTATTGAAGACTGTGGAATACTGAACTTAGAGACAATACACTGCCTGGGTTCATATCAGCTATGTCAATTGCAGTCTTTGTGATCTTGGCCAGCGATTAAAGGTATATTTTAAGGGGGGGGGGGAGAGAGAGAGAGAGAGAGAGAGAGAGAGAGAGAGAGAGAGAGAGAGAGAGAGAGAGAGAGAGATATGAATGAGAATGTTATTCACTCAGATTCGCATTAAAATAGAAAGTAGCAACGTTAGGACCAGAAGTCATGACCAAAGGTTGCAAAGTGGCTGCTCCTAGGCTGCACCCAATTTACAGATGGACTTGAACTTTCAGACTTCAAGACAGTGTGAAAGCAATATTTGATTTAGCTGTCTCAATATGAAGAAATTAGGAGATTTTACCTGAAACTCGAGAATTACCTCTTGTTTCCTCATTAATAGAATAGGGCAATTGTAACTTTTAGTTACTGTCTACTGGTGCCGAGTGAGGAACAACTCTGAATAAAGCTCAGGCATTTAATGCAGTGCCTCAGACACAGAATAGTCGTTCTTGGGTGCTGTCCTTGGTGATGTTCAAGCCGGACACAGGCTTTGTCCCCACACTAGTCAGCTCTTCCCCAGGCTGTCCTCACTCCTCTGCATTTAGAAACATACTTTTCAGTCTTATACTAAACAGTCTCATTTAGAGGGGAGCTTGTACAAAGGGGTCAAATATAAGTAGAGAAATTGCTTGGCCCTAGTGTGGGTGATGCATTTTCTAGCAGTTTGAAATCAATGCATTGAAATAATGCTCAGTGCCACCAGATGGTGTTGCTCAATTTCCCAATATTTGTATGTCTAGTTTCTTAATCTAAGCTGTTAGCATTTCTAGGGTGAGTCTGGCACCCCAGCCATCTGAACATTCTCACTATGCTTGCTGAAGTGATTAAGACCGTTAGGAAGGTGTGCCCTGGGGTGGGGAGAAAGAGAGACAGAGAGACATATACACACAGAAAGAGAGAGAGAGAGAGAGAGAGAGAGAGAGAGAGAGAGAGAGAGAGAAGAAGAAGAAGAAGAAGAAGAAGAAGAAGAAGAAGAAGAAGAAGAAGAAGAAGAGGAAGAGGAAGGAGGAGAAGGAGGAGGGAGGGAGGGAGGAGAGAGAGAGAGGAGATCAGATGTCCAAGGTCACACAGCAAAAGATATTTTAACTTAAGGTTCTATATAGTTATGACGACTTGGCTGCTTATAGCGCAGTCTTGTTTTCTGATGGGATTATTTTGGCTGGTACCATACTTGGGTGGGAAACATGGCTGCTGAGGGTCAAAAAATTTGACTAGAAATTACAATATTTGCTCCTCACCAGATCTGGCATCCCTGAGTCTGATTCCCACACAGTGGTAAGTGGCAGTACTGAGTAAACTTTCCTGTGATCAAGGGGATGCAGTAATCTTCTAGGCTCCCAACAATTCCACTGGGATAAGCCCCATCATGGTCTTCAACTACTGCCACGAGTTCTCCACCAGTACTTGTCTAATCTTCCCTGTGCCATTATGCTGGACCGTTATGCAGACAGAAGGCTTCTAAACAGCCTGGAGTGTGTTCGCTTGTGTTTCCTGGAGTGTGCTTCACTTCTTAACTCTCTGTGGCTGTGAAAGGAACCTTATTTTGGAAAGGAACTTTGAAAATGTAATCAAGTTAAGATGAAGGATTGAGGTAGACTCTAACCCAGTGTAATGTGCCTTTATAAAAAGAGCAGAGCAATGTTTTTCAACCTGTAAGTCATGACCCCTTTGAGTGCTGAATAACCCTTTCACAGGGGTAGGCGCCGGGCAGTGGTGGCGCATGCCTTTAATCCCAGCACTTGGGAGGCAGAAGCAGGCAGATTTCTTGAGTTCGAGGCCAGCCTGGTCTACAAAGTGAGTTCCAGGACAGCCGGAGCTATACAGAGAAACCCTGTCTCAAAAACAACAACAACAACAACAACAAACCCCCAAACCCAAACAACAACAACAACAACAACAACAAAACCGTTAGAAAACATAGATATTTACACTACGACTCATAACCCTAGCAAACTTGTAGTTATGAAGTAGCAATGAAAACAATTTTGTGGTTGGGTGTCATGACAACGTGGGGAACTATTGAAGGGTCACAGCATTAGGAAAGTTGAGCACTACTGGAATAGATGGTCATAGGAAGAGAAGGGACATGGCCATGAGAAGGCAGAGACAAACATGAGAGTGATGCTTGGTACCCCAGCAAAAGGCATCTACCTCAGCACAGCTGGAAGAGCAAGGAGCCTAGTCCCATTGACACCTTGATTTCCGATTTCTAGCCTACGTAGCCCAAGAGAATCTATTTCTGTTAATACATCTCATTTGTGCTGCTTTATTATATAAATGCTACAAAATGAACACATAGCCCTCCTATTCATCCTTTCCAGTTGTTTCCGTACCTTCATTTATCTTGTGTATGTGTGCACATGTGTGCATGTGTTTGAATCTGAAAGTCTGAGTTCAACTTCAAGTATCTTACTTAATAAACCCATATCTCGTTTTAGAAGAGAGTATCTTTAACTTTTATGGAGCTTGTTGATTATTCTAGGCTGACTAGTCAGCTAGAGAGCTCCAGGGGTCTACTTGTCTCCATCTCAGCAGCATTAGGATTCCAAAAATACACCACCACACCCAGCTTTTTAACATGGTTCTGGGGTTTGAACTCAGGTCCTCTTGCTTGCATGGCTAAGCCTTCTTCCAAGTTATGATCTTCCCTTCTTTCCTCCTCTCTCGTTCATCTTCCAGCACATTTCTACAGCCTGTGTGTTGTCTCCAGACTGCCATTCCTCCAGGCACAAAAGGGTAGACAGCCTGGTTCAGAACTTGCTAAGTAAGGAGGGAACAAAGGGAAAGCTATCTGCAGGTGTTGAGTGGCTTACAGCTGGATGGCTCAGCCACCATGCTGCCGGAAACAGCTGCAAGGGTCTGACATATGTAGTGTGGATCTTGGCAATATCATCTTCGGAAGCTGTGAGAACAACAAGCTTGCTTAGGACTTCATATGAATTGGCCCAGACACCTACTCTCCCTTCCCAGCCTCTTGAAATTGACTTTTGCAGCTTCTTAGCATTCAGCAGCAGCCCTCACTGGTGAAGCTTAGACAGACTGTATGTTCCCTACAAAGCAGGGTACTGACAGCTTTTTTCTTTTCCTTTCCTCATTGCTTAATCTGTCCACTTCCTGATACTAATGGATTTTTAAATGAGCCTAGGACAATTGATAGCATTTCCCAATTAAAACCAAATACCCTTCATCCACCCTTCACACAGTCGCTCAGTACAAAGAAAAAGCGCTGGCAGTATAGCACAAACCAAGAGCTCTCTGATTCTCTTGCCTCCTGCCTCTGCTGCCTGCAGAGAGGGGGTGCCCCGCCCAACGACCTGGCTTCTGCAAAAGTGCTCTGCAAAGTAGGAGAACCATCTAGATAATCATCCCAAGTGACTCAGCCTGAATTTTCTAAGCAGCATCAGGACCAGAATCATACGTAGGACTTTCCCTATCCTTTCTCAAGCTTGAGATTTCATAGCCAGGGAGCTTACATGCTTCTCCCAGGATTATAGGAGAATATTCGTTAGCCATGTTAATTGATAGAATATTTGAAGTTAGCAGGGTTGATGGATTTCCCATTAAATGATCTCTGCCAAGTGAGTGCCTACTCTGGCCTTGGCCCTGCATTTGGCCCCTTGTATAAATAATCTCTAACTCTTACTACATCATGTGCTTTACAGATGCCTAGACAGATACCCTCAGAAGTTGAATGATTTATCTTGACACCATGCACTGAGTTAGGTAGAATGAACCCAAATCTGGGTTACTTTGGTGCTTCTTGGACTGCATATGAAAGAGTAGCCATATTTCGGGACTGTGTTCAAGGCTACTTTACTTACTTGGAAGGTTGACATATGGAAGGTGCAAGATTCATGTTAGAGAAGTAACACATGGCGGTTTTAGATCTATGATTGATTTCAGTCTTCTTAGACCTCAGTGTCCTCCTAGAGGACAATCAAGAATGCTCTGAGGAAATGCTCCTAGCAGCAAGAAGCAACTGGGGTTAGTTTCTTCTCTCTGTATAATCAAGCTGTCATTTCAATACTATGCTCCTAAACTCTGTTTCTACAAGTCTTCCCTTAGCCTTATTTTAATAATTCTTCATTACCATTTACTAGATAAAGCCTACTGTTGGCACAATTAGCCCTCCAATACAGAGAAGGACCTTTGTATGTATGTATGCATGTGTGTATGTATGCATATGTATGTATGTATGTATGTATGTATATGTGTTTAGTGCAAAGGTTGACTGTGAAGTATGTCCTTCCTTCCTTTCTTCCTTCCTTCCTTCCTTCCTTCCTTTCTTACTTCCTTCCCCCCTCTCTTTTTCTCTCTCATATCTTTTATAAATCAAACTATCTCCATTACTTTATGAGTTGAATCTGGGGTTCACAGATTTATCTAGATTAGCTGGCCAGCAAGGCCCAAGGATCTGCCTGCCTCCTCTTCCCTGTGGCTAGGATTATGGTTACATGCAGCCATACTACCTAGGAGTTTTACATGAGTGCTAGGGAACCAAACTCAGGTCCTTCTGCTTGTGTGGTAAGAACTTGCGGAATGACCCATATACCCAGCCCTCTTGCATAAATATATCTAGAATATAGTGAGGAGCCATTCAAATGTTAGAAGACAGTTTGTGGCAAAGTCATGCCAGCAGAATGTTAATAAGTGCTGTTGGTTCTAGGTCCACTAAAGATCCAGAACTCATATCCATTTAGCCCTGAAGCCATTTAGTTTTTATCTAATCTATCACCCAGATTTAGCCCCAGAGGTTTCCTTTATTTCTGTTTGGTTCCAGAACCATCCTCCATTCTGCTGCTGGCATGACTTTGCCACAAACTGCTTTCTAATAGTTGAATGGCTCCTCACTCTATTCTAGATATATTTTATATTCTTAAATGTGCCCTAGTAGGACAGCATCTCATTTTAGCCCCCTGGAAACTTGTGACTGAGCTTTCTACCACCTTAAGTTTGCTCACATTCAACTCTAGACACCATGAACTTCAAATGCCAGGCTTCTTCCCCCAAGGCCTCTGCATATGCAGTCTCTTAACCAGGTAGACCCAGAGTTTTCACCCAGTTGACCCTACACATTCTTCAGATGCCAACATTGATGATTTCTTGGGAAATCTTCAGCCATATATATCCATGTGAACATCTAGGACAGCATCCTGGCAGCCTGCACCCATTATGCATACGCTTTGGTCATTTTGATGGACATTGCTTGCTTGCCATCTTTTCTCTTCCATATACAGAGCTCTGAGAGGCCACAGCATGACATTTTGAAGCATAGCACTGGGAGTGTGTGGTAGACGATAAATATTTATTGCTTTCCTTTCTTTCCTTCAATTTGCTTGACATCGACCCCGTCAGCCACAATTGGTTCATCTGAAACATTCTTATTTGAATGTTTTAGGCCAAGTGCTGTCCCTTTATCCTCCTCTCTCATGTTATCCTGTCTTCCTTTCACTCTTATAAAGGTGTTTTAGGGTCATGCCATGAACTGTCACTTTTAAATATTTGACAAAAACAAAAAACCCCGAAAAGCTTAGTTTTACTTTTTCCTCCCTCATGTCTTCAATAGTGACAGGATGAACTAAGCATGTAGTGAATTTCAGTTGCCATGGTAACTGATAATGGTCTAGTTCTTTCACTTTCTTTCATAGAGAGGAAAAATGTCTCTTTTTCTTTAATGAGCAAGATATGAGAATTTATCCTACTATCTGTTAGATATCTAACAGCCCAAAGGACTATTTTTCAATTATCTAGTGCTCTTATACAATCTTGAAAACTTTTTGCTACTGGTCACAATGGTCCATCTTACTTCACATGTTCACTCTGGAGCTTCATAAGGCTTGAAGAGAAGTCTGGATGTCTGTACGTGTACTGTGTGCAGGCACATGCTCCTGAGGAGGAACAGTGAGTGTAACCCCATGTTACATGGCGCAGATTTTTGTCTTGGATGAACTAAGTCGTGAGATACAACCACTCTAGAATTCTCTAAACACAGCTCATTTGCATAAAGACGAGGAGAAGATTCTCTGGGGCCTGGGATTAGTGTGCAGCCTCTCTAATTGGTTGTATGGGTAGGAGTGAAAGACAGCTGTTCACAGCCATTTCTTCACTCTAACTAGGGCAACCTTCTTTCCAGTTTTCAAGTAAAAGGAAAAATATATTGCTGCACAGCGAGGAATTTGTACATGCAAGAAAATAAGGACACCCTGGAGTCAACTCAGACTCTGGGGGCAGGGCATGTCCCTACTTTTTGATAGAAGCAAAAGGAACTGGTTAGTTTCCTTACATCTCTCGAGCATTTATATTTCTCTGGAAAGTTTCTCATTTGCTAATGTTATGAGAGGGACATGGTGGGTAAGCTTGAAGTTCTGAGAGGGGAAATGGTCTGTCAAAAGTCACAGAGGCAGATGATGACAGGCTCCATGAGGGAATCCTGGTCTGCTTATTTGTAATCCAGTATCTATGTTCTAGTTTGAATATGACTTGTTCCCACTAGAAGAACTCAAGAGATTAGTTATCAGAGAAACAGCTATCAAACCAGGTTATCTCTTCCTTCCTCTTCTTCCAGAACCACTCACTAACATTTCACTTTCTGTTACAAGGTCCTCACAGGAAGGAAAGAAGATAGATGCTCATCAAATGCTGTGAGACCCTTGGGACTTCTACAACTGGGAGATAAATCAACTTCTATTCTTTACAAATCACCTGGTCTGAAGGATTTCCTTTTTATAGCTCTAGAGTAAGAGAACATCTTACTCATCCTACTCGTCTAGTGCTCTTGTGGGAGAGATGTTGGTCTTATCAACAATTATTTTGCTTCAGTATCTATACAGTAGCCATGACATAAATGTTTATAACAATACTTTAATGGGGGTAGAAATTTAAGCATGGGATAATATTCTGGGAGGCTCTGTGTGTGGAGTCTGTATCCATGTGGTCAGGGAGTTTGTTATTGCTGCTGTAATTTCATATGCTCCTCCTGGCACAGTGATCTCAGCACTAATGTAATCCTCTGTTTTAAAAAATAAAGAGGTTCAAAAAGATGAAGTTCCCCACTTGAACCTGAGGAATCAATAACTTGTGGCAATACCCGGAAGAGAGCAGATGGGAGTGACGGGCAGAGAAATGAGAGAAAAGTCTTGCACTGGAATATTCTGCCTATCATCGTGTTCTGAATCATATGCTAGGTTTTTACCATATTAGAGCTTGATCGAATTTTGCAGCATCCATGCATATCTATCCTATACCTGAGGAAATGAAAATTCAAAACTGTTGAATTGCATACTGGGATCAGGAGAGTAAGTGTGTGTGTGTGTGGGTACCCTCGGATTCCAGAACAGGGCACTGGATCTCCTGGAGCTGCAGTTACAGGCAGTTGTGAACTACCTGATCTGAAAGCTGACAACAGAGCCCTGGCCCTCTGAAAGAGCAGCAAGTGTTATTAAGCACCGGGCCATCTCTCCAGCCCCAAGGGACTACAAGAGTTTCAACCTTCTACAAAAAATTCAGATCTAGGAAGCGGCTTTGAATATGTCCTATCCTTCATAGATAGACGTAACAACGCAAGAATTCTCAAACAGGGTTTATCAATGTCCTAGCATGCTCAGTGTAATACAACTAAGAGTTGTATTGGTAAAATACACAATCATTTTTTAACCAACAGTACTGAAAGATCCTGACAGAATGTAAAAGGACACAGAAGCCCTGAAATTGGCAAGATAGATGTCAGTGTTAGCAGAACTAGCTTCACTGATTTAGAAAAATAGAGGTGCACAATGCTCTGGCCACTCCTTGAACCTGTGTGTCTGCCAATGTTTTGACCGTTCCTTGACCCATGTGTGTGCCCACTGATGAAGCCCATTGCCAGGTGTTTGTGATATTGGTTGCTGGGAAAGAGTCAGAAAATCTCCCCAGCAACCTCAGCCCGGCCAATCCTGAGTTGCTACACCTGCACCAGACTCTTTCCTTGTACCCCTCCCATACCCATTTCGTGAGAATAGACATTGTTTAGATCTGGAAATCCCTCTGGAAATCCCGTACTCCCCCGCTTCTTCTTTCCCCACTGAGGGCCTATAAAAACTGGGACCTCTTTCCTCTCGAGGTCGACTCCTCTACCCCTGCGTGGGATATGAGTCATCCCCAGAGCTCTGGCTTTCCCCGAATAAAGCCTCATGTGGTTTGAACAAGCTCGGTCTATCGTGAGTTCTTGGGTGTCCGCTCTTGTCCTGAGGCCTGAGTGAGGGGCTCCTCTCGGAGTCTTTCAGTACAATATTGGACCAGCTGTCCACCTTTCTGGCCTGGTTTCTCCTATGTAAAATCTAGTGGATGATAACTGGCAGAGCACCTCTACATCACATGCTAGTGCTGATTGATGACTTAGTAGTCGCTCTTTGGCATGCTGCTCATGTGGGACTCTCAGATACCCTACACCTTGCTCATATGCCTTGAGCATGGTGGGTGGAACAGGAGCAAGTTTGCCATAGATTTGACAAACCAAGACTGAATGAGCAGTAAACATTGACAGGTTTATCATCTTTGTTTACTTGCTCAGTCACTTGCAAAATGATTTCTATTTTCGATTTATATTGGCTGCTGGAATAAATTATCACACTCATCATGAATCTTCATTTTTAAGCTATGGGGGGTGTGGGGGGGTAAATGAACTTTTTTGGCTAGACCCATGAGCAAAGAGCTTGTAGAACAAACCTTATCCTAAGCCCATAGGGGCTCTTTAATTCCAAAGTTTCTTTCATTTTTTTTCCAAATTAAAAAAAAAAATCTTCAAATCTTCCATCTCAATCTCTTTCTCAATGTGATGCTCTCCTCCCCTGTCCCCCAAATTATTCAAATGACTAAAGTACTGGAAGGATAGGTAGGGGAGGACTTGTTAATAGGCAGCCTTTCCTTTACCGTGGATGAAGAACCATTTTTGACTTTAAGATAGTGTGAAAGCAATACTCATTCATTAAAAAGTGCAATTTGAATTGTGATCTTTTCCTAAACTAGTGGTGTTAGTACTCTGCTCTCTCATGATGCTGGGCAGCAGCAGGAAGCTACAGCTCCGGGTTATTCACGTGACTACTAGAGAGAACAACAGATGCTCTGTAGAGTGGGCTGGGCTGCTCCACTGTGATTTTCAGTAGCTTAGGTGGATTGCATGCGTTTGGGGCTGCATCATACATGAGTTTATTGGGGCACATCATATGTAAAGCAGAGAGCAAACGAATTTTTGAAAATGTAAAACTCAGGTGTGTGTGTGTGTGTGTGTGTGTGTGTGTGTGTTCTGGGAAGCATGTCCAAGGCCTTGAGCATGTGACTATGTGTTCATCACTGAGCCATACTCCAGAACCTCGAGTTTTGTAGTTTGGAACATGTAAAAGCTTAAAAGCTTAAAATCAGATGGTTGAACTGCTTAAAAGCAGAACCTGCGACGTCAAGGGGATTTGAATTTTCCCTGACATGTGCAAATGCATTGATAGAGAAGCTTCTTGGGCAAACTGAGTGATCGCACTTCTGTAAAGCAGAGGCTGTGGATTTGGGATAGGAAGACAGCTGGCAGCTCTCCATAGCATATACTTTGGGATCAGATCCAGCATGCTCATGGTAAGGGGGACTGCGTGGTTGCTAGCTAGCTCGGTTGCATTTTTTTTTCAACCTGTATCTCTCAGCACCCATGGTTTGCTGTATAAATTGCATTTCTATGCAAGATCTACTGTGAACAAACATAAGCTTGAAAATCAAGCATCCAGACAAACATACAGGTTTATGTAACAGCCACTTAAATTACCGAGTGCTCCATGGGAATATGGAGAAAAAATTGATTCAAAAGTTTGGACCATTTTCTGGAGGTTCAGTCTAAGTGAAGCTGTTCAAACATCACCGAGAGGAGCATCATGCTCTCTTCTGGATATATACCATGGGTGGGTGGAACTGAGTATGCTAACTCCTAATTCCTGGCTTTGAGTTTGCCCACGTGTAAAAAGCACTCCACTGATTTTGAATACCATTCTGGAACCACCCTCAGTGTTTACACAGAAAATAGCAGGCTTGCTCCCGAGCCGGTAGGAGGGCTGAAGAAATAGCAAGTGCTCGGAATCAATTAGCTTTGATTTATAAAGCAGCATCGCTGACATGCGTGATAATTAAAATATCAGATTGGTTATTATTCTATTTACTTTGCTGCACAACACACACTAACTGGCAGGGGAAGGTGTCATCCCCACAGTGATCTGAAGATTGTTTGGAGCTCCTTACCAGAATTCAATGGGGCAGCTATATGGGAGAGAAGTGACTTTGAATACCAATGAAGTTTAATTTAAAAATTGCTTACCATTTATTCAATATCTATTGCATGGTGTATATTATACTGGTAATAATAATAATGATAACAGCTAAGATTTATTGAATTTCCATTTTTTTGCCAGCAACTGGTATTAATGTTCTGCATGTGTTAACTCACATAACAACCTGTAGAAATAGTGTTCTTTCTGACTCCATTATTAGGATGAGGAAACCTAGGCACAGAGTGTCACAAAGTAAACCGATTCAGGTTGAACTATTGTATGCCTTGCTTCACATCCTATCACCTGCATTAGTATTTTTTTATGGTACTCGGTTCTTTAAAGAGCATATGCCTTCAAACCTTTGCAATAATCCCACTTCACAGAAAATTGAAGATGCCAGAAGTTTAGCTCCTTGGTCATATTTCTGAGACACTAATCAAATGATCTTTTAGATAGGATTTTCTGCTGAAGTTTCTATTAGCAAGGTGATTCATAGATAATACAGAGAACAGCTTTTTCTATGTAGAGAAAGCTGATATCAATGAAACCTGTGAAGGTCAGCAAGATGGCTCAGCCAATCAGAGCCAAGCCTAATGACCCCAGTCCTCAGGATCCACGTGGTGGAAGGAAAAAACTAACTCCATGAGATCGTCTTGTGATCACCATGCGGGAGCCATGGCACATGCCCCTCTCCCCAGAATAAACAAATCTGCAGCTTTTGAACACCTGCTTAACTTCCATGGTAGACGATAGTTGCTAGGGAGCAAATGTTTCACTTTACTGTTGTCTTATCTGGCTCAGGGTTTCACAGTGGCTTGGTCAGGAAAGAGACTCTGAAAACTCAAACAAGCTTTCAAAGATACGTAGTTAGATAGACAAATAAAGATGTTTGAGTCAAGGGTGGGGCATAGGAACATTCTATGCAAATAAAAGATATGCTGAGATGCTGCCTTCCGACAAGTAGGCTCAGATGACCTCCGTGTTGTTCCTCAGACAAAATAATTGGCTCAACCCAGTCCATACTTATTAATGAAGATCACCCCCCCCAAAGCCATCCTCTCACTGATGCTTGATAGATAGAGAAGCACTCGTTGCCTTTGAGTTCTTTGTGGGTGTTCAGGCTGACTGTTGGATAACTGTGGTTTCCTAAACATGACAGGATGGAGCTGGCACTACTGGAAACAGGCATTGGTAGACTTGCTGTCTTCACTTAGCATTTCAGGGATAGTCAGGTAGGCAGACATGGGGGTGGGAACACACATGTATATGTGAGCGTACATGTAAGCATACTAATTTAGATTTCAGAAAATCTTGTGATTCAATCTAACCAATTTGCTTTTATCAGAGCTTTAAGGAATTCTCACAGCTATCAGTAATGTAGCCTTTTCCACCTATTTTTCCTGTTAGCTATTATGCACAATTTTCTTGTGGGAATTCTAAAGATTTTAAGCTGGGTTTGGTACTCTTCGGGTACAAAACTTTCAAGTCTACAACAGCCATCAAAAAGCAGCAGCTTGATCCATAGTAAATTATTATACAATCATTAGAATTCCTTTTGAATCATAAAAATTACAACTCAAGAATCTCTAACGCTTGCCTTTCAGGGTTCTTTTAAGGCCTAATTATTTTCTCTTGAATGTGCCTTGTTATCTAGCTTTGAATAGAATTCTAGGCATAGGTAATATTAACTATTATGTACCCTGCATAATAAGGCCAGTTTTGGCCAGCTATCTGTCTGGTAGATCCATCTGTATTGTAATTTCTTCAAAGCCACTCTTGGAGTGATAGTTCACTTTCTGAATAACACTTCAGTCCTTTAACAGTGTCATGAAGAGAGAGAGTACAACTTAGCACAATAACTTATTCTGAGCTCAAATCTAGGAAAACAGTTGTGTCCATCATGAATGATGCATTTGTCATCATTTTCCTCAGTGAAGGTATAAAGTTTACCTTTTATGAGTGCTGTTTCCCAACATGATTTACAGAACCTAGCAAGGCATGAGCATGCATCCAAGATCTTTCTAAATCTGGTGTTTTCAAATGCTATACTTATGACCTTAAGGGTCGTCTTATAGGACCATGTATTCAAGCCTTGATTGCAACCCTACACAGCATTATTGTGAAGTGATAGAACATTTAGGGAATGAGACCAGGTGAAAGAAGGTTTGATCACTTAAGCTATCTCTTTGAAGAAGGTATTGAGATAGCAGCCTGCCCTTCCTTCCTTCCTTCCTTCCTTCCTTCCTTCCTTCCTGTTATGAAGTGAGCAGTTCCCTTTATCATATAATCCCATAATGATGTACAATTTCACCATAGGCTCCACATCAACAGGACCCAGTGAACATGGCTCAAATCCCCTTGAAACCATGAGCCCAAGTCAACCTGCCTTCCACTAAGGCTGATCATCTTAGACACTTGTTCTCACTAGCAGGAAGTTACACAGCACAGTGGTTGTCAAGAGATCATAGTGCTTAATGTCTGTTAATCCAAGGGAATATCGTACATCGAGTAGGGCTCCCAAGTTCTGAATTGCAAGAGCATGAGCTAGTCTCCTTACTCTGGGTAAACTGAACAGTCTGGATACCCTGCCACTCATAAGCCATAATGTAATAACTCCATATTATAACTAGCTCATTCTAAATGCATATGATGAGCAGCTTTGGTATCAGGAAGGAGGGTGTGCTTGAAATAAGCAGTTTCTGGGTAGACACTTCTTGTATGCCCTCAAAAACATGATAAATCCCTTGGATTAAAGATGCTATGACTATGTCTCCTGTCCCAGTCAACAAAACAGGAGGTTTCCGCTTTGCTGATCAAGGTTCCCATAGTTTGACATTCTATTGCCAAAGACACTTGGCAGCTGCTCTAAAGTGTTAACACAGTTACCTTTCCCATGAAAGTCACTTTGTAAAACATAAAAGCCGAAATCAACATGCTGATTTTTCTCTCTCGGAACCTTAGGAAGGACACTATCTTACTTTAAGTAATAGCCTGTATGCGTGTCAAATTTCACTTTCTGGGACATAGAAATCTTTGTGTTTTCTCACTGGGCTGCAGTTTGCCTAGAGGGTAATGGTGACTCCATTTCATTGGCTGGATTTCTTATGCGCACACTCACCTAGACCTTGGGTAACAGGAGCTGGAGTTTGACACCTGCCCCTGCTCAGTCTTCAGAGGATTTTCCAATCTTTCCCAGGCTCTGAGGCTCACCAGGACAATGTGCTCACCTTCAAGTTTCCATTTTCCCTCAAGTATGTGAGCAATTTGGAAAAAAGTCCTGCTTTGGGCAGCGTAATAAAGTGACCTTTGACCGAGTACTTTCCACAGGTTGTCATTCACTGGGCTTGGTGCTTACAGATGTGCTCGATAAAGGAAACGGAGGGTATTTCTATACCTTTTGGACAAAGAGTCTGTGTACCAGAATCCTGAAGCAACATATCTGAGATTACAGCATCACCTAAGGAGAAGGCTAGTATTCAAACCGAAGCAAGTAGGACTCCAGAGTTCTTGATTTGGAATTAAAAGTCTGTGGCCAGGAAATGAATTGTTTAAGTATTATTTCAATTGGGAAAAAACAAAACAAAACAAAACAAAACCAACCAGAAGCACTCAGAACAGTTCACTTGCTATAAAGGAGTAGAGAGAGAGAGAGAGAGAGTGCATTTTTATACATCTAAAAGTAACAGGTTACTTTTAAGTTCATGGTCCCCCTATTTCAGAAAACATTGTTTTTTTAACAACAACAAAAACAAACAGACAAGCAAACAAAAACAGAATCCTGAATTCTTATGATGCACGTGTATCACAATCTTTGTGAATAAGGTAATCACACAGGATTGTTTTTCCACTCGGCGTAGACATTCGGTGTTCTTGGCACGTTTGCCGTCTACTTCATTAAACACCTGTTTCTGTAGGGGAGCACAGCCGTTTGAAGCTCTACTCATTTGCCTTCTGGGGAAACCAAGGTTCCTTTCTTGCCCTGAATGTTTTTGCCCAGCATGTATTTATAGTTTTCTGGACTGAGTTTCCTACCTCACCCAATGTTAAGGACACCCCAGGACCCTCTACTCCCTCTTCCAGGTATGGCCATTGCTTCCTTTTTTTCTACTCAAGAGCTTTGGCCATTGCTGTCATTGTTACTGTCTCCACTCTCCTTGTTTCCACAATGATCCCTGTACTTAACAAGGCATACAACACGTTTGCACTTTCACTGAGTTCTTTATACTTACTGCTTGTGTGTGTATGTGTGTGTGATTAGAAGTGGCACTATCATAATTATTCCCATTTTCTAAGTGAGAGAACTAAAGTTTAGGCAAATTGTGCTCCTTATGTAAATCATTAAAAAATAGATTTACTTTAAATTATGTGTGCATGTGTGGGAATGTGCACAGGAGTTCAGGTGTACGAAAAAGCCAGAAGAGGTCATTGGGGACCCAGGAGATGGAGTTAGAGGGAGCTGTGACCCACCTGACATGGGAGCTTGGCACCAAACATAGATCTTCTGGAAGAGCAGTAATGTTAACTATTGAGCCATTTCTCCAGGCTTTATGTAAATGCCATGCTGTTGTAGAGACTTCCCACAATTCCTCACTGTCCATAAATGAAGGTCTTAAACATTAGACTTTCTAAGACCATGGACAATTCCCTCTCCTCTCAACATTTCATCAGTACTATGTTGTGCAGTCTTTTCCTTCATTCTATTACAAGTACCCTGTCTCCTGGGGTAAATGTAACCTAGCTGAGACTCACATGGCAGTGAGAAGATAACTAGGATATCCAATCAGCCAATGTGAGCATCTGAGTGTCACAGCCAGAGAATGTATTGATGAGTGGTATTTTCTAGCAAGCCTTCATGGGTAGATTCAAAGCTTTGAGAACATCCAAAAGGACACCCGTGGGAAACCAATGGGTCCTTATGTCTGGTCACACTACTTCCTCCCATTGCTAGTCACTCTTCTCAAGATGTTTATGGAACACTAAACTATCCAGGATACTGCGAGAGGTTTGAATAACACAGCAAAGCTCCATCAAATTGGCCTGAGCCTTGGTTGGCAATTCAGATCTGGAAGAGCACACAGTACATGCTGTCCACCTCCTGCCACATCAGCTTCACTCTGAGTCCTCATTAGAGGAGGCTGGAGCTCCACACAGCACAGTTGCTTAACATATGAGAGTTGATGATCATTTAGATACTTGTCAAATCCCTTCGTCTTTACAAGATCTGTTGTCCCTCTCCCTGCTCCTGTGAAAGGCTACCAAGATTACCTGGTTGCCAAGCTTCGCTTCTAAGTGACTCTATTTTCTATGAAGTCTGGCAGGGGAGGTGCAATGTGCATTATATAAGGAGCAGCCCAGTGTACTCGGAGTTGAGAGGGGCCCACATTTCACAATTGCAGAACGTTTGACAAGGCCCACACAATTGCTCTATTAAATTAAACGACCATAGACTCCATCTGCGCACATAATCTCCACACAGGCTGGGCTCCTTTACAGCCAATAGCCTGCAGGTGTGCAAATAAGTGCTCATGGGCCACACCAGATGTCAGGGCCTAATTAAAATATAGAATGAAAGTGCTCTTCCCTTGGTACTGAGCAGACAGCGCTGCTATGCTTCTTGGGATAGGAAATGGTAAAGATAGAAAATGTAATTCTAGTTGGGGAGAAGCAAATGGCTGTGTGCAGTCCACCTCCTGAGAACCACTTAGCATGGAGCGGCAAGTCAAAAGAAACCATTTGTTCTCTTGTTCCAGGGCCGTTTTTACCTGGCCTCCATAATGCAATTAGTGCTTCTGTGTTTTAGTTCCAGGGCAGGGGCTCCAAGTTAGGGCTCCCAGCTTGATGGTTCAGATGCTGGAGTCCGATGGTGCTGATTATGAGCAAGCTGTACTGTTCATAATTTTGACCGGGGGCACAGCCATGTCACCTAGATTCTAAGTGGAATTCTAAAGGCTGAACAGAAAAGCGCAGCTGGAGAGCTGTCAATCACCTAAGTAACAGGCAAGGAGAAGTGATAGGGGGTAAGTGCCATTCAATCCCAGAGGAGGGCAGGGGAGATAGCTCTTTCTGTACAGTTCTTGCTATGGAAACAGGAAAAACTGAGCCCAATAGCCACAAGCAAGAGAACAATGAGTGTGCCCTTGTGGTTCCAGGCCTGGAGAGGTGGAGCCAGGAGGATCTTTGGGGCTTACTGACCAGCCAGTCTAGCCTACTGGGTCTAGGGCTGGAGCTAAGGAGAGTCCTTGTCTCAAAGCAAAGCAAAATAAAAAACTCGGTGCACAGTGCTTGAGGAAGGACAGTAGAGGTTGACCATTGGCTACGACATGCACATGCACCCACATGCATATACATGTATGCATACACATATAGAAAGTAAAGTCCATAGAACCTGAGGAAGGTAGTGAAGTGAACATGTATGATTGGCTGGGTTATAAGTTCTCTCCTCCTTCCTTCCTCACCTCCCACTTGTATTACTCTTCCTCAGCATTTCTCTCTTTGTTCTTTCTCACTCCCACCTCCTCCCCTGTCTCCTTAACAAGGCTTTCTTCTTCCCATGTTGTAAATACATGGGCTATGGAGGCAGGAATATCTGAATCTGAAGTAGGCTACTGATGCTTCCATTGTATTTCCACTAGACTTTTCTCCCACTCCCTATTTCTTGGGCTTAATTTAAAAATCATATGAACTCTGTTTGGAGGCACATCTCAAAAAATAAAAAAAAATTATCTTAAATACTGTTAGTTCTTGATTAATATCACCAGTGACTCTGAGGGACATGCATATATTTAAAAAGGGACCTTTTTGCTTGTTCACGGTAGCCCTCCACCATGCAGGCCCCGTGTAAACTTGTGTCATATATTTTTAATTTAATGACTAAGTATTTATTTTAGCATCGTTTTATAGAAAATGAAAGTGACATATCGCTTGCCCAACACCCGCAAGGGCCCACACGGGACTCCCCACGGGATCCTAAGACCTCTGGTGAGTGGAACACAGCGCCTGCCCCAATCCAATCGCACGGAACCTGAGACTGCGGTACATAGGGAAGCAGGCTACCCGGGCTTGATCTGGGGCACAAACCCCTTCCACTCCACTCGAGCCCCAGGCTACCTTGCCAGCTGAGTTGCCTGACACCCGCAAGGGCCCACACAGGATTCCACACGAGATCCTAAGACCTCTAGTGAGTGGAACATAACTTCTGCCAGGAGTCTGGTTCGAACACCAGATATCTGGGTACCTGCCCTGCAAGAAGAGAGCTTGCCTGCAGAGAATACTCTGCCCACTGAAACTAAGGAGAGTGCTACCCTCCAGGTCTGCTTATAGAGGCTAACAGAGTCACCTGAAGAACAAGCTCTTAACAGTGACAACTAAAACAGCTAGCTTCAGAGATTACCAGATGGCGAAAGGCAAACGTAAGAATCCTACTAACAGAAATCAAGACCACTCACCATCATCAGAACGCAGCACTCCCACCCCACCTAGTCCTGGGCACCCCAACACAACCGAAAATCTAGACCCAGATTTAAAAACATTTCTCATGATGATGATAGAGGACATCAAGAAGGACTTTCATAAGTCACTTAAAGAATTACAGGAGAGCACTGCTAAAGAGTTACAGGCCCTTAAAGAAAAGCAGGAAAACACAGCCAAACAGGTAGAAATCATTAAAGAAAAACAGGAAAACACATCCAAACAGGTGATGGAAATGAACAAAACCATACTAGAACTAAAAGGGGAAGTAGACACAATAAAGAAAACCCAAAGCGAGGCAACGCTGGAGATAGAAACCCTAGGAAAGAGATCTGGAACCATAGATGCGAGCATCAGCAACAGAATACAAGAAATGGAAGAGAGAATCTCAGGTGCAGAAGATTCCATAGAGAACATCGACACAACAGTCAAAGAAAATACAAAATGCAAAAGGATCCTAACTCAAAACATCCAGGTAATCCAGGACACAATGAGAAGACCAAACCTACGGATAATAGGAATTGATGAGAATGAAGATTTTCAACTTAAAGGGCCAGCTAATATCTTCAACAAAATAATAGAAGAAAACTTCCCAAACATAAAAAAAGAGATGCCCATGATCATACAAGAAGCCTACAGAACTCCAAATAGACTGGACCAGAAAAGAAATTCCTCCCGACACATAATAATCAGAACAACAAATGCACTAAATAAAGATAGAATATTAAAAGCAGTAAGGGAGAAAGGTCAAGTAACATATAAAGGAAGGCCTATCAGAATTACACCAGACTTTTCACCAGAGACTATGAAAGCCAGAAGAGCCTGGACAGATGTTATACAGACACTAAGAGAACACAAATGCCAGCCCAGGCTACTATACCCGGCCAAACTCTCAATTACCATAGATGGAGAAACCAAAGTATTCCACGACAAAAACAAATTCACACAATATCTTTCCACAAATCCAGCCCTTCAAAGGATAATAACAGAAAAGAAGCAATACAAGGACGGAAATCACGCCCTAGAACAACCAAGAAAGTAATCATTCAACAAACCAAAAAGAAGACAGCCACAAGAACAGAATGCCAACTCTAACAACAAAAATAAAAGGAAGCAACAATTACTTTTCCTTAACATCTCTTAATATCAATGGACTCAATTCCCCAATAAAAAGACATAGACTAACAGACTGGCTACACAAACAGGACCCAACATTCTGCTGCTTACAGGAAACCCATCTCAGGGAAAAAGACAGACACTACCTCAGAGTGAAAGGCTGGAAAACAATTTTCCAAGCAAATGGACTGAAGAAACAAGCTGGAGTAGCCATTTTAATATCGGATAAAATCGACTTCCAACCCAAAGTTATCAAAAAAGACAAGGAGGGACACTTCATACTCATCAAAGGTAAAATCCTCCAAGAGGAACTCTCAATTCTGAATATCTACGCACCAAATGCAAGGGCAGCCGCATTCATTAGAGACACTTTAGTAAAGCTCAAAGCATACATTGCACCTCACACAATAATAGTGGAAGACTTCAACACACCACTTTCTTCAAAGGACAGATCGTGGAAACAGAAACTAAACAGGGACACAGTGAAACTAACAGAAGTTATGAAACAAATGGACCTGACAGATATCTACAGAACATTTTATCCTAAAACAAAAGGATATACCTCTTCTCAGCACCTCACGGGACCTTCTCTAAAATTGACCATATAATTGGTCACAAAACAGGCCTCAACAGATACAAAAATATTGAAATTGTCCCATGTATCCTATCAGACCACCATGGCCTAAGACTGATCTTCAATAACAACATAAATAATGGAAAGCCAACATTCACGTGGAAACTGAATAACACTCTTCTCAATGATACCTTGGTCAAGGAAGGAATAAAGAAAGAAATTAAAGACTTTTTAGAGTTTAATGAAAATGAAGCCACAACGTACCCAAACCTATGGGACACAATGAAAGCATTTCTAAGAGGGAAACCCATAGCTCTGAGTGCCTCTGAGAAGAAACGGGAGACAGCACATACTAGCAGCTTGACAACACATCTAAAAGCCCTAGAAAAAAGGAAGCAAATTCACCCAAGAGGAGTAGACGGCAGGAAATAATCAAACTCAGGGGTGAAATCAACCAAGTGGAAACAAGAAGAACTATTCAAAGAATTAACCAAACGAGGAGTTGGTTCTTTGAGAAAATCAACAAGATAGATAAACCCTTAGCTAGACTCACTAAAGGGCACAGGGACAAAATCCTAATTAACAAAATCAGAAATGAAAAGGGAGACATAACAACAGATCCTGAAGAAATCCAAAACTCCATCAGATCCTTCTACAAAAGGCTATACTCAACAAAACTGGAAAACCTGGACGAAATGGACAGATTTCTGGACAGATACCAGGTACCAAAGTTGAATCAGGATCAAGTTGATCATCTAAACAGTCCCATATCACCTAAAGAAATAGAAGCAGTTATTAATAGTCTCCCAACCAAAAAAAGCCCAGGACCAGATGGGTTTAGTGCAGAGTTCTATCAGACCTTCAAAGAAGATCTAATTCCAGTTCTGCACAAACTATTTCACAAAATAGAAGTAGAAGGTACTCTACCCAACTCATTTTATGAAGCCACTATTACTCTGATACCTAAACCACAGAAAGACCCAACAAAGATAGAGAACTTCAGACCAATTTCTCTTATGAATATCGATGCAAAAATCCTCAATAAAATTCTCGCTAACCGAATCCAAGAACACATTAAAGCAATCATCCATCCTGACCAAGTAGGTTTTATTCCAGGGATGCAAGGATGGTTTAATATACGAAAATCCATCAATGTAATCCATTATATAAACAAACTCAAAGACAAAAACCACATGATCATCTCGTTAGATGCAGAAAAAGCATTTGACAAGATCCAACACCCATTCATGATAAAAGTTTTGGAAAGATCAGGAATTCAAGGCCCATACCTAAACATGATAAAAAGCAATCTACAGCAAACCAGTAGCCAACATCAAAGTAAACAGAGAGAAGCTGGAAGCAATCCCACTAAAATCAGGGACTAGACAAGGCTGCCCACTTTCTCCCTACCTTTTCAACATAGTACTTGAAGTATTAGCCAGAGCAATTCGACAACAAAAGGAGATCAAGGGGATACAAATTGGAAAAGAGGAAGTCAAAATATCACTTTTTGCAGATGATATGATAGTATATATAAGTGACCCTAAAAATTCTACCAGAGAACTCCTAAACCTGATAAACAGCTTCGGTGAAGTAGCTGGATATAAAATAAACTCAAACAAGTCAATGGCCTTTCTCTATACAAAGAATAAACAGGCTGAGAAAGAAATCAGGGAAACAACACCCTTCTCAATAGTCACAAATAATATAAAATATCTTGGCGTGACTCTAACTAAGGAAGTGAAAGATCTGTATGATAAAAACTTCAAATCTCTGAAGAAAGAAATTAAGGAAGATCTCAGAAGATGGAAAGATCTCCCATGCTCATGGATTGGCAGGATCAACATTGTAAAAATGGCTATCTTGCCAAAAGCAATCTACAGATTCAATGCAATCCCCATCAAAATTCCAACTCAATTCTTCAACGAATTGGAAGGAGCAATTTGCAAATTTGTCTGGAATAACAAAAAACCTAGGATAGCAAAAAGTCTTCTCAAGGATAAAAGAACTTCTGGCGGAATCACCATGCCAGACCTAAAGCTTTACTACAGAGCAATTGTGATAAAAACTGCATGGTACTGGTATATCGACAGACAAGTAGAGCAATGGAATAGAATTGAAGACCCAGAAATGAACCCACACACCTATGGTAACTTGATCTTCGACAAGGGAGCTAAAACCATCCAGTGGAAGAAAGACAGCATTTTCAACAATTGGTGCTGGCACAACTGGTTGTTATCGTGTAGAAGAATGCGAATCGATCCATACTTATCTCCTTGTACTAAGGTCAAATCTAAGTGGATCAAGGAACTTCACATAAAACCAGAGACACTGAAACTTATAGAGGAGAAAGTGGGGAAAAACCTTGAAGATATGGGCACAGGGGAAAAATTCCTGAACAGAACAGCAATGGCTTGTGCTGTAAGATCTTGAATTGACAAATGGGATCTAATGAAACTCCAAAGTTTCAGCAAGGCAAAAGACACCGTCAATAAGACAAAAAGACCACCAACAGATTGGGAAAGGATCTTTACCTATCCTAAATCAGATAGGGGACTAATATCCAACATATATAAAGAACTCAAGAAGGTGGACTTCAGAAAATCAAATAACCCCATTAAAAAATGGGGCTCAGAACTGAACAAAGAATTCTCACCTGAGGAATACCGAATGGCAGAGAAGCACCTGAAAAAATGTTCAACATCCTTAATCATCAGGGAAATGCAAATCAAAACAACCCTGAGATTCCACCTCACACCAGTCAGAATGGCTAAGATCAAAAATTCAGGTGACAGCAGATGCTGGCGTGGATGTGGAGAAAGAGGAACACTCCTCCATTGTTGGTGGGAGTGCAGGCTTGTACAACCACTCTGGAAATCAGTCTGGCGGTTCCTCAGAAAATTGGACATAGTACTACCAGAGGATCCAGCAATACCTCTCCTGGGCATATATCCAGAAGATGCCCCAACTGGTAAGAAGGACACATGCTCCACTATGTTCATAGCAGCCTTATTTATAATAGCCAGAAGCTGGAAAGAACCTAGATGCCCCTCAACAGAGGAATGGATACAGAAAATGTGGTACATCTACACAATGGAGTACTACTCAGCTATTAAAAAGAATGAATTTATGAAATTCCTAGCCAAATGGATGGACCTGGAGGGCATCATCCTGAGTGAGGTAACACATTCACAAAGAAACTCACACAATATGTACTCACTGATAAGTGGATATTAGCCCCAAACCTAGGATACCCAAGATATAAGATATAATTTGCTAAACACATGAAACTCAAGAAGAATGAAGACTGAAGTGTGGACACTATGCCCCTCCTTAGATTTGGGAACAAAACACCCATGGAAGGAGTTACAGAGACAAAGTTTGGAGCTGAGATGAAAGGATGGACCATGTAGAGACTGCCATATCCAGGGATCCACCCCATAATCAGCATCCAAACGCTGACACCATTGCATACACTAGCAAGATTTTATTGAAAGGACCCAGATGTAGCTGTCTCTTGTGAGACTATGCCGGGGCCTAGCAAACACAGAAGTGGATGCTCACAGTCAGCTAATGGATGGATCACAGGGCTCCCAATGGAGGAGCTAGAGAAAGTAGCCAAGGAGCTAAAGGGATCTGCAACCCTATAGGTGGAACAACATTATGAACTAACCAGTACCCCGGAGCTCTTGACTCTAGCTGCATATATATCAAAAGATGGCCTAGTCGGCCATCACTGGAAAGAGAGGCCCATTGGACTTGCAAACTTTATATGCCCCAGTACAGGGGAACACCAGGGCCAAAAAGGGGGAGTGGGTGGGCAGGGGAGTGGGGGTGGGTGGATATGGGGGACTTTTGGTATAGCATTGGAAATGTAAATGAGCTAAATACCTAATAAAAAATGGAAAAAAAAAAGAAAGTGACATATCAAAACCATGGTTTCATAGACAAGGAAACAGAAGATTGATTTAAACAATACTAAGGGTCTTAAAAGGTCATTTGCTGGGTCATGTGCTTACTATTAAATGTGAAGACATGAGTTTAAATATTCAGAAACCATGTAAAATCAGCATATAATTGTGGTGCCAAAGCTTCCTTGGTGAGATACGACACAGAGACAGGAAAACTCCCCTGAAACTCTTGGGTCAGCTAAGCTGGTGTCTGCAGCAGTACAAAGATACCTGTCTCAAGCAAAGGAGAAGGTGAGGACCAACATCAGAAGTCCTCTAATCTGCACATGAACATTATGCCAAAGCCCCCAACACATGCCATACATACATATTAAAAAGCAAAACAAATTACAGTAATGGGCAAACAGTAGAATACATGGTTTTCCATTTGTGAAGCATTCATAAAGATGATATTTAAATATCTAAGGGTTTAGGAGCCAGTATTCATGTATTTACTATACACTGGGTAACTACCACACACCAGGATCCACATTTATGCTGTCATTTATTCCTTTTTATCCCACTTTGTAAGGCTCTGGACAGTCTACACGTTGAGTAAATCTGCTCAAGGAACCAGGGCTGTGGTTTAAATATGGCCCTGACCTCAGTTCTGGAGCTCCATTCCTTCAAATGCATCACATTGTCCTCAGGGCATACAAGGTCTGCACACTGCAAAGTTGCATGCAGTAATAAAGGTTGAACAGCACTGTCAGCTTTATAAAAGATTCCTTATGTGGCCTGTGTATCAGAGGCTTTCCACAGAGATCTCTGGCCCGGTCTGGTTCGAGAGTTCCAGAGGAGGGTAGTGAGTGCAGGCAGGGAGGGGTAGTCACTTCCGATGCTTCAGTTGGCTTTACCTCCATCTCTGCCTTGCCTTCCAGGCTACTCCATTACTACACTCCACCCTGCACTGAGTCTGGTCTAGCTGGGCTGTTGAGAGACCGACTAGCCAGTGAGGAGTGCAGTTGAGCTTCAGGCAGCGCTTCAGGAGAGCAGACCTCTTCCCAAGTGCTATAGCTCTTAAGACAGAAGGCTCGAACAATGGAGTAGTTCTTGCACACCCCTAATCTTATATACAGTTTTGGGGTGGGTAAGGGTTTGACAACAGGTGCTTCTCTTTGGTTTGGTCTGAGAGCTTTGGGGAAACCTTATTTGCATGTGGGATGGCTTGGTGCTGTTCCTACATGACTGATGGCCACATACCTCTCTGGGGGTCGGGGGGTTGTGGGAGGATATAGCAGGACCCAGGGACCCAGGAGGATGACCGAACAACTGCCATCTCATGCAGGTGGAAATCACCACTCACTGGGTCACCAGGGTTCCAGACCTTTGCTAGACCAGGGACCAGGCTGTCTGTGCACAGCCCACCACTCCATAACCTTACACTCTCAGAACAGCCTTGATAGGCAAACATGCACTTCTTCCCTTTACAGATAATTGAATTGGCATTAAAAAGGCTAAGAGACTTACATAGCCAGGACACAGTTGCATTTGGAATTCTTGCTAGATATTATTTAATACCGTATAGCATGTTAACCCTGGTTCCAGTTGACTATGAGTCTTGGGTCTCTTAGATACTTGGGGTGTGATTATGGACTGTTATAAAATAGGTTCATTCTAGTCATCCCAGCTAATTGGAAAGTCAGCTGTAATCTTTGCTAACTGAAGGGGCAGGAGGATCATACACTTGCTCCCTGGCTGGGATATAGAATGAGTGCAAGACCTGTCTAGGTAATTTTGTGAGACCCTCTCTCAAAAACAAAAGCAAAGCAAAACCCACACAACCTTATTTGGCAAACTGCCTGCACATGACAAATTGGCCACTCTCCTACTCTTATTTTAATGTCTGTCTTGCTTTTACAAAGATACACAATGTTTATTTTTATTATACATAGTTAAGTGTGGGACCATGATGTGACATGCTTGATAATCAAACAAACTAAGATGTCCATCATTTCATAATGTCTATTATCTTACGTGTGAATGTTACCAAATCAATCTTAGGAAATTTCTTTTTTTTCCATTTTTTATTAGGTATTTAGCTCATTTACATTTCCAATGCTATACCAAAAGTACCCCATACCCACCCGCCCCCACTCCCCTACCCACCCACTCCCCCTTTTTGGCCCTGGCGTTCCCCTGTACTGGGGCATATAAAGTTTGCATGTCCAATGGGCCTCTCTTTCCAGTGATGGCCGACTAGGCCTTCTTTTGATACATATGCAGCTAGAGTCAAGAGCTCCGGGGTACTGGTTAGTTCATAATGTTGTTCCACCTATAGGGTTGCAGATCCCTTTAGCTCCTAGGAAATTTCTAATGTATGTCACAGTACTATTAGACATAACTCCATATACTTTCCCATTAGCTGTCTTTCCATTCTTGCTTTGATTTAAGCAAGAAAGGATGAGAAAAGGACTTTGTGGCAGGAAGAATTGCAAGATGATCCCCAGGATTCCTGGCTGCTGTCACATATAAAACAAAACTCTTGCCATTTGTTAAGTACTCTTGTAGATATGGCTGACAAGGGAATTGGCAGATCACTTCAAATTCCAACACACTTGGCCTTAAAATAGATGAACCTGGATGAGCTTGACTAGTCTCAAAGGGCTCCTCCTGGAAAGAGATTTGCAGCACAAGAGAGGTTTTCCACTACTAAGGAAAGCATGGACAGATGGATGTATGGAGCCACACGGCAGAGAAGGCCATTGACATGTAGGAGACAAGAAGTTCCTAGCTCTGACAACTAGCCGGACTTGTGAACTGCCATGCTACTGCTCCAAGGAACTGACCTGGCTGACAGTTGGAGTGGGTTGAAAAGCAGACTTTCCCAAGACCCTATGAAAAGGACCAGGACTCCATTGCAGCCTTGTAGACACGAGTAAGGAACCCAGCCACACCTTCTCTGGACTTCTGCCCCACAGAATTGGGACTTGATAGATGGGTGGTGTTTTCAGCTGTGAAGTTTCTGTAATTTGTAAGATAGTAATAGGAAACCAATACAGTGTTTAAAGTAGTGAATGTTAGCCCTAATTATATAAGTGTAATATTTTATTACACATAATGCACTCAGCTGAATCATTCACTGTATTTTTTCACTCTCAGATGAGTAAATTTTACTGCCTATGAAGACCAAATCCACAGTCTAACAGCAATTATCATAATAATCTAACATCCATTGAACAATTATGATGTGTTCATCCTGCTAAGTGCTTTCTACGCATTGACTCACTCAGTCCTCATAACCTTACGGAGTGGGCACATTGTGAATCATTTTACAAATGAGGAAGCTAAAACATGGGTGAGGACTGAAGCCAAAAGACATTGTGTTGCTTTAAGGAAAAGTCATTATTTACCATTACAGCACTTATTAAAAACAAAAGTTTTTCTTTTATTAGAAGGTGGGATTTTTCATCTGGCATTGGCATATGTTTTTATGTTTTCATCTGTAACTCTAGAAGTCACATTTCCTCATCTTTATCAGCAAAGAGCAACATAGGGTAAAATACAGGCTAAACCACAGTACTGTCTTCTAAGTCTACTGAGGAATCAGTACCTCAGGGCTAAGAACACTCCTGCCATTCAAAAAGTTACCTCTTCTATTTTGTAAGTTTTATTGCTTTATTTGTAAACTGACAAATTACATTAACAGGGCATAAATGTAATGCTATGATTTATGAACACTATGTGGAATAATTAGATCAGACTAATTACCATATCAATCATCTCAAATACTTATCGTTTTATAGGGCTAGAACATTGAAAATTTACTCCCAGTGATTTTGAAATCTTAATTATGGTATTTACATTGACCTGTGGTATCCCTTGAAGTCACAGAAAAGCTTATTCTTCCTATATAACTGAGGATTTTTGATCCTCTACCTTCCTGTCCCCATTGTCCTTCATACCCCAGGCTCTGAAACAACCCTTACACTGTTTGCTTCTCTTGAGTTCAATTATTGCAGTTTCCACAAGTAAACAAAGTAAATAAGTACATATGTAATTATTGGTTTTCAAGAAAGATTATTTTACCTATCAAAATGGTCTTCAACTCCATCCATGTTCCCACAAATGACAAAAATCTTCTTTTAAAGGCAGGATGATATTCTTTTGCGTTATGTGTGGATAATATCATCATATGACATCATATGATATCATCCACACATAATGCATATATTAATATATACCATCCATACATAATATGTCTATATAATTTTCTTCATCTGTTCATCTCCTGATAGACACTTAGGTTCTATATTATCAAGGTAGGTCAGTTGTGTCTTTTATATTCCAATTTTAAGTCTTTGGGGTAAAATACTTAGAGGCTGGGGTTGGTTTGCTGGGCCATGCTAGAATTTGTTAGTTTTTCTGAAAAACATTCATGAATTTTTCTATCTGGGCTATACTGATTATTTTTTTTTTCCCAACAGAATATTAGGGTTTCTTATTTCCCAGGCTCCTCTAGATATTGGCCTCCAATTGGGTCATGCCTATGGGTCTGTGTTGCCATATTTGTTATTCTTACTGGCTCCTTTCCTCCAGGGAATTGATATCACTCAGGAAGCTAAGCTCAGATAGTTTCTTTGGTAGGTAGATGCCTGGGCTGTGGTCAGAGGCTAGCCAGAGATGTCTTAAAATTCAGAGAGATGCCTGAAGGTCCTTGGGTTAATTATTCCTGCTGGAATCTGCAAGGTAAAGTCCCGAGGGAGTAAACAATCAGCTAACAATTCTAAACAGTTGCTAACACATGGGTGAACTGGAAAATTTAAACCGCCATTAGCAAAGAAGCCCCCAAGGCTGTCCTGTTCTCTTAGTTTTGTTGTGATGATTTGATGAGAAGATCATTAAATTTGGAGTCAGAAAAACTGAGAATCTATTTGGTGCTGTTGTTCTGAGACCTACAGGTTGCAGAGCCTCTCTAGGGCTCAGGAAAGTGATCCAAGATCCTCCTAAAGTTTGATGCGGAGTATTCTGACAGCTAAAGAATCCCAAGGAGCTCTGAAAAATAGACATACTTATTCCTTAGATTCAGAGACTTAGAAACCCCTGTAGTCTTGGCTAGGGAGAGCATGGAGTCAACACAGATACTGTAGTGACTGTCTATAAAGGCAACAGGAGGTCTGTGACACAGATCACAAAATCAGGTCGCACAGGTAGCAAGACTGGTACCCGGCCATGTACATCTCAGCTAGATTCTGAGTAAGGTGCATTCTGGAGTCACTTCCATCTCTGCTAAAAGGATGCTGTGACTAATGAGAATGTTCACTTATTCCACAACATACTTAATGTATTTGGTATCAGGTACACAAGCAGCTCCATTGTACAGCTGAAGAAATATGGATGTGGAGGAGTTATCTCAATTGCCACACAGCTAGGAAGAGGCAGATCTAGACCTAAACTCCAATTCTCTTTTACTCTTGACAACCAGCTCTTGTTTATTTTTCGATAAAATGGTGTCATGCTCTGGATAAGACACCCACAAGGAACCACCTCTATTTTGGCCAGTGGTCACAAGACGTCTGATCTGTCAACTCCTATGGGTACAATAGAAAAATACTCAAAGGTCATTTAAACATGGGGTTTCTACAAACAACAACATAGTGTCTTCACAAAATCCAATATGGTAGCTCTGAAGGCAGTTGGGCTGTTTGCCATTGTAAGGTCTCATGTGAGCTTTTGGGGGGAATTAGTACAGACACCATGTCTCTTTCCTATTCACACACACATTTTCTATTTAGAATTTTCCTCTACAGTTAGGGTATCACAGCAGAACTTCCTAGGGATTTAATTGAGCCTGCTGCCTCCTTCTTCTGTGGTTCATTAGCAACTCCTCCAGGATAACCCCAGGAGGTTCACATAGGAAGTAAATGATGCTGGTCTTCAGTTTCGCCCTGAAGGAAGAGTGACTGAGGGTCTTGGCAAAGTAATGACAGCTAATGAGGACTAAATGTTTCTTAGATTGGGCTAGCTGTGCCTGCACCCTCCAAGCATCGTCAGTGTGTTCCTGGAGGAGCAGAAACAGTCTTAAGAGGGCATCAGGAACAGAGAGATAGAGGCTTCTGTTCTTCATCTTTCCAACACAGTGCCATGTGACTGCAGGCAGATTTCAACCTTGCCACGGTATTTAGAAATTTGTATAAGCAAAATATGAGTTAAAAATAGCCTTTGTTACCTCCCATGGTGCGATTAGTCTTCAAAGAGACATGCTATCTGTAAGCTGTTTGCAAAAGATGATGCCCTTTGCCAAGACATGACTCTATGACCCGTGCCTTTCTTCAGGAAAGTTGTTCTTTTTCCTGAGGCGATTAAAGTACTCTGACTAGCAGGTGGAGAAATCACCCATGAGGGATTTATTGCCTTAGGTTTCTCACTTTTAGTTTGAAATCAGAATATAAATCTTTAGTGTCTCCTTTTTGTTTTGGTTGGCTATTCTGTTTTGTAGGCAAAGCTGGTTTAAACTCAGGCTCCAGCTGTGTATGGCTCTGTCTCTGTGTGAAGGTCAAAGCCTGGTTGCTTTCCCCAGGGATCATCTCTTCCCTGCCTTGTTCTGACTTCCAGTCAAGTTGACAGAGTCTTAAGGTTGCAGAGTCACTCCCTCCCTGGTTGTAGTTGTGAGCTGTGAATAATGCCAGCAATTGGGAGAAAATCACGCTGGTGGCATGCCACCTATTGCCTGCATCAATACCTCCCTGGCTCACGAGGCCCCTGTAGAGACTCAGATGAATCTTCTGAGTTGAGAAGTCAGAACTGGTTTGTTCAACTCCTTTGAACATGGCCCTCGCCATGATGTACTTTGGTTCTGTAGACATTACTAAGTGTGGCTGTTTATCAGCCAGGTCCCCAGAGTTTGTCTTGATATCAGTTTTCCCAATTCATGCCCGTATAGACCCAGCCAAAAGAGATTCCATGTCCAAAATTTTAAGGGACATGATATTGGTAAGCTGTTTGCAAAAGATGATGCCCTTTGCCAAGACATGACCCTATGACCTGTGCATCATACACAACTAGCAGATGTAATAGTCTTAGATTTTTGAAAACATCCCTAAGCAGAGCTTCTGAGGGCGACCAGTCTATGTAAATACTGTACCCTTGCTTAAATTTGTTAACGATTTATGCCTCGCTTTTCACAGCTTATGCATCTTCCCATAGCTTTTAACCTTTAAGGGCAACTATCATAGTGAAGGGCCACAAAACATGGGAATTGCCTTGCATGTGATAAGACTTGGGCTGTAATAAGACTTGGGCTGTAATAGTATCTTAAACTTTCATTCTGAATATAATTACAGTTTCAAATACCTTGATTCATTTAAACGATATAATAGACCATGTCATGTTGTTCCTACCTTTCAAATTTCAATTCCATCCATTAATCCCAACAAGTCATTCTGTCTTCTGAAAGGAATTTAATCTGTCAAATGAAGACAGCAATTATAGCTATCTATGGGAAGAGTGGGAAGAGTGTGGTCCCTCAGTATAACTCAGTAAGTCAAAACTTTTACATGACTGTCCAGAGACTCCAAGCCATTTGAGCTAGGGCACCTGGGAATCTTTGCAAAGATGATGGGTGGTAGATAGATCAAGGAGTCTCATGGCCTCTCATCAAGCCATGAACCCTTTGAGGGTCAGGACGATGCTTTCTGTCTTACTTCAGTAGCACCACTGCTTAGAACATGATGGGTGCCTGATCAGTGTTTGATGAATTAGTAAGACAGAGAGTCTTAAGTTCAAATCCCAGTGTTATTATTATTTCTGGTCTTGGGTGAGTTGTCATCTCTGCTGATGAGCTTGCATTTTTATGAAATTGTGAGGAACAATCTTGTAGGGACAAATTTAAGACATGGTATTTGGGGGTAGCTGGTACTGTTTGTACCAGGACCTCCTAAGCACTTTCTGTGGACTACATCATTTTATTCTCATGAAACCTCTGTGAGGTGTGGGTATAGTTACTGCTGTTTTATAGGTGGCATAGTTGATATTTAGAGAGATCAAGAAGCATTCAGTTAGTACAACTAGATCATAGGGATGGTGTCCCAACCCAACCCAGGTACATTTTTTTTCATATTCTGTTTTTTTTTTTTTTTTTTTTTGAGACTGGTTCTCATTCATGGAGTTCAGGCTGACCTTGGTTCATTAAGTCGAGGATGACTTTAACTTCTGATCCTCCTGCTCCCATCTTTCTAGTGCTGGGACTACAGAGTGTGGTTCATACAGGGCTAAGGATCAAACCCAGGACTTCGAGTACTCTAGGCAAGAAAGCTAGCAACCGAGCTTCATTCCCAGTCATCAGTCATTAGGTTCTAGGCTTTCCATAGATTCTAGTAAAATAGGAATCTAAGAGCAACCTCTGCTATTAGTGTTGGTGACGTTCTTGTTTAGATTGTTTTCTGGTGATGCTGGACACAAGTGAAAACTCCAGGCAACCTAGTTAGTTTCATGATTAAAAGAATATGTCCACTCTAGAAATATCTTGCTTAGTCAGAACTCAAAGGCTGAGGTTTCAGTATGTTTGTGTGTGTGTGTGTGTGTGTGTGTGTGTGTGTGCGCACACGTGTGCATGTCAGGGAGCGCATGCTTGTCCTCCTGGATAGAATGCTGTATGCCTTCAGAAGCCATTTCAATTAGGAAGCTGCTAACTATTGTCCTCAGGCAGACCTCAGAAGGCACTAGGGAGGCAGGTTTCCTCAGCCAGTGAGCTTTCAGTGATCTTACAGAATAGGTCAAATAAAGGAAAGCAGGTACCTGAGATTGGCCTCATATTCTAACACATGAAAGCAAGTCCCCAAGCTAGGGAAGACTAGAGATGCCCTGAACCATGGGTGTCCTCTAGTCCCAGCGCAGGAAACTTGGGAGGATATCTAGAACTAGCTAAATAATGGAGATGATACATGTGTTTAAACACCTCAGGGTAGGCACCTCCAGTTGTCTACCATTTAGCCATCATTTTCTGGTGACATCATCCAGCCTCCATTTTCTAGTGACAGTGTCCAGTTTTAGGAACTGACCCACACAAGTTAAGTGTATGAACATATAGTTCATGCTCACCCCACCATACCATGCTGTCACTGATGGGGGAATACTTGTGATAGTCCAGATCAAGCTTGGTATATAGCCCATGGTAGATCTCTTATCCACAATTTTCACATTTGCATTGGGAAATCCAAAAATTGAAGGTAACTCCTCCATTCCTTTAGTCTTCAAGGGAAATTTGGACACTATTTCTCTCTTACTAGCTTTGCAGGGCTTATCTAGCTAAGGTACCAAGTATTGGAGGAAAGAGAACCCATAAGTTCCACTGGAGAAAAAGGAAAGCATTATGCTTCTGTGTTTCAATGACATACCTCTCAACCTAGTGCCATCAGTGAGCATACAGTTCTTTTATGGACAGAGGAAGTTTAGAAACAGATATAGAGAAAGTAAAATGCTTGCAAAATCAATTACTTAATTAGTATGTTTTTTACACCATGTTTATAAGAACAAATCAGAATCAACCTAAATATTCAGTATTTGGGGACTGATAATGTGTTTTTAGTTCATTCATACAACAGAATATTATGAAAAATTAAAACAATAAGCTAACCACTAACCACAATAATGACTCACCAGACAAGATATCTTAATGGCATAATAGCGGCACTTTTATCTTGGGGATTACCAGCCAACCCCTGTCTGAGTATTTTAAAGCCTGCTAGATGGTAAGGAACTTGTCACTCACACCTGGTACTGTAAACCTGGACAGCTGCCAATTGTCACAGAAGTCATAGGCTAGAAGAGAACCCACTGCAGTCATTTTCCTAAGCTAATATAATCTCCAAATGTATCCTAAATACTTATATGCACAGGTATACTCTTGTCATTCCTTATCACAGAAACTTCTATTGCTACAGATGGAGACTATTACAGAAATTCAAAATTGTCAAAATACAGAGAACAAGCCTTTGTGGGTGCCAGACAATGGAACATCTAAGGCTCAGGTACCATCACAAAGGAGGAGGCAGAAAGATTATAAGAGATCCAGGATGTTTGCTGCTACATAGTATCCCCTTGAAATGCACCCAGGAACTTGCAACACTATAGTTGCCTGGGCAAGATTGGTATAATAATACACCAGCTGACTTGCCATTGTGGATGGGTGAAATTTCACAAAGTCCTGTTCTGAGATGGAGAGCTGCAGGATGTCAATAGTTATATAGAGAGGGAGAACCAGTTTCCTTCAGGGATGAATTCACACATGAGTTGTACAGTCTCAAGTGATCAGTCCTGAATGCTTGTAAATATAAGTGTATTAGTCAGGGTTCTCTAGAGTCACAGAACTTATGGATGGTCTCTATATAGTAAAGGAATTTATTGATGACTTACAGTCTGTAGTTCAATTCCCAACAATGGTTCAGTAGTAGCTGTGAATGGAAGTCCAAGGATCTAGCAGTTAGTCCCACACGGCAAGCAGGCAAAGGAGCAAGAGCGAGACTCCCTTCTTCCCATGTCCTTATATGGTCTCCAGGAGAAGGTGTAGCCCAGATTAAAGGTGTGGTGGAACACACCTTTAATCCCAGATGACCTTGAACTCAGAGATCTCCCTGTCTCAATCTTCTGGAATCCATAGCCACTATGCCTCAAGATCTCCATACCAAGATCCAGGTCAGAAACTTCTATCTCCAAGCCTCCAGATTAGGGTCACTGATGAGCCTTCCAATTCTGGATTGTAGTTCATTCTAAATATAGTCAAGTTGACAACCAGGAATAGCTACTACAATCCACCCCTTGTCAACTAGACACAAATAATATCTCATGTTCACAGGAAATAATAACAAGGTTGTCACAGGAACACCCCACTATGCTGGTACCAATTTGTCTTAGTCAGGGTTTCTATTCCTGCACAAACATCATGACCAAAAAGCAAGTTGGGGATGAAAGGGTTTATTCAGCTTATACTTCCATACTGCTGTTCATCACCAAAGGATGCAGGACTGGAACTCAAGCAGGTCAGAAATCAGGAGCTGATGCAGAGGCCATGGAGGGATGTTCTTTACTGGCTTGCTTCCCCTGGCTTGCTCAGCCTGCTCTTATAGAACCCAAGACTACCAGCCCAGAGATGGTCCCACCCACCAGGGGCCTTTCCCCCTTGATCACTAATTGAGGAAATGCCTTATAGTTGGATCTCATGGTGACATTTCCTCAACTGAAGCTCCTTTCTCTGTGATAACTCCAGCTGTGTCAAGTTGACACAAAACTAGCCAGTACAATAAGTAATGCTAAATTGACTCTATAGTTTGTATATGCATACATATATATCTATATGTATATGTTTTATATTTATGCATGTACATATGCAAATTATATATATATATATATATATCAAAGAATAGGTCATGGATTTGGGAGGGGAATCTAGGGAGGAGTGGGAGAGAGAAAGGAGGGACAGAGTGATGTAGACACACTGCTCATGTATGAAGTTGTAGAAAATTAAAATTAAATCTAAATTTAAAAAGCTAAACACTGTACACCATCTAACTCGAACTCTGAGAAAGAGGAAGTTAATCAAAAACAGGGTGCAGATAGTGGATAAGCTATCTGGGTTTAAAAGGGCAGTACATCTGCATATTCTTCTGCATGGGTGTAAGATTTCACTGAACATTAACACACATACAGGTTTTAGGAAAGGGGAGTTTTGAGACATCTGGAGAGCTTAATTTTTAATTAAACACTGATTAGGTATTAAAATTAAATATATTTTTACTATACACATGAATTCCTCACTTAGAATATACACAGAAATAATTTTTAAGCAATAAGGAACAGCTTGCTAGAAAGTAGAGCGTCTCTCTTGGAGTCAGCATCTGAATATTGATGTGTTTTTCGATCAGTGTCTTACTTAGGGTCTCTATTGCTGCACTATGACCAAGCAAGTGGGGAGAAAAGGGTTTATTCAGCTTCTCCTTCCTCATTGCTCTTCATTACCAAAGGAAGGTAGGACAGGAAGTCAAGTAGGGCAAGAACCTGCAGGTAGGAGATAGTAAAGAGGTCATGGAAGAGGCAGGATTTGTGTAGTGTATGTAGCAGAGGCCAGGGGCTTTGATCCAGACCGGTGGTTCATTTCAATGAATATTTGCAAGTAACGAAGTGTGGACAAAAGGGCACACTGTGACATACTGTAACTTCCGCAATGAGATTTTTTTTTTCTTTTGGGGAAAGATGGAAGCCAGGTACAGAGGGATAGGGAGTTGAGTGGGATTGGGATGCATGACGTGAAATTCATAAAAATCAACAAAAAAGTTAAGTAATAAAGAAGAAATACACAAATCTAATAAGAATAAATAGAAATTAATATATGGCATATATTATTATATCTATATATCTCATATACTTGGTGCCTATTACCAATCACAAAATAGTTTTCCTGGTAAGCCCAGACAGTCACAGCATCACTCCTAATAAAGTTTATTTTTTAAATTAACAATTGCAAACAGAGTATATATGTTATGAATAATGCATTTTTTTGCAAATGTGTACACTGTGGAACAGCTAAGTAGAGCTAATATATTAGCATATACATTTCCTTATGAATTTGTAGTCTTTTCGTGAAGTTAACACTTGACTCTTTCTCTTCGTGGCTTTCAAGAAAATAATGATAAATCTGTTTTAAAGTAAGACAGACCTTTGTCTTAAGGCCAGCACTGCCTATTCTTAGCTGTGCTCCCTTGAATAAGAGGTTGCATATCTTGTGCTTTCTTCCTCCCTTTGCAACGGAAGTTTATTATAAGAGGTCATAGTGAAGATGAAGTGGCAAAAGCCCCGGACAGCAGGCTGGGTCATTACTTCATACAATAAGCTCTTGAGCTTATTTTTCACATCTCAATGAACTCTATGCCTTTGACTAATGCTTCTTTAGTTTATCATGAAATTTACTCTCTATAACTGATTCATCTTTTATTTCCTAAATGCATACGCATACTGGTATACCTGTACTGGGCACTTGCTGTGTATTGGTGAGCAACAGGTAGCAAAGAGTTTGCTCCTGCTTGCAGCAGGCTTATAATTTAGACCAAGGACTGATACTGTTTAAGAAATGAACAACTGTGCTATTTGTTTTCCATAACAGTAATTTCCTCAGTGCTATTGGTGTGGTTTATCTCCTTTCCTTCTTCCTTTTACCTTGTCTTTCCTTTACCTGCCAGGAGCCCAGTGTCTGGCAAGCACATCCAGAAGGGTCCTGTTCTGATAGCTCACAGACAGAGTCCCGCATCTACTTCTGATGACTCTTCCCTTGGCAAAGTCAGGGTACTACCCATAGACCCAGAATGATCACTAAAGGGATAACCATGTATGTCGAGAAAGATTTGTGTAAGAATGCTCTGATATAACTTAAAGTAACAAATATTTTTATTATTTATTTATTTTTTTATTAGGTATTTTCCTCGTTTACATTTTCAATGCTATCCCAAAGGTCCCCCATACCCACCCCCCAATCCCCTACCCACCCACTCCCCCTTTTTGGCTATTATAAACAAGGCTGCTATGAACATAGTGGAGCATGTGTCCTTCTTACCGGTTGGGACATCTTCTGGACATGTACTGGGGCATATAAAGTTTGCAAGTCCAATGGGCCTCTCTTTGCAGTGATAGCCGACTAGGCCAGCCTTTGATACATATGCAGCTAGAGACAAGAGCTCCGGGGTACTGGTTAGTTCATATTGCTGTTCCACCTATAGGGTTGCAGTTCTCTTTAGCTCATAGTACTACCGGAGGATCCTGCAATACCTTTCCTGGGCATATATCCAGAAGATGTCCCAACCGGTAAGAAGGACACATGCTCCACTATGTTCAAAGCAGCCTTGTTTATAATAGCCAGAAGCTGGAAAGAACCCAGATGCCCCTCAACAGAGGAATGGATACAGAAAATGTGGTACATTTACACAATGGAATACTACTCAGCTATTAAAAAAATGAATTTATGAAATTCCTAGTCAAATGGATGGACCTGGAGGGTATCATCCTGAGTGAGGTAACCCAATCACAAAGGAACTCGCACAATATGTACTCACTGATAAGTGGATATTAGCCCAGAAACTTAGGATACCCAAGATATAAGATACAACTTGCCAAACATGAAATTCAAGAAGAACGAAGACCAAAGTGTGGACACTTTACCCTTTCTTAGAAATGAGAACAAAACACCCATGGAAGGAGTTACAGAGACAAAATTTGGAGCTGTGACGAAAGGATGGACCATCTAGTGATTGCCATATGCAGGGATCCATCCCATAATCAGCTTCCAAATGCTGACACCATTGCATACACTAGCAAGATTTTGCTGAAAGGACCCAGATATAGCTCTCTCTTGTGAGACTATGCCAGGGCCTAGCAAACACAGAAGTGGATGATCACAGTCAGCTATTGGATGGGTCACACGGCCCCCAATAGAGGAGCTAGAGAAACAAATATTTTTAAACAAGGGATTGTTTATAATTCGGTTGCCATTAATACCTGATTTGTAATCTAATCTACAGTAAAATTGATGTATACACATGAAACACATATAAACACTGCAAGGGGAATATGTCTATGTGATGAACTTAAAATGCAGTTATCAAAGTAAATATGCATACATCATTATGTATAAATACATACTTTCTATATGTAATCTATAAGGAAACTTCAGGAGTACATTTATATGTATACAAATCTATAGCCCATGTCCTGGTTATCAGGAAAATATTTCATCTTGTCTGTGTATCATATTTATGTTATAGTTGGAGGTCTTCAAGGCCCAGTTCAAGGGTTGTCACAGATGTTTAAGATAGATCTGTAAAAGTGATTTGGGAGACAACAAAGTCTTTATGCACCAATCCATCTACTTCCTATAATTGCCCAAATATATGTCCAGCACACATCTGACATTTAAAACATAATCAGAACATTTTAAGAAAACCTTATTTTCTATGGCCACACAAAGCCAGAAAAACCTGTTTGATGAAGGGAGTTTGTGCACAGAAAAAGTTTGAGAGTCATGTTAATAGAATAAGCTCCTATCAGTAATTTTACAGCACCAACTGAAATCCTTTAGCTGATACCCCACTCCCACCCCAACCCTGATAGTTAGCTTTGCTTTCCCTGGTACTTCTTTTCCGACAGGTGGAATGTTTTATTAGGCATCCAGTATCTCTGGAGCTGTGCACGTCTTCGTGAAGATCCCAGACAAATTAGAAAGTCAAATTAGCAATGCATATTTAATGCTGCTTTGTAGTTTGTTTTTTTTTAAGTTGGCAGCAATGTTTACTCTTTGAGGGGGAGTTTATAATTATGCAAATTAAAGAAATAGTCTGCCTATGGTATAATGATAATGACTTGGGTTTTATATCCAGAGTCAAAGTATTTCTATTCTTTTCTTAACTTCACCTGTGACTTGAGGGGAGGTTAGTCAAGGCTGTGCGCCTGCTTCTTCAGCTGGATACCTTGGAAGTGGATATTCATCGGCTCGGACTTAGAGGTCCCACAGACACTGCCAATGGCTTTGAAAATGAACATTCACCCTCTTGCCTCCTTCCTAATAAGATATTCATTTTGTTTACATTTCCACTTTGCTCCAGATGTCTTTGGTGTACCATCTCTAGACCCATGAACATTAGTGACTGGTCTCAGATAATCATGATGGGTGGTCCTACATCCTCTGTTACAAGAGCATGTGGCATTCAGGCAAATGAACACAAGTAGAAGCTTACTGGGGGTTTTCTAGAAAAGTGCATAAAAAGAGAGACATGGAAGAGATATCTGTCTGAAGTTGTCAGAACTAGGTCTTGGGGTGGGATTGGGATTTGTCTACACTCTCTTTATGGACTTCCTCTATCTTTGGGCTTTCTGCTATACAAGTAAATATCTTAAAATATTACTTAAACCATGCAGAACCTGTATTCTCTGTTATTTATAGACAAGCACACATCTTAATGTTTCCTGATACTTCCTAAATTGTTCAGTAATTTATGTTTATACATATGTAAACATCGAAGAGAAACTTAAGCCATAGTCATATATTAGCATCTGATTTACCAGTGATGTCAGCTGATCCTTACTTAAGTGCACTGAAGAAGACAATTACAGTTTAGTGAATCTCCTGTGGCTACCATGGGAATCTATATTGTATGATCAACCAATAAGAAGAAAACCTACTTACAATTCAGACTCTTTGTTTCACTGGGATAAGTTTCTCCAGCCAGTCATGATCTTCCTGCCACTGTGAGGCTGAAAGACACAGGAGAGAAAATAAATATAAAATGTGCAATCTCAGTTTGGCATCAGGCAGTAATTAAGTATTTTGCCCTTTTCCTTCCAGCTGGATCACTCCAGCTACAAATAAACTTCACAAGCAAGCTGGACATTTTCCCAGGAAGCTGCTTCAACAGCAACCGTTTGCTCTGATCAGGGAACCGGGTCTACTGTTTTATCTGCCAACATGCAGAATACAAATGATGTTCCATGTTCCCTTGGATGTCAATCTAAACGTCTCTTCATTCCATGGGACACATCTTGGTCCAAGCACTTGGTGCATTTCAATTTTGCCACATAAACAGGTTCAGAAAGAGGATGAGATTTTACCCATTAATAAAAGTAAGATCTTAAATCTGTGTTGAAAATGTGGAAGAAAAGAAAAGGTCCATTTCTATGGAGCTAGATGTAGAGAAGATGTATTTTTGGCAGAGCTCTCCCCCCCCCCCCTGTCTCTCTCTCTGTCTCCGTCTCTCTGTCTCTGTCTCTGTCTCTCTCTTTCTCTGTCTTGCAGTGAAACCACCTTTCCTAGAAATGTCTGTATAAAAAGACCAGAGCAATGGCAGTATCCAATAGACATGCTAACATGTAAAGAGAAAAATTTCATGTAGGAAATGCCTACCTATAGACAAAGAATTACAGGCAACTAATGACTGCCAGGGGGTGGAGACTTGGCCTTTCCCAGGGATGAGCCTAGTCATTGTTTGTCCAATGCAAAGTGAAACCTTGCAACAAAGCCTTGAAACTATATAACAAGACATACACCACACTACAAAATAGACTTAGCAGAACTTATTTATAAACATGTATTTTATGCACATACATACATACATATATAATACATACATGTGGTCAGTCTTGGAAGCATAGCCACATTTACAACAAAAGACTCAGCACAGTCTATTTATATTTATGCACACATATACACAGACACATATATGTAAAATGATAATCAAAGAAAAAGAGGTTAGCAGTTTGAGAGTAGGGTCATGGGAGGGATTCTAGGAAAGATAGCTGGGTGGTGCTGGAGACAGGAAAAAGAAGGAAGTAATGTAATTCTATTTCTACTAAAAACATTAAAAACCTTTCTGTTTCAGAGGAAATGGAGTGGTCTTGCAAAGCATGTCTATCATTTTAAGAAGATAAAGATCACACACGTACAAACACATGCATATGTATACACACACAGGCACATGCACACATTCATGTACACCCAGATATATATGCATACATGTACAAATACATGCTCACAAATATACACACACTTACATAAACATACTCTCACACACATGCATGCACACAAACACACACACACACATACACACACACAAATGAGGGCTTTAGATGCAAGTAGATTTTCTTTCAAAAGGATCTGGCCAGACGTAGTCTGCTTCTAGTTGACTCTAGATGTCTCTTCCCAGGTCATTGATGACCTAAGTCTATAATGGGTCTTTATTTCCTTCATCTTGTCCTGTTGACCTGGCCATCTCTGTGCCAGGCCTCTCTGCTGACTTGTGACAGAAATGATCACACACAACACTAACTGGCCTGCCCAGGGCCCAATTTACTCACCATGAATAAGGGTCATGAAGAAACCATCCCAGTCCCCTACCTTGCAGCTTGAACTATATTTGACTCATAGTTTCAAAAACTGATCTATGTTCAAATGTCAAAAAGTTTTATACTAAAAGACTTTAGATTTCATATTTTAAAAAGCTTGAAGGGGCTGTTTTTATAGCCTTCTTTCCCACATGATGACCCAGGGGAAACGGGAGTGGTCTCTGCAATCTCTAAGCAGGGCAAGGTGGCTTCTTTTGCCCTTTCTCACCATGTGGTCTTCTTTGCTCATTTCTGCTACCTGCTGGACTAAGTGTAAGCATAGAGAATGGCCCATCTTTGCCAAGCCCACCTTGCCCCACAGTTGCTGCATCTGAAAGTAGCTTGAGTATAGCCAGGTTCCCATCTCAGCTTCCAGTCCCTCTATAAATAGCATTGCGTGGCTTTCTTTTATTTTTGTCCTTATCCTCCGCTCTATTGTCTAAACTCCATTCAAAAAGTATACATTATTTATTAGATTAGGAAAAAATGGGTTTGTAAGTACATTTGAGAAAGATGAAGCTTTGCTGTTTCCTTCAGGGGGCAAAAAGCAGCTGAAAGCTGGGGCATCATGTACCAGGCTACGCAGGAACTATCAGCGAAGTTGGTCACTGGTGATCTTTCCTCAAGTATCCTCCTCCCTTGACTTTAGTTCCCACGTCTTATCAGATAAGGAAGCGCTGCTGGATCACAAGTTAGCAGCTGGTGATCCATGGGTTATGGTTATAGCCAGTTATTGGGTTCTCTGTTTCTTTTGTTAATTAAGCACAACTAACGGGAATGTATCAACTAATAATCCAGATCACAGACTTCTCAGAACTTTAATAGTTAAACAGTTTTCTCCCCCTAAATTCCTGGATAATGATGATGGGGCATATGGCTTCTCCCATTCTTTACCCACCTCCAAGGGTACATACTTACAGCCTAATCATTTTTTATAGTCACTGTGTCTTTGCCTTGCCTCACTAGAACTTTCTGCTGATGCCCTTGGATGGGATGCACCTCATGGCCCTCCTTTCATGAGAAGCCGATGATGCTGAGTAGCAGAGGTGACTTGACGCATTCTTCTACACCTTAAGGAATTGTTCCTCCTTCCTGTGGGCCGAGCTGGGAAGCAGCAAAGTGTGAGGGCCTTTGTGAAGAGCCCTAAACACAGGCAAACCTGAAAAGGCAACAGCCTGGCTTTGAAAGTAGCAGAAATTTTCTTCCGTTGGGGTTGGTAGGCGATTCTCTAAGTAATTTGCAATTCAAGTGTCTCTTTGTTTTGTATGAAAATTTGCTGCTATTTGGAAAGTGGGGACGAGCTAAATTGCATCCTGCTGGTTTTACTTTGACTGTATCAAAAAAGAAACTGTTAATCTGGTTCCATAATTAACTTCCCTGTTTTAAAAAGGCCCTGGGAGAGAGTCCAGAGAGTGGCTGTCAACTCCCTGCCTCTCTACTCAATAATACTGTTCAATAGGATGCCCTGAAAGGAGAAAGGTTCCAGGTGGAAAGGGCTCTTGATTATCTCTCTGATCTTTTGTGTCCTTTATTCCTATCCAGCTAACATTTGGTAAGTTCCTACTGCAGGTAGAGCACCAGATCCTTTGAGGGGTAGCAAGATAATAAATCCCTGACAAGCTGCCATGGAAAACAGTTAATTTTCCATACATCCATCCATCTATCCGGAACCCTCCTCCCTCCAAAATACATGTTTTTTTTTCAAGTCCTATATGGAGCACTTGTATGTGAGAAATACAAAACAGACATTAATTAATCATGATTTAAACTTTCTAAAATGAAGAGATAACTTTTGACCAAGCCATAAAGTTAGCATCATTGAAAAGAAGGCATAAAAATTGGCTCTGGACCCTAAGTTATCTGTGACTTTGCATATGCTTAGACCTGTTCATTAAATGCTATAGAGAGACTCACAGAAACAAGCGGAGGTAGGTGGTGACTATTACCTTGGAAGGTTATTTTGGCAGGAGTAGAGTGGTTGCACTAACATTAAGAACTGATCTGAACACTGCTAGGGACTTTGCTAGGCGTCTTCCAAGCACTTACTATTTCGACAGAACTTCATAAAGCCAAGCAGTTATCACTGGCTTCGGGTTATAGTCAGCAACTACATCCAAGTCAGGTCCCAGGGGACACAGAGCTGTAAGGTAAGTCCACTGTGCTGTGATGGCTTGGGCTGCTGAGGCTGAGATGTGCCTGTTGAAAACCAGGTAGACCTTGAGAGCTGCCTTTGTTAGTGAGGATTCAGTGTTACTGGGTGAGGCAGAAAGTCCCAAATAAAACTGTCATAAGCATTCAAAGCATGATTACTTTTATTATGATTTGCTTAGAAGATTCTATAGACAGCCATCCAGTGTTTCCCACTAGTCTGATTTGACAGAATCACAGCTACGCTGCCTGTGTAGTTAGCATTTCTCTGACCACAAAAGATCACCAGAGGTTAAATCATCACACACACTTTGGGCAGCAAGATGAAGGAGGAAAAAAAAACCCTACTCTTTAAAAAATATGTCCTAGTTTTTCCATGTTATACTTGTACTTCTGTCTCATTCGCCAAACCTTGGTCACATGATCATATACAGATTGCAAAAAGCATAGGCAACTGAAAGTCAGGATTCTCAAAGGATAGGAGCCCTTTCTTTCACATATATGAAACTCAAGTGGAATAAAACTCAGATGTAAGATACAACATGATGGAAGAAAACATAGGAAACTGATTCATGAGACTGGCCTGGACAAGGATTTCTTAGGTGAGATCATAAAAGTACAGGCAACTGAAGAAAAGATCTCTATGTATTTCTTTGTACAAAGGAATGTGTATACTTAGGCAAATGGGATTCTATCTATCTATCTATCTATCTATCTATCTATCTATCTATCTATCTATCGATAAGGACTTTGTACAGAAAATTATATATAACAGAGTAAAAAGACAGCCACAATATGGGAGGCCAGATTTCTATACTGTAGAGATGACAAGAACTTTAGATATAGAATACACATGGAACTCATATAATGCAATGTAAAAGAACTGATTGAAAATGGATAGAAGCCCTTTATTACATACCTCTCAGAAGGAGGCATGCAAAAATGCTATAGGTAAATGGAAACATATTGAACACTAGGGATCTTTAAGGGTATACAAATTAAATTTCACTGTATTACTCCCAACTAGAATTACTCCAATTAGAATGGCTATTAAAGAAGACAAAAGGAATCAAACAAACCATTGTACAAAATTGGTGGGATTGTACTTAATACAGCGCTCATTGGGGGAAACATTGTGGAGGGTTCTTGAAAAATTAAAATTAGAGCCACACAATTACCCAGCAATCTCAGCACTGATTATATAGCCAAAGGGAAAGAAATTAATAGAAAGAAATAGGTACACTGCCTTGTTTATTGTAGGACTATTCACAGTAGCCAAGACTTAGATTTTTACCTAAATGCTTAACATTATATAAATACACACAGAGAAATGTGTCACATCTATATCATAGAATCCTATTCAGCTATGAAAATGAAATCATGATACTTAAAAAAAAGATGGTTGAACCTGGAAGACATTGTGTTAAGTGATTAAAAACCAGACATAGGAAGACAAAAACTACATGGTTTCTTTTACATAAGGAAATTTTAGAAAATGTATCTCATAGAAGTAGACAGTAGAGCAGTGATTATCATAGTGCAAGCATGGGGGCATGAAAAAAGAAGGGAAGGATGGGGCAGTCAACAGATCCCAGGTAAGAAGGCAGGAGAAGTAAGCTCCAGTGTTCTACCATACTCCCAGTGTGCTGCCTCCAGTGTTCTAGCATACTCTCAGTGTGCTGACTCCAGTATTGTATAGTACTCCCAGTGTGCTGCCTCCAGTGTTCTAGCATACTCCCAGTGTGCTGCCTGTGGTTAACATGAGTATAATAGTGTACACTTAGGGTAGCAAAAAGAGAGTCCTTTGAATGTTCTTATTCCAAACACAGTAAGTTCATAAAGTGACAGATATGATAATTGCTGATTTTATATGTCAATTTAAGTATGCACCAAAACTTTTAACCATACCCTCAAAACATGTTGAAATCGTGACAGGATTTTCACTCTTAAGGGAGATGAATGGTATTAGAATTCCTATTGTCATTTATATGGAGATAGTAGATATGTCAAAGGACCATAGCTAGAAAATGACCCTGCCTGGAATGTAATTTCACTCTAGATGGACTAAAGATTCTCTTTCTTTGTTTGCTGTGCCTTTAGCTCCATTTTCCAGTTCTATTTAATCTCGAGGACCCATTTCAATTCCTATCTCCTCCAAGAACCTGTCTGAAATTCTACTCAGAAAGAAACAATCCCTTCATTCCCCAAACCTCCTTAACGTTGGTCTAATACTTGTTCCTTGTCATTATTGTATAGGATCTCTCTCTCCCTGAATCCCTTCCTCCCATCTTCTCTCTCTCTGCCTCTCTGCCTGCCTGCTTGTCTGTCTGTTGATTTTTTTTTTTAAGCACAGTTGCGTTTTACACAATGGCTCTGCACAGGCAGTGAACTAAGAGAGTACATCATAGAAGAGATTATGAGTTCTAGTACCCACACTTCTTCCCTTTTAGAAATCATTCTCTCTTTCTCCATATCTGCCCAATTAGAGACTTCATTGCTAATCATCCTGTGGCTGTTTGTAACCTTGTCATATCTCCTGGCCAATGGAATGTGAGTGTAAGTGTGGATACAAGTTCTGAGGCCATGTCCATGAGGACATAACTACTTGCCCAGCCCTTTTCCCTACTCTCATGTGATAGCTGGGAAAGGACATAGTACCTACTGTGGCCATGCAATTGCGAAGGCTCAGGTTAAGAATAGTTAGTGAATTATCCATCTTGTGACTTGAGATGACCTCTTGAAACTATCTATTTCCCTAGACTCCTCCCCCATCTTTGAATAAGCCCGTTCCCCTGAGTGGCTACACCCGGTCTCCATGACAGTTTACCTGTGTTTTGCCTCATTCAAAAGATTAAATTGTCTTTCTTGGAAAGAAATATAGCTTCCAACTCTAACTTTCCTTTTACCAGAAGAGTAACATCTACCACAAAATGAGTCCTATGTCACTTAGCTGGCATTGTAGGTCAAACCCTGAAGGCAGTTGAGGCATCTACTGGAGCCATAGCCTCAGATTCTTGATTTTGGTTAACCAGGAGGGTTAAACAAAGAGATTTGGTTTTAGAATTTTATTATTACTGTTGAAGTTACTTTTCAAAATATTTTTAATTAGGGGTATGTTCAGTCTTCTTAAATAATATTTTGCACTGACATTCGCTGATTCATTCTTCTTAAACCCATCATTTTCGAAAATTGTCTGTTGCTGCCTAAGCACTTTTGCCATTGGAGAGGTTCTACAAAGTTCCATTCTTTTTCTGTCGCTCCCTGTTAGGAATCTATTTAGGCAATTCTGCTGAGAATTCATTTCCTGGATGACTATTAACAATAAAATGCTTTGTATATGCTGTTTAATACTTTCCAAAGCCCTTTCATAATCTAATAGCATTTCACCTAAGAAGCTTGGGAAGTTGTGGTGCTTAAGTACCCTCATTCATGTTCCTATTCCCACTCTGCAGATCCTCAGCTCCCAACCAGAATGGTGAAATGGCAGTATTTAGCTATCGGTTATGATGAATGCTGTCCTGCAAACGGGTCTTTGCTTCAGGTAATGAAATGTTATTCTTTTGCAACATTTCATAGAGCCTCAAAGATGAAGAATGGTCCTCATCACTAGGAACAGAGCAGTAACTAAGACATGCAGTATTCCTGTTTGTAAGGATCTAGTGGACAGCGTCTGAGTCACAGTTTGCCAGATGGTGGCTGTCTGTGCATCTTCTGTGGGCAACTGTTGTCCTTCTGTTTCCATCATATGATTTTATCGGGCTGGTATCCACAGAGGAAAGCAGATAATTCAGGTCTGGCTTTTCTGAATATTTAGCTCTGTGTACTGCAGCGATTGGAGCAAGTAAAAGTCTTACGACACAAATAAAGCCAGTTGAGGTCATTTGTGGAATTTAGAATTGAGGAAATAGAAGATAGATATAAGCTCTTCTCTGATCTGCCACATTAAGCAGGGACAATGTTATTTTGAAGTCAACTGGGGCCATGTCTTTTCTCACATGTATAGAGAGATAGCTTCTGCAACTTCATAGTCATGAAGTAAGAGGAAGCTAGAGAGGTAGACCCTGAGGAGCAGGCAGATATGGTAATTGGGGAGGAGAAAGAATAGGCTGGTCAGATACTATGTGCTGACTGGCATATAGAACAGGCCGGTCAGATACTATAATACACATAGACTGGCACATCACAAGTGCTCCTAACTTATTTGTTGAGCTGAATGTTATTTTTGAGCTCCTTAGTCTAGACGTCTCCATCATCCAGCTGAGTATACTGAGCAGAAAATATCCTTGGTACTACTCCTTGAATGAATGAATGAATGAATGAATGAATGAATAGTATAGTATGACTATATTTCCAGCAAATTGAAGAAGAGATCATAACTTAAGATGCCCAACATCTTTTTTTTTAATAAATAAATTTTACCCATTTGCTCAAAGTACGTCAAAACAGAGTGGTAGTGAAGAGAAGGGCCTTTAATCACCAGATAGGCCAAGCTTTGATTTGTGAGTTCAGAAGCATCTGGTTGGGTAATCTTCAGAAAGCAATAAGAAACCACGTCATAGGAGTTTTGGGGAAGAGCAGAGCGAGGTCAGTGTGCAGTCTTATGCTGGACAGCTGATGTGTAGTTGAAAGTGCCTGTGCTGTCTTATCTGTGATGCCAAGTTTTATTGAGCAGCTTCTATTTTTTTTCAGAGCCTGTTTCAATGCTATGGATATGGGAGAATGAGACAGATAGAGGCTATGACCTTGAGGAGCTTCTGCATCAATGGAATGAGCTGGCAATGCTAAAACACATAGAGGAACAGCCAGCCTGAGGAAATGATACTGGCCACAGGGATAGCAGAGAAGAGATAGAAGGGAATGGGAGGGACCTCTCAGTTGGACCATATAGGAAGGCGTAGGGAAGCCATATTTCTCTGAGGTCTGAATCTCAGAACCTAGGCATCATTTCATGTAGACACTAATAGTACTTTTTAAATCTGTTGTAGAGGGAAATGAATGAGCCAACTTAGATAAACTTAAGATAGTGCTTCAGGTAGAGAAACCTACAAATACAAAGGCTAAGGCTTCAATGTGTTTAAGGGATGGAAAGGAGACTCTGTAGCAGGGTATAAAGAGGGCAGGGAGAGCACTGGGGAATGTGACAGAGGCTAATCTCATTCCCTAGCCACTTAAACTGCACTATAATATCAGTTACCATAATAGGAGCCAGGGACGCAAACATGAAACGGCAAAAGCTACCTTGCAAAGTGTCTCAGCCTACCCAAGCTCAGCAAATTTTGTCAGGGGAGGTTTAAAGTGAAATAATTTTATTTAATAACCACAGTTTGATTGTATTTTATTCCTCCTATTGTATCTTTGCTGGTATAAATAACTGAATTAGAGAGAGAGAGACTTCTCTCAGGCTTTCTCCATAAAGGAAGCAGGAGACAGCTGAAGAGTAAATATGAGCTTGCTCACCAGAGAATAACTGGTGAACTTCATTCTCACTGAGACTAAACCATCACTTTGTACAGGAACTGACACAATGTTGTAGAGTATAAATTAGGGTGCTGTAGTCTCCCCTCCCCCAGCCTGAAACCTGCTTGCTCAGGGGTGGAGCTTCCCGCTCAATCTTTCTGCCACGCCTACTGCTGGAACCTGCCGCTTTGCTGTTCCGAAGCCATCACGTGATCACCCTGCTACTGGATCCCAAGATTATTTGGCGGGAATTGGGCCCCTCCCCCTTCCTTTATAACTGAGTGTCGAAATAGTAAAAATTGAACCTTGAGCAGAGAGCTTTGTCTTGGTTCCTTCCTTATCTCGCACAGCCCAGCCCCTCTTCTCTTCTAGGTTTCCAAAATGCCTTTCCAGGCTAGAACCCATGTTGTGATCTACTGGCCAGACACAACAGGGTGCTACCCATTAGAACCCAAAGTGGCTGCTCAAGCTCTCTGCTAGTGATGGCTTGTGATGGATAGAACCCATGCTCCAGTACTTTCCAGGCTGGCTGTCCTTAGACATTTTCTGATTTCTCTAAGCAAAGTCAGTGGTAGGAATCATGGTGTTTTATTCATGTGAGTTTGAGGGTCCATAGACCTTAGAGGAGCAGAGGAGAATTTATCTGTGAGATTGAAAAGGGTAGAGTCCAAAATTGACGAGAACTCAGGCTCAAATCAGGACATAGTGAGATGTCAACCTGTATTGTGCAGGAATGTCTTTTCCTCCTCTCTCAGGGAGCTCACCCCCATCCTCATAGTTTTATATATCACCTGTAGACTGATGGTTTTTGGAATTGCATTTATAGCTTAGGCCTTCCATTAAATATTCAATGCTAGTTCGGGATCTCAGACATCTTTAACTTGACATGGCTCTGCCAAACCTATTCAGAATACATCTCTATTTGTTTTAACCAACATTCTATTCCTTCCTTATTCTCTAAGATCTCTGCCAACTCTACAACCACCTACCATTTGTTTCTGGTTTAGCTTTTCTCATCACTTCTCATGTCCAGAATCTTGGACATCAACTAAGGTTTGTAGGACCTAGTTATGAATGATGTCTCTGGTCTTTCCCCCACATTATCATATTGAGTCATTGCTCAACTCCTGGTCTCTATACCATGCTCTAGAGACCCATGCTGCATGTCTCCTCTTTATTTTTTGTCCTCTCATAGTCCATTATCTACAGATACAGTCTGAGTAAATGCAAGTTAGATTAATGATACTGTCATCTCTTGACACACATACTTAAAAGCTTTCAATGGTGCTTTGAATATCATTCACAGCATCCCACCTGGATTACAAAGTAAAAAGTTCTGTCTCCTTACTTCTGCAATTTTACATCTTGTGCTTTCCCTGTTCATGCCTAAATCTGGTCACAGTGGCCTTCTGATGACACCAAGACATGCTAAGCTTATTGGCACCTTAATATATCATGTTTGGAATAGGAAACCTTTTCAAATATCTCTGCATAGTGAACTCCTTCATTCTCACAGAAAAAGTAACACTTTCTCTTCTTCCTCTATCTAATGTAACATTTTCACTGATACAATCACCTATTAAACTGTATATTTTACAGCAATTTCAAAGTTCAAAATAACATTCTTGCTTTATTGTAGTTGTCTGGCTGTTCATATTGCATTATGACCCACAAATATAAGAAAGCATTCATCTTGTAAATGTACTGTCTTCCTGGCAGTGAGCAGGCCTCATCCCACAGTGACCCCAATGTTGAATGATAAATGTGTCAAAACTTCATATTGGTTGTAAAAATGAGGTCTATGCTACATTGTAGTAATTCCTCCCCCATTTCAATCCTAACATGAGTCCCTAGTTTGTTTGTTTCTTTCTTATTTTTTAAAATTAGTCTTATTCAAGTAGCATTTATTGAGTTGAATCTGAAGGTATCTCATTTTTCCCTGACAGTTCTGGAAATTGAATGAATGTAGGGCCTCATATATGCTAGGCGAGTCGTATTACTGAGCTATGTCCCTACCATGCACATACTTCAATAGTAAGACATGTTCATCTGTTTCCCATACCTGAAAGAAATTGTCCAAATACTCACTATAGGAGAGTCATAGATTACCCATATATTTGTATACAACCACTGAATACTCATATGAACAAAACTTTGACTCATGTTCTCCCATCTAATGTAAGTTAGTATGTTGGATAAGCCATTTCCTACCTCTGTTTCTCAAATTTTGGCATCTAGCTCTTTTATGTGTTAGCACTGAGACCTTTGACAAATCATCCAATGTCTCCTGGCTCCAGGATACTCAGGGAAACAATAACTCTAAAAAGGAAGTTCCCAACCCAGTTCCTGGATGTTTCCTCATTTAGAAACACCTGGGAATGCTTTCTTATTTTGAAAAAGGGGGGTCTTGGAATATGCAATTAATTCAAGGATACAGGGGTAAAGAAATCATCCTGAATTATCCAAGAAGTCCTTAATTCTAATGAGAAGTTCCTTATGAATTAGAAGCCAGGGGAAATTTGAACACAGAAGTCAATTTTACTGTTGTAACAGAAATTGTAGTGATGAAGCCACAAGTCAAGGGATGCCAAAAGCCAGTGTAAGCTGGAAGAGGTGACTGGTAGCTTTTCTCTTGTGTCCCTAACAAAGAATAACTTTATGGGACCTGGAGTTTCCTGACACTGGAACTACTATGAAGGGATTTACTTCTGGGGCATTTTGATACAGTAACCATGGAAACCAACATGGCAGTCATCTACAAGCTGCAGTCCTATAAGTCTAAGGCTCACATTGCGGTTAGTCACCAATGTCATCACATATACTGACCTCACTGGGCTCGCACAATATGATTAAGCAATTAATGTGTAGTGCAGCAGAAACAGATGTGTGTGTATATGTGTGGGGGGGAATAGTATGCAAATACCACTACTTCCTTAAAGAGACAGTGTTTGCATGTTCTCCCCATGTAGCTGGTGCTTTTCCCTCTTTCCCTTGCTTCTTTCTCTGCAACCTCTCATCCTGAGCCCTCTACAGCCATTTTTTAGTGTGTGTGCGCATGTGTACGTGCACACACATGTGCAGTGTCTGCCACTTTCCAACTCCCTTTAGACACTGCAGTATCAGGAGGTTCGGGAGGTTCAGTTTTGTCCTAGGTGCCCTTGAGCTTTCCACTTCCACAAATAGTATAAAAACACTAATAGGAGCAGCAATAGCATCTACTAGTAACTGCTTTCCTGGAGGACCCCTGCCTCCAGGAGGACATCTGACTGGAACTAGCAGTTTACACAGAAACTTTATAATTTATATGTTTTGCACTATAAGCAATTATTGTCCATTTTGCCATGTTGCCTATTGCAGAGTCTTATGGGAAGCCAGAAATTTGAGGGTGAACATTTTACCTGGCACCATCTACCTGCACCTTTAGGCCATATGATGGTCCAGAAGGAGGCGAAAACAACTGTTCTTCTAAGCCACCTACCTGACTCTTAAGAACAAAGGAAAAGAGCGAAATTTGCTCTACAAATTAATTGACAGGAATTGAAACAAAAAGCCTTTCTAGGGTTGGAAGTGGAGGGAGAAAGGCACTAGTTGCCAGGGAGTGAAATATCCAAAGGCTGGCTGTAAAAGCTCTCTCTAGTTGCCCATGGGTGTCAGAACTCATCTATCACCTTTAGGGGACTCAGAGTCAGGGACCTCTGCTGGGACAGACAACATATGCTAAGTCTTCCCCCTGAGTGCTTTGCCGGCCACAGCAGCTGAGCCTAGGCATCCACCCCACAGATGTGTCAAATGCCCTGGAGGCTACCTGTGGTTGCATGCACAATGGATTGTGCTCACTTTTTACATCAGTACCTGCTCTTTTGGCTCTGAAAGCAACTTTCCAAATTTACCCCCACCTGTGTCTCTCTGTTCCCCTGAGACTGCCTTGGGTAAATTGTTTGCTCTGAGTAATTCCTGTGGCATTTTTCAGTCCTTCTGTGCTTTACCTGAATACATGGGATCTCAGAGTTATTTGCATCTGTCTCTGGTCTTGCCTCCCCCCTTTGGGACCAATGAATTTTATTTCATATAGTTCATGTCTCCCCAGGTACATAGCACTCCATCTCGCCCAGAAGAGATACTCAGTGGTTTTATTATTGAATAACTACTTACTTTGTAATAATTTGTGGCAGGACATTCTATAGTAATGGCTGTGTGAATTAGGAGCAAGGAAAAGCTGGCTGTCCTTATTTGTGAGATGGAAATTTATTGAAGGGTGGTGTTAGGTTAGCAGTTAGGATAATTTTTTTTTAAAAAGTTTTTTAAGTATTCAGTTTTTTTCCTCTCTATTGCTAAGCATCTAGGGATTTTCTTCTGCTTTCTGAATTTAGGTCCTTTGTCCCTATAGACATGGCCATGCCGAGTGTTACTGCTGTCTTTCTCTAATTTACTTCAACTCTAATGAAAAACATCACACATCACACATTCTGAAGTGACATTAATTAATGCTGATGCTCTCTGCTGACATTTCAATAAAAAGTGCTTAGTTAAGGGATGGGGCACACTCCTCTAATTCACAACACGGCTTGCAATATGAGTCTAAAATCAATGACTGGATGACTAGATTCAGGTGTCCAATCAAGCCATTCGTAAATGCTTACTGCCTAACTCTTGGGCAGGAAATATATAGCTCATGAGAAGAGTGGCCAATTGGATAATAAGGCTGAAGGCACTGAAAAGCAAAGCTTTATGAAGCTTGGTAGAATTTAGAGTTTTCAGCTGGAGGAAAGATTTTCTTTCTTCCTTTTGATTTGTGGATTCACTCATCATGCATATCCATTCAAGTTGATTAGGATGCTGGACATCATCTGATGGAATGCCAGATACTCGATCACATGTGACGTTATTTATTGTATTACCTAAGCAGGAAAATTGGCATTGATGTAATGATGAAAATGAGAATAGAGATCATTTGTTGGGTTTCATATCTTGATTTGATACTATATGTACATTAGCTCATAAAATCCTGCACTTCAAGGTTGGGAGTCAATGTTTGAACCTGAAAATTTATCACTAAGTAACTTAAGCTAGTACCTATCTGTTTAGTACTCAATTTCCTCATCTATAAAATGGAATTAATAAAAGTAGCAATCTTTTAAGGGTTAAATGTGATCATAAAATACTGTAAGGCCTATAATCAAGATATTAATGGTAAAAAATAGTAATGGTAAAAATCATCTGCCATTACTATATGCCAGAAATTCCCCTATGCAGACATGTTTCTATTATCCCTATTTCACAGATTAAAAGCAGAGCAAAAAACTTGACATTTGGCATAAGCTAAAATGTGGCAGAATGGAGGATTTAATCCAGTACTGTCAGCTGCTGTTAGTACAGTAATGCAGAGTTTTCAGTACAATGTTCTACACAAAGTCCATGTCAAAGAAGTGGTTTTGGTTTGATAGATTATAGGCAGTATATTCCTATAAGAGAAGAAATTGGAGTCTTGCTTTGTGGGCTCTTGCCTTAGACTTGATTTGGCTAAAACAACTAGATTTAATTTTCTTATCAATGCAACAGCGATAGGTGGCTCCCCTTAGAATCTCAGTTTTTCCTCAGTCCAAGTACAAAATACTCCCTTGCTACCATTTAGGAAAGGTGATATCAGATGAACAAATACATTTAAAGCATCCACACTTCAAAAGCCAGATTTATCTTTTCCTGAATGCTTTGAAATTTCTCTGTCCTTTGGATCCTATAGAGCCCTCTGCCCATGGGTTTTCATCTACTAATTATATGGGATAATAATGCAGAATTTAGTGGACCTTAGTCTTGCTTAAGTATTATAGATCTGTTGGTCAGACTTTCCTATTGTTCCTTCCAGGAGTTCTTTGGAGAAGCTTAAATTGAATTTGTGCAGCTTTGGCTGCTTCAGGGTCTGTGACCCAGGACTCCTGTGATGTATTCAGCAGCCAGAGTTTGCCTGTGAGCATAAACTGCCCACAGAAGCTTCCAGAGATACAAACTCCACTGGGGACTAAAGTGAATCTACCTTTCTTGTAGCAGTTGGGATACTGCCACTCTGCAACTGATGGCTTCATTTTGATCTCACTGATCTACCAGTACCTGTATCTTAAGTCCTTTCATGTCATTTGTTCCTCTAAATTATGTGTAGCATCTGTCCCACCCAATTGTAGACAGACTGAGCAACGAAAACATGTCACATCTTTTCATATGTAGCTCTCACTTAGTACAGAATTCACATATTTATCTTTTGGGATTTCTATATAATGTTCACCCTCCTCATAAGATGCTAAACTCCAGGAGGGAACAGACTGTGTTTTGTATTTACCTTCTTGCATTCAGAGTTAACATCAGGTATAATGTTGCAACTGTACACATGAATAGAACAAATACCTAACTGTTCTTCTGAACTCACAAGACTGTATCTAGGGATCTAGAATAGAAACATGAAGACATTCATTCAACTCAATTACAGGGAAGAGCCCAGTCACCCATCATGGCTCTGGCTATATGGTCCCCAATCAGGTAAACTCCAAAGATGGATTCTTAGCTAAGGTCTCAGTTTTTTTAGTTAGGAGAACAAAGATGGATTCCTAGTTTAGGTCTCAGTTTTTTTAGCTAGGAGAACAAAGCCCACAGGATCTTCCCAAACAGATTAAAGTCTATATGCCATTGCACATCAAATTCACAGTCTGCATATTGAATGTCCAAATTTGATAGGAAATACTAAAATTTAAATGGGGGTGATTAAAATTATGTAGCCATAATTAATACTAGTGCATACCTCCTACATGGCAATTCAACATATCCATATTAAGCTATCTCTAGGACTTAATGAGATCTTGTTAAATTTAATTGTCTTGTTAAATCTAAATTAAGTGTATGTTAAAGGAAACTATTTAGATCATTACTGGGTTTTAAGTTGTCTGCTTAGTTTAGAAGTTAAACCAATGCTGTTCTCAATACTGTTGCCTTGTGGTTAGGCACAAGTGAACTGGACAGATGTCTCTGACTGCAGTGCACTTGCCTGGGAGAGCTGCCTGGGACTGCTCCATAAGCCCAGGAGCCAGAAAACTGTCTTGATGTTTGCCAAGACACCAGACACAGAGAAATAGGAGGCTCTTAAAAGCATTTACATGGTGCTTAAGGCAGCCCAGGATACTACAGACAATTCCACTCTCCTGTCTGTGGGTGACAGCTATGGGGATGAGAAGACAGACCTAGACTTGAGTTTGGGACTGCAAGGAAGCTCTCCAGAGAACAGAAGCAACAGAAGTATATGTCGTAAGTGACAGTGTCAGCTAATAGCGGATGCTGACAAGTCCTGCCCTCTGCAAGCCGGAGAGCCAGGAAAGCCATGGCACAAAGCCCAAGATCTGGAAGAATGGATGGCTCAAGGGTGAGTGTGAGAGGAGATAATTTCTTTCCTCCCCCCTCACATCCCTCTTTCTTCCTTCTTTTCCTTCCTTCCTTCCTTCCTTCCTTCCTTCCTTCCTTCCTTCCTTCCTTCCTTCCTTCCTCCCTCTCTTCTCTTCTCTTCTCTTCTCTTCCTCTTCCTCCTCCTCCTCCTCCTCCTCCTCCTCCTCCTCCTCCTCCTCCTCCTCCTCCTCCTCCTCCTCCTCCTCCTCCTCCTCCTCCTCTTCTTCTTCTTCTTCTTCTTCTTCTTCTTCTTCTTCTTCTTCTTCTTCTTCCTTCTTCCTTCTTCTTCTTCTTCTTCTTCTTCTTCTTCTTCTTCTTCTTCTTCTTCTTCTTCTTCTTCTTCTTCTTCTTCTTCTTCCTTCTTCCTTCTTCCTTCTTCTTCTTCTTCTTCTTCTTCTTCTTCTTCTTCTTCTTCTTCTTCTTCTTCTTCTTCTTCTTCTTCTTCTTTCTTCCTCCTCCTCCCCCCCCTCCTCCTCCTCCTCCTCCTCCTCCTCCTCCTCCTCCTCCTTCTTCTTCTTCTTCTTCTTCTTCTTCTTCTTCTTCTTCTTCTTCTTCTTCTTCTTCTTTTCTCTCTCTCTCTCTCTCTCTCTCTCTCTCTCTCTCTCTCTCTCTCTCTCTCTCTCTGGCTCTCTAGTTCTACCTAGCCACTCAACAGTTTAGAATGGAGCCATTCCTATTAGAGATAGCCACCTAGTTATTCAGTTCACTTCTTAAATGCTAATCTCTTCTGGGAACAGTCTTATAAACACAGACAGAAACAATGTTTAGCTACTACATTTCAGGGCACCTTGAGACTGGTCAAGTTGATGTATAAAATATACCACTACTGAGAAGGAGGACTTTTCGTAAAGATAATTGGGAACCAAGTGACATTCCTCTGGCACAAAGGACATCTGTGTCCTCTGACATGAATCAAGGTCAGAAGCTATTCAGAATTGGATATGAAGAAGAGCTTTCCAGCAGAGTTTTGGAGTATATTCAAGCCTGAATTTGGCCCTTAATGAAGAAATACACATACCCCACCTCAGAGGGAATAAGGTTTAGGAGACAGAAGTACAAACTGATTGAGTGTTTTAGAATACTGCCCAAGAGATCTCTAGAGGAGGAATTCCATTCTCTAGGGATGATGGTGATATCATGAGACTAGTAACCCATAGCTTGATGGAACTCTTACATGTGCTAGGCATTTGACTAATATGCCATTTAACCACCCTCTCCTTCCCCTTCCTGTGAGTGTTACTGTCATTTCCACTTCACAGTTGAGGGAAGCTGGGGTGAGATGGACCATGTGCATAAGTTGTCCAAGTTCAGTTTGCTGGAAGTGGCAGAGTCCAGATTTAGATTCTAGCAATCTGTATTTGTTACTAATATGCTATACTGCCTCTGGAGTTCACTATGCCCTTTGCACCTATTTGTGGCAACAGAATACTGGCTTGCCTTCTGTTAGGGTAGGGGTGGTTTTCTTTCCTCATGGAGGAGTTCAATAGAGTGTAAGTGAGATTAGCTCCATTTTCGAAGAAAAGAGAAACACAAACGGGGAACAAATTTACAGCAATGCATAGTTCAACCTAGTGAAAGAGGGAATCTAACAACAAATTAGAATCACAATGGAAAACAATACATACAGCTGTGACAAAAGAATGAGCAGTTTTCTAACACCAAAATGGAAATTCTGACAGGGGGAAGAAGGGACAAAAATACTACAAAAATGAAGGGACAGAGACAGAACGAGAGGGTAGATTCTCCTATCCATTCCCAAAATCAGTTGGTGTTTGTGTTTACAATGCAGGACTTTGCTATTAAAAGCAGTGGCTTTTGGTGAGAATACTATTTTGGAAAGGAGGGAAGGGAAGGGAGATATACTACTCTGAATAGCTTTGGTCTTCTCATTGAAATTATGTGCCTTGTACTTATATGACTTATTAAAAGTGTATTTTTTTTAATGTAGAGATGACGATCAGATCCAGCTGTGTTTTGAGGTAGGAACAGAGAATTCTCAAATCTAATGTGACAATATTAGAGAAGAAAATAGTACTTTGTGAGAAAGATGGGGATTTCTAATCCAACAAATCTGGAATTTTGTCATTGTAAAATGGCTGATGTGGCAAATTCATCATAGTCCTTATAAGGACAAACCTGGTGCATGCATTGCTAAGTTATCTTAAAGTTGACAGGGGATCCTGTACCATGGCATAACCCTGGTGACCTCAAATGCATGGGGAAGATTTACCTTCAATATTCTAGTTTTAGTAGTTATTTGTTCCTCCAAGACCCTGAAATGTTATATTTAATCATTGACTGATCCTTAAAAAACATTCCCTTTTCTTTCTTTTTAAAAAATATATTACTTCTTTTATTGGATATTTTCATGTACATTTCAAATGTTATCTCCTTTCCTGCCCCCCACCCCAGCTTCCCAGAAACTCCCTATTCTATCCTTCTTCCCCCTGCTTCTATGAGGGTGTTCCTCCACCCACCCACCCACCCACCCACCCACCCACCCACCTACCCACTCCCGCCTTCCCACCCTTGATTCTCTTATACTGGGGCATTTATCAAACCTTCATAGGACCAAGGCCCTCTTCTCCCATTGATGCCTAACAAGGCCATCCTCTGCTACATATGCAGATGGAGTCATGTATACTCCTTGGTTGATGATGGCTTAGTCCCCTTCAACTCCTTTAGTCTTTTCTCTTAACTCCTCTATTGGGGACCCCACATTAAGTCCAATCGTTGGCTGTGAGCATCCATCTCTGTATTTGTAAGGATCTGGCAGGGCCTCTTAGGAGACAGCCATATCAGGCTCCTTTCAGCATGCACTTCTTAGCATCCACAATAGTATCTGGGTTTGGTGACTGTATCTGGGATGAATCCCCAGGTAGGACAGTCTCTGGATGGTCATTCCTTCAGTCTCTGTTCTACACTTTTTCTCCAGGTTTTCTCCTGTTAGTATTTTGTTCTCCTTCTAAGAAGGACTGAAGCACTCACACATTGATCTTCCTTCTTCTTGAGCGTCATGTGGTCTGTGAATTGTATCTTGGTTATTTGAAGCGTTTGGGCTAATATCCACTTATCAATGAGTACATATCATGTGTGTTCTTTTGTAATTGAGTTACCCCACTCAGGATGACATTTTCTAGTTCCATTCATTTGCCTAAGAGTTTAATAAATTCATCATTTTTAATAGCTGAGTAGTACTCCATTGCATAAATGTACCACATTTTCTGTAGCCATTCCTCTGCTGAAGGACATTTGGTTTTATCATGGAATATCTTGTTTTCTCCATCTATGGTAATTGAAAGTTTTGCTGAGTATAGTAGCCTGGGCTGGCATTTATGTTCTCTTAGGGTCTTTAGGAGATCTGCACAGAATCTTGTAGCTTTCATAGCCTCTGGTGAGAAGTCTGGTGTAATTCTGGTAGGTCAGCCTTTATATGTTACTTGACATTTTTCTTTACTGCTTTTAATATTCTTTCTTGTTTTGTGCATTTGCTGTTTTGATTATTATGTGATGGGAGGAATTTCTTTTCTGGTCCAGTCTATTTGGTGTTCGGTAGGCTTCTTGTGTGTTCATGGGCATCTCTTTCTTTAGGTTAGGGAAGTTTTCTTTTATAGTCTTATTGAAGATATTTACTGGCCCTTTAAGTTGGGAATCTTCCTTCTCATCTATACCTATTATCCTTAGGTTTGGTCTTCTCATTGTGTCCTGGATTTCCTGGATGTTTTGGGTAAGGAGCTTTTTGCATTTTGCATTTTCTTTCGTTGTTTTGTCAATGTTTTCTATGGTATCTTCTGTACCTGGGAATCTCTCTTCTATCTCTTGTATTCTGTTGGTGATGTTTGCATCTATGACTCCTGGTCTCTTTTCTAGGTTTTCTAACTCTAGGGTTGTCTCCCTTGTGATTTCTTTATTGTCTCTATTTCCATTTTTAGATCTCGGTGGTTTTGTTCATTTCCTTCACCTGTTTGATTGTGTTTTCCTGTAATTCTTTAAGGGATTTTTGTGTTTTCTCTTTAAGAACTTCTACCTGTTTACCTGTGTTCTCCTGTACTTCTTTAAGGAAGTTATTTATGTCCTTCTTAAAGTCCTCTATCATCATCATAAGAAGTGATTTTTATATCAGAATCTTTCTTTTCCAGTATCATGGTGTATTCAAGACTTGCTATGGTGGGAGAATTGGGTTCTGATGATGCCAAGAAACCTTTGTTTCTGTTGCTTATGTTCTTATACTTGCCTCTGGCCATCTGATTATCTCTAGTGCTAGCTGCCCTGGATATATCTGACTGGAGCCTCTCCTTTCTGTAATCTTGGTTGTGTCAGAACTCCTCAGAGTCTAGCTGTTTCTGTGATCCTGTAATTCCAGGATCCTGTGATCCTGAGATTCTGGGTGTGTCAGAATTCCTGGGAGTCAAGCTGCCTCTGGGACCTGGAGATCCTGGTGTGACCAAGCTCCTGGGATCCTATGATCCTATGAATTCCGGGGAGTGGAGCTTCCTCTGTGTATGGTGGGATTGGCTGTGGAGTTCACACCCAAGGTAAACCAGCACAGACAGAGAGGAACCCGAACCACTGGTTGGGCGGGGCTCCTGTGTCCCTGGATCCTGCTGGTCCCAGTTACTCCCAGTGGTGTTAGAACAGATGTTGTGTCCTCCTCACCTCTGATCCTATGATATTCCATTTTTTTAAATATTAAGATAAATTTTATTCACATTCTTAATAAGGTATAGAGACTGTAAAAAATTCTTAGGCTACAGCTATTAGTCTTTCTCAGTACTGCTTCTAATTTTATCACTCGAGTTATTTCCCCAAAATGTCAAACACAGCTGGAATGAAAGGGTTTTTGAAAATGTGGCGATGTAGTCTACGTAAATCTACCACATAATAAACCTGGAAAGATAGAAGGATTTGACTGTGTGGAATCAGAAAGAAAAGAATATACAGCCAAGGCTGTGGAGTTAGGCCCATCTTTCAAGAAAAATAATGAAGTAAAAAAAGAGAGATATAAATAGATGATGGTGATGATGATGATGATTGCGCATAGGTGGAGGTTAAGTTCTTAATAACCCACCAGATGAAGCACCAAGAAAACCTGGCATATTTCCCAAAACAGTGGGGAAAAGGCTCATTGGAGCATTGGAGCCTTGTCTTGCCTTTCTTTTCTTTTCCTTTCACACAGGTTGCAGGCTAGCCTCTAATTCATAAATATCCTTCTGCCTTTGCTGAGCAATGAGTGGTGGGATCAAAGGCTGTCAGTCCTTAGTTTTCTTTTTTTTAACATTCTTTTTATTTTTGTATTCCAACTGTGAGAGTCACTACTGAGTATCTGCAATTAAAATAGATGTAGTTCATGCAAAGTAAAATGAATAACACTGCTACCCAAGCAAAGACGAAGGAGCCTGAATGAAGAGCGTAGCAATACCCCATCTAAAGAGTTAGCTACAGCAAAGGACAAAGTGAGTTCTAGTGGAACAGGAGCACCAGGGCTGTGAATCAGAACTCTAGGATCCCAACAATCAATCTACAAAGAAAAAGAAGAAAATACAAAGACTTGCTGCCCACTAGCTTACCTAAAATCAGAACAGGAAGCACTTGGGAGAATGAGAACAGAAGCAAGGAAAATGGCTCAGGTAGGCAGCATTAAAAAGAAGTAAGCCTTGGGACCCAGGAAGAGGCTAAGCTGGTAGAGTGCTTGCCTAGCCTCCAGGAAGCCTTAGATAACCTGGGTGTGGTGATGGATACCTGTAATACCAGCTCCAGAGAATTAAGGGCAGAAGCATCAGCTGGTTAAATCATCCTTGGCAGGTACAAGGCCAGCTTAGACTACACGAGACCCTTTCCCAAAGGAAAAAGAAAAGACTCTCTGAAAATTTCCAGAAAAAGCAAGGGTATCAAATGTTAGGGTTACTTAATAAACGTTACATTTACCTCACAGCCAAAATTATCATAGCTGGAGTTTTGATTTCTATAGATTTAGAATTCTCCACACAAGAGGAGAAGAGTGTGAGAAACTTTAAAAGATAGTTTTCTATTTTAAGAAAATCAGTATTAAACAAAAACACAGAGATGTAGTGTGGGAGAAGTTAGAGCATGGAGAGGGACATCCAAGTAAGGATGTGGCTTTAACTGATGGTGGTGAACGACAATGCCCAGATCAGCTCTAAGTAAGCTTTCCCTTGCTTTAGTGGGCTGACCTACTTCTTCATTCCACCCCAAACATTCAGTCTTGCCTGAATTATTCTCATCTTCCCATGTCAATCAAACCAAGATATTCTCAGCAGATCCTTCACCTTCATTCAATGTCTTTATAGATATGTGGGCTAGTTTGCTAGGGCCACCAATACAAAGTACCAAAAGTGAGTGGCATAAAGGAGGAAAAACTTCCTGTCCCCCCCCCCCTTTTTTTTTTTTTTTTTTGGTTTTTCGAGATAGGGTTTCTCTGTATAGCCCTGGCTGTCCTGGAACTCACTTTGTAGACCAGCCTGGCCTCGAACTCAGAAATCTGCCTGCCTTGCCTCCCGAGTGCTGGGATTAAAGGCATGCACCACCATGCCCAGCTATTCCTGTCCCATCTTTAGAGGTGGGAAGTTTGAAACGAAGGTCTTAGTAGGAATAGGAGTGGTGAAGGCTATTTCATGCCTCCCCTCAGCTTTGGAAGCTTCCTGGCCATCTTTGAAAGCCCTTGACTTGAAGAAGTTACCATTCTGCCTCTATGTTAATCTCTTTATGGACACACCACTATCCAGCTTTGTCCATACAAAGATATCAAACCTCTTGAATAACTTCGTAACTGTTCTATCAAGGATAAAACACATTTTCTGTAAAGGGCTACATACTACATACTTTGAGCTTGTATATATATTGTATAACCTTTATGGCCAACAAAGGTCTTTTTTTTTTTTTTTCAACCCTTTTAAAAAATATAGAAAAAAAAAGAAAAAAAAAAAAAAAAAAAAGGAAGCAACACCAACAAACCCAGGTTTCCTGGCCATTATTGGCAGTGGGCTATAGATTGATGGTCCTTAATCTTACATGGAAAATACGTTAGCCCAATGTTTTAGTTCAGATGATCTTTGTGTGATGGCCAGGGTTTTTATGCTTCTTAATATGAGTGTCAGATTTATGATATAAAGGTTCTGCTGGCCTTAGATGTGACTCTGAAGTATTAATGATATTCTAGAACAGTTTAGCTATGGCACCGCCTGTCCCTTGAATAGCCAATCTAACTCAACTGAAAAGCTGTGGGGTCACATATTGAGTGGACTAGAATCAAAGCAAAGAACTATTTTGAGATGTTTCACGTTGTTTAAACATCATACAACACATGGATGTATCAAAACGGTACATAGTATCCCATCAATATACATGCAATTTCTGTATTTTTAAATAATTATTAAAATGTATTTTTTTAAAAATCTTGAGGAAAAACTGATGCTATATGAGCTGCCCATCAAAGACAAATAAAGGCAAACTCAATACACCTTTAAGGGAGGGCTCTCTGGGCTACTTCTTGTTCCCAGGCTGTGTGCTATGGAAGTTTCCATTGTAATTTACTGATGAGAATGCTCTTTTCATCTTCTAGCTGTTTACTGAACTGGTTGTCATTTGCAGTTTCTGAGATTATCCTGACAATTTAAGATTCCTCAAATGCTTGAGGAACCAAATATTGGTCTCTGTATAGAAGTAGGTGTCCATAAATAAAATCTGTAAGTGGAAAACCAGCAGTGAGTGGAATATACACACTATGGACATAACTCACCTTGGATACTGGACTGTAATTTCTCTCCCTCTCCATCTCCCTCTCCCTCTCCCTCTCCCCCTCCCCCTCCCCCTCCCCTCCCCCCCTCATAATTAAGGTTGGCCTCAACTCACTATTCATCTGAGGATGACTTGACCATATTATCCTTTAGCTCCAACCCACATAAGTATAGGAATTATGGTTATGTTTCACCATGTCCAAGTCCCTAAAGATTTTTTAGAAAATTATTTAATTATGTGTATGTTTGTATATTTTATATTTTGGTTAGGTATGTGTTTATGCAGTGTCTCTAGAGACATTGGGTACCTTTTTGCTGGAGTTCCAGGTAGTTGTGAGTGCCTAATACAGGTGCTGGAAATAGAGTCTGGGTCATCTGCAAGAGCAATGTTCAAGCACTGGTCCATCTTCCCATCCCATTCTTGGGAAGTCTTTGAAACTATTTTTTTTTATAAAGTGCTTATTTAGTTCTTACAAGAGTGTTTGTTGAATTTTCACTTCTAGGTGACTTTCCTGGCATGTAATCAAATTTTCTTGTAAGCTTCTCACTTATTTTCTCAGCCATAACATCAGAAGTGAGGACAGGCATATCACTAAACAATTCTTCATGCAGCTACTTAGCTACTAAATTGTTAATGGACTTAATCATGTTTTCAAAAATGACCCAATTTTCTAGCACTCTTCCAATGCTTGTTTTTTAAACTATTTTCATACTTTTTTTTGCTATCATAACAAGTTCACTTAGAAAAGTATGTTTAATTCAATCCATCTTTCCTTCTGCTTAAGTAGGCTTTCTTTGATAAGTTCTAGCAAGAGGAATCACTGGCTTGAAGAAAGTGAAGTGTTTCAGAATCTTATTTGGTTTTTAGATATTATTTTTTCCTCTACATCTCAGTAATTTACTGAATAAAGCCAAGGAGGATTCAGACAATTTTGGCTGAATACTGGTTTTCTTATTTTCATTATTTGATACATAATAAGGGAGCTAAACAATTATTTTTAAAGATGGTGTTTTTATTATCAGTCTAGCAATAAGAGATCCCCTAACAGAATATCCTGCAGTGACTTGGCAGAAAAAAGAACTGCTGTATACTTGAATTTCTGGTAAGGCAGGGAGGTTTCAATAGGTTCGGGCAGTTCTGATCTTGTGGCAGGAGTGTTTAATGGTAAATGCTCCACATAAGAACACCCCCTGCCACATTCTTCAATGAGAATGTTTATTTCAAAGAGTTGGTATTTCCATTGACTTCTGGCAAGTCCTTGGGTATACTCACAGATGTTTATCCCAGTCTCTGTCAGGAGTAGAACCATCCCTTACTACCACTGTTTCTGGGAAAAGACCTAGGTCAGAGAAGGAAACAGATACATCTAACAAAGGTCTTAGGTATCTTGTGACAAAGCCCTAGCCTGGGGTGTCAAGAACCCTTTTAGTCCCAGCCTGTCCAAACATAGCTTTGGGCAAGCCCCTCTCTCTCTCCTTTGAATCCTCTCTAGTATAGAACACTGGCCTATCATTCACTTCTATCCCAGAGGTCACATATGGTAGCTTCTCTACCAGTATGAAGATAAAACAAATCTCCAGGATTTCTATCCATCTTTTGCTTATGCTATTATTATATAAATAAAGTATGTGGTTACTATCCCTTTTTAGGTATCCTTCCCAACTCAGGAACATACTGTTTGAGTTTAGGAGTATGCTAATATCCCTCATGTTCCTAGGACCTAGTTATATCTACAATGTAATAACTGTTTGGCAAATACCTATTGAAAGAGAATATGATATTTCTACTAGAAAATTTCTTTCACCAACACCAAGAAATTATTTCCTGCTAGTTCTTTGTGTACTAGAAGTTGGTAGCTCACATTTTATGCTTTTTTAGTCTTCCATATTTTTATAAACTTTCCAAATGCAAGAATTCACTTCTTAATTTTTCCAATCACTGTGTGTTTGTGTAGGCATTGTGATAACGAATATGATGGCTTGGAAGTGAAATGTTCGATGAATATTTGTAGAATGAATGTGTGTTTTCTGCATGCAATGAATTATAATCACAACATCAGGTCAAATAGGCCTAGGGTCCTTTTGAGCTTTGAAAAATTGTGTTTTGCTTTCTCAAGCATGGTATCTAGCTGAAAATTAATCTCAGCCTTCCTTTGTACTTATATTGATTGGTTATCCACATAGAAAACCCTGTGGACTTCACATAATCTAAATTCATTAGGAATTGAGCCAAATTTCAATACATGAAACTCTGAGCTGGGTTTTTCTTTTTAGCACAGAGATCTCTTTAATTCCTTATCTGCAGTGCAGATTTCCTTCAAACATTCTGTAGCTGATGCTGATGGCTGGTCCAGAGGAACCATGAGAGCAGCATAGGCATTAGCATTAGATGGACTTCAACTCTGACTATTGTTTTAGATCACCTGACAAGTCCCTTTCTGTCCTTATGTATGATGTATGCACACACACACACACACACACACACACACACACACACACACACACACACAGGATAGAATAGCATAATGGCTAAAGGTAGGTCTTGATATTGAATTGATTTTGTTTAAATTTCATCTCTATTACTTAGAGCACTATATGATATTAGGTTGTACTTAATGTCAGCTTTCAAAAGATAGTAAGAAATCTCAAACCCAGTATGTTCCTTGGAGAGAATTAAACTACAGGAATGTCCTCTAATTTGAACATGTTAGTGAGACTTTCATGTGTATGCTACCTATAGTATATAATTAATTGTCCATGACTAAAAAAAAAAAAAAAAAAAAAAAAGAAAGAAAGAAAGAAAGAAACGAGAGTAAATGATAAGTTTTCCCATTTGTTGGGATACTAGGGAAATGTTCAAAAGAATGAGGAAGGTACAAATACTGTTGAGGGGACATATATTGAAAACAGCACTAGGTAAGAATTCAACTTATAGGAATGATACACAGTGAGATTAATGTTTATTTACAAAGTCAGTTGTTATGGTGTACAGAGAGAACAAATGTGTTCACATATAAATACAGGGGACAAGGACACTGATTGACGTTCAATTTTATTATATCTTATTTTGTTTTTAGAATGTAGAGAATGATAAAACTTTTCTTCATTTTCTGACAAGGATCCAGAAAAGCTAGGGGCCCACTTCTAAGGGAAACATACCAGTGGTAGGACAAAGAATCCTAAACTCCTAGTACAGAGCACAGTTATGCTTGCTGTCCTTATACAAGGCATGGAAAAAGGACACAATCCTGTCAGAGAGTGTAAAGAGAAATAAGAGCCATTTGTACCAGTCTTCCATGGGCAGGAGATGCCGTTTCCAAGCTGAAGCAAGCCTGCCTCCATTTTCTAGCCCTTTCCTACAGAACCTTCATCAAGTACGCAGGGATAATATGGCGAATACCAAGATGCATCAGGAGACCTAAGAGAAAGTTATGCATGCTATGGGGCCCTCACCAAATGTTCAGTATCTCTCTGCTGAAAGCTGAGTAGCAGGATAACATGGGAGACTGATTTTCACATGGCCCCAGAGTATTTATGCCTTGGTGGCATATTTCTGTATAGTAAAGAAGAGAGAAAAATGTCTCTTACATTTTGGGAAGCTGGAGCCTGGGCTGTAGACTGCAGAGAAAGCTTGAGATAATTGCTATTCTCTGACACTGATGGAAACAAGGCTGACCTTGCCTTCAAATCTTTTGATGTAAGGGTCAAATTTATTAACCTGCTGCTGCAGCAAATCCTAAATAATCCATCTCAACTAAAGATTAGATGCTAAATCCACATACATTTCCAAATCAGTGGACTGAAGAGTAAGGAATACTCTCCTTTGACAGAGTCAATATTCCCTTAATTCTCGTGTGTGTGTGTGTGTGTGTATGTGTGTGTGTGTGCCATGCAATATATATTATGAGACAGAGAAACATGACTAAGAACCAGAGGGGGGAACCTCCATTTTGAATACTAGGAAGTGAAAAGTTAAAGGCATAGAAAAATCTACATAATGAAATAATTACAGAAAGTTTCTTCAATCTTGGGAAATCCTCCTTGTGCAGGAGCCTCAAATGACTCTAGAAAAACATGACCAGAAAAAAATCCTTACCTTAACACAATATTATTTATATGCCCAAATTCCAAGATAATTGCAAGGGAAAATATAAACTCACGGTGAGCCAAAGCACTAAAGGTAAGCCTATTGACTAACTGGAACAGTTGGTTTCCAGTCACCTGAGAGTAAAACAATGATAGACCAAAGAAAGGATTCTACCCAACACAGACAAGAGTTACTTACAGAAGGATGGGCTACACCACAGATGGCTTGAATAAGAATGGTCCCTATAGGCTCATCAATTTTAATGCTTAGTCTCTGGGGAGTAAAACTCTGAAAAATTGAAAAGATTGGGAAACATGGCCTTGTTGGAGGAAGTATGTCACCGGGGTGAGCCTTGAGGTTTCAAAAGCTCAAGCCAGGTAGCCTATGGTTCAGAAGGGAGCTCTCAGCTATTGCTCCAATGCTTGTCTGCATGTAGCTAGGCTCCCTGCCATGAAGATAATGGACTGAACTCTGAAACTGTAAGCAAGCTTCCAATTAAATGTTCTCTTTTAGAAGAGATGCCTTGGTCATGGTGTCTCTTCACAGAAATAGAACAGTGACTAAGACAAACTCCAAAGATTCTCCTTGCCAGCAATTGTTAACTGCTTATATATACTTGGAGAAGGGAGAGACTACATCTATCTTCTGAGCCCTCTAGCCTTTCCAGGTGGGAATATTAGTAGGGACAATATTGAGAGGATCTTGTGAGCATGACCGTTAAGTGCTCTGGTCCAACACAGATGACAACAATTATGTCCAACCCAAAGAAAACAGCCACAAGGAACAAGAATCTAAAACTTCCAGAAAACCTTAGAGAGGAAACACTTAAGACATTGACACATGCAAAAAAATTCTAAATAACTCTTTACAAAGAAACCACATAGTTAACAAGAGCAAACAGCTGGCAAGCAAGAATACAACTGTTGTAGTTTGCTCTCTGTGGCTGTGGTAAACACCATGACCAAAACAACCTGAGGAGGAACGGGGTTATATTTACAGGCTATGATCCATCATGAAAAAAAAAACAAACAAACAAACAAAAAAAAAACCAAGGCAAGGACTAAAGCACAAGCTTAAAATGGAAACTCTTTACTGGCTTACCCCTTTGGCTAGCTCAGCTACTACTTTTATCATTCATACTCATCTGCCCAGGGATGGAATTGCCCACATTAGCCCTTCTATGTCAATGCACTATTAAGAAAATGTTCCCTGTTAAGGTTTGGTATGTTGCCATGCATCACGATACTAAATACTGACCCCCAACATTAGGTCTCCCCCATGAGGAAAGCCTCAGGAGATTCTCATGTATACCAAATGATGCTATGTAACCTTGCTCTAGTTTTAAATGATTGGCTGAATAGAGATACCTACAGTCTATAGTTGGGTAGAAGAGAGGTAGGCAAAGCTTTGGTTGCCAGGCTTGGGGTCTGAGGCAGAGGCCATGAGGAAAAGAGAATGAGAGAAGGAGGAGGAAGAAGATGCCTTGGGGAAGGTGGATCTTGAAAGCATGGCCAGAAGGGCTGGCCAATTGGTATAGGAGCCGCCCAGGTAGAACATGGCAAGTGATATCTCACGGTTACTGACAGGGAAGTAAACAAAATAGTGCAGAGGTTTGAGGTCTGCCCAGCTCTAGTGCTTTTCAGCTTATTATAAAGATAAAAATTTTGTGTCTTTTATTTGGGAACTAAATGATCTAAGGTGGGGTAGAAACCACTGTTGTGGATGGGCCCGGTGCTGTTTGTATGTTAATTCTGCTCTCCTGGGAGGGGCTGTGGACAAGGAGTGAGTCATACTCAGGTGACTTCTTGTGAACCAATCCCCTAATGAATAAAAGAACCACTCACTGGGCGAGTTGGACAGAGAAAGAAGGGAACCAGGGGAGAGTTACGGCCCCTTTGGCACGGGGACAGCAAATGGTTAAGATGTAGCTGCTAGAGTTTCCTGCCATCATGGTGGATCTGCAAGGATTCATCACTGGAGAAATCAGATTTTAATAAGGCTTACAAGATTTGGTTTTAGTTGTTGCACCCAGAGATTGAGTTACCATTGTGTCTGAACTAAGGTTGTGTTGCGTTTTCCCTTACATGGTGACTTGCCTAACTTCAAGAGAGAAGAGTATGGTGATGGCAAAGAGTGGGTTTACCAGATGTGCACCACAAAGGCTGTGGGGGATTTGAAACACTGGATTGGCATGGTAACAGCCTGCCAGTGGGAACCTAGTGAGCTGGGTGGAGAGATTGTGGAGTTCTGAGTCAGAGTCTCCATCAGATAAAAACAGGTCTGCCATTGCCCGCCAGTGCATGGCCGGCCAGACTGCCAGGGCGGAGGCACAAGCGCTGGAATCTGCCAGTTCTTTCTTTCTTTTTTTTTTTTTTTTAACATTTCCTGCAATAAACCACTAATTAATTTTAACCACAAGAGCCCCCCGAACACAGTTACAAACCCATTTGATCTGGGAAGTTTTCCAGTTGAGGTTCTCTCTTCCCAGGTGACTCTAGGTTTGTGCCAGTTGATGCTAACTATGGTGCCATTCTAAAAAGCATTTGCATAGCAAAAGAAACCCAGAGTGAAGACCAATGTACTAAAAGGAAGAAATGATCTATCTGCCATTCATCAGACACCAAGGAAGCCCAAAACCTTTTAACATAAAAATAACAAGTAATTAAGTGAGAAAATAATCAGAATACATTGTCTCCAAAGAAAGAATGCAAATATTAAGGCATATTTAAAAACACTCAGTAGGTTTTGCAAACAGAGCAATGCAAATCAAAACCACAACACAGCATCTCATTCTGGTTAGAAAAGCTAATATAAAAATGATAAAAGGTAACAAATACTGAGAACATATATGGAGAAATAGGAATTCCCAAACACTGCCATAAGGAATGCAAAGTAGTATAGTCATTGTCAAGAACAGGAAGGTCATTCTTCAAGACACCGACAATAGGTCTGCTGCAGAATCCAGTTATCCTGTCTTTTGATGCATAGCCACATACGTTGGGCAAGTCAGCATACAAATGAGCTCCCTGCATGCACATGGTTCTTGTGGCATTATAGATAATAGTGAAGATATCAACCTAGCTTCCCACAAATAGATGAATGGGAAAAGAAAGGAGGCTATATACAGTAAAGTACTACTTAGCCTAAAGAAGAATGAAATTTTGTCTCCACCCACAGGCTTGAGTCTGGCCACCCTCTCTTCTCTGGAGTCATGGGTAAGGGTCAACTTAGGTCATACATAGACAGCAGTGTGAGGCTGAAGACATACCACAGCGCTTTCAATCAAAAAGTCCTTTTCCAAATTCTAATATTTGCCTAACAAAGCATGATCGTGTTGAGTGAGAAGCAAGAAGAATTCTGGGTGTGACTTAGGAGATTTGATGTCTATGTAGAGATTTTTCTTCCTGTGTTTGGAAGTAGGTCATGCACAGGTTTCTGTTACTTTGGGGGTAGGCAGATAAGATGTTTGGCTAAGCCATTCTGTTTTCCTAGAGATTGTTTGATTCTTAGCAGAAATAAGGCAAGATGAATTCAGGTCAAGGGCACAAGTTATGACAGAGAACATAAAGCTAACTTGTTTTCTAATTCTAATAATATTTGTTTTGTGGTAGATAAGTGTATAAAATACTTTTGATACTGAAAGTACAATCTTTAATTTGAAATGTAACAGCTTCAGTGATGAATATTAATTCTAGTTGTATATAAGTTCAATAAGTTTTATGTAGACCCTGGGTATGGATGATTTTGGTGTGTGGTATTTTTACTTGCAAGTTATTTTTATTTTTTAGTTGAAAATAGATTCTTCTCTCTTACAATATTTTTAATAATAAAGCTTATTAAAAATAAGGTCAATATGGAGATGAAAGATATAAAGAAAAATAAGAGAGAGAATTGTTTGTTTTCCTGAAGTTTCCCATGTTTTTATTATCTGTTCCTTAAACCTAATCCCGACTTGCTATCCTGAAGAAAGGAAATGCAGATCTCTTTTGGGAATGATTCTTGATTGGATCTCATACCCAAGTCATTGATTCATGACTTTTCAGTAAAAAACAACTAATTTCCTTAGAAACAATGGATCATTTCTCTAGTTTTCTAGCTTCCACAGATTCCTGATTGTGGTGGACTTGCTGCAATCAAGTGAAATATTTGTGGAATGCCTGACATGTGCTCACCAATTGACTGTTTACTGAGGAGGACAAAATGAGGTCACATGGTTGCTCCTGTTTCTCTCTACTCCTTTATATTTATATTTATATTTATATTTATATTTATATTTATATTTATATTTATATTTATATTTATATTTATATTTATATTTATATTTATATTTATATTTATATTTATATTTATATTTATATAGAGTGACCTTTGCAAAGATCTGGTCTCACAACAGTATCTACTCTCTTCCTTGCTAATTGAATAGCACCCTCTGAGGATCATTTGCAATGTTTCTTTACTTCTGTACTTACCACATCAAGAGAGGAAAATCATTTCTCTCCACCAGATTCCCAAGACACTCAGGGATTCATGTATTTACTTCTGCCTAACCATATCCTTCAAGACTAAGATTAAATGTTATGTGTTCCCAGGCCCTTCCTTCAGTACCCATCTCTGCCACTAGATGTGCCTTCTTTCCCCATAATCTATTCTTCCATTGTTTCTTGTAACTTCCTGAACTGTGAGTCTGTGTCAGTAGGTTCTCCCCTCATTGTGTAAAAGCAGAAGATCCCTGTGGTCAAACTGAAAGTGTGTTGAGAGTTTTGCATTATGACAACCCTTTGCAAAAACCATTGTTTAGTTTCTAGTTGTATGAAACAATACTCTTGTCACATTTCCAGGGGACTAAAAGTATCCCCATTGCTGGGGACCTTCCTGGCATCAAGTACTGAGGTACTGGACAAGGCCAAAGATTGACTGATTACCTCTGGACTTGTTATCTCTCTCTGACTATTTTGGGGGCCAGAAGCTGAAGGCCTCTGGAAGCTCTCTTAGTAATTTTTTGTGCTAATAAATACAGGCTCCTTTTCTCTTACTATGTTGTGTTAATAAGAGCTTGTTTCTGACTATTCTGTGGCTAAATGCTGCTGTTTTCTGGTAATAAACTGCTGGCAGCAGCAGGGAATTAAGAAGAAAAAAAAAGGCTTATTTGCTAAGGTTCTTTTCTCTCTAGCTCTAGGACCTCTGGTCTAGTCAGCAAGAGATCTGGAACACGTTAACTCTCCATGAACCAGAGGAAAAAAAGAAAGGGAAAGAAAGAAGTAATTTATACTGAAAACACACACACACACATTCTGGTTGGGTCCAACCACGTATCTCCACAATCCCATAGGTTTTCATGCATACTTATATACATACACATGTACCGACCCGCATCTATATGTATGTTCATACATTTAGATGAATAGATAGCTTCACTTTATTATAGTGTACACCTGTGGCTTAATCCTTGGATCTGACCCAGAATGAATGTTTTTCCTTGATCACAAATGCATCTCAAGACTATTTTTCCTCTTAGTGTAATTGTGAAGGCCCATTGCATTCATTCTTATGTAAGCTTTACTTACTATTCTATGAGGAGGGGGGCACATTCTCTTCTGGATTCTAACTTTATTACAGCTTTCTGCTAAAACAACTAAAATTATCTCCTTCAAATTTCTTCTTAAAATTATTTGAATCAAATCAGGAATTCTACAAAGTAATTAAGTCATCTAAACATCATTAATTCATGAAAGTTCATCTTCACATTGATCTGCGGGGAATTTGCTCACTAGGGTGGGCTGACACCCGGAAATCATTAGACTATGTAAAACTGATAGGAAAGGCATATCAGCAGCAAGAAGTAATCCTGGGATGAGGTCTCTAAAGACCCTGCATTGATAGAGTTCACCCATTGTAGGCCATGCAAAATGGTGGGCCATCTCCAGCAAACTTGAAAGCTACACTCTTTCAAGGCTGCAAGGTATCTTAGTGTTCTAAGAAAGTGTGTGTGCTGGAGAAAGTACCGAAGGAGCTAAAGGGAACTGCAACCCTATATGTGGAACAACAATATGAACTAACCAGTACCCCGGAGCTCTTGTCTCTAGCTGCATATGTATCAAAAGATGGCCTAGTCAGCCATCACTGGAAAGAGAGGCCCTTTGGACTTGCAAACTTTATATGCCCCAGTACAGGGGAATGCCAGGGCCAAAAAGGGGGAGTGGGTGGGTAGGGGATTGGAGGGGTGGGTATGGGGGACTTTTGGGATAGCATTGGAAATGTAAACGAGGAAAATACCTAATTAAAAAAAAAAGTGTGTGTGTGTGTCTTTTCCCATCTAAGAAGATTTTAAAAGGAAGCATTTAAAAGGCCAGTGACTATAGATATAAGTGGGTTGTGTCTTTACCTATTGTGAATAGCTTGATATAAAACAGGGATGATTTTAGATGATTCTTTATAAGACCATAAATGCCTTGAGATCAAGGGTCACATTTTACTCTTCTCTCTGCCCTTTAAGTCACTAGCACAGCCCCATGCTATTGTAGCAAAACCTTGTAAAATGTCTGTTGAGGTAATTTTTGAAGGGGAAAAGCATACTTCAGTTTCTTTCCCTAAAATATATCATTGTTTTGAAACATAGCAGAGCTTCTAAAGTATGATTAAGTCTCTCCGTGAAATTATAGTAAATAAACAGTTTTTTTTCCTGCCTGTCATTAAAATATAATTTGTTGTTAGTGACACTCTCTCAAGTTAATAACCCCTAGCACAGAAGCCATCCTACAGAAAACACAGACATTGCCTTCAGAGGAGGAATGTAAATGGATACAATTTATTACTTTAAAAATAAATATCATCCAATCTGCTTCATGCCTTAGCCACAAAGAACCTTTTCTGAGTTATTTCCCCATGATTAGTCTCATTCTTGCCTTGAGGACATCCCTGTACTTACTATAAGTTTACTAGAATGGATTAACTACTCCTGTTCCCCAAAATGTTAAATGTCTCAAACATGTGCTCAGAGTTATCAGAGCCACACTCTTCCACATCAGGATTTGGTGACGCACACTCGGATTGTGGGCACAATTAGAAACTGAGATCTCTTACTCAACCTCATGTTAGAGTTATAGGATTATGTTGAGATTTAAAGACAACTTTGTTTGTCTCTCTGCCATGCACTTTAAAGCCTTGAGTTTCTAAAGAATACTTTATTAATTCATAATGCATTTTCTGCTTTCTGTAGTATCCATTTGAAAAATTGCATGGGACGGTTGGTACAAGATATTCTTTCTAGATTTTTTAAAAATAATTAAAAAAAATTCTTTTCTTATATATTATACCTTGACCAAAGTTTCCCCTCCCTCCCATCCCTACAGCCTTTTTCCCCTTTCTCCTCTCTCCCAGATCTCTGCGACCTCACCTCTCTCCCAGATTTCCACATCTTCCCTTAGAAAAGCAGGCCTCCCATGGACATCAACCAAACATGGCATAACAAACTATAAGACTAGGCACATACTATGACATCAAGGCTGGACAAGGTAACCAAGGAGGGGGAAATGGGTCCAAGAAATAGGCAAAAGGGTTTCTCAGAAAATTGGAAATCTATATCAAGACATGTCATTGTCTTGGGCCTGCCTCCCAGGTCATGCCACTCCTTTGGCATATAGCCAAAGGACACTTCATCCTATCAGATCCCATCACATCCTATCACATCCTAACACATCCTAACACATCCTATCACATCACATCACTTACTCAGCTATGTTCATAGCATTTCACTCGTAATAGCCAAAAATTGGAAACAACCTAAGATGTTCCTTGACCAAAGAATGGAAAAACCAAAACTAACCAACCAAACAAACAAAAACCCAACACATTTACACAATGGAGCATTATGCAGCTGTTAAAAGCAATGACATCGTATCATGATTGGAATTTTCTTATATTGGATATGTTACTCATGGGTATAGAATTTATCCTCAGGGAATGTAAGCAGTCAGGCCTAAATAGATCATCAGAATGAGGAGTGGAATCAGCTCTTAAATTATAAAGTGAAAATGAGAAGAATCTCAACAGGTAAACCTTCATCTGTCAGGCAAGATCAACTGCCTCCACTTTCATGGCTAAGTACCATTCTACATCTGCTCAGAGAACCTCACATTATTCACCGGAGACTTTCAACATCTAGAATTGGAGTAAAACAAGCACTATAATGATGCCAAAGAAACATTAAAAAAAAAAAAAGAATGTGTTTTTAATAAATGGTACTAGTTTGCTGGATAATAAGTTTTAAAGAACATTATTTTGCAAATTAAAATAGATTCAACTTATTTTTTATGTGCAAAAGAAACTAAATTAATATTCAAAATGTACATAAAACCTTTGCCAGCATCAGCAGGAAATATGGGCTAAATTTCTCTAATTTGGACCTATAAAGTAATTATAACTAAAAGTCTAGATATGAAAACAGTAATAAATTCACTATATGTGGCAAACCATCTTGAGATGAGTCAAAAGACCAATTGCAAATGGAAAGTATTCCCAGCATACCATAGAACAAGATGAATGTCCTTAACATATAAAATGAATTAACACTAGTGAGAGAAATGACTGATAACTGTTGACAAATGGGCAGAGGGAATAAATACAAAATGTATAAAATGATAAAGACATGGGTCTTGATTTATATGAGAGGGCAACCAACTTTACTTACAGTGATACAAATTCTGGCTACAACTGACTGACATGTTATTGCTCATTGTTCAGACTGACAAAACCTCAGAGCTTGACACTACAGTCTGCTCAGTGGGCTATGAGGAAACAGGCTTCAGTAGGCACTGGTAGGAGGAATACAACATAAAGAAACACACAGTCTTTACTGAGGGAACTTTGGCCATTAGCTACTTAAAAAAGGGCCTCTCTCTCTCTCTCTCTCTCTCTCTCTCTCTCTCTCTCTCTCTCTCTCTGTATGTATACCATACATATGTGGAAGTCAGATAGCAACTTTAAGGCTCGATTCTCTCCATCTACTATAAATTCTGAATTAAATTCATGCCATCAGACCTGGGGGCAAGCTCCTTTACTTGCTGGGCCATATCATTGGCTCTACACTAATGACTATAGTAAAATGTCCCTCTCAACCCAGCAATTCCAGTTCTAGGAATTTATACTGAAGACACAGTCTCAATAGGGAGACATGTCACCATTCTACTCATTCCAATGGCATCTGTAGAAACTGCTGGAACATAGGAGACTGTGAGCATAGGTGACTGGCTAAATAAATGATAGGACATGCATTCATTGATCCATTTATCACCTAGCTATGAGTAAACAGGGCAAATGGTTCAGTAGAGTGATCTTGGAGAATCATTATTAAATGAAAAAAAAAAGCTTTTTTTTTTTTTAAACAAAGTTCTCACACATTACTTTGTATAAAAGACAGAGGGGTAAGAGAAAATATATACACATCTACTTATGTTTATAGCAAGAAAGAGAGGAAAAATAAGACACAGAAGTACTTTGGCTAGTGGCATGTAGTAGGAACAGTGGAGCAGTGTTTCAGGCCACTGTGACACTTCTCTGAGCATACTTTGTGTATAAATTTTGATCTGGAGAAGTGTGTCAACTCTCTGAGACCCAGCAAAGGTAGAAAACCTAAGACTACCAGCATCAGATAGACATTATATGGACATGTTTACTCATGTATAAATCATCAAATTATATGCTTAAAATTAGTTCTCAGTGTGTATGTGATAAATAAAATGTTATATAAAGTCAATGAATCTGAACAACAAACTTAATGGATTTCACATCAGATCTTGAACCCTCTTTGAAGTAGAAGCCAAACTAAATGTAGTGCTCCTATATACCCAAGGAGGACATATTCTAAGATCCTATAAAGAAGTATAGTAATAAATACTGTATATATTCTACTTTACATACATATTAATTATATAGTATACTTTATAAATTATGTACTATAAAAATCAATAACAAAATCAACTAATCATAACATTCTGCTTTATAAGGTTTATTTAAAATCTATTGATTATTTCTGAAATTTTCTATATAATATTTTTGGATTGTAGTCAAATGATGTAACTATGATTTATTGGAAGATGGAATGACAGATAAGGGACTACTGTCCTTTTCTTGTTCTTCAGCACAATATTTACTAGTATGTAATTATGAGTTTATGTTTCCACATCTCTGGCTAGATTGGGAAATTTGGAAGGACATGGACATCTCTTATTTGTTGCTAATTCCATAATGATTCAAACGTGATATATGGAAGGTATCTAGTTTTTGCTTAAGTAAAAAAGAGGCAGGAAGGGTCTAGACAAATGACTCAGTGGTTAATAGTGGTTACTGCCCTTGAAAAGGATCAGAGTGCGGTTCCTAGCACACACATTTTAAGTGACTCACAGATACCTGTGACTTAAGTTTCAGGAGTATCTGACATCATCTCCTGGTCTCCATGGGCACCTGTGCTACTACTCATAGCTACACTCTCCCCTCCTTCTCCTCTACAAGTTCTCTCTCTCTCTCTCTCTCTCTCTCTCTCTCTCTCTCTCTCTTTCTCTTTCACACACTCATACACACACATGCACACACACAGACACAAATAGAGTAAGGGGCAGCAGTTGTGGGAAGCAAAGCACAGGCTGCTGAGAGTTCCCTGGCATGGGTCACTATGTAACACAAGGCAAAGAACAATGATCTAAGTCCTAAAGATAAGATACTGAGAGCCAGACACTCTGGGTTCTAATTTTGGCTCCACCTCTTCCTTCCACATCATGATGGATAAGCTGGTTAATCTGCATGGTCATACCACACAGCTAAATGATAAATGTAAATGACCCTCTATAGGCATTGGACCAGCATTGGCAGATAGTAAGAACTCAGTGAGTAATATATAGTCTGGTGATTTCCAACATGATTACCTTAATTCCTAGAACCACTGGTAAAGCCATGACATTGCATTCTTAGATAAGGAAACTAGAGCACATGGGAAAAGAATTTTAACCCTTGCCCTACTCAAAGATTTTCAGTTAAATGTCTACTGAATCAAGTGAAACAGTTCCAACAGAAGTCTGAGCCTCTTTAATAGGCAGTTATATGAAAGTCAACACACAACTTTATATTCTGATTAGGGGGATATTTTTCATTATTATTTTCTTATTAATGTCTTAGGTGTCTGGATTAGCAATCATGCCATAAGCAATAAATAAGCTGATGAGTGCAGTCTCTGACATCATAGCATGAAAATGTGATATAATCCCTTAGACATGGCTTTACCCTCCAAAGGGCCCCACATCCCAGTGTACTTGCCACGGCATGTGGAGAGGGGAACCTGGCATCTGCCAAGGAGATTTCATTCTCTCCAACTGGGTTTCTATTTTGTACAAGACCAAAGAAACATGGTGTTCCATTTTTTTTACTTCTTAAATAGAGTAAGTAGTCAAGAAAGTCCCTAGAGAAGTAACAAGATCTGATTGAATTTTTCAATTTTTTTTCTGTTATTCTATCAAGTTCACTTGACAGCAGAGGACAAACTGCCTTTCAAACACTGTAAGTGAACGCATCAGTGATTCCGAAGGAAAAACGCAGGTTATTAAGTGGGAACAAGTCTCTCTGAATATATTTACACCAACTCAGAGAAACCATTGTCCTCAGAAACCTCTGTGACAATCAATTTTCTAGTCTCCTTAATGCTTTAAGTCTGACAGATGATAATAAAATACAGTGAAATTACCTTTGAGCTCTGAAATGTACATCAGTCTCCACATTCTTCATGTCTTGATATTTTATTTTTCAAACACAGCCATCTATTTTCAATGTTATTCCCAAGCACTTGAATTTGATGTCAGGGGAATAGAGCTACTGGTACTAAAGTCATACTCATAGGGAATACAGAATCTATTGTCTGTGTATGTGTATACCTTTGTACAATGCACATACACCAACAGATATTAAGAATTACCAGAACCTAGAACCTTATTGCTCTCTTTATTATCATGACAAATTAACAAATAAAATGTACTCTGAAGATCATAAACTGGCTTTTGAATCAGGTTTGCCATCAGAACCAAGCCTAGTTGGGGAGCTAGTGTAAGTTGGTGGCTGCTGGTGGAGTGGAATAAGTCAGTTTCCTTCAGGGATGTGGATCCTGGTAAGATGCTCATGTTCTTAGGTGGATGGTGCCACACCCATGTGCATATGAGCAGTACCAATAGGACTTAGTGGGTTATAAGAAAAGATAGAGGGATATGGGAGAGGGAGGAGTTTGGGAGGATAGGAGGAATAAAGGAGTGGATATAATCATAATAATTAAAGTATATTGTATACATGTATGAAATTCTCAATGAATAAATTTTTAAAAGGCATGTTTGAGGCAATGTGTATTTGGCAAGGACCTAATGAATTCTGAGGCCTATAACATCCATATTTGATGTCAGTCTTCCTCCTGCTTCTATGATGGCAGTATCACTGTCCCTTGAAAGATGAGAAAACATAGAATAAGGAAATAACACAGGGTTGAGGAGACAACTCCATTGATAAGAGTGTTTACTGCTCGAGCATGAGGACCTGGGTTTGATCTCTAGAACATGTATAAAAACAGCCAGGGTGATGAGTGCTTGTAATTCAAGTATTGTGGAGGTAGAGACAGATGGATCAGGGAGGCTAGCTGGCTAGCTAACCTAACATAATTGTGAATTCCAGGTCCCAGTGAAAGATCCCTCTTGAAATAACCAAACAATAAAAAATGAACAACAACAAGAATAAGGTGAATGGCTCCTGATAACTCCTGTGGTTTACCCCTTGTCTTTAAGCACAAACACACACACACATCCAACACACACAGAGAGAGAGACAGAGAGAGACAGAGAGAGACAGAGACAGAGAGACAGAGACAGAGAGACAGAGAAAGAGAGACAGAGACAGAGAGATAGAGAGAGAGAGAATGAATTACACAGATAACAAAAGGTTGGAAATTGTGGAATGGTATCAACATAAATGAGGCTTTCTTCAATGTCTCAGCCCCCTTTATAGCTGGTACAATATTTCAATTGTCTTACTTTTTTCTGTATAGAGGAATGTAAAATAATTATAGCAGATGAAACTTAAAATTACCCTTTGAGAGTACCAGAATGAGAACTTGAACAAAATTTCATTAAATTTTAGAAGCCTCTGCTGTTCCCTTAGGACACTGATTTGTACCCCTCTCTGCAGTTAAGAGATTAGTCATGGCCATGGAGCCAATAGAAACTAATAACATCCAACGATGTTTCAGAATTGAACAAAGATAAGGAGAAAGAATGTGTACTATCTGAGCAAGTATTCCGTTGTCACCTGCCCATCATTGTCTCATCCAGGGTGTCCTGAGCACTGTCCTGGTGTCTGTCTTCACGTTGAGGACCATAGCAGTTCATAAAGTGGCAGGGTAGGTTTCTACATTGGTGTCATTCTGAACTCAAGAGACCAGAAGTCTCATCTGGAGCTTTGTTTAAAACAGACCTTGAATCACACTGACTTTTAGTGTGTCTGGGTTAAGGGCATGAGATATTGCACTTCTAACTGGTTCCTGAGTAATTTTGGAATATCTGGGTCAGAAACCACATTTGGAAAACCACTGTACTAAGCTATACTTTGGCGTTGCAGGTTGTGAATGAAAGCCATATATGTAAAAAGTTCACCATCAAACTTGTTAGTGGGGCACGGAGCTGGCAGTCTCATTGAATTGACCTAATAAGGCAGAGAAGTGATGTAGAGAAACAAACAAAAATCTGAGGACAGTGTAGCTCCAGAAGGTTTAGCTCTTTAGAAGTAAATGTCATTGAAAAAGAAATTAGTAATAGGTGTCCGCTCAGCCCGGGAGGCTTTTGCCTCAGGATGTGCGGGAGCCATCTTGGTTCCGGGACTCCGCAGAAAGGAGTCTGCACAGGTGAGAGTGTGCACTACAGAAGCTAACAGCTTCTGGGACAGGCGAGAGCCACAGAGCTTCTGAGGCAGCACCATTTTCGGGCTCCAGACATCCGGCCACCTTCCTGGCCAGAGGACAGGTGTCTGCCCAGCCAGGGAGGACTTTGCTTCAGGATCGGCAGGAACCATCTTGGTTCCGGGACTCGACTGAAAGTAGTATGCACAGGTGAGAGTGTGGACTACAGAAGCTAACAGCTTCTGTGACAGACCAAATCAACACAGCTCCTGGGAAAGGTTCTGTTTTGGGCCTTCATCTTCAGCCAGGAGGAGGTCCAAACGCCAGATATCTGTGCACCTTCCCTGTAAGAGGAGAGCTTGCCTGCAGAGAATGCTCTGACCACTGAAACTCAGAGGAGAGAGCTAGTTTTCCAGGTCTGCTAATAGAGGGTAACAGAATCACCAGAGGAACAATCTCTAAACAGAGACAACTATAGCAACTAACTCCAGAGATTACCAGATGGTGAAAGGTAAACTTAAGAATCTTACTAACAGAAACCAAGACCACTCACCATCATCAGAACCCAGCACTCCCACTTCGCCCAGTCCAGGGGCACCCCAACACACCCGAAAAGCTAACCCGGATTTAAAAGCATATCTCATGATGATGGTAGAGGACATCAAGAAGGATTTTAATAACTTACTTAAAGAAATACAGGATAACACTGCTAAACAGATAGAAGACATTAAAGAAGCACAAAAATCCCTTAAAGAATTGCAGGAAAACACAACCAAACAGGTGATGGAATTGAATAAAACCATCCAAGACCTAAAAAGGGAAGTAGACACAATAAAGAAAACCCAAAGTGAGGCAACGCTGGAGATAGAAACCCTAGGAAAGAAATCTGGAACCATAGATGCGATCATCAGCAACAGAATACAAGAGATAGAAGAGAGAATCTCAGGTGCAGAAGATTCTATAGAGAATATTAGCACAACAATCAAAGAAAATGGAAAATGGAGAAAGATCTTAACTCAAAACATCCAGGAAATCCAGGACACAATGAGAAGATCAAACCTACAGATAATAGGAGTAGATGAGAATGAAGATTTTCAACTCAAAGGACCAGCAAATATCTTCAACAAAATTATAGAAGAAAACTTCCCAAATGTAAAGAAAAAGATGCCCATGAACATACAAGAAGCCTACAGAACTCCAAATAGACTGGACCAGAAAAGAAATTCCTCCTGACACATAATAATCAGAACAACAAATGCACTAAATAAAGACAGCATACTAAAAGCATTAAGGGAAAAAGGTCAGGTAACATATAAAGGCAAGCCTATTAGAATTACACCAGATTTTTCACCAGAGACTATGAAAGCCAGAAGAGCCTGGACAGATGTTATACAGACAATAAGAGAACACAAATTCCAGCCCAGGCTACTATACCCAGCCAAACTCTCAATTACCATAGATGGAGAAACCAAAGTATTCCATGACAAAACCAAATTCACACATTATCTTTCCAGGAATCCAGCCCTATAAAGGATAATAATGGAAAAAAACCAATACAAGGACGGAAAGCACGCCCTAGAAAAAGCAAGAAGGTAACTCCTCAACAAACCTAAAAGAATACAAACACAAGAACAGAAAGCCAACTTTAACAACAAAAATAATAGGAAGCAACAATTACTTTTCCTTAATATATCTTAATATCAATGGAATCAACTCCCCTTTAAAAAGACATAGACTAACAAACTGGCTACACAAACAGGACCAAACATTTTGCTGCTTACAGGAAACTCATCTCAGAGAAAAAGATAGATACTACCTCAGAATGAAAGGCTGGAAAACAATTTTCCAAGCAAATGGTATAAAGAAACAAATTGGAGTAGCCATTCTAATATCTAATAAAATGGACTTCCAACCCAAAGTTATCAAAAAAGACAAGGAGGGACACTTCATACTCATCAAAGTTAAAATCCTCCAAGAGGAACTCTCAATTCTGAATATCTATGCTCCAAATGCAAGGGCAGCCACATTCATTAAAGAAACTTTAGTAAAGCTCAAAGCACACATTGAACCTCACACAATAATAGTGGGAGACTTCAACACACCACTTTCATCAATGGACAGATCGTGGAAACAGAAACTAAACAGGGACACAGTGAAACTAACAGAAGTTATGAAACAAATGGATCTGACAGATATCTACAGAAGATTTTATCCTAAAACAAAAGGATATACCTTCTTCTCAGCACTTCATGGTACCTTCTCCAAAACTGACCACATAATTGGCCACAAAACAAGCCTCAACATATACAAAAATATTGAAATTGTCCCATGCATCCTATCAGATCACCATGGACTAAGGGTGATCTTCAATAACAAAATAAATAATAGAAAACCAACATTCACATGGAAACTGAACAACACTCTTCTCAATGATACCTTGGTCATGGAAGGAATAAAGAAAGAAGGACTTTTTGGAGTTTAATGAAAATGATGCCACAACATACCCAAACTTATGGGACACAATGAAAGCATTTCTAAGAGGAAAACGCATAGCTTTGAGTACCTCCAAAAAGAACCTAGAGAGAGCACACATTAGCAGCTTGACAACACACCTAAAAGCTCTAGAACAAAAGGAAGCAAATTCACCCAAGAGGAGTAGACAGCAGGAAATAATCAAACTCAGGGGCGAAATCAACCAAGTGGAAACAAGAAGAACTATTCAAAGAATTAACCAATCGAGGAGCTGGTTCTTTGAGAATATCAACAAGATAGATAAACCCTTAGCCAGACTCACTAAAGGGCACAAGGAAAGCATCCTAATTAACAAAATCAGAAATGAAAAGGGAGACATAACAACAGATCCTGAAGAAATCCAAAACTCCATCAGATCCTTCTACAAAAGGCTATACTCAACAAAATGGAGAACCTGGATGAAATGGACAAGTTTCAAGAAAGAGACCAGGTACCAAAGTCAAATCAAGATCCTATATCCCCTAAAGAAATAGAAGCAGTCATTAATAGTCTCCCAACCAAAAAAAGCCCAGGACCAGATGGGTTTAGTGCAGAGTTCTATCAGACCTTCAAAGAAGATCTAATCCCAGTTCTTCACAAACTATTCCACAAAATACAAACAGGAGGTACTCTACCCAACTCATTCTATGAAGGCACAATTACTCTGATACCTAAACCACAGAAAGACCCAACAAAGATAGAGAACTTCAGAGCAATTTTCCTTATGAATATTGATGCAAAAATACTCAATAAAGTTCTCGCTAACTGAATCCAAGAACACATCAAAACAATCATCCATCCTGACCAAGTAGGTTTCATCCCAGGGATGCAGGGGTGGTTCATTATATGGAAATCCATCAACGTAATCCAGTATGTAAACAAACTCAAAGACAAAAACAACATGATCAGTTCATTAGATGCTGAGAAAGCATTTGACAAAATCCAACACCCATTCATGATAAAAGTCTTGGAAAGATCAGGAATTCAAGGCCCATACCTAAACATGATAAAAGCAATCTAGAGCAAACCCGTAGCCAAAATCAAAGTAAATGGTGAGAAGCTGGAAGCAATCCCACTAAAATCAGGGACTAGACACGGTTGTCCACTCTCGCCCTACTTATTCAACATTGTACTTGAAGTCCTAGCCAGAGCAATTCGACAACAAAAAGAGATCAAGGGGATACAAATTGGAAAGAAAGAAGTCAAAATATCACTTTTTGCAGATGATATGATATTATATATAAGTGACCCTAAAAATTCCATCAGAGAACTCGTAAGCCTGATAAACAGCTTCAATGAAGTAGCTGGATATAAAATTAACTCAAACAAGTCAATGGCCTTTCTGTACACAAAGGATAAACAGGCTGAGAAAGAAATTAGGGAAACAACACCCTTCTCAATAGTCACAAATAATATAACATACCTTGGCGTACTCTAAGGAAGTGAAAGATCTGTATGATAAGAACTTCAAGTCTCTGAAGAAAGATATTAAAGGAGATCTCAGAAGATGGAAAGATCTCCCATGCTCATGGATTGACGGGATCAACATTGTAAAAATGGCTATCTTGCCAAAAGCAATCTACAGATTCAATGCAATCCCCATCAAAATTCCAACTCAATTCTTCAATGAATTAGAAAGGGCAATTGGCAGATTCATCTGGAATAACAAAAAACCTAGGATAGCAAAAACTCTTCTCAAGGATAAAAGAGCCTCTGGTGGAATTACCATGCCTGACCTAAAGCTGTACTACAGAGCAATTGTGATAAAAACTGCACGGTACTGGTATAGAGACAGACATGTATACCAATGGAATAGAATTGAAGACCCAGAAATGAACGCACACACCTATGGTCATTTGATCTTTGACAAGGGAGCTAAAACCATCCAGTGGAAAAAAGACAGCATTTTCAACAAATGGTGCTGGCACAACTGGCGGTTATCATGTAGAAGAATGATAATTAATCCATCCCTATCTCCTTGTAGTAAGGTCAAATCTAAGTGGATTAAGGAACTCCACATAAAACCAGAGACACTGAAACTTATAGAGGAGAAAGTAGGGAAAATCCTGGAAGATATGGGTACAGGGGGAAAATTCCTGAATAGAACAGCAATGGCTTGTGCTGTAACATCGAGAATCGATAAGTGGGGCCTTATAAACCTCCAAAGCTTCTTCAAGGCAAAAGACACCGTCAATAAGACAAAAAGACCACCAACAGATTGGGAAAGGATCTTTACCTATCCCAAATCGGATAGGGGACTAATATCCAATATATATAAAGAACTCAAGAAGGTGGACTCCAGAAAATCAAATAACCCCATTAAAATTGGGGCTCAGAGCTGCACAAAGAATTCTCACCCGAGGAATACTGAATGGCAGAGAAGCACCTGAAAAAAATGTTCAACATCCTTAATCATCAGGGAAATGCAAATCAAAACAACCCTGAGATTCCACCTCATACCAGTCAGAATGGCTAAGATCAAAAATTCAGGTGACAGCAGATGCTGGCAAGGATGTGGAGAAAGAGGAACACTTCCCCATTGTTGGTGGGAATGCAAGCTTGTACAACCACTCTGGTAATCAGTCTGGCGGTTCCTCAGAAAATTGGACATAGTACTACCAGAGAATCCTGCAATACCTCTCCTGGGCATATATCCAGAAGATGTCCCAACCGGTAAGAAGGACACATGCTCCACTATGTTCATAGCGGCCTTAGTTATAATAGCCAGAAGCTGGAAAGAACCCAGATGCCCCTCAACAGAGAAATGGATACAGAAAATGTGGTATATTTGCACAATGGAGTACTACTCAGCTATTAAAAACAATGAATTTATGAAATTCCTATGCAAGTGGATGGACCTGGAGGACATCATCCTGAGTGAGGTAACCCAATCATAAAGGAACTCTCACAATATGTACTCACTGATAAGTGGATATTAGCCCAGAAACTTAGGATAGCCAAAATATAAGATACAATTTGCTAAACACATGAAACTCAAGAAGAACGAAGATCAAAGTGTGGACACTTTGCCCCTTCTTAGAATTGGGAACAAAACACCCATGGAAGGACACAAAATTTGGAGCTGTGACGAATGGATGGACCATCTAGTGATTGCTATATCCGGGGATCCATCCCATAATCAGCTTCCAAACACTGACACCATTGCATACACTAGTAAGATTTTGCTGAAAGGACCCAGATTTAGCTGTCTCTTGTGGGACTAGGCCGGGGCCTAGCAAACACAGAAGTGAATGCTCATAGTCAACTATTGGATGGATCACAGGGCCCCCAATGGAGGAGCTAGAGAAAGTACCCAAGAAGCTAAAGGGAACTGCAACCCTATAGGTGGAACAACAATATGAACTAACCAGTACCCTGCAGCTCGTGTCTCTAGCTGCATATGTATCAAAAGATGGCCTAGTCGGCCATCACGGGAAAGAGAGGCCTATGGTCATGCAAACTTTATATGCCCCAGTACAGGAGAACGCCAGGGCCAAGAAGTGGGAGTGGGTGGATAGGGAGTGCGGGGGGGGGGGATGGGGGACTTTTGGGATAGCATTGGAAATGTAAATGAGGAAAATACCTAATAAAAAGTATATATAAAAAAGAAATTAGTAGTAATCAGTAGACATAAACCTCCCAAGGTTCACACCATGACTTAAGACTGTCTAGGTATGATTTACCTTTAGGAGCGTGGGTAGAGAAAACCAGCTTCAGGAGTTCAGCCTGCATGAATTGATGTGAGTCACAGTTGTTATTTCTCATCATGTGGTAGGTGCTATGGAGAATGAACACATAATAGACCCAACAACCCTGGGCCTAGGTCCTCCGGCTCTAGCATTTTGTTTAAGTAACCCAGAGCTCATTTCCCTAGCTCTTAGTTTCATCCTCTTTAAAGCAGGCATCAAGCCACCTGTCTTTCTCTAAGCTCATTTTTTTCTTTTTTCTTCTTTCTCTTTTCTTCCTTCCTTCCTTCCTTTCTTTCTTTCTTCCTTCCTTTCTTTCTTTCTTTCTTTCTTTCTTTCTTTCTTTCTTTCTTTCTTTCTTTCTTTCTTTCTTTCTTTCTTTCTTCCTTCCTTCCTTCCTTCCTTCCTTTCTTTCTTTCTTCCTTCCTTCCTTCTTTCTTTTTTCTTTTTTCTTTTTTTTGGAATGGCAGCCTTCTTCAGACAGATTTATTAAAGCCATATGCCTCAAAGAAATAATGCTCCCCTTAGCATAAGGAGAATATGATTTGATTGTAAACTCAGCATGTGGGGTTCAACCTTCAATGAAGGGCCTCTTAATCCACGCATATGTGTACTTCTCTGCCACGTTCTACAAAGAAATACACTGGAAAATCTAAGAGATTCTGAATCCTTCAAGGTAGATACCCAGCATCACTAGGTTGTGAGCTGAAGAAATAAAATATCTGACACAGTTTTAAAAAGCCATCGATGGCAATGAAATGAGAAACTCAGTCAGTGTTATTAAGGGTAATTATAGTAACATGTAGAAAGAAAACAACATCTGTGGTTTGCCTGATTAATAGCTTAATGTAACAGCGCGTGTATTAATGGAATGACACTCTGCATGCACTCAGACTACATTTGCAAGATCTGGAAACAGAGAGGCAGGGGAGAAGAAAGAAACAGGTGCCGGATTGTGACCTTGTGCTTTAGAGATGCAGTGCTCACCATTTTAATGGCACACCAAAGAAGATCTGAGTTGAAGATGATCTCTAGAGAGACCTACCTATGTGCACAAAGCTTATCCTGGACGACACAGCTAACACATTTTTTTTTAAACAACAGCTTTTTCCTTTGAACTTAGGGGAAAGCCAGAGTCCCCAGCTATCATTTGGAAACTCTGCAGGGTGCCAGCTTCCCAGTTTATCTTGAGGAGATTGAAAAGCCATACAGAGATCTCATTCTTTTTTCTCCGAGCTGTCCCTTTCTTTTTATTTGAGAACAAGGCTCTAATTCCATCTGCTTCTGCAGTCTACTCCGGATGAATGCAGGATATATTATTTATCATAAAACATGCTCGGGCACATCCAAGCTGCAAGCTCTGTCACGCAAGGAAGTAACATTTGCCTTCAGCTTATCATAATGAAATCAATTGCAGAAAAAAATACAATGTTCTATCAGAGAAGGGATGTGGATTGTGTGCCCAGCAACCCAAATGAAATTTCTAACAGAGCATTAAAAAAGTAGTCATACCACAGGCCTGACTCAGAATTTAGAATCCATGATGCTAAGAAGCAATTATCCCGACACTGTATCTGTGAAGGCAGGGAGCTTTTACTTACCCAGCAAAGCTGATTGTCCCTACCGAGCAGACTCCATTAGAAGGTATAGAAAACAGTCCTTGGGAGTAGTGTAGTTTCTGCCATAAAGCATGGCTGAAGTTTTTCTCTTTTCTATGGCATTTTTCATCGCTCTGACTATGTCAAGGCAAGGCCTTGAGCTAACAGCAATTTGGTAACTCAGAGAAAAGACACAGGAAAGAAGTAACCACAGCCAACGCAACAAAAGGCAACAAGGAGCTGCCTCACCAGGCCCAGGAGTGAAGAGAGAAGAATGGCAAGCCTGTGAGTGTGGGGCCTGGGCCAGAACAGTGAAGGCTGTGTTCTCCTCTCAGCTCCACATGGAGAGAGAAGCATCACTGTTAGATGTGACTCTTGCATTCATGTCTCCTTTCTGTCAATCAATGAGCCAGCCATATAGAAATTCATAAGGGGTTTTATTCTCTATGCATGGTACAAAAATGACTTTGCCCATTATGTCTGGAGCATGTAGTTAAGTGTGGGACAATTATAATCTTGTTGTTCTCATTTGGGGGCCTGGAATGGAATTCAGTTGCTGGGTTTCAAGAGCTCTTAAGGAAAAAAAAAAAGATTCTTAGCAGTGACTTTTATGTGTGTGCTGGTGATGAATTTGCTCTCAAAGCTTCAGAAGTGTCATTCTGCTGTAGTCATAGTTCCTACTGATTACTGTCTGATTATATCAAATATGAAGAGAGGGACCAATATATTATACTTCAGACATATAAAAAAATCAGGATTATTTATGGGTTTACTGATAGCTTCAATTCATGTATAACACTTTTGCTGAGTTCCTTGCAATCAAACTAAATAGGGTAAATGTCAGAAGTCAATTACTATAATGATGGATAGCAATTGATGGACTCATAAACAACAGACAAAGTAAAATAGTCAACAAACCTATCTTGTAGATAGCAAGAAGAGTTTGGGACTCAGTAGATGTGGAAAGAAATGGATATAATATCTGATGCCGTAATTGCTGAGGATCGGGTTAGTTCTTCTATAAACTTGATGCAACCTAGAGTCACCTGGGAAGACGGAACATCAAATGAGAAATTACCCAGACAACACTGGCCTGTGATCATGTCTATGAGACATTGTCTTGACTGATGGTTAACGTAGGTGGGTCCAGTCCACTGTGGGTAGCACCATTCCTAGGCAGGTCTAAGCAGTATCAAAAAGCCAGCTGAGTATAAGCCAGTGAACAAGTAAGCCAGTAAGTAGTGCCCCTCTATGGTTTCTCCATCAGTACCTGCTTGAGTTTCTGTTTTGACTTCCCAAAGTGATGGACTGGAACACGAAGCATAGGTCAAATAGAACCTTTCCTCCTCTAAGTTGCTTTTGATCATGGTGTTCATCATAGCAACAGAAAGAGAAGTAAAACAGCTGGGTTAGTAATTGTGAACTTCATATATAGTTATGTTTCGTTCCAGATAACAATGTAGAAATCTGGACATAGAAATTTACCAAAGGAAAAAAACAGCTTCTAAAAACCAAATAGCTATAAAATACAAACTAGGAAGTTTTAAGAGCATAAAATCTACTCAATCATTCAGAGTCTGGAACTTTTAAAAGAGGATCTTGGCACTTTTCAGTTCACCATTTGCAAAATACGAGTGCCTTTTAAGCTTCTCTTCTCTCAGAGTCTCCTGGCTTCTAGGCACAATGTGACTGGGTATCACAGTCTGCTTAAATTGTTGAATATTTATAGCCAAAAGAATCCAAAGATCATTTAATGCTCTGGTACTTTATTCTACCCGAGGAGGGATGTGAGAAATCAGGGAGGGAGATAAGTCTACTAGCAGCCACAGAGGAAACTGCTGGCAAACACCTTCCTCCACCAAGCATGAGTTGATCCAAAATGTCGGTCGGTAGTTCTGAGGCTGAGATACCTGCCCAAAATATATTCTAAACTCCTGAGGTGATGGAAGAGGACGTGCACACCTGACTCATTGAGTAAATGATATAAACTTATGGCCCTTTCCCAAGCTAATTGTGACTCTTTATTCAGATAGATGGTAAGCAAACTTGAAGTCTCAGTACAGTTTATACCAATTAATTTGACTTGTTAAATCATTTTTGCAGGTAGTGATAAAGAAACAATGAAAAATCTTCATACTATATAGTATTTATGGTCATGGAAAGGGTTAATCAAAACCAATAGCAACTGTAGGCTACCTTAGTGTATGATGAATTTCTTGGTCTTTTGCCATCTACTAATTTATGTAAAAGTCAATGTTCCTTTACGAGATGTTACACAAGGTTACTGACCTATTGACATGTCTTGCTTAATTGGCACAGGCTTCAATTCTAAATTAATTGGGAGTGCTTAGATGTTGGGAGATTTCTCATTATAATGCAGGCTAACATATTTTATGGAACAAGCCCCCAAATGCCGAAAAACAGGAGCCTAGTCTCACAAATTAAGAGCGTGCTGCTATCTGATATGAACAATGTGGGCAGGACCCAGTTATTCCCAGATGTTACCTGGCCTGCTCCATAGGTTGGGCTACATTTTTTGCCATTGTATTACAGCTTCTGGATGACAAGATTGTGTTCTGTTTTAATTTGCTTTCTGTTACTGTGAAAAAAAAAAAAGGACCAAAACCAACCCGTGCCAGAAAGGGCTTATTTTATTTTTCAACCCCAGGATATAATCCACTACAGGGGAAAGTGAAGGCAGTAATGTAGAAGTAGAAAATAAGTGAGAGACCATGGAGGAATGCTGCTTACTGCACGCTTTCCATGGCTTCTTCAGCTTGCTTACTTAAACAACCCAGGCCCACCTGTCCATGGGTGGTACCATCCACAGCAGACTGGGCTTTCCTCATATCAATCATTAACCGAGAGTGTACTCATAGGCATGCCTACAGGCCGACCTGATGGATTCCTCAGTCAAGGCTGCCTCTTCCCAGGTGACCTCAGATTGTACCAAGTTGTCCAAAACTTACTAGCACTTGCTTACACTCTTTTGTGACATGATATAATGACGATTTCCGTGAGAAAGCCATCCGAAACTTTGCCCAAATTAATTTTTATTAAGTCAAGTCTGTTTTGCCTACATTAAAAAAAAATTCACCATTTTGGTCTTCCTATGACTTTCTTCTTGCCAAATTTTTACCCAACAGGTAACTGATAATGAAGAAATTGATGACCCTACTTCAGCTATTTGGGTAGAGTTCCTCCGCAGAAGTCTTTTTTACCTATCTAATCAGCCTGTTCATTTTCAGAATATAAATCCATGAACCAAATATCCCCAAATAAACATTTTGCCTATTGTGTATGTAAATTATCACGAATAACTTACTAGCATTTGCATAACATAAGTTTCAGAATAAAAATGCTGAATACTGATATGGAATGTGTTTATAGCCAAAATTCAAATGCGTATTTTCTAGAGTCAGGTCACATCGTTAGGAGGTCATGCAAAGGAGCTTGGGATTCTTTGAGTAACGATTTGCTCAAATTAATGCACGAGGGGAAAAAGATTAATTGTGATATTCATAGAGTATGGACAAGGTTTCTCATTGTTTATGCTGTGAAGTAGACGGCATATGTAATGATTAATGTCAAATGGAAGGAGAATTAATGAGCTGTTGGGAATATATTCGTTCTATTTATATAAGACAGTGGTTCGCACATGACTTTGTGAATTGGTGATCCTTTATACTCTTCAAAATTATTTAGGACTCAGATGAATTGTTAGTGTGGATTGCATAACTCTATTTCCTTGAAGAGAGACTTAAAGTTAGAAATTTTTAAGCAATAATTTTTATTTATTTTGAAGTGACAATATATCTATTTTATATTAGTATATGGCACATTTTAAATCATATATAGCTATATAACAAAAACTAAACAAGATTTTAAAAACAAATATCTTTAGTGTTAGGATAAAGATTTGCTAGATTCTCATATCTGCTTATATATTTTATCATTGTGTTATTACGTTGTTGTTGGCCTGTGAAGGAAAATCTACCCTCATACATGGTTTGAAAGTTTTTGATCTGTAGACTTTTTGAAAGGGTTTGGAGACACTGAGTTATAGTTGGCAAGGTTATAATTCTGGGTATTTAAATAAACATCAATCTAGATGTTGTGAAGGTGTTTTGTGGGTGTGATAAAAGTCACTAATAGTTAAGGGTCATTTGACTTGGGGCTGGAAGGTGGCTCAGCAGTTAACGAACTGAATTTGTTTTCCACCATTCATATAAGGTAGCTAGCTCATAACTGCATGTAATTCTGACTTCACAGGATATGACATCCTTCTCATTCTTACAAAGAAAAAAAAAGATCAGTTGTCTTCAAATCAGAAAGCTTTTCCTGAAGATCTGGCTGGGTTTGACTCAGGGGCTTGATGTGCCTTTCCTCCTGACCTTTCCAACACTTGCCTAGCCAGCCCCAACAACTACAGAAGCCAGTTTCTCACAGCAGGGCTCTTAACATCTATCTCCAACTGTGCCTGTTTGTTGTTGTTGTTGTTGTTGTTGTTGTTGTTGAACTCTCACAGTCTCACAGATACAAGGACCTTTAGGGTTGCTTGAGTCTCACTTTAAGAGCTGCTTTAAGGTATATAGTTTAAGGTATTTGGTTATATTTTGAACAGCCATTCTTGACACTTATATAAATGGCAGAACACAATCATTACATAGGGACAGTGAGATTAGAGATGGCCACTTCTCTCCTCAGAGGGATTACTCATCAAAAGGCACATCTTCACTAGCAGCGCATCCTGAAGTGCTCCTTTTCTCTTCCATGCCTTTAGTACTCTCACCCTGATTGGCTTTAACAATCTGCACATATTTAAATGTGAAGATAAGTGGATCTAAGTGGCAATGCTACAAAACACCAGGAAGAATTAGGATGTGGTTCCTAGTTTAATGAGCTGAAGCATTTCACTTCAAAGTCCATCACATACGTGTTTGTATTTGCATACAAGAGAAACAAATTTCCACTGATAAGGAATTAGAAATTCTAACTGTATCTTTTTCAGGAATCATAGATGCTATAGGAATAGAAAGGGAAACGGAAAAGGCATGTAACAGCCTTTGTACACAATGTTCTATTTATTGAATTCAAGTTTTCAAGTTGAATTTTCTAGGTAGATGAGTGGATGTCTTAGTTACTCTTTTGTTGCTGCGAAGAGACACCATGACCAAGGCAGTTTATAAAAGAAAGCATTTAATTAGGTGCTTGCTTGCATTTTCAGAGGGTTATTGTTCCATGGCCATCATACCAGGCCAGAATAGTGCCAGAGCAGTAGCTGAGAGATTTATATCCTGATCCATGGGCCGTGGCGGTGGTGGCGGCGGCGGCGGCAGCGGCGGCGGCGGCAGCGGTGCTAGCAGTAGCAGGAGAGAGAGTGGCAGGGGGAAATGAGGGAGGGAAAGAGAGGAAGAGACTGGGTTTGGGATGGGTTTTTTAAACCTAAAACCAGTGACTCAATGGCTTCAACAAGCAGTTCCCAAACAGTCCTACTTCCCAAACAGCTCTACTGCTGGTGACTAAGTATTTAAATATATGAGTCTATGAGTTCCATTTTCATTCACAGTAGATTTTTCTCATTGCCCAGGCCTTTTAGCTACTTCACATGTACAAACTTCACATGTTTGTAAGGTGATGATGGGGATAAAGGAAGAATGATATCCAGAAACAGAGGGATATAATCTTCATTTAGAAGTAAAAGCTTTGTACTAGCTAGATGTGCTAGCTAGGACGGTGAGAAGTTTATGCTCTGTGATGGCTAATTTACATTAACGATTTGACTGGATATGGGTTTACCTAGGAAACACACCTCTCTAGGCATGTCTATGAGGGTGATTCCAGAGAGGCTCAGCTGAGAAGCGAAGAATGGCAGCAACATCTCACAGACTGTATTCCTTGACTGAATACACAGACAGTAAGAGAGAAGGGAAGTGCCACCATTTATCTTTATTTCCTGAGGTGAGATTTGACATGAGCACCCTCCTGTTAGCATATGCTTTCAGTGATATACCTCCCCTACTGGGTTGGATGGTACCCTCAAATTATGAGCCCAAACATGTCTTCTTTTTTATTATGTTGCTTTTGTGAGATATTTTATCATGGCAGTGAAGAAACTAACTAGAGCCAAGGGTATTGGCATACATCTTTAATCCAAGTACTCTGGAGTCAGAGACATGTGGATCTCTAAGTTTTAGGTCAGCCTAAAACTGTTAATTTTCTACAGAGAAAATTAACCAGTAAACAATTCTAAACCTTCTAAGTTATAGGTCACCATGAATCAATAGGGTTAAAGTGATGGATGTGGACACAAAGAAGATGAAAAGTTGCCTCAGAATTTCTGTGAGCCACTGTTAGCATATTGTTGATTAAGAAGACTCTGTTCCAGAAAGACTAAGTAATTTGTTTGTGGTCAGTGTTACATTCAAGACTGTCTTGTAACTTAAAACCAGTGGAGCTCCCTACTGCTCCATTGAGGTCAACATTCCTTTTGAATTTCTGTTTGACTGACTCCCACCTAACTCAAATAACTTAACAAAAAAGATAATTCATTGTTTTTTTTTTGTTTGTTTGTTTTGTTTTTTCTAATGGTCCAGATCTCCAAAGACTCTTTATACCAATACCAACTCTTTCCTTCAATGTTATAGGAAGGATAACTCTATAGGGAAAGGCAGCTAAGGTTTTGCTGACTCTAGAAATGTAAACAGAATTGAAGAGGAAACTTAAGGTTCTTTGGAGAGTCAGTTGTGTTGGATGGTGTTTTGCTGGGTCAAAGACATGAAGGAGTGTTTTCTTGAAGTGGACACAGGTGAAAGACTAAGGCAGACTCATGAAGGAATGTTTCACTGAAGCAGGCATAGGGAAAGGATGTTCTGCTAAAGTAAGCCTGTGGAGGATATGTGATGTTTGAAGGAAGTATAAATAGAACTTGATGGACAGTGAAGGAGGCTGAGCTTGCCTTGCTTATAGAGCTAGCTGTGCAATGCTTGTTGTTTCCCTGAGAGAGGCACAGTGGATAACTTCTCCTGGGGTTCCTCCCTGCTCCCTTCTGAAATGTGCCTAGCTGAGGTCTGGCTGTCTCTGCTAGATAGTGTCACCACTTTGATTTGTGTTTGCTAACCTGATTCTACCAAACTGGACTGCTGATACATCCATGAAGTGTTTGCCAGTGGATCAAGCGAGCTGCTGCCTCTGACCTGTTAACTGAACAGCCGATCTCCAGACAACAGAGATGGGAGTTGCTCCAAAGAACTATTTCTAAACAGGTCTATTTCCTGCCCCCACCCTCCCTATCCTTTTTTTCTCACTACCTCTTGTGGGTGGTGGGCTAGCAGGGAGGTTAAAGAATTTAAGAACCATCATTAAAAATAGGTTTTGAAAGAAAGTTACACAGAATCAGCCAAGAAGTCTCAGTAGAAATGCCTTCTTGATATAGCTCACCCTGCAAAAGCCCCAAAGAAGACATAGAGTCATTCAGTTTTGGCAGGATGCTTGTCCCTGGGGCAAACACTGTTACCACAAGGGGGGATACTTTGGATGTGCCAGGTGATTAGAGCAACTCAATGCTGAAGCCAGTACTTTTTACTGCAAGGAGTGTGCACCTCCCAAGAAAAGAGTACCTTCTCACCAGAAGGGCAACAATTCTAGACAGATACAGAGTTAGAATACTATAATTCCATTGTAAGATGCACCTTTGGAAGCAGAAGGAAATGCAACAGAAGGAAGTATCTAAGGACAGAATCTTTCCAAGGAGGGGAATCTGAACCAGAGGGAAAATTTTGCTTTTCTTCTAAATTACTCAGGTCAGCATTCACAATTTTTGTAAAGCACGGAATTCCTAGATAGAAAAGACAAGGTTGATTCACTATGGCCTACATCAAATCAAAGTCTTAGCATAAGAAATATCTTAAATCCTTAGAACACGCCTGGTATTCCAAAAGCAGTCCATGTGATTTATGCATGAAGATTGCTCGTGTGATTAATGCTAAGCCCACTGCCAATGCCTTTTATGATCCCAGACCCAAGCCTATAATGACCAATCAATCAAGTGTTATTTTATGAAGCCTCAATTAGCAGTGAAAATAATATTCACTGTTCCCCAAATTGTATAGCATTGTTCTTTGTGATTTTATAGCATACATTTCTCACCTACTAAAACTTCAGTTGGCCTGGTATTTTCTGAGTTCTTATTAAACTTCAGTTCACATGGAATTTCATGGTGTAGGTAGAAGTATTAAAGAATCCAGTAAACTAAGATTTCTACAAGGTCATCTTGAAAAAAAAAAAGAATAATTTATATGCAGCACAGAATCTTACTTAAATTCCCACCTCAAAAGTATTATAAAGAAAAGCAGTAGTGATTCTGGGTTTTATGAACCTTATCAAGGACAAGGAGACAATAGAAAGGTGGGGTTGGGAGGTGTGGTTTGCTTACACAATCATCACTTCTAATACTGACTTCTCAGTACCTGTGTGAACAGGCTATTTAGTTCAGTTTCACAAACTTTCTGATTTCAACTATAATATGGGGATGCCATCAGTAGCTAACTCATTGACAATTTTAATGTCCTTTCAGTTGAAATAAGGTAATTTTTATATAAGGGATAAAATAAAGAAAGAAAAGAAATAGCACCTATTGTTATTCCTAGAACATACTAGGTAATACAGAATTTTATGGGCTTGAGTGAATCTTTTATAATTTCTCCAAGGAGCCTTTCCAATTCTTTCATTATCATCCATTTTTCTATGTGGCATTTTTCATAATCACAAACAAATAGATTTAATTCCTTATCATAAGTTAATTTAAGCATAAGCTATTGCATTAGAGGTCTTTTCAACTTGAATGCAAACACACCTTGACTTTGTTTGCTCTTTCTAAGACCACCATAGGTTTACTCTAAGTAGTCAATGGATGTCAGTGAGTAGATTATCTATAGGAAAGGAATTTTCTTTTCTTGTTGATTCTTATGAGCCAAAATAGATAGTTTGATATATGATGGCAATAGACCCACATACCCAGAAAATGGACTGCTGTGAGAATGAAACAAAATACACATACCCATTTGTAAAGATGTGTCATTGCCCCACCAATTCCAAATCTTATGAGTTTATTCTCACACATGTGTACATAGCCTGTACTTTATTAATTTTTTACTACTCTTCTTTACTCTAGAAAGTATCTGAGAAAAAGGCGATACAATAAGTGTTTTCTGATAGCTTTGGTATCCATGATTGAATGTCCCCTTTGTGCCAGGTTTGGAGAGAGACTTAGCAGAAGGTCCCCTCCTGTATGTGACCAGAACCAGTCAGTGCATATGAAATATCTCTTGGTAATTGGTTCCAAGGTAGAAGTAGAGCTACTGAGACTGTGCTATCTTAGATTATGCCTCCATATTAGCAAGGCTCCAGTTAGCACAAGTCTGCTGGGATCATGACTTCACCCAAATGTCACCGAAACCTTGTCATACATCTTAGGAACAGCTCTCCATCCTAACTTACTTAATAGTAGCATCTACCTGTTTCTCGCTGTCATCTCATTGTCTCTCTGGGTTGCTTTCTTCACTTTATTGTCTGTGTGGCATGAGGATTTGGTCAAACTAATTTCTGGCATCAGCCTTGGTCTTGGTACCTGTGTACCTCCTAGTTGCCATGGTACTAGTCATGTTGGGTAAGCTCTTTGCATTTATGTCCATAAATGGCTCTCACTTCAGTGGCACATTGCTAACTAAACAGAGCGAAACCCTACAGGCTGGCAGGCTCATTCTTGTTCCCTGTCAACTTCAGGATGGATTAATGCTCTACTATCCTTGAGATTGCTTTTTCTGAGAAATTCTTTTGGATGGACACTTTCAATTATTTTCATAAGAGTCAAGGTTCAAATGATCACACTGTTTCACCTTTTCATATTCTCATACTTCTGAAATGTTGTTACATCTGTGTCTTTAATGAAAAACTTAAAGTACCGAGAATGTTCCTACCAGTTCTATAGTGCAATGTGGTGACTGATGCCATCTAAAGCTCTAGGTGTATGGTAGGATTTCTCTGCATCTAGGCAGTTCTCATCTGTAGTTCATGAGGAGGCTCCGTATTTTGCTGTTCACAGTCTACTGAACAGAACAAAGGAGTTACATCTCTAAGAGCTGTGAAAACGAAACATATCCCAAGTATCATGGAATCACATGGTCCAGAAAGGAATAGGCCTTGATTTCAGTTCTATTTTGCCTGCAAATCTCCACATAAAACCAAACACACGACAGCATTTTATTCTCAACAGAAGCCATAATGGAATGGGGTGATAGTATTTTTTTCTTAAAAAAAAAAATATATATATATATATATATATATATATATATATATATACATATACACACACACACACACACACACACACACACACACACACACACACACACATATATATATATATATATATGAATGCATTCTTGCTTAATTTTTCCCCATAAATTCTGGCTTGAAGATACTGAACAGTTGGTTATTATCTCAGGGAAAATCCAACAGCCTGTTTTATCCACTTTATGTTTTTCTCTCTCATTTAATTTGAAAAGTAAACATTGCTACGAGGTTCAGAATGAGGCTTTAGGCAGTTTCTCCCATCTGCATTCTACAATTCACTCGATGAAAGGATTATTGTTTGTGATCATCTGATGGAAAAAAATACCTCACTTATTTTCCAGTAAGATTCATATTTTTAAGGTAGATGAATGCATTATTAAAATTATTTTGTATTGCAAAATGAAAAAGATAGTCTTAATTTTTTTTCTTCTCTATGAAAAAATACATTTCTGGAAGTCAGTGGTCAGATTTCATGAACCCATTGGGCATTGACTTATTGTTCTTAACAAGTCAGCTATACATTACTATTCTAAATTTTGGGGATTCAAATGGCCTGCTAGGAAAACCACAAAGTGATAACTGCTGGTGTTCATTGAGGTTCCATATGAGGCTTGACCCTGCCTTCCCTGTAATACTTGTCAAGGGGAAATCTTATACCTATGCAGATTAATATAACCAAAGTTTGGGGTTCTTTGTAGTGGATGGAGCCAGTGACATATTACCATGTATACAAACTACAGTTCTTTACTTGCAACTATTAAAGAAGGAAGGCAAAGATTTCCTGTAAGATTTGACTCTTTATCAATGAAATTGATTCAGATAGACCAGATTTTAATTTTCATCTCTGCTACCTTTAAGTGTTTATTAGATCTTGGGAAGTTACTATATCTCCCAGTTTTACTTTCTTTATTTCCAAGAGAAGTACCATATCTATTATTGATTTTATGTAGATTTATACAAATTACATGAGTGTAGTATATGTGGCATTATATATGTATGTATACATATATATGTAAACCTAGTATGATAAATAATCTAATAATGGTTTCAGCTATTCTAATTCAACCATAAACCCAAATACCATATATAACAGCTTTCATTTTTCTATCACTATGAGACTTGAATAGCACAATTCATTTCTTAAGTTTCTGTAATTTCTCACCCTACTCCAATCTCATTTGGTTAAGAAAAGGTGAATATATAAAAGTAGCATAAATGCCTAATCTGTAGAAATAGTATGCATGAGACAGAACTAGTCATTTGATTATTTCCACCAGGGGAAAATGTGTCAAGTATTCACTCAAGAAACTCTCCCTGTTTCCCCATATTTCCAGTTTCTAGTTCTGTGTCTAAGAAATTTTGAAAGCTGACATTCCACACTGATGATTAAAAACCTGAACAAATTAAATATCTACAGACAAAAAAAAGAGCAAAATCCCTCAGCAAAATATTAACAAATAAAACCTAATGGTGTATAAAAAAATACACACCATGATCAAATGAGATTTATTTTGTTATGCAAGAAAATCAGCTAAACATCACATCAATAGGTTAGAGAAGGAAAAAAATGACATAATTATAAATTGGTGTGGCAAAAGCATTTAACAGAATCCCACCACCATTCAAGGTCCTTTAAATTGATTAAAGGGAACTCTTTCAGTTTATACAAATATAAATATATGCACAAATTTTATAGCTTATTTAGATAAGCCTAAAAAGCAACATCTTTGTCTCACTGATTTAGAACAAAGTAAGGAAGGAATCTCTCACAACTGATTTTCAGGATTTTTTTTCTGGATCATCATATAAATTCAACTTCTTTGATGTATAGTTGTAATGAGCAATTAGCAAAAACGGTACTCATTTATAGTTAAGTACCCTTAAACATGAAATACAAAAATTTCAACTGAAAATGCAACCTATTTGTATAGGAAAAAATGACTGAACTCTGATTAAATAAAAAAGAAAAAACTAACAGAATGGAAAGATGTTTCATGTTCATGGATAGGAAACATTACCATTTAAGCAAATAGAGAATTCTCAAAGTTCTGAGTAGGATATAAGATTAGGAGGCTTCCCTGAAGGTTGGTGAAAGAGTCAAGGTAAACAACAATAGTCTTTACCTTTATGAGAGATTACAACTGAGAACAAAAGGATTAGGTAGCTGAGAGCTCTGTTAAGTAACAGAAGACTCTACGAACTGGTCACCACATGGCTTGGTCTGTAGTCAGTGGGAACTATCCAGAGAAATGTTTGCTCTATAAACACAGACAGAAACCACAGGCACAAGCTGCCGAAGGATGGATCAGACTTCAGAGATGTAACACACTATGATAGAGAGATGCAAAGCCAGCACAAGCTATAGGCAGAGGCTTATGTGTGATGTAAATAGGTGTGATGTTGAGATTATTCAGGGGTCTCAAGCAGGAGACATCCAGTAGTGCAAATAACAATGGAGGACCTGAGAGGTATGCTGCTGCACTCAGCCTGGCCATGTCAAAACCACATTCTAAAGATATGTGAACTGTAGTTATTGAAGAGACTACTGAAATGGATGTCCACACAGGTAGGACCTGAAAGGATGAATGTTTCCAGGGGAAAAGGCAAACAAGAGCCGAGCAAGTGTGACATCAGGGCACAGCAACAGGTGGAAATGTCCCCAAAGCAATTTTCCATGCAGATGTCTGGGAACAACCCAAGGAAGGGCTGACACCTGCTGGTGATGGAGAAGAAATGGAATCCAATGGGTAAGATAGAACTGTCTCCAGTGAGACAGTGTGTGCCTTCGAGTCTGGCTTTACAGAGTTGAACTGGAGCATCAGACTGCCCTTCCCTAGTCAGTGCAGTTCGCATAGCTTACTATGCAAAACATCTTCTGAAGAGGATCACAAAGCCATCCCTCCAAGGAAGGGACACTGAATATGCTGTTAATTTTCTTCTCTTATTATATCTTTGCCTTAAAAACTTTAAAAATTTACATGTAAGTTTTACCAGGTAGGGAGGTTACAGCAATATTGGCTCTTGGTGGGATAGCTACTTTTTATAGAAAACAAAAACATTTCCCATACCCAGTACTGGGATGAAAGGCATATGCTAACACCCTGAAAACAAAACAAAACAAAACAAAACAAAAAAAAATAAACAAAGAAAAAAGCGAAAAAGCCCCAAAACTTTACTCTTGCAAAAAATATCTCATCAATGTCAAGATTTTGGTTTTATATCACTAAATGATTGTTATGATTTTTACAATGTTGCCACACCCATTCCATTGAGTATGTCATACTATTCTTATTAGAGCCCATATACTTTCCATCTCACCTCCACTATGCTTACCTCTTCTTTTTTTTTTTAACCCTCCCATTTCATTTTAACTTCTTAATTAACATGTGTCATAGTTTTAATAGTCTTTAAATTCTGAGGATTTTTCACAACATCTCTACTTTCCTGCTCTATCTAATCTTTCTCTACTAAGACAATTTTATTTCTAATCTTAGCCTTAGAACACAATCTGTTAGATCCCACAATACCCTTCTGATTCTTTATCCCTTGCTAGTAATTGAAGTTTAAGGGAACTATTATGATATTTGCATAGTGGTCTTAGAAAGCAGTTAATATTCAATTCTTGGAATGTCATTGGGGAATCATTCTAGGGCCATGCACATGAGGGTTAGCCAATGAATTATATTACCAGTCCACACTAGAGGAATTATTCATTTGATATACTACAGTCTAGTTTCATGTGAACACTGCAAATACTTCAACTGAAGGATGTAGCTGATATATATATATCTCACAACCACTGAAATAATCCTGAAATACAAATGACAAAGCAGGAACTCAAGAAACATGAGCAACAGAAGCAGCATGATCCCTTAGAAAGTAGCAGATTCCAGTGAAGCGAAATAGATAGAATTGTAGATGGAGAATTAAAAAAAATACTTGCCTTGAGCTTTAGCAAAATCAAGTAGGATATAAACCAACTCTTAAATGTATCCAAAGGGAATAAAAATAAATGCCAGCCTGACATAAGAAAAGCCATATACAGTATAGAGAAGAAGGATACAGAGGCTGAAGAAAGTAAAGTGCTTGCCACACAAACATGAGGACCCGAGTTCAGATGGCCAGCAGCTAAGTGGTGTGAGACCCAAGCCTCACTATTTCTCACTGGAATTCCAGTGCTGGCAGGTAGTCACAGGAGGGTCCTAGGATCTTGCTGACCAGCCAGTCTAGTTTAGTCAATGAGCCTCTCCTTCAGTGAGGGGCCCTGTCTCAAAAGTTGCTGTTCAAACCATTAGAGGAAGACACCCAAACTTGAACTGTGGGCTTCACATACATGGGCACATACTTATGCACGAACCTGCATATACAAATGCACATACATGAACATGTACACATGCGTACAGCAACACACATATACACACACATACACACATATTGAGTACACACAAGAAATAGGAATTCAATAAACAAAAGTGTTGATAAATATCCTGATACTTTATGAAAAAAAAAACTAGATGTAGTGATAGACTATCAGATGTGGAAGACAGAAAGATGAACTGAAATATTCAAACATTGACATAGACAAAGTACAATAAGAATAAACTATATGAGATAATATATGAAATACCACTGAATAAATTTACAAATTATTTAGCTAGGAGAAGAACTTCAGGGTAGAAGAATAATTATATATTCAATAAAATCACAGCAGAAAGAATAGAGATTGCTATAAAGATTTAAAAGGCAAATAGAATGATTGAGAGATGAATTTTAGAAAAAGAACTTCCTCATGTTATATTATAAAGATAAAAATAAATCAGATGATAAAGAAAACACATTGAAAGATGAAATGAAGAAGCACCAAATAACACATAAAGCAGCCCACCAGAATCAGGGATTTATCAACAGAGACTTTGAAAACCAGAAGAGCAAGGAAATATATTTTAATCTGTAAAAGCTGTAACTGCCAATCCAGATCATATTCCCAGAAAAACTAGGCATCACATTTCAAAATCAGAAGAAAAAAAATCTTTCCACGATTAACACAAACACAAGGAGCTTCTGATTCCTTGGCCAGTGGTAGAGACACTACTTAAAAGGAATCACACTGAGAAGAAATTCAACACATCTAAGAAGCTGCAGTGAATAATACATTAATCCTTAGAACAGTAGATACACCAATGAGTAGTAAGAAAACACCAGAAATTATAAATCTAGAAATGATGGGAATTAATACACACTTTTTGGCAATCACTCTGAATATTAGTGGCCTCAATTTGCCAACCAAATGGCACAGAAGAAGAACAGATTGATAAGTAATTTGACTGCATAATGAAAATTATTCCAACAAAGGACCCAACGACAGAAAAAGGTATTCCAGCATCCTGAACCCTGGCATCTATGCTTGATTTTTCCAAAATGTTAAAAAGACTTTTGAAACTATCCAAAGGATTAAAAGGGAGGGAACCTTCTAAACTCATTGTTTGATGCTTTACCACATGGATTAGCAAAGCCAGACAAAGATACTGCAAGAATGACTTAGCACACACCTCTCAATAAACCTGCACTATCACATTGACAGTATGAAGGATTAACAATCATTTCATCATCTTAATTGATGCATAAACTACATTTGATAAAATCCAAATACCTTCATAATGAAAGTCCTGACAAAATAGGTATAGAAGAAAGATCATGCCTCAACATAATCAAGGACATTGTGTCAAACTCAGCCAACATGGATGAACAGGGGAAAGTTTTTCTAAGATGGAAAACAAGATAAGGGCACCTGTGGGCCTGGGTACCAGAGGTTTTCCACAGAGATCTCTGGCTAGGCCTGGTGTGAGGTTTCCAGCAAAGGGAAGCTAGTGCAGGCAGGGAAACAAAGTCTCTACCATGCCTTCCAGGTCGCTCGGTAACTCCGAGCTACTCTGCACTGAGTCAGGTCTGGCTGGGCCAATGAGAAGCGAACTATCCAGTGAGGAGTGCTGTGGAACCTCAGGTGGCATTTAAGGAGAGAAGATCTCTTCCCAAGTGTTACAGCTCTTGGAACAAAAGACTCAGATGATGGCATAGCTCTTGCATACCTTTAATTCCCTGGATAGGATTTATATACAGTTTTCTGGGTGATTTAGGGTTTGACAGCAGGTATCTCTCATTGGCTTGAACTGAGAGTTTGGGGAAAACCTTATTTGCATGTGGGAAGGCTTGGTGTTGCTCCTATGTGACAGATACCCACACGCATCTTCTGTGGGGGCTGTGGGGTAGTAACTTCAATAGGAGTCAGGGGTCCAGGAGACATGAACACCTTTTGCCCCATGTAGGTGGAAATCACTACCCACTGGGTCCCCCTGGGGTTCAAGACCTATGCTTGAGTGGAGACCAGACTGTCTGTGTGCAGCCTACTGCCTCACAGGCACCCATATTCGTTTTTCTTGCTCAATATAGTTCTGGGGGTTTTGAAAAAAAATTAGGCAAGAAAAAAAAAAAGGTATAAGAATAGAAAATAAAGTCAAATCATCCTTTTTTTTTTTCACAATGATGATATTTGGGAGAAACTGAAGAATCTCCCAAAAGCCTATTAGAATTCACTAATTCAATAAAGCAGAAAGGTACAAAAGCCAGCAGCTTTCATTATATCATTAATAAAGTAGATGAGAAGGAAACCCTGAAGGTAAGCCCATCTACAACAGCTACAGAAAATGAAATAAAATGCCCAGGGGATAAACTTCACTCGGAAAACGAAAGACATCTACAACCAAAAATTATGAAACACCAGGGAGAGAAATTGAAGACAGGAAAAAAAAAAAAAAGAGAGAAAGGAAAACCTTCCATGCTTATGGCTAGGAGAACTAATATTGAGATATTTAAGCTATTCAAACAATATGTAGATTCAATCAATGTTAGAACACTTATGACATTATTTGCCTAACTAAGGAACACAAGTATAAATTCACATGTAGTGTACAATATGCTGAGTAGCCATAGAAACCTTGAGCAAAACAACAGAGCAGATAGCATTACAGCATTACTGTCAAGATGTGCTTGGTAGGCTTTGTCTCCAGCCTTGATATAATCTTGGGATAGAAGCAGATGTACAGACCATGCAGCAAGCCAGAAATCCCAGAAGGAAAGCTTGGGACCCTGAAGACAGTTGGCGCTTGTTAAGGACAGCCAGAACATATCAGAGGAAGGACACTGTCTTGATGACTTTGCTGGAGAAACTGGGTATATACCCATGCAAAGCAAGTGGAATCTTGGTATGTCTCATTCCCATTCCACAGAGCTCAACTCAAAAGGAACCAAAAGACCTGAAGTTAAGATCAGAAGCTATTAACAAGCAGTGGGTGGAGTAGGGCAGTTTTAGACACTGATACAAGGCCATAATTTTTGTGGATTTGATGCCAAAAGCACAGGAGAAAAAGGGCAAAAGCATGACAATTGGAATTAAATCTACCAACGTGGTGTAAAGGACACAGTCTATGTCTTTGGAAAAGATATGAGATCAGCATAGGTTCTCACTGGCAGGCGAATGGGTCAAGAAAACATCATCTACATACATGATGGAGTATTATCCAGCTCCAAAGAAGATTGAAAGCATGCCATCTGCCACAGAATGCATGGATCCTGAGAAGGTGAAGTGGAATAAAACAACTATAGAAAGGCAAATCCTTTCATTCTCTTTCACATGCAGAAGCTGAGAAGAGACAACTGTGAGCAGAATAGTGATCAGCAAGCATTGAGAAGGGTATAGAGAGCAGGGTGGGAAAGAAAGGCTGATTTGACTAGTACATGCTCTGTGCATATATGGAAAGATCACACTGCACTGCATTAATAAGTACAATTAAGACTTTAAAAATAAATAAAAGACTTACCCTAAACTAAAGTAAATCAGGACAGGGTGTTATTAATAAAGTAACTGAGAAATGAATCAAGGGGACATAAACAACCTGGAAGTATATCCTCATAAGATCCACAAACCTGGTCAACAGATCTTTACAAATGAGCAAAGGTGGTACATTAGAGCAAAGGCCAACTTTTAGACAAATGGTAGTGGACAGCTGGGCACCACAAGCAAAACTAAAACTTATCAAGGAAAGACCTTACATTCTTCACAAACATTGTCTCAAAGTATATCATGAGAACAAATGTCAAATTCACAGCCATAAAACTCCTATGTGCATGCTGCAGTCGACAAATGTGACTTCATCAACCCAAATAAAACAAGAGAGTTTCTGCTCTCCAAAAGGAGGACAAGAAAATAAGACAGTCAGAGAGAAATTCTTCCCAACAAAAAAATATAGATAAAGTCCTATTTTGCAAAAAACCATCCGTAACACCTAAAATTCATTTAAAAATAACTTGATTAGAAAATAAACAAAAATTCTGAGAGATATGTCATCAAAGAGATACACAGATGGAAAATATGTCTATAAAATGATGTCACTCATCAGAAAAAAAAAGTTAAAAATACACTCAGATTCTGTTACACATCCATTAGAATTAGAATATCCCAAAGCTAAGATATCCATAGCACCAAATGGCAGAGGATATGAAATGACAGATACTGTCACTACTGTTAGAAATGCAAAATGACACAGCTGCTTAGAAAAATTGTGTTCTTGGAAAATTATAGGCAGTTTTAACAAGCAACCCAGCCACAATACTTCATAGTATTTATTCTGAAGGAGTTGAAAACTTTTGTTAGTATAAAAACCAGCACATTGATATTTCTGCTATATTCATAATTTCTTAGACTTGGAAGCAATTGATGATTCCTTCAGCAGTGAATGGTAAGTCATAGTAGAACTGGACAATAGAATATTGTTCAGTGCTAAAAGGAAATAAACTAGAAAGGCACAAAAGATATGGAGAAACCTTAAGCACACATTACATAATCTGATATTGTCAACTCCATGGCATTTTTGGAAAGATCAAGCTACGAGGACAACAGAAAGATCTGTGGTTGTCAGGGATGGAGAGGGAGAAGTGACAAAGCCACAGAACATGGAGGAATTTACTGATTATGAAAATGCTCTGTATAGCCAGTCATGGTGGCTCCTACCTATCATTCTACAAATTGGGAGACTGAAGCAGGAGGATTGCTACAAATATAAGGCTACTCTGTCCTACATACTGATTTTCAGACTACCCTGAGCTCATTTAAGTCTCTGTCTCAAAAACAAGACACAACACAACAAAACACAACAAAACATCTCCATAACCCAGCTAACAACTCCAACAGAAGTCTCCTGCACTGCTGGAGGCCATGCTGGTACTAGGAACCCCAGAGGCCTCTTGCTTTACCACAGGCCACACTGATGCATTGAACCCCAGAGGCCATATGAGTTTCCACAATTTCAGAACCCCAGAGGCAACAGGGCATCCCAAACCCCAGTAGAGTCACCTTACTGGACCTGAAGACTTTCCCATCACCAGAACCACAAGCTGCTAAAGCCGAAAGACCAGAGACAAAACAGAAAACTAAGAGAAAAACATGTACCTAACAAAGATAAAATCAGAAATCAAACTAAACCTATAATTACTCAAATCCAGATGCCTAGAAGTCAGCATAAGAACACAGCTAACAATAGCTAAAGAAATATGGTACCACCAAAGCCCAGATATACTACTACTAAGAAGCTCTGGATATCCCTATGTAGCTGAAGCATAACAAAATTACCTTAAAACCAAATTTATAAAGATGATAGAGGTCTTTAAGGAAGAAATGAATAAATCCCTTAAAGAAACCCAAGAAAAACAAACAAACAAACAAAAAAGTGAAGAAAATGAATAAAACTGTTTAAGACCTGTCTGAGAATGGAAATAGAAGTAATAAAGAAACACCAATTGAGGGATCCAGGAGATGGAAAATCTAGTTAAGTGAGAAAGAACTACAGATGCAAGCATCACCAACAGAATATAAGAAATGGAAGAGAAAATGTCAAGCATAGAAGATATAATTGAAGAAATTGACACATAGTCAAAAAGTGTTAAATCTAAAAAAATCCTGGCCAGGCAGTGTTGGCACATGCCTGCAATCCCAGCACTTGGGAGGCAGAGGCAGATAGATTTTAGCCTGGTCTACAGAGTGAGTTCCAAGATAGCCAGGGTTACACAGAGAAACCCTGTCTCGAAAAACCAAAAACCAAAACCAACCAAACAAACAAACAAAACAAAACCCAAAACCCAAACCCCCAAAAACAAACAAACAAACAAACAAACAAAAATTCCTGACACCAACCATCCAGGAAATCTGGGACACTGTGAAAAGAACTAACCTAAGAATAATAGGAATAGGAGAAGAATCCCTACTTAGAGACCCAGAAAACATTTTTAACAAAATCCTAGAAGAAAACTTTCCTAACCTGAAGAAGGAGATTCCTGCCTATAAAGGTACACAAAGCATACAGAACACCACATAGATAGGAATAAAAAAAAAATTTCCCTCACCACAAAATAATCAAAACACTAAACATACAGAACAAGGAAAGAATATTGAAAAGCTGCAAGAGAAAAAGGCCAAGTAACATATGAAGGCAGACCTATTACACACTCCTTCTCAACAGAGACTCTAAAAGCCAAAGGGACCTGATCAGATATCTTGCAGATTCTAAGAGACCAGAAATGCCAGCCTAGACTACTATACCCAACCAAACTTCTTCTCACCACAGATAAAGAAAACAAAATATTTGACAACAAAGCCAATTTTAAATAATATTGATCCACAAATACAGGCATACAGAAGGTACTGGGGAAAAATTCCAACTGAAGGTGGTAAACTACACCCATGAAAATAATCTCACACCAGCAATCTAATGCAGAAACACACACACACACACACACACACACACACACACACACACACACACGAGAGGAGAGGTGAGATATGTGTGAAGTATTTATATGTTCTTTTTAATTTTACTGTGAATGTAACTGTTCTAAGATAATATTCTTAAAAATATTTACTCCACTTTTAACAAAATTCCTCCACTGGCAGGGCAGTAAGGGTAAATGCTTAAACATGTTCCCCATCCCAACTTTAATGAATATTTAAATGCCAGGAAGAGCACAGGAAGAATAAGAGAGAAAATAATCAATGACCACCAATGCACCCTCAATACAACATTGCCTGAAGGGATTACATTGTGACCAAGACTTCACTGGGAACTCTTTATCACTTTAGCTACTGGAAGCACCTGCAATCTATCACTGTAGTTCAATTCAAAATTCTAAGCATTCACAAAAGCTTGTTGTAAAAGAAGACATAATGGATTTGGTTGATCTCTCTCTCTCTCTCTCTCTCTCTCTCCCTCTCTCTCTCTCTCTCTCTCTCTCTGTGTGTGTGAAAGAGCAGGAGGATGGGGAGAGAGAGAGGGAGGGGGGAGGAGGAAGAGGGGAGGGAGGGAGGGAGAGAGTGACAGCTCTCAAACTAACAGTGAACCTGAAATGGAAAGGCACAGAGTATAGAGTCAGAAAGTGTGCTGCCAAGAACTGGGAATTTCAAAGGCAGTATACAAGCAATATGTAGATAGATGTTGATAGAGAAAGTAAGAAAGTAAAAATAGACATCTGGGATATACACTAAAAATTATCATCTAAAAGTTGGAATGGTTGTACATGATTATAATCCTAGCACTTGGGAGGCGCAGGCAGGATCAGGAGATCAAGGTCATCCTTGGCCACACAGTGAGTTTGAGTCCACCTTAGGCTAAATGAGATACAGTCTTGTGAGGAGTGGGTGTTGCAGCAGTCCCAAGATGGCGCCCGGGACTGCAGCTAAGTTTTATGACTTGCACCTGACTTCCTCATACACCTAAAAATAAGCCACGACCATCATGAGAGCTGCACAGGTGCACCATGATGCTGGCGGTATAAACAAGTCCATATTTGGTGGAGACATGCCCCTGCTGCCCTGATTGGCTAAAGCTGCGTGCCTGGTGAGGTGACATGGCCTGCCTTGAGTAGATGAGGGCTGAGAGTACATGCTAATTAGGTGACAGCAGTTCAACCTATCCCAGGAGGACAGGATGCTTTTCCCTGTGCTGGGGTGCATATAAGCAGACCTCCCTGGGTGCTCATGGTCCCCGTAGCAGCATTGAGGCGTTCCTGCAATAAAGGCTGTTGAGAAGAATCTGACCGTGTTGTGTCTTCCTTGCCGGCTGAGGTGGGCGCAACACAGTCTCAAAAATAATTAAAATTCAATTAAAGTTAAAACATGGAAAAATGCTTGTATATTTCGTTGGTATGACACTAACACAAGAAAGAATTCACATAGAGTGTTTGCCATTAATACCATATACTTAAAGAAGAGTCCACTGAGTATCAATCAATAACAGTTTAAACCTTGAATAATGTGAATAAATAGCTTCATGAAATGTTGAAGGACAGCAAAGTCCTCAGGGATAGGAAATGCCTGTTAACAACTTTATATCCAACTGAAGTATCAATGTCAAACACAAGTAACAGAAATATTTTTGAATGTGAAAGATAAAGGATGATGTTATCAAGCATCTACACTGAAAAAAAATCTATGATCTATGTACTGGCTAGGTTTGTGTCAACTTGACACAGCTGGAGTTATCACAGAGAAAGGAGCTTCAGTTGGGGAAATGCCTCCATGAGATCCAGCTGTAAGGCATTTTCTCAATTAGTGATCAAGGGGGAAAGGCCCCTTGTGGGTGGGACCATCTCTGGGCTGGTAGTCTTGGTTCTATAAGAGAGCAGGCTGAACAAGCCAGGAGAGGCAAGTCAGTAAAGAACATCCCTCCATGGCCTCTGCATCAGCTCCTGCTTCCTGACCTGCTTGAGTTCCAGTCCCAACTTCCTTGGTGATGAACAGCAGTATGGAAGTGTAAGCTGAATAAACCCTTTCCAAATTGCTTCTTGGTCATGATGTTTGTGCAGGAATAGAAACTCCGACTAAGACAATCTATATATGATTTAAAAAATTATAGTGAGAACACTTGCGAGGAACACATTCTTTTAACTACAAGGCACAGACTAAATTTGCAGAGATAATAAATTCAAAACAGGAACTACATTAGCTCTGATAAAAGTTGGGAGAAGAGGTGTGGTTAGAAAGTGGAGTGGTTGGTGGGATTGCAGGCTTGTACAACCACTCTGGAAATCAGTCTGGCAGTTCCTCAGAAAATTGGACATAGTACTACCGGAGGATCCAGCAATACCTCTCCTGGGCATATACCCAGAAGATGCCCCAACTGGTAAGAAGGACACATGCTCCACTATGTTCATAGCAGCCTTATTTATAATAGCCAGAAGCTGGAAAGAACCCAGATGCTCCTCAACAGAGGAATGGATACAGAAAATGTGGTACATCTACATAATGGAGTACTACTCAGCTATTAAAAAGAATGAATTTATGAAATTCCTAGGCAAATGGATGGACCTGGAGGGCATCATCCTGAGTGAGGTAACACATTCACAAAGAAACTCACACAATATGTACTCACTGATAAGTGGATATTAGCCCCAAACCTAGGATACCCAAGATATAAGATATAATTTGCTAAACACATGAAACTCAAGAAGAATGAAGACTGAAGTGTGGACACTATGCCCCTCCTTAGATTTGGGAACAAAACACCCATGGAAGGAGTTACAGAGACAAAGTTTGGAGCTGAGATGAAAGGATGGACCATGTAGAGACTGCCATATCCAGGGATCCACCCCATAATCAGCATCCAAACGCTGACACCATTGCATATACTAGCAAGATTTTATCGAAAGGACCCAGATGTAGCTGTCTCTTGTGAGACTATGCCGGGGCCTAGCAAACACAGAAGTGGATGCTCACAGTCAGCTAATGGATGGATCACAGGGCTCCCAATGGAGGAACTAGAGAAAGTAGCCAAGGAGCTAAAGGGATCTGCAACCCTATAGGTGGAACAACATTATGAACTAACCAGTACCCGGGAGCTCTTGTCTCTAGCTGCATATGTATCAAAAGATGGCCTAGTCGGCCATCACTGGAAAGAGAGGCCCATTGGACATGCAAACTTTATATGCCCCAGTACAGAGGAACGCCAGGGCCAAAAAGGGGGAGTGGGTGGGTAGGGGAGTGGGGGTGGGTGGGTATGGGGGACTTTTGGTATAGCATTGGAAATGTAAATGAGCTAAATACCTAATAAAAAATGGAAAAAAAAGAAAAAAAGAAAAAAAAAAAAAAGAAAGTGGAGTGGTGTCAGTCTTCCAGCCCTGGCCTTTTACAGCGGTCGAAGTGAAGAGAGGTGTTCATATTACAGAAGAGCCATTTGTAATGGTGTCCCACATATTGGGTAGCCTCAACAGAGGCTAGAAGTCCAAGCTAGCCTGAGGGTTAACTCATTCTGAGAACCTTAAGACAAGATCTTGTTTGTGTCTCTCTGAGTCTTCAGTGGTTTGAGGGCAATTTTTGATATTCTTTCCTTTGAAGACAACTTTTTCCTCCAACTCAACATAGTTAACAAGAATCCTTTGGAGTAACTGTATAGAAATACCTCTGGCATAAACCAAAGAATGAACTCATTGGCTCTATGATTGGGGGCATCAGCATTTTACCCTTACATTTTTTTTGTTTAAATTATATACAAATGTGTGTGAATGTGTATGTAACTGTTATTATTATTTTATTGTTTAACAGTTTTATGCATTTTTATCTACACAAGAGCTGCATAAGATTGGTCCCTTGACATGTCATCATGGATGGGGGCTCAATCCCACAGAGTGGCTGTTGATAATTAGCATCTATTTGTGCAGGGGTTGTTATTTTTTTCAGATCTATGAGTTCATCTTCAGAAGAGTCTCCCCTTTGTATGGTGTACTGCATGATATTTGTTATAAACATATGAGCCATAGAAGTGGTCCAACTATTTCACTATGACCTTTATCTCTAACTCCATGATAATATTATTTTCAAGGCATAGTTTTGCAATACCCAGGATTAGGATTTTTAACATTAATTTGGTGGGCAGGGTATGATCCAAATCAATGAAGGAGAGAAGTGGGTGGCGACAAACTTGGAGATAAGAGCAACTTACCTGTCAGAAGAAACAACCAACTAAACTAGATGCTAGGGAACATCATGCAAAAATTGAATGCCACTGTGCTCAGTGTGACTAGTCTTTTTGTAAGGTCTATGTTCCAAGTACATAGTTGATGTAGGGATATATGTTAACATGTTATAGGTCAAAAATCAGTACTTACAAGGATTTATATCCAAGCATCTCAAAAGCAGGGGATTTAGTACATATGTTGAAACATTCTTGAATTTTAAGTCTTTCTAACTGACCCATCAATCATTTTTCTTTGGGTCCACCATAGCCTATTATTTATGAGCAATGTGGTACTGTTAAACACTCCTCTTGCAAACCTTCCACCATTGATCTTGCGGAAGTCCATTGAGATTTACAAAAGGGATAACTGTAGATGACTTTCTGTCAGACTTGTTGAAATGAAATCAATATATATGAGAGTCAAAGAACTTTCACATCTTTAAAGTAGAAAAGAAACTGAACCTTATAAAATTCAGCTAGCTAATCAATAGCTCACAAGTGCTGGCATGGAACTGCGTGAGTCAATGAGGTGGCTTAAGCTGATACTGAAAGAAATCACATAGCACTGATGCTTAGACTGGGTTTGGCCTTTTCCACTTCTTTTTGTATTGAAACAATCAAAAGAATTCTCTATTTCAGACTAGTACCAGTTTTAATCTTCCTAGTAACACAAGGGAAAATTCTGTAGCTCAGAGGCCATTATTTCCTGGGAGGACAATGTTCTTTATTTCATTCACCTTTACTTAGTGACATAAATATTCCACTAGTGGGATGGGGATGCTTTTTATTGAAGTAAAGAATTCAAGAAAAGCATACACACACACACACACACACACACACACACACACACACACACACACACACACAGAGAGAGAGAGAGACAGAGAGAGACAGAGAGAGAGAGACAGAGAGAGAGAGAGACAGAGAGAAAGGAAGAGAGAGAGAGAGAAAGGAAGAGAGAGAGGCGGGGGGGGGGAAGAGGAAGAGGAAGAGAGAGAAGAAATTTAGTCATTTTTTTTCCATTTTTATTAGGTATTTAGCTCATTTACATTTCCAATGCTATACCAAAAGTCCCCCATATCCACCCACCCCCACTCCCCTGCCCACCCACTCCCCCTTTTTGGCCCTGGTGTTCTCCTGTACTGGGGCATATAAAGTTTGCAAGTCCAATGGGCCTCTCTTTCCAGTGATGGCCGACTAGGCCATCTTTTGATATATATGCAGCTAGAGTCAAGAGCTCCGGGGTACTGGTTAGTTCATAATGTTGTTCCACCTATAGGGTTGCAGATCCCTTTAGCTCCTTGGCTACTTTCTCTAGCTCCTCCATTGGGAGCCCTATGATCCATCCATTAGCTGATTGTGAGCATCCACTTCTGTGTTTGCTAGGCCCCGGCATAGTCTCACAAGAGACAGCTACATCTGGGTCCTTTCGATAAAATCTTGCTAGTGTATGCAATGGTGTCAGCGTTTGGATGCTGATTATGGGGTGGATCCCTGGATATGGCAGTCTCTACATGGTCCATCCTTTCATCTCAGCTCCAAACTTTGTCTCTGTAACTCCTTCCATGGGTGTTTTGTTCCCAAATCTAAGGAGGGGCATAGTGTCCACACTTCAGTCTTCATTCTTCTTGAGTTTCATGTGTTTAGCAAATTATATCTTATATCTTGGGTATCCTAGGTTTGGGGCTAATATCCACTTATCAGTGAGTACATATTGTGTGAGTTTCTTTGTGAATGTGTTACCTCACTCAGGATGATGCCCTCCAGGTCCATCCATTTGGCTAGGAATTTCATAAATTCATTCTTTTTAATAGCTGAGTAGTACTCCATTGTGTAGACGTACCACATTTTCTGTATCCATTCCTCTGTTGAGGGGCATCTAGGTTCTTTCCAGCTTCTGGCTATTATAAATAAGGCTGCTATGAACATAGTGGAGCATGTGTCCTTCTTACCAGTTGGGGCATCTTCTGGATATATGCCCAGGAGAGGTATTGCTGGATCCTCCGGTAGTACTATGTCCAATTTTCTGAGGAACCGCCAGACTGATTTCCAGAGTGGTTGTACAAGCCTGCACTCCCACCAACAATGGAGGAGTGTTCCTCTTTCTCCACATCCACGCCAGCATCTGCTGTCACCTGAATTTTTGATCTTAGCCATTCTGACTGGTGTGAGGTGGAATCTCAGGGTTGTTTTGATTTGCATTTCCCTGATGATTAAGGATGTTGAACATTTTTTCAGGTGCTTCTCTGCCATTCGGTATTCCTCAGGTGAGAATTCTTTGTTCAGTTCTGAGCCCCATTTTTTAATGGGGTTATTTGATTTTCTGAAGTCCACCTTCTTGAGTTCTTTATATATGTTGGATATTAGTCCCCTATCTGATTTAGGATAGGTAAAGATCCTTTCCCAATCTGTTGGTGGTCTTTTTGTCTTATTGACGGTGTCTTTTGCCTTGCAGAAACTTTGGAGTTTCATTAGGTCCCATTTGTCAATTCTCGATCTTACAGCACAAGCCATTGCTGTTCTGTTCAGGAATTTTTCCCCTGTGCCCATATCTTCAAGGCTTTTCCCCACTTTCTCCTCTATAAGTTTCAGTGTCTCTGGTTTTATGTGAAGTTCCTTGATCCACTTAGATTTGACCTTAGTACAAGGAGATAAGTATGGATCGATTCGCATTCTTCTACATGATAACAACCAGTTGTGCCAGCACCATTTGTTGAAAATGCTGTCTTTCTTCCACTGGATGGTTTTAGCTCCCTTGTCGAAGATCAAGTGACCATAGGTGTGTGGGTTCATTTCTGGGTCTTCAATTCTATTCCATTGGTCTACTTGTCTGTCTCTATACCAGTACCATGCAGTTTTTATCACAATTGCTCTGTAGTAAAGCTTTAGGTCTGGCATGGTGATTCCGCCAGAAGTTCTTTTATCCTTGAGAAGACTTTTTGCTATCCTAGGTTTTTTGTTATTCCAGACAAATTTGCAAATTGCTCCTTCCAATTCGTTGAAGAATTGAGTTGGAATTTTGATGGGGATTGCATTGAATCTGTAGATTGCTTTTGGCAAGATAGCCATTTTTACAATGTTGATCCTGCCAATCCATGAGCATGGGAGATCTTTCCATCTTCTGAGATCTTCCTTAATTTCTTTCTTCAGAGATTTGAAGTTTTTATCATACAGATCTTTCACTTCCTTAGTTAGAGTCACGCCGAGATATTTTATATTATTTGTGACTATTGAGAAGGGTGTTGTTTCCCTAATTTCTTTCTCAGCCTGTTTATTCTTTGTATAGAGAAAGGCCATTGACTTGTTTGAGTTTATTTTATATCCAGCTACTTCACCGAAGCTGTTTATCAGGTTTAGGAGTTCCTCGTTAGATGCAGAAAAAGCATTTGACAAGATCCAACACCCATTCATGATAAAAGTTTTGGAAAGATCAGGAATTCAAGGCCCATACCTAAACATGATAAAATCAATCTACAGCAAACCAGTAGCCAACATCAAAGTAAATGGAGAGAAGCTGGAAGCAATCCCACTAAAATCAGGGACTAGACAAGGCTGCCCACTTTCTCCCTACCTTTTCAACATAGTACTTGAAGTATTAGCCAGAGCAGTTCGACAACAAAAGGAGATCAAGGGGATACAAATTGGAAAAGAGGAAGTCAAAATATCACTTTTTGCAGATGATATGATAGTATATATAAGTGACCCTAAAAATTTAGTCATTTTACTTCATGTTTTCTTTCCTAAGGTTCTCAGCTGGCACTCCTCTTGTCAACAAGCCCCACCCACATTTCCATATTTCCTTTCTGTGTATAGCCTTCTGAGTTTAATATGGGTTACTTAGCTAATGTGGATTGAGTAGTTATTAAGCAGGACAGAGACAACTTATGTGTGACTACATCACTGAAAAAAAAATAGCAACCCCCTCACCAATAGATATTAATTGCCAAGAGTCACTCTGGATCGGATTGAGCCCCCATCTGTGATGACATGTCAAAGGACCCAATCTTGTTCAGCTTTTTGGTAGATTAAAATGTATATAACTGTCAAACAATAAAAAATAACAACAGTTACTCACATACATACACACACACATGTTTACATCATTTAAACAAAAAAATGTAAGGGCGGCATGCTGATGGTTCCCATTGCAGAACCAAGAAGTTCATGTTTTGATTTGTGCCACAGGTATTTGAATAAAATAACTCCAAAGGATTCTCAGAGACTATGTTTAGTTGGAGGGAAAAGATGTATTCTCCACAATGCTCGAATAGTTTGATTGGGCAGAGAGGAAAATTCCAGGCATCCCACAATTCTTTTTCTGTGACAAACCAGTGCCAGATTCTAACCACCTTTGGAGCTGGTGACAAAGCTTTTTTCTTCTTTCTTTGTCGAATCCCTGGGTGCCCTGTTTTGCATTCTATTTGATTCTACAACCTGTGTCTGATTCTTTTGGGAAATAGGCAGAGTATATAAAAAGGGGAGGCAATTAATCAGTATTTGTTGAATAAATGAATATGTAAGTGAATGAATAAGTAAACAGAAAAGAAATAGATGAGCTGAGAGGGAGAATCCTACCTCTCTGATTGTTTCCAGCCTTCTGTTTTAATAAGGAGGTCTGATACAAAGAGCACACTGTGATTCTAACAAGGACGATAGTATCCTGCCTGGCCCAGATGTGTGCTGTAAACCAGAACCTACAGGAAACTAGAGAAAAGGCAGTTTTTAAAGGAGTGTTGATATTCTCCCCACATATATTTGCAGGGCTGACTGGTGAACCCCTCTAAACAGTGGACATAGAAATGACTTTTTAGGCAAGTCTGAGGGAACTGGAGCTTACAGTGAGTTTCATGGAACCTGTAAATCAAATTCCTGGACTTTAGTAATCATAAAAATTAAAAAATTATGTTGTTGGTAGATGGCAAAATTTTTGAATCTTTTTCAAAGTGGAAACTTGGCTTCTGAGTTGACAAGACAGGAATATCACAGCATAGGAGTTTGACTTTGTTCTCCACCAAAGAACAGCGTCAGTGTGACGTTGAAAAATTCTTCTACACTCAGAAAAATGCCTCCTTATCCTTGGTAGGTTGCTTATATTCTAGTTGATGAGATGACTAAGATAATAGATAAAATATCCTCAGTAGCGTGAAGAGTAACAGAATAGGTTTAATCTCTTTATTCTCAATGCTCTCTCTACCTTGAACACATCATTTTTGCCAGAGACTGAAGGAAAGGCAGTCCAGTGATTGGCCCAACTTGGGATCCACATATATTTGAATATACTAGTTGATTCATGACCTAATTTCATTTAGTATTAAAATGATTATTAGAAAAGGGATGGAGTGATGGCATAGTGCTTAAAAGCACATATTACTCTGGCAGAGGACCCATATTCAGTTTTCTGAACCCACATGGCAGCTCATAATTACCTGTAACTCTAGTTCCAGGGGCCTGGCTCCTTCTTCTGGCCTCTGTGGGTATTATGCCTGCATGTGATATACATACAAACAGGAAGGAAAACACTTATGTACACAAAATAAAAATACTCTGTTAAAAAACTTATAAGACACACACATACACAAACACACACACACACACACACAATCAGAAACAACAATTGGTTAAAATCAGGTTATTATTTATCTGTTTTGTTGAGGATTAAAGCATGGGAAACTATTAATAAGCTCTGAATTCTTTCTGATTTCTCATAAGGTTAGATAATCACTTAGTTTCAGTGACACAGAACATTATCATGCGTGACTCTATTTTAACCTTTAGTCTTGTGTTGAAGTCTAGTGTAGAAGGTCAAGGCAATATGAAGCCCTTCTGTAAGTACTTCACCTTTGATAAACATCTATTTCTGCCTCTGTACCAATCACAGGTGTGGGCTTATCGTGGACCTTGGTCTGCAGACACTTACTACCATAACCATATGAGAAGTCACACCTCAATTAACAGTTAAGGGAAATGCATTATTATTGAGAAGTTAGTGAAATCTAACAGGATTTTTCCATGGCCAAGAACTGTCTCTAAATTATCCTCATTTTGGGAACTGTTCTAGGAACTATCTTAGGCTCTGCCCACTGGTGACAGTGTTTCATCTGGCCAGCAAATAAGGCTCCGCTTCAGCTTAGGAAGACCTTTCTATAGGGACAATGGGATATTCCATGTAACCACCTGCATACAAACAGGAAGAATACAAAAGGCGAGGAGAGCAGACAGTAAGCTCAAAGTATTCCATTCCTCTCCTATAATTGGTTTTGCTAGATTATAAATATTTCCAGGATTTTATTTTTAAAATTATGTACATGAGTGTCTGGATAGTAGTATGTGCATATGGGTAGAGATGCCTATGGAGTTCAGAAGATATTTAACTCTCTGAAGCTGGAGATGCAGGTTATTGTAAGCTGCCTGATGTGAGCACATGTAGGTGTCATGTAAGAACAGCATGTGTTCTTAACAATTGAGCATCTCTCCAGTCCTATAAAACCACTGAGCATCTCTCCAGTCCTGGATATCATTTGCTTTCTCACCTGTAGATGTTTAAGAATTATGTGAATTAATATTCATGAGATTTCAGGTGTCTGAATTCATAAGCACTTATATATTGTCTTTAGCTTAAGCAAATGTCAGATAGTCTCTCTCTCTCTCTCTCTCTCTCTCTCTCTCTCTCCTCTCTCTCTCTCTCTCTCTCGTTCAAATAAATAATCACACCATTACTGTTACAGGCATCCAAAAAGACAAGGGAAAAAGACAAAGCGGGGATAAGCCACCCATTCATTTTTTTATCTTTTCCAACAGAGAGGCAGAAAGGTCAACAGCTATTGAGGTCTTGTGAATGATTGTGGGCATGGTAGTCCACAGGTAGCAGGCTATTCTAAAGGTTTAAAGTATGGATTGGGTAGTCTGAATTAAAGAGCCTAAGTGTTCATCTGTAAAAGTTCTGACTTTCCAGGGTAAGAACGGATATCTGCAAGAGTCATCTGTTGACCATCTGCAGGCAGTGAAGTTTACACAGGTGGTCTCAGAAGAAGCAGTCCAGACCCCAATTTTTCTTTGTTTTCTATATTGATCAGCTGATAGATCAACTGGATGCATTATCTCTTGTGTAAGCTCCACCAATTTAACCTGGGTGGCATTTCCAGAAATTCCATAGATTTCAAGACTTTTGAACATACTTTGTATGCTGTGTGCCATGACCCATCAGAGAGCAGGGTCTATTTCTTTGGAACTTGATTAGAAGTAGGAAACAAACATTAAACAAGAGATTCTATGAGGACAGGGGTTGCAAAAACTGTGAAGGGGGTTAATCGGAGGATGTTTTGTACCTTTTTTGAAGGCTAGAACTGAAGTCCTGAGTGGGCCTGTGGGATCTGCTTCATTTGATTATGGCTTTCTCTAGCTCTGCCATGAACACAGTTCTACCTCACAAACTTTTCAGGTCCTGTCTTCTGTAGAGTGAAACTGCCAGTCCCACAATGCTGCTCCTCTCAATGCTTTCTTTTGTCCCTAAAAAATTCTTCAGAAGACTCCTCAATTGTCACTTCATTAAGGAATTTTTGTCTGTACTCCTCAGCCAACATAGCATGCCTTCAGAGAATTACCACATTCTTGGATTCACACTCTTGTTATTTGATAAGCATATATTTCATTTGCCAATAGACCATAGATTCTATACTGACAGAGGTTTGGTATCATTTGGCTCACTATGATGGAGGGGCAGGCAATTATGAGAATGAGTAAAAGGTATCAAAGGTAGGGCATCCAAGGCTTAGGGAAGATTTCAGAAGAGGGAACAGAAAGGATGTAAGAGCCAGAGGATCAGAAGATGTGTAAGGAAAAGATGTCTTTGGGATATTACACAGCCACTACATTCATGCACTCAATGCAGCTATGGCAATCCACACAAAATCAAGCTTTTCAACATTTGATCATAGTGGTGGGAGAGGCCCATGAGGTCCCATACCTCCAAGAGAGATTTTTGACAACTAATGGTTGTAGAGGAGTGTATCATTTTCTTAAGTGGTATGACTGCTCCTAAGTTGTTCTTGCTCCACCTAATAGCCTGTCCATGATCAGGCAAGAAGTCAATCAAGCTCAGTGGATTGTCCAGAAGGAAGTTACATGGAAGTAGAGAAGAGATATGTTGGGAAGAAATCTCCAGTGGAAGGGGGAGGGGCATGTTAGAGGGTGACTGGGGTGGAAGGAACAGAAGTTTGCTTTGTAAATGCATGAAACTGTCAAAAAAATTTAAAAAAATGTAGTAAACAGAATCCTATCATTTCTCATCCTATCTTATACAGAGAGAGAGTGGAGAGAAGAGATACAGGAAGAGAGAGATAAGAGAAGACAGAGGGAGAAAGGGGAGAGGGAGAAAGGGGAGAGGGAGAGATGAAGATTATCTTAAGAAACAAAATTCTCCTCCTCTACCCAGAGTTTGGGTGCTTATCATGCTGCCAATGAAATTTGCTAAATTCATACAGCATAAAATTAATCATTTAGAATTGCACTGTGGTATTTGCATATTCACAACGTGTGGCCAACTGCTTAATACCATCCCAGGATTTTTATCATACCAAAGGGAAAAATGCCAGGCCAATAAGCAATCACTCACTACTGAAACCTGCCCTGGGCCCTAGCAACAGCTCACTGGCTTTCCTGTCTCTTTCAGCTTGGCTGAACTACATTTGCATATAAGTGGAATCTTCCGTATATGACCTACCTGGCTTTTTTTTCATAAATGATGTTTTTGTGGGTTCTTTTCATTGCATCATGTATCAAAAATTCCTTTCCTTTTTTTTTTTTTTTTTTGGTGGTGGTGTTCTGTTTTTTTTCAATAGATGCACAGAGTTATTCACCCATCATTTCGTGGCCATTTTGCTTTAATTACCTTCCCATGATTATTAATGGGCTCGCTAGGGCCCTTTGTTTACAATTTTATTCTCCCTTTGAGTGCTCCTTTTCAGATCTTTTGAGACCTGAAGACATGGAATTGAGGAAATGTCTGGTTCAAATTATTATCCTGATTTTAACTCCTAAAGGCCTTTTATGTAATGACTAGATAGCTCTGTCCCTGTGCTTGCTGAGTCTTACTTTCTGTTTTCTGAGATTCTGTGGTAAGCAGGGTCAGATATCTATAACATATCCCTTATGCTCCGGTGCTGGGCACAGTAGTAATATCTGGGTGACCATTATGGGCACTCTGTCATTGCCCCTAGAATTCCATTAGCACGTGGCCTTTATCTCCAATTATTTTCTCCATTACCTTCTTCTTCCATAGAGTGACCTATTTTCCTTGTAAAAGCCGAAATCATTTTTGGAGGTTAGAAAACAGGTTTTAAACACACCCTTGTAGCAAAATGTTACAGAGAATTTTTGATAGAGACATTTTTCTCTGGTCTTATTAATTTACTTTGTCTACTCCAAAGTTGTGTACATTTTGGGAAGTTATTTAACCTCTGAGTTAATGTTAATGATTTGAAAAATAGAAATAGTGCATGTTTAGTAGAGGTAAATTAGAGTTTTGCTCTTGGATCCCAGCAGACCTTTAATAAATGTTCTCTTGAATATAAAGGAGTTGATATCATTTCAATCCAAGGCAAGGTACCATAGGAAATAGGACAATTTTAGAGTCATAATTATTTTAGTTAGAAAACTGCTATTTTTTTCATTTATGCATCTTTGATGCTAAAAGTCTTTAACATATAATACTGTGATTAAAGTTATCCTTTCTTGTTACAATGAAAATGAACCTCAAATTCTTTCTACTGTCCTCATGAATTCATATGAATGCCCCTGCCTCCACTCTAGCTGCATTCTCAGGCTTCTCTCTCATGACTCTAGCCATGCTGGCTTGCTGTTTATATAACACTACAAGGCACTCATTTCTCTCCTGCCTCAGCCCCTTAACCCCTTCTGGTGACCAATACAGCATATCATTCACCAGACTTCCTCAGGCTTCCAATCTTAAGAGTGAAAATGTCTTTGGTTTAATTATCTACCTGCATCCAGACCTGCACCATTCCCTGAGCATTACAATGAAGCATGAAAGTACAACTTTTCCAGTCGGCTTGGTTTTTCCTTTCAAACACGATTCCCCTTTATTGTGCTGTAGTTTGATCCACTTCCTAAACGAGGACCTTTGTGAGGTATTTTTCTCTTTATACAGAACCTCCCAGAGGAATCTTCATTGTCCAATGAATTAAACCAGGTTTTTCCGAATTGTCTTACTTCTAATTCCACAGCCAAATTAAAAGATATGAGCCAATGTCAAAAGGTTTCTACTGGTGGGCAGGGTAGGCCATTCTTTACCACCATAAGCTCACAGGAGACCTATTCTAGAATTAATAAGGACAATGGTACTATGGAAATGTTAACATATTAAATACACTAGAAGAACAGAAACATGGAAGAGAAATAGAAGGGAATCAAACAATACGATGGAAAGCTATCAAATCACAAAAATGATGAGGTGAAAATAAAAGAGTACATCACTTAAAATTAAGTGATAGGACAAAGTTCATACTTGTTAGTAAATACAGGTTAAAATGGTTAATCAAAGGCATAGACTCAGCTAGACTTGGTAGTGTATTCTTGTGATAACTTAACACTTAGAACCCTAAGTGAGATTATCTAAAAATCAACCAAAATCAGACAAATAAACAAATAGATGGGCTAAACAGATAAATCAAAGAAAGTCAATTCTATATTGCCTACAAAAATCCTACTTCCTGCTAAAAATTTACATAGGCTAAAAGTGAAGAATTAAGAAAGCATAAATTAGATTTTCAGCTCCAGACATCCGACCACCTTCGGGGCCAGAGGACAGGTGTCTGCCCGGCCCAGAGGCTTCTGCCTCAGATTCCAAGGGAGCCACCTTGGTTCCGGGACTCCAAGGCGGGCAGTCTGCACAGGTGAGAGTATGGACTACAGAGGCTAGCGGCTTCTGGGACAGGCGAGAGCCACAGAGCTTCTGGAGCAGCACTGTTTTCGGGCTCCAGACATCCGGCCACCTTCCTGGCCAGAGGACAGGTATCCACCCATCCTGGGAGGCCTTTGTCTCAGGATCTGCGGGAGCCATCTCGGTTCCAGGACTCCGGAGAAGGTAGTCTACGCAGGAGAGAGTGTGGACTACTGAAACAACAGCTTCTGTGACAGGCCAAAGCAACACAGCGTCTGGGAAAGATCCTGTTTTGGGACTTCATCTTCGGCCAGGAGGAGGTCCAAACACCAGATAACTGTGCACCTTCCCTGAAAGAGGAGAGCTTGCCTGCAGAGACTGCTCTGACCATTGAAACTCAGAGGAGAGAGCTAGACTCCCAGGTCTGCTGATAGAGGGTAACAAAATCAACAGAGGAACAATCTCTAAACAGAGACAACTATAACAACTAATGCCAGAGATTACCAGATGGCAAAAGGTAAACGTAAGAATCTTACCAACAGAAACCAGGACCACTCACCATCATCAGAACCCAGTACTCCCACTTCGCCCCGTCCAGGGCAACCCAACACACCCGAAAAGCTAGACCTGGATTTAAAAGCATATCTCATGATGATGGTAGAGGACGTCAAGAAGGACTTATATAACTCACTTAAAGAAATACAGGAGAACACTGCTAAACAGGTAGAAGACATTAAACAGGAAGTACAAAAATCCCTTAAAGAATTGCAGGAAAACACAACCAAACAGGGAGAAGACATAAAAGAGGAAGCACAAAAATCGCTTAAAGAATTGCAGGAAAACACAACCAAACAGGTAATAGAATTGAATAAAACCATCCAAGACCTAAAAAGGGAAGTAGACACAATAAAGAAAACCCAAAGTGAGGCAACGCTGGAGATAGAAACCCTAGGAAAGAAATCTGGAACCATAGATGCGAGCATCAGCAATAGAATACAAGAGATGGAAGAGAGAATCTCAGGTGCAGAAGATTCCATAGAGAACATAAGCACAACAATCAAAGAAAATGGAAAATGCCAAAAGATCCTAACTCAAAACATCCAGGAAATTCAGGACACAATGAGAAACCAAACCTATGAATAATAGGAGTGGACGAGAATGAAGATTTTCAACTCAAAGGACCAGCAAATATCTTCAACAAAATTATAGAAGAAAACTTCCCAAACCTAAAGAAAGAGATGCCCATGAACATACAAGAAGCCTACAGAAATCCAAATAGACTGGACCAGAAAAGAAATTCCTCCCAACACATAATAATCTGAAAAACAAATGCACTAAATAAAGACAGAATACTAAAAGCAGTAAGGGAAAAAGGTCAAGTAACATATAAAGGCAAACCTATCAGAATTACACCAGATTTTTCACCAGAGACTATGAAAGCCAGAAGAGCCTGGACAGATGTTATACAGACACTAAGAGAACACAAATTCTAGCCCAGGCTACTACACCCAGCCAAACTCTCAATTACCATAGATGGAGAAACCAAAGTATTTCATGACAAAACCAAATTCACACATTATCTTTCCACGAATCCAGCCCTTCAAAGGATAATAACAGAAAAAAAACAATACAAGGATGGAAACCATGCCCTAGAAAAAGCAAGAAGATAATACTTCAACAAACCTAAAAGAAGACAGCCACAAGAACAGAATGCCAAATTTAACAACAAAAATAACGGGAAGCAACAATTACTATTCCTTAATATCTCTGAATATCAATGGACTCAACTCCCCAATAAAAAGATATAGACTAACAAACTGGCTACACAAACAAGACCCAACATTTTGCTGCCTTCAGGAAACTCATCTCAGGGAAAAAGACAGACACTACCTCAGAGTAAAATGCTGGAAAACAATTTTCCAAGCAAATTGTGTGAAGAAACAAGCTAGAGTAGCCATTCTAATATCGGATAAAATCGACTTCCAAACCAAAGTAATCAAAAAAGACACGGAGGGACACTTCATCCTCATCAAAGGTAAAATCTCCCAAGAGGAACTCTCAATTCTGAATATCCATGCTCCAAATACAAGGGCAGCCACATTCATTGAAGAAACTTTAGTAAAGCTCTAGCACACATTGCACCTCAAACAATAATAGTGGGAGACTTCAACACACCACTTTCACCAATGGACAGATCATGGAAACAGAAACTAAACAGGGACACAGTGAAACTAACAGAAGTTATGAAACAAATGGACTTAACAGATATCTACAGAACATTTTATCCTAAAACAAAAGGATATACCTTCTTCTCAGCACCTCATGGTACCTTCTCCAAAACTGACCACATAATTGATCACAAAACAAGCCTCAACATATACAAAAATATTGAAATAGTCCCATGCATCCTATCAGATCACCATGGACTAAGGCTGATCTTCAATAACAAAATAAATAATAGAAAGCCAACATTCACGTGGAAACTGAACAACACTCTTCTCAATGATACCTCGGTCAAGGAAGGAATAAAGAAAGAAATTAAGGACTTTTTGGAGTTTAATGAAAATGAAGTCACAACATACCCAAACCTATGGGACACAATGAAAGCATTTCTAAGAGGAAAACTCATAGCTCTGAGTGCCTCCAAAAAGAAACTAGAGAGAACACACACTAGCAGCTTGACAACACACCTAAAAGCTCTAGAAAAAAAGGAAGCAAATTCACCCACGAGGAGTAGACAGCAGGAAATGATCAAACTCAGGGGCAAAATCAACCAAGTGGAAACAAGAAGAACTATTCAAAGAATCAACCAATCGAGGAGGTGGTTCTTTGAGAAAATCAACAAGATAGATAAACACTTAGCCAGATTAACTAGAGGACACAGGGAAAGCATCCCAATTAACAAAATCAGAAATGAAAAGGGAAACATAACAACAGATCCTGAAGAAATCCATAACACCATCAGATCCTTCTACAAAAGGCTATACTCAACAAAACTGGAAAACCTGGATGAAATGGACAAGTTTCTAGACAGATACTAGGTACCAAAGTTAAATCAAGATCAGGTTAATAATCTAAATAGTCCTATATACCCTAAAGAAATAGAAGCATTCATTAATAGTCTCCCAACCAAAAAAAGCCCAGGACCAGATGGGTTTAGTGCAGAGTTCTATCAGACCTTCAAAGAAGATCTAATCCCAGTTCTTCACAAACTATTCCACAAAATACAAACAGAAGGTACTCTACCCAACTCATTCTATGAAGCCACAATTACTCTGATACTTAAATCACAGAAAGACCCAACACAGATAGAGAAGTTCAGACCAATATCCGTTATGAATATTGATGCAAAAATACTCAATAATGTTTTCACTAACCGAATCCAAGAACACATCAAAACAATCATCCATCCTGACCAAGTAGGTTTCATCCCAGGGATGCAGGGATGGTTCAATATACGGATATCCATCAACGTAATCCAGTATATAAACAAACTCAAAGACAAAAACCACATGATCATCTCCTTAGATGCTGAGAAAGCATTTGACAAAATCTAACACCCACTCATGATAAAAGTCTTGGAAAGATCAGGAATTCAAGGCCCATACCTAAACATGATAAAAGCAATCTACAGCAAACCAGTAGCCAACAGCAAAGTAAATGGTGAGAAGATGGAAGCAATCCCACTAAAATCAGGGACTAGACTAGGCTGCCCACTCTCTCCCTACCTATTCAACATTGTACTGGAAGTCCTAGCCAGAACAATTAGACAACAAAAGGAGACCAAGGGGATACAAATTGGAAAGGAAGAAGTCAAAATATCACTTTTTGCAGATGATATGATAGTATATATAAGTGACCCTAAAAAATTCCACAGAGAACTCCTAAGCCTGATAAACAGCTTCAATGAAGTAGCCGGATATAAAATTAACTCAAACAAGTCAAGGGCCTTTCTGTACACAAAGGATAAACAGGCTGAGAAAGAAATTAGGGAAACAACACCCTTCTCAATAGTCACAAATAATATAAAATACCTTGGCGTGACTCTAACTAAGGAAGTGAAAGATCTGTATGATAAGAACTTCAAGTCTCTGAAGAAAGAAATTAAAGAAGATCTCAGAAGATGGAAAGATCTCCCATGCTCATGGATTGGCAGGATCAATATAGTAAAAATGGCTATCTTGCCCAAAGCAATCTACAGATTCAATGCAATCCCCATCAAAATTCCAACTCAATTCTTCAACGAATTATAATGGGCAATCGGCAGATTCATCTGGAACAACAAAAAACCTAGGATAGCCAAAACTCTTCTCAAGGATAAAAGAACCTCTGATGGAATCACCATGCCTGACCTAAAGCTGTACTACAGAGCAATTGTGATCAAAACTGCATGGACTGCTACAGTGACAGACAAGTAGACTTATGGAGCAGAATTGAAGATCCAGAAATGAACCCACACACCTATGGTCACTTGATCTTTGACAAGGGAGCTAAAACCATCGAGTGGAAAAAGGACAGCATTTTCAACAAATGGTGCTGACACAACTGGTGGTTATCATGTAGAAAAATTCGAATTGATCCATTTCTATCTCCTTGTACTAAGGTCAAATCTAAGTGGATTAAGGAAATCCACATAAAACCAGAGACACTGAAACTTATAGAGGAGAAAATAGGGAAAAGCCTCGAAGATATGGGTACAGGGGAAAAATTCCTGAATAGAACAGCAATGGCTTATGCTGTAAGATCGAGAATCGATAAATGGGACCTCATCAAATTGCAAAGCTTCTGCAAGGCAAAAGACACCGTCAATAAGACAAAAAGACCACCAACAGATTGGGAAAGGATTTTTACCTATCCCAAATCGGATAGGGGACTAATATTCAATATATATAAAGAACTCAAGAAGGTGGACTCCAGAAAATCAAATAACCCCATTAAAAAATGGGGCTCAGAGCTGAACAAAGAATTCTCACCTGAGGAATACCGAATGGCTGAGAAGCACCTGAAAAAATGTTCAACATCCTTAATCATCAGGGAAATGCAAATCAAAACAACACTGAGATTCCACCTCACACCTGTCAGAATGGCTAAGATCAAAAATTCAGGTGACAGCAGATGCTGGCAAGGATGTGGAGAAAGAGGAACACTCCTCCATTGTTGGTGGGATTGCAAGCTTGTACAACCACTCTGGAAATCAGTCTGGCAGTTCCTCAGAAAATTGGACATTGTACTACCGGAGGATCCCTCAATACCTCTCCTGGGCATATATCCAGACGATGTCCCAACCGGTAAGAAGGACACATGCTCCACTATGTTCATAGCAGCCTTATTTATAATAGCCAGAAGCTGGAAAGAACCCAGATGCCCCTCAACAGAGGAATGGATACAGAAAATGTGGTACATTTACACAATGGAGTACCACTCAGCTATTAAAAACAATGGATTTATGAAATTCCTAAGCAAATGGATGGACCTGGAGGGCATCATCCTGAGTGAGGTAACCCAATTACAAAGGATCTCGCACAATATGTACTCACTGATAAGTGGATATTAGCCCAGAAACTTACCCAAGATATAAGATACAATTTGCAAAACACATGAAACTTAAGAAGAATGAAGACCAAAGTGTGGACACTTTGCCCCTTCTTAGAAATGGGAACAAAACACCCATGGAAGTAGTTACAGAGACAAAATTTGGAGCTGTGACGAAAGGATAGACCATGTAGAGACTGCCATATCCAGAGATCCATCCCATAATCAGCTTCCAAACGCTGACACCATTGCATACACTAGCAAGATTTTGCTGAAAGGACCCAGATATAGCTGTCTCTTGTGAGACTATGCCAGGGCCTAGGAAACACAGAAGTGGATGCTCACAGTCAGCTATTGTATGGGTCACACGGCCTCCAATTGAGGAGCTAGAGAAAGTACCCAAGGAGCTAAAGGAAAATGCAACCCTCTAGGTGGAACAACAATATGAACTAACTAGTATCCCGGAGCTCTTGTCTCTAGCTGCATATGTATCGAAAGATGGCCTAGTCAGCCATCACTGGAAAGAGAGGCCCTTTGGACTTGCAAACTTTATATGCCCCAGTACAGGGGAATGCCAGGGCCAAAAAGGGGGCGTGGGTGGGTAGGGGATTGGGGGGGTGGGTATGGGCGACTTTTGGCATAGCATTGGAAATGTAAACGAGGAAATTACCTAATAAAAAAAAAGGAGGAAAAAAAAGGAAAAAAAATAAAAAAACTAAGCATAAATTATTAGAAATGAAAACCAATAATCAGAACAACCAGATATGCATTTATCATAGAAGGACAACTTTAAATAAAAGGCCATGAGAAAGAGCTCAGGTATCATTGCAGAAGAGGGGTCAGAAAGCATTTAAGAGTTAGACATTGACATAGCCTGGAATTCTAGGTAGAACAGAGCATATGCACATCAAAACTCACAACAGATATGACAGCAGTCACAAAATCTGTGCAAGCCCAAGACCGACAAAATCCTAGCACTGAAAGGAGAGTTAGCTGTAAAGTCCCACACCTAGCTTCAGAACTATTGTCTATTGCTAGCCACTAGGAGAGGAAGAGACAGTTTTCTCTAGGAACATAGCCCCTGGTAAGTTGACCACTCTGGAGTGGAAGGCCACACATGCAGAAAGTATATGATTATCACAAATTAGTCTTGTTGGGTTTAAAAAAAAATAAAGGACATGATAGGGAAGAAGGATGATTCTTAGAAGAGATGAAGGACCAAAAATGAGAAAAACACATCGTATGAAACTCTGAAAGAGCTAATAACATTGAAAAACGAATAAGAGACAAAGGTCATTACATGTTGACTAAAAGATTATTTTAGCAAGAATATATGACAGCTGTAAATTCATGCACTGATGATGAGAGTGCCTGTGCTACATTCTTATAAAATTTTACTTATAACACTTGAATCTGCAGTACTGCATCTGAAAAGACACAACTGTGTGAGGAGCAGAAAGATGGCTCAGTGGGTAGAGGCTCTCTGTCAACCCTGATGGCCTGAGTTACCGCTCTGCAACCCACATGACACGAGATGATAACCAACTCTTACAAGATGTCCTCTAGCTTCTGTCCTCTGAACTCCACACTTGCACTGTGGATACCAACACATACATTAAAAATGCAAAAAAGAGATACAGCCACCTTTACAGAAGTTGATTGGTATTGGGGCAAGAGGGTAACAAAATCTTCAGTAAGATATGGTGAAAATTATTATAAGACCTTCCTTCCAGAAAAAGCAGTTCACAAGGGAAATAAAATCAAGGTCTCTAACCTTCACTGAAATGTGTGAAATGGATGAACAATACAGCTATCTCAAAAGGAAAATAGTAGGAAGGAGTTAAAATGTAATTAAGTGTACAAAAGAACAGTGGAGGGGTGATTATTGTTCCTTGATCTGGGCTCTGGTTCATTGTATATGCCTAAACTTGAATATCATCTTCCCAATATGCACCGTTTATTTTATGGCAGTTCTACTTCATTACAGCTGCTAAAACCTAAACAATCTGATAAAATCAACAGAAAAATTGCTAAACCCAGGTTTCTCTAGCTGGTGCGCTCAGCATCCAAGTTTCTGTAGGTGGAGACAATAATGAATCTCATTTTCTTCCTTGGCAATTCTGAAAGAGGAACTTGTGAGGTCATTTCCTCAAAGGCTTCAGTCTAAAAATGGCTCCCTGATTTGGAGGCCAGAGGCCAGTGATCCTTGACACACTAGGCTCTCTACCCAGACAAGCTTTCTAGCCCAGTCAGGAAGATCCTTTGGTGGCTGTTACAGGCCTTTGTTGGTTTGCTGTAACAACCCACAGATCCACAGCTGTGGGTAAGAAGCCATGACTTTCCAGAAAGTCAGTAGCATTGCCTCCCCTGGAGCCTCCTTCCCTTCCTCAGTCTTCTTACAACTGTGTAAGTCTCTCATTCTAGGGATAAGACATTCCTAAACCCCACAAGCCTTGTTCTTTCTTTTCTTCCTTTCCTCAAATTTCCTCTGATCTACTTGGCTTATTCCTATTATATATATACTACTAACATTATTTGGTAAGTGTTACTTAATTACTTAATTGATGTGAGGACAAACACTTCCCTATTTTACTCTTATATTGTTGACATAGGGTGTCACTGTATTAGCACTGGATGGCCTGAAACTTATTATGCAGACCAGGTTGGCTTTAAAAGTTTTAATGAGACCATTTCATCCCTAACACCAATATGGGAAACTACAATCATGCCTATTGTCATTTGACAGAAGAGCAAAATGATTCTGCAACAGGGTCAAGGCTGGTATCTTGCCTCTTATAAGTGCAATATGAGGATTTGGATCTGGTTTCATCTGTCTCAGCACTTCAGTTCCATATATCTCTTTTAAAATAATTTACCCAATGTTTCTCCTTATTTTCCCACTCTCCATATGTATATTTATGTATGTATATGTATGCATGTGTTCCCAACACTACATTTAATATTATGTGTTTCTAAATATAATGTGGGAGAAATTTGTTATTTGGCATGAAAAACATTCAGTGTATACCGTTAAGAATAAAAGCACTTTTAACAACTATTTTCTTCAATATTCACTCAAACATGTGCCATGAAGTAGAAATATACACATCAAGTATCAGTAGTTATCAACACAGCATGTTAAGTTTTACTTTCTTTTATGTTTTCCTACATTTTCATAGACATCACTGATGAACACATATTACACATTATCACTGAAAATGGTCCAGAAATGACCTCTGAAAAGGTTTCCACCTTTCAGGAGAGAAAGATAATAGATAAAAGAAGATTCTCCCCTCTGCCTTTTTTTTTGTTATAAACTTGGTTCTAAATAGTGAGTTCTTCATTCTTCAAATGAGAGGAGCTTAGCTGGGGATGTTCTAATGGCAGGGAAGAAATCAGGTGCGAATCACAGCATGCTTGTTAGTCTTCTTGACATTCAGTTCAGAAGGGGGACTTGTTTTTAGTAAGAGTCACTCTAACTCGGAGAAAAGGGCTGCCCTAGGAGTGCTTTGCAAATGTGCTTGTTGCTCAAGTACCACCTTCTACCATGCAGCCCCCATGCCTTTTACCTCCTGTCATTTCTCCCCTTCCTCTTCTATGCTTGGTACCCATTTACATTTAGCCAAATAAGATGTGATTAGAAAGAGAAGCTTTATAAATCTCACTTAACGATCCTTACACTCATGCATTTGATTGTGAATCAGTTCACATGAAGATTTATGCTTTCTTTCTCAAGAAGTACCCAGAAATGGGGATTCATCCTTCTCTGTCTACAGTTGAAATGTCTGCTTTGTGGGATAGAGAGATGGCTTAGCAGTTAAAAAATGCTTACTGGTCCTGTAGAGGACTCGAGTTCAGTTCCTGATACCTATTTTGGCCTGCTTACAACTTCCTGTAACATCTTCTCCAGGAAATCTTCTGGCTTCTTCAAATACCTGCACACATGAAAATTCTCTCTCTCTCTCTCTCTCTCTCTCTCTCTCTCACACACACACACACACACACACACACAAACACACACACACACGCACGCACACACAAACACACACACATGCACACACACATATATACACATTCACACACACAATTAAAAAATAACAGAAATCTTTCAAAATACCTGTTTTGTTCAATGTTGGGTCAATGCTAGGAATTTATAATGAGAATACAGTCAAAGTCTAGACCTCTCTTAACAATCAGTAAATGTGTAATCATACAAAACTGGCTGAATTGTGAAAAGTTCTATGAAGAAAGCACACAGGCTGAGGATATTAGTGTTCCTCCAGCGACTATGAATGACCTATGACAAGACATGATATTTTGGCAGAGAGTAGGAATTGTGGGATTGGAGGGTTGAAGGGGAAGCTCATGGTAGTTATTCAAATATTTGCTTCAGGAAGAAATGATTCAGTCATTTCTTCCTTTCCCAACAGAACCTTCTACACACTGGGAAAACTGACAACTTGTTGAACCTGATTTCTGTGATTTCTGAGCTCTCATTGTCTCCTAAGCATTGTCCTATATGAATTCCATATCATTTAACCTCATGGCCAGAGGAAAGAGCCCTTTGCTACCCCAAATTTTGATGATGAAAAATCTCTTCAGGTAAAAATGAACTTGCCCAAGGCCACACAGCTGGTAAGAGAACCAAGATCTCAGTCTGCATCATTTGGGGATTCCCCAAGATGGATCAGCTTCTACTGATTCCTGAGAGAGTGAAGTGTGTAAGCAATTCTACAGATATACAAAGGGTGTAATTATGGAACTAAAAATAGACATATTACCATTTACACTTGTGAGATTAAAAAACGAGATGGTATTTTATAGAACCCATTTCTTCTTTTAAGTATGAGGTAAAATTTTGGGCATTTTTTTTTTTTAGGAAAAAAAAAACTAGGGCAGTTTTAGATTCTCATTTCATTGTTAGATTCTCAGGCTATTCTTGGAATAGATTTTCTATGTGACCTTATGGAAAAAATTCTCTGCTCTTGACCTCAGGGTCCCCAGTGATGCTCTTACTGTCACATACTCAGTGACAAGAATTTTTGACAAATGTGTGGGTAAATCTAGGGCAGATGTTAATATTCCATGAAAATGGAGAATCATTGGGCATTTGAAGAGTTAAATAATGCATAGTTAAAAAATGTGTTGATACTGGGGTGGGAGAAAGGGATTCAGCTTATGATTGAAAAGAAGAAGCATCCATGCAAGGACTGAAGATGATAAACAATTTTAACATTTTCCTCCACTAAATAGCTATGGTGTACTTGTTAGAACCACCTGTTCTTTCTACTGTATTTCACCCATGGGACCTATAATGATCTAACACATTCACAACACATTACCCAATAGGTTGGTACATTCTGAGAGACAGAAATGGAAATGAAACAGCAAAGGCATGATGATAGAGAAGTGATACAAAGTCTGATGCTGAAAGGGTCCCATATGGAAGGGATTCATACAGGGTCTCAGGAATCTGTCATCAGCAAATGAGCATTGGGATACTTTGTGTACAGCAGTGTGCATGGGAGTCCATTTATGTTTGAATGGGTGCATGTAAATTGATGCTGTGAGTACACATGAATAGTAGTGCTTGATTTAGAAGATACTTTGGAAACTTTATATGCCCCAGTACAGGGGAATGCCAGGGCCAAGAATTGGGAGTGGGTAGGTAGGGAAGCAGGGCGGAGGGAGGGTATAGGAAACTTTCAGGATAGCATTTGAAATGTATATTAAGAAAATATCTAATAAAATCTACATTAAAAATAAAAAAGAAGAAGCTACTTTGGAAAAACGACTTGCCTTGCCTAATACTGATATTAATATTGAGAGGACTTATTAGCTACATGGTAGAATATAGTTGAAGGGATCTTAAAGACCAGTCAGATCTTCTCTTATAGACAAAGAATCTGAGGTTCTGAAAGTCTAGCTTGTCCAGTGATCCGGGACTTAATTGAGTCAGATGCAAGACCAGCACCTAGAATAGTGCACAGAACTCTCTTAACTTGCTAGGTCTGTTATTATTCTCCTTGTGCTGAGCCTGAGAAGATGGCTGATATGAGAGCCAGACGTGGTCCTATCTGGCCATCCGTGGTGGTTGGAGGAAGGGGCTTTGGTATATAGCTCTCATAGGTCCAATAGAGTTATTGCTTGTTTGGGGAATAGCATTCACAATTATCGGAGGTCCAGGGACACAGAGCATTCCTTAGTAAATGGAAACCATTTGATAACTTAAATCTGTTCTTTCCTGTTATACAAAATGCTAAATTTCTAACCATTTGATGAGCCACTGAAAGTGAAAAACTTCAGAGATCCCAGTCTACTCTTAATATGTTTTTCCACTTGGGGGGACTGTAGCATAATCATTATCACTTAGGAGTCTCTATCACATGCTCGATGAGGTTTCAGCTTGGCTTCTCCCTTCAATATCACATAAGAAACTGAACAGAAGCAGTGTCCTGTCCCCTTTGAGCTTCCATTATGTGGAGAGAAGGTCTGGTGAGCCAAGCAGCTATAAGCTAAGAAAACTCCAGAATTCTCTAGTAAGTTCAAAGATGGTAAGTATAAAGTCTTTGAAGTCGGACTGAGCTGCTTCCATTTCCCAGGTAGTTAAACACTTGATCTCTTTGTGAGTCATAAACTTATCTATCTAGTAGAAGTGGAGATATTAATAGTATGTGCATTACTTGGGACCTGAGAGGAGTTGATTTGGAATATTTAAAATCTAGACATAGAAGAAAATAGGAAGATAGTTCTGACAAGAACATTACATTACATTAGTCATTTATACCCCTATCTATAGAGTTAGATGTCTGTGCATGCATTCATTCCATTCCATGTATATATTCCTGGCTAAGACAGTCTGCTCAACTTACAATTCATACTGCAGGCAAAATATACATTCTACCAATATCAGCAAGAGAAAAGGAAAGTGAGGAGTGGCATTTTTGAATGCCATATAATAATATATGATATGAGACCAGAGGTGGGCGCTGGATCTCCTGCAGCTGGAGTTACGGGCAGTTGTGAGCCACTTGACATGGGTACGTGGAAGAGAACCCAGGTCCTTAGGAAGAACAGCAATTGTTCTTAACCACTGAACTCTCCAGTCCCTGTGGTTTTAAATCTCGAGAATGAAGTTATAGATAAGGATATAAGTATACGATGAGCTTTCCCAATGTACTAAAATGTTGTATCAATCGTATTTACGTTGTGTCTATAAAGCATATGAGAAAAAATTTCACAGTTAGTCTCAAATCCTATCTTTAGTGTACTTCACTACATATATGCAAATATTGTGTCTTAGTGTTTTTATTGCTATGAAGAGACACTGTGACCAAGGCAACTTTTATAAGGGCAAACATTTAACTAGGGCTGGCTTACAGTTTCAGAGGTTTAGTCCATTATCATCATAGCAGGAAACATGGCAGCCTGCATACAGACATGGTGCTGGAGAAGGAGCTGAGAGTTCTGTGTTCTGATTTGAAGGAACAAGCGGAGACTAGAATCCTCAGGCAGCTAGAAGGAAGCTCTCTTCTGCAAAGGATTGAGCCTGAGCACAGGAGGAGACCTCCAAAGCCCTCTCCCACAGTGACATACTTCCTCCAACAAGGCCACACTTCTTAACAGTAGTACTATTTCCTATGGGCCAAGCATATTCAAACCACCACACACTCCAAATCCAGAAAACTTTTGGTACCAAATCATCTTGAATAAGAGATACTCAATTTGTACCATACTATGTTCAGCCATTGAGAAGAGATCTCATGGAATAGCTCAGATTTGAATTTAAGATTCAGCTCAGTTAATAGCTGGCTAAGTCACTTCCCTTCTTGAGGGCTGGGCTTTCAGGTATAAGTCTTATGTGTCCCATAAGACTTCTGAGGCTGGAGAGACATCTCAGTGGTTAAGAGCACTGACTGCTCTTTCAGGGGTCCTGAGTTCAATTCCCAGCACCCACATGGTGGCTCACAATCATCTGTAACAGGATCTAATGCCTTCTAGTGTGTCTGAAGACAGCTACAGTGTACTCATATACATAAAGTAAATAAATTAATTAAAAAAACGACTCCTGAGAAAAGTAGTTTAGTACAAGGATGAGAGACTAGCATGCTAAGGATGGAAAGAGGAAGGCTATAACACATGGCCCTGAGGGCATCATGGCTTATCACTCCAGTTAACTACTTCCATAAAGCGAGTGCAATAAGGTCTTGTTTGGTTTGCATGTGACTCATTCCTAAGTAACAGAGGATGTTGATAGTTGGTTCCACATAGGATCTACCCCCTTTTATTCTAGCAATACTACCCAAATTTCCTTTATAAGACCTATCCCTTTCCTTCAATGGAGTTTTCAAGAAGGAATGGCAAAAGGAAGGCCAAGCCCTAAGCCTGCCGAAGGTACCATATGAAATAATTTCCTGAAATTTCTGCTATGGAGCCCAAGTTTCTGCTCTTTCACAATGAAAGTATTTGTTCTTCACTTCCATTGTATAAGTCACCCCACATCTTTCCAATAAATTTCTTTGTTGTCAGAAGTTAGGTTAAAACTCATTTCAGTTGCCCATAGCCAAAGAACCTGTTGGGCATTGATTAGTCTACATAGAAACAATGGCACTGCTTAGTTTCTACCTTCCAGTAAATGTGCTCAATTCTTCCCATGCATTATTCAGTGTCATTCTTGCAAAGATCCTGTAGTAAGGACTACTGATCTCAGTTTAAAATCAAGGAAACTGAGGTAAGGGGTGAAGCAATCTCCCCAGTGTTGTGCAGCTAGTAGCTACTTAGTCATTTCCCAAGCTTCCTTATATTTAGGTAGGGCTTGTGACCAATAAAGAAATGGATACAGAAAATGTGGTACATTTACACAATGGAGTACTACTCAGCTATTAAAATGAATGAATTTATGAAATTCCTAGGCAAATGGATGGACCTGGAGGGCATCATCCTGAGTGAGGTAACCCAATCACAAAGGAACTCACACACTATGTACTCACTGATAAGTGAATATTAGCCCAGAAACTTAGGATACCCAAGATATAAGATACAATTTGCTAAACACATGAAACTCAAGAAGAACGAAGACCAAAGTGTGGACACTTTGCCCCTTCTTAGAAATGGGAACAAAACACCCATGGAAGGAGTTACAGAGACAAAATTTGGAGCTGTGACTAATGGATGGACCATTTAGTGATTGCTATATCTGGGGATTCATCCCATAATCAGCTTCCAAACGTTGGCACCATTGCATACACTAGCAAGATTTTGCTGAAAGGACCCAGATATAGCTGTCTCTTGTGAGACTATGCCGGGGCCTAGCAAACACAGAAGTGGATGCTCACAGTCAACTATTGGATGGATCACGGGGCCCCCAATGGAGGAGCTAGAGAAAGTACCCAAGGAGCTAAAGGGATCTGCAACCCTATAGGTGGAACAACATTATGAACTAACCAGTATCCTGGAGCTCTTGACTCTAGCTGCATATGTATCAAAAGATGGCCTAGTTGGCCATCTCTGGAAAGAGAGGCCCATTGGACTTGCAAACTTTCTATGCCCCAGTACAGGGGAACGCCAGGGCCAAAAAGTGGGAGTGGGTGGGTAGGGGAGTGGGGGGGGGAGGGTATGCAGGACTTTTGGGATAGCATTGGAAATGTAAATGAGGAAAATACCTAATAAAAATATTTAAAAAAAAAAAAAAAGAAATGAGTGGCCCACATTTGACGTTTGAGAGGTTAAATGAGCCAAACAATGCTGTATTTCCTTCCTCTCTTACACTCTGCCTTGGAGACCTTGGGTATAGGTTAGATCATGGCCTCCCAGTCCACACTGCACACAGGGAGAAGTAAGCTATTATCCTGGAATTTGGAATTTGTCTGCTATACACTTTGAGTCAATGACACTGGCAAATGCATTAGCCAAATCAGAATCTGCAATTATTTCTAGTTCATCCTATTGTGAGTTTTAGCTTTTTACACACAAAAGAAGTCACAGCAACCAAGAAATGTTCTTTTTTCAGTTTTGTACTCCTAGATTGACTGTCTCTAGGCTTTTCCTGCCTGTTGACATACTGTGGGCACTACAGAGATCTTTCTATTGCCATAATGAAATCCTCACACAAGGTAATGAGCAGTAGTCTGAGACGACCATCTCTGTGTCTTAGTGAGTGGCTTCTTGCCTATAACCATTGAACTTGCAAGTGGAAGAACATGGTCTCAAATGCTTAGACTGCACATAGGCTTCCATGCTTCTTTGTGAGGATACTTGTCTGCTTCCAAACAGGATCAGCTGACACTGTTGATGGCTTTGTTCCCCCCTTCCTCTCTCACAGAGAGACCTTAGGGTCTCTTTTGAGCAGCACCTACTCTGATCTCAGCAGGAAAGCCATAGGCATCTGAAAGGCATGGAGTCTGGAAGCAGAGAAAGCCCCTGGTTACATCACAGCTCCCAGCATGAAGACATTCTCATTATTTTAATGATTTTGCTAATCTTACTGAATTCATCCCCATCATTCAGCTGAGGTTAGGGACTCACATTGGGGCTCCATTCACTGCTTATTCTTCCCTTATTCTGCTCGGTCAGTTCTCTTACCATTATAACAAATCCAGCCTCTTGCCAGGCCTCAGGACCTCTAAGTTACAACTGTAATCTTTAGGGTTGTTTTAATTTCTGGGTTTTTGCTTTTGTTTTTGTTTTCTTCTAAACATATTGCATGTAATTTTAAAGAACACCCTTCTGCCTTCACAGGAGCTCTGTTGGTGCTCCCGGCTTCGCTCCAAGATCAGCTGCCCCAGTCTTAGCTCCACCAATGGCCAATTTTTTCCTCTGAACTATGATTGATCCCCATCCCTCATGGCTAGCTTCACCAAACCACCAACCTTTCCTGAGAATTCTGGGAGCTGCTGTTCACACTCCACTGGCTAACTGCCCTGGCTGTCCACTCTCTCCTTCTGCCCACTCTAGTGCCTCAGATGGAAAACACTAGTTAACTCAAGGGCTGGGTGAAGAATTTCCTGCCCTAATTTAATTAACTAGCTCCCTCCATCTTCCTTGGCCCCTGCTCTTGGCAGAGGCTACAAATTCTAGGGGCCTCAAGACCTACATGTCTGCAGCTTCCTCCTTGCTCTAAAACCTGATCCAAAAACTTTTTTCTCCTGCATCCCTGTTCTTCCTCCTGGAAACCAGAAGTCCCAACTTTTTCTTTTTACCTAGCAATTGGCTTCTGCCTCATTCATTGATACAATGAATATTGACATATCACACTACATTGCAACAAAGTTGATTTCAATTCAGTTCAATATGATCATCCTCCTCCTGTATAGAGGCACATAATAACAAAGCATTTATAGATTGTAAATGCTTCTAATAGGTTCATCTTAGTACACTGTGAGCACTGGCCATTTCTTTTTGAGATCATAGCTCAGCTAATTGGAGGCTGTGGCTTGCTTGTGAGCTCAGCATCACAAAAGGGTCTAGTACCAATAGTCTTTGGTCTTGAAAAAGATGTGAACTTATGTACAGTTTCTACTGAAGATATTTCTTTTCTACACTACTCTAACATGATTATAACATCATAAGATATGGTAGCCCATTACAAGCTGCATTATTAAGTATTCTGCATACTAAATACTAACTAAATACTTGCCATGTGCAAAGTGCTGTTCAAGGCTCTGAAGAATAGTGGTGGACCTACCTGATAACATGCTCACTTCAGAGTGCTTGTGAACTCCTGGGGTTTAGACAGAAGTAGGTAACTGGGATGCAATGTGGTAAAGACTTTGGTAGGGGGGAAGTTAAAGTGCTCTGAGGCCTGGGAGAGGCACCCCAGCCCATACTATCAGAAGGTGTCTTTTCACAGCAATGTGAGAAGTTCTTTATGAGCTGAGAAGATGGCTCAGTGAATTAAAAACTTTAGCTTCCATACCCAATGATCTTATTTTGATTCCTGAAACCCATATAGTAGGAACAGAGAAATCACTTCTGAAAAGTGTCCTCTGATTTCTGCATATGCAGCATGGAGCACACATATGTATATGGACAGGTACATATGTATGTATGTACATATACATACACACACATATACAACATACAAATATACATATGCATAGATATATGTATATATACATATACAAACATATACCATAGGTATACATATATATACACACATATACATATGCACACATATACATGTATACACATATACATATAGACACATGTATGCATATATATATGTGTATGTATATATGTACATATATGTACACATATGTATTTGCATGTATGAATGTATATATGGTGGGTTGACCAACTCTTCATTTGACCAAGAATTTAAATATTGGGAAAGATACATCAGACATTGAGTGACTCCTTTTAGTTTTAATGTTTGTGCTATATAGTCTCTAGCAGATATGAACCAAACTGGAGAAGCAGGAGTTCAGAAATTTGCAGGAAGAAAGGAAGCAACAGTGTCAGAGACAGCTGAGAAGACAGCAGACGCCCAGAGCCACTCACCTGATATTGTTTCAGAGCAACCATGAGCATTTCAATGTTTAAAAGACTGATGTGGATTTAACTGACTTGGAGTCACTTCTAGGTTTTCTTTTGTTTATAAAATAGTTACATGATTGGATTCTCTTCCCTGTAATTAGCAAAGACATCCGACATCAGCGAAAGGACTTGGGAAAAAAAATATCAAGTGCAGACTAGAGAGCCGTGTCTGCTTCCATCGAAGGTCTCAGTTGAGTGACAGGGACACTGATGGCTGTGGTGGATCCAAGAAACAGAATAACTGTCCAGAAGTAAAAATGTGAAATTTCTTCAACCACAGAGTGTTTCAGTGACCTAGACTAAGTCCACTTCCCATTGCACTTTAGCTCTTAAATCTGGAAATCAGGGGCTGGCTATATTAAAATCCAGCCTCTCTGCACAGTGTAGAAGGTCCTGCATGATTTGGCATCTGCTTATTTCTTGCCTGGTCCTCTTCACTCCCTGACGGGTTTCTCCTGCATGTTCTCTTTCTGACCGTGACAAGCTTGTCTCAAGGCATTTGTGTTTGCTTTGATCACTGTCTGAAGCATTTTCTCCATCCTCTTCCCTTCTCGGAAAGACAGGCAGAGAAAGGCTTTCTCTGACTCCTAAGCCAGTCTCCCCATATCCTACTCTCTATATATCTCATTTTATTCATGGGAGTCGTCACCACTTACTGAGACCTCCTTTATTTGAATATGTGTTTTTAACACTCTCCAGTAGAAAGAAATTTCACGAGAGCTAGGCCTCATTCAATTTTGTTTGGTGTTCTAGCCTCAATAATGAGAAAGAATGAAGTCAGACCTGGGTATATGATGCATAAGGAGGTGAAAGAACAACTTCTGAAGGTATTAACACTCTTTCAAATAGTCCAGTGAATTTAGTATTGTCCAGGCTTTTGCTGTCCTGTAAGTTTAGCAAAAGTTATTATATTTTGTGTACATGCAGAGTTATTATATTTTGTGTACATGCAGATGACCCCATGCGGCTTCAATGGACAGTCATATTCCAAGAGCCACATCAATGACTCTGGTTAGCACATTACGAATCTCAGAGGCATGAATCTTGGAAAGTGACTGCTAGTGATGAATGGTCTTGATAAGTGTGAAAAGGGGGAACAGAGAGGGTCTGAGGGAGACATTGATACAAATACATTTTGTAATTCTGTCTAATTGCCAAGTAGTAAAACTGATCTATAAAAAAAAACAAACAAAATAATTATTGTACTTTCAATATTTCAACTCTAAGATGGGGTTTAAAACAGTAACATGATGATAAAATGCAATGCTTTGTGGGAGTGTAGAAGGGTAAATGGAATGTTCCTGAGTTGGATGGATGGCTTTGTATGGCATCTAGACAAGAAATATCAAGGGTAAAAACAGGGGAGCAGGCTTGAGAGATGACTCAGTGGTTAAGAGCACTGATTGCTCTTCCAAAGAACCTGAGTTTGATTCCCAGCACCCACACGGTGGCTCACAGCCATCTGTATTGGGATCCAATGCCCTATTCTAGTGTGTCTGAAGTCAGGGACAGTGTACTCACATACATAAAATAAATAAATCAATATTTTTAAAATCTGGGGGAGCTTGACATAGTATTAAGAAGGTTCATTGATATTTATTTTTAAAATGAGTAAAGTTTTTGTCAGAAAGTTGTAGAGGCTGGCTTAGAAACACCTGTCTATCTTTTATTGCCCAGGATCACCCATGGCTAGCACAATATATGACCGATGTTTTTATAGCTCACAGGATAGAGAAAATGTAACTTAAATCCGATTCCTCAGCTACTTCTAGAATTCCTTAAATGCTGCATCCATCTCACATACTCCAATTTTAAGACAATGGGTGAGAATCTAAAAAGAGGAAGCAGGAGCTTCAATGGCACTAGGAAGGTTTAGTGTGAGAAAAGCATGGGCTAAGAGCAATCATGAATGACAGAACTCCCTTACTCATTAAGCATGGAGCTGGGCAGAAGGAGGAGGTGGCCTGGGCACCTTGCAAGGTTAGTTCTAATCACAGGGCTTGACTTTGAATAGTTAGAGGAATGAACATGATCAGGCACATTGGAACATGACTGAAGGCCTGTATGAATCTCCTGTACTGATAGCCTATGAAGTTAGCTAAACAAGTAAATATTGCAAAGCAGACCATGAGAATTTACCTCCTTTCATGGCACTTGAAAGAAAGAGTTCCTCTTTGGTAGGTCCAAGAGGAGAGCTCATCTGGGGATTATTTTCTTAGAGGTGACAACTGCATCTAAGAATCATCTGACCCAGCCTTGATTCTTTAGGCACAGAAGTGTGACTGTCTTATGAGTCAACTGTGATCAGCTTGTAAAACAAATGATCTTATAGCCCAGTGTCTGTGAAGTGCTGCATGTGAAAACATGTTGGTGAACATCATGGTTATTGATCTATGCTAGTTGAAAAATATTTAAATCAACACCGTGTGATGAGTAAAAAACAGCAGAAGATGGCTATTACCAATAAGCATGCAGTCTAGTAGGGAAATCACTTATGTGTGCTTGTATGTTTGTATGCACATCAGTTTTGAAGGTGACTGTGAGAGGAGTGGCTAGAAACAGAGATAGGTAGACAGAGCCTGCGCACTGGCCTTTCAACTGAACGCCCAGGTAGATCTCGATAAAGACGAGAGGGCAAAGCTAAAAGTAACAAGAATAAGACATCCAGCTGAATAGGGGATGCTGTGGGGGTGGAAACAATGATTTGTAGATGTTAAGATTCAGGAATGACATTAAATCATTCTGCTTTTCCTATTGTTTGAGACCCTGAAGACTCTAGAGTGGGATGTTTTGGGCCTACATTTCACAGCCCAGGGCATGTTCCTGTTCCATGTGTAGCCTTAAAGAATGAGAATAATATAATTTGGGTATGTTCTCCTACATTTGGCAGACATTGAGAATTAAATGGACAATAATTCTGGAAAAAGAGAATGACTGTTGATGCCATTATCCCAATAAGATATGATCACTCTAATTCAATTACAAGGTAGCATCATGATGCTCCAGCTACGCTAGGAATAGTGACAACATCTGTAACCTGACTAAAGTGTTTAACTGTGTTTAAGGTAACGAGAAAGCTTTTCATAGGTGTCCAGGTTGCCAAAGAGGTAAGATATCTCTTCCCTGCTTTTCTATAGAATTATTACAGTCATGAAAATTTGGAGGTCCAAACCCAAGCTTGGGCCTCAGTAACTTGTAATGGCAACCTTTAACCAGATTGTAAACCAGACTCTAAAATCAGGGGGACTGGTAACTCCTTGCTTCACTCGTAGACATTAAGATTTGATGGAGAAAATGGGAGGTTAGAAGGTAGAAATTCTATTTGGCTTCTGTTAGCTCTTCCCCTCCCCCAGAATTTTGTCAGACCATGGAGTTAGATTGGCTCTAGAGGCCTTAGCCTAAAACCATCAGCTTCAGAGAAAATGAAGGACTCTGGTGCCAGTGTTTGCTACTGTTTGCTTTCCCATGCTGGCCTCTCAGAGCTCATTAGCCCAGTGTCCCCATTATCTCCTTCATCTCTGTCTACTTGGCTCAAATCTCCCATCTGAATTTGGTTGTGCAGCTCACGTATTTTATTGTTCTCTCACTGAAAGCTCCTAAGAGGAGAGTACTCATAATAAGCCCGAGGAAATTCAAGGAACCATAATATTCTGTTTCCTTTATATGCCCATATTGCTCTCATACCTTTTATGAGGTTGGAGGCCTTGCACATACAGTATCGAGTAACTCAGGGCAAGCCGTATTACCAGGCCACCAGGTAATGTAAATGGAATTATTTATTTGCCATGGAAACATCTAGTCCTATTGCTCAGAAAATTGCAATTCCTGAAACTAGATCCCTTCGGAAGATGCTTAAATAAATGTGTACCTTGCTTGAAACATTTGCAAATGATTCAAGAGAAATATTGGGTTCTTTTAACATTAAAATAGATTGGCTCTGCTCTATGTATCATAAAATTTAATGAGCAACCATTTATCAGAACTTGTTAATTGCCAGATTGTTCACTGTTTGACAGGTTAGGTTGTATCAGTAAAATGGTTTTCCAGAAGATAAATGAGGAAAGAGATGTCTAGCCTGATTTAAGTATCACACAATGTATGCATGTTCTTAAATGTTACATGGTGCATTGAGACACATAACTTCATTAATTATCTAAGTATATTAAAATATTTTTTTTCTTTTTTTGGGATTTGAGGTTTCTTTTTTTTTTAAATTAGGTATTTTCCTCGTTTACATTTTCAATGCTATCCCAAAGGTCCCCCATACCCACCCCCCCAGCCCCCTGCCCACCCACTCCCCCCTTTTGGCCCTGGTGTTCCCCTGTACTGGGGCATATAAAGTTTGCAAGTCCAATGGGCCTCTCTTTCCAGTGATGGCCGACTAGGCCATCTTTTGATACATATGCAGCTAGAGTCAAAAGCTCCGGGTACTGGTTAGTTCATATTGTTGTTACACCTATAGGGTTGCAGATCTCTTTAGCTCCTTGCATACTTTCTCTAGCTCCTCCATTGGGGGCCAATAGCTGACTGTGAGCATCCACTTCTGTGTATGCTAGGCCCCGGCCTAGTCTCACAAGAGACAGCTATATCAGGGTCCTTTCAGCAAATGCTTGCTAGTGTATGCAATGGTGTCATCATTTGGAGGCTAATTATGGGATGGATCCCTGGATATGGCAGTCTCTAGATGGTCCATCCTTTTGTCTCAGCTCCAAACTTTATCTCTGTAACTCCTTCCATGGGTGTTTTGTTCCCAATTCTAAGAAGGGGCAAAGTGTCCTAAAAAATGTAAATTATTTTCCCTTCAATATACATGTATACTGATATACACATTTATGCACATACATGCCAATAGCTTTGAAGCTATGCCTGCATAAGCAAATACGTATCAAATTTCGAAGTCATCAAATGGGTTATAAAACAGCACTACTGTGTTTAATGCACATTATGAACTCAGGTGTGGTGGCATCTGTGTGTAATGCCAGCACTCAGGAGGCTGAGGCAGAAGGGTCATGAGGTTAGCCTGGTCTATACAGCAAGGCCTTGCATTAAAAAAAAAGCGTTGGGGAAGATGGCTCAGTGGGAAAGTGCTTGCTGAGCATGCATGAGGCCCCATGTTTGTAGCCCTAGCACCCGATACTAGCCAAGCATGTTGACATGCCCTATAACCCTAGCCCTGGGAGACAAAGGACAGGTGGATCCCTGGAACTGGTTGTTTAGTAAGTCTAGCTGAAACATAATCTCTTAGGGGGACACTGTGTCTCAGAAAAATAATAGTGGAGAAGCAATTTAGGAAGATATCTGGATGCCAAGATCTGGCCTCCACAGGCCCATTTTCAGGCAAGTGCACTCACATATACATGTGCATACTCATTTATAAAATGCACATGGGCACACAAACACACACTTACAAAGACGTAGGCAGAGAGACAGAGGGATTATAAATCCTACTGGCAGTTGTACACTTGTAAAAATGCACCAATTTGATAAAAGGGTTTAAGCGGCTAGGATCATATGCCTGTATAAATCCTGCACTATTTAGGGAAAGAGCTTGCCAATACCAGATTAAGGTAGACGATGATGATGATGGTGATGGTGGTGATGGTGATGGTGATGACGATGATGGTGATTTGCAGTTTTAACAAAAGGCCAACAAGTTTGATGGTGCTTCCTTTTAAGAAACCCTGAGGAAAATTCCATTCCAGCTTTATATCTAAAGCCACTGTGTGCTCAAATAAGACTTGTCACAGGTGTTTCACAAAGCCTAGAGGATAGTTTAGTTGGAGACATGCTCAAATAGCACTTAGGGACCAATTTAAGCACCTCCGGTAGGTTCTGGATAGGCAGTGCTGCTTGCTGTATTTGAGCAAGTCTGCTGATCTCAGAGTCAAGTCCTGGATCACCACAACAGCCTCATGCAAATCCTGTCAGATGACATTTTAAAAGTTCAAACAATGACATGAGACAGCATTGACAATGGGGAGGAAAGATAGACCATGGCAGGTGCTATAGGGGAGCCCTCTTCTTTGATATTTAGGCAAGGAGACATCACAGAAATAATCAAACATATTTCTCTCAACATTTTGGCCCACAGCCATTCACCAAACACACTCACCTAACTTCTGGGATGAAAGTGAATTTTGGAGGTAAGCTTTAGCATTCTTAGACTTCAGTATGTCTTCTATCACTGAGAAATACAGGGTCAACTTATAGTTGTTCACCTTCTCTGTGTTGACACAGAGTCTTTGGTAATGGTCTAGCCTCTCAGGAACTACTGAAATACATTTTCTACTTCACAGAGATGGACATTGACATTCAGAAAATTTCCCAGCTGTTACACTCAGTCCACAGAGGGGAAAGAGTGGGAGTGACTGTACACGACCCTCTCATTAAGCCTGAAGACAGCATCAGCCTGGGAAGTGGGAAAGTAGGGAACTAGCCTTTGTATTTATTGCATTCTTTTGAATGGGGTTCCCTTTCTTGTTTAGAGCCTCGATTTCCCACTGAGGACATGGGGCCACATGTTCCTTATTGAATACAATAGATGTTCTGACACACAGTTACTTAGGAAGCAAGACCAGGGCTTTAATAGGCTTATGGAGGAATCTCTAGTCCCCCAGAGATTAGAAGTACTGACTTACTGATAGACAATAAAATCATAACTGCCCATACTCATGAATGCTTATTATATGCTTCATTGTTTTAAGGACACTATATATTTACTTCTATAATTACAATGTATCTGTGAGATAAGTATGCAGAAGGAAGTTAAACATTTCAATACTCAGAAATGTGATAGTAAAAGCCAAATTTAAAGCCAGACAATATAGCCACATGGCTCCATGTTTCTTTCCAATAGATGGTCAGAAGTTGTTCATCCTGTATCGTAGCTGAAGACTCAAGGAGCTGGTTGAGTTCAGAGGTCATCTGGTTCAATGACTTCTGAACACTTCCATATTCCACTCTATTTTCTTATCACCTACAGGGCCATGTGCTCCTTAGAGAGGGATGATACATGCAAGAGATAAAATAAGAGAGAACAGGGCTGCTTGTGTTTTGCTTAGTGTGTGTGTGTGTGTGTGTGTGTGTGTGTGTGTGTGTGTGTGTGTGTGCAGGAATTGAAGAAATGTAAGAATCAGCATGTGAAGTGAATGTCTCAGAATTTGACCTTTTATTTACCACAGTGATTCAAAACCACCTCTTCTAGATATTACAGCTGCAAGGAAAATGATGTGAAAACAACTCATTTATTATTGTCCATTTATCTTGCAGGAGGAAGATGAGGCATAGTTAACAGGTGGCAAGATATGAGTGTATCAGAGGCCCTGCTAGCCGTGGTGTTGAGGCTCCTTGGGTACTTTGATGCTAATATGTCTCTTCTCACTGTAACAGGCCATACACTACCTCCATCTTGAGAGGAGATCTGTTCTGATATCCACACCCCTGTAGCCTTTCTCCTGGCAGCATTAAAATTAAATCCTTGTAACCACAATCTGATTGGGGACAGTCCCCAGCAGGCATTCTAGGGTGGGGCAAATTCCACAAAAAGTTTAGGAGTATTTGCCAACCAGAAACATCAATGTTCTGCCAAAGTCAAAATGGAAACATGGTTAACTACAAGAAATAGAATGGGGCTTGAGAGTGAGTAGGTAGATCATTTTGAACATTTCAACCATCACAGGAAGTCACACCACCTCTCTGTTTTGGACAGAAGAAGATGGCACCTCTTAGTACAATGTTCTCTAGAAACTGCTGAGGTTTGATCTGGGTGACTGGTCATGTCTGGGCATTTCAGAGCTTCATCTAAGTCATGACTCTGGCTTTTCTGACACTTGCTTTCCCTCCGAGTTTGCTGTGATATCTTCTGTTTCCTTGTCAGCCGGTCATGGAGGAGAGCTCCCAGGAGCATGCTCCCAGGAGATGTGACCTAATTTAAGCAGGGAGAGGCCCTGTGTGAGGCAGAGTGGGAGCAGGAGCCACAGGCTTCCTGGCAGGCCCTGGCAACATGATGGGACACAGCATAGTTTCTATGTACTGCCTCTGCAGTTACACCTTCCCAGGATCTCAGTGACTAAGGAGGTTGGGCCTCCTCACTCTGCCTACTCCTTTCACATGTACAAGGCCTCAAGGATGCTGCAGATGCCCAGTAGTGATTCCAATGAGCTGTTTTTGCAGATTCCTGGCACCATTTTTATGACCTCAGTGGGGGGTTAAGGGAATTTTCCTGTATAAGGGGGAAACAGATTTAAATCAAGTGAGCATAGGAGCTATCATTGGAAACATGGGTAATCTTCATAAAAGAATCATGGGTGCTAGGCAAAACATCAACAGGGTATAGGATTAAGTCTAAGCAGTAGGGCAAGGGATATATGCATGACTAGTAGTCTAAGTGATGGAAAGCCTGAGGGTGTTAGATGACTAGGAGTAGTAGAGGGAGGAATATATGAAATGTGCTCAAATCACATCAAAGAAACACTATATGAAATATCGATAGGGCATCCACATACACACAAATCCTATTTATACATCACATCTCCAATCACATGTTACCATTCCTCATTTCTGTTTCCTCAAGGTGCTAGGGAGGTATGCATAGATATGATACAGAGGTGGGTGCAATGAGAAATTAGACTGGGAACAGAGGTATAAGTGGGAATCATGAATGCTTATAAATTATTCTAGAATGGCAGCTTAGAGATGGCTATTGGCTGAGAATAAGCTTCCTCAAGAGGCAAGTAGAAGTCGGGGAGAAGATTTCAAAGGTTAGCACTGGGAAACACCTTGCTACCTAGACAGACAATAACAGTCTTTCCACTTCAGTAGGAAGCCCAAAGCTAAGCACTGAGTATAAAGTAGGCAGGGAACCCTTGTATGATGTCCTTGACCATGTTTGTTCTCTCCATGAATACATGTTGAACATCTGTCCTAGACACATGATATTGCACCAGATGAAGCTTAGTCCCTGACCTTGGAACAAGCACTCACATAAAGCAAGTTCTTCAAGAACACAACAGACAAGTGGGAGCTGGAAAAAATGATTCAGAGTAGCAGTGGGATGCTAGACTTTACAAAGCCTATCAAGATAGTTATCCTTTGTTTTCAGTGTTGATATTCTCTGACAGTTTTCAAAGCAGTGTAATGCTGTGACAGTCATAATCAGAGATCAAAGCAGGTCCAACTTTCCATTTTGAACTGCTCTGGCTACGATAGAGGGAAACTAGGCTTGATTTAGGCACCTGTCCTTTCCTGCCTTCAACCTGTCACCAGAGGAAAGGATCAAGGGAACCCTCTGGGTGGCATCATCTACCTGGGGAAAAGTCCCATGTGTCCCATCAGCGATCCCTACACTTGCAGCCAGCTCAGGTTCCCAGCAGTGATGCCTTCTAGACAGCCTCTGAGGCTAATCACAACATCCTCACAACAATTATATTAATGCCAAAGCTGGGAGTGAGTTGATGGAAAGCCGTTCATCCATGTAATGAGGTCTCAGTTATATTTTAGAAATATGGTGGATCATTTGGTAAGAAATAGGAGAGTTTTTTTTTCTTTCTTCTGTCTGTCAACATATGGAGGAGGCAGAATGCAAGTCCCTTGGCTTCAAATGCAATGTGAGAAATGTCATCTGGCTATAAAATGTTCAAGACCCAATGAATCAGCACGAAGAGACAGTGTCAGTTGAGGACAGAGAGTGGGAAGATGAGGAGGTACAAACATAATTATCACCTATGTTTGATCAACCCCAGGAGAGCAGGCAGCATCTCTTATCTTTATCTGGCTTGCATGTGGTAGCCCTACAGGCTAGGGAGGAAGTCTATTTGGCAATGACTCAGAGAAGCTTTCAAATCTACGTCTTTCTGAGTTTTAGGTCTTTTGTAACTATCACCCTGACTTTATGCTTTGTTGATGATAAAGAGACTTTAATGTTTCGGCAAGAGATGATAAATTCTGTTTTAATATTTTTGTTCTTACTGTTGTTCATCTAGTGCCAACTGTTGAATACCGGGGCTGTTACACACTAGGCAATCACTCTGCCAAAAGCCCCTTCCCAATCCAGTTCCAGTGTAGCTAAGGAGAAAATTATGTTCAAAGCTAATACATGTGGGCTTCTTCTCTGCCAACGCCAGGAAGGTCCACCAGTGCATGTTCCTGTGTGACAGTCACAAGACCTAATATAGCATTTTAGTCAGTGCTCTTAAGAATGGGGCCTCACACTGAATAAAATGGAATCACACAGACACAGAATTGGTCCTACTTTAATTTGCTTCAGTATTTCCCTTTTACATTATCAGCTGCCTGTGAAATCATCTGGGGAGTCTTAAACAACCAGGCTCACACAGTACCCCAGAGGTGCTGATTTAAGTATCTGCCTCCTTCCCATGCTCAGGCCGTAATGTTCATACACAGAATTTAGGGACAAAAGCAGATTCTGGTGGTAGGGTGCCGGGGTGCTGGTGGTCTGTAACAACACCATGCCATCCCCGTGTTTCTGGTTAGTAACTTTTCTTTGAACAGCTGGTCCAGGCTGGTCAGGCACAGTGAAAACCACTGCTTCAAGAAGTCTCAATTTTATGCAAATATTTTTGAAGGGATAAAATCCTGTGAATTAAATGGTCATCCATGAGCAGTTATTCCAACTGCCAGACCTCTTTCCCTTAACAGACTCAAATTCTTCCAGTGGGGACCTTGCCTATAAAACAGTAGAAATGTGCATGTCTGTATGAACATTCAGATGAACAGATGATAACATTCAGTTTAGTTGTGTGTTTCCTCCACTTGCCACTACATCTTGAAGACTGCCTCCTAACTACACCTAAAGAGCTGTCTTTGTAAAATATACCATTCCAACCTTTTCTGAGTGAATAGTTGAGTATTTCAGTAAGCATATTCACACTGCTGTGCTAGCATTCATCTCCAGGCCTGGTCCATCCTGTCCTGTGTCTGCTGTTGCCAGTCTGTACTCACTCTTAATGAGAATTAGAACTCATCTTAGATTCACAGCATGCAGGAGGCAGAGCCTAGCTGGAGTTTATTTACAGTGCTCTGAGTTTATTGTATTTATTTCTACATTTATTCTATTTGTGATAAGGAACTCTCACTCATTTTTCACTTACAAAACCTTTCTTTTTAAACACACCCAAGTTCCACGAAGACAACTATGTTTGGTCTTAGTGAAGCCTGCATTTGTCTATGCGATATTGTATGAATGTTGCAGTGGAAACCTGAAACCAAGAATGGCTCCTCATCTTTTCATTATGCACTTGATCTAAACATCCGCAGTCTGAACGGCACAAGGGTTTTTCCTTCTTGAACCTGATAAATTATAATTCTTAAGGAACCTTCTTTACAGTTTAGAGAAGACAAAACACCTAGCCCGAGACATAGTATAGCAGGCTATCACCAATCTAGATATGACAATTCAAGTGGGCATCCAATTTGAAACAAGCCAGAGAAATGCTAGCTTGTATCTGACATGGAATGCTTCATGTCAGACCTGGGCAAAAGCAAGAGGTGGGTTCATTGTGTACCTCAGGGGTAGGATATTGATATTGGAGCTTTTTTCCACTGAGGTCGGGATTTACCACCCACCAGCTATGTGTCCAGTGGAGAGCCACTCAGCTCTTCTCACCTGAAAGATGCTGAGCTGAGAATTAAATCAGATCTATAGACGGCATGGGAATTTGCTATTGTGTTATGATATTGTTGCTGTTCAAGAAATGGAAATCTAACAGTTCTGGGCTTTTCACATTCTGCTGCAAAGAAGTAGGGCAATGTAGGTGAGAAGAGTGTTCCTGGGATGCTCAAATGGTCACTGTACAGTCTGCTCTCCACCAATGGCTACCCTGACCGATTAGGTATGAAAACCCCTCACTAGAGGATTATTAGAAGAAAGTATGTCCCTACATGAACAGTAGTGTCTTAGGTTATGGTTTTCTCATAAGTCAAGTCAACAAATCTGAAAAATAACCCTGTAGCTAAGATGACAGAACAATTTAGGAAAGATATTTGAGCATGGTGTGACCAGAATGGCTATGAATGCCAAGAGCACAGTGACAGATGTGACAGAGTAGATCTTTGCAGTCATAGGCTTATCTCCCAATAATGTTAGCTCAAGCTCTGACTCTGCGGCCCATTTCACTTGTCCTTGCAAATTCCCTTCAAAACTTTGAGTGTACTAGAAATACCAAAGGGAAGGGAATATTGCCATACAGAAGGACAGAAAAAAGCCATCCTCCATCTTTCCCTTGGAGCCAAGCACGAGCATTTATTCGGAAGATCTTTCAATTATTGGTAAGAAACAAGACTTACAGTTACTGACGTTTTTATCTTTCAGGTGACAGGGGAGCTGAGTGAACAAAAGGGGTAAGAAGTCATGGCTAGGGTGTAGGATGGGGCTGCTCCATCATTAATTGGAAGGCTGGCAAATGAGGAGCAGGCTGGTCAGATAGGTCGGTGGAAAATGACCTCTGAGTGAGCTTCTAAAAGCACATGAGGTTGATTTGTACATAGCCTTGAAGTAGAGAAGGAATAATTGAACATCAAATTGATATCATGATCACTATATTGGTCCCTGAGAATGGATGTTGACACTGAAAGGACTAGGTTCAAATCCAACCTTACCATCTAACCAAACTAGCCTAATGTATCTTGCCTGTGCAGGATGACTGGGGTATTTACTTTGTTAGATTGGAGTGAAAATGAATGAAATAGAGTTTATACAGAGATTAGAAAATACTATAGAATACTATACCATATGCACACAGAAAACAAAGAGGGTGGTGGCTACACTTTAATTATCTGCCTCCCTCTAAATACTTTATGGTAGCAACCCAATTGCATAAATATCACTTATGAAAGGAATGGTTCTAATATGCAATCATACTTTTAAAAATGATGGTACTTGCAGACTAGGCTTCAAACTAAGATGCCTATTATTTTAACTATTTCAGTACAGTAAAAATATGCTGTATGCTCTACCATGAAATCCAGCTTCCCACTAAGCCATGCTGAAAAAAAGACCAAGGATGAAAACAATAAAAAAATGAAAGCAAACAAACAAAAAACCCAAGACTCTACCCTCATATTTCACATCTTATTGCATGCTAGTGAGTAAAGAGTTGGATGAAAGTTAGGCAGAATAGTTGAGGCGCTCAACCATGACCAGAGAAGGAGGCAAAGGGAAATAAACAGACTCACCAGGAAGGGCAAAGCCAGAAGGACTAGGGGAAACAGGTAAGACAGGTTTGTGTACAGCCTGCCCCTTGAGGCAGCCAGCGGGACCAGTTTTTCCAAGGCTAATCTGTAATGTGTTATCAAACCATCTCTGGAGGGTGATTCAGGCTACAGCAATCTGCTATGGCAGCTGAGCCCAGAGGTGAATCACATATACTGGGTCACAGGCCACACAGGCTTACAAGGTTTATACCCTGTGTGGCCAATCTCAGTCTGTTGACCTTGGCCGAGTTTGTGTGCTCCCTGGACTTCAGATTCCCTTAAAGTATGGAGGGTCAGATGATGAGAACCTTCTCTAGAGTGTGGCTGAGTTAAGAATTATCAGAGGGTACTGCATGCTCTGTGTAGACTATAGAACAATAAGCTGCTACTCCTGGCTATAGAGCCCTGGGAGAAGCAAGTATGGGGGACTGGCTTAGGAAAACAGCCCCAGTTTTAAGTGGCTTATAGATCACATAGACGAATAATCATCTTTAACTAGACCCGGGAAGACCTAAAGGCAGTTTCTTTCAATACCAGTACTGGGGTGAGTGACAGCTCCAGGGATTTGATGTTAACTGACTTGAGCCATGTGGGACAATGCTATCATAGAGATAGAAGAAAGCTACTTTGAAAACCATGCCAATCATATCCTGTACTTGATTCTGGCAGCAGGAGCAACTTTGATTGTTTATAGTGGGCAAACTTTCACCCCCAAAGTGAGGATCATTGTTGTCTGGCCCTGGGAAGAGTTCTAAACAGAAAAGAAAGTTCTGAAGCCTTTGGCGAAATTCTAGATCCACAACTTATTTTCAATCAGTTGCTTCACTCACTGCCTCTTGATAATGCAAGGCCAGCAAGGTCTGCCAATATGGAGGGAAGGTAGTCAGGTTTTAGACTGTACATTTTCTTAAACTAGATTCTCAAAGGAATTTATCTTCTTGGGACCTTAACTGAAATAAGAGGGCAGGTCCTGGATCAAGACCATCAGAGAAGTTGGAAGTCATCTGTTTTTGTTTTCATTTGACCTAACTATTCATCAGTTTTCAACCCTAGAAATCCTGATAGGTCCTGTCTCGTGGATTATTAGTGAAAAAGCAACAGAAAAAGATATCTGAGAGCTCAATGCACAGGGCATTGCACATGTGTGTGCATGTGGACTCACGCATATGCATAACACATACGTATTTAGTCACTTATGTATCCTCATATATTGTTTATATGCATGAGTTCATGCAACTGTATAACATCCCTAGGAAACAGGTTCATTATCTGTACTGAAGACACTGAGTGGTTGAGAAATTGATCCACTATCGCACAGCTAAGAACCAACAAAGCCAGGCACTGAAAACTGTGAACCTGTAGTCTTTAGCCACTATGATAAATTGTCTTAGCACGTGAGATAATGTGGGACAAGTCCCTCCATCAGTGCTGTGTATGAAGCAGCAATCAATACATGATTAGCATTATTCTTGTAGGATAAAGTGTCTTAAAAATTCTTCTAAAGATTTAGAAATGTAAAAATCGTTCAGTTTCCCACTGTACAGACTGCATATTCTACAACTGGGCCAATTTTCATGTTTCCCCTTGAAAGATGCACTGTCTATATTTATGAAAGCATTTGTCAAGTTATTAGAGGTTACAAAGACATGCCCAGAGAAAAGGGGTCAAATTCTAACACATTTTCAAACCTTAGTAAGAAAGATGAGTGTGGGGTGTGCTAATAATTTCCAATGATCGTCTTTGGCATCATCTCATTGACTGACACCCTGAATCAAGATGAGTTCTAGGTGGCCTTACTGTCAACTGCTGTATGCCTTCCTGGATGTGTAGGAACACAGCCTCTTGTAGTAACCCTTGCATGTTCAACTCTGGAATCTCTCATTTGCTATGCCATGGTATTCCACCCTCCAAATCAAACAGTCACTTTATCCCAAAAGTGAAGCAAGAGGAATGGAAACTAAATAAGGTCATTGATAGAAAGCCCTTAGAATCTAGAAATGTCTCAACAAGGCATCACTGCCACTTGTGCCCTTACTGTCACCAAGGCACCATTGAGAAAGGATCACTTAGACGCTGACTGTGACTCTCTCCTCACGTACAACACTGCTTTTTGGCTCCCTGCTTCTCCAGAAAGCAGCAGGACTCAGGCTTGGATCCTAATTCAAACATTTATTTTCTTGATTAAAAAGTACTTTTTTTTCTAAAATTCTACAAATCAAGAATTATACAAAAGGTCAGAGTGGAACAACATGCACAATATCTTAGAAACAATCACAGAGCCCACTGGGAAATCAGTTGTCTCTTAAATCAAACAGGCCAGGGCCAGGACTGACGCTGGCAAAGCTTAACATCCATTACAGTGGAGAACATGGAAGGGCACACAGGGACCCATAAAACCCAGCAGTCTGTGAAATGGTGCCAGCCACAGATTTCTGCATGCCAGAAACAGAACTAACTGCAGGATTGTCTTGTGCTTTTCCGAAATGTAAGTGTACTAGGCGCTAATTAAGATATGTGATTTGATTTTTGAGGTACCTGTCTGGGAAAAGGAATCTTGCAAGGATATCTCTCTGTCAGACCCCGTTTTGCAATTGTAGCCTTTCTGCAGGCAAAATCTTCCCAAATCAACACACTTCCCTGGGTATATTCTGCTCCCCATCTCTTGCTGGGCTGGGAGCTTGAGGGCAAGAAAGAGACTGTGATGCTCCCTGTATCACCAGCTCAATATTTGGGAGAGCGCTTTCACCACTTGAATTTACCCGCTTTACTCGCTACTAGAAATATGGGTTTCACTCCACTTGTAGATGGCAGAAGTAAGGGGAAATGGAGAGACCAGTTTCAGAAATCAGTAGAGCCCACAGAAAGCCCTTTCATCCTCTGGTCTCAAATATGATCCTCTAGTCATCCTAAAAATTAATGACACACCCAAAGCATCTGATATATGAAGGAGTCTGATATGAATTTCAGAGGTGTCTTGGAAAGGCAGGGGTATAAGTGGTCCATGCTCTCTGATATATCAGCATGACAAGTACCCAGGCAATGCGAGATCCATTCCACCTCTCCTGTCTAGAAGAGCAAACTACAGTGAGTCATAGGCTGTGCAGCTTATCACTCTGGCCCGTGCAGCTAGTCTTTCTGTTCCTGATTGTTTTTCATGGAGCAAAGTCTAGCAGGTGCCCTTTTACCACTTTTCTTGTGTTGCCCGAGAATGGAGCCAGCTGTTTCTTCAGGTGTTGAAACACCTTCAGGTTTTAGAGGCACATAGTTGTCTCTTTTTGGGTGGGGGAGCTGAATGGGAGGTAGGCAAACTAGTAACCTATGTATCTCCTTATGCTTTCTATTATCCACTCACTCACTGAATATTAATTGCACAACTTGCTTAGCCCCAAGAATGTGGAAATGCCCAGTAGGTAAAATGAGGCAAACTTCTGTCCTCCTGAAACTCTTGTACCACTAGGGCAGTGGTTCTTAACCTTACAAATGCTGTGTGTGGTCATTTAATACAGTTCCTCATGTTGTGGTGACCTCAAGCCATAAACAATTATTTCATTGCTACTTTATAACTGTAATTTTGCTATTGTCATGCATCATAATATAAATATCTGATATGCAGAATATCTGATACATCCTGTGGGGGTCATGATCCACAGGTAAAGAACCACTGCATTAGGGCAAGAATTTAATAAAAGAAGTCTCTAAGAGTGATAAGCATTATAAAAACAATGGACAGACAAGGGGACCATATTTTAGATGCCATGATCTGAGAATAGTTCGCTGAATAAATACCATCTAAACTGAAACCTGGTGGAACAAGAGGATTCAGTTACAGAAAAGCCTGGGGAAAAGTGTTCTAGGCAGAGGGATAATCATAGGTCCGGTGAAGGGATAGGCCAGCCATCCTAACTGATTTACCATGAGCAGAGACTAGATAGTAGGTCTATGCCAGAGGAGTCTCTTAAGTGTGCTTTGGTGATGACATTTAATTCTAGGTGCCCCAGGATGCCAGTGCAGTCTCCAGCTCATCCTTTCTCAAATGCATCTTCTTTCTCTTTCTCTTTCCAGTTCTACAGTTTCCAGATTAGTTCCCTACCCCAGCTGCACAGCCTCAGAGTTCTTAATGCCACAGATCACATGGACTGCATAATTTTGCCCATAGGCTGCCATTGGTCTCCACATCTATATGAAAGGGTTACAAAAGTCTGAGTCCTGAGTTAGTGGTTGTGAACGGAAACAGGGGATGATGCTATAATTTTGGTTCTGCCAGGGAAGGGGCTCTTCACAAACCCAAGTTGCTCGGTACCAGCTCTGTGCGCTCTGAACCTGGAAGGCCACTGGTTAAAGACAGCCCCATCCATGCAAATGCAGAGAGTATGGGCTCTGTAATGAATGAAAGCTGGCTTTGGTTAGCATCCTTGAGTTTTGCCTTCATTGCCCATAACAACAGGCATAACTACTTATCCCATAGGCTTGCAATAATATATAATGTATTTCATGGTCATGCTTTGCATATAAGATTTCAATCAGCCTTTACTATTACAAATTTTATTATACACCATCTTATAACACAGTATTTTATTTATAAACATTCTTTCTTTTTTTTTAATCCTACAGTAAGTATTTGTAAAGAGATCTGAAAGAGTATGAGCTAGTATTTTAAGTGTTATAGGCTCTTAATACAGGTAATTTATTTATGTGCAATGGGTTTATTCACAAATAACCAAAGCAAAGGCTTTAGACCATTTAGTTTGACCACGAGCAACTACGTGAATTATGGAGGTTTGCCTACTCACCAATGTGAAGGAATTCTATTCACAGCATCACCATCTGCAATAGCTCTCCTATATTAAGTGTCTATATGCCACGGGCCTGCTATCTTGGGCCAAGAACTTCTGAGACAGACAGAAGAATAAAGGTTCCTGGAACTACTGATGGACACAACTCTGGTCCCTAGACCCAGGACTTTTAGGTTCGTTTCAGCTTGCAACTCGAGACCAGCAAAAAATGGGATAGTTGAAGAGAAAAGAGCATTCCCTTCTGCCCCATTGTCTTACCTCTTCTCTCCTGGGTGCAGCAAGATCTCACACTATGGTAGATGTCAGCACTCTTTGTCATTCTTTATTCTGCTAGGACATCAGGAAGTAAGACCTGGTATCACTCCCAGGTATGCCATCAAATAGGAATGCCAGGGAGAACTTCCTTTTGAAGTCTCTCGTTTGGGCAGAGCAGCCTAAGTCACTTCTACAAGTTCGGCCTTGAATTTTGTACACCTGAGCACGATTCCTCCTTCGTGATATCCTCTGCTCTCTGGTTGCCTGCTGCAGAAACCTGCTAAGTCCCTCCCTTCCTCATCCATTCCTGGCTCCCTTCCAATCCCAGCACCTCCTCCCTTCTTGGCTCCTGGCAGGACTGGCCTAACCAGTTCAGTGCCTCAGAGAGACTGCTTAAGTAAGGCTGTTAGGTGATACATGGTTGGCCTTGGTCCCTGCCAGACTGCATAGACTTCTACAACTTTCTTGAAACTTTGGCCAGATCATGAGAAAGTAAAGACTTTCCAATTTCTGGGGCTTGCTTATGCTAAATATCAGGATTTGGGGGTTTTAATCCAGCAGCTATTAAAGGTGGGCTTCATCCCAGACAAAGGAGACTCCACCTGTAGTGTCTAGCTGAGCCATATTTGCACCCTTAGTTTCAGATTATTCTCAGCAGAGACCATGAGCAACAAATCTGCCCACCCAGCCTACATGGGTCTACACGTGGCCTCCTGACAATGATGAAGTCAGGAGAAAGGAGCAGCTTGCTAAAGAAGGTCCTGTCTGAAATTACATTGCAGTTAGACGCCCAAGCTAATGGCTGGTCCATGGAATCCATGGGTGGTTTTACAGATAAAGATGTAAATTACTCTTAAAAAGTAGTATTTATCATTCGATTTCCACTATGAGATTTTATTTTCCCTCTCTGGAAATAAAAATTAGTGTTATCTCTTTCTTGATCAGGGATTGCCAGACTTTATGATTCCTGAGCATTATCTGGGGCATTTAAAATATGGGTTTCTTCAGGCTTCGGGACTATGAATTTAAAAAATTTCCCTCACTGATTCCCACCGTGGTCTTGCTGCTAGGCATTTCTTGGTTCTTAAGACAAAGATAGGCGTCACGGTCACAACATGCTCCCCATTGTTACCATCTTACAGGAATTTTCCAGTTGATTCTAGTACATGACTTTTTCTTTCAGCTCACAAGTGAGCTTGGGCAGAGCAGCCTAAGTCACTTCTACAAGTTCGGCCTTGAATTTTGTACACCTGAGCACGATTCCTCCTTCGTGATATCCTCTGCTCTCTGGTTGCCTGCTGCAGAAACCTGCTAAGTCCCTCCCTTGGGCACTCCTACTCCCAGACATGCGAAAGCTATAGATGGCCTTAGAAATGATGTCCTCAACAACTACTGCACCAGCGCAGAGGTCACCTTGGCTCCACCCAAGGCTCAGGCCTCTAACTACTGCCACCTCCACGTGTCGTATGTGTTTCTCAGGGTGATCTGTATGAAAGCTTTGCTTTACCAGTTCATAGCTGAATGGTTTTAAAAGTACCAAATCTGTGGAACAATGACAATACACTTATTATAATGCTATTAATTATAAAGCTACTTTTAATAATAAAGGTATTTTATCATTATTATTCTTATTGTTTATTTAAGACATTCCAGATTAGTGTCTAATATGATTATAAAAAACTTCTGGTATTTTTCTGACTTGTAATACACTAGGTTCCAGAATATTTGTTTTGTTTCACAACTCTAGCCCTCTCTTTCCTTTACATTTCCAGGTACCTATCTTGGATCAAAAATCAATGACTGCTGAGAACTCTGGTAGCTGTGGGGAAACAATGGTGAATAAATAAAGTTATATCCCCCTGTTCTCAGGGAATATACAGTATGGGAGATAGTGCTCTGACAATCACGAAATCGTTATGATACTGCGGTTGTAGCAAATGTTAAGAAAGAGAGGATCCTGGTACTGTGAAATCATATTTATAAGAATTTGACCTGGTCACAGGTTGAGATTGGAACTGGAATTGAGTTCACCTTGTATGGCAGTCCTATTGAGTCAACCATTCCAGAATAAGACTGTGTACTATGTGTACTGGTCAGTTTTGCTGCAGTAACAAATATTCTTTAAATCTACATGAGCTCTGGCACAAAGGTTTACCATAAAGATGCTGTGAGTTGATTGTAACGCTTACATTCTCCTCAGCTCTGCTGACGAGACAGCTCTGTATTGGACATGGTGGTGTCATGAAGTGGGAAAAAAGGGCCTGTGAAAACTTGCCTTGCTTCTGAAGATCTGTTTAGATGTAGACTTCTGCTGTGCCTGCCTTTATTCCTTGGATTAAAATAAAAAAGAAATGGGTCAGAGATGCATGGTCCATCCTTCAGGGCAAGCCTCATGGTAGTGGAAAGAAGTAAATAATTGCTAAAAGAATACAATTTCCTAGAGGGGAAAGCTATTGCAACATACTTGGAGACTTGCAGTGCAGAGTTGAAAGAGCTGAGAGTGAGGCTGCGGTGGAAACCATAATTCTACTGTGAGCTATGGGAAAACCATCTTCATCCATATAACATCTTTCTTTTGTTTGTTTGTTTTTTGAGACAGAGTTTCTCTGTATAGCCCTGGCTGTCCTGGAACTCACTTTGTAGACCAGGCTGGCCTCGAACTCAGAAATCAGACTGCCTCTGCCTTCCGAGTGCTGGGATTAAAGGCGTGCGCCACGCCCGGCTTTAACTTTTTTTTTTTTTTTTTTCTATGTAACAGGTTTTACTCTGGTTTTAAAGTTAGTGACAAACAGGTTTGATGTCAGGGAGTTTTTTTTTTTTAAAGAAGTAAACATATTTATTTTTCAGCAAATACTTACTAAAACGATATACAATGTCTTTAACTTATTTTTATTGAATATTTTCTTTATTTACATTTCAAATGTTATCCCCTGCTTTCCCTTTTCCTGGAAACCCCATATCCCATCCTCCCTCCCCCTGCTTCTATGAGGGTGTTCCTTCACTCACCCACTCACTCCCACCTCCCTGCCCTCGGTTCCCCTACACTGGGGCATCTATCGAGTCTTCATAGGACCAAGGACCTTTCCTCCACTGATGCCTGACAAGGCTATCATCTGCTACATGTGCAACTGGAGCCATGTGTACAACATCTTTTTTTTTTTAATGGCTAAATGAATGCTTCACAAGTTTAGGATATGTTCTTTTGCTCATTATAGGAAATTTAGGAGTGATTGCTAACAAAAAGGAAAAATGTGAACTGTTAACTGTACAATGCAGAGTGACTTTGGAGACTATATAGTTAGATTTATAGGTAAGTTTTAATCAAATTTATTTTAATATATTTTTAAAATTATTTTTTTAGAGAATTTCATATGATGTATCTTGATTACATTATCCCCTCCCCTTATCTCCCTTCAGTGTATCTTTTTTTAAAGACTATCTCACAGCAGCTGTCTGGACTCTCTGGCTCTTACCAATCTTCTGTTATGTTTCCTGAACCCTAAATGTAAGGGGTGTGTTGCAAATGTATTAGTTGCAGGCAGGCACCCCATAGTCAATCTCTGCATTTTGACAAGTTTCTGGTTTTCTGTCTTTGTCTTGTTGTAAGGAGATATTTCTTTGATCAGGGGTGTGCACTACACTTCCCTGTGGGTATCAGGGTAGGTATTCAGAATGCAGTGAGAGGTTATGTTGTTTTAGGAAACTGGTCGTTGTTCTTATCTAGGTTCCTTGGTCTCAGCAGCCATAGGTAGTTGGCTAAATTACAGCATTAGTCATGTTCCCTTGGTTTAAGAGGTCGTTAAGTCCAATCAGGTAACTGTTGGTTACTCTGAGGATTTAAGTGCCACTGCTTCTCCCTTTAGAATATCTTTTCATGCTGGTCCTTGCTGTGGTTCATTAGCATTATGGCTGGAGAGGACTTTGATTACATTTTTTTCTGTTGGTAACTTGAATAGCTTCTTCTAAAACTATGATAGCTATTTCTCAATAAGTAGGCTACCAGGTCAGATCCAGATTCATTTCTTTAAATCCTGTGCCCAAAGTATGCGGTGTCTTCAGCAACAGGGTCTTACGTTCTTTATATAAAGGCACCAAGTGCAATGGCCATAGCCTATATTGTTTTGGGGGTCTCTTGGACTCTCCTGACGAACAACCCAAAGCTTTCACATGGGAAAGTCTACTTGAAGGGGGCATTGTCTCCCCAATTGGCATGACTTAAATGAAACTATATAAATGTGTGTCTATATACACATATAGTAATTTTAAGTAGATATGAAATATTATAGTACCCATGGTGTCTTCAAACATTCTATTATTATTATTTATTCATTCCCCTCCCCTATTCTTCTGATTTGTTCATTTTATTTTCCTAATTAGGTCTCCCCAATCTGTTTTTTTTCATCTTAAATGGATTATGTTTTAATTAATGTTTTATTCTCAAGCTTTTATTTTCCCAATTACAATGGAGTCATTTGGTTATAGCATAATTTTCTCAGTTCCAGGTTATTTCAATGTTTAGTTTTTAAATATTTTCAACTTTATAAAAGTTCTACAACAAGTCCTTTATATTTGGCAGCATTCACATAATTTATTAGATGGGTGTTTTTGTCTGAAAATATATGACAGATATTATTGCCATTGGCCCATGCTTATTCCATGTTTATTTTCTCTCAAGAAAAGCAGCTAACTATGCATGTCTCCAGTACATGGTTTGCCAGCCCTGATTTCACACACTTCATGTTGTCCATTTTATCATTTTATCAGGGGAAAATACTGTTTTTATTTTGCATTTGAAAACTAAAGCTATACTTCACTCCTCGTCAATATTTCTCTGTGCTTTGATCAGAGAAAGGATCACTTGATTCAAACCAATCTTTTGTAGCAGGTGCTTAGAATTCACTCTTGGCCTGACTGCTTTGTCAGAGTCAAGTCAACACAGCCCTTGCTTTCTGCAACAAGACAATAAGGATGTGGTCAGAGTGGTCCCCATATGTGGTGGATGACATTGTTCGCATCTCCTTGTGACCCTGTAAGGTGAGGATGTTCTCTTATGAACTTAGGAATTAGATGTCGATCACTAGTGAGCACTCACTCTGTGCTTGGTATGAGCTATAGTTCAAAAGATGCCAAATGATGAGGCACATGGCATGACAGATGTGGATATTTTGAGTTGATGGATGACTCAGTTGTACAGATTTGGTGTGTGGATATAGAAACTGGAGAATGGAGGCCAAGCATTACTCTAAATGCTTTTGGTGTCATGCTTTATGTTGACCATCTCAAACTAACTCTCACCTTCACCAGCAGAGATTATCAATGCAAAGTATTTGACAAAAGCCCAGATAGTTCACCTCTCTGTTTTTTTCCTACCAAACTATAGTCTAAAAACTTCTAACCATTATAAATGTGTAATGAGTCCAGTTAACTTTTCTTAAGAAACTAAGTTGTTTTCATTTAATGTCTCTCTTGTTGTAGGCTGTGCTACTGTATTTCTAAGCTACTCTGACAATGTACAGTGTGCCCACATTCCCCACTTCTCCTGTTGTAGGGGGAGGGCAAAAGCCTTAGAACACATAAAGACCATTAGCAGAACATTTGACTGTGCCAGTGGGGAATGCGGAGAGAAAGAGAGAGAGAAATAAAACCCCAGCCCTTGTAGATGTAGTCTAGCTTTCTGGGACAGTACAGTTAGTGTTGGAAAGTCTTTTACAGTCCTTGAAGGCCTCAGGTGGATTGGAGGCTGCTGATTTCTCTGTCTTGGAATTGTTCTCACTCTGGGTCCATATTACCTTTGGTTTGTCCTCACGTATCCTTGGTTAGAAGGAGCAGGGACTGCTTGGAATGCTAAATATTCATCCAATAGTGACACACTTTCTACACCAAAGAAGTATGATTTTAGGGTGGTATTAATCACAGTACTACACATAGCCATCATCAGTGGATGGAATAGTTCTATGAGATGATAGCTTGGCCCTCTCACTGTGGATTAGTGTTGTGTTTTTGATTTGCATGCAGTTGAACACACATACCCATGGTCCTCTCCTGCATTGCAAATATTATCTATACTTTCAAACAAACAAGATACTTATCTCCTCCAAGTAACAGTGGGACTTTGGTTTTTAATCATTGTTTTCCAAATAAATCCAAGGTGTACCTGAACAGGTGTTCTCGCTGCGAATTACTTAATTAAAACCACTCCCCACAGGCCTTTGAAATACCAGTGGAAACAAGTGAAGCACAGAGATTTAATTTTGACTCACTCCTTTATTAAAATGGAAGGGAATACAATCTGTCTTGCTTCCACTTAGGGGACTGCATGAGAAATCCATCTGCAAAGAATGAAGCCCTTTAACAGGGCAGTGTTTCCAGGCTGTGTCAGGTCTTCGAAAAGGTTGTAAAAAGTTAAGATTATGGCTTCACCCCTAACTTACTAAACTCTCTGGAGGAGAAGCCTGGGAGAAACATATTGACATTCGCCATAGAAAATTGGTATCCTCTGTACCAATATATATTGTCTTTTAAAAAGTCTGCGTCAGACAAGAACATCTCCACCATTAAAAGTGTTGTGCCTGAGAAGACAGAGACCAAGATCAAGTGGGCTGGCATCAGTGTCCCAGGAGATAGCACAACCCTTGTCAGTGAAAGGTTAAAAGAACTAGTGGATGGTTCAGATACCACAAACCCAACTCAGCTTTCAGTTCTGCAGGAGTCCTAAGAAATAAGCTATGGAAAAATGATTCCTAAGCAAAAGGCCATGAGCCTCCTTAGGTGAGGCCACGCTAGGATGTGTCGGTTCCTTTCTTATTACTAAGGTGGAATTATCCTAGTTATTCTCAGAAGTGTGTAAATGGTAACAGTGTCTAGAATTTCACTGGAACTTTAAAAAAAAAAAAGCGTCCTTGTACTTTTCCTGGTTAGACAGAGGAGGTGGAGACCTGTGGTTATCTGATGCTGATGTTAAGACCCTCTTGAGATGCAAGCTGACCCACTGACCCGATTCCTGAGCTCTCTTGCATGGTTGTTTTGATGCATACTCAACCCCACAATAAGGAATTTCTTTAAAAAAAAATTAGATCTTGAAGTCATTTTTTTCAGGTCTGTTTTAGCCCTTCTTTTCTTTGTGTCTTTGGTGAAAGCAGAGACAGGTGACTTACTTCTTGAGCAAAATCTTATTTGCCTGATAAAAGTCCATAGGCACTCTTCTGTATTTGCATTTCTAGTGGCACGCATTTAGAAAATCCAGAGTTACTCTTTAAACATATGGTATACTGGAACACCTTCAGAATGAAAGTTAAGCAGAAGAAAGCAAATTTGATTCCCATGAGAAGAGTGCACTTTTAGCAAGTAGTGAGTGAATGAGAAGTATTGAGTCTCTGAAGTGTTTATCAAGGAGCTACTATTACTGAATGCAATCTGGGGTTTGTTCTACAGAAACTTACATTTCCTCTCATTGCTTTATTTAGAGGACACTAATGTTAATGCACATTGAGCATTTGCTAAACGCCAAGGAATTATCTAGGTTCTGTGTGTTTGGTATATGTATATGTAATGATACTTTAATGATAATCTTTGCATTTGGGCTGAGGATAGAAATTATCTCTGCTATCCAGGGGCTTGTTAAGATTTACTTGGCAATCCTATCCTGTTCTTCATGGATCACAAAGCCTGAGAATTGGACTCACCAAATGCTTAACATAACAGGCCCTATAGATGGGACTGTTCTTTATGAAGAGTTGAGAGAAATTGATTCAAAATTCTTCTAACTCTTCTTCAAAAGGGATATTCTTAGTCATATATGTCCCCGTGTATGTTTTAGGACTTGGCAATATTAAATCCTAGACATGGATTCAGGGGAATCCAACAAGTGGAAGCTCAGTAAGTCTCTGTTATGCATGAGTTCACATAATACAACAAGCAGCAACAACACCTCACCATTTTACAGTAGAATAATGTGAGGCGCAGAGGCTCTAAGTGACTAAGGTAAGGTCACACAACCAGAAAGTCACAGTCATCATGAATACTCTCAGTTTTTCTTATTCTGCTGCTCACTCTATAGGTCCTCAGTCTGGTTTTACCTGGCTATGTGAGGACCTCTAAGCGAGTTTTAAGGGGAGAGAATAGTATGATCTTTTTCTTTCTTTAATAGAATCATGCTTAAGACCCATAGGACTTTGAACTTTGAGCAGCTTTCTGAAAAGCCATTTATAACTGGATCTGATGGTCTGGTCTTCCATCTTCTGTCAGCCAAATAGCCTTTGAATCATGTATCTTCATTTTTTCTTACCTCACAGCCAAAATATGCCATATTTCCTCAACAGAGGAAATCTATTTAAGCCTAGTATAAGAATATTCACTGAGAATATTCTCTATCTATCTATCTATCTATCTATCTATCTATCTATCTATCTGTCTACCTGTATGCAGATCTATGCTACCCTCTGCATTATAGTTGCAGTGAGAGCTATGCTTAGTTGGGCCCAAGCAACATAAGCACTAGTCTATCTCCCATCTCTTGGTTACATAGATTCGAGCAATCAATGGACAGGATGACAAGCAAAAGCAAAGTGTTGTAAAACTCATAATTTTTTAAAGCTTGGGAGCTTTGAGAAAGAGATGATGTCAGGGATAGTGCCTCCAGATTTTAAAGGCTCTACCAGCAGGAACTGGCAAAGAAAATCCTATAGAAAAGACAGAACCTTGGGGAGTCTGGTAAGGTCTAGTGTTCCTTCACTATGAGCAATCTACTTCATGTATGTATGTGTCAACATTACTGGGATTGATCCCAGGGCTTCGTACATGCTAAGCAAACACTTGGCCACTGAACTATTTCTTCCATATACTTTCCTTTCCATCCTCTAACCAACCATTTCCTCCTTCTCTCCCTTTTTTTCTTGACAGGGTCTCTGAACTTGAACTTACTTTGTGACCCAGTACACTGAAAGTCTGACTACTCCAGACTCTTGAGTAACAAGTACACACAGGAACACAGAGCCATATATGGCTTTAGCTATACTCTTAAAGGAAAAAAGGCAGAAAAAAATGGCAGAAATGGCTAATAGTTTACTCTAGGCCTTCAGAATTTTGGCATCCTCCTTACTTTTATTTATCACAATCATCATTATCATCTCTATTATTTTATTATTTATTATAATTGGTAATAATAGAACTTCAAGCAAAGTAAAGGAAATCACATTCACAGTAAAATGGGAGACAACTCTTTCTTTTTTCTTGGCTACATCTGGAACATCATTTTGATGAGACAGAACGGGCACCTTGATGATCTATATAGGATGACATGGTAAAAAAATCAAAAACATCCTAACTGAGTTTTTGAGCATCATTATAAAGGCAAGCTGTCTTAATACATAACTTGATTCTTATCACACAAAACATAAAGATTTACTCTAGGTAATGTATGGGTTGATTTTAGCTATACCTGAGTCATATTCCTCCTATTCCATAAGCTTCTATGGGGAAAAAGACCAATTTGTCTTATTTCTCATTTTAGTGCCGCAGACTGCACCTGGAACATAATAGGAATTCAGTGGGTATTTAATGACTAAGTAACAGAGACAGTGACTGAATTTTGTCAACATGTGTTTTTCCCCAAATTGTTGTAATATTACCTTCATTTTCAAAAGTAATACTCTTGGAACATTCTCCTGGCTAGAAATAGCCCTATTAGAATGACAAAAAGCCAACTATATCATTGTGGTTGGTTTTCAAGCCTAGCTATAGACACATTCTGTTAGAAAACTTATGTGTGGGTGAGCACAGAGTTTATGGTTCAGGGTGGAGAGTTTATTTTTCACAATCTGTGAAAGCAAAATATGTGGATTGACTCAATGATCAGAAGGTATCCCATTTATTTATTATTTATTTATCTATTTATTTTTATTTCTAAACCCCAAGAATGGAATCCTCTGTTCATCTCCTGAGCATCCTTGAGACCTCTACGGGGGGAGGGGGGTGAGTGGAGCTTTTAGTAGAACTGATGAGCTGAAAGCATCCCAAGTCATTTTCTGAACGTCTTGATTATGAACATCATCCAAAGAAACATTGGCCCGAAATGTTCATTTTCCACATGGGGCATCATGGAGCCCCACACCAATAAGTCTTTGGCCCGTTAAAATTTCTTATCAATGGAGACCCTGACTCAATCAACAAAGAGAAGCAACAACACAAAGACAAGTGAGGTGGCACACATTTTAATCTCAATAGGTTGAGCCAGGAGGCTGTGAGATCAAAGTCAGCTTCATCTATATAGAGAGTTCCAGGGCTACATAAGGAGATGAGACACTCCAAAACAAACAAGTATTCCAATACCTTGATACAATATAAAGATATTGTATGCTTAGACACTTTTCTGCTATTCTTGATTTCTGCATTCAGCTAATTATTTTCCCTATGAATGCCACAGATAATCTTAAAACATTAAGCTTTTTTGTTTTTTAGTCTCTCACCTACAAGCAGAAATATGTTCTCCATAGTGACCTCATTCTTTATCCTGTCTAGGGCAGATTTATGTCTCCCTCTAACTTCCCATTTGGATTTAGCTCCTTAGTCAAAATGGCCTATTTAAGTTGTAATGATCGTTCCCGTGTTGGAGTTCTGGCAACCTACTACAAAATGACAGATGCAGGAGAATCCAGTGGAGGAAGGCACCATGAAGATCCAGGCTTTCAACAGTAAACAAACATTCAGCTCCGTGGCTCTCTTGCTTGCATTTTCAAGATGAATGTATTTAAATACACAAGAGACAAGCTATTTTCAGACAGCTGCTCATCTATGAGGCTTTTGGCACCAGTCACCTAGGCTTGCCTTTTTTTTTTTTTAAAATCAGATGATTGATGCTTTCTTTAATCTTGAGTTGTTATATTCATGATAGAGATCCTTGTTTTTAACTAGAGCTCAAAAAAGGCTTTGGACTGAGAGATTTGGAGGACACTAAAAAGTTTCAACACTGGATTTTTCCTTTCATTTGTCAGTTAACAAGTCTAGAATTAGATATATAACTGCTTCACGAAGGAAATTTTCCACAAAAATCTTCTATATGATTGGAATCATATTACAACAACATTATCACAAGTCATCAATTACTGAACTATGAGTTCATTTGCCAGGAACATAGTTTTACCTTGAAAATCTGAAAATTTATAAATGACAAGACATGTATGTTTTGATAAGTGCAAGTTTGCAATATATTCTATGTATATGGGTAATAAGGTAGGCAATCTAAGACTCTTGTGGAAAAAATTGGTCATAACAGGGTATCTATAAGGAAACATAATTTTCTTATTTTGCAAAAAGATTCAACAAAGAAAAAGGCTATGACTAAAAAAAAAAAAAAAAAAACAACTTCATTCTTCTGTCCTCTGTTTTCCTCTATTAGTCCATGAGTTATTCATATGTACAAGCTCTTGTGGTTAAGGCAAGAGAAGAAGAAAGAGATATATGCTTGCTGATTGTAAGATATAAAAATGCACAAGGGGCAGGTGGTGGTTGTACACGCCTTTAATCCCAACACTTGGGAGGCAGAGGCAGAAAAAAAGAAAGAAAAGGAAAAAAGAAATGCATGAAACATGCAAGTAAACAGTTCCAGGTAGGATAGAGTGAAATATAGTCTATACTAAAGGAGCATGTTCCTAGGGAAGTGGGAGCAGGAAGGAGGAAGAAATGAAAGACTCAACTGAGAGGTGATTTGCCCTTAAACTAACATCCCTGGGGTTGAGCATAATCAGATACTTCTGTCTTGGTTGTAGAGCAGTGACCTCTAAAACGAGAAAGTATCTCAAGTCAGTTATTCTATGCTGTCTCCATTTAGCTAGGACTCTTGAAGAACTTGCTCTCTCTCTATTTTTCCTGTTTTCTCACATTTCAACCTATTTGTAGAAAAGGAAATTGGTAATTTTTTTCTGTATTAGTGACAGCTACAAACAGTACAACCATATCGAAAATAATTGGACTACTGTAGAATTCAGAGAATTGACTGATTCATTTCACTTTTATCTATCCCTCTCCCTAATACACACAAATTTTAGATGGAAACAGCTAATTGCCACTGTCTTTGACTAAATGATATTGAATGACACTATTTTTAAAACCCCACTACCATCTCCTGACTCAACCTGTTGCTTTATCTTTAGTAGTTTGAGAACTTTTTGAAATTGGGTGAGTCTGGAGGTAGTGTTGATTTAAGGGTAGTCTGCAGCTCAGCATGTGTCCTCTGCCAAGAGGATAATTAAAGCAACGGAGTTGCTCGTCTTAGATGGAAAGAGAACAAACATTAAGTGAAGATAAACAATGAGGAGTCCATTAAAATACAGAACCTAAGTGTATCAAACTTGGAAATGGGACCGACAGACTCAGTCTGTTTTGGAAACTGGTGAATTGTACCCACTTCTGTTAAAAGTCTGCTGTAGCCAGCACAGCAAGCGCTGGCTTGACTCCCAGACACAATGTAGAATCCATCTGTTCGGTCACTGAGCCTCATAGGTACTTGGAGGAAAGACTGTGTGCATGGGACAGGCTCCAATAAGGAGTGGGATTTCTCAAGATATTAAAAATGTGTTTTGCCAGTCCTGGGTTTAACAAGTGAGTCAAGGACTCTACTGTCCTTATGTCTTTACTCCATACACATCGGTGGTTTAAAGTCCCCGATGCAAGGCCGAGTAACATAGTTTAGCACAGTGCGTAGCTTTGAGTGGACTTTAAATTAGTATTTACCTGATGATAGCACTACTGCTTTAAAAAATATATATACCTCAATATGTTCAGTGGCATGCCAAGAGCTTTCTGATTTCTTTCCTTTCTTCTACTTTTCTTTTTTTCTTTAAACAAATGTCTACTGAGGTCTACCTAGCTTTCTCTGTAGGCCCAGTATTGCTCTAAGAGTTCAAGCTTAAATGGTGAGCGAGGGACATCACGTACCATCAATTCTAGTTAAGGCTATAATAATGATATATAAATTAACAATGCATATTCATATGATTGTAGATATTATGAAAAGACAAGTAAAATACAGCAATGTGATAGTGATGGGGAAGGGAGAGTTATATTTCACTGGAAATTTTTGCAATGGGGCAGATGCTTAAAATTAGACCTCACTGGATAAGAACAATATTTGCATATCATAGATATGTGTGGGAAGAATTTCTCTGGAAGATAAGCATTTTAAAATATATTCCAGAGCAGCCAGATTTGTATAAAAGGGACAGTAACTGTGAGCAAATCCAGAATGGAAGAGCGTAGCACACCTAGGAGCCTGAGGGGATCCAGGGTTACAGACTGGATGGGTCCACAAAGACAAATAGTAACCAGCTTTTCATGCATTATTTTCAACCAGTACAGTGACCTATAGTTTAGATACTGTCTGTTTCTCTATGGAGATAGACTATTATACTCAGGTTAAATATCATGGCAAAATCACATTGCTGACATGTTCAGTGTCCAGATTTGGAGCAGCCTGGTCCCAGAGCTTATCCTAATAAGCTAAATCTCAAGAAAAGTCTAGACATTACCAGCAACACTTTGAAAATATCACCTTTGATGTCTCCAACCATTCATCATTCCATGTGATTTGCCTCAACAAAGAACAATAGATACCAGCATGAATCCGAAGTGAAGAGTTAAAAAGAATGGTTATAAAATCAGGAAGACCAGTAGACTCAACTAACCTAGACCCCTAGGAGCACCCAGACACTGAGCCACTAACCAGGGAGTGTACACAAGCTGCTCTGAGGCCCCTGACACACACACACACACACACACACACACACACACACACACACACACACAGAGAGAGAGAGAGAGAGAGAGAGAGAGAGAGAGAGAGAGAGAGAGAGAGAGCACAAGAGCAGAGCAGAGAACTGCCTGGTTTGGCCTCAGTGGAAGAAGATGCACCTAATCTTCAAGAGATTTGAAGCCCCAGGGAGGGAGGGTCTGGGGATGGAGAAACATCCTCTTAGAGACTGGGGAGGAGGAATGGGATGAAGAACTATGGGAACTATGGAAGGTTGGGTAATGGATGGATTATAAATAAAGGAAATAATTAAAAACAATTAATAAATCAGGAAAAATCTTTGGTTTCTCCTGGCTCCAGTTTTCTTTTTCTTTTCTTTTTTATTAGGTATTTTCTTATTTTACATTTCAAATGCTATCCCCAAAGTCCCCCATACCCTCCCCCCTCCCCTCCCCACCCACTCCCACTTCTTGGCCCAGGTGTTTCCCTGTACTGAGGCATATAAAGTTTGCAAGACCAAGGGGCCTCTCTTCCCAGTGATGGCAGACTAGGCCATCTTCTACTACATATGCAGCTAGAGACACAAGCTCTGGGGATACTGGTTAATTCATATTGTTGTTCCACCAATAGGGTTGCAGAACCCTTTAGCTCCTTGGGTACTTTCTCTAGCTGCTCCAATGGGGGCCTTGCATTCCATCCACTTCTGTGTTTGCCAGGCACCAGCATAGTCTCACAAGAGACAGCTATATCAGGGTCCTTTCAGCAAAATCTTGCTGGCATATGCAATGGTGTCTGCGTTTGGAGGCTGATTATGGGATGGATCCCTGGGTGCGGCAGTCTCTAGATGGTCCATCCTTTCATCTCAGCTCCAAACTTTGTCTTTGTAACTCCTTCCATGGGTGTTTTGTTCCCAATTCTAAGAAGGGGCAAAGTGTCCACACTTTGGTCTTCGTTCTTCTTCAGTTTCATGTGTTTTGCAAATTGTATCTTATATCATGGGTATTCTAAGTTTCTGGGCTAATATCCACTTATCAGTGAGTACATATCATTTGAGTTCTTTTGTGATTGGGCTACCTCACTCAGTATGATACCCTTCAGGTTCATCCATTTGCCTAGGAATTTCATAAATTCATTCTTTTTAATAGCTGAGTAGTACTCCATTGTGTAAATGCACCACAATTTCTGTATCCATTCCTCTGTTTAGGGGCATCTGGGTTCTTTCCAGCTTCTGGCTATTATAAATAAGGCTGCTATGAATATAGTGGAGCATGTGTCCTTCTTACCAGTTGGAACATCTTCTGGATATATGCCCAGGAGAGGTATTGCAAGATCCTCCAGTAGTACTATGTCCAATTTTCTGAGGAACTTCCAGACTGATTTCCAGAGTGGTTGTACAAGCTTGCAATCCCACCAACAATGGAGGAGTGTTCCTCTTTCTCTACATACTCACCAGCAATTGCTGTCACCTGAATTTTTGATCTTAGCCATTCTGACTGGTGTGAGGTGGAATCTCAGGGTTGTTTTGATTTGCATTTCCCTGATGATTAAGGATGTTGAACATTTTTTAGGTGCTTCTCAGCCATTCATTATTCCTCAGGTCAGAATTTTTTGTTTAGCTCTGAGCCCCATTTTTTAATAAGGTTTTTTGATTTTCTGAGTTCTTTATATATATTGGATATTAGTTCCCTATCTTATTTAGGATTGGTAAAGATCCTTTCCCAATCTGTTGGTGGCCTTTTTGTCTTATTGACAGTGTCTTTTGCCTTACAGAAGCTTTGCAATATTATAAGGTCCCATTTGTCGATTCTCGATCTTACAAGCACAAGCCATTGCTGTTCTATTCAGGAATTTCCCCCTGTGCCCATATCTTTGAGGCTTTTCCCCATTTTCTCCTCTATAAGTTTCATTGTCTCTGGTTTTATATGGAGTTCCTTGATCCACTTAGATTTGACCTTAGTACAAGGAGATAAGAATGGATCAATTCACATTCTTCTACATGATAACTGCCAGTTGTGCCAGCACCATTTGTTGAAAATGCTGTCTTTTTTCCACTGGATGGTTTTAGCTCCCTTGTCAAAGATCAAGTGACCATAGGTGTGTGGGATCATTTCTGGGTCTTCAATTCTATTCCATTGGTCTACTTGTCTGTCGCTATACCAGTACCTTGCACTTTTTATTACTATTGCTCTGTAGTACAGCGTTAGATCAGGCCTGGTGATTCCACCAGAGGTTCTTTTATCATTGAGAAGGGTTTTTGCTATCCTAGGTTTTTTGTTAGATGAATTTGCTAATTACCCTTTCTAATTCGTTGAAAAATTGAGTTGGAATTTTGATGGGGATTGTGTTGAGTCTGTAGATTGTTTTTGGAAAGATAGCCATTTTTAGTATATTCATCCTGCTGATCCATGAGAATGGGAGAACTTTCAATCTTCTGAGATCTTCTTTGATTTCTTTCTTCTGAGACTTGAAGTTCTTATCATACAGATCTTTCACTTCCTTAGTTAGAGTCACACCAAGGTATTTTATATTATTTGTGACTATTGTGAAGGGTGTTGTTTCCCTAATTTCTTTCTCACCCTGTTTATCCTTTGTGTAGAGAAAGGCCATTGACTTGTTGAGTTAATTTTATATCCAGCTACTTCACTGAAGCTGTTTATCAGGTTTAGGAGTTCTCTGGTGGAATTTTTAGGGTCACTTATATATACTATCATATCATCTCCAAATAGTGATATTTTGACTTCTTCCTTTCCAATTTGTATCCCCTTGATCTCCTTTTGTTGTCGAATTGCTCTGGATAGGACTTCAAGTACTATGTTGAATAGGTAGGGAGGACGTGGGCAGCCTTATCTAGACCCTGATTTTAGTGCAATTGCTTCCAGCTTCTCACCATTTACTTTGATGTTGGCTACTGGTTTGCTGTAGATTGCTTTTATTATGTTTAGGTATGGGCCTTGAATTCCTGACCTTTCCAAGACTTTTATCATGAATGGGTGTTGGATTTTGTCAAATGGTTTTTCTGCGTCTAAGGAGATGATCATGTGGTTTTTGTCTTTGAGTTTGTTTATATAGTGGATTATGTTGATGGATTTCTGTATATTAAACCATCCCTGCATCCCTGGAATGAAACCTTCTTGGTCAGCACTGATGACTGTTTTGATGTGTTCTTGGATTCGGTTAGCAAGAATTTTATTGAGTATTTTTGCATTGATATTCACTAGGGAAATTGGTCTGAAGTTCTCTATCTTTGTTGGGTCTTTCTATGGTTTAGGTATCAGAGTAATTTTGGCTTCATAGAATGAGTTGGGTAGCGTACCTTCGGTTTCTATTTTGTGGAATAGTTTGAGAAGAACTGGAATTAGATCTTCTTTGAAGGTTTGATAGAACTCTGCACTAAACTCATCTGGTCCTGGTTTTTTTTTTTTTTTTTTTGGGATATTATTAATGACTGCTTCTATTTCTTTAGGGGGATATAGGAATGTTTAGGTCATTAATCTGATCCTGATTTAACTTTGGTACCTGGTATCTGTCTAGAAATTTGCCCATTTCATCCAGGTTTTCCAGTTTTGTTGAGTATAGCCTTTTGTAGAAGGATCTTATGATGTTTTGGATTTCTTCAGGATCTGTTGTTATGTCTCCCTTTTCGTTTCTGATTTTGTTAGTTAGGATGCTGGTCCTATGCCCTCTAGTGAGTCTGGCTAAGGGTTTGTCTATCTTGTTGATTTTCTCAAAGAACCAGCTTCTGGTTTGTTTGATCTTTGAATAGTTCTTCTTGTTTCCACTTGGTTGATTTTGCCCCTGAGTTTGATTATTTCCTGCCTTCTACTCTTCTTGGGTGAATTTGCTTCCTTTTGTTCTAGAGCTTTTAGGTGTGTTGTCAAGCTGCTAGTGTGTGCTCTCTCTAGTTTCTTTTTAGAGGCACTCAGAGCTATGAGTTTTCCTCTTAGAAATGCTTTCATTGTGTCCCATAAGTTTGGGTATGCTGTGAAGTAATTGTAACAGGCTTGCCTTTATATGTTACTTGACCTTTTTCCCTTGCTGCTTTTAATATTTTGTCTTTATTTAGTGCATATTTTGCTCTGATTATTAATTGTCGGGAGGAATTTCTTTTCTGGTTCAGTCTATTTGGAGTTCTGTAGGCTTCTGGTATGTTCATGGGCATCTCTTTCTTTAGGTTTGGGAAATTTTCATCTATAATTTTGTTGAAGATATTTGCTGGCCCTTTAAGTTGAAAAATCTTCATTCTAATCTACTCCTATTATCCATAGGTTTGTTCTTCTCATTGTGTCCTGGATTTCCTGGATGTTTTGAGTTAGGATCTTTTTGCATTTTGCATTTTTTTTATTGTTGTGTCCATGTTCCCTATGGAATCTTCTGCACCTGAGATTCTCTCTTCCATCTCTTGTATTCTGTTGCTGATGCTTGTATCTATGTTTCCTGATTTCTTTCCTAGGGTTTCTATCTCCAGAGTTGTCTCCCTTTTGGTCTTCCTTATTGTTTCTATTTCCCTTTTTAGATCCTGGATGGTTTTATTCTATTCTATCTCCTGTTTTGTATTGTTTTCCTGTAACTCTCAAAGGCATTTTTCCTCTTTAAAGGCTTCTAGCTGTTTACCCGTGTTTTTCTGTATTTCCTTCTTAAAGTCCTCCATATTCATCATAAGAAGCGACTTTAGATCCATGTCTTGCTTTTCTGATGTGATGGTGTACCCAGGACTTGTTATGGTGGGAGAGTTTGGTTCTGATGCCAAGTAACCTTGGTTCCTATTGCTTCTGTTCTTAAGCTTGCCTCCTGCCATCTGATAATCTCAAGTATTTGCTGTCCTCCATATATCTGATTGGAGCCTGTCCTTCCTATAATCCCAGTTGATTCAGGACTCCTCAGAGTCCAGATTTCTCGGTGATCCTTTGCTAGTGGGCTCCTGTGAACCTGAAATTCTGGGTGTGTCAGAGTTCTTGGCAGTCAAGTTCCTCTCAGACCCTTAAATGCTTGTGTGACCAAGCTCCTATCCTGAGATCCTGTTTTCAAAGATCCTGGGCTTGTTAGAGTGCCTGGAAGTGTTGTCTCCTCTGAGGAGCTTGGAGCTGTCTGGTCAGTGGTCCTAAGATCATGTGGAGAGTCCTCTAGGGACTGTGAGGGTGTCTGCCAACTCCATGCATAAGGTGACCAGGTACTGGCGCCAACTGGAACGGGCTTGTGACCCTGGTCAGGCAGGTTTTCTGCTTCCCTAATGCTATCTCAGGTCCTGCGCAATTGGATTGGAAGAGAAGTTGTGTTCCACTCACCAGAGGTCCTAAGATTGAGTGGAGGGTCCTCTAGGAACCATGGGGGTGTCTGCCGACTCCATGCCCAAGGTGACCCAGTCCAGTTTTCTCATCAATTAAATAAGATTTATAATAGTATTTTCATCTCCCTTCTTAAAGTATTAATAGAATAAAATAGAATCATATCTATCTATGGTAAATGATCAATGAATTCTTAGCTGGAAATACCACATATACTTATATACCATGGCGTCTTCCTTTCTGTCTTCTTTTCACTGTTGCTTTGCCTTCTATTGTGACCACCTAGATGTCCTGAGTAAGGCTTTGAAGGTGGACTGGTGGACTCAAGGAGGCTGCACTTGGGCCTGGTACTCTATGAGTCTGATAAAACCAGAGTTCAGGTCACTCAACTAGACCATAAACTGAGCTATAAGAGAACTTCTTGTCAGCCTTGTGAAGCACAGCTATGTTGGCTGCATTTGGTATATTAGTATCAAATGGTACTGTGGATATTTTGGTGATGTTTTGATGACATTATAGCAGGAGTTTGAATAGGTCCTGAATCTTAGCTTACTATTGCTCATCTTCACATTACCCTACTCCACAATGTTCCATTGTAATTTACAGTCATCTCCCTTCATCTTAAAATACTTAGTCAGTGCCTTAATCTTTGGATATAGACTGAGCCTTAGATATGCTTTGTTTTTCGCCCATAGTTATATGCCTATGGAAAAGTTCAACTCATAAACCAGGTACAATGAGAGATTAACAACAAAGAGTAACAGCAAAACACAACCATGATAAAAGGCTGTAACAAAGTATTTGCAAAATACTTATTTTCTCCTTAACATTTTCAGATCATAGTTGACTACAGGGAGCTGAAGTCACAGAGAGTGAAACTGGATAAGGGAAGACCCCTAAATGAGTGGTAAATGGTATTTAAAGTAAAATGTATAATAACTCAGTATATAATCATGACAAAGTCTAGTTTGAATAGTTTCAGCTCTTAACAGTTAACTAAAATGTTGAAACATCAGTTTGGATCTTTCATAGATATTTAATTTAATATGTAAAAGCCAAACTTATTATCTTCCCTCCAAACCTGTTCCTTTAATGGGTTTATTTATTTATATTTCTAGCTTCCCAAATTGGGAAAGCTAGAGGTTCAAGTTTCATTTTTATTGTTCTCTTATTCTCTATACTGGCAAAACACATTGATTTTATCTTCAAAACATTCAAGATAGGATTTTGCAATACCTCTGCTTCCACTACCTTAAAGAAAGCATCATCGACTCTTGCCTGAGGTGTTACAAGAGTTACTTAACTGCTTTCTTCATTTCTATTCTTTCAACTCAAGTTTGTGTTAAACAGAGAAGAGTGTGAATACTGTCACACTATCTGTGGTAGGTTGCATGATGATCCTCTAAATGTGTGTATAACCTAATCCTGGGACTTATGATGTTACCTCATATGGTGAAAGAAACTTCCAGATGGGATCAAATTAAAGACCTTGAGATGCAGTGATTATCCTGGCTTCCCCAGATACTACTTGTTCATCTTGGAGGCATGAGAAGACATTAGGTGTACTTGCCCTTTCCAAGGTTCTGCTACCTCCAGTATTCCTTTGCTTATTGCTATGATCTCCACCTTCCCAGCACATCACTCCAGTCTCTGTCTCACACTCCTCCAGCATCTCTCTTACAAGGGTAGTGATTCCATCATTATGATCCTTAGCAATTAATTTTCCACTTTGTAACACAGATATTGCAGCTATGACCTGACCTCAAATCTTCCAGGTAACTATTCATTTCCAGCCACATTGGCCTTATGCTGCCTATAGACCTGGGCATGCCTCCTCTTCTTTATGTTCATCTACTTCAAATCTGCTGTACCACTCTCTGTAATAGCTGTATCACCAGAGCTTTCTTTCTCACTTTCCCAGTGATGACTTTCCTGACCATCGAACCAAAGATAAGAACTCCTCTCTGCTCTACTCTCCACCTCACTCTGTGTTCTACTTGTCTGCCATACTGGGTTCTGAAGAATCTGCTGTCATCTGATAATCTCTACATTTTCTTAATTGTGAGAAAGTAATATCTGTTCTGCTTTTCTTTGTTCATAGCTACATGCATTGAACCACAATAAACTCTGATCACAGTGAATGATTAAAACATATCATTTATTAAAATGCACGGCAGGTAAATGAGCTGTAAGCCTAGTGCAACAAAGTGTGGTTTTCATGGAGAAAGAATGAGTGAGTGAGTGTGTGTGTGTGTGTGTGTGTGTGTGTGTGTGTGTGTGTGCATGTGTGTGTGAGTGAGTGAGAGAGTCCAAGGAAAGCTGAGTAAGTGGTTCAGGAGGTTTGAGGACAAGATGAGGTGATAGTTCTGCCAAGAGCTAGTCCTGATTTGCCTCTCTTCCCATAGTCTATATGGTGGATGTTGGATTAAAGCTTTATATGGAGGTCCCAGCTCATGGGCTTCATAGCACATAATTGTGCCTCTGACCTCTGACCACTGACCAATCATATTAATTGACAAATCCCCATCTTGGAAACACTAGAAAGGAGGTACCTAGAGGGAAGTTTAAAATTTCTTCTTCCTTATAAACAGTTGTTTTAAAGGCCTAGAAAAAGTCTTGAGAAAGTGATTCAGTAGGGAAGTCATAATTTTTCACTTTTCCTCAATGACAATTGATGATCCATGAATAGAGCTGGGCTTCTTTTTCAGTATCAGTATGTATTCTATGCAAATGAACAGGTCCGTAGCAGTCATCTATCAGTGATGCCATGATATACCAGACTGTATACACATATGGCACTGTAAAAATGCCAGGAGAGGGCTGGAGAGATGGCTCAGTGCTTAAGAGCACTGACTGGTCTTCCAAAGATTCTGAGTTCAAATCCCAGCAATCACATGGTGGCTCACAACCATCTGTAATGGGATCTGATACCCTCTTCTGGTCTGAAGACAGATATAGTATACTTATATACATAAAATAAATAAATAAATCTTTTTTAAAAATGTCAGTCAGGAGAATTGTTGTCATTGGTTCTTGAAGAAAGTCAAAGATTCAAAGCAAAAGCCTGGCCATAGCAGCTGCACGGGTCTAGCAAACAGAGCACTGGATAGTTTCTGACCTTTTTCTGACATTGCCTTCCCTATCTAATTTTTCACTTTACAAATCCACTGGGCAAGGGAGAATGAAGATAAAAGGTACAGTTGAACCTGCATGGTTTAGGGATAGGGCAGGCTTAAGGCTTCTGTGATTATTATTGGGGTACTGTACATGCAATGGTGAAGGATAGGCTCGTATAATGCTTTGGCTGTATGAGATCTTCCATGAATGGGTGAAACCCTGTTTTCTTCATCTTGATCTATTATTTCTTAAAACATGGGCTACTTATCAGAAACCACCCCCTTTTTCTCATTGAACATATGACAGTTACTAATAAGAAGACATACAGGAAGAAAAAAAATCAGCAACTAGGAATGTTCCATCCACCTTCTTCTCTCACTGTTGCTCCTGTGGCCTTTTGACATTGGAATAAGACATTTTCATCTACAAAGTTGAAGCCACACAACTGAGGTATCAAAAATATTGTAGAATATATCTTAATGTTTTAAAGTAACTTTATGACTTTTTTAGAAATTTGGATTGAAATAGTATCTAACCTGGACTGCATGATGCTTGCAGGTCATACATGGCTGCTGGACCACTCAATCTGCTATGTTCTTGAACTTGGCCTTGAATTAGCCTCCCCTGGAGACCTGCTGGTCAGGTTAAAAATAAGAGTTTGAAGTGTAACAGATGAAGGTTTTACAAAACACATGTTCAGAGAAGCGGGGGGCCTCAGCTTAAGTGGAGTCAACACAGGCTCCTGGCTAGGCTCAGATCAAAGGGATTAGGCTTAAGATTGTCTGGAAGGTCACGTCACTTATGTGAGGATGTAACTGCACATCTTCACATTAACTTCTAGGACTTTTCATTTCTTTTGCCATGTGGAATGTTTTCTTTCTTTCTTTCTTTTTTTTTTTCTGCAGATACTCCTGTGATCTGTTGGGATGAGTCCCCTTCTGGCACTCACAAGTATATATTTTATCTCTCTCCTGAGCCATCTCCTGTGCTGAAATGATCTTGAGACTAATACTGGCAGCTGGTCCCATGTGGTGCCACTCTTGGTACTCACAGAGATTCTCATGTTGAATTTCTTCCTGCAGCTTTTACTCCTGGGGGTGGAGGCAATATCTGCCAGGTGACATGGGTAGAACAGATGGCCTCTTTTTTCTTTGTGATTCCTATTTCAAGTCAGGTCTTGTTGCTCTGATGCCATGTATGTCAGAAGCCATGTCCCCTGAATGAGAAACTTTACTCCTAAACTCTGATCTACTCTGGAAAAATTTATTTTACCTGCAATTAAAATTCTTAATATATTTGTTTTATTAAGTAAAAATTACATATTACAAATTCTAAAATTGTATGGAATGTCACATTAAAACAAACAAACAAACAAATAAATGTCTCTTATATGAATCTCTTATGAGAGACAAGAACTAATAAAATTTCTGTTTTCATTTTTTTCTTTCGTTCCTGTGGAACTAGAGATTGGATTGAACCCAGGATCCTAAGAATGCTCACAAACTCTACATGTAAAAACTGAACTGCAGCTTCAGATCTTAATCCCTCTATCTCTCTCCTGCCTGTATTTCTCTCTATATATATATCTATATCTATATCTATATCTATATCTATATCTATATCTATATCTATATCTATATCTATATCTATATCTATATCTATATCTATATCTATATCTATATCGATATCGATATCGATATCTATATCTATATCTATATCTATATCTATCTATCTATATATATATATATATATATATAATGTGTGTATCTGAAGATCTATCTATCTATTATCTATCTATCTATCTATCTATCTATCTATCTATCTATCTATCTATCTATTATCTATCTATCTATCTATTATCTATCTATCTATCTATTATCTATCTATCTATCTATCTATCTATCTATCTATCTATCTATTATCTATCTATCTATCTATTATCTATCTATCTATCTATCTATCTATCTATCTATCTATCTATCTATCATCTATCTATCTATTATCTATTATCTATCTATCTATCTATCTATCTATCTATCTATCTATCTATCTATCTATCTATCATGTATTTATGTATATCTATTCTTTTTTAATAATTCTGACAATAGGTGTAACACTTCAAAGACTACTCTAAAACTACTTTAAAAATAAAATATTATATTATTTTGTGTGTAAACGTGTCTTGCCTGCATGTATTTGTGTTTACCACGTGCAGCCTGGCACTCACTGAGGTCAGAAGAAGGTGTAAGTTACCTTGGGACCAGAATTACAAATGGTTGTAAACAGTCATATGATTCTGGAAATCATATGACTCTGAAAGAGTAACAAGTATTCTTGACTGCTGAGTGAACTCTCCAGCACAAGCTTTTAATTTTTCTTCACTATATATTTTATAGACTGTGTCACAGAACTGTGAATATTCTTATAACATTGTCCTTTCATTGACCACATGTTTTGTCACACAAAGTACCACAGTTTGCTCCATCAGGCCCTTATAAATGGGCATTTGAGTTACTCCTTATATTACTACTTTTGCTGATACAAGCCTATTTCAGTTCTGCATAGATTTAATACTTTTAAGAGCTCCTTCTCCTTAGTGCAATGCCTAGTGATTTTTTTTTTGCTGTCTTATTTTGCTTTATTTCTTTTATACCACTAAATCTTATTTGCTATCACTCATTTATTCCTACTTTAATTTCTTCCATATGGGAATGTCACAGGAATAGAAAAATCTCTCTCTCTCTCTCTCTCTCTCTCTCTCTCTCTCTCTCTCTCTCTCTCTCTCTGTGATGCCAACATCAAAAAGAGAGCAGAGCACAAATAGATACTTATTAAATATTTGTTGATACATTTTATAAATGACCCTCCATTTTCCTGGTGGAACAACTTTGGCTTAGTATAGCTAAAAACTGTGACATACACTAGAATCAGAATGTCACAAACAGATGTAAAGAAAAGGCAGATCGTAGGCATTTATTTTTGATCAGTGCCTTAGTATTGTCACCAAGATCCAAGGTTGTCTTCCATTTTAGCTTTTCCTCTTCAGAATAGGATTCATTGCATAGAAGGTCCTATGAGCAGTGGTGTATGCACAATTTACATTTCTTGCTCTCACATGTGGTAGACTCTAGAGGGAAATGGTAGTCAACAGAGATCTGTTTCTTTTCTAGTGATAATGAGTTTTTCCCCAGGAGTATACAGAAGATTGTCTTCTCATGTAGAATAGCCAGATGAGTGACACATATATGCCAGATCAATAATCAATTCACTAGAAAGCTACAAACAGCCTATCATATGATGTCTAGGCCCCACCTCTTAAAGGTTCTGCCACCTTCCAATAGTGCTGGACGATGATGATCAAGCCTTCAACACATGGGTCTTTGGGGTTCACTGACCCAAGTTATAACACTTTGATAAGAGTAGAGTGTACTGTGGTTATTCTAATGCCTTTGACTACTGTGCCATGTTATAGCATTTCACTTTCTTTATTCCCCTTTCTCTTGGGCATGCCAAACTGTAACCATCCGAAGGTCTTTGAACTTAACTTCAAGTTTGCCACATGATTTTATCCATTGCATTAGTCACCTGCATGTTATATCTTCCAAAGATCTTCCTGAAGCAGTACAACTAACATGAAATACCCATTGTTAATTAACTAACATTTTGTTTTAATGTCTTTACATTTTACTTTATATGGAAAGATGCTTTGTTCAACTTATGAGTGCTTAATTAATGTTCATTGACAACAATGCCAAACTTCATTATTTTTCTTATATGTGTGTTATGCATGAATGTGTGTGTGTGTGTGTGTGTGTGTGTGTGTGTGTGTGTGTGTGTAGTCATGAACTTGATATCTGGAGTTTTCCTCGATCATTGATCATTTCTCACTTTATTCTTGGAGGCAGAACCTCTCAGTTGAAGCAAGAATACATCCATATGAATAGCCAAGCTAGTTAGCTGCTTCAGAGATCAGTGTCTCCGCTTTCAGAGGACTGATACTATAGGGAGCATCCATACCCACAGGACACTTATGTGGGTTATGAGGATCTAAACTCTAGCCCTCATGCTTGCATGGCAAATACTTTATTTAATAAGCCATTTCTCAGACCCCCAAATTCTCTTAGTTCAGTCCCCTTTGCATAGGATGCTTGCAACATATGTTGTGTATGAAAACCCAGGAGTGGAATGACTTCACAGCAGGCTGAGGTAGTACAAGGGTATAAAAGTGGGTGAGTATAGGCTTTTCTCAAATCTATGAAGTACTGTTGTGTGGGAGAAGGGTTCCAAGGTTAAGCCACACTGCATTATTGGGACCAGCAAGTTGGAATTAGAACACTTGACACAAATGCACATGGCCACAAAAATGAGAATCCCCAAATTGCTGGATCAATTTCTCCCTCTTCTAAAAGCAGTGATTCTCACTGAGAGGGATCCAAAGACAATCTGTGAAATAAAGGGCCAGAAGAGAGAGGTCAGTGGATAGGAGAAGTAAAGGACACCATCTTATGGGATCAGAGAAGAATTTCTTGAGGGCAAAGATAATGCTGTGTCAGATGTGTGTGTACAAGAGGAAAGAAGGGAGGAAGAAAAAGTTTTAGTATTTATTGCTTTAAACTTTTTATTTTTGTCCATTTTGTTCTGCCTAGTGGAGAATGGAATTTTGCAATATATTTGAGTATTGGCTATAATTTTAGTAGAGAGTGCTCTGAGGTCAAATCAGAATAAAAATTGTTTAAAAGCATAAGTTTGAAAGAATTGATTGAAAGTGAGGTTAGTTGCCTGGCACTCAAACTTAAACAGAAAACATTTAGATAAATAAATAAAACTTAAGCAGATCTTCCAAGGCAGTTTGCCAAGGTAACTTCCTGTCTATGTCTTATCTAATAAGGTTATTAATCTATTGTTAAATAAAAAGAACATCTTGGGGCAGGGTAAAAATGACATTCATATTTGATCACAGGTGGTTCTGGGCAATTTGAGGTTGGAGATGAGTACGATTGTGAAATAGGGGTTGCTTTTGTTTTACTATGCAGAATTTCATAATAAGACCGCTTGATAGATGAAGAAAATGGAAGAATTTGTGAATTGCAGAGGGATGAAGAACATGAAATGAGACCTGGCCAGGGTTGCATATGTGTTGTGGGTCAGTCTATAATTGCTCTCTTGACTTTTGAATCATTGGAAAGATAGTTTGTGCAGAAAAACAGATGGCCTTGTTGGAGAGACGCTCTGATTGACCTAAAAACTGGACTTGACAATCCAGTGATGAGCCAGGCAAAGTAAAATGACAAAGAAGGCAGAACTTTAGTTGGACCTGTTGTGCTAATTTTACTTGGTTAGGTTAATAGAGGAGAGAAAACTCACCTTAAGTTTGGGTAGCACTATTTGCTGATCTTGAATTCTAAACTCCACTAGAAGAAGAGAGTAGCATTACTTGGGTGCCGTGGGACTTAGGTGTGACATGGAGTTATCCAGGAGTGTGTCTGGGAAATATAGGCACAGATGAAGCAGAAAGTGCTGTTTGGTGAGACAAAGGCCAGAAAGCAAAAGTCTGTCAAATTCTCAGCAGGCTTTCCTTTTTTTTTTCTTAATATTTTTTATTAGGCATTTTCCTCAATTACATTTCCAATGCTATCCCAAAAGTCCCCCATACCCTCCCCCCCACTCCCCTACCCACCCACTCCCACTTTTTGGCCCTGGTGTTCCCCTGTACTGGGGCATATAAAGTTTGCATGAGCAATGGACCTCTCGTTAGAGTGATGGCCGACTAGGCCATCTTTTGATACATATGCAGCTAGAGACAAGAGCTCAAAGGTACTAGTTAGTTCATATTGTTGTTCTACCTATAGGGTTGCAGTTCCCTTTAGCTCCTTGGGTACTTTCTCTAGCTGATCCACTGGGGACCCTGTGATCCATCCAATAGCTGACTGTGAGCATCCACTTCTGTGTTTGCTAGGCCCCGGCATAGTCTCACAAGAGACAGCTACATCTGGGTCCTTTCGATAAAATCTTGCTAGTGTATGCAATGGTGTCAGCGTTTGGAAGCTGATAATGGGATGGATCCCTGGATATGACAGTATCTAGATGTTCCATCCTTTTGTCTCAGATCCAAACTTTGTCTATGTAACTCCTTCCATGGGTGTTTTGTTCCCAATTCTAAGAAGGGGCAAAGTGTTCACACTTTGGTTTTCGATTTCTTGAGTTTCATGTGTTTTGCAAATTGTATCTTATATCTTGGGTATTCTAAGTTTCTGGGCTAATATCCACTTATCAGTGAGAATATATCATTTGAGTTCTTTTGTGATTGGGTTAACTCACTCAGGATGATGCCCTCCAGGTCCAACCATTTGCCTAGGAATTTCATAAATTCATTTTTTTAATAGCTGAGTAGTACTCCATTTGTGTAAATGTACCACATTTTCTGTATTCATTCCTCTGTTGAGGGGCATCTGGGTTCTTTCCAGCTTCTGGCTATTATAAATAAGGCTGCTATGAACATAGTGGAGCATGTGTCTTTCTTACCAGTTGAAAAATCTTCTGGATATATGCCCAGGAGAGGTATTGTGGGATCCTCCGGTAGTACTATGTCCAATTTTCTGAGGAATTGCCAGACTGATTTCCAGAGTGGTTGTACAAGCTTACAATCCCACCAACAACAGAGGAGTGTTCCTCGTTCTCCACATCCTTGCCAGCATCTGCTGTCACCTGAATTTTTGATCTTAGCCATTCTGACTGGTGTGAGATGGAATCTCAGGGTTGTTTTGATTTGCATTTCCCTGATGATTAAGGATGCTGAACATTTTTTAGGGGCTTCACAGCCATTCAGTATTACTCAGGTGAGAATTCTTTGTTTAGCTCTGATTCCCATTTTTTAATGGAGTTTTTTGATTTTCTGGAGTCCACCTTTTTGAGTTCTTTATATATATTGGATATTAGTCCCCTATCTGATTTAGGACAGGTAAAGATCCTTTCCCAATCTGTTGGTGGCCTTTTTGTCTTATTGACGGTGTCTTTTGCCTTACAGAAGCTTTGCAGTTTTATGAGGTCCCATTTGTCAATTAACAATCTTACAGCACAAGCCATTGCTGTTCTATTCAGTAATTTTTCCCCTATGCCCATATCTTGGAGGCTTTTCCCCACTTTCTACTCTATAAGTTTCAGTGTCTCTGGTTTTATGTGGAGTTCCTTGATCCACTTAGATTTGACCTTAGTACAAGGAGATAGGAATGAATCAATTCACATTCTTCTACATGATATACACCAGTTGTGCCACCACCATTTGTTGAAAATGCCCCCCCCCCACTGGATGGTTTTAGCTCCCTTGTCAAAGATCAAGTGACCATAGGTGTGTGGGTTCATTTCTGGGTCTTCAATTCTATTCCATTGCTCTACTTGTCTGTCGATATACCAGTACCATGCAGTTTTTATCACAATTGCTCTGTAGTTCCACTTTAGGTCAGGCATGGTGATTCCTCCAGAGGTTCTTTTATCCTTGAGAAGAGTTTTTGCTATCCTAGGTTTCTTGTTATTCCAGATGAATTTGCAGATTGCTCTTTCTAATTCGTTGAAGAATTGAGTTGGAATTTTGATGGGGATTGCATTGAATCTGTAGATTGCTTTTGGCAAGATAGCCATTTTTACAATGTTGATCCTGCCAATCCATGAGCATGGGAGATCTTTCCATCTTCTGAGATCTTCTTTAATTTCTTTCTTCAGAGACTTGAAGTTCTTATCATACAGATCTTTCACTTCCTTAGTTAGAGTCACACCAAGGTATTTTATATTATTTGTGACTACTGAGAAGGGTGTTGTTTCCCTAATTTCTTTCTCAGCCTGTTTATTCTTTGTGTAAAGAAAGGCCATTGACTTGTTTGAGTTAATTTTAATTTTAATTCAAGGTATGGGCCTTGAATTCCTGATCTTTCCAAGACTTTTATCATGAATGTGTGTTGGATTTTGTCAAATGGTTTTTCTGCGTCTAAGGAGATGATCATGTGGTTTTTGTCTTTGAGTTTGTTTATATAATGGATTACGTTGATGGATTTCTGTATATTAAACCATCCCTGCCTCCCTGGAATAAAACCTACTTGGTCAGGATGGATGATTGTTTTAATGTGTTCTCTATGGAATCTTCTGCACCTGAGATTCTCTCTTCCATCTCTTGTATTCTGTTGCTGATGCTCGCATCTATGGTTCCAGATTTCTTTCCTAGGGTTTCTATCTCCAGCGTTGCCTTTTGGGTTTTCTTTATTGTGTCTACTTCCCTTTTTAGGTCTTGGATGTTTTTATTCAATTCCATCACCTGTTTGGTCATGTTTTCCTGCAATTCTTTAAGGGATTTTTGTGCTTCCTCTTTAAGGTCTTCTACCTGTTTAGCAGTGTTCTCCTGTATTTCTTTAAGTGAGTTATTAAAGTCCTTCTTGATGTCCTCTTACAGCATCATGAGATATGCTTTTAAATCTGGGTCTAGCTTTTCGGGTGTGTTGGGGTGCCCAGGACTGGGTGGGGTGGGTGTCCTGCATTTAGATGATGGTGAGTTGTCTTGGTTTCTGTTAGTAAGATTTCTACATTTGCCTTTCGCCATCTGGTAATCTCTGGAGTTAGTTGTTAAAGTTGTCTCTGGTTAGAGCTTGTTCCTCAGGTGATTATGTTAGCCTCTATCAGCAGACCTGAGAGACTAGCTCTCTCCTGAGTTTCAATGGTCAGAGTACTCTCTGCAGGCAAGCTCTCCTCTTGCAGGGAAGGTGCCCAGATATCTGGTGTTTGAACCTGCCTCCTGGCAGAAGTTGTGTTTCACTCACCAGAAGTCTTCAGATCCCATGGAGAGTCCTGTGAGACCTTGGGGGTGTCCGCAGACTCTGTGCCCAAGGTGTGTAGGTTCTGGCGCCGACCCGAAGGGACTTGTGATCCTGGTCAGGCTGTGTTTTCTGCTTCCCTAATTAATGCTGTCTCAGGTCCTGCGAGATTGGATTGGAGCAGCAGTTGTGTTCCACTCACCAGAGGTCTTAAGATCCTGTGGAGAGTCCTGTGTGGACCTTGGGGGTGTCTGCAGACTCCACGCCCGAGGTGCATTGGTGCTGGCGCCGACTGGAAGGGACCCTCAGCAGGCTTTCCCTGGGATGAAGTACCTTTGAGATGTCAAAACAGAAAGTGAAAAATCTCACTCTTCTTTCCTCTTACTTTTCATAGATCTCTGAATATTTGATCTTCAGTGACACACAGTGCTATCTCTGTGGGCTTTCTTTATCTGTCACGTTTCCTTGTTCTCCATGATTTTTGTCTACTTCTGAGTCTCCTTTACAGGTTTGTATTTGTTGTCTCTCAATCTGATCTCATTTTTGCCTTCTGGAATGCCTTCTTCCCCTCTCAGTCTTTTCAAACTTCGGGCCAACCTCTCACATGCCACTTCCTTCCTCTACCTAGCCATTGCTCCTTTCCTCTCTGAATAACTTTTTTATTTTAATTGAGGAACATTTGTTGTGCCCAATCTTAAGATAAATACATAAAACACCATCATGTGATTGACAGAACTTACTCCCTAACTCCCTCTCAAGAGTTCCACAATCTAATGTTTATGATATGTTTGGGTGAATCTTATTTGACTTATAGCCCTCACATCTTGGCCATTAGATGAAGTTGCCTAGAGGGAGTGGGTAATTCTTAAAGAAAGATAGAGAAACACATTTGTCCTGGTTAGTTTTTGTCAACCTGACACAGCTAATGTCATTTAAGAAGGAAAAAAAATGCTCCAATATGATTGGTTGTAGGCAAGTCTGTGGGCTATTTTCTTAATCAGTAACTGATCTGGGAGGGCCATGTAGTCCTGACTTGTATAGAAAGCAGGCTGAGCAAGCCATCATAAACAAACTAGTAATCATCACTCCTCCATGGCCTCTGCTTCAGTTCCCCCTTCTACCTCGAGTTTCTGTTATGACTTCTGTCAGTGATAGAGTATTTGTAAGCTGAAATAAACCTTTCTTTTGTCAAGTTGCTTTTGGTCATGATGTTTTATTATGGCAATAGAAACCCTCAGACAACATCCTCTTTTGCTACAAACACTTATAACCAGGCAGGCGTTCAGGGTTCCTGAGGACTGGGAGAACCGTCCCTTCAGCAAGGGTGTTGTCCTGCTAAATAAGATCAAATTCTACCATTGTTCTGATAGCCTTCTGGGCTCAGCACAAAATGGCAGACTCCCTTTACCAGCAGGACCTCTTCTTCGCAGACTTGATTGAGATTACAAGTTTAACTTCCTTTCTTCCAATAAAAATCTGTTTGGCTAGCTCCTGAGATTCCTGGCATGCCTCTCCCTGCTCAAGAGGTATCTCAGTATCTTAAATCTTCAGCCAATGCCTTTCCCATGATGGATATTCTGACCTCTAGTCCCCAAAACTATATAAACCTTAAATCACCCCAAGTGAAGTGGATGTCTCTTCCTGCAGCTAGTCTTGATGTTGTCAGTACCATAAGTACACACAGGATTTCCAAACTCCACTTTCATCCTCTCTGCTCCATTTGCCCTCCTGAACTGATATTGGGTTACAACCCCTGAGATCAGGGAAGGACACATAAGGACTGTGTAGAACACTCTTGGGATTTATGAGGCACATGTGACCCTAAGCTCTGGAGCCCAGAGTGATGCTGTACAGGCACAGAACAGCTATGTGTTATTTCATTTTTTTTCTTAGCAGGTTTACATGCTCTTTCTTATGAAGCATTTTCTGGAATCAAGCTGCATCTCTATTACTATTTCCTTTTTTTCATCTTGAACCCTCAGAGGTAGGGCTCAGAAAGATGAAGAGAGAAGGCCTTTATAGGTTTTGTAAAAGTGGCTCTTCTTTGAATTCTGCAAGTTTAGCACTGCCCTGCTGCTGCTCTGTTGGGCTGTCAAATCGACATGAGTGGTTCAGCTCTGTAGTGATCATTACAGCCTCACTATATAGCATATTGAACAACGGAGCCCACATTGTTCTGCCGATGCCTGTGCCATGGAACAAACAGTCAGCTACTAGGCAGCTGAACATGATCCATCTGATACCACCTGCTAATCTGTTTTATTTGTTTGTTTGTGTATGTGATTATGATGTATGTATGTATGTATGTATGTATGTATGTATGTATGTCTCAGGTTCTTACTGCAGTGAACAGTTATTTTTTTTTTGTGCATTACTTAATATTCCAGGATCATCCATTTGACTATTTGAGGGACAGAGCATATTGTATATTCTCTATCTTCTTTCTTGGTTCCTGAAGGAAATGTGAATGTGTCACTTTAAAATGAGTATTGCTGAGCTAAAGACAGACACTGTTTGGTAACAGGACAGAATTACATGGGGACCAATGTTGCGGGAAATGATAAAATTTAAGCCAGCATGTTCCTGGGCTAGGCCCTGCTACTCTCAGCCCTGTTGGTCTGGCCAGCCTGCTCTTATCTCTTGGAGACTCTCTGACTCAGATTCTGCAATCTCTCCACTCAGCTCACTAGGTTCCCACTGGCGGGTCATTACCATGCCAACCCCATGATTCAAATCCCTTACAGTCTTTGTGGTGCACCTCAGGCAAACCCACAGTTTGCCTCTGTACCTTTCTCTCTTGAACCCAGTTGAGCCACTGCGTGAAGGAAAATGCCACACAAACTTAGTTCAGAAACAATGGTAACTCAATCACTGGGCATAACAACTAAAATCCTAATCTTGTAAACCTTATTAAATCTAAATCCTCGGGTGGTGAATTCTGAGACTGGGAGACACTAGTAGTTACATCTTGTTCTCATGCTATCCTGTCCAAAAAGCCCTAACTCTCTTCTGCTTCCTCTCTTCCTCCATTCAACCAGGAAGCCCCTCCTACTTGCCCAGTGATTGGTTCCATTATTCATTAGGGGATTGGTTTACAAGAAGTCACCTGAGTACATGACTCACTCCTTGTCTGCAACCCCTCCCAGGAGAACAGAATTAGCATCAAAATACAAACAGCACCAGGCCCATCCAAACAGACCAAAGGTCTTTGTATCATCTCCTCTGCTTTCCAATCTAGGGACAGAGCCGTGAATAATTATCTTACTCATAGGTTTAGTAAATGGTGCCAGCAGGGCCAGTGGAATTTGGGAACAGTTTTTATTGTGTTTTGCTTGTTTGTTTGTTTTTTTCAGTTTTCATATCTTTTGCAAATCCTGTTGTTATTCTTCTCTTGGTCTTGTTGTTGGCTTGAGTTTTATGGCATTATGTTGAAATACTATTTAAGATGGAGTTCCAAGCCATTGCATTCTGAGAGTTGATTTCCAGGGAGAAATGATTAAACCTGCTAGTTCTTTTGTTAACCTGTCTCTGAATTCAGGAATATGCCCCAATTATGAACTTAGGAAAGTTAATGGAGATTTCTTTTTTTGTTTTTCTCCTTGCTCTTTCACCTCCATGGCCAGGATTATATCCTGACTTGATCTTAATGTTCAAAGCTAAGAACATCCTTTTAAGAGTCAGGGAGGGATATTCATAATCTTGGTGATATGGAGAGGAAGGAAGAGGGAATTAGAAGGCTGTGAGTCCACCCTAGTCAGTGCTCAAATATTTTTGTTTTGGGGCCTTATGCAATTGTGACATTTATGTAGGCCCCCAAAGACTTGAATCAGTAGTAATCACATTGGCAGTTATAAAAATAAGTTAGAATGTTTTAATTTTAAATGGTATTTATTTTTAAATGGTATTAATAACTTCTTCACATGTTAATATAGAAAGAAAAGCTCAATATATATCATGCTAACATATGCCATGCAGTCTTGGTAAACTCCATTTCTCCACTCAAGCAAATGGAAGAGTGGAAAAGGTGATTGATATCACAGCATTATTATAGAAATAAATTTAACTTCTTAGATCTCCAAAATGTATCTAGAAGTTCCTAAGACAATTGATAAGACAAGAATGTTGAGAATTTGTGTTTATGTGTGTGTGCATGAACACATGTGCACAATGTGAACTATCTTTCTGAATGAATAGCACATTGTGCTAGTTCATGGTCACTAACTCACTAAATCTCTACAATGTCTCACATGAAAGAGATAATACTGTTATCTTCACTTTATAGGAAATGAACTACATTGTGGTTAAGACTCAAAGAGATGCATAAATATGTGGTAGATATCAGGGAAGAACAAACTAGGTTTCTATTTTATCACCATGTAGGCTTCTAAGGTATGATTGACATGGGCATATTTAAATCATTGAGTATTGCATATTGACTTATTCAGCCTTGGAAAATGATGAGAGTATGTCTTGCTTACCTTCTAAAGAGACAGGGAGAGAAGACTGGTGGGTGTCTTCTTAAACTGTCCACATAAACACCAAGACCTGAGGCCCTTGTTCCTTTGAGGCTGTGTTCATCTGTAGGAGTTACTCTCACTCAAAGAAAGCCTTGGATATAAGGGTGCGTCATTTCTTTTAGAATAGCAAAACACTGGCTGTTTGGTATGTAGGTTCATCTGCCTCCATTGCTTCAGGGAAAGCCACTGATCTTGCCATTCTAGTTGTCAGTCTTCCCAAGGATTCTGCCAAGGTTTTTACTTGTTCGTCTGTCACTGCTCAATCCTCCCTACCCAAAGCAAAGTCAGTGGTCAAAGTCTTCTGTCCTTAAGCAACCTATAATCCAAGTCCAAGTCAAGATCTGATCATGCTTTTGGTGTGCCTTCATGCTTAGATGTTTCCTGTGCTAGAACTTTCATTCTTTCTCTCCCCTCCCTTCCCTTCCTCTGTCATTCTCTCTCTTGTCCTTTTTCCACTATTATTTTTCTTTTCTAAGTTAGGTATGGTAAAGTGTTCAGCCTAGCACCCACTGCTCTCTATGTCCCTTGGGTATCCCTATCATGGGAAAGTGGCAGCATAGTTAACCTGCTTGTTTTGTTTTCTCTTCCCATAATTACAGGAACGTTTCCAGTGTGACCGCAAATACCTTCATTCTTCTGAACCAAATTCCTTTTGAGCAGTGTCATCCTCCCCGCTGGGTTCTGGAAGTAGGACAATTTTCCGTGTTATTTTTAATCATGTAGCACTCAGGGAGATAATGATATTGATTAAAATGTGAACCCGAGGAAGGTATTTCTCTTCCTGACTGATCCATGAGGGGGGAAATATGCTTTGATTTACATCTCCACTAGGTGGTGTATTATTAAAGCACTACTGCTATTGTGTCCACTAGAAGAAATGATTATCTATTATTCTTAAAGGGATAGAAATAAATTTCCATGAAAATAGAAATGCTCATACATTTATGGCTACTTATGAAGAGATATTCTAAGATAAGTATTTGTCATATTTTTAAACAAAAAATGTACAAATCTATACTGTCAAATCTAGCTTCTACTATAATAAAATAAGATTTGAGACAGAAATTCAATCTATGTTTTGATTCTCATCTGTTATGTGACCTTGTCCCCGTCCTGTCATATCTCTGGGTAGGCATCCTCACTCTGATCTAAAAGGAAGCATGAAGTAGCTGCTAAGAGTCTTTTCACTTCTGATACATAATTCCATTTAATTCATTACCAAAGTTCAATTACAAATGGAGAATAAAGATAAAATTAAACTGTTTATAAATATTTTATGATGAACATGCCAGTGATTTTAAGCCATTTTAACTTTTAAATATTAAACAGAGACCTCTACAAAGATGTGCATTCAGAGTGAGTTTCAGAATCTTTTACTTTTAAGCCAGACAGCTTCAGGTGTTGAAAACCTCTTGTCTACCCCTTACAGCCTCTCTGGAATGAGTTCCTTTGAAACCTGCAGAAACTCATCTTGGGAGCAGAAGAGGTCTTCACAGATAATTATCAGCATTAGCCAGGGGAGAGTACCCAGGTCCTTTGTTCAGTTTTGCAAAAGACATGTCCTCTATCATTCCACTTTCCAGACTGCTTTTACCTGAATTATAGGACTCCCACTGAAAAGAGTCTTATCATATTTTGTAATGCTATAGACATTTTCCCAATAATTCTATTGGAAGTAGATAAGAAAATTTGATAGAAGAAGACGAGGAAAGAGGAGGAATAGGAGAGGGAGAGGGAGAGGGAGAGAGGGAGAGAGGGAGGGAGGGAGAGAGGGAGGGAGGGAGACAGGGAGGGAGAGGGAAAGAGTAGGAAAAGAGGAGGAGGAGGAAGAGGAAGAGGAAGAGGAAGAGGAAGAAGAAGAGGAAGAAGAAGAAGAAGAAGAAGAAGAAGAAGAAGAAGAAGAAGAAGAAGAAGAAGAAGAAGAAGAAGAAGAAGAAGAAGAAATACATAGGAAATCACAGAGACTATGCCAATACTCACAAGACTTTCACAGGTTCAAACCAGACAGAAATCTCAACACTGATAAGGGGAAGGGGGCATGGAGTCACACCCCTCATGGCAAAGTTATTTGTTATTGATACCTGCTGGGAAAGGCAAAATCAGTTTTCTCCAGTGCAGGGTTACTGGACATATCAACCACACTCTAGGGCAGGCCCCATGTCCCAGAGTATACAGAACACATTGCATGCTTGTTTGATGGTTGGGTCTCTTTGGGGGGGGGTGTTTTATCTTGGTATTTTTGTTTGTTTTTATTCCCACTTTGTTTTGCATTATTTGGAGAGAAGGAGAGAGATATTGATAGAACGTGAATCCTGGTAGGTAGGGAGACAGGGAGGATGTGAGAAGATTGGGGGAGGAGAAAAACATGATAAAAATAAATATACTGTGTGAAAAACTAATTTAAAAAGTAAAAAGAAAGAAAAGTCCACAGTCTGCTCTCATCATGTGAACTTCTCCACTTCTTCACATGAGTAATGTCTGCATTCTCTGATTTCCTTGGCATGTTGTTTCTCATTGCTTAAAATTAATTCTCCAGCACACACCTGATACCCTTCTCTCTAGCCACATTTTTCTGGCTGCATGGTTTCCAGTTGGAAAGTTCTTCCCCATAGCCTGAGTTATGGAATTCCTTCCCTATTTCACCCTATTTTTGATATAGCTTCTGTCTAAATGTGAATTATTTCAGTGATTGCTGATGTTTTCTGTTTTGTATATCCTGGTAGATCTTAATGACTTCCAGAGGTCAGGACTAACACTCCTGGCATTCGGCAGTAAATGAATGAATGAATGAAGTCAAATGGATATTGAATGAATGAATGAATGAATGTTCAGGGCAGCACGCAGAGGTGTTTTCTGTCTCATCAGCTCATTTGTTAGACCACTGTACAAATGTCTATCTAGCCTCCTTTCCTGGTGTTTATATTCAGGATCCAGGATTTGGTCTGACCTAAGCTCTGCAGGTGCGAACTTTTCTGGGATACAGTTGTGCAGTGCATTAGCAGTTTAGACCTTGTCTGTGCCAAGTCTTCTTATCTACAACCTTCCAGATCTCCTTAGTGTTCCAAACATGTTCTGTACTAATACAGATGATGACCTTAAGATGCGGGGTCAGCTGCATTTAAACCAGCACAGCTTTTCCATCCTGCTGAAGTAACAGTGATTTTTTTAGAATATGGGTTTTCAATTTCCAGAAGAACTGCAAAGTCTCATGGGATTAGTAGCAGGAATTGAATCAGTTCGTTTAACATGAAGGAAGAGGTCTGGTTTAGTAATTCTCTCCCATAAAGCATTTTTTTTAAACTTATATGTGAGATTGATCAGGTATTGGTGGGAGTGGGAAGGTGGAGGTGGACAGGAATGAAGCTCTGAGGTCCAGCAGAAAGAATCAAAACAGGCAACTGCCTGGTTCCTTGTTGGGCAAAGGCTAGAAACCCTGGTGACCCTGAAGTGACAGAAGGCATTTTGCCCTGTTCTTGGGCACCCGGCACTAGTCATGTAGCTACAACCCCCAACAGCCTTTCATAGATTTGTGGCCATCAGTCACATAAGGAAAACTTCCCAAACCCTCCACAGGTAGAGTAAATGACCTGTGGTCACTTAGCCTCAAGATAGATCTCCATTTTAATGAGGTACCTAAAGGCCTGGAGGACTTAGCCAATGAACTTTCCTTCCCAGGCACTCCTCCCTGTTAAAGGTATTTAACCTCAGGCCTGCTCTGAGAAGTGGGGTACGGTTTTAATCATCCACTTTCTGCCATGACAATAAATGCCTTAAAACCATGGACTTCCTCATTTCATCGGGATCAGCAGCGGGGAGTAATGGAGTAGGCCTTCTGTCTAAAGAGCCACCATCTACTCTCCTGTAGCAGGCCTATGTGTGCTCCCAGACACTGCTGTGACCAAACCCAAAACAGCCACCCACAGACAAGCCAAGGACTCTCCCCTACAGGACCAACCAGGGTTCCCATTTCCCTTCCTGCTCTGGGCTAGATTCAGCTGGAGGGCCCCCACTCCATTCTCAGCTCTTTCCTTGGAATCCAGTGGCCTCTGGGTGCCCAAGAACCTGAGAGCCATAGGGCCTGGTCTCCTTGCAGACCTGGGGATCCCCAAGCCAGCTCTGGCTGTCTCTGTGCTCCCTCACCCCCGAAGTGGTGTCCCTTGGCTTCCCTCTAGCCCGATACCTGCCCTTTGACCGTGTGGTGTAAGTACGGTCAAAACTCCTGAGTGGCCTAAGCCCTGTGGTGGAGCAGAGGCTGGACCCCCACTAACCCTACAGGCAACCTTGGGAGGTAGGAGGTAGGGGGACCCTTTAGAAGGAACCAATGACCTGAGATGTGAGAGACTCTCAGGACTCAAAGTGGGGGGGCTTTACATGCCTTATAGTGGGGAGAGGGAACTTATAGCGTCCACCTCCTGCAGAAAGGCAGGGCATCAAGTGGAGAGATGGAGTTGCAATCCCATAGTCAAAAACTCTGACCCATAATTGTTCCTGTCTGAAAGAACTGCAGAAACAAAAATGGAGAAGAGACTGAGGAAAAGGAGGTCCAGTGACCAGCTCAAACTGGAATACAGCTCAAGAGGAGGCCCTATGGCCTGATACTATTACTGATGCTATGGTGTGCTTACAAACAGATGCCTATCATGACTGCCCTCTGAAAGGCCCATTAAGCAGCTGAAAGAGTCAGATACTGATATTTACACCCAACCAATGGACAGTAGATGGCGACCCCTTTGGTTGAATTAGGTAAAAGCTGGAAGAAATTGAGGAGGAGGGTGACCCTATAGGAAGACCAGCAGTCTCAACTAACCTGGACCTCCAATATCTCTCAGACACTAAGCCACCAAGCAGGCAGCATACACAAGTTGATATGAAGCCCCCAACACATGTACAACAGAGAACACAGTCAGAGAAGATTCACCTAACCTTCAAGACACTTGTGGCCCCAGGGTGTGGGGAGGTCTGGTGGGATGCATGGTGGGGCTATCCTCTTGGAGATAGGGGTTGGGGGAGGAGGTGTGGGATATGGAAGAGTTGGAGGTTGGACTGGGAGGGGGATAAAGTTTGGGCTGTAAAAAAAAAGATTAAAGATTAAAATTTTAAAAAAAGAAGAAAAAATCACATGTGAGACTATACATACATTTCCATACAGTCTTCACAGTCCCCAGAAGCTCATCTTGTTTCCTCAAATTTCCCTGATCAAGTGTTAATTTTCTGTGCACATTTCTCTTATTCTTGCCATGTAATTATATTGGATAAAATTTTGCCACTTAAATTTTACATTCTTATTTAGTTATTTGATGACTATGTTTGCATGCATGGAGGAGATTAAATGCTTACATGTGTATTGTCTTCCTAAGTAGTTTCTTGAATATAAGATTTCATACATTTCCTTAGATCCCACATCCTATGTCACAGCCTGGTGACACATAGATGTCACAGAAGGTCATTGTTTTGAATTAGTGTCTTGCATTGAGTATCAAAACCACAACAATAAAAGTAGACCAAAATTCAAAATATAATTGCCCAGGCTGAAATTTAGTATTTTCAAACTTGAAAGGAAATTTGTTATTTGACAGTTTAAACAATAAGGAGACAGCCAACAGAGAACTTTGCCAAGTAGAACAATTTTAATTGATATCATGATGAATTCTCTTTGCCTTTATCTTTTTACATCCAAGATAAACTGGAGTAACCTATGATGACCCACTAGTTCTTTTCTCTATTATCATTACTCTACCTTTCCGTGTTCTATGTTTGAAAATGCCATTTTGCTTCCCTTTATTTCTTCTTGTTTTGAAGGCCTTTTCTATCTCTAAAAGCAACCTTTTCCACTCAACTCTACTTACTTGAGTCCACAGAGTGAAGCATTGCCCAACCTCAGAATATTTAGTAACCAATTGGTTTGTGAAATATTTGGGATCTGAGAGCATGGACGAGGAAGGAGAGATGAGAGAAGGATTAGGTAGATGGAGAAGCTGAACAGGGATACAGGATTAACAATGTTACATCCCACATGAGTTGTTCCATAGGAGCCCAAAAGCCCTGGGGCTTCTGCCTTGGTTAGTCATTACACACAGGGCCACCCAGCGGGTGGGTCTATCCTTGGGTGGTTTTCAGCTAGGATACCTGTTGCCAACTGGAGCACACCCTTTCATGAGATGGAATCTAGGTGGCCTATTTTCTTGTCTACAATAAAATGATAATACACTCTAATAAAAGGATTATGAGACTGAAGTTTATTGAATATTTATATAACAGAATCTTATTGACTAAACCCATGGTTAAACTGAAAGATGAACCACAAAGCCAGAATCTATCGAATAAAAAACAACAATGATATTTTGTAATATAGGATAGGAAATAAAAACCTTCTTAAATAAAAATGTTTAATGTATACATAGAAAAACACATTTCTGAAGCCCATCCCAGCTTCTTTCTTTTTACAGATGCTTCTAACTTGATAAGAATAAAAATTCCTTCTCAACAACAAAATCAGCTATTTTCTCCATAATTTCTGAGATATATACCATTTCAAAATACAAAACAGAATATGAATCGTTAAAATAGGAGCTATCAGTACTGTTCCTGACTAATAGCCTACAGTATACTAGGTATCTTACAGATGTATTCCTTGAGAGCTTCTTTGGAGGTTAAGCCATGACACAATACTCATGGCCCTTAATGATTTTGAGAAGGTCCTCCGCTGTTTGAGGAATGTAGTCCTTTTCCATGGAGTGCACAGCATCAGGAGAGATTCATGTGGAACAGTGTGGGAGGAATGGGAACATCTCTGTCGTCAGCCAGATCAGCCAGATTGAGCCTGATGGTCCATGAAGTTCATGATGTCACAACCAGATTGCCCCCCCACTCCAGTTTTGTTCCTTAATGATTATTAGATTATATGCCAGAGAATTATTCTCAGTTTACCTCATGTAATAATCAAAACAATATTACATTGATTCCTATTCTTTAGAGAGAAACTAAAAATCTACTAATCCATTTGTTCAGGGTTACAAATTAGCTTATTGCACATTCTGAATAGTAATAGGCAGTATGCCCCATGTGAATTTAAATTCTTAGTAATTAAGACTCATTATTGTGAGCCGGGCGGTGGTGGTGCACGCTTTTATTCCCAGCACTTAGGAGGCAGAGGCAGGTGTATTTCTGAGTTCGAGGCCAACCTGGTCTACAAAGTGAGTTCCAGGACAGCCAAGGCTACACAGAGAAACCCAGAAACCCTGTCTCGAAAAAAAAAAAAAAAAAAAAAAAAAAAAAAAAAAAAAAAAAAAAACAAAACAAAAAACCAAAAAAAAAAAACAAAAAAAAACAAAAAAAAACAAAAACAAAAACAACAACAAAAAAACCCAACCAACCAAAAAAAAAAAACAAGCAAAAAAAGAACCCCAAAAACCCCCCAAAAAACAACAACAACAAAAAAAACCAAAACAATCCTCATTATTGTTTTTGAGACAGGGTTTCCCTGTATAGCCTTGGCTGTCCTGGAACTCACTTTGTAGACTAGTCTGGCCTGGAACTCAGAAATCCTCCTGCCTCTGCCTCCCAAGTGCTGGGATAAAAGGTGTGTGCCACCACGCCGGGCTAAGACTCATTATTGTTAAGATAACTTCTGATCTTGAAATTTGCCTTCCTTAGTCCCTTTAAGGCTCCTGTCCCTTAGAGGTCAATCAGCCCAAGGCTTCCGAGAATAGAAATCTATTCTGCAAGAAAATCGCAGGGTAAAGAATTTCAAATTATAGGGAAAAGGCATGACAGGGGTTAAATAGTCTGGTTGCTCAGTGGGAAAAGTTAGAGAACTTCCTTGAATCTGTAGTACCTGGGGCTCAAGGTGTTTAGAAAATCAGAAACAAGAAACAAAAGTTAGGAAACATCTTATAAACTTCCTCATCAGCATAGTACAAAGAGTGAAATGACATTGCTCATGAGGATCTGCATATGAACAGTGTCTTTAATTAATATTATTATTATTTTTGTATGTAGCCCAGTGTGTGCACACATACATGTTTGTGTGTGTGTGTGTGTGTGTGTGTGTGTGTGTGTGAGTGTGTGTGTGTGTGTGTGTACAAGCACACATATGCAAGCAGATGCATATGCATGTATGCACTCCAGTGTGTGAAAGCCAGATGCTGATATTGGATGGCTTCTCCAATTGCATTCTATCTCTGTTTGTAGACAGGTTCTTTCTTTCAACTCTGAGCTTTTGCATAAATAACTTCACTGATTGGGAAGTTCTGTGGATCTGATTATCTACTAACATATGTAACTTAGGTTCCAGATGCAGATAACTACATCTAGTCCAACTGGGACTAGAGCCTCCTGCTCCTTTAATATCACCTACAATGTTTATTATTCCTGAAGAAACAGTTACTGAATAACATTAATGTGTTGTCAAATGTCATACATAGAACAATGACAGACAAGGTCTCAAGCCTGATTTTTCTTCCCTCCTTGACAATAAACTGTCACCAGAAGAGGCCAGGGAAATGCTGAAACAAACACACTTGTTCATGTTTGCATTCTTCCTTTGATCCTTCCTTTGAGTCTCTTTGATCTGAAGAAACCAAATGGAAAGTGAAACACACAAATAAGAACCATTTTGAGTGATGGTGTACAAAAGAGGGATTCTTGATCCTACCCATGAAACATCCCCCATCCTTTCTTAGCATTATGCATGCAAATCAGTATATAATGAAGCCACAGTTCTTGGAGGAGAGAGTCAAGGTGTCAGTTTTTCAAAGCAATTTAAAGACATTGCATAGCATAACCCCTTGAGATGGTGGGTCCTGTTTGAACCCATGACAGTTTCTGCAATGTAATTGTGAAATTTGATTCCAAGGAGATTAGATCAGGATGCAACCACCTAGCACACCAAAGGGAACTAGTGTTTATATACAAAGGAATCTGACACATGAAAGCTGGCTGCCAATGTCAAATTTAAAAGGAAAAAAAAAACTAGCTGAGCACACTCCTCCAGATGTCTCATTTCCCTGGAAACAGGCATCTTATTGGTAGTCTTGCAGATCCCAGGAGTTCTCCAAGATGCACAGATAGACAAAGCAGACCCATGTGGTTGAAGGTTCTGAGTTCTGTACATTTACTTCTCTTAAGGTTTGTTTTCCATTGGGTGACACAGCAGAAAAGAGAAGACACACAATCATTGATCTCACAGAGCTTGCTGGCTAATGGGATAGATGAATAGAAAGGTCTGGAAAATAAGAGGAATTCTGTTTAGGGAAAAAGCCTTTCTGTTCCTTAAACACATCTATAAGTAACCTTGAGATAAAAACCAAATGAAATTCTGTTATGAGAACTGCCTCTGTCTTTTCCATGATTAATCGTATGTGGAAAAGCAAAGACTTCTGGGATACAGTCAGGGTAAGCCATGTTTCTCTTTTTTAGCCATCCAGGCATCAAGGCCTATAGGCCATATCAGGGGCCCCAGTGAACTTCTAATATCATACTGTTGATGGGGACTGCCTCAAACTGTTGCCTTTCTCTTCTGTTGTTCAATTCCCTTTGAAATCTTGTTTGCTAGTAGCCCTAGCACTTGGCCACTAAGTATCATTCCATTGATATACATCAAGTTGGCAATATTTGATGCCTCTAGTCAATTCAACATCAGGAGAGTCAGAAGTTGAACGTCATCTTGGAAACTGCATGAAAACGGTGTGACACATGGCCTGAGCTTATCTCCAGCCAAAAGCCATTTGGTTTAAACCAAAGTTGTTCACGAGTGAGACTTAATTAAACAAACCAGAACCTTCACATTCCTCCCAATCAACTTGTTTGTTTTTGCCTTTACTTTCTCCACAGCATGCATCACTTTCCCCTGTTACTGCACCCAGAACATCTGGATATCTCATTACCTGTAAAGAGGTTAAGGAAGTAGCTACGGCACAAATCATTGGGAAGGCCTTTTACTGGAGATTCCCCACCTAGAGGGGTGAAGTTGTGAAAGATATTCCTAACAACAAGACACTTAAATAAATAACCTAAAAAGAACCTTAAGCAAGTCTGTCCTCTTAGTTTTACCCCAGCCACAATGACATCAAAGGCATATGGACCCATATTCCCATATACAATCCCATCTTGCATGTGCAGGTCTTGTATTTTTCATAATTCTGAATTCTACTATGTTCACTGGACTGTTCCTATCCCCAAGTGCGCCCGCCGCACCCGCCCCTGCAGTGGTGATATTGGGAGTCCTGCCATTTCTGTGATAGACATTCATATTTCTGATTTTGAATTGATTTTTTTTTCATCAGAAAACAGAGAGTGATACCTGATAATGCAAAGAGGTATCTCTTATAAATCTATGACTATGTTTCTTTTGCTCCCAGTTTTGCTAAGAGTTTCCCTTTGCTCCCATCATCATGTTCTGTTTCCTTTAATACCTTCTGTGTATGGTGGCAACTAGGATGGAAAAAAGAAACTGCTTCATGTTCTCATATTTTCATTACCCATGCTTAGGTACTTATGTCTATCTGTTGTGGGAAATATTAAAGAAACTGGCAGGCTTCTGGCACGCTACCACCCACAACCTGTAGACCACATGGCTCCAGCCGGATGATCTGAACTCAGCCCTCTCTCCCTTGACCGGAGCTCCCCAGACCCTTGGGGGATCTCTGCCACCAGGCTCACGCAATGACTGTCCACCCCACAGTCAGTACTCACAACACCATCTACCCGATAGAAACAAGTCTTGAAGCTTATAATTATCAATCAGGTTTGTGGTGGCGCACACCTTTCATCCCGGCACTCAGGAGGCAGAGGCAGTTAGATTTCTGAGTTCGAGGCCAGCCTGGTCTACAAAGTGAGCTTCAGGCCAGCCAGGGCTATATAGAGAAACCCTGTCTCGAAAAACATAAAATAAAATAAAATAAAATAAATTCTCAATTTACAAGATGCCAATACAATAATTTCAGAACCAATTTATAATAATAAAAGCTTTATCCCAATTATTCTAACCTTATGATATTATAACTACCTGTGGCTGGTTAAAGTCACACTGGTTCACATCTCCTTCCGTCTTCCTTTCTCCTTGCACTCTCCCTCAGACACTCCCTGTCTCTGCAACTCTTAGCTCTGCCTCCCTTTTCCCTGTCCAATCACAGGCATCCTGCTGCCTAATGTAATTGGACAGGGAAGATCCTGCAGCACCTATCATGTCCAAGTCACTACCATCCCACAGTCATGCTACAGTCACACCTAGCTATTTGTACCCTCTTTAGACTTGAGATAGAACAGAGGTTATGTATCCAACAGACACTTTTCAACTGTGGCAGAGAGAGAAACAAATCTCGTAGAAGTCTCCTTGATATCTCCCAACCCTCTTTCCCTTAGATTTTACTCTCCAAATTACCTTTGTTTCAACTCTTATTCCTCTTTGCATAATAGGTACATAGAATGTACCTGCCCTTCAAGTTATCCTAAAACTACTCACTTTCCCAGAGATAGATGAGTGAGCAAAATAAAGCATATTTTGGATTCCCTTGTGCCTAGAGGCTTTGCATCTCTACTTAGTGTCCCATGTTGCTAATAATCAAGGTTGTCCTACCCCACCACCCATAATGTAATTTCACCTGTAATATAGTCTGCCCAAAGTACACATCCAATGCCATTTGAAGGAGTCTGAGTAAAGGCTTTTTGCTGTCATCCAACCTCTTATGAGCACGTTCCTTTTTCAAGAATTCACTTCGCATTCATTTTTTCTTTCAATTATGCTAGTTATTCTATGAAAGTATTTCTAGGTTTGTACCAGAATGCATACTGATTCAACAATTCTCAGAGGTAAATAGTGATCATTTCTCCATCCATCCATCCATCCATCCATCCATCCATCCATCCATCCATCCATCCATCCATTCATTTGATAATTAATCTGTTAGATTTATCATCCTATGATTGCTAGGCATGTAACAGTTGCTATGCTAATCACTTCATTAGTATGATGATAGCTGCAGAAGTCTGATATTGTTCTTGCTTTCAGTTCCTCAACTCTTCTCTGATTGCTTTATCATCTAGCTCTGGTAGGCAACCAAAAAGAATAGCAAGAGCCTGTATTTTGAGGTTGAGTCCTCTGCAGCATCCTTGATCATATGGAGATATCCCATATCTGCTGGTACTGAGACTTTTTTTTAAATAACTCATAGCTTCTGAGAGAAGCATTGTCCAGCCATGTAGGGTAACTCCCTTCTAACTCATTTTAAAAACATATATATATATATATATATATATATATATATACGAACACACACACACACACACACACACACACACACTATCTGAGTGACAAGATAAGTAGGTTTACATATGCCTTCGTATAGTTTTCATTTTGATTAACCCTACCCTTTATTCCCCCATCATTCCACCTACTACTCCTTTCCAACTTTAACTTTTCTACCCCAACTATTCTTTCTCTAGGCTTTCCTTTTTCATATGTTCTCATCCCTCCTCCAACAGTGGTCCCTTTCTAGTCTCCCAACTTCACAAGCACTCCTATTTAAATAAAAAAAGAGTAAAGATATAAAGTTAGGATCTACATATGAGAGAGAATATTGATTTCTGTTCTAATATTTATTATGACTTCCATTTGTTGTTTTTGGTTTAAAATACATTTTACTCTTATTTTACTTTTCTTTGTTCAAAGCTTGGGTTATATATTTGAAATATAACTTCTTTCCAAGTGTAGGCATTTGTAGTTATAAATTTGACTCCTAATGGTACTTTAATGCTATGTAATAAATTTTGAGTGTTATGGTTTCATTTTTATTTAGTTCAAAATGTTTGTGTATCATCAGACTTTATGATTTCCATGATTTATGAGTTATTTGAAAGTATAGTGACATATTTTCTAATATTTGTAGATTTTCCAAATTTTATTTCTAAGTTATTTCCATTTGAAGAATTTAATACTTATAACACACATGTGTAAAAATATATTGATACTATTATAGAACTCAGAATATAGTATATGCTAGAGAATTCTCCACATACTATTGAAAAAATGTGCATTTCTATTCCTTGGTGAGCTGTTTTATAGATATGAGTTGTCCTGATATATGTATTATGTGGTATTAAGTCATATATTAGTAGAATATTTCTGCTTAGTTTTTAAAATTTGTTTTTGAGGGATTACATTTAAGCCTATAATTGTTATTCAACAATTGTTCATATTTTCAGTTCTATCAGCTTTTCTTTTATGAATTTTAGTACTTTTCTGTTGTCTGTACATATTGGTAATTGGTAATTGAAGTATTCTTGAATACTTCATTATTTTAAAAATCCTCCCTGTCTTTACTGACATTTTCCCCATAAAGTTTGTTTCTGGTACTAATATGGGCGTACAGCATTTACACCATTAATGTCTTCACAGTATATGCCTTTCCTCATCTTTTAAAAAAACCTTGTATCATTGTATCAGTGTATTAGCTAGCATATTGCTGGTTTTATATTCTGTTATTGCCTTTTGCTTAAAGTGCTTAAATCTATTTACACTTAATGTTTGGTTTACTTACTTACTTATTTGCTATTTTCTTGACACAGTGTTCTACTATATGACCAAAGCTAGCCTCAAACTCAGACTAAAATACAACCTGATACCTGCCACCCCATCCCCACTTCATTCTTCCAAGTGCTAGAATGATAGCTGCATATGACCACACCTGATCCAAGTGGCTTATTTATGTGGCAGTTTGAAGTAGAATGCTCCCCATAGGCTCATGCGCTTGGATTCTTGTTTCCAGTTAGTGGAATGGTTTTGGGAAGAATTAGGAGATGTGGCCTTGTTGGAGGAGGTGAGTAAGCCCACACCAGGCCTAATCTCTCTTTCTCTTCCTGTTGTTGTTATTTTAGCATGTAACGTCTCACCTGCTGCTCCAGTGTCATCTTAGTTATGGTGCCTTAGCACAGTAATTAAAACAAAACAACTTGTTTTTAATATTTTGGTAATTGTTTCCTGTGTGCCTTATATTCTTCATTTAATTTTTTCTCTAGTTCCTAATTTCCCACCTTTCTTACTTTTTTTTTAAAAATTTTTTTATTTTGGAGACAAGAGCTAATCTAGCCCTGGCTGACTTTGAAATCCCTATGCAGCTGAAGCAGCCTATAAACTTTATTCTATTGTATTTGGCCCGCATGCTGAAATTACAGGTATCTGTCACCACAGACACCTCTTAAATTTCTTCCCTACTGACATCTTACATACAATTTAAGTCTTTTTGTTCATTTTTATCATATATTTTATGTTATGTTTTAGTGTTTGCTTTACAGTTTATGATAAATTTTATTTTATCAAAACCAAGCTCAAATATATACAATTTAAAATATACAAAATTTGCTCCAATGTAGCCATATTTTCTTAATCCATTTAAGATATTTAATGTTGCTCATATTTATATTCATATCTAAGAATCACAGTAATATAGTTTTAAAAGTTCATGATATATATATATATTTTTATATACACATATAGTCTTTATTGCTATATTTTTTTGGAGCATTGAGGGTTTATTTATTTTTTTAATTAAGAATTTTCCTCGTTTACATTTTCAATGCTATCCCAAAGGTCCCCCAAACCCACCCCCCCAATCCCCTACCCACCCACTTCCCCTTTTTGGCCCTGGCGTTCCCCTGTACTGGGGCATATAAAGTTTGCAAGTCCAATGGGTCTCTCTTTGCAGTGATGGCCGACTAGGCCATCTTTTGATACATATGCAGCTAAAGACAAGAGCTCCCGGGTACTGGTTAGTTCATATTGTTGTTCCACCTATAGGGTTGCAGTTCCCTTTAGCTCCTTGGGTAATTTCTCTAGCTCCTCCATTGGGGGCCGTGTGACCCATCCATTAGCTGACTGTGAGCATCCACTTCTGTGTTTGCTAGGCCCCGGCATAGTCTCACAAGAGAGAGCTATATCTGGGTCCTTTCAGCAAAATCTTGCTATTGTATGCAATGGTGTCAGCATTTGGAAGCTGATTATGGGATGGATCCCTGGATATGGCAATCACTAGATGTTCCATCCTTTCGTCACAGCTCCAAATTTTGTCTCTGTAACTCCTTCCATGGGTGTTTTGTTCCCATTTCTAAGAAAGGGTAAAATGTCCACACTTTGGTCTTCGTTCTTCTTGAATTTCATGCGTTTGACAAGTTGTATCTTATATCTTGGGTATCCTAAGTTTCTGGGCTAATATCCACTTATCAGTGAGTACATATTGTGCAAGTTCCTTTGTGATTGGGTTACTTCACTCAGGATGATACCCTCCAGGTCCATCCATTTGCCTAGGAATTTCATAAATTCATTTTTTTAATAGCTGAGTAGTACTCCATTGTGTAGATGTACCACATTTTCTGTATCCATTCCTCTGTTGAGGGGCATCTGGGTTCTTTCCAGCTTCTGGCTATTATAAACAAGGCTGCTATGAACATAGTGGAGCATGTGTTCTTCTTACCGGTTAGGACATCTTCTGGATATATGCCCAGGAGAGGTATTGTGGGATCCTCCGGTAGTACTATGTCCAATTTTCTGAGGAACCGCCAGACTGATTTCCAGAGTGGTTGTACAAGCTTGCAATCCCACCAACAATGGAGGAGTGTTCCCCTTTCTCCACATCCTCGCCAGCATCTGCTGTCACCTGAATTTTTGATCTTAGCCATTCTGACTGGTGTGAATCACAGTACTATAGTTTTAAAAGTTCATGATATTTTTTAAGAGTTAAAGAAGATAGGGAAAATATGTCCTTCTCCTTATACATGAACACAGAGTTATTTTTACCATGTTCTTTATTTATTTAATTTTGAGTTGCTAACTGGGGTCAGCTTGATTCTACCTACAGGATCTCCTTTGAGAGTTTATTGATGCTTGAGGCACGAATTCTCTCCATATTTGCTCATCTGGGAAAGTCTTTATTCTTTCTTTTTCTGAAAGTAACTTTGGAGGAGACAAACTTACTGATTTTTTTTCTAGGTTTTTGAAACAGCTAGCTGCTTTATGAATTCTACTATTTTTATTATTGTAAATAAGATACTGCTATTTCTGTCATCAGTAGTTTGTCCTTGGATTTAACAGTGAAGACATGATAAAAAACAGACTGGAGGCTTGTACATTGTGAATGTATAAATTTCATAAATTTTGGAAGTTTTCAACCATGATCTATTTGGCTTATTTCTTTATATTTGCCCTTTATTTTCCTTTCTATTTGGTGTTTATTTTTCTGACTCCAATACTATAATTTTAATACTCTAGTCTTCAGATCTCTTAGGCACTGCTCATTTTCTTCATTTTTGCTTTTTTTTTTAGATTTTAGAGTTTCCATTTAAAATCATGTTTACTGATTATTTTGTCAATGCCAATGTTTTTTTTTTTGAGCCTGTTTTTGAGATTATACTTTAATTAAATATAATTTAATTTAATAACATTTCTTTCTTCCCCTTTTTTCTTCCAACCTTCCCATACACCCCTCCCTACTCTCCTTCAAATTCATGAACTTTTTTTGTTTTGTTTTGTTCGTTTGTTTTATTGTTTTTTTTCCAGGCAGGGTTTCTCTGCATAGCCCTGGGAGTCCTGGAACTCACTCTGTAGATCAGGCTGGCCTTGAACTCAGAAATCCACCTGCCTTTGCCTCCCAAGTGCTGGGATTAAAGGAATGTGCTACCATGCCTAGAACTTTTTTTCTAACCTCTAACTGTTATTAGATGCATATATGTAAATAATATATGTTCATAACTATAACATGTTAAATCCATATAATGTTTTCAGAGCTGACTTTTTGGTACTAGACATCCAATTTTTTATTACAGTTTTATACTTTCAATTTTGTTTCTTTTTTATATTTTCTATCTCTTTTCTGACTTGTGTATTTGGTCATTTATTATTACATTTTCTTATAACTCTTTAGATATGGTTTATTTTAACTCTTTAAACTATATTTTTTATATACCTTTCAAGTATTTGCTAGAGTCAACATCTGGAGCCATTCAGACATTATTTCTATTGACTTTTTTTAAAATTGTGAATAGGCTTTTAGTCTTCATGTTTTTGTCAATGTGTGATATTTTGCATAATTTACCATACCACCCTACACTTGTGTTTCCAATTCTACAGGGGTTGTGGCTTTTGTTAATTTATTCAATGATCTGGCTTGATTTTTCTCATTTTTTTTGTTTCCACTAACATCATTCAAGTATTTTCTCCCTCAAATGCTTCCAGTCCTTCTTTAAAATCTTTTTTTATGGGATGGTGTCTTTGCTCTAGTATCATCTCATTTTAGTGGTTAAATATTACTCAGAAGTTATTCTTAAACACTATGAGAATTTTAATTTTGGCTTATGATTACATGCAAATTAAAGAATTCTTAAAAGTTAGACAGGCATCAGCTATGCCCAAGTTTCCTGCAAAGGCTCACATCTAGCCTTGGGTAGTAGATAGATAGCACTTTTCCTCCATCCTCCAGAATAACCATATAGCTTTCCCGATCATTGGTGATGGCTGAGATGTTACTAAGGTATTGAATGACTGTCTTTCTCTTCAGTTTCTTTTTTTTTAAATTTATTTTTTATTAGATATTTTCTTTATATACATTTCAAATGCTATCCCAAAAGTTCCCTATGCTCTCTCCCTGCCCTGTTCCCCTACCCACCCACTCCCGCTTTTTGGCCCTGGCATTCCCCTGTACTGGGGCATATAAAGTTTGCAAGACCAAGGGGCCTCTGTTCCCAGTGATGGCTGACTAGGCCATCTTCTGCTACATATGCAGCTAGAGATACCAGCTCTGGGGGTACTGGTTAGTTCATATTGTTGTTCCACATATAGGTTTGCAGACCCTATAGCAAACTAGCTCCTTGGGTGCTTTCTCTAGCTTCTCCATTGGGGGCCCTGCGTTCCATCTTATAGATGACTGTGAGCATCCACTTCTGTATTTGCCAGGTACTGGCATAACCTCATACGAGACAGCTATAACAGGGTCCCTTCAGCAAAATCTTGCTGGCATATGCAATAGTGTCTGGGCTTGGTGGCTGATTATGAGATGGATCCCCATGTGGGGTAGTCTCTGGATAGCCCATTCTTTCGTCTTAGCTCCAAACTTTGTCTTTGTAACTCCTTTCATGGGTATTTTGTTCCCTATTCTAAGGAGGAATGAAGTATCCACCCATTGGTCTTCCCTCTTCTTGATTTTTTTGTGTTTTGCAAATTGTATCTTGGGTGTTCTATGTTTCTGGGCTAATATCCACAGCAATACTTCTCCTGGGCATATACCCAGAAGAAATTCCAACTGGTAATAAGAACATATGTTCCACTATGTTCATAGCAGCCTTTTTTATAATAGCCAGAAGCTGGAACGAACCTAGATGTCCCTCAACAGAAGAATGGATACAGAAAATCTGGTACATTTACACAATGGAGTACTACTCAGCTATTAAAAACAATGGATTTATGAAATTCTTGGGCAAATGGATGTATCTGGAGGATATCATCCTTAGTGAGGTAACCCAATCACGAAAGATGTCATTAGATATGCACTCACTGATAAGTGGATGTTAGCTCTTCAGAGTTTCTAACCATGCTTTGGCATATTGCTTGCTGGTATCAATTCATATTAGAGCGCCTCAAGCACCAATGACATTTGCTTTCCTGGATTGGCAGTGAGACTGATGATAGTTTTGATAATGCTCTTGGCCATGAAACTTTTTCTTTACCCTACTTCATATGGAGCCAGCCCATTCAACTAGAATAGTTGTCTGCTCTCTGTCCAGTTGTGGTGAACTTTGAAACTGAAGATCCAGAGAGCTGGGGAACACAACAACCTGAAACAAGTTTAGCTTTATTTTTCTGCCTAATCTCTCTGAAATTTCATAACAAATATATAATCTTAATGCTATTAAGATTAAAAATATACAACAGAACAAAAATATTTTGATATTTTATTGGTTGATAGGATCAAAAGAGGAAAGTAATTTGGGGATTTATGCTGCATTAGGTATCATTTCTAATTTAAGTAGTTGAGAACTAAGAAGGAAGAAAATGGTAAATTTGCCAACATTTGAACATCATTTTTGATTCCTTTATGATGTAGATGAACTAACTGAGTCCCACAAGATTAACTTTGGGAGAGAAATCATATTATTTTTTTTTTTAGGCAAGCAATTTATGTAGTAGTTTTTTTTTTATCCACAAGAAATAGAGTCAAAGGAGTTTAAATGCCTATGGAAGACTGATGTTGGCTGCTTGGCAGGATAAATGTACCCCTCCTAATCATTCCTTCTACTGTCTTTTTAAGCAAAAGAATTTGCTTTGTTGTGTCAGGAAAGGACTCTTTCAACAGGGAAAAGAGATCATGTTTTACAAATGTCAGCTTTGAATTCTCTATCTGTGCAGCTAGAAATATATAATTGAAGTATAATGGCCCAGAATTTGTATTAGGACTCACTCAGAGACATGTGCTTGGGAGGTTTGGCAAACTCACATTGCATTGCATACTCAGAGCAGAGTTGACACACATCTGTCTGGGTCACTGATATTAGCACTAAGAGTGTTACCACCCTCTAGGATGCTTTAGAAGATTCTGTGCACAAGCAAGCCATCTGCCTTCCAAACTGGGCTAGTCTCAACAAGTATATCTCTTTAAATGAGGGAGCAATTTCCTGTGGATCAGCTAATGTCTTTATCTCATCCCATGCCTAATGGTGGTGACTTCTTAATGCCTTCTTATTTCATCAAAATGATATCTTGGCTTTTCTCACAGTCAAGTCTGCTTTGTTCTTCTACAATATGTACTTGGCATTGAGCTGTAAATACACAGCCTCTAAATCATGAAAATAGCTGGCATATCACATAATAGAAAGTGGTGTTTTCAGCTCAAATAACACACATAGTTCTTAAGGAAAATCGAGAGAGGTCTAGGGACTAATAATTCTAGGTTGTCAGGCATTAACATTTAAAATCATCTGCTATTAGTTAGAACTATCTCCCAAGAGGAATATATCTTGTTGCCCCTGCCTAAGTCTAACCACAAACCACAGAGCCAGAAAAGACTAATCTTATGAATAGGAAGAGAAAAACGATCAGGATGCATAAATAATGAAAATAAATAGAATGCAAGGGGGAATGACTTAGAAGAGGAGGTAGAGAAGTGAGGAAGAGAATGACCACTGGAAGAAGAACAAGACAAATGAAGAGAAGCAAAAAGGTTTGTCCCTACAGGACCTGGGAATACATTTTCTACTTTAAGGGAGTCTGATAGCCTTCCTGGGTTCATGATTACCTATCTGAAACTTCATTGGCTGAGCAATGATTGGCCAGAATTTTGTTTCATTTACATCCTGTAGACAATGGTGCCCCTACAGACTGCTTTTCCAAGTGTTTCCACCTGTGTCAATTAGATTGAAGGTGCCCCTCTTCTCACTACTCTGCTTGATCATACAAGTCTTCCTGATGTTTCTCCAGCCTGTACAGTATGCCTCTCCAACCTTGATGTCAACGAAGAATTTTTGCATTGTTATTTTTCTCTCCTTGAAGTGTCCTTCTGTGAGGTCTTTGGGAAATGTACTCCATGACTTAGATGTTTGCAGAAAAGTCAACCACTTGGATGGTCTTTCCCCCGTCTTCCTTTGTAACAGTAGGCCTGAACAACACTTCCTTACTTCAATTTCTATTTAACTGGGCAATTCTACTTACTTATTATGTAGTGAAGATAATCTACCATCTAAAATATTTGTATTAAAACATGTATTATCAATCCTTCTTTAAAGCTGAGATTTTGACTTAATTAATAGTGCATTCTTATGACCAAGGCCAGTATCTAATACATAATAGATATTCAATAATAATTTAGTGAATGAGCCACATGTCTGGCCATAGTTATAGGGTAGGAAAGTTTAAATATCCCTACTTAATAGATTAGAATGTTGCAGTATATAATAGGGTAACAGTTCAAAACATCTTATGACTTAGTTGTTATTTTTGTCTTATTTCCTTGTCACTGTGTATACTTGTCTTGCATTTATACTAGACTCTGTGCTTCTCCTCCCAAACTATGTAACATCCTGCTCTGATTAATAAATTGCAATCAATTGCAATGCCTAATTATCTCCTTAGGAAGCCCAAAAAGAATGTAATAGATGGGGCATACTTATCTCTCAGCATGAGAAGGAAGCTACTTTTTCTGGCTGGGTAACCCAGAAAAAGATGTTTCAAGGAGAAAGAAATGATAAGAGAGCCAGTGGAAGGTCCTAGGTAAGAATAACTGAAAAAAAATATGTGATCACATCCATTTATCAGGTGCAATAAAAGTTGCTTGATACCTGGAAGCCTTAACACATATTTCTTATGTATGATCTGCATTCAGAGTAGAATGATTGAGAGATGTTCAACGTGCCCGATAAAAACACAGGTACACAAAGAATCTCCAGGGGGATGAAATTCTTACCTGTGACCATGTTGTAATCTGGTAATCTGCATCTTTCCTGACTTTCTCATGTCCTCTGAGTGCAGAATAAAACGGGCCAAAGGCACATTCAGTTTGTTTTGCTTTTTAAAAAGCGCTTTGCTTTGAGATAGGCATTTTACCCATTTGTTTATTAATGGGCATTACTAAGAACCTGTTACCGTGAGTGAGACATACTGGGCTGGATACTGGCATGCAGAGATGGATAAGATGGAGAATGATACAATTATTGATGTCAGAGAGAGGATAGATCTATCCATAGATAGATGGATCTCACTCTGTTGTCTGGAATATGCATGAGAATGTTCTCAGAGGCATTGAATCCTCATGGGAAAGGGCTAAATGCTACCACCAATGTGATGCAAAGAATAGAACTTAGGTCACATAATTGCTTTCCCAGTAAACTTAATTGATCTATATGGAAAAATATTCTTGCAATAGAAGATATCCATTCAAGGAGCATGTTACTTTGTTACTGTCATGATCCAGATGCTATTAGAAGGCCATCTATTAGCAGTGTCAGAAAGGGAGTCCCAAAATCAGGAGGAGATGGAATTTTATCAAGTTTGGATTCCTTTTGATTCAGAAAGTCACTGACAAAAAAATACTATACTTGTAGTCCAAAAGTGCAGCTGCTTCTATCATGAATGCTATGTTCCCCCCAAACTGTATGAGGGTCCCTGCATAAAGCTTATGGGAACCTGTCCTTAGTTAGTTCTGATTGGTAAATAAAGTTTCTGGGCTCAGGTGAGAGTAGGGGTGAGGTGGGGAGGAAGGTGAGGACCCGCCATGCCAGTAGAGTGTGAAGGGAGAAGAGATGCCATGCTTGAGAAGAGTGCATGACAGAGAGACATGGTTGCCATATGAAGGAGCCAGGAGACTATGGCCCAGAACACAGCCTAGGTAGGCAGCCCTCTGGGTTCAAAGTAGCCAAGACAGAACATAGAATTAGTAAGTAATAACTGAGGATTAAGTATGTGGAGCTATTGAGCTGTTTAGGGCATATTAAAATATAAAGGCTGTGTGTGTGTGTGTGTGTGTGTGTGTGTGTGTGTGTGTGTGTGTGTGTGTGTGTGTGAGTCTTTCACTGGAAATATAAACCATTGGTGCAGGTAGAAAGTCATGCCACTGGGAGTTATTGTTATTCAATACAACAACACAAAACCAATTTTTTATAGACCTTAATTTTAGAGGTATAAACCAAGAATTTTAGAGGAATACAAAGTGATGAACAAGTCTTAAAACCTTAAAAACCAGAACAAAGTTATAGTTACTAACAGACAGCTGAAACCCTTTGTGGTTACTTTGTGCTAGTTTTTACATTACAAACCTTAGGGTACTTCAGTTATTTTGTTCTTAGAGCATCCTCACACGGTGGGCATAACTCTAATTCCTGTTTTACAGGTAGAGTTAGATTTCAGTCCTGTGCCCTTTGCTTTTATAGTTTAGGATAGACAATGTATAGGGAAAAGAACCTTGTTAAGATCAAAGATCTGGGTGTTCAAATGCATGGCTCTGGTGGGGGCCATATCGTGATAAGATCACAGTGATGGGGTATATATGAGAGGGAGAGGGCGCACAGTAAAGCAGGAATCCTGAGCATGGGGAGGCTCCGGACGTTGTGAGATTTAAGTCACTATGGGTGATTAATTCTTTCTGAGAAGGTGATACCCCCAATAACCCAGGGTTTCCTAAAAGCTCCACCTCCTCCTATTGTCAACTACAGAGCAAACTTCCAAGGTCATGATCCTCCTACAAACTACAGTAATCCCACCAGGGAATGGAGGATTATTTTGGGATGATTCAGCTGTGCAAGTTAAAACTGAGTTCTCACACCACTCGTTGCCTCTGTCTCTGGCTCCCATCCCCTTATCACCCAGGCCTTGTTGCTTTCTCAGAATGAGTTTCCTAATGTGCTTCCCTAACCAGACTCAACCAGATTTCTTACTCATCTGTCCCCACTCTACCATCCCTTTCTCTTTAGCTATGCTAGCTTCTCTGATGATTAAAATGGTGGGAAATTCTTGACAGAGATTGATCTTATTTCACTGAGGTTCTAACTCCTGTTATGATATAATAGTGGCATAATGATTGTGTGACCCCAAACTTTCCTGGGACATTGCTCTGCCTGGGAGATAAATTTATGATTTCCTTTTCAGGACAGTCTTTATCTGTCATCCTAGAGGCTAAAGGGCTCTTGGGCTCACACCCAGCAGCTATAGCTTTGAACACAGAGAGATCCTAGGTGTTCCCGCTGTCCCCTTTCTGCTGACTCTTTTCTTCCATTCCATCCCCCAGCCTAGTACACACTAAGTGTAGCATAAGTGCCAGTAATGCCCAACTATGGGAGTATTTTTCAGGAGCCTTTCTGTCTCCTGTTTCTATCATGTGACCAACACTGTTACTCTTGTCTGTCATGCTTACATCCTACCTTTCTGCTTGGAAAGTTTCCAAGGTATTTTCTTTTCTATAACTCACTTCTGGCTTCATTGGAACTTATGCTATTATATCTCTCACAGAATTCTGTCATAAAACCTGTCACACTGTCACACTTCATTTCATTTGAGCCCTCCTTGGACTAGATCAGAGATCACCAAACTTTTTTTTTTTGTCTGTAAATATGTTTGGATTTGTGAGCCACACAGCCACAGTATTGCCACAGTTATGTAGCTCTACTGTAATGGTTCAAAAGTCACCATAGACAACATGCAAATGACCAGAAGTGGCCATGTTCCTGTGGTATAGGCATGGGTCCAAGCTTATCCCACAGCTTATAGTGTATCATAGATCACTGTTTCATGTCACAGGCTGTTGTCATTGTTCTAGACTACGGATACTTTTAAGGCAACTGTGATTTATTTACCCAGATAAAGCCTGATAGCATCACAGATTAGATAGTTAGAAAAATGTTGGCTGACAATTTTCAATAGTTTCAATTCTAGCAGAGACATTGTTTTTTTTTTCTTCCCAATACTAGTATTAATACTCTTTGGACTTCAATTTCAATTTATCTTACTAGTTGGGGTGATGCCAGTTTTCTTGGAATTTGAAGAAGATGGGGAGTTCCTGCATGTACATGGACTTCAGCACAAGAAACCATGTACACATGAGGTACTAAGTCTTCTCTCATTGCCCATAAAAAGGTTCATGAAAAAGTACGTGCAAAGGAATACGTGATCAAGCTATCCCAATAGAACTGAACACATACTTTGTACTTCACAGAGGAAGATCTAAAGAACAATTACACAAGTGGAGGAGATCGGAGAGTGATATAGATTCATCCCCTGCATCCCCAGGGCTTTGGTCCTCTTCACTGGAGCTTAGGCTGTTTCTGTAGTCTCATCACTCCCTTATCTAGTTCTCAACACAAGGTGGAAAAGGACACGTACCCATGCACCATGCCAATTGCTTCTAAGGGTCTCCTGAAGACTGGCCAGCCTGATCAGACTGTATCTAAACTCTTTGTGTGTTGTTTATAGACTTCATGTCACTTTGAAGCTGACATGTCACAGGGGATGTAGCTTCAGAAAACTGAATGTGTTTATGATAGTGGAGAGCTAAGAAAAATTTGGAGCTCTCAGGTAGCCACAAAAGGACTCTAAGATAGATGAGAACATGAGATGAGAAGATGCTAAATCTGCTTTGGACCATTTTAGAATGTCAGAGTCAGACTTAAAAGGGCGACAGACTCTGCCATTGGTTTGAGCCTCTACCTTTGAGAGGCCAAGTGTTCTTTTGTGTTCCTGGTGCCTTAGCTCAAAGTCAGTCAGTATTGGCTCAGTGGCCCTTTCTACCCATTATGCTAATTCTAAAGGTTTCCCAACTGATGTATAAACTTATAAAAAATCCTCACAGGCAACTTGTATCCAGCCTGGCTTTTGTCCTAGACAGGTGGTTTTGCTTTTGTTGAGAGCAACCCACCTTGCTCTCAAACTTTGGATCCAGCTCATCTGCCTGCCTTTGTTTCTAGTCCTGTTATCGTCATGGCTTTTGTGGGATCAAAGATGTATTTGGGACCCCTTTGAAGCCTTACATATCACCAACAGAGACTTGAGGTTAATGAGTTTGGGCAAGATGTGGGTATTGGTCTTGTCTAGCCACCCGGCTCCCCAGAATGTTCTGATATTTTGTTGAAAATACAAAAAAAAATTACAGTAGTTACAGACTGAATTCTTGGGACAGACTAGGGTCATTCTGCATTGTAGCTCTCCTCATTACTGTGTGACCAAGGGAAAGGAACCTAGTATTTCTGACCCTTGCTATGTCATTTTATTTAATGGGCTATTAGAATATTCCTCATAGGATTCTTATTATATAGAAGAAATAACAAGTGAAAAGTACTAAGAGTCTAGCTCATGGTAAACATGAAATTAGAGTCTATTCTATGCAATTGGGCAGATTTTGTTCTAATTGGAATTATTTTTGTTTCTTTTGCTATGATTACAATGAGATAACAATCTTGTCCTTTCTTCTGGGACACAGATTCATGGGATATGTTCTTCCCATAATTATGGCAGATATTCAGGAAAATGTTAGAACTGCTGCTTGTGTTAAATCTATTATTATATTATTGGCCTAAGCATGTCACATGCTTTGTAGTCCATTATTTATGGAAAGAATTGAAAAGCACCAAGGCAGAAGTGATGAAAGTGGAAAAAGAAAACAGTAGGCAGTTTTATCAAAATGTACACTATTTGCACACTCTTCATATCAGGCTAGTATCCTCTGAGACCAAGTTCTTGCCATAATTGTGTGAAGGGAGAAGTGGAGTTTTCATAATGCTTCTCTAGCATGAGGTCCTTGAGGAAGTTGTGACTGCAAACAAGCTGTAAGCAGAAGTAAGATGAGTTAGAAAGCTGAAGGTACAATAAGGTCAGCTTGATCATATTCCAGTAAACTTGATATATAGTTTCTCTTATGCCATTTGTTGGAGAGATAAGTCTTTGTGCAAGATATATTCCTGATACCGCTGTCAAAGGTAGACGTCTGTCCCTGCTGCCTGTTCTCTACCCTTGATCTTTACATTCATTTTAATATCAGTAACACATTGGGTGTAGAATTATCATCATGTTCCAGCATACTTACATGTTGTGTAATTTGAATTGATCATGACAGCTGTAGCTTTGCTCCCCCCCCCCCCCCCGCCCTGCCAAATTTGCTTTGATGCTTCTGTGTCTGTACCTGATTTCACATAAGATGCATGATTGCACCACCTATTTCTGTAAAAATTATTATTGGAATATTGGTAAGAAGTGCCTTGAATTATCCCGTCCCCGGGGATTCAGTTATTCGTGGGTGCAAGGGGGACCGTGAACCTGGAAGGAAATGGGAATAAAAGAAAGAAAGTCGGAGGACCAAGTAGATATCAACCTATCAAGGTCTCGTTTATTAGGCTGAGGTGCCTTCTTTTTAAAGCATACATCGCGGGGAATATGGGAGGGGTCGAGGGAGAATTATACAAAGAACAAAGAAGTGGGCATCTGCTGACACGGGGGCCAAAGTCAGGCGCCAGGCAGCGGGCACTCTGGATCTTATCTCTGGAACATCGATCCTCCTTGACAGCCTTGGGGGTCAGGCTAGGCTCAGGCGTAACTCATGTCCTTGGATGGCTTGGGAACTCAGGAAGAGATAGGGAAGAGGGGACTATAATTCAGCTTTTACAGCCTCAGGTGCCAAGAAAGGAATAGGGAGGAAGGGAGGTGATAACCAGCTCTTAGTACAAGGCCATTTGGCCTGTTAGGGAGATTGTGAAGGGCTCACTTTCTCACGGGATGGTCTCTGACATTGAATCTATAGGATTCTTTCCACAGTTTGGATATTAGAACATTCTAAGTCTTTCAGTTTGTGAATATTCAATGTCTTTCCATTATATCTTTTAGAGTGATTTAAAATTTTCAATATTCAAGTCTTTTACTTTTTGATTAACTTCATTCCTATATGTTTTATTATTGTTGGTATGACAATTTTCTTAATTTCTATTTTAGATTTTTGATTGTGTATCAAAATTTTTGATGCATGATCATGATATATGTGCTTGGTGTGTATTGATTTTCGAACGTGAAAATTTAGTGTGTGTGTGTGTGCATGTGTGTGTGTGTGTGTGTGTGTGTATGTGTGTGTGAATATATATGTGAGTCAATGTGTATGGGGGGGTATACATTAGGATTTTTGTGTCATCTTTAAACAGATATAGTTTTATACTTTCCTTTATGATTCCCATGGACTTTCTTTTCTTTGTGTAATTGCTCTCTCAGGACTATTTTGGATCAAAGTAGCGAGAACGGGCATTCTGACCTTGCTTCTGATCGTAAAGGAGAAAAGCTTTTTATGTTCCACTATGTTTCATTGAGAAAAATTGATTAAGTATTTAAAAATAAGACCCAAGACTTTAAAGACTTATATAGAAAAACAAAGAGAAATGCCTCCATGACATTGAACATGACAATGACTTCAGGAATGTGACAGGACAACTTTAAGCAATGGTACACAATTAGGGAAGTGGAGCTTGCTCAAATCAAAGGCTTCTGCACAGCTAACAAAACTACTGAGCAAAGGCACTCAAGGGAAAAGGAGGAATCAATGCAAGCCATACATTCGCTAAAGGATGGGTAACCAAAATATATAAATTAGTTTCGCTAATTTTCATTGTATGGATCGGAGTGTTCGTCTGCATATGTATACATCTACCATCTTTGTGCTTGGTGCCCAGGGAGGTCAGTAAAGGGGTTGGATGTCCTGGAAGTGGAGTGCAACATGATTATGAGTTCCGGGAAATGAAACCTGCTCCTCTGCAAGAACAGCAAGTGCTGCTAACTGCTCAGCTGCCTTTCTAGTCCCACTTATAACTCCAAAGCAAAAAAAAAAAAAAAAAAAAAAAAAAATCAAAATATCCAACTAAAAATGGGCAAAAACCACAGCTACTGGGTATAGAAAAAGAGAGTTTGCTCATTCTGATTGTCAGGAAATTGCAAATCAAAGCCACAATGGGATATAAACTCATAGCTCGACAGTTATGTGGAAATTTTTATTTTAGTCATTATTATTATTATTACTATTGTTATTGCTATTATTATTACTATTGGGTGGAAGTGTCAATGGTATGCATGTGGAGATTAGAGGACAACTTCATGAGGTCAATTTCCTTATCACATGTATACATAATTTATAGAGATCAAACTCGGGTTTATAGAGCTAACGTCTTTACCTGCTGAGTCATCTTGCTGGACATTCATACGTACTTATATATTTTTAAAGTATGATAAATATATGGGAAAATATGGACTATTATAGACTATTGTTGAGACTGTCAAAAGGTAGAAATATGGGAAACAGTTAGGTAGCCATTAAAAAATAAGAAGGATTATTGTGTAATCCCCAAATCTTGTTTCTGATTATATAACCAAAATAATTTAAATCAGAATCTCAAAGAAATATATAGGTACTATATTCATTAAAGTAATAGTCAATATATAGAAATAGTCTTTTATCAACAGATAAATGACTTCATAAAATGTGTATCTGACTGAGTGGCAGTCAGTGTATACAGACTACCATTCTGTCTTAAGGAACACATACTACTATTTGCAACAAATGAACCTTCTGTAGATTACCCTGAGGAAAATATGGCATTCACACGAAGAGAAAATGAAATAGGATTCCATTTATATGATATGTCTAAAGTAGTCAAAGTAACAGACTCAGACAGCAAATGGCAACTGCCTGGGTTTGAGAGAGCTGGGAAATAAATGGTGCTCAGGTAAAATGTTACAGCTTTCCCTGATGTCTAGAGCTCTGTGGTACAGTGCTGTGTCTATAGGTGACAACACTGCATCGTGCTGTTACCCCTTTCTATGAAAATGGATGTAATGTTATATTCTTCCCACCACGGAAAGAAATTTAAAGTCATGTAGAAAAAAGTACAAAAATGAAAATTTTAAAAATATTTTGAAGGACGATGAGAACATTACAGAAATAAAGACTGACTTCTAGGATAGAACCCTGAAATGTTTGGTAAGTATTTCATTTGATGTTACAAAACACACAGAGTGAGGTGATGGTTTAAGAAACCATGTTCTATGCAAATAATATGTAGAAAATCCTGTGAATATCATATATGTTATTTGTAAGTCTGATGGCAGGGCAGAACCTGGCTATTAGATCAAAGATAGGACTTTAATGCTACATCACATTGAACAGGGAGGTTGGTCTGCTTAGGCAATCCCCACAGTCCAAAGTACCATGCATCAGACTGCAAAGCTGGAGCTCAGAGGGTGAAGAATATCAGCCTATGCTGCTCTTTTGATTTCCCATCAATATCCATCTTCTCTCTGACCCTTTGTTTTCTGCTTTTCAACTCCTTTACCAAAATCTAATCTTGAGAACACAGAGTCAAAACCCACCAGGTCCTGGTTGACAAATAGCTGTTTTTTTTTTTTTTTTTTTTTTTTTTTTGGATCAGATGAATGGAACTTACAGACACAAATAATTGTGGGTGTTAAAAAAAGGAGTGTGAATTGGGAATAAATACAGTGAGGAAGGATACTGGGAGAAAAGACAACGCCATTTCTTCAAATATAGAAAAACTCATTGTGAACCCATAGGAGGCTGGCTGTGGGGAAATGTATTTAGATGAGTTTGTGAGTCAGGAATGAGTAATGATCTGAGGTGAGGAGTGGAATATAAAGCACAAAACTTGAATATGCCACAGGCTATTATTAGTCTTTGCTTGCCAGCTTCAAATACGAATATGCAATTTGTTTTGTCTCATGGCTTAGGAGATTTTACAGCACAATGCTGATACTCCCTGTCAACAAATGAAATAATTTAAAGCTATCTTTTTTTATAGCAGAGGTTCTAGGCAAAAGAGCCTTTATAGTTTTGGTAGATACTGTCAAGTGTAGAAGGGCAGTGATAAACTAGAGAGAGAGTGGTTTGCAGTGGCTTTACTAGAAAGCATGCATTACATCACCAACAGTGAATGATGAGACAATTGTGTCTATGGTAGAACAGGGATCCAGGATTCTGGCTTCCCAAAAGTGCCCATGAGAGCACATTTTCCATGTAAACCAATAGTTTAATAAGCTTGTGTACAGAATACATTATTCAGAGGTTTGAATTCTGCCCCATAAGACAGAGAGTAGGGTGTACTGTATTGGAATTAGCATCATGCTAATGGACCCTGTATGTTGCCTAAACCCTGGCTCAAAATTCGTTTAAGGATGTATAGCATCTTTACTTTATAGATTTAAGTGTCCCAACATGTTCAAAGTCATCATATCTGTGATGCTGATTTGTCCATTAGCCTTTGACTGACTGACTCTCCTCTGTGGCAATGACTTCCTTATGACTGTATCTCTAGACACAATTGAAGGCAGAGGTGACGCGCGTGTGACTTTTGGACCGAGGCTTTCAGGAGCAACAGTGATACCTGCATCTTCTCTCTGTCAACTGAGTATGGACATCAAAAACATGAGGTGAGAGTAAGTGGGGCAAGAATCACTGTATGCAGGGAATCTGTCATATGCTTTCACATGGAGATGGGCAATAATGAACTTCTTTTATTTAAGTCACCACATATACATTTAGAATTTTTTTTTTTTTTACTAGAGCCTAGCTAAAAAGTACTACAATCTTTACCATGTAGCCGGTGTTGTGTAGTGGGACTTTTTGTATTATGTTTATAATTATGCAGTTATTGTTTGTTTAAATTTTGCGTGCGTGCGTGTGTGTGTGTGTGTGTGTGTGTGTGTGTGTGTGTGTGAGAGAGAGAGAGAGAGAGAGAGAGAGAGAGAGAGAGAGAGAGAGAGAGAGAGAGAGAGAATATATATGCATGCCAGTTCAGGTATCTATGGGGCCAGAAGATTTGATTCCTCTGGAGCTAGAATTACAGACAGTTTTGAGCTTCTCTGCATGGGTGCCATGAACCAAAGTGACCCAGCTGCAAAGCGATGGATCTGTGAGATGAGAAAGTGACTTCCTTATGATTGTTTCTCTAGACTCAGTTGGAGACAGAGGTGACTCGTGTGTGACTTTTGGACTGAGGCTTTCAGAAGCAGCAGTAATATCTGTACCGTCTCTCTGTCATCTGAATACCGGCACCATAAACATAAGGTGAGAAGAAGCAGAGCAAGAGTCACTGCATGCAGGAAATCTGTCACACGCTTTCACATGGAGACGGGCAACAATGAAGTAATGAATGCCTGTCTGATTCCACACCATCCTCTCTTGGCATACAGACTGAATGGAATATAGCGTGAGAAAAATGACACATCTGGAATAGGATGCTGGAAGGTTAAGTACCCCTATCTCTCCCTCTGTCTTTATGTCTGTCTCTGTCTCTCTCATAAAAATATTAGAGCATAGCAAGTTTTAGGAAATGTCCATAATTCAGAACTGCTGGAACCAAAAAAAGTACTTTTGCTTATCTAAAATAGACATATACTATAGCTTCCCAAATAACTTTACACTGAGTTACTTTACAATAGTAGTATCAGACTAGACTTACTTTACTGCATTTAAAATAGATGAGGGGAAGATTTTTCAATACGTGAGTGATAATATGGCTCAACCTCCTTTATCATTGTAGCCTTAGGGTATGCACACATGGTCACCTAATTATGGTTTTCAGGGAAGGAAAGGAAGAGGGGGTGGGGAAAGAGGATAGAAAGTGACAGGAGGCGGGGGAATGGAGGAGATCAGGGCAAAGCAGAGAGGGAGGGAAGAAGAAAGAGGTAAATTTATTTTATCCACGAGTGGTCTCATGTTCTTTTGTGTCCTTTTGTATGCCTGTAGAGCTGAGGACTGAATTCAGGGCCTTAGACTCGAGCACACCCTCTAACACTGAGATCCAATCTTAGCCCACTCTCTTCTATTTAACTGAAGCCTCAATGTGTGCGGAAACTAGCTGTGTAAACTCCGAAGTTTAGGATGCACAGTCTAACTAGTTGCCTTCCCCAATCTGTCTCTTTGAAGGTAGAGAATCTGAGGAGAGATTAGAAAAACCATGGCCTCTTAACTAGTTAATAGTAGGGCTAGGATTAGCACCTACTAGTAGTTCATATGACTTATAATTCTGTCACCATATTAACAAAATTACTACACAATTCCTGCAATGGTGAATATGGTTAATGTGGAAACATATAAATTCTTATGTAAAACTTCTATGAAAATCAATATACATGATCATGAGCCACTGACCTACAACGACAAATTTGATAAATTCAGTCAGGTTTCAGCATAAGTTTACATTTTGGTGAAATTAAGTCCAGGGTTTGGCAAATCATGGAAAGGGAAGGGGAAACAGAAAAGTTTAAACACTTTATTACATCTTAGTTGCTCTACTCAAACACATGGCTCAAGGCTGTCGGATGCATCAGTCTATAATCTTAACCCACATCTTCCCTCCCTCCACTTCCTCCCTTCTCTTTTCAATGTGCAGATAAAATATGATCTTCTAGCTCCCTGATCCTGATACCATGACATGCATCCCCACTGTAATAGACTCTATCTCTTTGGAATTATAAACCAAAAGCCTTTTCTTCCTTTAATTGCTTTTGCTTAGAGGATCTGATCACATCAATAGGAAAGTAACTATGGGAGCCACAGAACCACTGTTCTTCCATCGGATGCAAATTCTCCTGGAAAATCATCCACTCTGATAAGTGTTTAGTGTTTAAAGATACATATTTTTCATACAACATTAATCTTGAATACAAGCCAATTCACCACTTCATCTGTTGCTCAACTGAAAAAAAAAAGAGCAATCTGTTCCCATACTGGAGCAAATACAGCCTGTGTTAGATATGCTTATAGTTAATATTATCTCCTCCAATGCAGTATCTTCTGAGTGGCACAGCTGGGTGGTTCCCAAGGATCGACTGTGTTTTCCTTTGGAACTGACTTGATAACTCAGTTCTCTGTTGCTATTAAGCATCCCTGATCTGATCCCTACAACCTAAGTTCAGTATCAAATTTTCTGGCCTCTGTGGCATTAGCATGACCAAGTATTACACACTTTAAACCCTATTAGAGGTTTTTTAACCTTGACTGAAACTGTTCTATTTGTAGAGTACATGTATTAAAGATTCATGTTACAGTTAGGATATGTATAATATAAAATGTGCATACTACTTATTAACCTAGTTTCTCAGAGAGTTTCTTTTTTAATTTTTATTAGATATTTTCTTTGTTTACATTTCAAATGTTATCACCTTTCCTAGTTTCCCCTCTGAAAATCCCCTATCCCCTCACCTCCTCCCCCTGCTCCCCAACCCACCACTCCCATTCCTGGCCCTGGCATTCCCCTATACTGGGGCATAGAGCCTTCACAGGACCAAGGGCCTCTCCTCTGATTGATGACCGACTAGGCCATCCTCTGCTACATATATAGCTAGAGCCACAAGTTCCACCATGTGTTTTCTTTAATTGGTGGTACAGTTCCAAGGAACTCTGGAGGTACTGGTTAGTTCATATTGATGTTCCTTCCATGGGGCTTCAGTTCCCTTTAGATACCTGGGTATTTCTCTGGCTCCTTCATTGGGGACCTTGTGCTCCGTCCAATGGATGACTGTGAGCATCCACTTCTGTATTTGCCAGGCACTGGCAGAGCCTTGCAGGAGACAGCTATGTCAGGCTCCTGTCTGCAGGCTCATGTTGGCATCTGCCTAGTGTCTGGGTTTGGTGGTTGTTTATGGGGTGGATCCCTAAGTGGGGCAGTCTCAGAGAGTTTCTTATAGCCTTAGCTGGTCTTGAACTTGCTGTGTAGCTGAGAATACCTTTGAGGCATGATTCTCCTATCTCTCTATCCCCCAAGTGCTGTGATTGCATGGACCACCACACCTGATTTCAGAATGTCATTTTGAAAAAAATGAAGGTATTTAAGATTCTGTTCATAGTATAGATCAGCGTAGACTATTTTTCAAAGAAGTAAAGGGTGATAGACTTCAAGGAACAGTGGCAAGATACACAAAGGTCCTGAATTCAAAACGGAGCTTTTATCAACAGTTGCATAGTACTTCACATGCCTAATACACTACCGGAGATTTCATTTCATTAACTAACTTGTGTGAACATCATGATACTGATCTCAAAAGTTGCTTCCAGGTTTATGGGTCTTTTTTCAAGTCTATTCAGTGCACTTCCTTTATCTTGCTGAGCATAATGACAAGAGAAAATATTTCACTGAAGTCTCTTTGCTCACTTGCCACGTTGAAGATCAGAAAGCAAAAGCCAAATTGGGCTTATAATTTGGTTCATTTCTTAATTAGAACTTCCATGCTGTCTTACCTTCTCTACAAGAATGCTTTTGTGTTTGCAGGTGCAATCACTTAGCAGACTCAACTTCACTTTTTATGCCAAGCAGTCTAAACAGAAGAAATCTTCAGCATGTTTGTTTGTTCTTGCACTATGGCCTTTATCTAGTTGGTCTGTGCTGCTCTCTTTGACAGGAAGTGGTGCTCCTGAACTCTTTCTTTCAGGATGGTAATGTTCTTTTTGGATGTCATCAAAATCTCATTATAATGTTGGAAGATCTACAAATCTATCTACTTCTTCAAGAATCAAGACCCAGAAGAGTAGATTCGTCTCCAGAGGCCCAGTAAAGGATATTCACTGACCTTGAGTTTATTTTTTTCTTCTACCAGCCTGAGAAGTAATAAAAACAAAACAAAACAAGAGAAAATTGTCACATAGTCATTAGGTGAAATTCCCTAAGGTTTAGTAAGTATAGAAGTAAATGAAACATAAATATCTAAATATTCTTCAAGCTGATAGCTTTAGATGAATAAAATATTCTTTTCTACAACTTTTTGAGGTGTTCATAAAGAAACAATGGATCTAGAAGTGAAATGTACTAACTGATATTGAGGGCAAAACCCAAAACCCAAACAAAAATGAAAGCACAAACAAAATTGCAAATGGTGGTCATTGTAAAGAGAGGATCTAGTCACAGGACACGAAGTGTGTGTATGCCAGAGTAGAGCACATTCTCCACCTGTCTATCACGTTTCTTCCTTGACTGTGAGGATTTCTAGTGGCAAACATGGGCCCTGTACTCAGTACACACACAGACACAGACATACACACACACACACACACACACAGAGAGAGAGAGAGAGAGAGAGAGAGAGAGAGAGAGAGAGAGAGAGAGACACAGACAGACAGACAAACAGACACACACACACAGTGTTTAACAATCTCTTAGAACAGAGGTTCTCAAACTGTGGGTTGTAACCTATTTGGGGATTGATTAGCAAAATTACAGTTATGAAGTAGCAATGAAGTAACTGCATGGTTAGGGTCACCACAACATGAGAAACCGCTTTAAAGATTAAAGGATGTAGGAATGGATCAGTTCACATTTTTCTACATGATAACCTCCAGTTGTGCCAGCACCATTTGTTGAAAATGCTGTCTTTTTTCCACTGGATGGTTTTAGCTCCCTTGTCAAAGATCAAGTGACCATAGGTGTGTGGGTTCATCTCTGGGTCTTCAATTCTGTTCCATTGGTCTACTTGTCTGTCACTATACCAATACAATGTAGTTTTTATCACAATTGCTCTGTAGTACAGCTTTAGGTCCAGCATGGTGATTCCACCAGAGGTTCTTTTATCCTTGAGAAGACTTTTTGCTATCCTAGGTTTTTTGTTATTCCAGATGAATCTGCCGATTGCCCTTTCTAATTCGTTGAAGAATTGAGTTGGAATTTTGATGGGGATTGCATTGAATCTGTAGATTGCTTTTGGCAAGATAGCCGTTTTTACAATGTTGATCCTGCCAATCCATGAGCATGGGAGATCTTTCCATCTTCTGAGATCTTCTTTAATTTCTTTCTTCAGAGACTTGAAGTTCTTATCATACAGATCTTTCCTTCCTTAGTTAGAGTCACGCCAAGGTATTTTATATTATTTGTGACTATTGAGAAGGGTGTTGTTTCCCTAATTTCTTTCTCAGCCTGTTTATCCTTTGTGTACAGAAAGGCCATTGACTTGTTTGAGTTAATTTTATATCCAGCTACTTCATTGAAGCTGTTTATCAGGCTTAGGAGTTCTCTGGTGGAATTTTTAGGGTCACTTATATATACTATCATATCATCTGCAAAAATCTCCTTGTACTAAGATCAAATCTAAGTGGATTAAGGAACCAGAGACACTGAAACTTATAGAGGAGAAAGTAGGAAAAAGCCTTGAAGATATGGGTACAGGGGAAAAATTCCTGAATAGAACGGCAATGGCTTGTGCTGTAAGATTGAGAATCGATAAATGGGACCTCATAAAATTGCAAAGCTTCTGCAAGGCAAAAGACACCGTCAATAAGACAAAAAGGCCACCAACAGATTGGGAAAGGATCTTTACCTATCCCAAATCGGATAGGGGACTAATATCCAATATATATAAAGAACTCAAGAAGGTTGACTCCAGAAAATCAAATAACCCCATTAAAAAATGGGGCTCAGAGCTGAACAAAGAATTCTCACCTGAGGAATACCGAATGGCTGAGAAGCACCTGAAAAAATGTTCAACATCCTTAATCATCAGGGAAATGCAAATCAAAACAACCTTGAGATTCCACTTCACTCCAGTCAGAATGGCTAAGATCAAAAATTCAGGTGACAGCAGATGCTGGCAAGGATGTGGAGAAAGAGGAACACTCCTCCATTGTTGGTGGGATTGCAGGCTTGTACAACCACTCTGGAAATCAGTCTGGCGGTTCCTCAGAAAATTGGACATAGTACTACCGGAGGATCCAGCAATACCTCTCCTGGGCATATGGGCATATATCCAGATGTCCCAACCGGTAAGAAGGACACATGCTCCACTATGTTCATAGCAGCTTTATTTATAATAGCCAGATGCTGGAAAGAACCCAGATGCCCCTCAACAGAGGAATGGATACAGAAAATGTGGTACATTTACACAATGGAGTACTACTCAGCTATTAAAAAAATGAATTTATGAAATTCCTAGGGAAATGGATGGACCTGGAGGGCATCATCCTGAGTGAGGTAACCCAAACACAAAGGAACTTGCACAATATGTACTCACTGATAAGTGGATATTAGCCCAGAAACTTAGGATACCCAAGATATAAAATACAATTTGCTAAATGCATGAAATTCAAGAAGAACGAAGACCAAAGTGTAGACACTTTGCCCCTTCTTAGAAATGGGAACAAAACACCCATTGAAGGAGTTACAGAGACAAAATTTGGAGCTGTGACGAAAGGATGGACCATCTAGTGATTGCCATATGCAGGGATCCATCCCATAATCAGCTCCCAAACGCTGACACCATTGCATACACTAGCAAGATTTTGCTGAAAGGACCCAGATATAGCTGTCTCTTGTGAGACTATGCCGGGGCCTAGCAAACACAGAAGTGGATGATCACAGTCAGCTATTGGATGGGTCACATGGCCCCCAATGGAGGAGCTAGAGAAATTACTCAAGGAGCTAAAGGGAACTGCAACCCTATAGGTGGAACAACATTATGAACTAACCAATACCCTGGAGCTCTTGACTCTAGCTGCATATGTATCAAAAGATGGCCTAGTCGGCCATCACTGTAAAGAGAGGCCCACTGGACTTGCAAACTGTATATGCCCCAGTACAGGGGAACCCCAGGGCCAAAACGGGGGAGTGGGTGGGTAGTGGATTGGGGGGGTGTGTATGGTGGACTTTTGGGATAGCATTGAAAATGTAAACGAGGAAAATACCTAATAAAAATAAAATAAAATTAAAAAAAAGATTAAAGGATGATTAAAGAAAGGTGAACATTGTTGACCTTTTGAGAATACATGTAATACATAGAGTTGGAATTTATAAATAAAATGTCTGATATGGGCAAGACTAACAATTAAAGGTGAGGCCATGCTAATGGAACAAAATGTTCTAAACTTAGAATATTGACAAATTCTAAACAATTCTAAGGTAGATGAGAATCCAGAACCCATCCACAACAATGTTTGGATGGCAGGAACTTGAGATTGGATAGCCATAGACCTAGGGTAGAACCAAACATTACTTAACAAAACAAAATCAATGAAATGATTCTTAATGTTATTCTGCCATTCTTATATTTCAGTACCTTTTCCAGTGGAGGCTTCCTCTAGCAGCAGCTGGAGTGGGTGGCACGACTCACAGCCAGACACTATGCAGAGTCTAAATTGGAAGTTTCCACCTGTTCCCTCTCCCCAAGGGGGGGGGGGGTCTAGGAGTCAGAGGGAATGGAGGTCATAAGAGAACATGGACCATCGAATACACTAAGCAGGTTTCCCATGGACTCACAGAGACTGAAACAGCCAACAGAGGGCCTGCCTGAGTCTGCACTAGGTCCTCCACTTATATGTTATGGTTGTCAGCTTGGTGTTTCTGTGGGAATCCTAACAGTGGGAACAGACATATTTCTGATTTTTTTTCTACTCTTGAGCCTCTTTTCTCCTATTGGGTTGCCTTGCTCAGCCTCTATATGAGGGATTTTCCTTGCCTTATTGTACTTGTTTTGTTCTGTTTGGCTGCCACTTTTATGAGGTCTGCTGTTTTCTGAAGAGGAAATATGGGTGGGGGGATTCCCTTCTTTAAGGAGAAGGGGAAGGGGCAATGGGAGGAGGGATTTTATAAGGGTGGGGCTTAGAGGAAAGGAAGTCAGGAGGCTGAGATCAGGATGTAAAGTGAATAAAAAAATAATAAATGAAAGTAAAAATAAAATCCCTTCAACTAGGTGTGGTGGTGTATGCAGGCAATCCAGCGCTTGAAAGCTGAGGTAGGACCATAGTGAATTCCAGGTTAGGCTGGGATAGATACTGAGATGCTTGCTATCTCAAAAGCCAAACATAACCACAGAAAGAAGGTATTCCCTTCTCTTGTGTTGTAAGAACATCAAGGTGTCCAAGCACCTATCTAGAGATGCTTTTCAAAAGAAGGTAGTGGGAATGAGCAAACACTTAGCTACCATAAAGAGAAAGAAAGAAAAACAATGAATAGTTTCTGAATATAGAGTAAAATCCAGAGGAGTTTACTCCTTCCAGGTGATCTGAACTTAGCCTCTGGTGAAGGGTAGGGAATGAAAACAGCCAGCAACAAATATGGATCATCAGCGAGGAGACAGGCTTGATATTCTCTGTATTCTTTGAGAGCATTCATTGGATTTTGAAGATTCATCCTTGTCTCCTTTTTTTAAAAAATTGAGTTATTTATTTACCTTAAATCCCAATCACAGCTCTCCCTTCCATGTCTCCTCCCAGTTTTCCCCTCTCATCTCCTGCCCCCACAAACCCACCCCTATTCCAGTCTCCTCAGAAGAAAGGAGGCCTCCCATGGATATCAAATGGTCTTAGCATAACATGTTGCAGTAAGACGAGGTGCATCTTCTTCTACTGAGGTTAGACAGGACATCCCAGTAGAAGTAAATAGTCTCAAAGGCAGGCAGTGTAGTCAGAGACATCATCTGCTCCCACTTTAGGAGTCCCACATGAAGACCCAGCTGCACAACTGCTACATATGTGCCTAGGTCCCTCACCCCCACCCCACCCCCCTCTTAATGCTCTTTGGTTGGCAGTTTATTCTCTCTGTGCTCCTATAGGTCTAGGATAGATGATGCTTTAGGTTCTCCTGTGGTGTCCTTGACCTCTCTGGCTCTTCCAATCCTTCCTTTCCTTCTTCCACAGGATTCCCTAGTTCCACTTAATGTTTGGCTGTGGGTCTTTGCCATTTCTCTTTTTGAACACATCAAATAGTTTAATAAACGTTGTGTCTATTTCAGCTGAGTGCAGCTTGGAGATGGGCTGATGCTCATGCAGCTGAAAGCTGATCGATCCATTCTGAAGCGCTTCATGACCCCATCCGCACACTGAGAGCCTGGCCTGGGTCAGAAGAGGTGCTGGTGAGGCCTGGGCTTCAGAGAAAAATCTTAGGCAAGTGCATTTGAAACTGAGAATACAGGTTGCCGGGGACTGGCATATCACTAGATAAAGTTTCAAGCCAACACTTGCAGAGAAGTGAATTGAATGTATTTAATACAGAATCATACACCAGGGTTTTGTAGAGGAAAATCTACTAGTGCTTCCTGAATATATATATATATATATATATATATATATATATATATATATATATATATATATATATAATAGGTATAAATAGGAATTTGTTTTTAGCAAAAGGTATAAATAGATAGTAAAAAAGGCTGAAGGAAAATAAATCATGATTCCTGGTTGTCTCATATCTAAAGCCCATTCACTTGAATTCAATGATCTATGATTTTTAAAATGCTCAGAGATTCAGTGTCTTGGTTAAAGCATGGTTTACAGGTTCTTCTAGAGTCCAAGAGCAGGTTCATGATGCTGATTCTGTTTGAGAGTGGGAGATGAGCAGCTAATGGATACGTTGAGTCTGGTTCTTCTGGTGTGTACTGTGGTAGTTATTCATTCTGAAGCAACTGTGGTAAAATTGCTGCTTTCTGCCTCCATCATCTTGCTTCTAATGGTGGGTGACATTTGCCATAGCAGTCCCAGGGTTAGATGGAAATTTCCTCTAAGTAGAGGTCTCATAGATTTATAGATTCCAGAAATTATATACAGTTACGGTAATCATTTCTGTGAGAGCCATCCAGAGTATCTATGAACTGTAGAAGAATCTGTGATTGATATTATGCTATTTGACAATCAGATGTTTTTTCTTATAAACATCATCTGTAGATGACATTTATATGCATGACATGTGAGTTCAGCCTGTATATGTCGCTCTGTGCTCAGTTATTATCTTCTGACATTATTTCAGGTAATATATTTTTTAATTGAATTTTAAAGGAGTAAGAATTTTAAAGACACCACATGCAGGGGTCTCTATGTCCCATAAAATGAAGGCTTTATAGGTAGGCATCATTTTGTCTATTCATCAGCCCCGTCTTTCTCTCTCTCTTAGGTCAGAACCTCAGGCTGTTCCCAGAGGAACTACTACTCTGTACTCAAGTGACTCCAGTGCAATTGGATCAAAAAGGCTCTCTCCAAGGACAAGCAAGCAACTAAAGTTGTCAACCAGTGTATTTGTGTAGTTCAGGCACACACAGGGTCAAAGAGAGTAAGCTTTAGATGTGCATTCTGACTTCTGAAGATGAGGTCCTGGATAGAGGTGCAAAAGCTTGAAGTGTCAAGAAGCCATCTTGTACCCACCTGAAAGTAAAATTTAAGAAGGAGAAAGCAGAGGTTACAACGGAGATCAGGGCAGCCAGCTGGAAAAAGACAATTTGAGAAAGACACAGAGAGATGTCAGAGAGACTGGGAGGAAAGGACACAGAGACAAAAGGGTAAATATATAGAGAGAAAAAGGGGAGAAAAGGTAAAACACTAGGGACATGAGTCCATATGTGCGCGCGCACACACACACACACACACACACACACACACACACACACACACACACAATGCAGAAATAAACACAGAAAGATGGAGAATACAGCACACACACAGACACAGTCACAAATATTTTGAGTCAGAGCTAGAGAAAGAGAAAGCTTCACCTGATACCTGCTGGTATCATTGGGATTCTTGGTACTGTCTGTATGAAAGGTTCCATTTCAGTGCTGGGGAGCTTGTTCAGTCTGCTAAGTATGAGGACCCGTGCTTAATCCCCAGAGCCCATAGAGAAAAGGCCAAGCTGGCATACATATGTAATCTCAGAAATGAAGAGGCAGAGACAGGGAGTCCTCTGGGTTATCTGTCCCCGTAATCCTGACAGCCTCTATCTCTAAAAGCAAAGTGGACTGCATCTGGCACCAGAGCTTATTCTTTGGCCTCTACAAGCTCTCGTAACACATGTGCCTCCACATATGAACACAGGTACACACATATACACACATGCACACAAGTTACACAAAACTATACCTCATCATGAGAGGCCCAGATTCTAAGAGCCTATTCTTTCTCATTTGAACCAACTTGGCTAGAACCCCCCAAAATACAAATTTAGAATTCCATGTTTCTGGTTCCATCTTGGTTACTGAACCAACTCTGTCCTCATTTTATCTCCAGTTCCTCAAGCTTCGAATCACATAAAAGTCAACAAGGATACCTGCTCCACCTGCTTCCAGCTTTCTGAAAGATGACATAATGGAGCTATAAAAGGGCTTCAGATTTTACAAATGCTATAGGGTTCATGGACATCTTCCTGGATCATCATTCGCCCTCCCTCCCTCCCTCCCTCCTCCCTCCCTCTTAAAAAAAAGGTATTTGCGTGCATATCATGTGTGTTCTTTTGTGATTGGGTTACCTCACTCAGAATGACATCCTCCAGATCCATCCATTTGCCTAAGAATTTCATAAATTCATTGTTTTTAATAGCTGAGTAGTACTCCATTGTATAAATGTACCACATTTCCTGTATCCATTCCTATGCTTAGGGGCATCTGGGTTCTTTCCAGCTTCTGGCTATAATTATTAAGGCTGCTATGAACATAGTGGAACATGTGTCCTTCTTACCAGTTGGGGCATCTTCTGGATATATGCCCAGGAGAGGTATTGCGGGATCCTCCAGTAGTACTATGTCCAATTTTTTGAGAAACTGCCAGACTGATTTCCAGAGTGGTTGTACAAGCTTGCAATCCCACCAACAATGGAAGAGTGTTCCTCTTTCTCCACATCCACGCCAGCATCTGCTGTCACCTGAATTTTTGATCTTAGCCGTTCTGACTGGTGTGAGGTGGAATCTCAGGGTTGTTTTGATTTGCATTTCCCTGATGATTAAGGATGTTGAACATTTTTTCAGGTGCTTCTCTGCCATTCGGTATTCCTCAGGTGAGAATTCTTTGTTTAGCTCTGAGCCTCATTTACTCTTGAAAAAAAAAGATTAGAAACTCGCTGTCATTTTCTGGTGACTCAGGACATGATTGAATATAGCTATGAGCACCAAACACAATCAATCAATCTGCTCTTTATAACACCTTAAAATGAACTGATAAGTGGATATTAGCCCAGAAGCTCGGAATACCCAAGATACAATTCACAAACCACATGAAACTCAAGAAGAAGGAAGGCCAAAGTGTGGATACTTTGATACTTTTTAGAAGGGGGAACAAAATACCCATGGAAGGAGTTACAGAGACAAAGTGTAGAGCAGAGTGTGAAGGTATAATCATCCAGACACTGCCCCACCTGGGGATCCATCCCATATACCAAACCCAGACACTACTGTGGATGCCAACAAGTGCTTGCTGATAGGAGTCTGAGATAGCTGTCTCCTGAGAGGCTCTGCCAGTGCCTGACAAATAAAGAAGTGGATACTCACAGCCATCTATCAGACTGAGCACAGGGACCCCAATGAAGGAGCTAAAGAAATGACCAGTTGAAGGGGTTTGCAGCTCCATAGGAAGAACAACAATTTGAACTAACCAGTACCCCGAGAACTTCCAGGGACTAAACCACCAACCAAAGAGTACACATGGTTGGACTCATAGCTCTAGCTGCATATGTATCAGAGGATGGCCTAGTTGGTCATCAATGGGAGGAGAGGCCTTTGGTCCTGTGAAGGCTCTGTGCCCCAGTATAGGGGAATGCCAGGGCCAGGAAGTGGGAGTGGATGGGTTGTTGAGCACAGGGGTGGAGGTGGGGGTTGGGGTGGAGAGAGGGGATGAGGGGAGGGGATTTTCAGAGGGTAAACCAGGAAAAGGGGTAACATTTGAAATGTAAATAAGTAAAATATCTAATAAGAAAAAAGGTGTTTGAGGCTAGTTTTCAATGCTGGAGATTTGGCAGAAGACAAAGCTAACTCACACAGGTGAGCTTTCTGGAGTAGCAGAAAATTGCTTTTAAAAGGCACCACAAATTTGGGGCATTGATATTGCTTTGAAAAGATGTGATTGCTATTTTTAAGGACACATTGAGAAAATGAACTAGAAAATTAGCATGATCTCCAATGCCATTGTGGCTTGGTAATTTCCTTTTGTTTTCAGATTATAAGAAATGATGCATTTATTTTTACTGGTTTGGCAGAATTAAGTCTCTGGATAAAAAGAAGCGCGCTTCTTGGACCTTAACTTTATGTGACCTAAACTTTATTTGTTTCTCTATTGGCACAAATTGCCAGTTGTATGGCTGCAACCACCTGTGTGCATAAGAAATAATAAGTAGACTGCAGTTATAACCAAGTTTCCCTCCCAAGTCTAAATGAAAGAGTTCTGGATGGTACCATCTCATCAATGTTATCCAGGACTCTGTTACTATCATAGAATATATGAGACCAGGCTTTTACAAATGGATCTTTAGAAGATGTTATCCATACTGAAACCACAGCAAGAATTATGAGAGAATCAGTAATATGTATCCAATATGAGGCAATAGAATAGACATTGCATTTCCTTTATATGCTTTCATCCTTACATAGAAAATAGGTATTGAACTTCATCTTGTAGATAAGGATGCTGAGGTGTAGAGAATTTAGATGAGAGGTTTCTAAACCTTGCTGTAGAAGAGCATGACCTAGGGTAGTTACTTTAAACTAACAGCTGTCTTGGCTTAAGACTCAGAGATTAAACTTCAAGAGGAGGAAGGATCCTACATGGGTAGAGTTAGCTAATCAGGTAATCCAATGTGCAAACCACTTTGGCTGACATAGTACTCAGCCATTGCCATGACAATACTGCTATTACACCAGTACTTATTCGAGATTGGCCTGTGTTAAACTCAGTACTCCCCACGTTTCCCTATTTTTGTTGTTGATCCTTCAAGGTAACTTAAAGCAACTACAGATATGTTTTGTATTGCTTCCTATTCCTGGAATTTCACCAACAGATATTAAATCACAAATACTCTTGACATTTCTGGCCAACCAGTAAAGCATCTTGCTTCCCATCTAGGCAGGGTTTTGTTGAACCCAGGGATAATTAAATGCTCAATGTCCTAGACCAGGCTTGGCAAGTGACATTGAGCCAGTTATCTGCTCGCAGGAGAAATTAAGAGAACAAAACACATTCACTAGAGTGTGGAAGGTCAGCTCTCCTTAATAAAGGGTTTGCAGCTATGTGAAATTGGAAAAGAAATGATGTATTCTGAAACTATTTTCATTCCATTAACTTAAGTCAAGAAGAATAAAGGCAAATGCAGTCTCAAAGATTAGCTTCCAAAACTGATGTGCACTGGAGGGGAATAACTGACTTTCTTCTACCAATCTCACCACCCAACACACACAATACACTCAGCTTGAAAACTCGGATCTGGGATGTACATAGCTGTTTGTAGCTCTTCTCATGTTGTCCTGGGACAGCACACAGGTTTTTCTGAGCTGTGCAAAACTGTCAGTTTCCGTCTACTTTCTTGTCTAAGGCTAGATATCATCAGTATCCCACCCTTTCTGGTGTCATCTTTATTCAGTGTATGCAATTGTGTGTCTGGGTGTTTGGATCTGTGTTTGCATGTCCATGTGTCCGTGTTCGTGTGGACACCAGTGGCTGATGTTGGTTGTCTTTCCACCATCACTTTCCACCTTTATTCACCTTTATTCTTTGCAACAGCATCTCATTGAAGCTGAATCTCATCCACTGATGGCCCCATGAGTTTCGGAGACCCTCTTGTTGCCTACCTTCTATGCCTGAGTTTACAGGTATTTATGGCCATGCACGTTATTATTATTTTTTTTATGTGTGTTCTGTTGTCCCAAACCCAGATCCTCATGTTTGTGCAGCAGGTGGCTTACATTTTGAGCTGTTTCTCCATTTCCCCATGTTTATACTTTAAGAAGGAAATAAAATAACTATGGGTCGCGTTTGCCTTCTGCCACTGACTTTGGTGTTGGTAACAAGCCTGCTTGAAGGCAGTACAATTAAATATCTTTACATCGTCTGTGTTATGGCTCAGAACATTCCATCATAACAGTTTTGGCTTTCTGAGAGTTTTAGGATGAATTTAAAAATAAAATGAAGGAGGGGGATTCCAACTACAGACATCAATGTGATATCTTGAGTCTTTTCCTAGAGTCCAGATTGCTCCTGGTTTAAAAAGACTGCAAAAGCATTTTCCAAGTGTCTATCTTTTTGAGAGTGATAAATGCATACTATATATACAGAATCCCTTTGCTATCCATGGTAAACAGCTCTTTGCAGCTTCCAAAATATCTAAGATATTTTGAAACAAAAGCTGAGAACTTGCTTTCAAAAAACTCAGACAGTCCAGTTTATACAAAGAAAGAAATCTGTGCCCCCACCACAGCTGAAATGAGATGAGAGAGTAGGAAAGATAAACAGGGATAGCCATGACATGCACAGATTGGATCATGACCCATTTTCAGCTAAGTACAAAATGTCTGGTGTCATATGGCCCTTAGGTGATGAAGGTGTAACATTATGAAGTCTCTAAAGAAATGGGTCTAGTATGTTTTAGTAGGATGGCCTCATTATTAAGAGTATGTGAAGAGAAACCAACAGTTATTTCTTCACAAGTGATGCTTTTGAGCCAGCCAGTGAAACACCTTTCTACTGAGTCCACACTATAAACATGGCATTTCCAATGGTTAATGCCAGGAAGACAAATCTCTGAGTTCTTATTTATTCAATGGCTCTCCTTCATCTCTCATGAAAACCTTCTTTTAATTTTAGCCACCCAAACATACACATATTCTATCTTTCCTGGTTGCTTCTCTTTCCAAACTCCTTACTCTTACCCTCTACTGCCACATCTTTAATCTAGATTAGGATTGCACTATTTGTGTAAATATTATATTTCTTGTTTGTTCTCAAAATGGACAGAAAGAAATCCCTACAGTTCTCAGAGGAGTAACAAGCTCTTTAACTGAAAAGAAAATACCAAAGGAAGAAAGGGCAAGAGATAATCTCCCTCTGCATTAGTTCAACTTTGCATCCTTTTTAGTTTTTTTTTTCTAAACTGATCAGGGATCTTCATCCTCTCAGTAGGATAAAGTGTGTGTGTGTGTGTGTGTGTGTGTGTGTGTATCCCTTTGGGAAAAGAAAATGTAGGTGTCAATAGTTTTGAGGGGATCTGAGGGGCAAGCAATCCAATAGTGGGAGTATAGGAAAACTAAATGTTTTGGGGGCAGAGGAGGGCATTGGATAGAGAGAAAAGGGATAAAATAGTGTCTAAAGATGATATGCTAATATTATCAACATATAATAATGTATAAAAATATAAAATATCTCCTCTCAAGAATAATTTTTTACATCAGTAATATGAAATCTAGAAAAAATATTTTTATACATTGATCTAAATCTTTATTTCCATGAGTAAACTTGAGGATTTGTCAGATCTGTTTTGAAATCTCTATACCAGATTCTATTACTAAAAGTACTGTTCCTTAATAATTTTTAATGATGGGGAAATGATTGTACTCAATGAAGCACACAGTCATAAAACGATGAAAATGTAATACCAATTCTGCTGAAAATGAAGTAGTAAAAAGACTACACAAATGCTATGTGAATTTTGGTTGATTTTTTTTCTTTCTTCTTTATACTGTCTATCTAAAACACACATGTAAGCAAGTAAGTAGTCCAAAGGAGAAAGATACTTGCCATGGGTTCTATCTTAAGGACCTACATGGTAGAAGGAGAAACTGACTCCAACTGTCCTCTGAAATTCCACTCTATAATAGAATACCTGAGATACAATTTGCAAAACACATGAAACTCAAGAAGAATGAAGACCAAAGTGTGGACACTTCTACCCTTCTTAGAATTGGGATAAAAACACCCATGGAAGGAGTTACAGAGACAAAGTTTGGAGCTGAGACAAAAGGATGGACCATCCAGAGACTGCCCCACTCAGGGGTCCATCCCTTAAACAGCCACCAAGCACAGACACTATTGCATATGCCAGCAAGATTTTGCTGAAAGGACCCTGATATAGCTGTCTCTTGTGAGAATATGCCAGTGCCTGTCAAACACAGAAATGGATGCTCACAGTCAGCTATTGGATGGAAATACAGGGCCCCCAATGGAGGAGCTAGAGAAAGTACCCAAGGAGCTGAAGGGGTCTGCAACCCTATAGGTGGAACAACAATATGAACTAACCAGTAACCCAAGAGCTCATGTCTCTAGCTGCATTTATAGCAGAAGATGGCCTAGTCGGCCATCATTGGGAAGAGAAGCCCCTTGGTCTTGCAAACTTTATATGCCCCAGTACAGGGGAAACACCAGGACCAAGAAGTGCCAGTGGGTGGGTAGGGGAGTAGGGGGGAGGAGGGTATAGGGGACTTTCAGGATAGCATTTGAAATGTAAATGAAGTAAATACCTAATAAAAAATTGGGAAAAATAATAGGTCACTCTGTGGTCCAGACTTTGTAGTTTAGATACACATGTCAAGGATGATACGATCTTTTTTCATGTTGGGAAGTCCTAGGTAGAGGTAAGGACCAATTATTCTTAGGACCCTGGGTATCTAGGATGGGGTAGATGGATTCCAGTGAAGCACATTTCCTTGGCTTTCCTGGAAACAAAGTACTGCGAAGCCAAAAAGAAAGCCAGAAATCAAGGATATCTAGGAACCAGAGGACCATGCCAGGAAGAACATACCTTTTTTAGTGGTACCTCTGATCTTGGTTGTTGGTCAAGATTCAAGATCCAGAGGGCAGTATTCTGATTGGATATGTTGGCTCTCCTAAGAGGCCTAAATTGGGCCAGATAGCAGATAAAAATCATTATAGTATGGTAGCTATGGTTAATCTTTATTGTTACCTTGACTGGCTATAGAATTACAATAGAAACATACTTCTGTGTGTGTAACAAGAGTGCTTCCTGAAAGATTTAACAGAAAAGGAAAGACCCAACGAGGATATGAGCAATGTTATACCATGGATAAGATGCATACCACCATTTAGTAATTTAGGGAGAGGACACTGGAAGTTCAAGACAATATGCAGTGGATGAAGCAAAAGGATGCTGGGACGTGTGGGAAGAAAAGCAAGGCCATTTTTCTATCAAGTAATCTCCCTGGGCAAGAGAGACATAGTTCTGTTGTTCTCAGGAAAGATTAATTGGTGATAGAATATAAAATGAATTGGAGATAGAAAGATGGATAGTTAGCAATATTCTTTGTCCCAAGTGAACATTAGTGTTAACTTCTTGAGGCAAGTAGACATCTTACGTGAAGATCCTCAGATTGTGCCTGTGTGTCCAATCTGTGAGACACACAGTGATTGTGCATGTCTACCACAGTAAAGTGGATGTCATTCTGGGTGAATCAGATGGTTCTTAGTTCAGCTTTGGTATAGAATACATCAAGAGACACAGATGCAGACAGCCAGTTCTTGCATCTGCAATAATTAAATCACACTGAGCCTAACCGTGTCTCAAAGCCCTCATCTATACAGAATTAAATGGCTCCCTGTGGGAATATATACGCCGCACACATTCACAGGGAATTCTGAGGGGAAACTTAGTAACACAGAAATTCAGCAGACGTATATACTCTCAAAGCATAAATGTGTCCAAATGTGGAGACTTGGCTGAGCTTCCCCCCCACCCCCATTTCATACCTCCACTTGTGAGTTTAGAGCCTACTTTGTGTTTAAGTGCTTTTGAAAATCACGTCATGCAAGCTCAGGGACTTGAGATTACAAATGATGTCCCACATGGCCCATTATTTTTAAAGCTCAAACTCAAGTGTGTAAATGCTCATGCTTCTAGGCAGAATGATTCATGCTTCTATGCGTTTTCTCCTTTGAAGGTTGAACCAATAATTCTGCCATGTACTTTATTAGTTCCCTCTATCTTCCTTCTCTGGCCTTCCACCCAAAGGTTTCTTTCTCTCTCTTTTGCTTCAGCTTCCATCTTCCTCCAGTTAAGCCACCTTTATAGATGCTGACATGTGTGACTGGAGCAGTCTTTGCTTCTCACATTCATAACTGGTCTATGTAGGATACCTGCAGCACCTCCCTTTTGCTTACATTGAATTGTTTGTGCTCCCTTAGCTCGGCAGTGATGCTTGTATGTCATCTTCTCTATCTGTGTCAATCATTCATATTTTTTTTTGTTGTTGTTGGTTTTTTGTTTTTTTGTTTTTTTGTTTTTTCGAGACAGGGTTTCTCTGTATAGCCCTGGCTGTCGTGGAACTCACTTTGTAGACCAGGCTGGCCTTGAACTCAGAAATCTGCCTGCCTATGCCTCCCAAGTGCTGGGATTAAAGGCATGTGCCACCACCGCCTGGCTGTTTCAATCATTCATTTTCCACTCTTACCTCCCAGTCGCCCTTTTTGTTTAGTCTACAAGTATATTACACACAGAAGTTAGTAGTCTCTATTTTTTCCCTCACTTTTTACTTCTGTAGACTGTTATTACTATTATTGGTAAAACTTTCATCAATTTTTTAGTGAAAAATACCAATTTCAGATACCTTAACTGGCATACAAGGCTCTATTACCTTTTCAGCTCATCTCCCATAGAGTTCATACCAACCACTGCTGCAGTAAGGATTTTTAATTACCCAACAGCATTTGTCTGTGTTTACTTCTTCTCTTCCAACTACCTCAAACTCCCTTGCTTCATTTCTCCCCTTGTAAGCCCTGACTACCATTCAAATTATTTTGCAAACCCAATCTTCACTTTAGGACATTTTATGACTGTTGAATGTACATGGTACTTACCTTACTGTCTAGGTGATAGTCTCTCATTTTAATTTGATAGAACTTATAGTATCTCTATCATTAAGGAGTTCTTGATGCTGGCTTTGGTCTCAAGAGTATAATCTCTCTTATGAATTGTAACTTTAATAATAACTATTATAACTGTCAGTCGTGACATTCATTAAATGATCTCTACGTGCCATATATTGTCTATAGTTTAGTGTTCTTATGTGTCTTCTTTCCAGAACTGGATGAGATAGGTGTGTTATTATGGGTCATTTGCAAGAAAAAGAAGTCAAAGGCTAGAGACACTAGTCCAGGGTCACAGAATCAGGAAGTTGTAAAATCCACATCTGAACCTTGATCTCTCTTGAAGCTGAGACTAACTCATAAACCAGTTCTCTTAAACCCGATTTCTCACTCATTCATTTCATTCACATTTGATGCAAATTCAATGCAAAACACTATCCCTATAGCCCCAGTGCATTCCTAGGCTAAGCGTAAGTAAGCTGTGGCATCTCAAGCTACTTCACCCAAAATGGGCCGTTTGCTGTAGAGGTGCAACATATCCTCATTAATATCCCCATTAAAGATAATGGCATTGAGTAAGGACAACAGTGAATTGCTTTCTTCTCTTTATTGAGAGGTAGACTTTACTTTTACTCCTTTGCATCTGATTTGGTTTTAGAGACTTGCCTTTTTAGTAATATGGTAGAAGAGTTTCCATTCTTGAACCTCATGGGATGGGCAGGTTCTACTTTTCTGGTACTTTGTTCTAGAGGAGTCTATAACTTCCAGGAAAGGAGTCTAACTGGGTTGAGGTTGGGGGACATGCATTGGAAGCTATAAGCAGTCAGCTTGACAGTCTCAGCTAAGCTTTCTTGTCAGCTTGCTATGGCACCAGACTTATGGGATGATAGGATTTGTCTGCCAACTGTTCATTGTGTTGGAAGGTTGGTTCTAATGTGGCAGTGTTATCAGGTGATGGGACCATTAATAGATGGAGCCTAGTAGAAGGTGATTAAACATTATAGGTACCACTCTCGAAAAAGATTAACCAATATTTCTAGAACCCTAGTTAGTTCCTCTGAAAGTAGGCTGTTTTGAAAGAACTAGACTACCTTTTCTCCACTCTGATTTCTGTCTTATTCCCCCTCCCCCAATCATTATGTTATTTGCCATCAAGGGCTGAGTAAACAATGTTTAATTTTGGACTGTCAGCTTTTAAAGTTGTGAGCTAAATGAACTGATTTTCTTAATATATTATGTAGTCATAAACATTTCATTGTAACAATGAAAAACGGACTGATCTGTGTATAAAGCCATGATCCCCCCTCTGGCTCAACTAGACTATCTGCTAGCTAAACACCACTGAACAATATCAAAGAGAGGAATCAAGAGACGGAAACAACCAAACTGTTCCCAAACTCCAATCCCACAAAATCACGAGGCATAATAAAATGCATTTATTGAAGGTAAAGGACTTTTGAGTTAATCTGCTATATATGCAGCAGTTGAAAACTATACATTACTAGAGTCACTTGACCAGGAACTGGAGACTGCCCTGCTTGACTATATGGGTTTGTTGGGTCTCCATATTCTTCTCTGCTAGCTGTCTGTGTCATTTTCTCTTCAAGAGATTAATTGTCTTTATTTTTTACAATGTATATTGTACACATTTATTATAGCACAATTTATATATTCTAGTTTACATTTCCTTTTAGTTGAAACATTGCTAACAATTGAATAGAACCTTACAGTAAAATGCTAAATTTCCATGGGAGTTATTTTGTGTTGGGCTGAATTTGAGTCAGTTTTCAACATTTGCTTTAATAGATAGTAGTCAAGGATAAGGGGTTACATAATACAAATATTTATTCCTGTAACCATAACTGTTTGCAAGAGAGAGAGAGAGAGAGGCAAGGAAGGTGAAATCTCCACAGAGAATTCTATATGTTTTACTTAAGGGCCTGCCCTCCTCATTTATCAGTCCTCAAATGACCTTGCTCTATGACTGTGGAGTGTATCAGTCTCCCAGAATGCCTTCCGTGTTCATTAGCACAATATTGATCTCTTGGGTGACCTCCATTACTCAGTGTCTTCCAAGAGTTCTTTGAGAAGCACAACAAATTGTTACCTCTGGCATGGTCTGCCTCTTTCTCCTCCCTCTTACAGTTAAAATTCTTCAGCTGTACAGCAATCCAAGAACAGTTGAGTGGAGATCTATCTATCTATCTATCTATCTATCTATCTATCTATCTATCTATCTATCTATCTATCCATACATCCCATCTATTTACCTATCTCTTTTCTGTTACAGTAAAGTAGTTCTCAAACTTCCTAATAATATGACCCTTTAATATAGCTCCTCATGTTGTGCTGACCCCCATGTATAAAACAATTTCACCACTATTTCAAAACTATAATTTTGTCACTGTTATGAATAATATAAATATCAGACATGCAGAATATCTGATTAATAACCCCAAATGAATCATGACCAATAGGTTAAGAACCACTGGTCTAGGTACAGCTATGCCATTTTTTCCTCTCTTAACAGTTAATCCACTGTGTGTGTTAATGACATGACTAAGAACCTGCCGCATAGGAATGCAGGGTTTCCTTTGGGAAGAAAGGCGCATGATAAGTCTTTCTAAAGAAATAGGTGGAATAATTATCCCTTTTAGAAGATATTGTACTTTTCTTCACAGAATCATCTCTCCCTAGCAGTCTGGAACTATATTGCTTCATAAGTCTGATTGCTTTTCTGACATATTCAAGAAAGCATAACTTTTTCTTTACTTCTTCTATCTTTATGTCTAAGCATGGCATTCCTAACACTTTGGGCTTCTCTGTTTCTCTAAATATTCCTTCCACACCACCATGTGGCAGCTTGTCTGCCATATGTCTGACCTCCGAGCTAGCTTAAATAGCATGGCTTTAATAAGGAGGTCCCCAAGGAAAGCACCAACTTCGCTGCTATTGTAATCCTAGATTTTAGCTATCTTTTTATTTAGTATTTCTCTCTCTCTCTCTCTCTCTCTCTCTCTCTCTCTCTCTCTCTCTCTCTCTCTCTGTGTGTGTGTGTGTGTGAATGAACATGTACTCATGCATGTGTGGAAGTACATTTGCACATATGTACAGGTACATGTTTAGAAGACAACTTTAGCTCTGGCTAGCTATTTCTCAGGTAGCATGTAACTTGTTTTTTAAGACAAGGTCTCTTACTTGGGTCTAGAACTCATGATAAGACTTAAAATATGCAATAGCACCCACCTTCCCACCAAAGCAATATCTTCTAGAACTTGTGTCTGTTTAGCCCACAGAAAAAACTACCTGAAGAAGTCTTTGTGATGATGCCCTGAACTCCTTGAAAGTCCCATGTCTGTGATTGTTTCTTTGCCTTTCTTCATGTACTTTGGATCTCTTTGTATGTGGCCTCTTGGTAAGCTGTATACTCTACACCAAAAAAATATACCTATACAAATTTAGTTTCATTCCATGTCCCTCATATTCATAGAGGGTTTGGTTTTTCTCTATCTTAAATGTTACAAGTGAAATCAGAAACATTGATGTAGCAGCATTCCAGAGAGCTAGTTCTTGATTTAGGTTGTGTTTAACTTACTGCTGTGTACAACTGGTATGCTTATGGGACCTTGAAAAATTACTGCACCTCTATGAATCATGATGTCCTACAAGAGCAAACAATATCAGAATCTAACTGATGAATTTAAGAGAAGGAGAAAGCAAAGGAGTGGTGCATCAGAGGGATTTGAGGAAGGAAAGGGAAATGATGGCATTGTAATTGAAAAAAAGAACAAAGTATTATGAAAAAGAATTATCCACAATGCTAAATAAGATAGTCCATTAAAAACATGTATCAGAAATTCTGATCCTAAGTTCATTTGGTGGCTATATCACCATTTGTACCATGGATCAACACACTGTGGTCAGTGGGTTGAGATAATGGATCAATATGCTTTTCCCAACTTGATGCACTATACCACCAATTTTTAGACATTTGTATATCACTTAGGATACAACTATATAAACCTAATAATAAATATAACTATATACAAGTGCTGATGGCATTGTATATGAGTGATTCTCAACTCTTGTTGGGCGTTGGTTCTAATGCTTTATCTTATTCTGGCCCCAAAAAGCTGTTTCCAGACCTGAGGGTCCCTTCCACCAGATGGCTTCGGTTGGTAATAAAGTATTGCCATATAGCCAATGGCTGGGCAGAGAGATGGGGCAGGATTTTAAGATTGTGTGGGTAGGGGACAGAGAGAGAGAGAGAGAGAGAGAGAGAGAGAGTGTAGGAAGAGGAAAATTGCTATGATTCAGAAGTAGAGGGATCAGATTTAAGAGCTGTAAGAGAGAAATCATCCAGCAATTAGGTAGAAAGAGAAAGCAGCCTCATTTGGAGGGGGGAGGGGGCTGCCCAGAAAGTAACAAAACAGCAGAGATAAAATATAAATTTAGAAGGTATTAAGCTAGGAACACCAGAGGGACATGTTTGCTAGCAGGAGGGAGGTTTATAATTGCCCAGCCATTGAGCTACTAGTCAAGGCATATCAAAATTAGCTGGTGTGTGTTTGTTTGTGTGTGTGTGTATGTGTGTGTGTGTGTGTGTGTGTGTGTGTGACTTGCAAATCTAGAGAGCTCTTGGGCATGTGCAGCATGTGCAGGGTGCCCCCCAAGAGCCAAAGTGTTTTAACTAACTCATTGGTACATTGAGGATACTGTAGGGACTGAAGATGATAAATACCACAAGACATAGATTTATTGTTATGCTTAGTTTGTTTAAAACCTTACAGAACAGGAATTGAACATTTTTTAAAATATTTTTTATTATTACGTATTTTCCTCAATTACATTTAGAATGCTATCCCAAAAGTCCCCCATACCCTCCCCCCCCCACTTCCCTACCCACCCATTCCCATTTTTTGGCCCTGGCATTCCCCTGTACTGGGGCATATAAAGTTTGCAAGTCCAATGGGCCTTTCTTTCCAGTGATGGCCGACTAGGCCATCATTTGATACATATGCAGCTAGAGTCAAGAGCTCCGGGGTACTGGTTAGTTCATAATGTTGTTGCACCTACAGGGTTGCAGATCTCTTTAGCTCCTTGGGTAATTTCTCTAGCTGCTCCACTGGGGGCCCTGTGATCCATCCAATAGCTGACTGTGAGCATCTACTTATGTGTTTGCTAGGCCCCGGCCTAGTCTCACAAGAGACAGCTATATCAGGGTCCTTTCAGCAAAATCTTGCTAGTGTATGCAATGGTGTCATCGTTTGGAGGCTAATTATGAGATGGATCTCTGGATATGGCAGTCTCTAGATGGTCCATCCTTTTGTCTCAGCTCCAAACTTTGTCTCTGTAACTCCTTCCATGGACATTTTAAGCCAAAGAAAAAAAAGTAATAATTTTACCATTATAGGTGACTCTAAGGTCAGAACCTGAGACTATCGATTTAATTACTATTACAAAGACTGACATAGGTGAGCTTAGATGCCTATGTTATCTCCTCACTAGCCTTTGTTTTCTTTATTGATGACCTGTGGTTGGACTTCTGTATCTTTGTGTATCTATTCCAATATTTAAGCAAGTAACAAAATGAGGTAAGAAAAGCCTTGGACTGGAAGTCTGGTTTCATACATATTAACACATTTTGTCTCCTGGGCCACAGGCAGAACCTGTTCAGGTTATTAGAAAAGTAAGTGAAGACACCTCTGCACATAGCAACTTAATATTGCCTGCGGAGAAATTAAAAAGCGATGTATGGTAAACTTTAAATGGATGGTATTCTGAATTGGTCCAGAAGGTAGAATTCAAAGACTTATTCGAGTTGTAAGGATTCTCAGAAACCATTTGATGCAATTCATTTTTTGACAAAGAGGTGGTGTGTTCTAGATAGAAATCATTTCTGGATTCCCCCAGGGTGACAGAGAAAGTCAGCATTCTAGAGTCCCTGCACATCATTGATATTCTCTCACTACGTTGTCCTCACACTCAGACAGCTTCCTATCTACCACACTCAACATTGTCCTCCAAGCCTTGTACCACTGTACTCATAGATTGTAAGGTAGGTGTCTTAGTCAGGGTTTCTTTTTTTTTGTTGTTGTTGTTGTTGTTGTTGTTGTGTTTATTTTTTGTTTTTGTTTTGTTTTGTTTTGGTTTGGTTTTGGTTTTCCAGACAGGGTTTCTCTGTATAGCTCTGGCTGTCCTGGAACTCACTTAGTAGACCAGGCTGGCCTCAAACTCAGAAATCCACCTGCCTCTGCCTCCTGAGTACTAGGATTAAAGGCGTGTGCCACCATGCCCGGCCCTTAGTCAGGGTTTCTATTCCTGCACAAATATCATGACCAAGAAGCAAACTGGAGAGGAAAAGGTTTATTCAGCTTACACTTCCATACTGTTGTTCATTACCAAGGAAGTCAGGACTGGAACTCAAGCAGGTCAGGAAGCAGGAGCTGATGCAGAAGTCATGGAGGGATGTTCTTTACCGGCTTGCTTCTCCTGGCTTGCTCAGCCTGCTTTCTTATAGAACCCAAGACTGCCAGCCTAGAGATGGTCCCACCCACAAAGGGCCTTTCCCCCTTGATCACTAATTGAGAAAATGCCTTACAGTTGGATCTCATGGAGGCATTTCCTCAACTGAAGCTCCTTTCTCTGTGATAACTCCAGCTGTGTCAAGTTGACACAAAACTAGCCAGTTCAGTAGCTCCTCATGGGAATCTCATTTTTAGACAAAGTTATTAAAGTCTAGAATCTTTAGGATCCTTGCCCAAGGTTGTAGATTTGTAGAATCATGAGCCCTATCTAGATGATTCTTAAATTATATTTCAGCTACTTAACCATGCTGGTTTTCTTTTTTGAATGCTCATTTAATAATTTTTCTTCCTTGTATTACAGGCAAAAGAGAATATGATCAATGTTGGACTTATCGCTACAAGTGGCTTTGCAAATCATAGAGATCTCTGCAAAGATCAAGGAATGAGACAGACAAATTTTGGTTTTGATTTGCTCATTTAACTTCCTAAAGATACATAACGAAACACTGTCATTAGATATGGTGCCACCTTCAGACACAGGAACATGTGATGAGAACTTGGGCTAGGGCTTTGGAGTTGACAAAAATATTCTGCCATCACAAAACACCTGGGAAATTAGATAGAATTAAAATCAAACAGAAACAAAAACCAATCCCCCCAAAACTATCCATTTCAGCAATTTAGAAATTGGCTAAGGCATAAGGCAATCTGAGGAGCACATGTGCTTAAAATCCTGGTGCTCTGTGGGTCTGGCAGGCTCAACTGCCATGGAACCTTTTCCAGGGACAAGTGACAAGGATCAGTGGCATTGTTGCCCCAGTGGAAGGAAAAATGAGCAGATTTGAAGAGGTGGCCAAGCTTGGCAATACTTTCAGTAAACATGAGGGATGTCAGATAAACATGGCTAATCAAGCTGTCACTTGCAGTATGGGCATAGTATGTATGCTTTTGGCCAAGGCAGCATTATCTCTGATAGAACCGAGACAAAGCTTAATGCAGTTGTGTATTTACAATAAACCACTGGTGGAGGATAGAAGACTCTGTGGTTGAAGGTGTTTGAACTTAGCATTTGTTCAACTGTTTGCTAGAAACTAAACTGAGAAATCCTTGAAGTGACTTATAGGAAGCAAGACAAAAGACTGAAGGCAGAAACATGGCAAAAAGTGGGACAAGAAAGGAAAGAAGGAACGGAGAGAGGGAGGGAAAATGGAATAGAGGAAGAAAGAAGGGAATGAGTGGACATATCAGGCTACACATTTGAAGAGAGGCAGATTTCAGTTAGTCAAAGAAAATCATTAAGCAATAACACAAAGAAAAACAGTAGTAACAACATTTGAGGAAGGAGCAGAGACTCAGAGTAAAGACATGATACACTAATTCATATAAAGGTCTCATTTTCAGCCAAACATTGTGAGATCCATAGAGTCAGGAAATTATGTACTATGCTCAGGAGAAAATATATTTCACCACAGTCAATAAAGTCTGATCCAAAGCATTTAAAATACTTGACTTATTAGACAAACACTTCAAAAGTAGTTACTATATTCAAATAATTAAATGGAGTCATAGGTAAAACAATGAAATGAAAGTCTGACAAAAATGAGTTGTAGTGTTTTTTTAAATAAGGAAATAGGAATTATTTAAAAGAACAAAATGGAAGCTAGGGTTTTTTTTTTTTTAAATCATAGCAACTAAGATAATCAGAGAAATTCAATGAAGGAATCAGCAGAAGAACTGAGCCTACAGTAGGATCAGTGAAGGCAAAGGGAGAACCACAGAAGTTGTTCAATCTAGAGAACAGATAAGAGAGTTGAAATGAGCTCCAGAAAACTATCAGACACTATGCAAATATACTAAGTGGCATCTAATAGAAGCCTCAGGAGAAATAGACAAAGGGATAAGATCAGAAAAAAAAAGTATTTTATTAAAAAATGAGAACATTTTTGTAAGTTGGTGAAAACGACTAATGTGCATATCTTGAATGCTTGATGAATACTAAGTAGATGGGTACAAAGAGAAGCACTCATAAACAGATTATGGTCAAACTGATAAAAGACAAAGCTAGACATCAATACTGCAATAACTATAAGAGAGTCTTACAATTCTGGATTCACTTCTGTGCATGAAGACATATTCATAAACTGTCTCCAGTGAGCAGAAGCTTAGGCTCATTTCTTTGGAGACATGAAGCTAAGTTGGGCCATCTCTCTCTTAACCAGGTATTTTATTATCATGTGCAGATAGTATTAGTCTATGACAATGAAATACAGCACTAATAATGTAGAGAATAGATAACAACCAACCCTACATTGCTTGGCTATGTGTTGAATGGCTGCTCTCACTTAATGAATATGTTTAGGATGGATCTTTTGGCTGTGAGCAAGTGTCATTTGCTTCTACACATAATAGTAATGATCACCGTCCACTCATGCCCACCATGGCAGAATGTTCATACCTGGAATGGACAAAGTCCAGGTGATTAACAGATTGATTCTAACCCGGTCAATGAAAACTGCTTATCCTAATTTCTCTATCCCCAAATCCCACCATTTCTCACTTTCTCTCCAGTGTCCCAAACCAAACTGACTTCTTTATGTAGGAATTTTTAAGAGCAACTTTCAGCATGGCCTGTTTAGTAAAAATTAAGTGCAAATTCAATGCCAAACACTTTGTACCATCCCTCTCCCTAATTTCCTGGAACAAAAATTATCTGTTTTCATTGTGAATTTTGCAGCCCAGATAGCAATCTCTGGGAAAGGGCTAAGTTATATATTGCCTAGTCCACCAATATCTCATCAGCAGTGGGTCTTGCTGTGTGTGAAATAGGTCATAAGCTGGGCAGACAGAGACAATGGGAGAATTTCCTGCTTTAATCTTCTTATTCCCCTTATCCTCAAAGGGTATTACCTCAGCAGGATTCAAAGAAGGCCGCCTCCTGATGCTGATAAAACTCTGGGAGGTAGAAAAGAAAAAGAAGAAGCAAGCTCAAAACCCAGTTCTGAGCTAGCAGGAGAAAGCAGAGTCTAATTTCTATCAATAGCATTGCATTGCTCATGAATAACTTAAAGTCAAGGGGCTGGTCTTACTTGTGCCTTTGAGTATTTCCACATAGTAGGTATTCAGTGGTGAAACATTATTTGCAGAATATCTGTTGTGGAATAATGTAATTGAGCCTGTCTTTAAAACTAATGAATTGGCTTCTGGGTAGTATTGTGTAGGGTGTGCAACTTTTAGGGAACATGTTCATCAGCCTCATTGGATGCTGGAGATTATTGCTAAAGTCAGTCTAATCGCCTTTATCAGTCTCCACCAAGTATCCCTTGTCAAATACACCCAGTGCAATTCTCAGTACATTAACACATTTTCATACACATAACACCTTTAAAAATACTATTTTATGTGTATGAGTGTTTGCTTGCATGCATGTATGTATACCACTTGTGTGTCCTGTGTCCAAAGGGGCTAGTTTTACTTCCAGCTACTGGACTTACAGATGGTTGTTAACTGCTAAGTAGGTGCTGAGGAGAAAACCTGGGTCCTCAGCTAAAGCCCTGAATCATTTTGCTTTCCACTTTTTCCTTCTTTTTAATAGAACAGTATTTCTAAATGTGCTGTGCAAATAGCAGCATTTAAGTACACATATTAATAACTCATTTCAATTTGCCAAACAAATTGAAAATCATTTCCTCAAGTACTTAATTCCCTTCCTAATTCCGTATTAACTGAATCTCTAAGAGTTTTATTTATTTATTTATTTATTCATTTATTTATTGGCTTTCCTGTTTTCTTCTCTACAGTGTGCTTAACCTTTCCAGTCTCACTCCTTATCTACAGGAAGATGAGGGAAAGGACAGAGATTTATTACCATCAAGTTTTCCTTCACATGAAATATGTTAGTCATGTCCATTTCTTGTCACAAGGTTTTCTGCTAGCATTAGAATTATAATTATTAAATCCCTGCGGGGCCCAACATATTGGATGTAAGTCCATATTTTAAGCTCAAAAGATATTTTGCATGGGAGCTGGAGAGATGACTCTACAGGAAAGAACACTGTTCTTCTAGAGGACCTGGGTTCAAACAAGCTATTTAGAAGGATGATTTATCTGTCTCTCTCTCTCTGTCTCTCTGTCTCTCTGTCTCTCTGTCTCTCTGTCTCTCTCTCTCTCTCTCTCTCTCTCTCTCTCTCTCTCTCTCTCTCTCTCTCTCTCTCTCTCTGTGTGTGTGTGTGTGTGTGTGTGTGTGTGTGTGTGCGTGTGCCCATCTGTACATTTATGTGGATGTGGTGTGTGAGTGTAAGATTGGATGTGGCAGCTAATGCCCATAATCCTTATACTACGGAAGCTCATGCAGGAGTTTTGTATCAGGCAAGCCTGAACTATTGTTCCAAGAAGCCACTTATATATGTATATAAACATGATGCATACAGATAACATTTATGGAATGAATATAATTTTATAATTACTATGTTTATCCTGGTTAAGTTGAAACTGCCATCACTTCAGGATTTAATTTTGATAAATCATGTTTTTCTCATCTAATGACATAATTTGCCTTCCAACTCAGCTTTCTTTAATCAGAACTACCAAGTATACACCTGTTTCTATCAGTATTCTTTTTAAATGTTGTCACATATTTTAAATGTGTTTAATTTCATAGTCATACTGAAAATATCTTTCTTTCTGTGGAAAAAAATGACAAATTTTAACTATTACTACTAGTACACATCAACTGATTTTGAACAGAGATTGGGAAAGGGTCTCACTATGGTATTCACACTAATTTAATAGTTCTCAGTGACAGGTTCTATTCTAGGCATTTTATATACATGATCTAAGGCAGTTCTTGCCATAATCCTTAAGCAGAATTATCATTCTCATTTACAGTCAGGGAAGACAGATACAAAACATACACAATCTTGATTGTCTCAGATTCCCAAAGACTAGAGTCAAGCCCACAAGCATTTTCAAAGTGTCATGTATTCTTATGTTATATATCGTACACTTGGAGATTGAGTACTATACTAACTCATGTCTAGCCTAAGACTCTGGTGCTTAAAAAGGTCAATCATTAAAGTGCCATACTTTGCATGTGTGAGCAAATCTCAAGTTCTCATTCAAGTATGCATAACTCCAGTAAATTTTAAGTATCAACAAGATCCCCTGGCTTTGACATTTCAGTTTTTAAATAAAATAGCATGCCCAACAGCACCAATTGATCACTGGCTTTCTACTTTTAAAGTGGAAGACTAGATGATATCTAACCAGAGTTGACATTATAACAGGACTTGAAGAGACTTTTTTCTCAAGTATGCCCTGATTAGCACCTATCAAACTTCTTCCTCTTAAAAGGGAGATGAGGAGTCACTGATTAAATATTCCTCCTTCAAAATGCAATTAATCACAGAAATGACTGCATGAAGTAGCAGAAGTCTACAACAGAGAAGCAAGGCATAGCAGAAATTATTTCTCTTGCTAACTCGGGAAAGCACAGTGGTTCTTGGCAAGGGCGGATAAATTCTTAGGCTCTACTGAGATTAGAACCAGGCAAAAATCTGTTATACCATGCTAATTTCTGTGGACAGCTAGGAGCACGTTTAACATGTACAGAATTAGAAAGACTCAGTAAGTGTGTGAGAGACGCCCTTGGTGCAGCTCCTTGTACACAGTAGTAATGTCCATGACAGCATCTTAGTTTGTCATTAGAGATTTATCTAGGACAAAGGCATGTGTATATGAGGGTGATTTCCCTAACATTTTAAACATATTTTTATTGTTTTTTAAATCTCCCATAATGCACCTTGATCACATTCACTTTCCAGTCCTCTCAGGTTCACCACCATTTTTGTGACCTCCAAAACAAAAGACCAAGGAAAAAATAAGAAAAACAGAAAGAAAAAGATGCAAGTTCGATTTGTGTTGTCCATACACTCACTGGAGCATAGTCAAAATCTTAGTGGCCAGCCCCTTAAACAACAACAACAACAACAACAACAACAACAACAACAACAACAAAACCTAAGTCCTTCTCCACCTTCAACCCCTTCAGAAGTCATCAACTGTGAAGAGCTACACTTCAGCATCCCTATCACAATATTTTGGGGTGTGTGTTAATTCATCTCTACTAGGTGTACTGAAATACATAGCCAACTGCTGTTAATAATATGTTATTATTTTTAAAAACTTATATTTCATTATCTTTAAAGTGCTTGTCACATGACATTAATGAGAGTTCTCTTCAATGGCTTCCTATCCAAACTGTTTCTTTGTTGGGGAGGGGGTTGTCACAGAGCCTTCTATGTCTCTCACTCTCAGTGGTGAATCTACAGTCATCAATATCCCTTCAAAAGTAGCTTCCTCCCTTGCCCATTATGGCCAACAGTAGCACAGATCATATTTCTGGCCACAGCATGGGCCACGGACATTGACGTTCAAGTGGCAACACAGACCATGGACATCCCTGTGGTCTTTGTTGGTAACATGGTTTTCTTAGCGTTTCGGTCCAGTCTAAAGTCTATATTGATGCTACTCATTTCTTTCCTGCTGTTTGAAAAGGTAATGCTGTGGGGGCAGCTCAAGGGAGGCTGCGGGGATTCTAGGATGCTGTCTACAGCTTAGCATGCAGCCTGCCCTCCAGACCAGGTGTTCTAGGCACTAGATCTTTTGCAGGTATTTAGCAAATCAAAACCGACAGCAGGAGACTGTGGGCCTGACATATGATAAACACCCTCTGCAATTTAGCACTTTAACACAGGGAATGAGCTAGCGAGATGAGTTAATTGCCAAGCTATCAACCCAGCACTCTGGAAACCAGCTGAGAATTATCTAAGAAATCTTGGTATTCTGAGATACAGGGAAGAATTTATGCAGGGAGAAAGAAGTCCGTGGAGTAGGTCAGTGAGGGAAATGGTTGGCAATATTGCAAGCAATATGAACCAAATTTGGTCAGCTAATAGTAGACAAAATCACCCAAAAGATTGGGTGAGAAAGAGCCCAAGAGGGAAATGGACATGAGGATTTAAGCGGGGTCTAAGCAAAGGATGAAAACCACAGGGTTCATCAGTGGGAGAACCATGAATAAAATTTTGATGCATTGAGTCTGAATTCTGTGTCCATTTCCTGGCAATTGTACAAGCCTATTTATTGTCTGTGCTTCCCCTCTTAAAATGGTCCTCATGCAATCCATATTAGGCAGGATCATGTCAGTCATGGCATACTTGTTTAGAACAAGAATGAGTTCTATTGACTCAGACAAATCATTTAATCTTTCTGCACCTTGAGTATCTTATCTATAAAGTAGCTAATAATCAGTGTCTATTCCAAATGTTCATTATGATGATTAGAGAACATAATCCATGCAAGAAGTGGGCTATATTCTGAAGTATCACTGAAGATCATAAGATGTTACTATTATTATTATAGGTGCTGGATGATGGTTTTGCTTGCAGAGGGTCATGGCAATAAGTAACACATTATGGAAATGAAGCAAGAGAGGGGTAAAGAGCCTTGAGTCAGTGCTACAGAATTTGGCTGAGGTTTCAGCAGTGAATTAGTTACTGGGCTAAAACAGACCGTACACTTGAAATATTTGAGCCTGATTTTATTTGTGAAAGGCAAAATGATGTTTATCACAGCTTATTGTGAAGTTTACATCAGACAATGAGCGTAAAGTGTTCTCTAAAGCTCTTGTTATCATTCAGGCAGATCTAACACACACACACACACACACACACACACACACACACACACACACACACACTATAATAGACTTTATATTTAGAGCTTATTCCATACCAAATTTGAGCATAATATATACATGTATACATATTTTCCATAAACTTCCTGTTCCCAAACAGGGCTACCTTCTCTCACAATGAGTATCTCTAATACCATCCAGTCTCTATTACAGATGAGCCGGTATAGACACATCGTCATTGCCAAAGCAATGTGTACACTATGGTTCACTCAGTGCTGCATATCCTGGATGCTGAACCATGCATAGGGATAGATCTATGCTAGCACCAGATAGAACTCTTTCTTTGCCATAGAATTCCCTATTATTGGTCTATCCATTTTTTTAACCACAAACCTTGCAGCCCTGTGACTGCTTCCTGTCCCCATGGTTTTGCCTTTTCTAGAGTGCCACATAATCATTTAAAATATAGATTATTTTTTAGACTTCGCTGCGACGACTAAGTAATGCACATAAGTTTTCTCTAAGTTTAAACTCAACACATTTCATCATTTGATTCAACAAACCCAGGGTCCTTGGCATTCGTCTAAAGAATTTGAAATCATGTGTCCATAAGTATCTATAGCAGTTTCATTATAATCACCAAAAGTTACAGTATTGGCAAGTCCATCAGTAGGTAAAGGGATGTACTACAGTGTATGTGACCAATAGAATCTTTTTTCTCCTTTTTATTTTTATTAGATATTTTCTTTATTTACATTTCAAATGCTATTCTGAAAGTTCCCTATCTCCCCACCCCCCACCTTGCTCCCCTACCCACCCACTCCCACTTCTTGGCCCTGGCTTTTCCCTGTACTGGGGCATACAAGTTTGTAAGATAAGGGGCCTCTCTTCCCAATGATGGCCGACTAGGCTGATTATGGGATGGACCCCCGGGTGGAGCAGTCTCTGGATGGTCCATTCTTTCAACTCAGCTCCAAACTTTGTCACGGTAACTCCTTTCATGGGTGTTTTGCTCTCAATTCTAAGAAGGGGCCAAGTGTCCACACTTTGGACTTCGTTCTTCTTGATTTTCTTGTGCTTTGCAATTTGTATCTTGGGTATCCTAAGTTTCTGGGCTAATATCCACTTATCAGTGAGTGCATATCAATAGAGTCTTACCCAATGCTAAGAAGAATTAGTTTGTTAAAACACAGGAAAGACATGGATGGGGTTTTAAAATCTCTTTTTAACCTAAAACTTTCCCTATCTCCCTTTCTTTCATTTGTTTCATTTGTTTCTTTGTTCCATTACCAAGTCCTCTGGTTTCTGCCTTCAAATACATTTCAAATCCCATTAGCTAGCCACCTCTACCTTCAGCATGTAATCGAAGCTATTGTCATTTTTCACATGGGCACATTCAATAGCTACCTAATCCATCTCTTCATGTTCATGCTGTCCTAAACCATTCTCTACACAGCAAATTGCTACTTCTGAACTTAAAATTCGTCAGCTCTCTAACCTTGTCCTGAATGCCTGGCTAACCTCACTTATCACCATACCCTTTCTCACCCAAGCTCCCATGTTCTCAAATGTTTGATAAGAAAAACAATCTATTTCTCTGTTGATTATTTTGGACAGTGTTTCTTTTGTCTGAAATGATCTTGTCTGACTTTGTGCTATAATAATTACTCCTTATTTTTAGGTTTCAAATTGATTGTGACTTCAGAGAGTATTTACCTGATTTTAGAATCGAGAGCATAATTTTTCCCTGTCTTTAACCTCATAGTTATCATTCATAGCATTTTACATTTTACATCATATTCTCAGACTTGTAAGGTGGTTCAACAAGTAAAGGGACTTGATAGGTAAGCTTGGTGACCTGAGTTTAATCCTGAGAACCCTGTCAAGGTAAAAGGAGAGAAACAACTCCACGAAGATGTCCTTTGACCTCCACCACAAATACACAATGCCATGAGTGCTATGTATGCTTTCGACATACATTACACATTCACATGATAAAAAGCAGAAGAAACTATATAATCACTAAAATTATTACCATTCCACCATTTGGTTAAAGGCTTTATAGCAATAAAGACCGAGTGATACTATGTATGCTGTGTTCTGTTATCCTAGCACAGTGCCTGTGTTTATTAAATAAAGTTACATAATTTTAAGGACTTTATTCAAGATAGAAGACCTAGTAAAGGTATTAAAGAATATTATGATAAAAAGTTTCAGTCTTAAATTTTGTGGTGATTTAAATGAGAACGTCCCTTGTAGGCTCACGTATTTGGTTTGTAGTCAGTAGAACTGTTTGGAGGAACTGTTCGGAGAAAGTGTGTCACTGGGAATAGTCTTTGGGGTTTTAAAAGACCACACCATTCCCAATTAGCTTGCTCTTTCTCTTTGCCTCATGTTTGTGGATCAGATGTAAGTTCTCAATTCCATGCCTATCTGCCTGGTGCCCTGCTCCCTGCCTGCTGCCCTGCTCCCTGCCTGCTGCCCCGCTCCCTGCCTGCTGCCCTACTCCCTGCCTGGTGTTATGCTTCTTGCCATGAAGGTCACAAACTCTACTAATCTCTAGAACTGTGAACTCCAAATTAATTATTTTCTTTTATAAGTTTCCTTGGTCACAGTGTCTCTTCACTGCATAAGAAAGGTAAATAAGACAAGCTTAACTGCAAAAATTCTATTTCCAAATATGGCAAAACAAGAAAGCATAGCTCTGTGAGACATGCAACTATAATTGAAATAATATGTAGACTTTTTCATATCAATCAAGATACTGGAAGAGTATGAGAGCCACAAAGAGATAGATGGACTAATATACTTAAGGAAAGAGCCGTTCAAAATGGAAATGAGATAAATGTCTTTCACACTTTTCAAAGAGGCACTTTTCAAGTCAGAATCAAGGCCACTAGTCAACTGTGATATTGCTAGATGGACACTTGTGGGGACAAGGAGTATTAATGGAACATCTGATATATCCATACCGCCAGGACATTATAAAATCTAGAGGATTTTCTCATGCAGCATTGATTTGTCCAGAAGGGTACTTGTAACAGGCTAAAGTAACATAGGGGCTCAGGCACTGGAGGATAAAACAAACAAGCACACAGCCACAATTTTATACAGTCTTGGAGAATACTCCCATTCCTGGGAAGTACAGTCATGTGCAGCAAGTGACAGTTTGGTCAATGTGAATGGAATACTTGATGGTGGTCCCAGTGATCATTTTAGTTTGTGTAAATTACATTCTGTGTTTGTACATGATGAAATTATATAATGAAATATTTTCTAGAATATATTGTTATCATTAAGCAACACTCTTACTTTAAAAGATCACATAACACATTTTATCCTTGAGACATTGAAACCAGAGACTGCATCAGACCAAAGTTATAGTCAGCTCAATAGTGACCACCTGGGAAGAAGAAAGAGGACACACAACGAACGAACGAACTTTAATACAAACTAAGTTTCTATGACTGCTTTCAAATGGCATGCAATAAAAAATTAGTTGACACACAAAGGACCAATAAAATGTACTGTATAATAAATGGAAGCAGCAGCCTTGAAGATAATGTCATGCATTGAAGAAAAAGAAGTGTGATGGCCCAGTTGCTAGTTTATAAAGTAGAGCATAGGCAACACAGATAACAGAGCAAAGCCTTCAACTGGGATTTGAAAAAAGACAGTAGTATAAAATTTTGGAACAGTCCCAGCATAGGACATTAAACAAAAGTTATATAATATTATCATTTCTGAGTTTGTTTCTGCCCTGGAAGGTAGCAGCAAGCCAGTCTCTGGAGCTGAAACTTTGTTTAGATGTAGCTGTTAAAAATGCATGACACAGGTTCATGCAGTGTATTTCAAGGAGCACAATGGCAAATGGAGGTTAGAGTGGGTCTGCTAAACATGTAATAGAAAGCATGCGTTGTCATGGCAAACAATGCCTGGGAGTAAGCAGAACAAGTTTCTCTTTATTCTAACTCTAACATGAATGCATGTAAGAGTCGTCTCTCATTTGGCAAAGAACACCAGTGAGCTATGAAAAATTGATTTCTCTCTGACAGGACATTTGACAAACAGTGTAAATCTGTGTAGGCTAGAAAGAAAAATAATGGCTTTGGTTCTGTTCTAGTCACAAGTAAAGGGGTCAGGCCGGAGTGAACCATAGACAGCTTGCCTGATGCTGCCTTTCAAAGTTGGTTCCATTCTTATCCCAGGGCAATGCCAGCCATGCAAGTAAAAAACTGCCTTTTTACTGGGTACCTTCAGCAACACACACACATGAACACACACACACACACACACACACACACACCTTCATATACATTTGTGCACTTCCCTGATACCACACATACGCACATGGACACCATGAACTACATGCTCCACACAATCACTCTCTCTCACACATACACACAATGCAACACAATCATAACATATACATCACATACAATGTTTGCTCTCCTATCGAATGTCATAAAAATGATGTTGTCTTGTCTAAATTCAAGAGTATGGGTGAAACTGCATGCAAATCTAAGTGTGTGAGATTGAAAACTCTTATTTCTAGTAAAGGTCCACCACACACCAGTGGTTGATGGGAAAAGTAAAGAGCCACACCTCTCTTGCCTAAAGAAAATAATCAGACAATGGATCATGCGGAGTGTGGACTCTGAGGTCTGCTGTGCATTGCCATTGAGTGCACTTAGAACTGGCACTCTGTGCTCATGGCCACTCTAGGGGCCAGCTCCACCCATCCCCCATCTTTATCGTCCATTCTTCCTTGGCCTTCCTACTATTCTTAGCTTTATGTCCTTCCCCAAATATTGTTACCCTCAAATGCGAGTGTCCACCTCTAGGATTTCTTCTATATACTTGGGCTTTCTGAGGCACATCTTGAAAATGTGTCACATTTTTGCTAAATAAACAATGACAGAAAAGCAACTTTTTTGGATTTCATTCAGAGGAAGCTAGTGAATTACAACCTGCCTGTCCCACCTGTCCTTGTGCTCCCTTCCTTCCATGCTTATTGGTGTCCTGTACTTCGTGCTTTGCTAATGTTCTCCAGTTGCTCATTCACCTTTCGCCCCTCATGCAATTCATGTCCAGATATCGAAATTCTCCCACATTCTAAGGAGCCAATAGAAATGTTAACTCAGTCATAAAATCCGCTCAGGCACATTTCTCTCAGAGGGTCATCCATTTCTACTGTCACGACTATTTGAAGGTAATAAACAGAAACTCTCCAAGGCTGCCATTTAACAAATTATCTTAAAAAGCATTTAAGTTGAATAAATAACTCATGATACATGTTCTTTACACATCTGGTATTTATCAAATATGCCTATTGTGGAATGCTTTGGGGAAAAGAAATGGCAAATGGCAACTTAAGTTCAAGAACAGGGGTCAAAATTTGTTTGTTCTAACACTTGTTTGTTCTTCCATTTTCTTTTGACATTGTGTGGGTGTGGGTGTGGGTGTATGAGTGTGTGTGTGGGTGAGGTGGGGGTGTACGAGTGTGTGATTAAGTATGTGTGTGAATGTATTTGTGAGTGCACATGTGTAAGTGTGTGCATACATGTATGTGAGTATGTGAGTTTCTCTGTATGAATGCATACGTGTGTGAATATATATGTGTGAATTCCTCTGTGTGTGTATGTGTGTGTGTGTGTGTGCATGTGTCAGTGTGAGCATATATCTTTGTGTCTGTGATTGAATGTATGTGTGATCACATATGTGGGAATATATGAATGTTAGTGTATATATGTGAGTATATAAGTATGTATGAGTATATGAGTGTATGTATGTATGTGTGAGTTTATGAGTGTGTGTGTGTGTGTGTGTGTGAGAGAGAGAGGGAGAGAGAGAGAGAGAGAGAGTGCATGTGTTTGTGAGTGTATGTGTATGATGTGTATGGTTATATGTAACTGAGTATATGAGTGTTTGAGTGTATGTGTATGGGTGAGTACATGAGTGTGTGTGAGTATATTGTGTGAGTTTATTATATGAGTGTGTTGAGTGTGTGAGAGTTTATATGTATGAGCATATCCATATGAATGTATATGTATGTGTTATGTGGTTTATGAGCATGTGTGTGTGTGTGTGTATGTATGTATGTATGTATGTATGTATGTATGTATGTATGTGAGTATTTGTTAATTTTGCATGTTTCTTTTGAGGTAGGCCTTCGTTTTGTAGCACTGGCTGGCCTTGAGACCGTCATCCTCCTGCCTCAGTCTCTCCAGTGCTGGGATGATAGATATGCACCACTATATCTGGCTCCCATCATGTTTATGTTTTGGCCAAGTCCCCTATACTTAATTTCTTTTTCATTTTTACTTTTTGTTATATAGATCATCTATGCAGACCTTTATACTACGGTGTGCTGTGTGCTGTTAGTGTAAGTGAAATTTCAGAAATAAAGAGTTTATCACTTGAAAATACCAATTCTGGCTAAAATGCCCCAGGAGAGAGCTTTCCAAATAGCTCATATAATATTTTTCAAATTCTTTAAGTTCTTTACTGAGCTTCATCTTGAAAAAAATCAATAACTATTTTTTCATCATTTTCTAGCTGAGTACTCATGTCTCACAGAGGCAGTGGGATCTGACTAAGATTTCTCAGTGGCTACTGATCTGGCCCATAAAGATAACACATGTGGAAGATGCTGGCCATGTCAGGTGACTGGTTCATTTTTGGTCTCACTTGTAGCATGTGAAGTCAGAGAAATAATATGGATAATTTTCAGGGAAAGAAATCTGTATTTCTTTGTTGAACATATATTATTTCAACTTAGAGACAGAGTACCTATTGAGGCTTCAGCAATATTTATGGGTTGAAAGCAAGGAACATTGCCTTTATTTTGGCTTAATTGAGAGTTTTATCTCAGAACACAGGTTCAAGAGTTTTTAAAAGCTAAGTTGAGGATTTTAAAAGAATGTTGCATTAAGTATATATCTTCAAACCTTCTGGAAGAAGAAATTCTAATACCTGTTAGATAGGAATTATTACTGGAACTAGAAATTTCAGCTCTGCTCTGTGCCAGGACTTGGGTGTGTTCTCAGTCTCTAGTAGTTCTATGGAAGAAGGGGGTCTACCAGACAAGGTTGGTGTTAGTAACAATGCTGCACAGATCATCTTCTGAGGGGAACTGGCTTTGTCTGCAGCCCAGGGCACAGGGTTCTCTGCTGAATAACAATGCCCCCTGCCCCGGTTCCACTCTTTTAAGGACACATTAATTTCAGTTCAGGAGTTATTCTTAAATAAAAACTTTATGTAATTTCTCAGAATTTTCATAAATTGACCAATGTATTAGTTTTAGATCAAACTTACCTTTTCAAAGAATCATCTTAGGGTAAATTAATTTTTTTTCTTCAACACATTCTCATGACAAATAAACACAGTTCCTTTTTCTCACAGGCATGACTGTTCCACATCTTAATATTAGGTTAGGTTATCATGTTAATCAGCTTTTCAACTTTTTGACAAATATCCACAAAAATAACTTTGAAAAGGAGGAATTGATGACTTCTGGTGAAGTTGGGGTGGGGAAGGACTCTCTTTCTTTAAGAGTTTTCTTTAAGAGGCTGGCCACAATGAGTTTGACCATGCTCAAGTAAGTATACGGGCAACACAAATTGGACTTTCCTCCCTTCTCGTCTTTGTGTTGTTGTTGTTGTTTTTGTTGTTGTTGTTGTTGTTGCTGCTGCTGCTGCTCCTGTTGTTCTCCTCTTCTTCCTCCTCCTTCTGAGAGTGTAATCACAAATGTAGATAGATCTTGGTGGACTGGAAAATGTATGTGATGGTGTCTTAGTTAGGGTTTTACTGCTGTGAACAGACACCATGATCAAGTCAAGTCTTATAAAAAACAACATTTAATTGCAGCTGGCTTACAGGCTCAGAGGTTCAGTCCATTATCATCAAGGTGGGAGCATGGCAATATCCAGGCAGGCATGGCACAGGAGGAGCTGAGAGTTCTATGTCTTCATCCAAAGGCTGCTAGTGGAAGACTGACTTCCAGGCAACTAGGGTGAGGATCTTATACCCACACCCACAGTGACACACCCATTCCAACCAGGTCACACCTATTCCAACAAGGCCACATCTTCAGATGGTACCACTCCCTGGTCCAAGGATATACAAACCATCACAGATGGTGTGCATGATGTAAAGTTCTCAAATAATCAATAAAAACATTTTTAGAGAAAAGAGAAAGTGCTTATTTTCACCTATAATTTCAGAGATCTTCAGACCCTGGTTATAAGTTTCCAAAATGTTCAAGCAAAGAAGCCTGTAAATTCTATTTTTTAGCTGCACCAAAACAGGATACAGACATTCTAAAATACCCATAGGGCCATTTATGCCACTGACCATAGCAGCCAAAGTAAGATAGCTTAACACACAGAAACATTTATAGATATGTTTCAGGATATATATTTGTTTTTCTCTTTTTTCTGTGTCAGGACTAGAAAGCAAGGACATCTTGTGCTAACCAGCAGCACCGTTGTGACTTTTTTCCCCACATTTTTTTATTAGATATTTTCTTTATATACATTTCAAATTTCAAATGCTATCCCAAAAGTTCCCTATACCCTCCCCCTACCCTGCTCCCCTACCCACCCACTCCTGCTTCTTGGCCCTGGTATTCCCCTGTACTGAGGCATATGAAGTTTGCAAGACCAAGGGGCCTCTCTTCCCAATGATGGCCGACTAGGCCATCTTCTGCTACATATGCAGCTAGAGACATGAGCTCTAGGGGTACTGGTTAGTTCATATTGTTGTTCCACCTATAGGGTTGCAGACCCCTTCAGCTCCTTGGGTGCTTTCTCTAGCTTCTCCATTGGGGGCCCTGTGTTCCATCTTATAGATGACTGTGAGCATCTACTTCTGTATTTGCCAGGCACTGGCATAGCCTCATATGAGACACCCTTGTGACTTAATGGTTAGCAAGATTCTTCACTGAAAGAAAGCAGAACCCCTTGGGAGAAATCACTGCTTTTAGAATTGTGGCAGACAATGCCGACACTGGGCCTAGACTAGTAATTATTTATGGTGTAGATATTTGTTTAGGTAGTGTGTGTCCACTCTCCAGTTAAAGAGGCTGTGGTCAAAGAGACACAGGGAGCAATAGTAATTTCTTTTAATGGTTAAAGCTGGAAAAATTTATACAATAACTAATTAGCTAACTAAATATTGTAATAAATCTCAAAGTATAACAATAACTATTTATCTGCTTGTTTGCATAAATTGATAAAGAAATAAATAGATGCATAGATATGTAACTGGAGAAGAGGAATGTTGCTAATAATTTATTTAAGTGTTCTACCTATAAAGAGGACCATAGCTGTCCACCGTAGATAAATGAGCAGATCAGAGTCTTTTCCTTTCAGTGAGCATTCTGAGAGAGAATAGAATTAACTTTATATTGGAGAAGCTTCGTGATACTGCCTTAGGCTATGGTCAACAGTGGTGAATAAAGTTGACTGAAATATATCCCCAGTATGATGATGAGAAAGCAATAATTTTTCTCTTCTGCATTCTTCACTCACAAATCTTTAACTTCACTCTAATTTTAAGGAAAACTTAAGAGCTAGGATGTAGTGTGGTGACAAGATGTCTTTCTAGTGTGTGCATAATACCAGGTTCAGTCTGGAGCAACACACACATACACACACACACACACACACACACACACACACACACACACACAAGAAAAAGGAAAGAATAAACATCAGAAAAATTTCAATTGAGAAGAATGTTGCATATGTATATGTATATGTATATGTATATGTATATGTATATGTATATGTATATGTATATGTATATGTATATGTATGGTCCCACCAATAATCTCCACAATTGTCAAGGTCATTTAAAACAAGGAAAATGTGATAGTTAATCTAGGCCTGGTGGTATATATCTTTAACTCCAGCATTCAGGACTCAGAAGCAAGCAGAAGGATCTCTGTGAGTTCAAGGCCCATCTGGTCTACATAGCAAATTCCAGGACAACCAGGGCTACAGTGAGACCTTTTCTGAATTTAAGAAACATAAGAAGACAAAATAGTCAAACATGGTGCAGATCTTTGTTGAAATCTTAGGATAGGAAGAGAACATAAGTAGGAAACGTGAGGTATAGAGTTAATAATAAACACATTGATTGACATAATATATTCAATTGGGGAATCTGGAGATGAAATGTACTGACACTCTAGAAATACTTTTCCAATTTTTCCTTAAATCTGAAGGACTTTAATACATTTCAAGTTTAGTTTTTAATTAAAACTTATTTTTTTTATTTAATTTTATTAGTTCTCTAAGGGTTTCCTAAAAATGTTTTGATCATATTCATATTTCTTTCTAAAGTCTTCCCAGAATCATCCCCTCTTTCTTACCCACTCAGTTATGTGTCCTTTTTCTTATTTAAATGCTCTAAGACTAAATTGTGCTGCCTAAATAGTCCTAGCTGTTATTTCTACTGGAAGGCGCCACCATTTTTTGATAAAAATATCTCTTGCTTTCTTAGCAGCTGACAATCTAGAGTAACTCTGAAGCCAGAGATGGGGTTCTGTGCTGAGCTCCATTCTCCATGATGGGATTTGGTCTCTCTTAGGTTCTGCATGACGTCACAGCTGTTGTCAGTTCACAAGTGCAGCTACTCTGCTGTATCTGGTTTCCTTGTAGTCATTCACTACCTCTCGCCCTTTCTTCATCTTCCTCTTCAGCTGGAGGGGGCAGCGCAGTGTATATGTTCTTTTTAGGACTGAGAATTCCGTAATTTCTTATTCTTGGCATCTTGGACAGTTGTGGGCCATCATCTCCTGAACAGAGAATCTTCTGAGATGAAGGTTGAGTGATACTTTGACCTATGGGTATCATAATAATCACTTAAAAGTTGCCTTAATACCATTTTAAATTTACATTTGTGTGTATGTGTGTGAGTGTGTGTGTGTGTGTGTCTGCATGTGTGCATGCATGTTTGTGGTACGGGCTGTGAATGCCATGCCACCTATGTATATAACTTAGAGCATTTGTTCCTTTTCTTCCACCATGTTGATTCCAGGGATCATTATTCTTGGTGGCAAGCACCTTTACAAACTGAGCCATCTCACTGGATCATAAAGACTATTTTTTAAAACAATGAAAAATATGTTTTTAATTGAAGTGAGATTGAGTTCCTTGATGTTCCTATTCTAGAAACATCTGTTGGCGTGTTTGCTTTTAAATGTTCAGATGTTCACTTGGCGCCCAGGAAATACTTTCATTCTAAGAGTTAATCCCAAATATAACAACTGTGTCTATTAGATGGGGTTGATTTTGATAAACAGATTTGCAGTTCATAGTTTAATTGCTTCCTGTTGTTCATACCTAGACTTCCTATTCCCCTGTGACTGCACAGACACAGTCAGGGCAGCTCCCCAGCAGGTGGAGGCTTTCTGTTTTATTTGGAAGGAAAATAACAAAGAAGGTGGTGTGTTAGAGCTCACAATGTGTGCTAAAATTATATTCCATTCATAATACTATAGTTATTTGTTTCAAAGTGTTAAGATTTTCACTGAAGAACAGGAGGAAAGATGCCTGGGAATAGCGAGGCATTTTGTCAGATTGGTGACTTTGCTTTCTGAGCTACTCTGTCAGAATAATGCTTATTTTTTATGTATTTATCTCTTTACTTATTTCTGTGGAGACTTCAAATTATTAGCAGATTCCATCTTTGGTTCTAAGCTATTGGACTACCACAGACTGTTGAAGAGGATAAAGACTGTATCTTCAAGCTCCTGAAGAGCAGCAGGAAGAGAAGCCCCTTCGTTGAGCCCCTTGTAGAGTGGCCAGAGTTCTTCCTGATGGAAGCTGTGTCTTCCCAGTGCCCTACCGTCCTAAGCTGCTGGGAGGGGCTCAGGGGCTCAGGAGGTCCATTGACTTCATCAGTGAATCAGTTCTTTCCTATACACTCATGGCAATTTCAGAATTTCTATTTTCTGGAGAAGTTAAATTTATCTGAATTTATTAAGAGTTTTAATATATGCCTCTTACATAAGATATAAAGGCATTACCATTAATCCTACACATGCAGATTTTTTTATTTGGATAACTCCTTTCTTTCGTGTTTCTATTGCTTACCCTCTAAATGACACATTCTAATTAACACTATTACAAAGTGACAGATAATATTCAAATATACTATTGAATGAATGAGACTTAGAGCTTCAATATAAATGCATGTTAAATATAGAAACATTTTGGGAGAAAATGTTTTGAAGTTAATGCATATTATCAAAAGGTATTTGTGCAAAATTAGTAATAATTAAATTCTATCAACAAATAGTGTATTAAAATATACATTTAGGTGGGTAAATTAGATGTATTAAAATATCTAAATATTTACTTAGCTTGCTAGAATTACATAAGTGACTTAAGATTAATGTTTTCTTTCACAAAATTTGAGTAGCTACAAATATTCTTTTACAGTGTTACATTTCAGTTTAGATATGAGATGGAGTAACAAAAATGTTGCAAAAATTAAAATAAATAAATCCATAATTTTCTCTCTTCCTGGAATGTCTTTTTTCACTTTCACACCTAAAAATCCTTCAAGTTGTGTTTATTGATTATCTAATTTTTTGAAAACCTTAAAATTGCCTGGAGATGTGCAATGTATTCCTCCTTAGGAGCTCTGTTACTGTCTTAGATAAACTGATTACAAACAGGAAAAACATGCTTACATCTAGTTATGCTCCAGGGAAGAGAATGCAGAGAAAGCCGATTCAAAGATTTCTGTCTTCACTGCGATACACAGAGAACAATGTCATGAATAATGTCTAATTAAAAACTGCGAGGTGAGAGCCACTACTGTTATGGGTAATTTTATTTCTACCTGTTGAGTTTATGGCTATGTATGGGACATTAAAGCAAGGTTAAATGGCCTACACTTTCCTGGTGAGAGACTCACAGGAAAGGCTATAGGATCATTGTTCCAGCATTCTTTTCAGGCCACCTAGTAAGTTCCTAGGAGAGTTATATTTTACATTTTATGCTACACAATAAGGTTCTATCTATACTGAATGGATCACCTCAAACAGCAGAATTGGTGCTAGACTGCTCAGCAGGAAAGCAGGAGAACACATTTATCTGGACATGGTTACCATATGGGTTTCTTTTTCTCCCTCCCCTATTGTCTTAGTCAGGGTTTCTATTCCTACACAAACATGATGACCAAGAAGCAAGTTGGGGAGGAAATTGTTTATTTAGTTTACACTTCCATACTGCTGTTCATCACTAAAGGAAGTCAGGACTGGAACTCAAGCAGGTCAGGAAGCAGGAGCTGATTCAGAGGCCATGGAGGGATGTTCTTTACTGGCTTGCTTCCCCTGGCTTGCTCAGCCTGCTCTCTTATAGAACCCAAGACTACCAGCCCAGAGATGGTCCCACCCACAAGGGGCCTTTCCCCCTTGATCACTAATTGAGAAAATGCCCTACAGTTGTATCTCATGGAGGCATTTCCTCAACTGAAGCTCCTTTCTCTGTGATAACTCCAGCTGTGTCAAGTTGACACAAAACTAGCCAGTACACTTATCCATCCCTATTCTACGCTTCCAACTCCTCAACACTAGGTAGGAGAGAAAGAAAGCTATCTCGGAAGTGGGAATCAATAGCATTATACTTCTTCCTGCTAATTAGGGGCATAGAGTTCCTTGAGGTAAGTTTGATCTTTGCTATCACAATATCCATTTCCTCTTCTCATCTCTTTGCACGTGACCACTTGATAAACCTCAACAACAACAACTAGCAACCACCACCACCACCACCACCACCAGCAGGAGCAACAGAAGGAGGAGGAGCAGCAGCAGCAACAGCAGCCACAGCCTTCTCAAGGGTCCCCAAAATTCCAAATGTTATATAATAGTAGAAACTATCTCCAGCTGGTAGAATCATGCCCCTGCTAGAGCATGAGACAAATCATAATCTGTTGCTGTGGAAAATCTAAAGCATACACCTATAATCTCCCCCCCCCCGTTCTGTCTCTCTGTTTTAAAGAAACCAGAATTCTCACTACAAGCACACATACCCAAAATACTATAAAATACAGGTTTTCCCTTTTCTCCATCTTGAAGGGCTTGATCACACACACACACACACACACACACACACACACACACGTTGGGACAAGACATCTTTCCCACATAGGTCAATTTTACATTTTCATCCTTAGAGTTCACATAAGCTTGCGATATTTTTGGTTTCCCATGGTGGTGTTTGTGACACCATAAATCATTGTGATGTTGCTTACCATCACAAAGCACCTCAGCTGCTCTACTAGCTGCTGCAAGATAAGCAAAGATTGTTGTTCTTGAGAACTTCATCTGTGACTTCAGATCTCAGACTTTGCCTTTTCTTCACTCCCAGAACTAAGAACAAATACAAAACCATCTCACCTTCTACCAATCAGCTCAACTTCATGTAATATATGCAAATGTCTTATTTATGAACAAGGGGTGATACACAATTTCCCATGTAATAACAAGAACCTCAAATTTCTGGCTACATAGATATTTGTTTTCTTCTGTTATCTCAAATGGCAGCAGGAAACAAATTGTTGAGCAAAACTGAGTCTTGGAAACACAGGTACAAGTACAGTGAAACTATGTAAGAGAATAAAAAAAAATAAGGGAAAATTTCAATCACAAATGCTTTTGACAAAATATGACATTGATGTTGATGTATCATAAGCTTTATAGTGGAAATGTTGATAGCAATACCTGTTACAGAACAAAGTCCATTTTGTGTTGGCCAGCTATTCCTGGGCATGAGCCTACTCTGGATTTCGGTTGATATACCCAATAACATGCCATTAGAGAAAAATGATTTTCCCTTTTTTCAGTGGGTATTAATTGTAAATAGTCCTTTGGCTATAGGGGTGGGAACTTTGTGCTTACCTCCCCTTCTCACTTCTGTGATTCTGTCTGATTTCATTCTGTGCCGGTCTTTTTGTGCTGCCACAGTTTCTGAGAGTTCATATGTGCATCGGTTCTATTGTGTCTGGATAGTGTTGATGCATTGGAATCTTCTATCCCCCTGCCTCTTAAAAATCTTGCCTTCTCTTCTACATTGATTCCTGGGGCTTAAAGAGAAGGGCTTGATAAAGACATCTTATTTAAGGTTTCATGTTCCAAAGTTTCTTACTCTCTAAGTTGTGAAAGGTGTAGATACTAATCAAAATATATTGTATGAAAACTGTTTTTAAAAAAAAATTATTCTATATTTTCTTACAGTCCAGTCATTAGCTCCTCCTCATCTGCTTTATGAAAACTTAAAAAAATCATTAGAGGGGGTTGGAGAGATGGCTTAGCAATGAAAAGCATTGACTGCTTTTCCAGAGGTCCTGAGTTCAATTCCCATTAATCACATGGTGGCTCATAACCATTTGTAACAGGATCTGATGCCTTTTTCTTCTGGTGGGTCTGAAGACAGCTATAGTGTACTCACATATATAAAATACATATATAAATCTTTAAAAATCCATTACAGTAGATGTTTTAGCACACATTCAATATGAGGTTTAGGACATGTAGGTTTACATCGAGAAGGTAAGTGGAAGGGAGTGAAGGGAGTGGATTGAACATTCCAGAACTGAGTGACAAGTATCTATGTTGACAGGTTTATAAGCTTCTCAGTATCATGCGTTTTCTTAAGCAAATCCAAAGGAATGAAGATACATGGAGTGATAAAATCTGAAATTATATTAGCTACAAGGTCATTTATAGTAAACTGATTATTGAAGATATCTCCTGCATGATGAGCATTTTAGTACATATATTCTGGAAAAGCTGATTAGATCTCTGGAGATGGTGAATAGAGTTTAAGATAATGAATATATGATGTCACTGATCATTGTTTCCTTAAGCCATCAGTAGAATTTCACCAGCTTTATTTTGCTTTCAATTATTTTTGCTGTATAAAATTGGATATTCAAAGCATAGTTATAAAATGTGTTTCACAAGGCTTCTTAGATAAAGTCATGACAGCATGAGAGCATGCTTTCAGACTCCATCTTCCACCTTCCTGGTTGCTGACTCAGCCACCCACCAGAGCTGAGCAAGGCAGAAGTATTTAGATTCGGTTTTCTTTCACCATAAGGAGAAGAACAAAAGGAATCAGAGTAAAGAAGGAAGGGAACCAGATTGGTTGAGGGCAATAACAGTCATGGTTTATAATCAAGAGAGTCTTTGAGTTGTTTTACATAATTTCTCAGGGCAGTACCATTTTATTCAACCATTGTAAAGGCAAAACTGTGAATCTTTTCACTGAGCATGAAGCTTCTACTGAAGCTTCCAGAAGCAGTGGAAAAGCAAGCCAGACCCAGAGAAGACATACAAACCAACAAGCCCAAAAATATCACCAGGGACTTGGAATCTTACCCCTCCCTCCTTAGGATATGTGTGTCTCGCGTACAGAGAAAGGATATTGAAGCATCTCAATGTCATAATAGCTGCTGAGAGAGGACTGAGGAAATGATTAAAGAGTATCGTAAGGAGAAAGGTTGACATAGGTAGCACCATAGGTGCCACAGAATATGTGAGATCTGGAGGACAGGGTCCTTGGTGATCCTTTTTATCTATCATGTTCAGGGTAGGGTCTCTGTTGTTTTTCTTCTGTATATGCAAAGCCACTGGTCCATGAGCTCCAGCTATTTTTCCTGACCCTGTCTTTCATCTTTCATAGGCACATTGCCATTATACATTACATTATATTATACATTACATTATATTATAACAGTCAGATTCATCAGAGCTCTGGGGATTTGAACTTGTATCTTTATACATTGTTGCAAGGGTTTTTTTTTTGTCCTACTGAACTATCTCTCCTATTGAATTTTATGACTTTGGTAACATTAACTTGCTTTTGCTTAATATCTATTCAAGTTTCTGGGATTTATAGAAATTATACAATGCTTTCCAATATAAGCTATCACATAAAACATTTCTAGGTTGAACATGGTGATAGCTGCAACACTTGGAAGGCATAGGCAGGAAGATTGCTTTGAGTTTGTGGTCAGCCTTGTCTATAAATATAGTGAGCTCCAGGCTAGCCCTAAGTATGTAGAGAACCTGTCTCAACACAAAAAAGACATTGCAAATAGTAGTGACAACATTATTCACTTTTGATCTTCTTGGTAGATGGAAGAATTAATGGTAATATCAACAGAAATAAATTAAGAATGAATTTTTTTTTCAACTCTGAAAATGTCCCAACCATTGCTATCATGACTTTGTCAAGTATTATCCTCTTAAATCACCACATCATGATAGGACAGAAATAAACCCTAAACAATGCCCATTCAAAATCTGTTTTCATCATAGCATACATGGAGCAACATTTAGAGACTATGTGAAGGAGTTTGCCTGAAACCCTGCCCCCATCCCCATCCATATGCTTGTTAGTGAGCGAGCTCACTTCTTGGTGCTTTATCTCCCCCAAGGTCAGTCCTACACCAGTCTATTCCCATGTAAACCCGCAAGGCTGCATCCACACACAGGCTCCTCCTCTTCACTGGAGAATGATGGTGTGTGAAACTACTGGGTGACTATAGTGAAGAAATCGAAGGAATCTGGGAATAGAAAAACTGCTAAGAAAGAGAGCAGAACAGGAACGGAAACCGGGGAAGCATCTGTGAAGAAAACTCAGAAACTAGGACTTCACAGCCTTTTTGATTTTGGAAAATTATGACCTTCTTTGCTCAAAAGAAAACGAAGGCTTTACAAGTTCCTTGGACATCAAAAACCATTTTGATACTTGGTACTTCAATGAGAGAAATGTTCTGCTTAAACTTCTTTTGAATCCATGTTGGATATAAAGCTCAAGTCTAAAAATGTTCTTAGCATAAATAAATTTATAGGCACTTAGAAGGACCTACAAATAGATCAAAACGTAACCCTGAAGAACCTTCTGCTATGGGCATAGAGAAGATATTTTGATGCTTCTTTTAATTTATTTAAATAGAGAAGCAGCAGTTAAAAAGGAGCATTGAGTACAGATTCAAATGAGCCAAACTGATGAAGTGGAAATGAATCTGCTTCAGCTAATCATAATGCTTTCATCAGGCTTTGCTAATTCTAGGCAATTATTCCATAAACTGTAACGCTAAATGAACTAGATAAGGTGTAAAAGGAAGACTTAGGGACCCCCAAATAGGATTCTGCTTGGAACAAGACTGATAAGAGACAACTGACCCATTGCTCTCCAATTTGTATGCCTAAGTGCCTGAATAAGCTTGTATGTTAGTCAATTAAATTATAGATATAAATTAAACTTATATCACAAAGCTACCATATTAAATTTCATTTGTCTTCCTAAGCTGTTTCATTCCCAAGGGGTGCTGGAAATTTCCCACAACTGAAAATAAATTATCTTCCAGTTCTAATGTGGTTTCCATTCATTTCATTCAACTACATAATAATTAGGACAGCTCAACCCCTGTGGTATTGAGGTGTCAATGTGTTTGACATAATGATGTTCCAATACTAGCAGAACCAGGAACTCTATGTGCTTTCTCTTCAGGAAATCGCACTGACATCTCTTCTGGGACCTTCAGTTGTGTGTGTGTGTGTGTGTGTGTGTGTGTGTGTGTGTGTGTGTGTGTGTGTATTTGCCCTTGTGATACCTCCTAAAGTCCTAGGCTGATTTCAGGATGTATTCCTTTATTGCGTTTCTGCCATATTTTGGGGGCAAGGTCTCTTACTGAAGCTGGACATTGCTAGTTTGGCTAGATTGGTTGGTCAATAAGTCCTTGGATCTGCTCGTTCCTGCCTCTGAAGTGTTGGGGCTACAAGCACATGTGGCCATTCCCAGTTTCAACTTGATGTTGAGGATCCAAACTCAGGTCTTCATGCTTATGTACTAAGCACTTTAGCCACTGAGCCCCTATCCAGTTTCAGGAACCCACATTTCTACCATTAATTCCCTCTGGCTTAGGACATGTTTATTTTATACTGCTTGTAACATATTCATTTACAGTGTTATTTTATTTATTCTTTACCAACTATTTCAATAACTCAAACCAAACTAGTCTCTGTCTTCCTCAGTGGCATATGCTTGTAATTCCACAGCAAAACCCCTGTGGCAAACATGCCTGCCATTAGCCTTTCAAACTGTGAAATCTCTTAGACCTTCATTCCCAATCAACCTGATTCAGCATTTGAGTCCAAAAGAGCCAGTGTCATTTTAATAAAGCCAATACTCACTTGAGTATATATCAAAATTATATCAACAAAATATCATCTTTCGGAATTACTTTGTAACCCATAATCTTTCAAATCTCTGTGCTTTATAATTCATAACTCAATTTTCTAACATGCTATGTTTTTGAGGTTCAGAGAGACCTTTAATGTAACACACTGGGTGATGTTATGTCATGAAATGACAGGCAAGAAAGTTAAATTATTAAGGAGGTGGGGTGGGGAGTGAAAAATGTTTGGTGGGTGGACAGTGTGAAGATCATTCAGTGACGATTAATTGCACAAACTAAGCTAATCCTTGCAGATCCTGGTATATTGAGGTCTATAATGCCCTTCTGACATGGAAAATTGACATGTGAGTTTAATGACATAAAAATATGTGTGTGTGTGTGTGTGTGTGTGTGTGTGTGTGTGTTTGCACACATGACACCATATTTTATTTGTGTAAGATCACTTTTCAAAGCCAGATCACCAGAAGAAAAAAAGTCTACTGTTAATAGTTATTAGGTTAATAGTATTGATGAATTGCTGTGAAAATCTGGGCATGTTGAACTAGTGGATTAAGTTTTGGTCTGCACATGTCTATTGTCTGTGCCTTAGGAGAGCTCTGATTTCCTCCCAATAAATAATACTCAAGGATAAAAAAGGTCAGGTAGATTCTAGAAAAATCTTGAGCTGGGCATATAGGTCTATACTGTTTTCATTTTTTGTTGCATTAAGAACATTTGCCCCTTAGTCTTTAGTGTATGTTGTTGATTTGCCTGCACATGTGTCTATGCACTACATGAGTGCTGTATACAGGAAGACCAGAAGAGGGAACAAGATTCTTTGGGACTGGATTTAAACATGGTTGTGAGCCACTATGTGGATGCTGGGAATGAAACCCAAGTTCTCTGTAGAAGGAGGGATTTTATAGAAGTTATCCCAACACAATTGTCTAGATATATTGTGGCTAATTTATTTTCACTGTGAACATAAATTAAGAGCATATTAGGTCAGGAAGCTATTTTTCCCAAATATAGATATTTGAATTTTCTGGCTCTTTCTTTACATTATTGAGACTTCATCTGAAGGTAATATTTATAAGAGCATTGATATTTATTCAAAATAAGAAAATTTCTCTGGATATTTAGTTCATTGAAGATTAAACTTTATTCTTAAAGAATAGTAGTACTTAACTAAAATAGTTATTGTGCTCATTGACACTTGGAAAATCTATACAAGTATATGTTATTATATTGTCCACCTTGTAATTTATTGTTTATTTTTGGTGAGCATAAGCACCTATGTCAATCTTGAAATGACAGTTTGGTTGAAGTTAGAGTTCCTTTAGTTGAGTTTCCCATTTTGTTTTAGCATCATGGAGAGAACCCATCTGGATATGTGTCTTGCCTTCACCAATCTGAAGGTTGAACATACTTGAATACAACTGTCCACTATGCTAAAGATATAAAACAAAGGGGAAGTCTGCTGGAGATACACTGAATCAACCTTTAGACACAGGTTAAGAACATGGTCATGTTAAGTGATGCCAATGATTGGTCACCTCTGGCATACCTGACCTTGACATTGACTTATCAGAAGTTTTTGTACTGCATACTTATCTATGTCTATCCTCTGAGGTGGTGTACTAGCTACGGGAAAACTCTGTTTTATTATTTAGTGTGATGACAGATCAAAAGGAAAACAGAGCTTTCTTTTGAGGTTTTTATTCAGTGCCTTGCCTTCCAGTTAATAAACTTTTTATTTAGTTTCTCATTTCTATTAACTCAGGGACATAACAATCCTTTGTTGTGTGGTGTGTATGAATATGTATCCTGAATATACTAAAATGAAAAATTCATAAATAAGTAGCATAAAATTGAAATTCATAGAAAGGCATCACTAAAATGGCTATTTTAAATAAAAAAATATGTTCAAATTTATGTTAGCAGTTAAGTTAGTCACTGCAACCAGATATATTTTTCTGTAATCATGAGGCTGGGAAGTTAGAGGTTTCTGATGCTATCAAAAAATACAATTCAACTAATAGGCATTTACAAACACTTTGATGGTTTCTGTTTTTGTTGTTGTTTTAATGACCTTGGTATATACTAATTTCCCTGTGGTCTGCATCTACTTTAAATGCTAAAAATATAAATACACTTTCCCCCAAGTCTCCTTTACAGTTCTAATGGCTAAATGACATTGCTAACCAATAGCTGTCATAAGGAGTTTTAGTAAACAATAACCATAATGTGCAGGTGTGTGAGAAAGTGTTTATTGATAAGTAGATAGATCAGTCACAGATTCTCTCGAGTGCTTCATTTCATTGTAAGGGTAGACATGATGCTTTAAGTAATCACTGTCATACTGTTATCATTAGAGGGATGACGAGAGGCTGACAAATAAGCTATGAAAATTTTAGGCTCTCTAACAAATGTCAGTAGCTGCCTACATGCAGGCATACTCTTTTGTGATAAAATCAAACCTCGATTTATTTAGATTTATTATTATTTTTAAATCTTATTTTGTGGTTTGGGAACTGAGCCTTGGAAGATTGTCTTAGTTAGGGTTTCTATTAGTACAACAAGACACCATGACCAAATATCAAGTTACAGGTGGTTGGGGGAAGGGTTTATTCAATGAATACTTCTACATTGCTCATCACTGAAGGAATTCAGGACAGGAATTCAAATAGGGCAGAAACCTTGAGGCAGGAGCTGATATGGAGGTCATAGAGCAGTGCTTTTTACTGTCTTGCTTCTCTGGTTTGTTCAGCCGGCCATCTTATAGAACCCAGAACTACCAGCCTGGGGATGGTACCACCCACCTTGGGGTGGACCCTCTTCCACTGATCACTAATTGAGCCTTCCAGCTGAATTTCATGGAGGCATTTCCTTAACTGAGGTTCCCTTCTCTTCGTTGACTTGATCTGTGTCAGGTTGACACACAAAACCAGCCTGTACACACAGGGATGTTAATATAGGCCTAGTCGGCCATCACTGGGAAGAGAGGCCCCTTGGTATTGCAAACTTTATATGCCCCAATACAGGGGAATGCCAGGGCCAAGAAGCAGGAGTGGGTGGGTAGTGGAATGGGGGGGGGGAAGGGTATAGGGAACTTTCGGGATAGCATTTGAAATGTATATAAAGAAAATATCTAATTAAAAAAAATCTAGCAGCAACTCCTGCCCTTTAGATTACTTTACAGTAGAATTTTGCTATTTGAAAAATTTCTAGAGATTCTAAATTTCTCAACAAATTTTGGATCGGGAAATTTTACATAACCTATCACATTTCAAAATCACTAAGCATTATTATTACAACCTAATGTTTGGATGTAGGAATTTAGTCAGAAGATATGCTCACCCATATGCATAAGGACATTCATGAAAAAAATTATTTTAGAATTCATTAAAATAGCAACTATTTGTAAATAACCTGATGATCACTATTAAGTAAAATGTTTAAATAAGGTAACATTTTGATGCAGCTGTGAAACATAGAGGGGCTCTTCACGCAAAGACAGGAAAGGATAAGCAAAATACACCGTATATAAACAAACCAAGGAAGAATGTGTTTAATGTAATCTCACTTGGCAGAAGGAAAAAGTATGCATGCAATTATGCAAGTTTATGTATGAGACTGAGAACTGGTTACAACTGCCCAAAAGAAGAGTTGTTATTTCAGTTATTTTTAGCAATATTTTTAACCTCTTGAATCTTGGTCAATGAGCATATCATCATGTATAAACATGTTGATACATTTATTCATGCAAAACATAAATATTTGATAGCAGCTTGAACATTTACATTTGCATGGAAATTTAAATTTTAATAGTAATTAAAGTAACTGTGGTTCTAGCCAAGTGGGGAAAATCTGTTGTAAAAATTCTTTGACCTCTAAAATCAGGAAGTATGAGTAGTTTATTTTTGTCTTGAAGCTTCTAAAGCTTGTCTTTCCATCACGAATGGTGTGCTATTAGAAAGGTGAAGTGCGGATCTTCAGATACAACAGAACACTTATGAGCATAAAGTAAGTAGACCTTAGATCCTATTAATTTTGTTTTGAGCCACAAAGACAACTTAGAAATATGTTTAGTGAATTCTCTTTTTTTTTTATTATTATAGTATTTCTTGACTCTTCTACTTTCTGTTTCAGTGTTGGCGTTTGAATAAGATTTCCACTTGTGGGCTCTTGAAAGGCAGCCTGTTTTCTGGTTGAGCTAGGTTTAAACCCCAGAGACCCAGCAGATTAATCTGCAAGGGATGGAAGGCCCGTTTGCCATGCTTCCAGACATAGGCTCCTGACACAAGGCCCCAGCTCTCTGAACATAGGCTGTCTGGACTCCACCTCCACAGTTACCTGACAACAGCCAGGCATGCTCATCCCCACAGTTACCTGGCAACAGCAAGGTAGCCCAGTCCACTATAAAAGGGGATGCTTGACCCCCTATATCTCTCTCTTAAGCTCTTGTTTTCTCACTCTCACCTCTCGCTCTACTTCTCCCCCTCCCTTCTCCTCTCTCCCCATGTGGCCATGGCTGCCCTCTGCTTCTTTACTCTTCTCTCTCTCTGCTTTGCTACAATAAAGCTCTAAAACTATGGACCATCTCTGCTCATCAGACCTGCTGTGCTAGAGAAGTGGAATAGGTCTTCCCCTAAAGAGCCATGTCTAATCGCCCTCGGGAAGGCCGCCCAGTGTTTCCAGCCACCAGACTGGACCAAAGACTCTTGCCCACATGGGAAGTACCCTTTGCCCTTTCCCTCTTCTCTTTCTCCCTTCAGCCCTGGGGCTGACCAAGCCATGCCCAGAGCCCCCACTTCATTTTTAGCTCTTCTGCGACATTCAGTGGCGTCTGGGATGTCCAAGACTTAGAACCTGTTGTTCCTGGCCTCCTTGTGGCTCAGGGACCACAGACCCAACTCTTCCGCGGTACCCAGTGGTCCGTGGTGCCTAAGAGTTGGAGCTGAGACTGTGCCTTCCCCACCCCCAGAGTGGCGTCCAGCGGCCCAACACAGCCTGACACCCATTCTGTGACAGTTCTGTAGGGTCCCGCTGCAGTCTTCTGCATCTTCTGTGTCTACCTTCCCAGTCACCCCCAGCTCTGGCTGGGCGCGGGTCTTTCGCAGCCCTTTATTTCCCCACGCCCGATTTCCAACATCTACTGAGTTAGAGCTGTGAGAACTGCAATAAAATTTTAAATTTCTTTCTCCCTAATGATTGTTGTGCCTAATTAGGTAATATATACTGTCTTAGGGATTCTATAGCTAAAAGGAGACCATGACCAAAGCAATGCTAATAAAGGGCAATATTTACTGGGGCTGGCTTACTGGTTCTGAGGTTTACTCTATTATCAACATGGTAGGAAGCGTGGCAGCATCCAGGCAGGCATGGTAGTGAAGAGACTGAGAGGTTTATATCTTGTTCTGGAAGTAAATGGAAAATGACTTGACTCCAGGAAGCTAGGAGGAGTGTGTGTATGTGAAAGAGAGAAAGATTTAAACAGAGAGAGAGAGAGAGGGGGGGGGGGAGGGGGGGAGAAGGAGAGGGAAAGGGAGAGGAAGAAAGGCCAATGATCTTTCTAGAAAGCTTGTAAATTCCTTTCTCCACAAACTGGATCACTTGTCATTATACTTTCAATGGTGTCTCTTTTGTCACATGGTTGAGAAGAACTCTACGATATTTGTAGGTTTGACAGTTTTCCTTTCCAGTAAATGCTTTGTTTCAATTCTAGACAAAAAGGCCCAAACTGGAATGGAAATGTGCACCCATGATTCCAGAGTCAAAGTTTGAATACCTTAATATGTTCTGTGTTTCCTCTATTTGTGAAGGAAATGCTCTTAAGATAGGTTTCTGGATGACCTTTTGGCCACAAAGGGCTTTTATTCTGAAAAACTGGAGGGAATACCATAGAAATGCCAAAGTACAGAGGGTGAACTCCTCTCTCTGATTGGTGTACTAATTCAGAACTGCTTTGATAAATTTAGGAAGCAATGAAATATCTGAAACTGAAGATGATAAAAGTTTGAAGATACAAAAACCACCAAAAACATCTGGATTCTTCACGTGCCAGCACATAGAGAGACAATGGGATATGCAAGGCTTTCAATAGGACACAGAATGTGGATTGGGGTTGCGGAAGGGGAGGTAGATGTAGACGTTAAATAATTTTGTTGCTTTAAGCATATTGCATAATGCTCACTGCCTAGATTATTCAGTTTAACCTTGTTTCCCAGCACTAGTATCCTATATGAATTCTCTGCCTATCGTAAAATGATAAGCTCACTTTATTCTAAAGCAAGGTTTTGTATAAAACCAATACCTCACATTTATCAACTCTGTACTGCATGCTAAGTGACCTAAATAGGTCATCTCATTCAACCTCAGACTTTGAGGGGTATCTATCATTCACAAGTAGAGCAACTTCATCCACTAAGTTTGATTTTCCCAGTGTTTTAACCATTCAGTAGCCATTGGATAGAAATCAAATGTTGTAGAGGTTCATTTTTACTTGTAATCCAACAAATATGATCACAGTACTAAGTGAATGTAATACTTTAGAACAGTTTTCACATAAACACTGGACTGTTTAGCATATCCTACAATGTTTAAAGAGCATGTGCCTTGTCAGATGAGTGTAAAAACCATCTGACAAGAATGTACTAAGTACTTACCCTGTGTCAGCAGTGTTTGGGGTGCCAGAGGCACAATAACAATGAAAACAAAAATACTTACCCTCCTGAAACTAATATTTTAGTACATTTCAAGTTTTCACATTTGATTTACAGGGAACCAAGTCAGTCTGAGTGATGATAAAAAATCTTTTGTTATGGGCAAAGGCCAGGCAAGGGGTTAAACTAGGTGTGCTTTCTTCTTGGGGAGTTGATGACTCAGATAAAGGACATACAGTCTCTGAAGTTTAAAAAAAGAGTTTTTGCTTTTTACATAAAAAAAAATTAACCTTTCATGCTACTAGCATCACTCCAGAAATGAAACAGAAAATGGACCAGAAAGGATTGTGGTATTTAGTAAGAAGCACTTAGCCAGCCTATAAAGACAGCTCTCATCAGCTCCAAGGGCTATCATGATTCTGGAATTCAGAACAATACTGTGAAAATGCTAAACATTTAAGACAAGGTGGAAATCTACACTGTATGAGTAATATTTTATTCTGAAATGATGGGAGATTACTTAAAAATAAGACAAAATTTAAAATCTCCAATTCTGTAAAACATATATGACTATATGCAACTATTAAAAGACTAAACACTATTCCACTGCATTCACATATCTACACATTTTTATTTATTTATGTTATGGATACATATTTATGTTGCTTACACATTTCTTCTATTGCAAATGTAGATGAGAAGAACAATGCCATGCTCAGGCATATTGGAGCTCTCGATGTTAACTCTTTTGAATAAATATCCAGAAGTCAGATGGAGGATAACAATATAGCTCTGTAAGAAGAGAATGCTGAGCTGGGCATGGTGGTGCATGCCTTTAATCCCAGAACTCAGGAGGCAGAGGCGAGTTCAAGGCCAGCCTGGTCTACAAAGTGAGTTCCAGGACAGCCAGGGCTATACAGAGAAACCCTGTCTCAGGAAAAAACAATGAGAGAGAGAAAGAGAGAGAGAGAGAGAGAGAGAGAGAGAGAGAGAGAGAGAGAGAGAGAGAGAGAATGCTGAAATGTGTGATAACATGGATTAAACCCTAAGAATATTATTCTATTGAAATGAAACTGTCCAGACACAGAATGACGCATACTGGCATACTGTATGGTTACACTTGTATGAGATTTGTATAAATTCCAATTCATTGATTTAGAGAGTAGGATTATAGTTTCCAGGGCATAAGAAGATGGGAAAGGGAAGTTGCTTAGCCAATGGGAGTAGGTCTCATTTATGTAATAAGCCAGAGTCAACTCGATGTTGCCACCATTTTATCACTGCTTCATGTATGTGCGTTTCGATGGCAATGTCAGAAATATTTTAGTGTTCTGACTTGTGTCTTAGTTACTATTGCCATGATTATAACACCTGACAGAAAGCACTTGAAGGAGGACAGATTTATTTGCACTCATGGTTTCCGAGGTTTTCTGGCCCTCCCTCACAGGAAAGACATTGGTGGAACCTCTCAGGTCATGGTGGGAAAAACATGTGGTGGAAGCAACTTATAGCATGATGAACTAAACAGCAGAGGCAATACAGGAAGCAAGCATTGCAAAAATACCCTAGGACCTGCCTCTCAGTTTCACTCTGACCTACTTCTGCCATGCAAAGCATTCAAGGGGTTTTCATAACAGTGTAAACATGTAGATATTAAGGGAATGAATCTATGGCAACACTTTAGATTCTAACCATAACCACAACACTTGGGACTGCACTATACCAACACCCATGCTCCTTTTTAAAACCTAGTTGAATGCAGAAACATTGTAAATGGCCCTTAATGATATGGAGGAGTTAAACCACCAGCTGAGGAATAAACAAAGAGAGAAACAAGGTCAGCAGCATCATACACATATAACAGAAGCTGCACATTTTCAGCCATTGTCATTTCCCTTCAGGCCATTTTGCTCTGAGACAGAGAGAGAACATTTCATTTCTTCTTCATTCTGAAGCTGTAACAGGGAGAAACTTTTCCTTTGAAGTTCCAGAGACAGAGATAAATCAATCCTAAGCTCCCAGCAGAGGTTTGTTCAAAGACCACAATGTTCTTCTCTGCTGTGAGGTTGTCCGCACCCAGGTACTGGCCATCACTGTTCTTTCTGGTTTTGACTCCCTTTTCTGGAATTAGAATCCAGATACAGAAGTTTCCAATTTTGTAATCATGCAGCACACCATGCCTCTCAGAAATAGAAGGAGGAATACTACCTGCATGACTTTAAATGATTGTAAGTAAAGAGAAAAACTGAAAAGTTCAACTCTTTTTAGTAATCTTTGAGCATTTGTAGGAACATTCTCTCAAATGCTCAAGTCCTTATAAATTCCTCAGTAATGAAGAAAGTATAAAAATGTAGTTAGATAAATGTCTGTTACATGGCATGAGCAAGTTACATGTCAGCATGACATGGAAAGAGAACATAGGATTGATCTCTCTGCTGACTGCAGTGATGGTGAGAAGAAGGTGGTTTAAAAAGTATAGTTTATAATTTATAAGATAAAGTAGTTCAGGAGCACTGTCATACAAAAGGATGGTCATGTTTCACACTCTGAAACATGTTCTTGAGTATTCAAGGACTGTATCCTTGAATATTATTGAGGTATATCTCAATAGCTCAGTGGTAGAATACCTTCTCAATATGTACAAATTCCTTTGTTCAACCCCTACATTCCAACAAAACAAAAATAATTCTAACTGTATGTTTAATTTTATGTGTATGCGTTAAAGAAGCATCATGAATAGAGAAAATAGGTCATGATTGTCCATTCTGGACAGATTCTTTTTCAGAGCTTTTGAGTTCCAGGATTTTATAGGTACACCACTTTTTAGAGAAAAGATTTATTGAGTATATTCATAGGTACAAATGTCAACAATTTAAATTTATTTCATATTAAATATTATAAAATATATTATATCATCCAAAGAATATTAAATTCACTTATGCTGGCAGGGATACTGTACCTCACTTTAAAGGTCACTAAAGATTAAATCGGTTAAAGTGCAAAGAATAAGTGGAAAAAGACTATGAAATCCTCAGGTTTAAATGTGATATCTATATTACATGGACCCCTAAGACTCAGAAAACATCTCAAGATGGAATGCTATAAAATGGTGTCGTCTAATAATTATAGGACCCCTGCACTCATAAACTCATGGCAGTTGTGGATGTAAGTACAAGATGAAGCCAGCCAACATTCAATATGGATGGGAGTTAGGCTCACACGGCTTTACTCCAAACTGAGATATGACTGATAGCTGATACCTGCTGTGGAGGGAGTAATTTTTTTTTCATGGATGTGGCCCTTTGTAGATTGCCCATGCTTCAGTGATTGGGTGTATACCCCCTGCACTGGCAGAACTAAATGGTCTCAGAGTATGATTGAAAAGAAAAAGAGGAGGTATAAGTAAGAAGAAAAAGAGGCAGAGAGTGAGATGAAGAAGGAGGAGGAGGAGGAGGAGGAGGAGGAGGAGAAGGAAGAGGAAAAGAAGGAGGAGGAAGAAAAAGAGAAAGGAGAGGAAAAACAATAATAATGAAGTCCAGAGAAAGGTGTGAAGATATCCAGTAGGAGCTGGATAGGGGACAATTGGAAGTGGTCTGTGTGGAATGCTCAAACAATATTTTAAAAGCATCCAACTGCCTTAAGGACTTGCTCTGGGCCTTAGGCATAGCAGAGTCACACATTGAACTTGTGACTTATGACTTTAATTTCATATGATTGTCACTGACCCAGTCTATTGGATGACAACTTGTCTTTTTATTTTGGGAAATTGCCTGCTTCTCATCATCTGTAATGCAAGGCATGCTAACATGAAAATCACTTTACAGTGTATTAATGGGTATTTAAATACCATTTTAAGGTTCAGATAATTTCTCTCCCATCTAGAAGGTTAGTAATGAAAGTCTAAGAGCCCACAAGGGCTTTGTGAGGCCTCCAACATCCTGTGTACAATTTGGTTTGGATATATACTATCCTGTAGTCAGCTAATCAATAGCTAGTGATTGAAATAACTGATTAAATGATAAACATGCTGAGATTTTCAATCTTTTTATTGACTTTCCTAGATAGTTATACATCCTAGAGAGAGTGTAAGAATAGTTAAAATGCTCACATATATTCTAACAAAGGATGGATTTGTTGATATATCTGTTTTTGGCTAAGAGAAAATTGTAAAGGATTAAAGTACAAGTTAAGAAAATGTTAAGAATATGAATACAGAGTCAGTAAGACCTGGATTGAGGCCCTGTAAATTTTGTTCATTTACTAACTGTCTTGAAGATGACTGGACTTCTAGGAGTATCAGTGTTTTCATCCATAAGATACAGACAACAATTTCATGGATGGAAGTTGTTTATTATGAGACAAGTTGACTGAAGTACAGAGATTAGATAAGCTACCTTATTTTTAAATCTTAGGAAGAACATTAACTTCTGTGAGGTTTTTGTATGTCTCTGGCTGAAATTCCCTTATTAATTTATTTAGTCATAAAAATGTTAAAGAAACTGTTCAGTTCATTGTGTTGGCATCAGAGTTCATGGGAGAGAAAAAAAAAAAAAAAGGATTCCCACTCAGTGATCTATATCTGGAACCAAATTGAGTAACTGTTGTACTACATTGTACTCCTGATATCTGCCTCACCTTTTCTTGAGCAATTCTCTCTAGCAGTTGCTGGATAGCTTGTTCTACTCTGTAGCAGCATCTCTCCTTGACATGTCTATACCTTGCTTTATATTTTCTGTAGCAGCACCGGCTCTGTGGCCGAGTTGAGAATTTTATTGCAATCCTGTTAAGAATGATGACATAAAAATGTATGAAGTCCTAGCCCAGGAAAAGATGAAAGTTGGTAGACACACATTCCTTCTTCTGTCCTCAGGTGGACATTCTAGAAGCATTTTTTACAGTGCTTCAGGAGTTCTTTACAGACTGTGCCTCAGATGCTGTCTTAGTTAGGGTTTTATTGTTGTGAAAACATTGTGATCAAGGTGACACTTACAAAAGAAAACATTTAATTGGGGTTTGCTTACATTTTCAGACGTTCAGTCCATTATAATCATGGCAGGAAACATGGGAGAAGAAATGGCAGGCTGCGGGCAGACATGGTACTAGAGAGGAGAATTCTGCATCTTGATTTGAAGGCAGACATAAGGAGACTAGAATTCCACAGTGGGCAAAGCTTAAGTAGAGACCTCCCAGCCTACCCCATAATAACACACTTCCGCTAACAAAGCCACATCTATTCCAACAAGGCCACACCTCCTAATAGTGCCACTCCCCATGGACCAAGCAAAGGAAATGAGTTTTGTGATTGAGACTTATTTTTCACAGACCTGCAGTGAAGAATCTATATCTATATCTATACTCTACATCTATATTTATACACACATACTAAGATACCTTCGAGAAGCACTATCAAAAAGAACTTATTCTAATTTTATACTTGAAAAATACTTTTCTTCAAACGTTGAAGCTGTAATATTCAAATATGTTACTACATGCTTCTCTCTGTTCTCAACCTTCCACACAGACTGTATAGACTCCAGGAAAAGTTTTCAATAAACACCGGAAACTCAAGAATTAATAATAGCATTCATTGATTCTCTGTCATGATCCAGGTTTGTACTAAATGCATTTGAGGGCATATTCGCTCCTTTAATTCTGCTTTATTTAAGCAAAATTAAAGGAGCTAGACAACTTCCTACATCTTCACAGTGACTAAGTGACATAAATGTAAGACTTGAATCCAAATTTATCTCAAACATATAATCTCTTAGGCCATATCATGGTTTTCAGAATATGAGGAAACCTGGCAATTTTCTTTCCTGGAATAGCAAAATTTATTTCAGTATATGGAGGCCAAAGAATGAATAGAAAAAAGCCCATAGTATTCTTAGGGACATTTTCTCTACTATGCTTCATCAAATATTTTACATGGTTTTGGAGGAAATGATCAAATCTGTAAGTTTAAAAATACTTAAACTGTGTTATGGCTGTCTTGCTGTACTCAGTCTTAATTATGCCAGTGAAGTTTTAAAATTAGATTTTCATAGAGAACATTGGATCTAGTCTTAAAATGAAACTGTATATATATGGCTATATAGATATTTATATCATTTAGGTTCACTATGTCCATATTTACAATGTTTGAAATTGGTACTGAGATAGCAGCTAATTTAGATGGAAACAAATGATAAGAACAACAACAAAAAAACCTCAATGTCTATTCTATAATTTAAGAGGATATATACAAACAGTAATAGACAAAGTCTTTGGAATTATACAAAAGATACTTTTTTAGTTGAACAGAAAAATTGCTATTTTGAGCATTGTGCTATAAATGACAGCACATTTTAGGCAGTGGTTACTAAGTAAAGCTTATAATAAAGAAAAAGAACTTCAATTCTAAGCTGATAAACATTGTAGGCTTTAAAGTTTTATTTTACATCTCAACATGACAAATACTAATATTAATAATTGTGTATATTTATAGGGCATAATGAGATGTTTTGATAAACCTATACCCTAGAGGCTGATCAAATTAAACTAATTAGTATACCTATTCCCTCAATATTTCTTTGTGGTGATCACATTTGAAACCTGTTCTTTGTAGCTCTTTAAAACCAAACAAGGAATGATTTATCATGTTGTGCAACAGAACACTAGGAATTTTACCTTTATTTCTGTAGTTATATCTGCAACATGGTACTCATTAGCCAATATCTGGCTTTGGTGTCTGATAGATGATACCGTTAGTCTGTGTTGATGTATCACCTGGTTAAAAGGAGCTGTCTTAGTTAGGGTTTTACTGTTGTGAACTGACACCATGACCAAGCCAACTCTTATAAGGACAACATTTAATTGGGGCTGGTTTACTGGTTCAGAGGTTCAGTCCATTGTCATCAAGGTTGGAACATGGCAGAATCCAGGCAGGCATGGTGCAGGAGAAGCTGAGAGTTCTACATCTTCATCTGAAGGCTGCTAGCAGAAAACTGACATCTGGCAGCTAGGACTAGGGTATTAAAGCCGGTGCACACAGTGACACACCTACTCTAGTAAGGCCCCACCTCCCAACAGTGCTTCCCTCTGGGCCAAACCTTTGGCTAGATCTAGATAATCATCAAGTTAAGCCATTAGACTGAATCTGAAACCAAATGAAGAACAAAGTACAATGTTCTGACATTTAGACTTGACTTTGCAAAGTAAAGATGGGAAGAGCTAACAATAAAATGGAATTTAATGCAAGATTTGAGCAGAGAATGTGAAAATAATTCAAACAACAGAGTAACAAGGAAATGAGAGAGTGGAAGGATTCAGTTAGATTGCAATATAAACAGAAGAACTAAATTTTTACTTGGAAAAAACTTTGTAGGAAGTAAATCAGGTTGAAGAGATTGTGACACATTTTTGAATGAAAATGTTTTTGATAGAAAATTTTCTTATACAAATAATCTAATAAATGAGTTGAGTACAGTGCTAAATGTCTGCCACCCAAACAATCAGAAGAGATATGTTGAAAAATAATCTATGGAACTATCCTTTTCATTCATAGATTGACTCTTAAATCTTTGTTCTGTTTTAAAGTATCTAAAACCAACGTGATTTCACTCACTCAACATGTGGACATTTTTAATTTTCAACTTTTCTAGTTGGGAAATTGTAAAATTTTTCATTAAGATCTGTGGTCATTAATCTTGATTGCTATCTGTCTGGGGTTTGGAATCACATGGGAGACACACTTATGAAGGAAGATGTTTCCAGAGAGTATTAACTGTAAGAAGTTTGGGAAATTCAACTTCAAAATTGTCACACCTTCTAATGGAAGCCCAGGTCTAAAGAGGTTGAAGGAAGAACAATGATACCTACCTGGAGTCTCTTCTTCCTGACAAAGCTTGTACATTACTGTGGTTGCTGTCTGCCTCTAATAGCAGATTCCATCTTCTTCAGCTTTCCAAAAGGAATATAAGCAGAGGAACTTTCAAAGGAACTCCCAGCTGATCAGCATTAGGTTCAGACTGCTGAGCCATCTAACTTTATAGACTGAGCTGCTATCGAGTTCCCTATCTTTCTTTCAAATACTGTTGGACCACCCAATACCCTGTTATATAAGCAGTGTAAGAAACAGAAGAACTAAATTGTTATGAGTTAACAGTGTAATGTATATGTTTTTTGTTCCTTTAGAGAACTTTGTCTAATACAGACCTTATATCCTTTTTAGATGCCATAAATGGCCTGCCTAGGCGCTATCACTTTGAAGACAAGAATGGCTGAGATAACTTAATCACTCACAATGTTCTAGCTCCTTGAGCACCAGGACTGAGTCAAGAATGGGAACATGATATATAGCCAACTAATGTATGAAGAAGTAATTTCTGAAAACAGACTTTGCTCTCTATGCTGCCATTCCATTCTCCTCCTGATGAATTATATGATGGCTTCTGGTAACCACAGAAGCTATCATGCTGAGAGAAGACTCTCATGCTTGAACTACCAAATTGTGCCTTTTCAAAGTCAGAACCTGCTTTGGAAATTGTCATTGAGTGAGTTAATAAATCTTCCTTGATACGTGTGAGACTATCTAGTTTCCCTTTATTCTTTTATTTATGTTTTTATTTATTTTCAAGAATCTGTAGAATTGATGCATGGTGTTATGTGTACTAGAGAAACCAAGGCAAATAGCAGTATTCCATGCCTTTCAGGGGTTCCTTTTTTCAAAGACATTGGATCTCTGAATGATAATGTATAAGTCTCTGACTGATTTCAAATAAAATATTGGACCATGAGCAGAAAATGTCTGGGTTAGATTTTTCAACAAGAAAATTATGAGACAAAAAAAAAATATTTTGCTAGGAGGGCAGGATGAATAAACAACAAAATCTTGTTCCGCTTTCATTCCTAGGGTAAACACTATACCAAGAGAATCCCATGAAAATCTGACAAGTTTGATTTGAATGCAAAGTAGTTCAGATTTTTATGAAAATCACTTACATATCCTGATGGCTCATACAGATCAGAGTGTTTGGTGAGTGTCCACAGATAGCTTCCTTTGAGAACAAAAAGTGTGTTCTATCCAACAATTACTTGAGAATAATATTTCTGTCTCAAATTAATTAGATTGATGTGGAAGATAAGTTCCAAAGCCAGAGACATCTGAGAGATCAACAGTGTTATCTTTATCCTTAAGTTCATTTTAAGGTGTTACAAAGAGCAGATTGATTGATTGTTTTTGGTGCTCATAGCTATATTCAATCATGTCCTGAGTCACCAGAAAATGACAGCGAGTTTCTAATCTTTCTTTTTCAAGAATAAATGGGGCTCAGAGCTAAACAAAGAATTCTCACCTGAGGAATAACAAATGGCTGAGAAGCACCTGAAAAAATGTTCAACATCCTTAATTATCAGGGAAATGCAAATCAAAACAACCCTGAGATTCCACCTCACGCCAGTCAGAATGGCTAAGATCAAAAATTCAGGTGACAGCAGTTGCTGACGAGGATGTGGAGAAAGAGGAACACTCCTCCATTGTTGGTGGGATTGCAAGCTTGTACAACCACTCTGGAAATCAGTCTGGCGGTTCCTTAAAAAATTGGACATAGTACTCCTGGAGGATCCAGCAATACATCTCCTGGGCATATATCCAGAAGATGTTCCAACAGGTAAGAAGGACACATGCTCCACTATGTTCATAGCAGCCTTAATTATAATAGCCAGAAGCTGGAAAAAACCCAGATGCCCCTCAACAGAGGAATGGATACAGAAAATGTGGTACATTTACACAATGGAGTACTACTCAGCTATTAAAAAGAATGAATTTATGAAATTCCTAGGCAAATGGATAGACCTGGAGGGCATCATCCTGAGTAAGGTAACCTAATCACAAAAGAACTCAAATGATATGTACTCACTGATAAGTGGATATTAGCCCAGAAACTTAGAATACCCAAGATATAAGATCCAATTTGCGAAACACATGAAACTGAAGAAGAACGATGACCAAAGTGTGGATACTTTGCCCCTTCTTAGAATTGGGAACAAAACACCCATGGAAGGAGTTACAGAGACAAAGATTGAAGCTGAGACGAAAGGATGGACCATCTAGAGACTGCCCCACTCAGGGATCCATCCCATAATCAGCCTCCAAACACAGACACCATTGCATATGCCAGCAAGTTTTTGCTGAAAGGACCCTGATATAGCTTTCTCTTGTGAGACTATGCTGGGGCCTAGCAAACACAGAAGTGGATGCTCACAGTCAGCTATTGGATGGGTCACAGGGCCCTCAATGGAGGAGCTAGAGAAAGTACCCAAGGAGCTGGGGTGGGGGGTGATCTGCAACCCTATAGGTGGAACAACAATATGAACTAACCAGTACCCCTGGAGCTCGTGTCTCTAACTGCATATGCATCAGAAGATAGCCTAGAAGGCCATCACTGGAAAGAGAGACCCATTGGTCGCGCAAACTTTATATGCCTCAATACAGGGGGAACGCCAGGGCCAAGAGGTGGTAGAGGGTGGGTGGGGGAATGGGTCAGGGAGGGTATGGGGGACTTTTGGGATAGCATTGGAAATGTAAATGAAATAAATACCTAATTAAAATAAATAAATAAATAAATAAATAAATAAATAAAAGAGTAAATGCATGAACAGAAATGGTTCTTTCTAGTGAATAAAAAATGAGATTTATACCTCAGTACACAGACACACATAGACACACACAGAATTGTAATACAGAATAGTAAGTATTCAATGTAATGTCAGCATGTCTTCTTTTCCATTTTGGACTCTCGTTCAAGTTCTACAGGATTTCATTAGTTTCTTTAAAAGTCTCATGTTATTTCCTGTTGTAGCAATTTCCTATAAATTGTAATGTAGCCTCCTGGTGGAAGGGGGAAGCTCAGGATACTTGAAAAGTAAACATATCTCACCTGTTTGACAAAAATAAAACATACAAGATTCATAAGGTCTTTACCAAGGTTATAGAGCCAGTAAACAAGACTGGAGGGGAAAATTCCCACCTGTTGGGTTGCCTGAACATCTTGCAGAGAGATCCGAGATGGCTTCTCTCTCGAGCTGGTACCCAGGCTAGGGGAGGTGATGGAGCTGCATCTGATTTTCTCTTCACCCATACTCCTGTAAGTAACCCTAGTAAACGCATTCATCCACTAAGTTGGATGTTGGCAGTGTCATTTACTAAGATGTGCTCTTGGTGCTCTCTCTAGGATGAGTAGATACTTGTGTCACAGCTCCCCAGGGAGGTGTCCCACAACACTTTTTTGTATCTTTCACTATTGCATTTACTGCTTCCTCAATGGTTCTATTTTCCCTTTCTCTGATTCATTGTGACATGGTAGATCCTTTAAGATGAGAGGAGGGAGAGAAAATAAGTCCAGTTTTAGAATTTCCTGTGACCATTTGCTCCAAGTCATAGTCCTTCTCCAGTTTGGCAGCTTTGGATCCCCAGCAGGTGATTCTGTTTTTCCAGAACATATCCATTTTCTTTCACATGCCATAGGTCTCTCTGTATCCATGACATCACAAAGAGCAGAGGAGACTGGAGTGTCCACGATTAAACTAGCCAATCAATACATTCACTTATTTCTATGTTACTAGACAGAGGTAGCAATCCAATTTCCACTGTGTTAGGGGGACAAGGACACTGTTAAACCAACAGAAAAGTGGGAGCAAGGGAACTCACCAGGAGGAACACATTAAATCCAAATAAAATCCAAGCCTGTCTACAGCTGGTGGTCTCTAGTTCTGGGCCCCTCCTCTACTGAAGGACTCTAACACTTTTCCATACTTTTTGCTTTCCCTATCCCCTGACCTCATTTCTTGTCCATTTCTACAACCCATCTGTGAAAAAGAACTTGCCTGCTATCAGGCATAAACTGATTCTACTCTGATGAATTATTTTTCAAGTCAATTCACACTGCTTTGTTATGGGGGAAGAGTCTGTTAACTACATATTGAGCAGAGTATAGTTAGGGTCCACAATGCTTCATGACCCTTGGAAACATTTAATGTTATTCCCCAGTAGAATGGCATGCTTGATGAGGACAGGGGACACAACTGACTAGCAGTGTTGTGTGGAGTGAATGTTCTCAACAATTACTTACTGAATTCAAATGGAAAACATATATTTTCCAATTCAAGAGCCCTAACCATGAACGTTAGCTTTATTGAAGATCTGTCAATTGGCAAGTATTTTAATCTCATTGTCTTTGATTTCCTTTCACGACAATCTCCTCTTCTCATTATCATCAGTTATTTCAAGCCAGAGTCCTTGTCACTTTATTCTTCTAGTCTAAATAATTTGATGTACCCTGATTGTCTATGAAATAATTTCAAAACTAGTAGCCTTTATTCAAGCTGTTATCAAATTTGGGGATATTATGTACTAGGCAAGAGAATGTGGTAGTAACTGTATTTCACACTTAGCCCACGTTTTCAGTATTTTGGTATTTCCAGTACATCTCTCTCTCTAATGTCTCTGTATGTAGCGCAACATAAATGCTCTGTCTTTGTTCATTTTTTTTTTACATATTCCTCTTTATTCTTGGTGTTTAAGGGGTTTAATCATGCTATTTTTATACAGGTTCTAGAGATTAAAACACATATAAGAAGTCATAAGGAAGAATTAATTAAAAGCAACAACATCCAAACAGGACAAATCACCCTGATAGTTAAATGCCTCAGGTGTTCAGACCAAAAATCATTTCTCCATTTTGCCTCATGTTTATGTTACACTCCAGAATATTGGTCTACACACACACACACAGAGAGAGAGAGAGAGAGAGAGAGAGAGAGAGAGAGAGAGAGAAAGAATACTGATGAATTGTAGAATTATACCTTTCCTTCATAAAATCACTCATGAAAATTATGTGGAGTATTTCTGTCTAGTAGAAGCCCTCAGTGAAACATTTGTATAATTTGAAATTTGTATTTAATAAAATAAAAAATTAGTAATCCTTATAAAATTTTTAATGATATATTCCATAATAAACCTGCTACATATATCATACTTCCAAGACATCTCAAATGCTCACCTACTACATGTAGCTTCAGAAAAATATAGAGAGTAACATTAAAGTTTTTAAGGCTTATTTTGAATTAATTATGAATAAATACAAAATTTCAAGGAAGCCCTAGATAAAGCACTAGGAAACCTTCATCCTGCCTTCACTAAATTTGATATTTTTTTTGTAACCATGTTACAAATTTTAAACCAAATAAAATGATTCTTGTCCATCATTTCCCTTTAAAAAACAGAAAATTTCCCTTAATTTTACCTAGTTTTCTCTGAGATCATCAGTTGATAACTTCTTCATTCTCCAACTAGGAGAATAAATTATAAGGCAGAGAGAAGGTCTACAGTGTTCATTCCAACATCATCTTCTCCCAGAAGCACAAGCACAAGTTACCTTCCACTTATGAAATTGTCTCCCTTCTGCACATGCCAGTCTGTCTTATTTTAGTCAATGGTGGTTTTACTGCAAAGACCGGAACACTCTGAGATGTAGAGACACAATGTTCTCTATATTTTCTGCATTCACACAGGCTGTACAGAGAGGATGGTGAACATGTAGCAAGCTAGCTTTGATATGATCCAAGTGTTACGTGAAAAATACTCATCACTCATATTTTCAAGCTATTCAGCTATTGATGCCTAAAAGGGAAAATGGTATAGCCTTTGAATAATTTTGACAGATGGCCTTTCTTGAGTCAGAAAAATTGTACTTTGATTTACAATTTGATTTATCCAATAGGGAATAGTCTAGTTGTCTAGTGATACAAGCCTTTTCCCCATACTTTGATTTTAATTGGAATTAAGTCATTAATTATTTGTGTTTTATTTGGTATATAGTTTTTTTCTGATCTTAACACTTCCATACTTCAAAAAGAGAAGAGCAGAGATGGGAAAACCTTCCAGGCAAACCAGCCTATATAATTAGTCAGCTAGTAATGAATGAAACTACAAGCCATTGTTGTAACTTCCAACTTCTGTAGCTAGATATGCTAAGGGTGACAAATAGTTTGAAATCCTATTACCTCAGCTGTGTAATTAGCTTCTTCTAGATTTAGCAAAGAACCTGAAGTGGAAGAGAAGGAAAACCTATGTTAAGTGAATAAATAAATGCTTGTATAGTGTTTTCATTTATGTAATTCTTTTTTTTGTTGTTGTTAGTACTAGCAATCAATCCCAGGCCTGGCACACCCTATTCTAGGACTCTCCTGCTGATTTATACCCTACTCTTGTCTCCATGAATAATAAGATGTAAACACAGAGTATCTGACCCAGAAGAATACTGTCATCCTGATGAACCAGGGCCACATTATTGCTCAGGACAATGTTTTGTCAATTCCAGGTGGTTACAATTTGTTATTTATCAAAACAATAAAGTCTATTTTCATCATTTTTAATGTCTGCTTTTTCTTTCTTTCTTTTGGAGAATACAATTCACTTGATCCCATGACCCTGCTACTTTCATAAATAAGTCAACAATTATCACCTTTCTGTGCAGTGTATTGAGAAACATGACAAGCATAGAAGCTGGAGGGTTTGCCTAAGGAGACACGGTTACCTCGTATAGCAAAATAAATGCTTGCCAGGAGCTACTGCCAGGCTCTGCTGTTCTGTACGTTATATAAACTGGCCAGATGTAGCTGTCTCTTGTGAGACTATGCCGGGGCCCAGCAAACACAGAAGTGGATGCTCACAGTCAGCTAATGGATGGATCATAGGGCTCCCAATGGAGGAGCTAGAGAAAGTAGCCAAGGAGCTAAAGGGATCTGCAACCCTATAGGTGGAACAACATTATGAACTAACCAGTACCCCGGAGCTCTTGACTCTAGCTGCATATGTATCAAAAGATGGCCTAGTCGGCCATCACTGGAAAGAGAGGCCCATTGGACTTGCAAACTTTATATGCCCCAGTACAGGGGAACGCCAGGGCCAAAAAGGGGGAGTGGGTGGGTAGGGGAGTGGGGGTGGGTGGGTATGGGGGACTTTTGGTATAGCATTGGAAATGTAAATGAGCTAAATACCTAATAAAAAATGGAAAAAAAAGTTATATAAACTGTACCCTGTCATTTCCTTGCTTGGTTTTAAATTTACCTTTGTGGAAACTGAAGACTGTAGAGAGACTTCAACTCACCATCTAGAGCTAATGTTCTATGTCTAAGGGTTCCCAGGAAGAAGCATGATAGATGATCCATTGATTAGAAGGAGCAAGACTACAAAATAAAGAGTTAAAAATGAAATGAAACTTTCTCTATAACTCTTCTTTATAAAGTCTAAAGAAAAGTGTGAGAGTTTGTCACAGAAAAATCCAAAGTGAAAGCATGCATAAATAATGAAAATTTTTCTTAGAACAGTGGCATAAAACCATTGTCACAAATAAAAGTGAGGGATGTTTGTAAGGCTGACTTTTGACATTTTTTGGACATGTTTTTGAGTTGTCTTTCCTTTCACCCTTCCTTTGGTTCTATTCCACGTACGTACAGTTATTGAAGATTACTTTCCACTTTAGTGTAAAAAAATTCCTCAATATTTCTAAATTGCTAAGAAATATAACAGGCAGAAATTCAAGGAATTGATAATTATTTCATATTAACAGTAATGGCTAACAGATTTTGAACACTTACCTGATGCTAATTGAATATAATTTTGTGTGTTTGAATTGACTATATTAATTCTCACACTTCTACGTCTTCATAAGTTTTTGTCCGGTAGAGTTTATCAGTATCTCCACATTAATTCTGGTAAATTCAAAACACAAATAACCAAGCCTTTTCCCGAAATTACATATTTAGTAAGCAGCATGGCCGCGTGACCAAGGGTTTTCTGAGTTTTCCCAAGGGTGATATTAACTTTCGTGGTTTGAATGAGAAATGTCTTCCATTTGTATTAGAATACCTGGTCTCCGGTTGGTAGAGAGAGGTGTTTGGTGAGAAAGTGCAGCCTTGTTGGAGAAAAGGATACCTCCTGGGGGAGGGCTTTGGGAGTTTATATCCTTGGCCACTTCCAGTTCTTCTCTGTGCTTTGTGGTTTCTATCAGTGGTGTCTCCAAGCTCCTTTCATCATGATCACTGTCTGTTGTAATGTTTCTCTTGCTATTTTGGGTTCTCCCTCTGGAATCACAATATAAATAACTCTTAAATCTACAACGTGGTCTTGCAGTCTATCTGTGAAAAAATGTAGCAACATATACTAAAAGTATTTAAAATTCCCATTCTAGATTTCAACAGGGAGAGGGTATGATAGGCTGAACAGCCTATAGGATTCACCCATAGGATCATATATTTGAATACGTGGTCTGTAATTGATGTAAATGTTTGGAAAAGGTGGTAGGGTCTTGGTGAAGGTGATATATATCCTTTGGGCAGACTTTGAGGTTTTAAAGCCCTATATATTCTCAGTTAGTTTCTTTATGCCTTATGCGTTGTGAATCAAGATGAAAGCTTTCAGTTTTTCTTTCAGCACCATGCTTCTCTGCATGCTTCCATGTTCTCCAACATGATGGCTATGAAAATAACCTTCTGGAACTAAAAGCACCCAATGAATTCATTCTTTAAGTGGCCTTGTTCACAATGTCTTATCAAAGCAATAGGAAAGTAACCACAGGCTAGGCAGAAAAGTTTGAAAACATATCTAACAAAGAATTAGCATCTACAATATCTAAAGAACTACAAATCAGTAATAAAATGATACATTACCCCACCACAGCAAGTACTGAATGCTGTGCAACTATGTGGAAACCATGGCTATTGGTAAAACAGGATAAGCTCACTGAATAGCTGAAACTAAAAACCAAAAACCAAGTATCTATGACAATGTGAAGCAATGGGTATTTTTGTATGATGTTATTGAGACTAAGAAATGATTTCACTACTTAGAATGCCATTTGGCAGTTTTCAGAAAATGGAAACCAACCCAATATGCTAAAAATTCAATTTGTATTCTATATCCAAGAGAAATAAATGTACATGTTCATAACTTTTATCAGAATGGTATACAAAATGCATTATTATAATATCCCTGAATAAAAGCAATCCAAATGCCCACCATCAGTGCTATACTTTAAAACTGTGGGACATTTGTTAAATGGAATACTGATCAACAATATAAAACAGATTCATAAGCAAGATAGACACATTTCAGAATGTGTCATTACTAGTCTTGTACTTTCTATTCTCCTGCCTCAGCCTTCCACATGCTCAGATTATAGCCACTTACTGGGAGATACAGCTCTAAGCAGCTCTTTTTTTTTTTCCCCCTCTGACAAAAGTCTGAATATAAATCTTTTAAATTTCCAATCACAATATGTAAGTGTTTTGTTTACTCTTACTCATTGATTAATTGGCTGATAGATTGATTTGGTCTGTTTTCTCACTAGACTCTAAGTTATTTGAAAGCAAGCACCTTATCTGTCTTGTGATGTTGTTGCATGGTGAACTATGTAACTCATCTCTGACTTAAGTTGTGGAAAGGGTGTGCACATAGAATGTTTACATTCTTTGAAGGATATATTGCAGTGGACTTTAAAAGATAAACACCTTGAGCCTATGTATGTTGTAGATACTGGGGGGGGGGGGCTGAACAAGATTGCAATAGTATTCAGGGGATATCTTTGTTATCAGCGCAGAACTATTTATCTTATTCTGTCGTCTTTGAGTTCTCTATCTTGCTTTTTATATCTTCTGATCATCATGCTTACTGACATGTTCTTGCCTAGATACCTTGATGTTTCAATCATATCATGTATCTTTATTCATGTTCCCTTTCAGCATATCATGGGAATACCAAAATTATATAGATCCTGCTTGTCACCAGGCATGAGGTAAAAAGTAACTTGGGATAATAATAGAGTACAGTATGTTTCCCGGTAGCCCAGGAAAGTCTAACAGCAATGAAAAGTTGAAAGTCTGAAACATTTTAGTGTCTTTGTCCTAAAGAACAAAGTGAAATCTTACCTGAATAGATCTTTTTTTTTTTTTCAAAATTTAAACAAGGGAGCCTAATATAACATTCTGACTCCAGTAAATTTTATCTTTGTCATTTAAGCTCACCAAACTTATTTTTCTGTTTTCCATTTGTATCTAGATCATGATGGAAGAACTAGACATTTTTCAATTCTACTAACAAATATGAATTTTTCAAGTCAGTTAATAAAAAAGAACTCTGGTTTTTCCACTTAGCTTTTATCTTTATTTTTATTAATATTTTCCTTATTTACATTTCAAATGTTATCCCCCTTTCCTGGTTTCCCCTTCAAAACCCCCTACTCCCTTCCCCCTCCCCCTGCTCACCAATCCACCTACTCCTGCTTCCTAGCCCTGGCACTCCCCTATACTGGGGCATAGAGCCTTGACAGGACCAAGGGCCTCTCCTCCCATTGATGACAAGGCCATCCTCTGTTACATATGTGCCTAGAGCCATGGGTCCCTCCATATGTACTCTTTGGTTGGTGCTTTAGTGCCTGGGAACTCTGGGGGTACTGGTTGGTTCATATGGTTGTTCCTCCTATGGGGCTGCAAACCCCTTGGAGCTCCTTGGGTCTTTTCTCTAGTTCCTCTATTGGGGATCCTGTGCTCAGTCTAATGGCTGTGTAGTGTGCTAAATAGTTTATTCCCATCCAAACCATTTTTGTTCAGTAACAGATTACTGATCCCCATGACAGTGGTTGATATATTTGTGTATACATATAAACATCTATCTGTGAAAAAGATAATAAATGTTTGTTGAGTCATTGGAAAAGATATTTAGACTGAGTGTCTTGTCCTCTTTCACATATACATAAATGATCAATTATTTAGGCTGTCAGAGCACACAACTGGGAAAAGTCTGTCATATTTGTTAGTTCATCTCCTTTCCTTACCTTTAGATAGGAAAGATTAAGGCACAACTAAACATCTTTGTTTGTTTAGGACAGGCTCTATGGAGCCCCTGCTGTCTTGGAGGTAGCCATGTAGACCAGGCTTGCCTTGAACTTACTGAAATACTCTTGCTTCTGCCCCTCATGTGCTGGGATTAAAGGCAAGCACTGTCATACTCAGCCTACCATTAAATGTCCCAGATATTTATGAAAGGAGCTAATTGGAGCTCTGATGGTAGTTTTGTACATATATACCAAATGTTAAAGAATATATAACACCAACGCTTGTGAAAACTCCATTAATGAGTTTTGTAACTTCTTGTAGTATTTTCTTTTTGTTCTTATTAAGCATGATACTCACATGAAGAGATAAGCAAGTAATAGTGTATTGTAGATTTTCGAATATCAGCTGGCAGGAATCTTTGCTGATTTCTGTAACTCCAGAAAAAAAAAAAGCCTCTGGTTTGAGATGTAAACAGCACTTCTTAATTAGTAAATTAAATAGCTTCTAATAGCTACTTTTTATTTTACCTTGTGCTGGAAAATTTCCAAAATACTTTATATGAACTAAACACATTAGTTCACAGCGATCAGCCCAAGTCGAGAGAGCAGAGGGGAATGAAGTCACAAGACAAAGACCATCTGGAAGAGAGAACAGTCTCTGCCTTAGCCTTTTCTGCTTTAGTCAGGTTTGCGGAGGATCATCCACGTGTATGGGAGGGCAAATGTTTTACTCAGTTCACAAGATCCAATGCTATCACTGATTCATTGAACGAAAGAGCTGCGCACACTGGAGCCCATCAAGTTGACATCTAATATCAGCTACCACACCCTTGGAAAGTGAGAAGGAGGAACTCATAACATCTGAGTCATTAATAATTCATCACCAGCAAACCAAAAGAATGACTCAGAAGGAGCTTGCTAATTCCTGAAATCAAAGAGGGGTTGGGCAACTTGGAATGATTGTTTATAAATACATAGTGTACTGGCTAGTTTTGTGTCAACTTGACACAGCTGGAGTTATCACAGGGAAAGGAGCTTCAGTTGAGGAAATGCCTCCACGAGATCCAACTGTAAGGCATTTTCTCACTTAGTGATCAAGGGCGAAAGGCCCCTTGTGGGTGGGACCATCTCTGGGCTGGTAATCTTGGTTCTATAAGAGAGCAGGCTGAGCAAGCCAGTAAAGAACATCCCTCCATGGCCTCTGCATCAGCTCTTGCTCCCTGACCTGCTTGAGTTCCAGTCCTGATTTCTTTCAGTGATGAACAGCAATGTGGAAATGTAAGCTGAATAAACCCTTTCCTCCCCAACTTGCTTCTTGGTCATGCTGTTTTGTCCAGGAATAGAAACCCTGACTAAGACACATAGTTAATCAGATTCTGCTAATAATTTGTATATCCTTCATTTTGTTACTGAAAATATATTTCATCCTCATATTCTATATTTAAAATTCATGAGGTAGAGCAGAAAAACAAGTTCCCCATCCCCACACCCAGACTATAGGATTACAAGCATAGCTTGAAGTTTTAGTTGGGACTTGGGGAGGGTATACAAACTCCTCTAGGTTGCCCCAGTGGGGAAAATTTTAGGTGCAATTTTTCTTTTCAAATCTTTAAGTTGAAAGTGATTTCTACATTCTGTGAGAGGCCTAAGGATAAGACTGAAGTGCAGTCTCTGTGAGAGGGAGAAAAACTTGCCTTACCCGGGCTCTTTACGAAGTCTGATTAGGTATCTTGTATTGTTTAAGAGGAAAAGGGAGAACAGAGAAGTGTTTGATGCAGAACTTGAGCTGCTCCTCTTTGGGATTGAAAATGCTTCTATCCATCTGTTCTGGCTCTTGAGGTCAAGTTCAAAACAGCTTCCCGACAGAAGCCTGAGTCCTGAGTCATGGAGCCTGCTTTCCCCTGTGTCCCGCTGACCAGCCAACCAGCCTGGAGCTTCCTTTTTTCATGGAATAAATAAATATACCTCTGTACTCATGTAGAGATCAAGAATAATAATCAAGGGCAATGCTGCTTCCTAAACCCAAGGAGGCTGAGAAAGGCATCAGATATAAATATTTTAGGCCCAGATCATAATCACTTAGTTGTGTAGCTTTCAAGGCCATGTCTTGACCTATCACATGGAATCGCTAGTCTTCATAGACCAGTGTTGCGGTGCCTTTCACTTATGTTTGCTCATTCGGTCTGTCACGTTGCGTGCTCCTTCAGAGTTAGTGCTTACTTTGATTTATCAACTCTATGGTAGGGTTTGCAAAAATCTTATCTCCCAGTCCAGCATACAAAGTTTTGTGGAAGCCTGAAGATTTGGAATGATTTTATACTATTACCATAGCAACTAATCTGAATGCACAGACACTAAGAATATAAATCTGTGACATAATTGTTAGGGAGAAACTTTCAAAAAAAAAACATATCTAGTTAGAATTAGATAAAAGGTGAATTGTGTTTTAGAAGATGGATGGAGAACACGCATTAATAAATCTTAATTATTTTAAATATGAGAAACTTGAAGACAAATTCAATGAAATATGACAGGTGTAGAATAAAACCCAGAAATAAATAACATTTGTATAGCGAATGCATGATAAGGTGGCAGAAACAGTGTGGGTGTCAGTGTAGGGTGAAAGTACACTGAATAAGTTCAACTGGTGAATAATTTAGAGGCTTTGTGAATATTATCAGTAATTGAATTGTATAATTGCCCCTTTTTCCAGCTCAATTTTGGGTGTTGTTAAGCTAGGGACATAAAGATTATTAGCCTGAAAGGATTCTTAAGAGGTCATTTGTGATACTCTACTCTTCCTTCAGCCTTTCCTGCAGGTGAGGATGTTATACTATGCAGTGGTGTGCTCTGGCTGTGTTGCCTGCATAGTCATACACCTTATTTGTGACTCCTATGGTAATCTATACTATGATTGTCTATGATAAGTCACCATTTATCTTAATTTTATCCACTGTTTCATCTGTGTGTGGCAAGGTGTGTGTGTGTGTGTGTGTGTGTGTGAGAGAGAGACAGAGAGAGAGAGAGAGAGAGGGTGTATGGATGTGTGCTTTTCAACTAGGTTGGTAAGGCAAATATTTTAAGTGCCAATTCTCATCCAGCCTAGGGTAATCAACGTGTTGTGGGAACAGCAAGATGGACAAAGAGATTCCACAGTTTTGCCTGTTACTCAGCACAGTGTTACAGATGCCCACTGAAAATTGACACTTAGGTCCTCACACTTACGTGGCATGTACTTTGCCATCCGAACCATTTCTCTAGCCCAAGTATTTCTCTTTATAACCTTGGGTGAACGGGCTGACTTTAATTCTCATCCATCCATTTAAAATATTTGCATGAGCTACCACAGCATCCCATGACAAGAGTGTTGAGATTAAACCCAAGCAAAGGCTACAGCCCTTCTCAGGAGCTTAGCTGAGATATGATATTTATTTAACCATGAAAATATAAGCAAGGAAACTTCCAACTGCTCAGGGTCACAATCTTCCAATTCTCATGATGATGTATTTTCTTTCCTTTAATTACAATAGCAATCTGCTCATATGCTCAAGTCACAGGCCTTACCACTGAGTTTACACATTAGTCCAGCCCTTTATCACTACAAATACCTTGCTTCTTATGTTATTGCCTGTGGTATTTGTTAACTGGAAAACAAACAAATGAACAACAAGAGAGAAACATTCTTTTTTATTTAATTTAATTTTATTTGTAACTCATTTTTTGCACTCCATATTCCATTCCCCTCCCCTACCCTCCCCATCCACCCTCCAACTGCTGCACATCCCACACTTCCTCCCCACTCCATCCCATCTCCACATGGATGCCCCCACCCCACCCTACCTGTCCTCTAAACTCCCTGGGGCCTCCAGTCTCTTGAGGGTTAGGTGCTTCATCTCTGAATGAACACAGACCTGGAAGTCCTCTACTGTATGTGTGTTAGGGGCCTCATAACAGCTGGTGTATGATGTCTGTTTGGTGGTCCAGTATTTGAAAGATCTCAGGGGTCCAGATTAATTAAGATTAATTAAGGTCCTTCTACAGGATTGCCCTTCTCCTCAGCTTCTTTCAACCTTCCTTAATTCAACAACAAGGGTCAGCTGCTTCTGTCCATTGGTTGGGTGCAAATAATTGCACCTGACTCTTTCAGCTGCTTGTTGGGTCTTTCAAAGGGAAATCATAATTGATCCCTTTTTGTGAGTGAGGGAGGGAGGGACTTGGGAGGGATAGAGGGGAACCTGATGTGATATTGGGTGAGGGAAAAGGATTGAAACCCTGAGGGCCAGCAGAAAGAATGTAAACAGTCAACCTCAGGAAATAGGAGGTTGGGGACACCCTGTTCAGAATGCACCAGAGACCTGGGAGGTGAGAGAATCCCAGGACTCATAGAGAGGGACCTTTGATGATGACAGTAGGGAGAGGGAACTTATAGAGCTCACTTCCAGCAGGAAGACATCAAGAGAGGGATGGGGTTGCCATCCCACAGTCACACCTCTGACCCATAATTGTTTCTGTCTGAAAGAATTACAGGGATGGAAATAGAGAGGAGCCTGAGGAAAAGAAGGTCCAGAGACAGGCCCAAAGTGGGCTCCAGCTCAAGGTGAGGTCCCAAGGCCTGACACTATTACTGAGAAACATTCTTTAACTTCCACATCTTCCTTCAAAATTCTCCTACTTTTCTGTTGCCTTCAACATATTTTCTTTGTTACATGTTCTTCTTGCTATTTCCTTTGCTCTTTAATTCTTTCCTGTCAGAGCAATGATTCTATCATCATGCTATGACAATTCTTGTCACATTCTCACTTCATACAGGTTTGCAGTCACCTTTGTCCCTGATCATCTTCCTTACCTATCTGATATTCGGACTTCAGGTGATTTTCATGGCATCTACTTTATAATTAGTCTTTGATTTCTCTTCTTTGTGACCAAGCATTCTTCTTTGCAAAGAGTGTGTGAACTTATCTAAGTTCCTCCTTTCTTATTTATATTCTATGCTCATAGTTTTACACATCATATTTCCACTCATGAATAATTGCTGTTTTTTACCACCAGGCAGTATTTCTTCCCTAACGTGGTCTATTATGCTCTTTGTGAATCTCAGAATATACACTCATGAATATTTGTTTCTGCTCTGCTTAGGTCCAAAATATCAAATATGACCTCCCTCTTTTTCTTTACCACATTATCTTGTGTATCATTAAATCTCTTCAGTCAAAAATTCATGTACCTCTCCCCAGATTTATAATTTTATCTTGGTTCAAACTACCTTCATTTTTCTCTTGTATTCTCACTACCATCCCCTGATTTTCATGCCAACAACACTGTCTGGTAGATGAGCCCTTTTGTAATATAATTCAAATCGTGGCATTTCATTGTTGAAGATCTCCAAGGGTTTTGCATCCATTTTAAAATAGAATCAAAATTATTTATTCTAACTATAGGATCATACCTATAAGGTCTCTTTCCCTTTACGATCTGTTTTTCCTAATATCCTACTTAATTTGGATTGACCCCACAGACACCTTGATTCCTAAAATGCAAATGTGTTCCAGTCCCAATACTTGTCTACCTAATAGTCCTTTTAGGGACTCCTCTCCTCAGGGCATTGATGGATCTCACCTCCTGTTTCAAGGTCTACATCTGTTACAGCCAATTGTAAAATACCTCCACAACTATTTTACCTTGCTATCTTGTTTTTCCTTTATGCTCCTTATTATGATTTGTGACTACCACTAGACTATAATGTCATAAATGTAGAACTGTGTCTATTTTACCTGGCACTCAGGATAGTGGTTGACACAAAATGAGCTTTGCAAGAAGAGCTTATTTTTGAATAAGTAATGGAACAAATGATAAAAGCAAATTATTAACACAGCATTTGAGCAACCGAATTTAGCAATGCTGGAAGGTAGTTCTGGCTCCAGTTTCTCAGTTACAGTGACAAGTAAGCACTCTTTCTCTAGCCCAACATGGTGGCCTGCTCCTATGATCTCAGAACACTTTGGACTGAGCTTGGAGGATCAGGAGCCCAAGAACTGGCCAGGTTATTTAGTAAGATGTTGTCTCAAAACAACAAATGAAAGTGCTCTGTCTTTTTAAACTTTTATCTAAGTCAAATTTCTTAACAATTATAATCAAATTCTTGATAACATACGGTGTCATTCATGGTAGCACTGAATCACACCAGGTCATGAGAATAGGTTGAGCTCCTTGTGTGTGTGTGTGTGTGTGTGTGTGTGTGAAACTATACTTTTAAAGGAATTAGTTTAAAGTTAGGCTTTAATAATCTGTGCACACTATAGGATCATACCTATAAGGTCTCTGAATACTGAGAATATTCACAGCATGAAAATTAAGAAATGACATAGCTTAATTTTAAGTTTGTATCATAAAAATAGACTATCATTTTTCAAAGTTTTCTTTGTTTTTTTTTTTTTTTTGTTTTGTTTTTTAGAGACAGGGTTTCTCTGTATAGCCCTGGCTGTCCTGGAACTCACTTTGTAGACCAGGCTGGACTCGAACTCAGAAATCGGCCTGCCTCTGCCTCCCGAGTGCTGGGATTAAAGGCATGTGCCACCACCGTCCAGCTCATTTTTCAAAGTTTTAAGACTCTCTCTCTCTCTCTTTTTTTTTTTTTTTTGGCTTATATGGATTATGACGTGCTCAGATGACACTTAGACAGGGAAACAAAGTGGAAATATTCTAGAAAAGAGATGCAGTCAGTGGCATTGATAGTGATTACACAATTTGACTTGTATATTTTGACAGCTGAGCCTAGAAGAATGAAGGACACAGTGATAGAATCCTTGTGAAATCAAGAACGAGCATTTGACTGCGGATATCTTCTGCGATATCAGTTGTGATGACATTTACCAGGATGAAAGTAAAAAGTAAAACCATTTCTAGGTGTAGCATGGAGGCCATTAAATACTTTTAAAATGCTGTAATGGAAGGGAAATGGAATTTCTCTGACCATCAGAGCAGATTTTCACCTCCAGCTAATATTTTGAATGATCCCAAACTTCCCCACAACCATGTCAAAGAAGACTTGAGTTTTTCATTCAGTATAGAACAACACTGGGTTACTTGTAATTTTTCCCCTGCTCTTTTATTCTCTGATTTCATCCACAGTACTTCCATTTGTATAGTCTAGTACTTACAATTTCTGTTTCTCATAGGAAATCCTTGTCACTGAAGTTGCAGCTAAGTGTTTCTTTCATTGTCTCCCAATTTAAATCACCATTTTACATTAACATAGTGTCTCTAGGAAACACACACCCCATAACAGCTAAGGACATTTAATTTCTAGCTTTGCAAGAAGTATGAGCTCTTGTGAAAACTATTTGAACTAGTTTTCTCTAATAATATTTGATTCTACAACTGGAGAGGCACATCACAGCAGTGTGTATGCATTCTTTTCTATATATCAATTATATGTAAATTAGTGAATAATATGTACTTCTTGCTGTGGATGCTTTTCTAGTTAAGGATATTTTCTATTAGGCAAATTAATCCAAATGACTTTCCACCCTAGAAATGGTACATGAGGAAGGTAAAGAAGAAGGAGAGAAAAGGTAAACAAAGTGAGAAAGATTGATGCATCCACCTTCGGAGCAAAGTACTGCCTGTATGAAAAAAAAACAGTGCTGTTGTTTCTAATAATGCTTCCATTAATCAAAACCTTGAAGCAACTGCATAAAGAGGCAAAGGAGCTAATGCACATTAGCATATTGCTGCACTTTCTCCTTTTCAGGCACCCATGAATGTCAAGCTCATAATGTGTTTGAGTATCATTTTTTTTTCTGTTCCCAAATATTATAGTCATGGAAGAAACAAACAGTACAGTTCCCAAAGAGTTTTCTTTAAACCACTGTCACTATTAAAAGAGACCCAGAAGAAGCAGTGTTTCTTTATTAGCACTTTAGTTAAATTTGCGTACTCTAACCTCCAATATTGAATATAAAATCTATTGGAATAAGAGTGCTATATCTGCTCCCCAGTGTTTGCTCAGTCCCACAAGGCTGTCTCTGCTGGTCTTCTGTATATGCTAGGATCCCAAAGAAATATGCTCCCATGCCAGTGAATGAAGGGTTGTGCTAGCAAGGAAGGGCAAGCAGGGAAAGAGAAAAAGCTTCCTTCTTCTATAGCTTCATATAGACTTCAACAGCAGGTGAGCCCAGATTAAAGACATCTCTAACTTCCAGCCTAAGATTCACATCAAAGGCCCATGTCTTCCTGGCTCAAGATCAGGATCAAAGGTCTATGTCTACCTACCTCAAGTATCCAGACTAGAAGTGACTTCACCCACTTCAAACCAAGCAAAAATAAAATCTCTCACAGATGTGCCCTCCATTTGTGGTGGCATAAAATTATCAAATACTTCATAATAAAGCAGCCAGCTTCCTTTTATTACAAAGTTTGTCATATTACCAATATGTAACCATCACAGAATGTAGTATGGGTAAGACAGAGACCACTTTCTCAGCATCCACAACTCTATTCACCAAGTTCTAAATGCAAACTGAATAGAATTGTATAAGTTGAGCTATGCAAGCTTGACAGGATGGTGTTTTTATAGGACATAGAACTTCTGTCAAGTTAGTCTGGAAGAATATTCAGTTAATTTGAGTTATGTTGGAACTAACAGTTGCCTGATGGTGATGAGGAATATTCATTTTATTTCAAACAATTTGTGAAGTTGTGTTCTGAAATGGCTTAGCCAGTCAGCATTTTAGTCCCAAATGCTAAGAAAATGTTTTAGACATATTTAAAAGTGTAGCTTTGAAAAAATATCACTTAGTCATTTCCAAGTTTTAAACCCAGAACTAACTTGTACTTGTTGAAATCACAGAGTTCTGGAATTGTTTCTGGTCTTAATTATTATGAAGTGTTTAAGTAAACACTAGAAAGAGTTGCTATTTGATTTTTTAATTTTTTTTCCATTTTTTATTAGGTATTTAGCTCATTTACATTTCCAATGCTATACCAAAAGTCCCCCTTACCCACCCACCCCCACTCCCCTACCCACCCACTCCCCCCCTTTGGCCCTGGCGTTCCCCTGTACCGGGGCACACAAAGTCTGCGTGTCCAATGGGCCTCTCTTTCCAGTAATGGCCGACTAGGCCATCTTTTGATACATATGCAGCTAGAGTCAAGAGCTCAGGGGTACTGGTTAGTTCATAATGTTGTTCCACCTATAGGGTTGAAGATCCCTTTAGCTCCTTGGGTACTTTCTCTAGCTCCTCCATTGGGAGCCCTGTGATCCATCCATTAGCTGACTGTGAGCATCCACTTCTGTGTTTGCTAGGCCCCGGCATAGTCTCACAAGAGACAGCTACATCTGGGTCCTTTCGATAAAATCTTGCTAGTATATGCAATGGTGTCAGCGTTTGGATGCTGATTATGGGGTGGATCCCTGGATATGGCAGTCTCTACATGGTCCATCCTTTCATCTCAGCTCCAAACTTTGTCTCTGTAACTCCTTCCATGGGTGTTTTGTTCCCACTTCTAAGGAGGGGCATAATGTCCACACTTCAGTCTTCATTTTTCTTGAGTTTCATGTGTTTAGGAAATTGTATCTTATATCGTGGGTATCCTAGGTTTTGGGCTAGTATCCACTTATCAGTGAGTACATATTGTGTGAGTTCCTTTGTGATTGTGTTACCTCACTCAGGATGATGCTCTCCAGGTCCATCCATTTGGCTAGGAATTTCATAAATTCATTCTTTTTAATAGCTGAGTAGTACTCCATTGTGTAGATGTACCACATTTTCTGTATCCATTCCTCTGTTGAGGGGCATCTGGGTTCTTTCCAGTTTCTGGCTATTATAAATAAGGCTGCTATGAACATAGTGGAGCATGTGTCCTTCTTACCAGTTGGGGCTTCTTCTGGATATATGCCCAGGAGAGGTATTGCTGGATCCTCCGGTAGTACTATGTCCAATTTTCTGAGGAACCGCCAGACTGATTTCCAGAGTGGTTGTACAAGCCTGCAATCCCACCAACAATGGAGGAGTGTTCCTCTTTCTCCACATCCTCGCCAGCATCTGCTGTCACCTGAATTTTTGATCTTAGCCATTCTGACTGGTGTGAGGTGGAATCTCAGGGTTGTTTTGATTTGCATTTCCCTGATGATTAAGGATGTTGAACATTTTTTCAGGTGCTTCTCTGCCATTCGGTATTCCTCAGGTGAGAATTCTTTGTTCAGTTCTGAGCCCCATTTTTTAAGGGGGTTATTTGATTTTCTGAGGTCCACCTTCTTGAGTTCTTTATATATGTTGGATATTAGTCCCCTATCTGATTTAGGATAGGTAAAGATCCTTTCCCAGTCTGTTGGTGGTCTTTTTGTCTTATAGACAGTGTCTTTTGCCTTGCAGAAACTTTGGAGTTTCATTAGGTCCCATTTGTCAATTCTCGATCTTACAGCACAAGCCATTGCTGTTCTGTTCAGGAATTTTTCCCCTGTGCCCATATCTTCAAGGCTTTTCCCCACTTTCTCCTCTATAAGTTTCAGTGTCTCTGGTTTTATGTGAAGTTCCTTGATCCACTTAGATTTGACCTTAGTACAAGGAGATAAGTATGGATCGATTCGCATTCTTCTACATGATAACAACCAGTTGTGCCAGCACCAATTGTTGAAAATGCTGTCTTTCTTCCACTGGATGGTTTTGGCTCCCTTGTCGAAGATCAAGTGACCATAGGTGTGTGGGTTCATTTCTGGGTCTTCAATTCTATTCCATTGGTCCACTTGTCTGTCTCTATACCAGTACCATGCAGTTTTTATCACAATTGCTCTGTAGTAAAGCTTTAGGTCAGGCATGGTGATTCCACCAGAGGTTCTTTTATCCTTGAGAAGAGTTTTTGCTATCCTCGGTTTTTTGTTATTCCAGATGAATTTGCAAATTGCTCCTTCTAATTCGTTGAAGAATTGAGTTGGAATTTTAATGGGGATTGCATTGAATCTGTAGATTGCTTTTGGCAAGATAGCCATTTTTACAATGTTGGTCCTGCCAATCCATGAGCATGGGAGATCTTTCCATCTTCTGAGATCTTCTTTAATTTCTTTCTTCAGGGACTTGAAGTTTTTATCATACAGATCTTTCACTTCCTTCGTTAGAGTCACGCCGAGATATTTTATATTATTTGTGGCTATTGAGAAGGGTGTTGTTTCCCTAATTTCTTTCTCAGCCTGTTTATTCTTTGTGTAGAGAAAGGCCATTGACTTGTTTGAGTTAATTTTATATCCAGCTACTTCACCGAAGCTGTTTATCAGGTTTAGGAGTTCTCTGGTAGAATTTTTAGGGTCACTTATATATACTATCATATCATCTGCAAAAAGTGATATTTTGACTTCCTCTTTTCCAATTTGTATCCCCTTGATCTCCTTTTGTTGTCGAATTGCTCTGGCTAATACTTCAAGTACTATGTTGAAAAGGTAGGGAGAAAGTGGGCAGCCTTGTCTAGTCCCTGATTTTAGTGGGATTGCTTCCAGCTTCTCTCCATTTACTTTGATGTTGGCTACTGGTTTGCTGTAGATTGCTTTTATCATGTTTAGGTATTGGCCTTGAATTCCTGATCTTTCCAGAACTTTTATCATGAATGGGTGTTGGATCTTGTCAAATGCTTTTTCTGCATCTAACGAGATGATCATGTGGTTTTTGTCTTTGAGTTTGTTTATATAATGGATTACATTGATGGATTTTCGTATATTAAACCATCCCTGCATCCCTGGAATAAAACCTACTTGGTCAGGATGGATGATTGCTTTAATGTGTTCTTGGATTCGGTTAGCGAGAATTTTATTAAGGATTTTTGCATCGATGTTCATAAGAGAAATTGGTCTGAAGTTCTCTATCTTTGTTGGATCTTTCTGTGGTTTAGGTATCAGAGTAATAGTGGCTTCATAAAATGAGTTGGGTAGAATACCTTCTACTTCTATCTTGTGAAAAAGTTTGTGCAGAACTGGAGTTAGATCTTCTTTGAAGGTCTGATAGAACTCTGCACTAAACCCGTCTGGTCCTGGGCTTTTTTTGGCTGGGAGACTATTAATAACTGCTTCTATTTCTTTAGGGGATATGGGACTGTTTAGAAGGTCAACTTGATCCTGATTCAACTTTGGTACCTGGTATCTGTCCAGAAATTTGTCCATTTCGTCCAGGTTTTCCAGTTTTGTTGAGTATAGCCTTTTGTAGAAGGATCTGATGGTGTTTTGGATTTCTTCAGGATCTGTTGTTATGTCTCCCTTTTCATTTCTGATTTTGTTAATTAGGATTTTGTCCCTGTGCCCTTTAGTGAGTCTAGCTAAGGGTTTATCTATCTTGTTGATTTTCTCAAAGAACCAACTCCTCGTTTGGTTAATTCTTTGAATAGTTCTTCTTGTTTCCACTTGGTTGATTTCACCCCTGAGTTTGATTATTTCCTGCCGTCTACTCCTCTTGGGTGAATTTGCTTCCTTTTTTTCTAGAGCTTTTAGATGTGTTGTCAAGCTGCTAGTATGTGCTCTCTCCCGTTTTTTCTTGAAGGCACTCATAGCTATGAGTTTCCCTCTTAGAAATGCTTTCATTGTGTCCCAAAGGTTTGGGTACGTTGTGGCTTCATTTTCATTAAACTCTAAAAAGTCTTTAATTTCTTTCTTTATTCCTTCCTTGACCAAGGTATCATTGAGAAGAGTGTTGTTCAGTTTCCATGTGAATGTTGGCTTTCTGTTATTTATTTTGTTATTGAAGATCAGCCTTAGTGCATGGTGATCTGATAGGATACATGAGACAATTTCAATATTTTTGAATCTGTTGAGGCCTGATTTGTGACCTATTATGTGGTCAATTTTGGAGAAGGTACCATGAGGTGCTGAGAAGAAGGTATATCCTTTTGTTTTAGGGTAAAATGTTCTGTAGATATCTGTCAGATCCATTTGTTTCATCACTTCTGTTAGTTTCAGTGTGTCCCTGTTTAGTTTCTGTTTCCATGATCTGTCCATTGGTGAAAGTGGTGTGTTGAAGTCTCCCACTATTATTGTGTGAGGCGCAATGTGTGCTTTGAGCTTTACTAAAGTTTCTTTAGTGAATGTGGCTGCTCTTGTATTTGGAGCATAGATATTCAGAATTGAGAGTTCCTCTTGGAGGATTTTACCTTTGATGAGAATGAAGTGTCCCTCCTTGTCTTTTTTGATGACTTTGGGTTGGAAGTCAATCTTATCAGATATTAGGATGGCTACTCCTGCTTGTTTCTTCATACCATTTGCTTGGAAAATTGTTTTCCAGCCTTTCATTCTGAGGTAGTGTCTATCTTTTTCTCTGAGATGAGTTTCCTGTAAGCAGCAAAATGTTGGGTCTTGTTTGTGTAGCCAGTTTGTTAGTCTATGTCTTTTTATTGGCGAGTTGAGACCATTGATGTTAAGAGATATTAAGGAAAAGTAATTGTTGCTTCCTGTTATTTTAGTTGTTAAAGGTGGCATTCTGTTCTTGTGGCTGTCTTCTTTTAGGTTTGTTGAGGGATTACCTTCTTGTTTTTTCTAGGGCGTTGTTCCCGTTCTTGTATTGGTTTTTTTCTGTTATTATCCTTTGAAGGGCTGGATTCGTGGAGAGATAATGCGTGAATTTGGTTTTGTCGTGGAATACTTTGGTTTCTCCCTCTATGATAATTGAGAGTTTGGCTGGGTATAGTAGCCTGGGCTGCAGTTTGTGTTCTCTTAGTGTCTGTATAACATCTGTCCAGGCTCTTCTGGCTTTCATAGTCTCTGGTGAAAAGTCTGGTGTAATTCTGATAGGCTTGCCTTTATATGTTACTTGACCTTTTTCCCTTACTGCTTTTAGTATTCTATCTTTATTTAGTGCATTTGATGTTCTGATTATTATGTGTCGGGAGGAATTTCTTTTCTGGTCCAGTCTATTTGGAGTTCTGTAGGCTTCTTGTATGTTCATATGCATCTCATTCTTTAGATTTGGGAAGTTTTCTTCAATAATTTTGTTGAAGATGTTTGCTGGACCTTTGAGTTGAAAATCTTCATTCTCATCCACTCCTATTATCCGTACGTTTGGTCTTCTTATTGTGTCCTGGATTTCCTGGATATTTTGAGTTAGGATCTTTTTGCATTTTCCATTTTCTTTGATTGTTGTGCCGATGTTCTCTATGGAATCTTCTGCACCTGAGATTCTCTCTTCCATCTCTTGTATTCTGTTGCTGATGCTCAAATCTATGGTTCCAGATTTCTTTCCTAGGGTTTCTATCTCTAGTGTTGCCTCGCTTTGAGTTTTCTTTATTGTGTCTACTTCCCTTTTTAGGTCTAGTATGGTTTTGTTCATTTCCATCACCTGTTTGTATGTTTTTTCCTCTTTTTCTGTAAGGACTTCTACCTGTTTGATTGTGTTTTCCTGTTTTTCTTTAAGGACTTGTAACTCTTTAGCAGTGTTCTCCTGTATTTCTTTAAGTGATTTATTAAAGTCCTTCTTGATGTCCTCTACCATCATCATGAGATATGCTTTTAAATCTAGGTCTAGGTTCTCAGGTGTGTTGGGGTTCCCTGGACTGGGCGAAGTGGGTGTGCTGGGTTCTGGTGATGGTGAGTGGTCTTGGTTCCTGTTAGTAAGATTCCTCCGTTTACCTTTCGCCATCTGGTAATCTCTGGAGTTAGTAGTTATAGTTGACTCTGTTTAGAGATTGTTCTTCTGGTGATTCTGTTACCGTCTATCAGCAGACCTGGGAGACAGATTCTCTCCTCTGAGTTTCAGTGCTCAGAGCACTCTCTGCTGGCAAGCTCTCTTACAGGGAAGGTGCGCAGATATCTTGTATTTGGATCTCCTCCTGGCCGAAGAAGAAGGCCCAAAACAGGACCTTTCTCAGACACTGTGTTGCTTTGGCAGTTCCCAGGTGGTACAGACTCTCACCTAAGCAGACTAAATTCCTAAGTTCCTTGGAGTCCCGGGACCAAGATGGCAACCGCTGCTGCTGTGGCTTAGGTCGCCTCCCCAGCCGGGCGGGCACCTGTCCTCTGGTCCAGAAGGTGGCCGGCTGTCCCCGGCCCACACAGGGTGCTGCCTCAGCGCCTCTGTGCTTCCGCCTGTTCCAGAAGCTGTCAGGTTCTCTGGCGCACCCTCTCACCTGTTCAGACTAATTTCCTAAGTTCGGCAGGTCCCGGACCAAGATGGCGACCGCTGCTGCTGTGCTGATTTTTTAATTTTTATTCTTTTTAATTATATGAATGCTTGGGCATGGTTAGATCTGTGCATATGTGCATGCGTGTGCAGGTGCTTGCAGAAATTAAAAAAAGTCAGATGTTGTGGGAAATATTAAAAAAGACTGGCAGGCTTCCACCACTTCTACTGCCAGCAACTTTCTACCCCAGAGGTGGTCTGGCCGCCTCTGCCTCTAGACTAGCCTCAGCATCTACTGATCATGGCCTTCCCAGCTCTGGTTAACTTGCCTCATAGCCACCCGTACCTTTTCAGCCATAAGCCTTTGTTGTTGACTGTCCCACATTCCAGTAACCCTCCAGCTGGATGTTCTCAATTGTGCAGACTCTCTGGCCTGGCCTCCAAGATGTCTCCACCAGATTCGCTAATTTCCCTTGGCAGGTTGCTGCCACATCAGCCCCATGCAATGACTGCCCATCTTGTGGTTAGATATCACCATAACCAGTAACCCGGTAAAACCAAAACTCTTAAAGCTTATAATTAACCAGTCAGATTTATATATCAATAAATTCTCAATTCACAAGCAGCCCGTAGAATAATTTCAGAGTCAACGGATAAATGATAAAAGCTGCCCACCTAGATTAGATAAGTTATCCCAATTATTTTATCCTTTATGATATTAAATCTGCCTGTGACTATTTAAAACCACAAAGATCATTGTGCTCATGTGGCCCTCCAAGTCTCTCTCCTTCTCTCTCTCTGCCTGCAACTCTTAGCTCTGCTTCCTTTTTCCCTGTCCAATCACAGGCCTCCTGCTGTACTAATATTTTAATATAATTGGACAGGGAAAATCCTGCCACAGTCAGAGTCCCTGGAACTGGAGATTGGGACAGTTTTGTGCTACCAGGACTTGGGGACTGGGACCTGAACCTGGGTTTTCTATTAACTGCCGAGTGCTCTCTCTCTCCAGCCTCAACAGCTGCCTTTGAAAGTTTCTAGCTGACTTTCTTGATGATAGAAAATCTTAGAGCAGGTTATTTTGTTTATATTTTTGCTTTGTTTTTGTCTTAAATTTAGAGTGAATCTTGCCAGCTCCTCTGAGGTGAAGACAAGGCTCATCTGCCCAAAGTGCTTGTGGAAGCCATAAGACCGTAAAACAACTTTGCTGAGCTGGTCCAGCAGGGATAGGTAGGAATCCAGTTTATTTGTATGGATTCCAGTGAACTTCTTAGATGGGAAGGGATGAGAACAACCTCCTCTCCGAGAAGCCACTGAAAATTCTAAGATAAAATGGTCCTATGTGTCCCAGGGAAGCAGCTTATTTAGTCAACTGCTTGCCTAGTGGGCACAAAATATACATTGCATAGTGTGGATTCATAGTGTGGATCTCTAAAGCACTGCATAAACTGGGCATGGTGTCTCACACTTATAGTCCCAGAATCGCAGGGTAGAGAAAGGAGGATCGGGAGTTCAAAAATTGTGACTTCTAGACAGTCCAGAATACCATACAGCAGACACTGTTACAAGAACAACAGAGATATGGTTCTAAGAAGTCTTATTATAAAACTTGGAGCAATGGGGTATTATATTCATCATGGGAAAGGAAAATTAAATCAACTGAAGAAAAAGACCCTCCTACTTTTCTTTTCCTCCCTTTATTTTTGTTTATTTTGCCCAATTGCCCTGACTAGCACTTCCAGTAGGGTATTGAATAAAAGTGATTAAACAAGACATCCTTCTATTATTCCAGATCTTAAAGGGAACATTTTTTGTTTCTTCCTGTTTTGACAAGATGTATGATTGTCATATATAGTCATTATCACACTACTTGTTGAATCTTCTATAGCTAGATCATTCAGTGTCAATGTGACAGAAAGCTAAATTCTATCAATGCTTTCCACCATCTGTTTAGATGACCACACTGCTCTGCCTTTCATTCTGTTACTCTCATGGAGCACATCTGTCAGTGTTCAGTGGGTCAAAGTAGTGTTCTTGAGAGAAGTCTCATGTGAACAAGATATATCATATATGCACTTTGCTGTATATTGCTGGGTTTGGCTTGCTAACATCTTGTTGAAAATGGCTTCACAGGGGCTGGAGTGATGGCTCAGCAGTCAAGAACATTTTGGTCTTTTGTAGAGGACCCAGGTTTGTTTCTTGGCACCCATATCAAGTAACTCAGAAACACCTGTAACTCTAGCTCCATGGATTCTCAGGTCTTCTTTTGGTCTCTGTGGACACCTGTACATTCTGGCACATACACATAATTTAAAAATAAATGAAAATAATACTTAAAAGGACAACTATTGATACTTATGTATGTGTGTACCCACCAAACTCCAGTCTTGTGTGTTTTTAATTTTCTTTGCTTATTGAATAGATGTTTCTCCTTCTCTGATGTAGGTCCTCGGATTGTTGAGGTGTTTGAGTGTTGGGGGTAATGTCTTCACCTTCTGAACCATTTTGCTGGCCACTTTCTGCTTTTTTATTATCACAGCCTTCAGTTATTGTATTTTAATAGTTTATTATTAGCAGAACTGCTCATACGCTCACAAAAAGTACTGATGCTCTTCCCTCCATGACAAGAAAACTTTTGGTGAAGTATTTAATCTCATTCTTTTCCATTAACATTCCCAATTTATAACAAAATCTCATAATAAGATTATGAGATTGGCATTGGGCTTCTATTGACAATATAGCAACTCCTAGTCATTAAACATTGCATATCTAAGAAATGAGCTAAGATAAGTTTCATTATAATTCTTGAAATATTGACTAAATGTCTTTTGTAATCAGTCTAGTCTTGCCCACCCATGTATTTTTTTCTGTGTCCTTTTCTTTTTTTTTTCTGTTAGTTTTTTATTAGGTATTTTCTTTATTTACATTTCAAATGTTATCCCCTTTCCTGGTTCCCCCCACCAAAAACAAAAACAAAAACAAAAACAAAAACAAACTTGACTGCTGTTTCTAATACACTAACTTGATCCCCTGCTTATCTGCTTAAAATACTGGAGGACTGCTTAAAACACTGCCTCAAGGGAAAAAAGGATATACACAGCACAGAAGCAAAAAATCTAGTTAGAAGCCCACACCACATCAGAGTTTTTGGTTGGGCACAGGGAAGATAGCTTATCTTCATCTTCAGCTGACTGTGTCTTTGTCTTGGAATAGTTAGGGCTTGGGAGTACCCAGTGAATCAGGTCTGGTATCATATGGAAACTGAGTCTGATTGCTGATAGTGGTTGCTATATGATATCAAATATTGTCCTGAATACCTTAGTTTTACATTTTTTGTAAGGTGGCTGAAATCAAAAGCAAATATCCTCAGATTTTTTACATCCTCAGCATTTTTATTGTCTAGAGACCACAATCAAAATGCACAACCAGGGGCCTAGGGGAGACAGCATGTAATGGGAAAACTCTAAAATGATGGTGTTTCAAAAGCACATGTATTGGGAAGATACTGTTTTAGTTGCCTTTTGGAAGAATGACCTAACACGTTGTTTGTACAGCTTGTTGGGACTCGATACCTATAAATATTTCTAAAGCATCCCATTTGTCTACCTTGATCCCTGCTTACGGTGGATCCCTTCAGGATATAATGGACTAGTCTAAGACAGGAGCTCAAAAACTATGTGCTGAAAGAAGAAGTGTCCTGCTTCCTCAGCAATCAATAGATGTTTGTTTGGTAAATTCCTGAAGCTAGGCAGAGGGCTTTGACGGTGGCACCATGAGGGAGTAGTGCAATTTGGACTGCTATTAACAGAGCATCTCTTCAGAGTCTATTGTTTTAGCATCGCATAGTTCCTTGAGATCTATCTCACCCTGTCTTCTTACTCAGATTCACATTCTTTGCTCAAAGCCCAGAAACTAAATTGGTCATATAAGAACTTGCCAAGGGAAGAACATTCGAAAATTGCTGCCAGCAGCTCCACTGGGGATTAAAAAGAAGAAATTATGTGGGTTTTCCTCCCTCAGACAGGGTTGCAGTGTATAGAGAGCTTTTCAGCCTTCCTGTAAACATTGCTATGGTAACTGACAGGTAATTAGCTGTTTATCACACACTCTGAAGCATACTTGGGGTTTCAGGCTAGAGTCCTCTTGTTGTAAGAGCCTGTTAGAATAAAGAAAGAAAATCAATTTTCAGACTGTTTTTTAAATTACATTTTTTTGGAGACTCTTCCTACTGTGAATCTTCAGGAAAAACAAAATATTTATGCTACAAACAAGCATAACTAAAATGATTATATTTTCTAGTTTGCTTCTACTCCTCCACCAGGAATAAAGTTTTGGTTGAAGGACTTGTCTTAAAGTTAGAACTGAGCAGCTGGGAGAAGTGGCTATGAAGCAGAAGGACAGAATAACAATTGTAGCAGTAGGGTGAGCTCACCTGCTGAGGAGGTAGATAAGAAAAAGCTTCCTTTTAGCTAAAAGCAACCAGGATAACTATTTTTTCCCTAGTTTCTGGCATGTCATAAGAGGAATAGACTAGGCATGTTCTGAGAGATAAATGGCTTATTTTTGTCCAAATACGTATTGTTTTGTGAGATGACCATTAAAGGCATCACGTGCTGTATTTTCTCAACATATTTGTATATAATAACCCTCCACCCATATATTACATCCTATTTATGCAAAATCCAAAGAGGCAGCTAGAGGAAAATCAACTTATAATAAAAATTGTAATAGAGTCAAAGAAGATCCTAATTAACATTATTAGGGAGGCATGAACTCATCCCTCAGTGCATAGTTTGTAATGATGCCATTTCCATGGCTTGTTGCAACTTGGTTTGGAAAAAAAGAACTTTGAGAAAATTACTCACGTGCTTGCTTTGCACAGCTTAAAGGAACATGGCAGCAGGTATATCTACTGCATACAGAGAGAATCAAGGCAAGTCTATTACTTATGCAGTGATAACACCCATCATATATCAGTTTTAGAAATGGTGATAATGTGTCTCTCAGCAAGGAGCTTGTAGCCCTTGATTACAGCTCCCTTGGAAGCCAGGTCTCATATCATATATTAGCAGCAACTGAGGCAAAGTGAAGTTACCAGACAGAAAGAAAAAAAAACTATTCTTGAAAGAATCATGACTGGAAATATGAATGAATCACATGACTCTCAAATACTTTACAGTTTGTCTTGAGGACTCTTTAACAGAAAGTAGCAATGAGATATGGCTTTGGGCTTCTAAGGGTGATAATTTAGAACTACTGTGATAGTTGAAAAAAGAAACAAGGTCTCTGACCATCCTAGTTCTTGCATCTGATGATATGTGCTGCATATTTGGGCTTCTTATACTCGAACACAAATAAGACAGAAAATAATGAGCACTTTCAAAAACTTTGGTGGCTCATAACTGAATAGGAAGAAAGAAACACAAACATAATCATACATGCATGGCCTTGGGTGTGGACTTTAGAATTTGACTTAATTAGAACTTCATATGACTCTTCCTAGGAAGAACATATGTCATAGCCTGGCACTGCTTCTGTTGTCTTTTCCTACAGAGTAGATTGTATGGTGGGCTTGGGAGAAATAGGATGAGAAACTTATTCCCAAAACCCAGAAAAAATATATATATATATATATATATATATATATATATATATATTCCCTCAGTTCTCTTAATTCCATGAAGTTCCATTTTATTATAGTGCAATTCTCTCAGGGAAATTTCACTACTCTCTAATGTAGTCACTGCAATGACCATTCTTTATTGTCAACCTGACTATACCTGGAGTGAATTACAGTCCAAAAATGGAGAGGGCACACCTGTGAGAGATTTTTTGCTTGGTTTGAAGTGGGTGAAGCCACTTCTAGTCTGGACCTTTGAGTTAGGTAGACATAGACCTTTGATCCTGATCTTGAGGCAGAAAACACGGGCCCATGATGTGAATCTTATGCTGGAAGATAGAGATGTCTTTAATCTAGGCTCACCTGCTGTTGAAGTCTATATGAAGCTATAGAAGAAGGAAGGTTTTTCTCTTTCCCTGCTTGCCCTTCCTTGCTAGCACAGCCCTTCATTCACTGGCATGGGAGCATATTTCTTTGGGATCCTAGCACATACAGAAGAGCAGCAGAGACAGCCTTGTGGGACTGAGCAAACACTGAATTCTTAGATTTGTCTGTTTATAGCTAGTCACTGCTTGATTCCTGGACTGCAGCTTACAAGTCAATCCAATATATCCCAAATATATATTCATTCCATAAGTTCTGTGACTCTACAGAACCCTGACTTATACAGAAATATTATTTTATCATTTTTATAATTCTTACTTCGTGAGAGTTATTAAAATCGTTCTTCCAGACGAACCATCTTAGAAATTCATTCATTTATTTTAATTGCAAGTAAGTTCTAGATTTGAACCTGTGTTTTGCTGATCTCAAATCTTGGGCCATAATTTCAACTCAGTAACTTTATACCATGGGTAAAAATTATTTTATGTTTACTTAGTATTTATGTTATATAATATACATGTATATATGCATATGTGTAATATGTATGTGTTATAATATATACATATACATATTTAAGGCCAATTGTGCTGGCAATGCTATTGTTCCAAGAGCTATAGACAATCCAACAAAGTTTTAGTGCCAAGCAAGGAAAAACTCTTTGAGTTGTTTTGTCAGGGGAGTCCAAAAGACTCCCAATAGCTATTATCATTGCCTTTGGTTGTCTCCCAGAAAATGAAGGTCAGACCCTATTGAAAAATGTGTGATTAATATGATAAATGAATCGTGGGTTAGAAGATAGCTTAATAAGATACTCTAATAAACCATGAAATTTAAATCTTAACAAACATTGTTAATCTATGTAAATTGAAGAACAAAGTTTTGTATTCTTTAGTTGATTTACTGAAATTAATTTTTCATTTTATTAGTTTTTTTGGACAGGTATATGATACATTTAAATTACTCTCCCCTCTACATTCTCTCATTTTATCCTATTCTTGTTAACTCTCAAAGTACCTATCTCACATTAATATCTTGCTCTGTTTTGTGACCCACTGAGTTCATCTAGTGTTTTCTGTGAGGCTACTGGGCTCATCAGTTTGTACACAACTGAGGGTCATAACTGTTCCTTTCCCAGAATCCATCAACAGCCAATAACTCATAATCAGATACATACATCACATACATACAAACAAGTATAAATACATACATACCAATCACTTATATAAGAGAATAGGGTAAAAAGATAATGATCAAGTTTGTGATTTATCCAAAGTAAGGAAAAGGCTCAAAAGACAAAATTCTATTTTCAAAAGCTAGAGGACATCCTGACGTTTGCAGGCAAATGGATGGAACTAGAAAATATCATCCTGAGTGAGGTAACTCAGACCCAAAAGGATATGCATGGCATGTTCTCACTAACAAGTGGATATTAGCCAAAAAGGAAAAAAGAAAAAAAAACCATACAAATACACAAGATACAGAATTGAAAAGGCTCAACAAGCTGAAATGCCCAGGTGAGGATGCCTCAGTCTCACTTGGGAGAGAGAAGAAAGCAATCACAAGTGGGGAGGGAACTTGGGAGGAAATGTGGGAAAGGTGTTGGGGAGAGGGGGTGTAGAGGGGAACCTGATCTGGTATTGGGTGAGGTAAAGTAACTGAAGCTCTGAGGGCCAGAAGAAAGAATGTAAACAGGCAACCTCAGGAAATAAGAGGTTGGGTGGACCCCCAGAATGCACCAGAGACCTGAAAGTTGAGAGAATTCCAGGACTCATAGGGAGGGACCTTTGATGAATGGAGTGGGAGTGGGAACTTATAGAGCCCACTTACAGAAGGAAGACAGGAACATCAAGTGAGGGATGGGGTTCCCATCCCACAGTCACCTCTGACCCATAATTGTTTCTGTCTGAAAGAATTACAGGGATGGAAATGGAGAGAAGCCTGAGGAAAAAAAAGTCCAGTGACAAGCCTAAAGTGGGATCCAGCTCAAGGGGAGGTTCTAAGGCCTGACACTACTACTGAAGCTATGGGATGCTCACAAAAAGGGATCTATCATGACTGCCCTCTGAAAGACCCAACAAGCAGCTGAAAGAGTCAGATGCAGTTATTTGCACCCAACCAATGGACAGAAGCAACTGACCCCTGTTGTTGAATTAGAGAAGACTGAAAGAAGCTGAGGAGAAGGGAGATTCTGTAGGAGGACCAGCAGTCTTAAGTATTCTGGAACCCCAAGATCTTTCAAATACTGAACCCCCCCAAAAAAAGCCCTGACTGTTCTAAAAAGCAATTCAAGGCTAGTGTGTGCTATGTGGTGAGTCTATCTCCAGAAGGAGGATAGGAAAGGGGAGAGGGAGTAGGAGAAGTGGAAGGATGTGAAGAAAAGGCAAGAGGAGTGGACAAGCAGGGAGGAGAGGGAAGAGGGATCAAGGGAAGGAGAGCAGATCCTGCATGTGAAATAAGGTGTCAGGCTTACACATATGCTCTCCTTGTGTCCCCCCTCCCCCAGTTGTTTCTATTCTACTATGTAATTAAATTGCTGTGAAAACATACAATAATGTTTACTAAAAATTCCTCATAAGCTCTAAACGCACAATGCTTTGCTGGTTATTTCATTCTTTCAATAGCTCTGTAAGCTAATTATAACCATTCTTTCCTTTTTACATTCCTTCCTTTTTACAGATGAGGAAGCAGAAGCCCCGAGAGTTTTCACACTAGTCCACAGCAGAGTCGTACTTTACTTCCAGGCATTCTTTCTCCACAACCCACACAGGGAACTCCATAACTGGCTGCCTATTGGAATGGACAAAGCAAACAAAAGAAAGAGGTTTCAGACGTTAAAGCTTTGAGATCTGAGATATAGAAATGGAGAAGAAGAATGTGGTACAGGGTAGCTAAGACCTGAACAAAGACCCTAGGCAGCTGAGTGGAAATGGCTCCTGATCCAAAAGAGGTGAAAGAAAGCTTTGTTCTGTGGGACTACCTTAAATTTAATACATCATACTAAATTAACCATCAGTTCTAACATAAATGAATAGTTTCATATCCTCATATTCTCAGCTACAAAAATCATATTCCATGCTTTATTTCTCTCAAAGTATCTCATTACAAATTCCAAGGTAAATGACTCTGATGGGCATGCTTTTGCCTCTTAATTAGCAACCATATGTAACAAGTTGTGTTGTAGGTAATTTCATGCAGCTAGGGCAACAGCTATTCAGTACTGCAATGTTTAGAAATTCACAGAAACAAGCATTAAATAGGTGAAGGAAAGTAACATGGGTATTTTATAGTAGCCCATTACCCATCAAAAATAGACATCAAAGTGTGATTAGTTCTACTCAGTATACAACAGCTACAACAATTTGAGCCAAGCTATAAGAGCAAATACCTGTCCATAATGTATTCAAATCTTTTCAGCCAGAATAATGGGGTTAGTTCATCTGAGAAGAGCCTTGGACAGTTTTAGTAAAACTCATCATTTGGAATAGCTGCAAAGCAAACACCCTGCTTAAACCCACATGCCCAAGCTTTCAACCTTCCATCAACTAATCCACCCATCTATTTTCCCTTTTCCTATTTTATCCAGTTCCCTAGTGACGTAGTGACTAGGTAGATCTATGGTTGAGGAAACACACGAGGCTTAAGAACAATAATTGGAAAGAATGATTGGCATTTTCATGAGAGTAAAAAGGATATTTAAAGCTGTGGTTTTGCTTTGTATAGCTAAGGTGATTATCTTTTGTGGACATAATAGCACTTTCCACATTAATGCCCTAAATTTCTTCCTTTTAGATAGTTTTATTACACCAAGTGTGGTGGTTTGAGTAAGAATGGCCTCTGAAGGCACATATATTTGATGTTTGGTCTTAGGTGAATTGTTTGGAAAAAATTAGGAGGTATGGCTTTGTTTGAGTAGGTGTGGCTTTGTTGAAGGGGGGTGAGTAACTGGGCAGGGTGTGCTTTGAGATTTCAAAAGCCCATGCTAGACCCAGTGCCCCATTCTCTGCTTGCTGCCTACAGATCAGTATGTAAAGCTCTCAGGTACTTCTTCAGTACCATGGTTGTTTGCTTTCTGGCAAGATGAATATGAATCTCTAAAACTATAAGCATGCCTCCAATGAAATGCTTTCTTTTTAAGATTGCCTTGGTCATGGTATCTCTTCATAGCAATAGCACAGTAACTAAAACACCAAATAAAGTAGTGAGGGGACTACTCAAAAGTATCCCCTTTCACTCTCCCGTGTGTGTGTGTGTGTGTGTGTGTGGAGGAGGTGTGGTCCATAACCTTAGAGTTGAACTTTCTGTTCTGAGACTGTGATAGATGAGCATGGAGATTAGGAAAATGGAGAAAGCAAGCAATGCTCACAAATAAACTCCAATTTTAGTTTCAGAGGGGGTTCTTAGGGATATTTGGAACACAAGATGAGAAATGTTCCTTTGAACATCAGCAAGTTACCATGGTTTTGCTTATTCAATAATTGTTATGCACTAAGTGGGCAGGAACAAGTTGGCAGAAGAGCCAAGGTGCAAGCCCAGAAGCACTGAACTTCTGCTATATCTTAATACTATCAGCCAAAGAGGGCTAATGTCCTGAAACACCACTTCTTTTTGGACCTCTCTGGAAACAATGACTCTTTTTTTTTTCCATTTTTTATTAGGTATTTAGCTCATTTACATTTCCAATGCTATACCAAAAGTCCCCCATATCCACCCACCCCCACTCCCCTGCCCACCCACTCCCCCTTTTTGGCCCTGGTGTTCCCCTGTACTGGGGCATATAAAGTTTGTAAGTCCAATGGGCCTCTCTTTCCAGTGATGGCCAACTAGGCCATCTTTTGATACATATGCAGCTAGAGTCAAGAGCTCCGGGGTACTGGTTAGTTCATAATGTTGTTCCACCTATAGGGTTGCAGATCCCTTTAGCTCCTTGGCTACTTTCTCTAGCTCCTCCATTGGGAGCCCTATGATCCATCCATTAGCTGACTGTGAGCATCCACTTTTGTGTTTGCTAGGCCCCGGCATAGTCTCACAAGAGACAGCTACATCTGGGTCCTTTCAATAAAATCTTGCTAGTGTATGCAATGGTGTCAGCGTTTGGATGCTGATTATGGGGTGGATCCCTGGATGTGGCAGTCTCTACATGGTCCATCCTTTCATCTCAGCTCCAAACTTTGTCTCTGTAACTCCTTCCATGGGTGTTTTGTTCCCAAATCTAAGGAGGGGCATAGTGTCCACACTTCAGTCTTCATTCTTCTTGAGTTTCATGTGTTTAGCAAATTATATCTTATATCTTGGGTATCCTAGGTTTGGGGCTAATATCCACTTATCAGTGAGTACATATTGTGTGAGTTTCTTTGTGAATGTGTTACCTCACTCAGGATGATGCCCTCCAGGTCCATCCATTTGCCTAGGAATTTCATAAATTCATTCTTTTTAATAGCTGAGTAGTACTCCATTATGTAGATGTACCACATTTTCTGTATCCATTCCTCTGTTGAGGGGCATCTAGGTTCTTTCCAGCTTCTGGCTATACTGTCAATAAGACAAAAAGACCACCAACAGATTGGGAAAGGATCTTTACCTATCCTAAATCAGATAGGGGACTAATATCCAACATATATAAAGAACTCAAGAAGGTGGACTTCAGAAAATCAAATAACCCCATTAAAAAATGGGGCTCAGAACTGAACAAAGAATTCTCACCTGAAGAATACCGAATGGCAGAGAAGCACCTGAAAAAATGTTCAACATCCTTAATCATCAGGGAAATGCAAATCAAAACAACCCTGAGATTCCACCTCACACCAGTCAGAATGGCTAAGATCAAAAATTCAGGTGACAGCAGATGCTGGCATGGATGTGGAGAAAGAGGAACACTCCTCCATTGTTGGTGGGAGTGCAGGCTTGTACAACCACTCTGGAAATCAGTCTGGCGGTTCCTCAGAAAATTGGACATAGTACTACCGGAGGATCCAGCAATACCTCTCCTGGGCATATATCCAGAAGATGCCCCAACTGGTAAGAAGGACACATGCTTCACTATGTTCATAGCAGCCTTATTTATAATAGCCGGAAACAATGACTCTTACTTCTTTGAATGTGTAACAAGCAGAAGATAGACCAGGTGAGGCTGTGATTCCATGGTAACTATAGTGACTAGAACATCACTTTCCCCTCTCTGGTGGTATGGATGGATGGATCACCTAAAGAAAGACACTTGGTATAAGAAAGACACTCGGTATAAGACAGTTGCAAAGAAGGGCTCTATCCAAAAGGGTTTGCATCATGTCACACTTACTGTCTCCCTTATTGATGTTAATGTCAAAGATGTCAACCTCATTCACACCATCTGAATGTAGCATTAGCCAACTTAATGTGTATAAATCCAGTTCTGTCCCTATGTCTCTGCCTCTCACCTTCCCCCATTAAAAGTGTACAGGGGATTTATGTAGAGAATATGAATGAAAGAAAATATATGACAAGTAATACTTGAATTTTACCCACTCATCCCCAAAATGTCTTTGTTACTTGGAATACATATGTATTAGTTCCAATATTTAGATTCTTCCCTGAGGGTAAAGCTCACATGGTGTGGAATGGAGGAGAGATGATAATGTTGGACACTGATACCATGTCAGACAGAGAAGCTTTCATAAATACTGTCTATTTTATCTTCCAAGTAGTCAAACATGCCAACCTTCAGCTTGCATGGCACAGGACTGGAATCATGAAACAGAAAGGCTTTTACTTCCAACAGCTCTCACTTGTCCTTAGGCTTGATTTTCAAAGCATATTCACATGACAAGTCTCTTTGAATTCAGTCACTTTCCATATGGATAACAATCTTACTTACAAGGACTCTTGTGTTGATGACTCGCTCCCCTTTTCTGTGGGCTTTGTGGGATGTACAACAGGAGGCTTCTAAGCTTGTGCATTTTTGCAACCATATTGGAACACGTTACCAGCAGATTTCTCAGATGATCACATTTTCTTGATTCCTTTGGTTTTGATAGAAGAACTAGGAAGCTCACGGAGAGATCTTTTATCCTTTTGGGCAGCTTGTCATAAATCAAGGACCACACATGGCCATATTTCCATTATAGGGCATCACTAAGAGAAGAATGTGTACTTTGAAAAAGTTGGGTTAGGTCAAATGAAGGGGGTGTAGAGTGGACTCAGGTTTCTGTGATGGAGAAGTTCTAGGGCACAGTACTTCCTTCTCTTCCTCTGAGCCTCATTCTCTGTGCATCTCTTTATGCTACTTCAAGTTGGGCTTCGATACCTTCCAACTAAATACGTCATAAAAACCATACCTACAGAACAGGGCCCAGATGCCAGGATCTACTCCCCCACCCCCCACCCCCGGTATCTAGTGTAGTGCTATTTCTTATAAAGCACAATTCATAGGAAAAACAAAAACAAAAACTAGTGTTTGAGAAATGACCCAGGTGTCAGTGCAGGGACAAAAGTATCTGGCTGGCTAAGGAAAAAGAAGAAACCCAGAGTCAGATTTATGGTTCAGGTATGAGAGAGTACAATGAAGAAGCAATTAAGAAATGAGTCTGAGAATATACCTTCCTTAATTTTCAGCAGTAGTTATTCCTAAAGGTTATACTCAGTTGCCACCCACTACCAACACTAAGGCAGTGATCCTTGTCAAGAAATTTACAGCTTCATTACTTAAGCATGGCAACTAAAATGGGCATTATTTTACCTATCTTTATCACAGTCTTTTTTATAAACTGGAGACTTCTGACCTGCTTAGAATATGTTAATTTACAGAATGTAGTCATTTCCCTTATCAGCCCCTCCAGGCAGTTGGCAAGAAGTATTTTCAGCTACAGACCTTGCAATCAGCCACTCAGACCTGCTGGCTTCCTATGCCCTGACAGATAGAGCTAATTAGCACTCAGAAGCTTTTATGTATTATCTCTGACTCCAGAACATTCCCACAAATGAGGGGCAGGTTTGCCTCAGTCCCTAAGGACAAGAAGAAAACCTGAGAGATTTGGAGGTTAAATAACTTTCTAAAAGTTGCTATATCTATCTCAGTTCTACTTTTTCTTTGGTGATCAGCTCCATGCCCTGTTTTCTGTGCAGTCTTAGGGCATCACACACACACACACACACACACACACACACACACACACACATACATATTTGTACTGTAGTATGGGACTGTGATAGGCAGCCTATTTTGGTTGAATGAGGCTTGTTCCGGTGACCCAGTAGAGAACTCTACAAGGGACAGGAAAGCGAGCCACGTTCTTAGAGACAGGTGCCTGACACCACAGAGCCCCCAACTCCATAATTCTGTAACTATCAGTCACAAAGACAATGTCCCAAGCTTCTGACATTCTGGCTAGACTCCCCCCCAACCCCCAGTTACCTGACTATAGCTAGGTATGCTCCTGCCCACAGTTACCTGATAGCCCAGGCCCACTATAAGAGGGGCTTCTTGGCCCCTCCTCGCTCTCTTTTAAGCCCTCACCTTTCCTACTCTTTAGCCTTCCTTCTCTCTTTCCCTTTCCCTCTCTCTCCAAGTGACCATGGCCGGTCTCTCTCTCTCTACATTCTCTTTTTCCCTTTCTACAATAAAGCTCTAAAACCATAGACTGTCTCTGCTCATCAAGGCCCACCGTGCTTCAGTGATGGGATAGGCTTTCTCCTAATGAGCTGCGTCTAACCTCCCACCAGAAGGCCCTCCTGCACTGCAGCCACTGACAAGGCCAAGGACTCTCACCCACATGGGAACCATCAGCGCTCTATCCCCCTGCCCTCTCCTTCCTTCGGCCCTGGAGATGACAGGGCTGCCCTGGGCCCCCATTTGTTCTCAGCTCCTCTGTGGTATCCTCCTCCGGATGCTGGAGGCTGGCAACCTGGAGCCTAGGACTGCCCTTGTTCACCACTCACAGAGTAAGGTCAGTGGCTTCACACAGCCAGACACCCACCTGGGGCCGCATAGAAAGCATGCAGCAGTCTTCCGCGTCTGCCTGCCCAGAACACTAGAACTCTGGTGGGATGTGGGTTTTCTCCCACTCCCTCTTTTCTCCATACCCACGGCTCTGCACTGTAGATGTTTGTTTGCATCATTATCGGAGCAAATCCTATTCATTCATATATATCAAAAATTGGTGGCATAGACCATATCCTTGGTCCACACATCATTCATCCATCCATCCATCCATCCATCCATCCATCCATCCATTCATCTATCCATCCATCATTCATTCATTCATCTATCCATCCACCATTCATTCATTCATTCATTCATCCATCCATATTACTTAGTGAATGTTCATTTTAATCAGAGATTGCAATTCTCAGAAATATAAAGAAAATTCCTTAGTTATACACCAATTTAAAGACATAGGTGATAGGTAAGAAAATACTTTTGAAATATTATGGTTCATGAAGCAGGGTTTGGAGCTAATAAAACAAAGTTACAGTGCATAATGAGGTCAGGACTGGGCATTAGTAATTGAAAGGGGATCATTGAGGGACAGAGTGACATGTAAGCTAGGTGTAGAATTAGCCAAGGAGACATTGCAATAATCACCAGAAGAAGGGTGAGCACCCTCAATGGTGTATGGATCTTTAGGGGAGAATACACAACGACTCTAGATGAATGCTTCTCTAGAACTGAAGAATCACAATACAATTCTCCCAGCAACAGATTCAGAAACAATGCTTTGTTTTGCTTTTAATATTGATATATGGAAATAAGAATGTACATGGTTGTTCAAATATTACTGTTTTCCAGAGCAAATGATGTGCCATGAAAGTGCCTACAATTTCTGTATCCATTCCTCTGTTGAGGGACATCTGGGTTCTTTCCAGCTTCTGGCTATTATACATAGGGCTGCTATGAACAAAGTGGAGCTTGTGTCCTTATTAAATGTTGGAACATCTTCTGGTTAGGTATATGCCCAGGAGTGGTATTGGTGGATCCTCTGGTAGTACTATGTCCAATTTTCTGAAGAAATGCGAGACTAATTTACAGAGTGGTTGTACAAGATTGCAATCCCACCAGCAATGCAGAAGTGTTCCTCTTCCTCCACATCCTCAACAACATTTACTGTCACCTGAGTTTTTGATCTTAGCCATTCTGATTGGCCTGAGGTAGAATCTCAGGGTTGTTTTGATGATTAAGGATGTTGAACATTTTTTTAGATGCTTCTCAGTCATTCAGTATTCCTCAGTTGAGAATTCTTTGTTTAGCTCTGTACCCCATTTTTTAATAGGGCTATTTGGTCTGGAGTCTAACTTCTTGACTTCTTTGTATATATTGGATATTAGCCCTCTATCAGATGTAGGATTGGTAAAGATATTTGCCCAATCTGTTGGTTGCCTTTTTGTCTTATTGACAATGTCCTTTATCTTACAGAAGCTTTGCAATTTTATGAGGTCTCATTTGTTAATTTTTGATTTTACAGTACAAGCCATTGGTGTTCTGTTCAGGAATTTTTCCTTTGTGCCGATATGTTTGAGGCTCTTCTCTACTTCCTCCTCTATAAGTTTTAGTGTCTTTGGTTTTGTGTGGAGTTCCTTGATCCACTTAGACTTGAGATTTGTACAAGGAGATGAGAATGGAACAATTCACATTCTTCTACATGCTAACTGCCAGCACTATTTGTTGAAAATGCTACCTTTGTCCATTGGATGGTTTTAACTCTTTGTCAAAGATCAAGGAACCATAGGTGTGTGGGTTCATTTTTGGGTCTTCAATTCTATTCCATCAATCTACCTGTCTGTCACTGTACCAGTACCATGCAGTCTTTATCATATTTGCTCTGTAGTACAGTTTCAGCTTAGGGATGGTGATTCCACTAGATGTTCTTTTAGTGTTGAGAACAGTTTTTGCAATCCTAGGCTTTTTTTCTTATTCCAGATGAATTTGCAAATTACCCTTTCTAACTCTGTATAAAATTGAATTGGAATTTTGATGGGGATTGCATTGAATCTGTAGATTGCTTTCAGCAAGATAGCCATTTTTACTATATTGATCCTGCCAATCCATGAGCATGGGAGATTTTTCCATCTTCTGAGATTTTCTTCAATTTTTTTCTTCAGAGACTTGAAGTTCTTATCATACAGATCTTTCACTTCCTTAGTTAGAGTCACGCCTAGGTATTTTATATTATTTGTGTTGTTTACCTATTTTAAAGGGTGTTGTTTCCCTAATTTCTTTATGTTCATAGCAGCTTTATTTATAATAGCCAGAAGCTGGAAAGAACCCAGAAGCCCCTCAACAGAGGAATGGATACAAAAAATGTGGTACATTTACACAATGGAGTACTACTCAGCTATTAAAAGGAATGAATTTATGAAATTCCTAGACAAATGGTTGGAACTGGAGGGCATCATCCTGAGTGAGGTAACACAATCACAAAAGAACTCAAATGATATGTACTCACTGATAAGTGGATATTAGCCCAGAAACTTAGTACACCTGAGATATAAGATACAATTTGCAAAACACATGAAAATGAAGAAGAACGAAGACCAAAGTGTAGACACTTTGCCCCTTCTTAGAATTGGCAACAACCACCCATGGAAGGAGTTACAGAGACAAAGTTTGCAGCTGAGACAAAAGGATGGACCATCTAGAGACTGCCCTATCCAGGGTTCCATCCCATAATTAGCCTCCAAACGATGACACCATTGCATACACTAGTAAGCGTTTGCTGAAAGGACCCTGATATAGCTGTCTCTTGTGAGACTAGGCTGGGGCCTAGCAAACACAGAAGTGGATGCTCACAGTCAGCTATTGGATGGATCACAGGGCCCCCAGTGGAGCAGCTAGAGAAAGTACCCAAGGAGCTAAAGGGATCTGCAACCCTATAGGTGGAACAACATTATGAACTAACCAGTACCCCAGAGCTCTTGACTCTAGCTGCATATGTATCAAAAGATGGCCTAGTCGGCCATCACTGGAAAGAGAGGCCCATTGGACACACAAACTTTATATGCCCCAGTACAGGGGATCGCCAGGGCCAAAAAGTGGGAATGAGTGGGTAGGGGAGTTGGGGGGGGGGAGAGTATGGGGGACTTTTGGGATAGTATTGGAAATATAATTGAGGAAAATATGTAATAAAAAATATTAAAAAAATAAGTATCACGTGTAGAAGCATGTTGACTTTTGGGTCTTTGTGCTAAGATGCACACAGAGGATTGTTTGAAAATCAGAACCCGCAGGGCCTGGGGCAGAACAGACTATATTTGTGTCCACATCCGTGGTCATTAGGCTCTTCAGTGAGAGAAAATGAGGCAAAGCAAGTCATATACATAAAATATTCAGAAGTGCGTAAGGAGATTAATATAGAATAGGAACTCAATGTGGAAAGTGAAGGTTGGCGCTGAGATTTCTGACCTGTGAGCCCTGTGCACTGGGGTCGTCTTGATAGAAGAGCAGCTAAGACATCGACTGCTGGCATGTGGACCTGTATTTTGGTCCAGAGTTTTGTTGAATTAACCACCAAGGAGTGGAGAGGGGAAGAGAGCATCTGGATTTAGCAGGCAGGAGTTGAAGCACTGCAAATGAGTAAGCTGGTGCAGTGAAACTGTTGCTTCAGTGCAAGGAAGCAAAGCTCAGAGGCAAGGAGCCTAAGGTGCTGAAGAGCTCTGAGGGACCACCGTCCTGATCCTTGTTGCTAGGTGGAGACAAATTACTTATGCTTGTGACTTGCCCTAGTCTCTTCTCAGAAGGATTTTTACAAATATTACAATCACAAGGATTAAAACTGCAAAGCTTCCAGCTTTGGTTTTGCAACATGCTAGGCTACAACTCAAAGTATCTTAGGGCTTCTGATTGTGCCAGATTCTGAACTGCAGTCTTCAGTCTACAGGTGCCTTTACCAAATCCTCAGCAGTGTCATGAAACCAGCAAGCACCCTTCAGGTTTCCACAGGCTGTGCTTCCCAGCCCAAAACGCTTGTATACTGCTATGTCTGAAGAATTGAAGACTCAGGCTAATAGCCACAGCTTCGGTCATGGAGGAGAATTCCTAGAAAGAAGCTGAATACAAGGCTGATTGACTGATTTGAACCTCAGTGATATGGAGAGGAAGAGATGTTCAAGTGCAGAAAAAATCATCCTGGGCCATTTTTTTGAGCCCTTAGTAGCTAGTCATCAACTTCTTTCCTCTGTAAAGGACCTAACATCTATGTGACCATTGGATGAATCCTTTGGAACATTCAAACATAGTTTCTATCAAGGAAAGGGCTAAGAATGTTCTCAGGTAGCTCTAAAGCCTACAGCAGAGTTTCCCCCAGTTTCCAGACTCGTGCATACTTGATGTGCTCACCGTTTGTTTGAAAAGTGTGTTGATTTATGAGTTTCTTTGTTCTGCTTCTGTAAAAGCTCTATGAAAGTGCTCCCTTACTGCAATGTGCTGTTTGGGAACAAGCCTGACTCTGTGTTTCTAGGTCACAGTCACTCATATTTTGTTTCATAATAAACTATCCCTTTTCTTCCTCTGGGGGGGGGGCAGAGGAATGGATACAGAAAATGTGGTAAATTTATACAATGAAGTACTATAAATCTATTAAAAACAATGAATTTATGAAATTCTTAGACAAGTGGATGGATCTGGAGGACATCATCCTGAGTGAGATAACCCAATCACAAAAGAACACACATGATATGCACTCACTGATAAGTGGACATTAGCCCAGATACTGGGAATATCCAAGATACAATTCCCAAAACACATGAAACTCAAGAGGAAGGAAGACCAAAGTGTGAACCCTTTGGTCCTTCTTAGAAGGGGGATCAAAATACCCATGGAAAGAGTTACAGAGACAAAGTGTGAAGCAGAGACTGAAGGAATGACTATCCAGAGACTGCCTCACCTGGGGATCCATCCCATAAACATCCAGAAAAACCAGACACTATTGTGGATGCCAGCAAGAACTTGTTGACCGAAGCCTGATATAGCTGTCTCCTGAGAGGCTCTGCCAGTGCCTGACAAATACAGAAGTTGATGCTCACAGACATCCATTGGACGGAGCACAGGGTCCCCAATGAAGGAGCCAGAGAAAGTACCCAAGGAGCTGAAGGGGTTTGCAGCCAGATAGAAGGAACAACAATGTGAACTAAAGTATCTACAGAGCTTCCTGGGACTAAACCACCAATGAAAGAAAACACATGGTGGGATTCATGGCTCTAGCTGCATATGTAGCAGAGGATGGCGTAGTCGATCATCAATGGGAGGAGAGACCTTTGTACCTATGAAGGTTCTATGCCCCAGTATAGGGGGCTACCAGGGCCAAGAACTGTGATTGGGTGGGTTGGTGAGCAGGGGAAGGGGGAAAGGATAGGGGTTTTTTGGTGGATAAATTAGGAAAGAGGATAACATTTGAAATACCTACAACTTGAAAATTTGAGAACATCTGCATATACATTACTAAGAGTGACAAAGGACTGTAGAATAACTATAGAAGTAGACTCCAGAATGCTTGTCATTAGGGTCCTTCTGTGAGGCTGCCAGACTGTTCTCTCAACTTTACTAGAATATAATTTAAAAGTGAATGAATCAATTTGATTTCAGAATTCAATAACTAAGAATTACATGATAAAATAAACTCATTTTTATTTATCTTTAAATGCCAACTTTTGGGTATCTTTAAATGTGTTATCCAGGTTTTGGAGGGTTCAAAATATTGGGGACATTTTCTTTTTAAAGAGAAAAGCTGCAAAACTATTCAGACCATTGGGTTGAGGCAAATCCCTTTTCTGGAACTTGAAGAAAAATAAACTTCCAGTAGTTAGGGAAGATCACTGATATCAATGAAGTGAACAAACAAAACTTCATAACTGTTAGCTTTGGTTATCAAAACAACTATAAGGAGGTTTTCCTAGAAAACTGGAAGAGCTCATCTCTAGGTGATAGATGTCCATGAACACAGGCACTGGCATCCTGTAAGGTGTGGGCCTCAAGGCAAAAAAAGGCAGAGCATAAAAGCCTGAGTTGAAGCATGTGAGCAAGTATAAGCTCTCACTACTCTCACTACTGCCTTGGAGCTTGGATTTGTACAACTGGCAGCTCTCAGGAGCTTATTCTCTCTCTCTCTCTCTCTCTCTCTCTCTCTCTCTCTCTCTCTCTCTCTCTCTCTGTGTGTGTGTGTGTCTGTCTCTTTCTGTCTCTCTCTCTCTCTCTGTGTCTGTGTCTGTGTGTGTGTGTGTGTGTGTGTGTGTGTGTGTGTGTCTTCCTCTTCCACTCTGTTTTTGCTTTTGTACACTAATACTACTAGTTCCTACTGGTTCCTATGCTCTCAAGACCATAAACAGCCCTTGTGAGACTATTCTGTAAGTCTCTAATTCAATCTAGTACACTCCAATTACAAATGTATATGTTCTATTGGTTATGTGGTCCTGTTTTAACACAGCCAGCCTCTAAGTTGCAAGGACCAAGATACTCCCCTGGATATCCACAGATTGGGTCAAAAAAAGTATTATATTGTATGCTTTCTTTCCTTTGGTTTGTGCAGCTTAAAAATAATGAAAGAATTCTCATTTTTCTATCAAAGTGTGAGTGACACTTGAGGATGTTGTTCTTAGTGAAAGAGATCAACCCTGGAAATACTGAATGGGTTCATGTTGTGTGTACCATTGCAATACCCCATCTAAGCTCTGGAATCTGGCCATGCTACCAGCCACCACCCAACTTACTTTAAATCCGTGGATAACACACACACACACTCACACACACACACACACACACACACACACACACACAAGCACACACACACACACACACACGTTGCTCATTTTTCTCTTGTCTTTTGCTACTATCTCTTTAAAATTGTGCCCTTATAAATTTTTTATCTCTGCATTTCCCACCTACCCTAATTTTAGTTGTTCAGTTGAATCCAGTCCCTGTTAAACATATCTGACCACTGGCCAATAGGAGCAGCCTGTGTGGCCACTCCATTTTGAGATTGAGATCTCACATGGCTGGTCAACTTTTCTTCATCAGAAGCACGGCAAAGCTTGTCTTATCTCTTGCATCTGTCTCTCTTTTTTTTTCCCAGGGACCTAGAAGTTCTGCCTATTCCTTCCACCCAGCAATTGCCCCATGGCTTCTTTACTAACAGATCAAGAACTAATTGGAGAACAGGACAATATCAGAACCACCTGTACAGGTCTACCTTTATAAAGGACTGGTACCAATCAAATTTACAGAAATGGAAAGTAGAAATGCAGTTTCCAAGGACAGAAGAAAAGAAATCTGTAGCTAAGCACTACAGAGTTTCAGACAAAAAAATGTTTTGGAGGTGTGTTTTATACAGTGTTTAGTATACCTACTGCTTCTGAACATAAACAGAGTTAAAACACTAAGACCAATGATATATACTGTTGATCAAAATAAGTACCTCTGTTGTGTGGAGATTTGTTTTATTTTCTTGTGATGGTGGGATACAGTGGGACTAACTGACCGTATAGAATATGTCAGACAAAAGGAACATAGAATAGTATCAATGTGGGATGCCATCTTTGGTTGGAGGGGCAGTAAGGAAGCCAGCTTACCCACCTTTGCTTATAACATTGAATGCTGCACAACAGTTTACATTTTACCCAGATAGAACTCTATACAAAGAATCTGACTCTAAAGTCCATCACTTGTCTTATGGAATCCTTTCCTAGTCATGTGCTAGTTGTTGAAAATAAGGTATAAAGCAAGGTTGGACCGGCTCTTGATGCCTATGGGGTAGAGAAGCCACAGGGCAATGGCAGGGACTGCAGTTTGCTAAGGAGGGACTTAGTAAAAGGGACTAAGTTTACCTGCAAGGTCAGAGAGATCACTGTGAAGACAAAGGACCTTTTAGACAAGAGGTCAAGGGGTGAATGACTCTGAAATGAGTTAGGGGAATCGTATTTTGGGCATTAAGAGAATAACTCTATAAGCTCTAGGTCCATTGTATATGAGACATGGAAGCATGATAAAATGCCAGGAAAGGATGGTCAATGCATAGGGTGAGAGAGAATGTGAAGGGAGTTATCATAAGGTCATAGACGCTATTTCATGTCATTTTTATTTTAAAGTGAAGATTTTGATATGCCGCCCACCTGTAATCTCTGTTCTTTAATTTTCAGACAGAATTGATCTATATCAATTCATAGTCTGAGGCTTACTCTAGATTCTCATCAATGGCTCATGCACGTTCCGTTTTGATTGATCATTTTGTCAATTTAAAATAGAATAGCACTCTTGAGTCACGACCTATATTGTGAGACCTGTGACACAATAACAGCCTTCATTTGTTTATGATGTTTTCCTTAGCAAATACATCCCATACTCCTGTATAATTTTTCAGTTTAAACATCATATCAATTCAGAGTTTATTTGTTTTTTCTTTGGTTTATTATTTATATTCTATTCTCCTGTCTCAGTCTCTCAAATTCTATATGTTAACATAGTTGGTACTTTCTAAATTCTTCAACAGTAATTTTTGTTTGTTTGTGTTCTCGCTGCTTTGGGGGAAGTCTGGAGGGAAATAGCTCTGTAGGAGAGTAAGAGTATTTAAATTCCACCAGGAGAATGGTTCTCAAATTTTGATCATTCCCTCATAAAAGGCCAGTTAGCCTGTGTTCCTCAAGGCAGAACACTACAAGCATTTGGCTCACTGCCTGGTGGCAGGGAAATGTGTTCTCCGTGGAGACTCTGCTGTCATCCAGGGAAGCATACGTGGGTCTCACTGTGAGATGAGATCACTCACGTTCACTGAGGTATGCAGTCTCCAAGGGCTAGCATCAAGTAGGAGGGATGCTACATTTCTTCAAGTGGCTATTCATTCCCATTTTACTCCAACAAAAAGCTCTAAATTGGGAGCATGAAGAGAAATAAGAGGTTTAAGCAGTACCCACCTTCACTTATCAGTAATCCATATATGACTCTTCATAGAACACCTGTCACAGGTTCAGAAATAACTAAGATGGAGCTGATATAGGCAACACTACTGCAGGAAAGTGTAATGGAAATGGAGAGTAGACAAGCACATAAGACCAAGGAAGTAACAGAAAGAAACATGAGAGGAGAATTCAATGTAGCTTAAAGCAGTACAAATGCTCCCCAAACAAGACGACACAGGGAGATAGGGCTCAGAGTGAGAGGGCAGTGACCAAACGTAGGAATTCGCTCCTTGCTTGCCAGTTACCAGGGAGATTGCTGAGGGCTTCCAAGCTGCAGGCCCATCTGTCTTCTTCAATTCTAGGGCAAACCTCATTAGGATAAGGCAGCACCCTGTGTCTCCATCCTGCCCTCTGGGACCTCAGATCCCCATCTGGCAAGCTAAAGGAACAAGCATGTTTGCTCTGCCACAGGGCTTAGATTCTCTAGCTGTTTTTTTTTTTTTTCTTTTTCTGATAAAGAAAAAATGTGTTTTTTTTTTTTAATCTACTATTTGTTAACTTTTATTTGGTATTCCATGCTATGTTCTTCCTGCCTTAGGAGCTACACTAAACCCATTTCAGTGTGCTTGCTGAAAAAGCTAATAACTTCATTCTGCTGTAATTAAACTCTGAAAGGCAAATTCTTTTTCTTCATCATCTAACCTGGCAGGAGATCAAAACCATTCACCAGTCTTGAAGTCATTCTTTGGATACAGGATTGCCACTATGGGGCAGGGTTGTTCTGAAGGCTAATCGGACAGAGCTTGACAAGGAATTCTTCCCCCCCGCCCCCCGGGAGGAAATACATCAGAAGAGTATTACAAATCCAGAAATTATCTTTCCAGAGAAGAAAACATGCTATACAAAGACCCTAAGTCAATACAGTTTCTCATGTTGTGGTGACCCCCAATCATAAAATTATTTAATTTCTACTTCCTAACTATACTTTTGCTACTGTCATAAATCATAATGTAAATATCTGATATTCAGAATATCTTATATGCAACCAGCAAAGGGGTTTAAAAACACTGTCCTAGGTGAGGCCTGAGAATCATAACCTAAGTGTATTCAAGAAACATCCATGAGCATAAGGAGAGTTCACACCAGAACACCTGAAAGATCTCCAAGTGATGCATTCTCAGCTGAAGCATGGGAATTGTTTTAATTAAAGATCTGAAGATATAACTCTTTTCTTCTACTTCATCCATTCATTTATTCACTAAGTATGTATTGAGTGGTTACCCAATGCAAAGCTGTGATAGGCACTGGGGATATCACCTAAAACACTTCTTTTCTATGTCCTCACAGAGTTTGTACTTTATGATTGAGATTGCATTCTGAGAGGAGACACTGCCAAATACTCTTTTAGTATTAAGATTTGACACTTCTCAGGTACTTTCTCTAGCTCCTCCATTGGGAGCCCTGTGATCCATCCAATAGCTGACTGTGAGCATCCACTTCTGTGTTTGCTAGGCCCCTGCATAGTCTCACAAGAGACAGCTATATCTGGATCCTTTCAGCAAAATCTTGCTAGTGTATGCAATGGTGTCAGCGTTTGGAAGCTGATTATGGGGTGGATCCCTGGATATGGTAGTCTCTAAATGGTCCATCCTTTCGTCACAGCTCCAAACTTTGTCTCTGTAACTCCTTCCATGGGTGTTTTGTTCCCAATTCTAAGAAGGGGCACAGTGTCCACACTTTGGTCTTCATTCTTCTTGAGTTTCATGCCTTTAGCAAATTGTATCTTATATCTTGGGTATCCTAAGTTTTGGGCTAATATCCACTTATCAGTGAGTACATATTGTGTGAGTTCCTTTGTGATTGTGTTACCTCACTCAGGATGATGCCCTCCAGGTCCATCCATTTGGCTAGGAATTACATAAATTCATTCTTTTTAATAGCTGAGTAGTACTCCATTGTGTAAATGTACCACATTTTCTGTTGGAACAACATTATGAACTAACCAGTACCCCGGAGCTCTTGACTCTAGCTGCATATGTATCAAAAGATGGCCTAGTCGGCCATCAATGGAAAGAGAGGCCCATTGGACTTGCAAACTTTATATGCCCCAGTACAGGGGAACGCCAGAAGCAAAAAGTGGGAGTTGGTGGGTAGGGAAGTGGGTGGGAGGGTATGGGGGACTTTTGGGATAACATTGGAAATGTAAATGAGGAAAATACCTAATAAAAAGTATTAAAAAAAAGACGATGCAATTAAAAAAAAAAGATTTGACACTTCTCTTTTTTTCTTTTTTTTTTATATTTCTTTAATATTTTTTATTATGTATTTTCCTCAATTACATTTCCAATGCTATCCCAAAAGTCCCCCATACCCTCCCCCCACTTCCCTACTCACCCATTCCCATTTTTTGGCCCTGGTGTTCCCCTGTACTGGGGCATATAAAGTTTGCGTGTCCAATGGGCCTCTCTTTCCAGTGATGGCCGACTTGGCCATCTTTTGATACATATGCAGCTAGAGTCAAGAGCTCCGGGGTACTGGTTAGTTCATAATGTTGTTGCACCTACAGGGTTGCAGATCTCTTTAGCTCCTGGGATACTTTCTCTAGCTCCTCCATTGGGGGCCCTGTGATCCATACAATAGCTGATTCTGAGCATCCACTTATGTGTTTGCTAGACCCCGGCATAGTCTCACAAGAGACAGCTATATCAGGGTCCTTTCAGCAAACGCTTGCTAGTGTATGCAATGGTGTCAGCATTTGGAGGCTAATTATGGGCTAGAACCCTGGATATGGCAGTCTCTAGATGGTCCATCCTTTTGTCTCAGCTCCAAACTTTGTCTCAGTAACTCCTTCCATGGGTGATTGTTTCCAATTCTAAGAAGGGGCAAAGTGTCCACACTTTGGTCTTCGTTCTTCTTCAGTTTCATGTGTTTTGCAAATTGTATCTTATATCTCACTATACGAAGTTTCTGGGCTAATATCCACTTATCAGTGAGTACATATCATTTGAGTTCTTTTGTGATTGTGTTACCTCACTCAGGATGTTGCCCTCCAGGTCCGACCATTTGCCTAGGAATTTCATAAATTCATTCTTTTTAATAGCTGAGTACTACTCCATTGTGTAAATGACACTTCTCTTTAGGATGATACAGAGCTCTGTTCATCCTTGCCTTTCATTCAGTTGAGAATGGATCATGGGAAGAGAGGAAGACAGAAGGCAGGATGACTGCCTCCACCCCCAGCTCCTCATTGTTTGTTCTTTGTGGCCCTTCTGAGTCTCCACTTTCCTCATCCATAAAACCTCACCTGCCAGATTTACTTACCAATTTCTGTGTCACTTCTGTGTCACTGAACTGAATTAATATGGGCCACGTGCTGAAGTGGTCTGATGCCCAGCTGCGTGTTTGCATTACCACTTGGGTGTCCAGGGCACTACTGGCCAGCTTCTGGGGAGAGGCAGAACCCAGTCTGCAATGGGGAGTCCTTAGTTCATGTTTTCTCTGGTGGGTGGGAAACAGCTTGATCTGGAATGATTGTTGTGGTTCTCAGTCTCCTGTGTACCCAGATACCACGGCAGGACCTCTGGGAGTTAGGAACGAGGTGAGGTGTGTGTGTGGGGGGTGGGGGTGGGGGTGGGGAGGGGCAGGTCCCTGGTCTATTTGCCAGGCATGAAAGGGATGGCTGATCCCAGGATGGGGGCAGGAAGCTGGTTTGGTTCCCAATGAATGCCAAGAGTGCCGAGGGCCTGGGAGAGAGAAAGTCTTCTCTGGGAGACTTAGGTCCTGCTCTTTATGACAAAGGCCCCTCCACCCCTCCACCCTACTATCCTTGATGAACAGACTGTCCTTATTTGTCCAAACTGTTTTATTTGATGGCGGGAGGGAATGACTAGGAAGGAAAGCTCATTGGCTGAACACTCAGGACCCATCTAGATATCTCATTAGCATGGAGAACTCCAGGTTTTTATGCTAAGTGACTAATTGCCATGGTCCTCTCAGTGAGTTGTCATCGTTATGTGTTCCAGAACAAGTACTGCTTGGCAGGGAGCTGTCTCTATTCCTGCCATCCTGGTTACTGAGATGCCCCCTGGGGTCTGAGCCTGCTCAACCTTACTGGTTCTTCTGTCGGGTGGCAGAGTCCACTTGCCCTTTTTCCCTTCCCTTGATTTTCTGGCCACAGGAGTCCTATATTTCTACTCTGCTGTCACATGTTTGAATGGCCTGGAGTGTTCCTTGGAGTCTCCCAAAGACTCAGTTTTCTTACCTGTAATTTGGCTGTTACTGCCTTTTACACACACAAATGCAATCGTTTCATAAAGATAGCAATATGAAGTCCCACTCTCCTAGGCATAGAGTTGACTTTGTATAAAATTAATTATTTTTTTCTGCCTATTTGCTATTTTCCCTGCTTTTGTCTGATCTTTCCATTCTCACTTGAAAGCAACGGTGGGACTATGCCCAGGGTTACTGTGAGTTGAACAGAAAATAGCTCATTTCTGACTCAAAAACTGCTTTTTATTTTGATACAAGGTCTTCATCACTTTATCATTAAGGGCCAACCATCCTCACAGATAATATACAGGGCTACCAGCCTTTAGGCCTGGGCCTGTGTTTTTTCTATTACCCAAAGCAAATTTTCTCTGTCTTTCATGTTTCAACTTTCTCATTAGTAATGTTTGAACGGATGACATGTCTGTGTCTGGCTTTGTTTTAGCGAATATTATCCCTTTGAAAAGGTGAAAAAATGCTTTTTATCTGCTTTTATTCTCACAATTATATTTTCTTAGTTGTTAAGAGAGCCTTTTCTTGATTCCAATAATCTCTCAGGGCTTGTAACACCTCAGAGAATTGGCTCCTGCTTACATTGTTATTCACATCACATCTACCCTTGTATAATGGTTACATACTTTCTTTTTAAAGTATAGGAATGAAATAAAAGAGCATAAACTTCCCTTGTTTGCCATGAGTGATGTGTTGTGACAGTAAATATAACTGCCTTGGGTGCATTCCAAGTGCCAAGTCTATTTGAGAAAATACCTGTTGTGAATTTTTATTATTGTTCAATATGAGCTCACATCTCTCCTGGATAAAGGAAACCAGGATGGATGAAGTAACATTTATGCTGCCAGTTATACCAGGCAAACCACTAGGCTTCCCAGGAAATATGTTGTACTTTCTAAATAAAGGGTGTATCCATTAAGACAGAGGCAAAATATCCCTTGCCATAACATTCAGGTAGAAATAAAGCCCCACCCACTCTATATGTCTTGCTTCAAAGAAACTAAAGATTTTCCCGGGAGCCTGTTAAAAAAATGTAGTTAAGTTCCCAGCTTTGGAACGAACTGAGTTGGTTGTATCTCCTGGAAAACAGAAGTTTAAGTTAGATGGAATTTTGAGTATACGAGTTATATTGAGAGAGTGGGCAGGAAGAACAACATCAACCAACCAGACCCTCCAGAGTTCCCAGGGACTAAACAACCAACCAAAGAGTACACATGGAGGGACCAATGATTCCAGCTGCATTTGTAGCAGACGATGGCATTGTCTTGCAACAATAGGAGGACAGGCCCTTGGTCCTGTGAAGACTGGATACTCCAGTGTAGGGGAATGTCAGGGCAGTGAGGTGGGAGTGGCTGAGTGGGTGTGGGAGCACCCTCATAGAAGCAGGGGGAGGAGGGATGGGATAGGGGGTTTCCGTAGAGAAAACTGGGAAATTTGAAATGTAAATACATAAAATATCCAATAATAAATAAATAAATAAATAAATTTTTAAAAAAATTAAAAAAAGTTTTATGAGTGTGTAATGCTCATAAAATAGTCAACTTGACCTGATTTAGAATCATCTAGTAAACACATTTTAGGTATGCCTTTGGTGATGTTTCTAGAAATGTTTTGACAGAGATCTACTCTGAATGTGGGTGGAGCCATCACCGTGGTCTGAGATCCCAGACTGAATTCAAATAGTGAAAAGGAGATGGCTGGTGGATTTACCAGTGTTCATCTCTCTGTTCCCAGTTGTCATGAGATGAGCATCTCAGCTTTACCACATCCTTCCTTGATGTTCTGTTCATTCACTGGCCCAGAATAATGGGATGGGATAACTGTGGTGTCAAACCATATATCAAAATAAGCCTTCCCTCCCTTAAGCTGCATTTTGTCTGGCACTTCATCATAGAATGAAAGAAGTAACTAAGAAAGAATATGACTAATCAGTTTTGGTAATGATAAGAGATAGTTGATCCATTAGAGGATCTCTGGGAGCATCTATTAACCATTAGGGAGGCCCTGTGTTCAAACTGTTCAGGCTCTGGGGTCTTCATCCTTCATGATTGTCCGTGAGAGCTGCCCAGAGAGAGAACAGCCCCAGGTAGTTCAGTGGTTGGGGAAGTTCCACAAGCTGAGAGCAGTTTAAAGTGGCTGGATTCCTGTCCTCCTTGCATTAGAAGAGCATCTTCCTTCCTGAAGGTGCAATCAAATGTCTCTCTTGCAGCTGCTGCAATAAACTGCTAGATGTATTCTAGAGTCTGTCCTCCTAGGTCATTCACTGGTCCAAATTTCCGAGTAAATTCCCTAATGTCATATATTTTTGATACTTAGTATGTGGAGGGAGGGTGTATGAACACGTGCACTAGCCTGTGCATGAATCCCTGAAGAACAGAGGTAAAATGTCTGTCATCTTCCTCTATTATATCTGATCTAAATTTTGGAGACACTGTCTCTCATTGAATTTTGAGCTTAACATTTTGGCTATGGTTGCTGGCTATAAGGCCCTAGGATATTCTTGTCTCTGCACACACAGTACTGCAATTGCAGATGTGCATCTCCACATCTGACTTTCATGAAAGTGCTAGGAATTTGAGCTAGAGTCCTCATAGTTGCATGACAAATACTTTGCTGACAGGGTCTTATCACCAGCCCTCTGTAATTAGAAATAAACTTGTAATAGAGGAAAAGAATGCGTATTTAATATTCTTCCACTGAATATGGAGATCATTTGCTTCTTCTTAAAATATAGAAATTTGGCAATGGTGTATATTCAACCAAACCTCAAATTATGGTAGAGTTGTTATAAATATATTTACATGCCTTGAACTTCATGATCACTGATTTAGTTATAAATTTTGCTTTTAATAGTTACATGGTTTATTAAGATGAGAAAAACTAATGATGTAAAATTGTCATTTGAGTTTATCTACATACGTACTTTTCAGTGTTCTTCTGTGTTGTCTCTGCCTGCAAGTTTCTATCCACACTCATTTCCTTTCAGTCTGTACCATTTTATATTCTATTTGCTAATAAAGATTTCTCTCTTAGATTCCTGTGGAACTTCTGTTTAGTTTTGAAGTTTGTTTTGTCTTTGTTTTATTTTCTTAGATTTAGAATCTGCCACAACTACATTTTTCTAAGACCTTTAGCACTAGAAAGATATTATAATCTCTTCTGGCCTCTATAGTTTCTGATAGGAAATCCAACCTTAGATGGGATGATGCCTCTGGGTGTAATGCATCATTTTCTTCCTATCATTTTCTTCCTATGATTTTCCTTTTCATCTTTGAAGTTTTAGAATTTGAACTTGATAGAAGACTCCATGTGGGTTTCTTTATATATGAATTCTACTTGATGGCTATTAACCATTTATATCTCCATTAAATGAAATATATATATTTGTCATTATTTTTTAAAAATCATATTGTAATAATATTTTTTTCTCCTCTCATTGTAGAATTTCAGTTACAAATATTTGGCCATTTGATGTTAATTGAGGCCCTCAAGGCATGTCAAACATATTTGATATTCTTTATCTCATTTATTCATATTAGATTATTTCTACTAACCTATATTTAAGTGAACTTATTCCTTTTCTGTTGTTTGATACTTTTTCCTCAGCTGAGGACTTATAAATTTGCTCACAAATGGTTCAGAGTGAATCAGAGACATACATTCAGAGATTCCTGATGTCCTTTCTCTTTTGTTTCTGAAACTTTACTGTTCTCTTTGTAGCTCTATTTCTTCCATCAGTGTTGAAGGTATATTTTTCTCAATAGCATCCTTGACACATAAGCCATACTTGGTATATTAACATTATGCTAAAAACATTGAAAAACATTGCTATAATAGAATTACATATAAATATACAGTGATCTAATCTGTGATATAAAGTGATATAATAGAGTTTTATCACTTTGTCCTGAATCTTATACCTCTGTTCTGAGTGTGTACTTCTCACTGAAGCCTCCTCTGTAATGTTTTCCAATGCCTCAGGCAGTTGCTTTGTTTGTTATATCTGAATCATGGTTGGATTTTAGCAAGGGAGTCATCAGGTAGGGTTTTACTCAATCATGGCTAGGTGCACCTACTCGAAGTTTTTCCAAACCCCAGCTGTAATTCAACTGCATATAACTTTGCTGTATTGATAGTTTTGCTCTGTGGGAACCTTTTGAACACTCATCCTTTTTCACTTTGAACCAACACATAGGTCCTTCTAGCTCTGTGCTGCTAGCTTGATGTACTCACGTATGAGAAAATATAAACATAAAGTCAACTTGTTCAAATTCATCAGAGTGATCCAATTTGAGAACACATTTCAGGAGACCGCATTCCTACTTAAACCCCATAAATATATCTTAGACTTTTAGAAAAGTAATTAAAGTTGTTAGACTAGGAACCTGAATTTGGCTCTCAATTCCCTTGACCCAACCCTCATGTTTTGTGAGGTGGGGTCAATATGACTTACTTTCTTACTTTTGAGTAGAAATCCTTTTCTATTGTTCTTTGCTAGGTAAATCTTAATCTCTGTAAGATTTTTGGCTTACGTGTCAGTTTCTTTTATATTTTTATTTTTTTTTATTGGTGATTTTATTTATTTACATTTCAAATGTTATCCCCCTTCTGGGTTTCCCCTCTGCCAACCCCCTATCCTACCCGCTACTGCTTCTTTGAGGATGCCCCCACCCACCTCACCCAGTTCCCTATGCTGGGGTATCTATGGAGCCTTCACAGGAACAAGGACCTCCCTTTCCATTGAAGCCAGACAAGGCCATCCTCTGCTACATATGCAGCTGGAACCATGGGTCCCTCCATGTGTAATCTTTGGTTAGTAGTTTAGTCCTTGGGAGCTCTGGAGAGGGGTGTATGGTTGGTTGATATTGTTGTTCTTCCTATGGGGTTGCAAACCCCTTCAGCTCCTTCAGTCCTTCCCCTAACTCCTCCACTGGGGTCCCTGTGCTCAGTTCTGTGGTTGGCTGCAAGAATCCGCATCTGTATTGGTCAGGCGCTGGCAGAGCATCTTAGGAGACAGCTATATCAGCCTCCTGTCATATCAATTTCTTAAGATAGTATATTTTAGCTCTAGCTCTTCTTTGTGGTAGATTCCAAGAACCTATGTTTCTTTGGCCATCACCAATCTATGATACTATTTTCTTTTTGCAATGGCATCTTATAGCCTCAAACTTTTGTAATTTTATATTTAGGATTCTAAGGTAGAGTTATTTCTTAATCAATTCTGGATCCATTTTAGTTACTATTGATTGAAGTTAACTTTCATGGGCTGTTGTCTTATTGAAGCATTGAAACATCATACACAATATAATTAGAGAATTCAATATTTTTGGCACTCCAGGCATGGTAAGCATATCGACTTTCAATATTGTGCTCCTGGATATTTTTAACCTTATTCTCATATCTTCTGTCTTTGTAGCCCTCAGCTATGATCATTGCTTGAGTGCTGGATGATTCTAAATGCTTTTATGTATCCAGGCCTAGGGCAATGTATCTTTATTCTGTTTTCTTACTTTTCAAAAGTAATTAGGGAGTCTTGGGATTTACAACTTTTTAGTTTAAAAAGATCTTAGGTTTAAAGAAATCTCAACTGGGGGTAAAGAGATGGCTTGGCACTTAAGAGCCATTGCTGCTCATCTGTAGTACCCAAGTTCAGTTCCCAGAACCCATTGCCATGTAGCCCACAGTTTCCTGTATGCTTGTAAGTCCTGCTTAGAAGAACTGATGCCTTTGTGCATACTATACCCCCCCCCACACACACACAAATAAAATTTCATGTTTTAAGAATCAGAACTGTAGCTATATAAACTTTTGGAAAGAAGCCTTGTGGGGGGGATGTAGGTAAGAAGGGGAAATTGGATTTGTTGAAAAGAACCTTTATCTTCTTCAGCATGAGGGAACCACTTTATACATAACATCAAAGAGTAATAGAATCCAGTCTCTTTAAAAATGTCTTTGACTTATGCAACAAAGTATTATTTTTGTCTGTTTTAATAGTATATTTTATGTATACATATCTATGGGTTATATATGCATATCTACATGCATGTACACACTAACACAAATGAAACAGTCATAAGATAATATGAGTATATTAGCAGAGGTAAAGCAATGCAGCAAAATTTACATTTGGAAGTTGAGACTTCATTTATCTTCCTATTTTCATATTACCTTTCAATTTAAGTCTTTGTTAACAGTCACTTTTCCAATAAAGGTGAAATTGAAGAGTTTGTTGAACAATTTTCATAAATTAAGAACTCAATAGGTGTTTATATGAACTCAGCATGGATCTGTACATTGAAATTATCTATTTTCTCTGAACATAACTAGAAATTAAGTAGTTGAGATAGTTTAATTGAAATCCATCATCTTAGCAGAACATTCAAAACTGATAATCAGGCCGAGGAGATGGTTCCATCAAAAAAAAATGCTTCTCTTTCAAGCACATGAGTTTGACCTCCAGATGTCATGAAGAATACAAAGTCAGACTTGGCTGCATGTGACTAGGACAAAGAGATAAAATGACTCTTGAAGTTCAATGGCCTGCCAGGCTTATATACATTTATTGTTATTTTATTGTTCTAAGAACTTGCTTATTGATTATATGAAACAAGCCTCGTTGATCTCCCATGATGCAACTCTCATTGTATCTCTAAATCCATCTCTCTGGGGTTGATCCAGCCTCCAGTTTTCTACTGACTCTCTACCAGGTGCTTCTTCTTCTGATCTCTTAGTCTTGACATGGTTATGCTAGAATCAAATATTTAATATACAATATGTAATGAGAAAATGAATTAATTCAAATTGAATGACCCTTGTCACTTACTTTGTGTTAGTCTATTCAAATTTAACAAATGCTATGGTTAAATTAATTTCTATTTTGTAATAAAAGCAGATTGGTTCATGCCTTTGTTTGTTTGTTTGTTTGTTTGTTTTGTTTTTCGAGACAGGGTTTCTCTGTGTAGCCCTGGCTGTCCTGGAACTCACTGTGTAGACCAGGCTGGCCTTGAACTCAGAAATCCGCCTGTCTCTGCCTCCCTCATGCTGGGATTAAAGGCGTGGGCCACCACTGCCCGGCTTGGTTCATGCCTTTTAATTCTGCAATTTTCTTCTTTTCTTTATGAGAGTTAACATAAACCTTTTCATTTAATTTCTTTTGGCATTCTAGCTAAAACCATTAACATTATTTTAGTGACTGTGCTAAGGCATGTGATTCATTGTCCTTAAATTATTATAGTGTTCTCCAGCTTAATTTGCATTAGATTCAGTAAAATTTTTTTTAAAAAAAGGTGGCAATACTATGATTTGTCTTCTTCTAGCCTTTGTACTGTTGATACTCATCTTACATAGTCATTTAATAACAAACCCTATAATAAGTGTTATCCTGTTTCATTGAACAGTCTTATCCATATTTAAGAAATTAACCGAAGACAAACTCCAGATGTTTGCAGTATTCTGTGTTCTCCCTTCTTCTAGGGAAAAGATGCTGTTCATTATTACCTTGGTTTTATTCCCGCCTATAGAGCTGTACTTAGTACTTTTATTTTCTTTTTGTAATGTTGATTAAATGATGAATGATTTAATTTTTTGACATTGAAATTTCTATTGGTCAATCCGAGGTCCAGTCTATCCTGCATATATGTCTTTTCAAATATACTTTATAGACTAGAATTTTCATTTGGCTAATGTTTCTATGTCCCGATTATGCTTTCTCTTTGTCCTTTCATTAGATGTATATTTCTGGGATTGAGAGAGAGTTCAGTGGTTAAGAGCACAGGCTGTCTTCCAGAGGACCCAGGTTCAGTCTCCAGTACCTATAGGGTCATTTACAATCATTTGTTATTCTAGTTCCATGGGTTCCAGTGTCCTTTTCTGACTCTCACAGGCTCTGTACACCCACAGTGCACAGACATATGTGCAGAAAACATACAGACACACTATAAAATTAAAACAAATATTTTTTAAAAGAAGAAAAGGTACATTTCCTTTGAAGTCCTGAGTTTTTGTGATAAGGTTTAAAAACTCCACAGTCTTCCTCATGGTAGACAATGGCTGAGGCTAGTCAACCCCTTCTACATCCTACCTGTGATTTCACAGGAAGAACATAAGCATCTATCTGATTATAAACATGTCAAAGGTCAATGAAAGATTTTGGCAGACATTATTAATACACATTGGGGCTTGAACATACTTTCTGACTTTCTCAAAAAAATGTAACAGTAACTATCCAGGTTCTGTGACTTTGCTGCGTTATCATGACATTGTCTTTAAGCTGGAGAGGACTGAGGTTCACGACCCTGCTCAGATCTACAGTCTTGAACTACATGAAGTGTCAAAATACCCCTTATCCTGTTTTAGTCTTATGCTCATTTGATCCAGGGTTTCATTGGTTGCAACTGAGGAATGTCTAAAGAAGATAAACCATTCTGCTAATGAGCAGACTTGCTGGAAAAGCTGAATTTTGTTCATCAAGGAGGTCACAGGATCCATTTTTTTCTTGTCCAAGTTAAATTAAAACCATCTAGAAAATGAGCTGCATGTATTCTTTACCTGAGTGGAGGCAGAACGAAGGTTCTGTGTGGTTCGACCTCAACTCGTGATCCTTGTGCCCCGGTCTCCATGGTTCTGGCATTGCAGGCACAAGCCTGGGTGGACTTTCTGCCCAGCAGCTGTGCTTCTTAGACTATGAGGTCCTTGATATCAGAGGCAACCCCTTCTGTGCCACACAGTATCTCAACTTTATAGAATGGAATGATCAGCAAATATTTGTTGAATGGATGAAGTTTGGGTTTGAAATTGCCATTTGAATTACACATTAGTTCTAATGAAGCAGTTATTAAGGCAGGCTTTTATTGATTTATCCATTTTGCTCACTGAAGTACTAATAAACTGTTATAAAATCAAAGCAAGTTATGTTCAGACTATGTAATACCTCCACAATAGCTTCCACTTGCACTTTGTATAAAACATAGTCTCATTTTCTAAGTTTACCCAGAGCTCTGCATCCTGGCTCTTTCTTATATCATTCATTTAAGTTCTTAATGCTCTTAACAGCCCTTTATGTTCCAGCTCATTGGCCTTTTTGTTTCAATAATGTTTTCTCTGCAAGTTTGTTTCTGACCCACAGCATTTCACTTATGAGTGTAATCTGTCTACAATATTCTCTCATACTTGCCCCATGGTTGGTTTCTCCTTCTTTAGATCTGGAGGGCTCAGTTCTTTCTGAAACTTCTCCCTGTTCTTCTAATTCACATGGTACATGTGCATGGGCACTCTGCTCTCCTCATACACTCTTTCAGCATGCTATTTCTTCTTTGTTATTTACAGCATCATTACTTTGTGGAATAATCTCACTTATTTTGTTGTATCTTAATGGTTTATATATCATGAGAATATAATCTCCATAAAAGCAAGTATCTATCTTTACCCTCTGTATGTTGCCAATGCCCAGATCACTGTTCAGTAGTTCTTATATGATAGAGATGAATAAAAAAATTAGATGAATGAATTTACTCATAACAATGAAATCAAGAGTTTATAAATGTCACATTTTACAGAAAGTGTCAATCCATTCCATAAAGGTCAAGCCAATAATGTGGAACTATGAGGTGCCACTACTTTTCTTCTGGCTCTGTGTGACCAAGAATTCAGAAGGTCACAGAATAACAGCTGCAATGTAAGTGAGTTGACTACAGCAATGGACTTGCTTACAATATTGTTCTCTTCCAGTTTGTGAGATAGAATTTATATATAAAATGAAAACCATTAAATCTGATGCTTTTGTACACTCTGACCATATTGATTTTTCTCCACAATTGATCTTATTTTGTGTGGAACATTTACTATTTACTCGATACTTATTTAGGAGGAACATAGATTTCTACATTCATTGTAACTATTCTTGTTCTTTATTCTTTTATGTTGTGTTCCAGCCATTTCTACATAAAAGCATTTAGTAACTTTTCCTGTGAGACCTGGAATTTTCTCTAATAGAGATCTCTTTTCAATGCGTTTGTTTATGAATAGAACCACTTGTGTGCAGCTTTTATTGAAAATACCTGCTGGATTCTGTGCAGTTCCATGTGGAGAGAGATGGGAGACATGCAAGTATGTAGTGCTAAGCAGGAATTGAGAATATCATTACACACAGGGTCCTATATCTATTTGTTTCTTAGGACTTTCAGGGATTGAAAGGCTTTTTCATCTGTAATGACTCCCACAAGCCTTAGAGGTGAGTTGTAAAAGTTCAGTCATTTATCCTATAAGGCACCAAACTCTCTCCCCTTGCTTTGGTTCCCTTCTAGGAAATGCCATGACTCTGTATCTTAAAAGCTTCTGGGCACCATGGTTGTTTCCACATGACCTGCTATTTAACACACATCTCTATGGGTCCCTAAGCACTGTTTGTATGCTGTAGATACACTCACTGTTACATTTGGTGTCTGGAAGTGCCCAAGATGGCAGAGTCTTGAAATTTTTAGGAATACAAGAGCACAGCTCTCTTGCTTGCTTGTTTATCCACGTAGTGTGCAATAAAACCAGTTCTTGCTTTTAAGTCATTCCTTTCTTATTGAGGGCTCCTAAGCCTCACCTTAGCAGTAGTTTTATACAAACCCACACTAATGAATATATTCAAGAAACAAGTCCATAAGGATTGTACTTATCCTCTGCTGATGTGTATTGTTTACTTGATTCAGGTAACTCCTACCGACGTGACGTTCACAGAGTGCTCTCAGGTGCTTGCCACTGAGGATAAGAGTCATATGTTTTTTAATATCACCTAAATCCTTAGAGGAGAATTCAATCCTTCACTCCATTCTTATCTTCAATCAACAGAATGAGACCATGCCCAGAAGAAATGTCAACTTGCTTAACTCAGGCCTTAACTGTATTCACTTGAGATTCCTTTTACCCTAGAGAGTTTACGTAACCCAAGTCATATAAATATATAGGCCAGGTATACAGGTCAAACATTTATTGATAATAACTGGAATCTCAGCAAATGTCTTCCAGGCAGTGCTCGTTGGTGGTATGTGCCATGATGGTATAAACAGGGCAAAGTGTGCATGTTGTATGTTCAAAACTCAGGCTGCGGTGAAGTTATGTAAGGTAAACTGGCAGAAACACTCCAGGCTCAGTGTATCCTTAAAATCTAATCATTTTTTTATTATTGCACATTTAGAAAACATTTACTTTTTCCATATTTCCATATTGATTGTGAACCCTTAGGTTGAATTGTACAATCCCGTATGAGATAGTGACTCACAGTGAGTACAGCTCTGGTATACCTCAGCAAATTATTTTAAAGATTGTTTTAGTATTATTATTTCATATGTATTTTGCTTGCATACATGTCTGTGCATCCTGTACTTCTAAGGCTCACAGATGTCAGGAAAGGGTGTCAGATCTCCTGGTACTGGAATTACAAATGGTTATGGACTGCCATATTGGTACAGGGAATTGAACCAGTGTCCTCTGAAAAAGCAGTCAGTGCACTTAACAACTGAGCCATCTCTCTAGCCATCAAGTTAAAGGGTAAAGCACATTTTTAAAAACTTTATGGAAAAAAACTCTGATACATAAATAATCTATGGAAACACTCTGATAACTAAATAGATTGGTCTGACCATGTAGCCCTTCAAGCTGGCACCTGAAATTAACTAGTATAGATAGATATTGTCATTATCAGGAGGGTACCTACTTTTGTCTTTTATTTATTTGCAGCTATATCCTGAGCACCTGAAACAAGTTCTGAAATAGAAGATGATCTCAATAAGTATTTCCTGGCTTGCTGAGTCTCATTTTTATGCAACTGAAGTTCAGAAAGATAAAATAACTTGCTAAGAAAATTTGCAGTTTCGGAATATGAGGTTTATCTGGCCTCTAGGTCTTCACCTTGAAATCTCTGTTGGCAGATTTATGACAAACCTACTTTTCTTTCCATATTCAACTATCATAGCATGGACTGTCAGCTAACATCATTAAAAACTTTTAGAATATAATACTGTGAATAAAGCTAAGTGTAGATATAAAATTGAAAACTTTTTAATAAGAAAAAAGTTTAGAATTTAGTAACTGACCTGTCATTTTAGCCTCGTCAATATGTTTCTATACTGTTAACCTCAGCTCAGAACCACATTGCTTCTATAGTTATTTCAAATGCTAGGCCCTTCCCTTCTCCTTTCTCATACCTTTCCCACCCTTAGGAAGGGATCAACACATAAGCACCCCTGTAAGTTGTATCATGGATGATAGGTGGAGGCATTATTGCTTTCTTCTAATCAAGCATAGTCACTGTTTAATCAGTAGAGAAGTGCTAATATGATAGCATATTATAATAATGATATTATAACAATGATAATATTAAATTAGTTATTAATATATTTATCAGCTTACATGAAATTCAAATGACTGTATTACTTATCAGTTTCATGCTAATTTGAACAATATTTTATACATGTCTGTCTCTTCATCTTAAGAATCCCAAGAATAGTCAATGTTCATCTTCTCTTCATTCTGCACACTCTGGGTAACCATGGATAAGTATGATCTTTTGACTAGCAAGGAGAACTAATAGGAAAATTTGATAAAGCAACTGAACTTCAAGAATACCAAAAGCATCTCAACCTCAAACGATGGACAAATCCAGAAAAAGCGTTTTACCAACTCCACATCTGACAGAGGACTAATATCCAAAATATATAAAATACCCAAGAAACTGGAAATCAGGAAATCAAATTAAAAATGAAATGAGGTTCAGATCTAAACAGAGAATTCTCAATAGAGGAATCTCAAATGGCCGAGAAACAAAAAATAAATGTTCAACATCCTTATTCACCGCAGAAATGCAAAACAAAACTGCTTTGTGATTACATTGTATGCTCACCAGAATGCATAAGATAAAATAAACAAGTGATTGCTTCAGCTCATGAGGATGTGGAGCTAGGGGAACACTCCCCTATTGCTGGTGGGAGTGCAAATCTGTACAGCCAATTTAGAAATCAATATGATGGCTTCTCAGAAAATTTGTACTCTATCTGCCTCAAGATCCAGTTATATCAAGCTTGGGCATCGTCTCAAACATGCTCCACACTGACATTCGCTCAACTATGTTCACGGGTGCTTTAGCATGACTGTTCATAACAGTCACAAACCGGAAATAATTCATATATCTCTCAAGTGAAGAATGGATAAAGAAAATATTATTCAGTTGTTTTAAAAAATGACATATGACATTTGAAGGTAAATGGGTCCAACTACAAAAAAAAAAAAAAATCATCTTGAGTGAGGCGACCCAGAACCAGAAATGCAAACATGAAACATGATTTGTATTCACTTATAAGTAGATATTAGCTGTTAGTAAATAATAATTAAGCTACAATCCACAGACCCAGAAAAGTTAGGTAAATAGGGGTGGGAGGGGTGGGAGGGGTGGGAGTGCATGGATTTCCCTAGAGTGGGGAAATTGAATAGATTTTGCAGACAGACAGGGAGCAGATGGATAGAAAAGACAGCTATAATTTGGAGGTTTTTGAGGAGTAGAGTGAACAACTACTACAGTGCAAACTTCCTGGAATCTATGAGGGTGATTCTAGTGAGGACTCCTAGTAATGGAGTAGATGGAGTCTGAACTGGCCATTTTTGTAGCCAGGCAATGCTTTCCCTGGTAGAGCTGGGTTGTATTTGGTTGAATTATTGGTTAAGTGGGCCCAGTAGAGATCCCTTAATAATCCAGGCTGATGCTGGGATGGGGGATCATTCTCTGAAAACTGACCGTGGGGCCCCATTTCAGAGGATGACATTCACAGCACATTCAATGTAGAGGGGTCAAGCAGATGACTGCATAGAGCCTTCAACTCAATGTTCTACTCTGTTTGGTATGAGAAGGTATTCTACAGGTTACACAAAGAGAAATGTGGACATTAATATTAGCCACAAAACCCTCAAATTACAATCTGTCCTGCTTGTAAGATATACTGGGGTAATGGCAATTAATGGCCACTAATGTTTGATCTAACTTGAGGCCCACTCTACAAGCAGGAGACCATGCCTTACACTGTCCGAATAGCCAGAAAATGGAGACTGGTTATCCCAGAAACCTAGGTTAGAACCAAACACTACCGGTAAAAAAATATCTATGAAACGATTCCTGATTGTGCTATATTAATAGATCGTGCCTTGTCAAATCATTAGTCAGATTTCTTCTGGCAGCAGATGGGAGGAGACGTAGAGAACCATAGACAGAAATTGTGTGGAAAGAGTCTAAATTAGGTGTCTTCATCGACCATCTTATTTAATTATTTAATTAGATCTCAACAAACAACTTGGAGAGTGGGGTTGGGAGAACTATACCTGTGTCAAAATGTCAAGACTGAAACATAAACGATGAGAATGACATTGACAACCTCGTTTGAGTCTGGTTGTCAGAAACCCCTACGAGTTGTGAAGTCAGCCCATATTTCTTAATCCCAGTGAGCTCTGGCATCCTTAATTGTTGAAAGAGGATATTTCCTACATACCTGACTTTCATCAAGAGCAATGAGGTAAGGGTTATGAGATGCTTACATATCAAAATGGCTGGCACTCACTATGTCACTTGTCATTGCTTTTCAATTCAAGGTTATGAATCTAATCACCAAACTAGGCCTGAGACATCAATTCTCATTAAGAAGCAAATGGTCAAGGTACTGAAAACTGAGTGGAATATTATGTGTCCATTACCCTTGACAACTTCTTACATTTGCTGTCAGTGATGTGCAGAACCAGGATGATACTATAGCTGTCAGTTTACCTTTCTATTGCATCTAATATTTTACTAAAGGTCTCCTCATCTTCCTCAAAATAATCTTGCACACTATCTTCCCATTTTCCATAAAATTCAAAAAATTATAATTCACACTTATACCTATCCAGCCCTCCATGCATTGTACTCAATGGCTTAGTAATGAGTCTGGATAATAATCTGCTCAAATTAAAATATAGGGTTAAGTGGATTCATTTGCTTTTATCTTCCTCTTCTACACAGAATTTCAGATTCAGATAACTACACTCGACCAGTTCTACACTCTAGAACTGTAATTCTCCTAAGAATTCAAGAAATAGTCATGTGAAGGTAAATCCATGTTGTCAACCAGGCTGGAAATGTATCTCTCGGTGTGTTTATGAGTGTGATTCTAAAAAAGGTTTAACTGAAGATGAAAAAGCTTGCCATGATGTAGGCAGTGTTATCCCATAATCTTGGGTCCTGGATCAAATTAAATTTTATGTTCTCTCAATAGGACTTGTGAACTTGACAGACTTGGACTTCCCACATTAGCATAAATTTTTCTGATATAGACTGGCTATTCCTAACCATTTTGACTGAAGTAGGTCTTGCACGGGTGTTCTGTCAGTTTGCTTCCTCAACATTTCTCAAATATGTGTTCTTTTATCTATGTTTTTTATTGTAATTGGGTAGAAGATTCCTTGAGCACAACAATCAGTTTTTGTTTATTTGATGCTAGTTCTCTCCAGCCTTGAAGAATATCCTTTAAGTCATCTAAACATATTTCTCACAAAAATGAATGAATCAACATACATTAGTTGTCTGTTAGGACATATCTTCCTGGGTCTCAAGAGGAACTGGGAAGCACTAAACTAGTATCACATTGCTCTTAGATGACATTGGTTCTATGTGTAGGTTTTAAGACAGATGATTGTTAGCCAGAGTGCAGTGAGTTGGCCTCAGATATATCACACTTCAGCTCAGGAATGACTATAGAATGGCAGATGAGCCACTGAGCCATTATCTTCCTATCTATTTGCCTTGGTGTGCCAGAAAATGAACTGCTTGACAGGTTAATTCTACCTGCTGCATGGTGTGGGCAAGGTGAGTAGAATTGTTAGGGGATGAGATATTCTCCATCAACTGCTGCCCCTTTTCATCTTAACCTGAAAAGCTGAATATCCATGTATCACTTTGTAAAAATGAAACATATATATATATACACACACACACAAATAAATCAATGCAAAGAAAAATTCTCCTCAAACTATGATGGAAAAATATTTTTCAAATAACGTAACTGAAGCAGATATTTCTCTGTGTTGAACTATTATTATCTCCTCCCAACAAAACCAGTATAAGATAGTGATGTTCAGTTTGTAAAGCTGAAGATACATTTTCTGGGAGATGTTTGAAAACTTCTACTGCTCAGGTATATTCTAGATTCATTAAGTCTGAATCCCTGAAAGGTCTATTCAGGCATGATGATATAACTAAAAGAGAAAAACCTTGTCAAGACATTTATAATAGTAAATAAAAGAGATCTCTGAACCTTTGTCTCATTAGTTACATGTGGGTTTAGAGAAAATATGAAAATAGCAACAAAACTGGGAAAAGGCATTGTAACTGTCTTAAAAGCAAGAGAAAATTTCCAAAGCCTGCCTCTTGAACTGAAAATATAGTAATTTTCTTTTGACAACAGGATAATCCGTAACTTACTAATTTCTGAAGAAAGGATGTACCCACCAAGTTCCATCGTGTATTTTACAATCAGAGTTAATCTTTAACCTTTCTTGAAGTTCATATTCCTTCTCATATTCGACAATATAGAACTAATTTAGGAGAGTACTGGGTGCCATTGTCATATTCAGAGACTATTGCTTAATCTTACTGAAAGCCAGAAGTGTGTTTCTAGTTTGAGGGCCCTCACCCTCAGATATGATTTAGCAAAGATATAGCAGTTATAGCAAGGAGCTCTAAAAATGCACAGCATTTTGTCAAACTATCCCTTTTACTCTGGTACAAAGACAATCACCATGAAGTTACAGTAAGATGTGTATGTGAAAATGTATACAAAGCAGTTAAGGGGATACTTGTGTATTCTATACTCACTCAGTATCATGGCCTGTTATTACTCTTGTAATTGTGTTGATTCTCTTGCTACTATCAGCAATTTTAATGTCAAAGGACAGACAGTACCCTTTTAGCACATGCAAGATCCTTCTTAACACCCAGGTATCATTCTTAATAACTATACTATATTATGCAACACTATCTTAGATTCATGCTAGATACATGTTCAATACTTATTAAATAAGAAGGTCCTAAGAAGAAAAATTGATCCAGGAATTCTATTTGTTAATAAGTTGAAATGCTAATTGATCTTGAACTTTTTCATGACATAGATAAAGTACTCAACATATCATATACACTCATTCCCTTCCATTAGGTTTGCAAAATCCTTGTCAGTTCTCCTGATAAAGTTGAAGATTCTATAAAAGTCAAAGAGTATAGGAATAATTTGTACTTTATAAATATTAGATATAAAGAATAAAAATACAGGCTATTTTTAGAATGATGTATGTAGCTGTTATCTGCAGCTATCCGTGTGAAATGGAACACACAGAGCTAGGATCAAAATGGTTAAGTTGCTAAATAGCATTTAACTTCACTTTAGCTTGAAGTAAACATATGAAAAGTGCATATAAGATTTCACATGTCTAAAGAATAAGAGAAAGTTTATTTAACCAATATATTAATACACATAAACAATTAAGTTATATTACTACACATAATAGAGAACCATAAAGGAGACAGCTTGAATCAACAAGGAAGATGCAAAATTGGATTCATGTTACTACATGAGTGAATCTGCATATTAAATGCACCATGCAGTATTTTTAGAAAATTTATATTTTTATGTGTGTAGGAGTTTTGTCTGCATATATATTTGTCCACATGTGAATGCCTTGTGCCCATGGAGGCCAGAAGAGTGCATAGGATGTCCTGTAACTGGAATTACAGACAGTTGTTAGCAACTACATTGGTGCTGGTAATTGAACTTAGATTCCATGACAGACCAACCAGTGCTCTTAACTGCAGAGTCAGTATAACATGATTAGTATTTTAAATTACAACACTGAGGTTTCCACGTTTGGTAGGAAACTGATGTACATAAAAAGGGCTGCCATGTCTATTTTCTTCCTTTCATATTTTTTTTTTAAATTCTTTCAGGAATGTAGCATGGCTGTCCTCTGAGTGGCTTTACCAGCAGCTGAGTGAGATAGATGTAGATACTTAAAGTCAACCATTGGACAGAGGTCATGGACCCCTACAGAAGAGTTAGGGAAAGGACTGCAGGAGCTGCAGGGAATGGCAGCCCCGTAGGAAGAACAACAATATCAACTAACTCAGACCCTTGGGAACTCTCAGAGACTAAACCACCAGCCAAAGAGCATACACAGGCTGGTTCATAGCCCCTGGCTCATATGTAGTAGAGCACTGCCTTGTCTGACCTCAGTGGGAGAGTATGTGCCTAATCCTGTAGAGACTGGAGGCTCCAGGGAAGACAGATTAGTGGGGTGGTGGTGATGTGGGGATGGGTATTTGAGGGTAAGTAGGAGGAGCATGCTCTCAAAGGCAAAGGGGAGAGGGGATGGGGAAAGAACTTTTCGAGGGGGTTCTGGGAAAAGTGGCAACGTTTAGAATGTAAGAAACAACTTGGAGTAGCCATTGTAATATCTAATAAAATCGACTTTCAAAAAAGAGTTATCAAAAAAGATACGGAGGGATACCTCATACTCATTAAGGGAAAACCCCACCAATATTAACTCTGAATTCTGAACATCTATGCTCCAAATGCAAGGGCATCCACATTCAAAAAACAAACTTTACTAAAGCTCAAAGCATACAATGAACCCACATAATAACAGTGGGAGACTTCAGCATCCCATTCTCATCAAGGGACAAATCATGGAAACAGAAACTAAACAGAGACACAGTGAAACTAACAGAAATTATAAACCAAAAGGATTTAAGGGATATCTATAGAACATTTCATCCTAAAACAAAAGAATACACCTCCTTCTCATTACCTCATGGTACCTTCTCCAAAATTGACCATACAGTCAGTCACAAAACAGGCCTCAACAGATACAAGAAGATTGAAATAATCCCATGCATTCTATCAGATCATCACAGAGTAAAGCTGATCTTCAATAACAACAAAAACAACAGAAAGCCCACATATACATTGAAGCTGAACAATGTTCTACAAAATTATAACTTGGTCAAGGAAGAAATAAAGAATTTTTAGAATGTAATGAAAACGAAGGCACAACATACCTAAACTTATGGGACACAATGAAAATGGTGCTAAGCTGTCTCTTGTGAGACTATGCCGGGGCCTAGCAAACACAGAAGTGGATGCTCACAGTCAGCTAATGGATGGATCACAGGGCTCCCAATGGAGGAGCTAGAGAAAGTAGCCAAGGAGCTAAAGGGATCTGCAACCCTATAGGTGGAACAACATTATGAACTAACCAGTACCCCGGAGCTCTTGACTCTAGCTGCATATATATCAAAAGATGGCCTAGTCGGCCATCACTGGAAAGAGAGGCCCATTGGACTTGCAAACTTTATATGCCCCAGTACAGGGGAACGCCAGGGCCAAAAAGGGGGAGTGGGTGGGTAGGGGAGTGGGGGTGGGTGGGTATGGGGGACTTTTTGTATAGCATTGGAAATGTAAATGAGCTAAATACCTAATAAAAAATGGAAAAAAAATGGTGCTAAGAAGAAAACGTATACCTCTGAGTGCCTCCAAAAAGAAACATACACTAGCAGCTTGACAGCACATCTGAAAGCTCTAGAACAAAAGGAAGCAAGTATACCCAAGAAGAGTAGATGGCAGGAAATAATCAAACTCAGGGCTGATATTAACCAAGTAGAAACAAAAAGAACTATAGAAAGAATCAACAAAACCAGGAGCTGGATTTTTGAAAAAAAAAAAAATCAACAAGGTAGGTAATCCTTTAGCACAGAGAACGTACACAAATTAACAAAATCAGTAAGGAAAAGGGAGACATAACAACAGAACCCGAGAAGATTGAAAACATCATCAGATTCTACTACAAAAGGTTATACACAAAACAACTGGAAAATCATGACGAAATAGATAATTTTCTAGACAGATACCAGGTACCAAAGTTAAATAAGGAACAGATAAAACCAACTAAATAGTCCCATAACCACCAGAGAAGTAGAAGCAGTCATTATAACTCTCCCAAACAAACAAACAAACAAACGAACAAAAAAGCAAACAAAAAAGCCCAGGAGCAGATGGTTTTAGTGCAGAATTCTATCAGAACTTCAAAGAAGACCTAATACCAATACTCTTCATACTATGCCACAAAATAGAAACAGAAGGAATACTACCCAGTTCGTTCTACAAAGCCACAATTATTCTTATACCTAAACCACACAAAGATGTCACAAAGAGAACTTCAGACCAATTTCACTTATGAATATCAATGTAAAATTACTCAATAAAATTCTTACAAACCAAATCTGAGAACACACCAAAACAATCATCTATCATGAACAAGCAGGCTTCATCCCAGGGATGCAGGGATGGTTCAATATACAAAAATCCATAACATAATTCACTATATAAACAAACTGAAAGAAAAAAACAATTATTTCATTAGATGCTGAAAATGTATATGAAAAAAATCAACACCCTTCATGAAAAATGTCTTGAAAAAATCATGAATCCAAGGCACATACTTGAACATAGTAAAAGCAATATACAGAAAACCACTAGCCAACATCAAACTATATGTAGAGAAACTTGAAGGAATTCTACTAAAATCAGGGACTAACCAAGGTTTTTCACTCTCTCCCTACCTGTACAGTATAGTACTAGAAGTACTAGCCAGAGTAATTAGACAACAAAAGGAGATCAAAGGGATACACACTAGAAAGGAAGAAGTCAAAATATCACCTTTTGCAGATGATATGATAGTACACTTAAGTGACCCAAAAATTCAACCAGAGAACTCCTAAACTTGATAAACAACTTCAGCAAAGTGACTGGATATAAAATTAACTCAAATAAATCAGTAGCCTTCCTCTACTCAAAGGATAAATGGGCTGAGAAAGATCTCCCATGCTCATGGATTGGTAGGATTACTATAGTAAAAATGGATATCTTGCCGAAAGCAATCTACAGATTCAATGAAATTCCCATCAAAATTCCAACTCAATTCTTCATAGAGTTAAAAAGAGCAATTTTCAAATTCATTTGGAATAACCAGAATTCCAGGATAGCAAAAACTATCTTCAACCATCTAAGAACTTCTATGAGAATCATCATCCCTGCGCTGAGCTGTATTACAGAGCAATAGTGATAAAAGTGCATCATATTGGTACAGAGAAATGCAGGTAGATCAATGGAATCAAATTGACCACCCAGAAATGAATTCACATACCTATGGTCACTTGATCTTGACAAAGGAGAAAAAAACATTCAGTGGGAAAAAAGACAGCATTTTCAACAACTGGTGCTGGTCAACTCAAGTTCAGCATGTAGAAGAACGCAAACCAATTCCTTGTAAAAGCTCAAGTGCAAGTGGATCAAGAACCTCCACATAAAACCAGAAACACTGAAACTAATAGAAGAGAAAGTGGGCCACAATGGAGTACTACTTAGCTATTAAAAACAATGAATTTGTGAAATTCCTAGGCAAATGGACGTATCTGGAGGATATCATCCTGAGTGAGGTAACTCAAACACAAAAGAACTCACATGATATGCACTCACTGATAAGTGGATATTAGCCCAGAAACTTAGAATACCCTAAATACAATTTGCAAAAACCATGAAACTCAAAAGAAGGAAGACCAAAGTGTGGATACTTCGCCCCTTCTTAGAATTAGGAACAAAACACCCATGGAAGGAGTTACAGAGACAAATTTTGGAGCTGAGATGAAAGGATGGACTGCCACACCCAGGGACCCATCCCATAATCAGCCACAAATGCAGACACTATTGCATATGCCACCAAGATTTTGTGGAAAGGACCCTGATATAGCTGTCTCTTGTGGGGCTATACCAGTGCCTGGCAAACACAGAAGTGGATGCTCATAGTCAGCTATTGGATGGAACACAGGGCCCCCAATGGAGGAGCTAGAGAAAGTACCCAAAGAGCTGAAGGGGTCTGCAACCCTATAAGTGGAACAACAATATGAATCAACCAGTATTCCCGGAGTTCATGTCTCTAGCTGCATATGTATCAGAAAATGGCCTAGTCGGCCATCATTGGGAAGAGAGGCCCCTTGGTCTTGCAAACTTTATATGCCCAGTACAGGGGAACACCAGGGCCAAGAAGTGGGAGTGGGTGGGTAGGGGAGCAGGGGAGGGGGAGGGTATAGGGGACTTTCAGGATAGCATTTGAAATGTAAATGAAGAAAATACCTAATAAAATTTGGGAAAAAATGGGGAACAGAGCTAGACAAAGAATTCTCAACTGAGGAATAACGAATGGCTGAGAAGCACCTATAGAAATATGCAATGTCCTTAGTTATCAGGGAAATGCAAATCAAAGTGACCCTGTGATTTTACCTTAGACCAGTCATAATGGCTAAGTTTAAAAACTCATGTGACAGCAGATGCTGGTGAGGATATGGAGAAAGAGGAACATGCCTACATTGTTGGTTGGAATTGCAAGCTGGTACAACCACTATGGAAATCAGTCTGGCTGTTCCTCAGAAAATTGGACATAGTATTGCCTGAGTATCCAGCTATATGACTCCTGGGCATATAGCGAAATGATGCTCCAACATGTAACAAGGGCACATGCTCCACTATGTTCATAGGAGTCTTATTTATAATAGCCAGAAGCTGGAAAGAACCCAGATGTCTTTCAATAGAGGAATGAATACAGAAAATGTGGTCCATTTCCACAATCGAGTACTACTCAGCTATTAAGAACAATGAATTCATGAATGTTTTAGGCATATGAATGGAATTATAAAATATCATCCTGAGTGAGATAACCTAGTCACAAAAGAATACACATGGTAAGTACTCACTAATAAGTAGGTATTAGCCCTAAAGCTCAGAATACCAAAGATACAATTCACAGACCACATGAAGCTCAAGAATCAGGAAGACCAAAGTGTGGATGCTTCAATCCTTCTTAGAAAGGGTAATGAAATAATCAAGGGATGAAGTATGGAGACAAAGTGTGGAGCAGAGGCTAAAGGAAAGCCCATCTAGAGACTGCCCCACCTGGTGATAGATCCCATATACAGACATCAAACCCAGACACTATTGTAGATACCAAGATGTACTTGCTAACAGGAGCCAGATATAGCTGTCTCCTGAGAGTCTTTGCCAGAGCCTGACAAATACAGAGGTTGATGCTCACAGCCAACCATTGGACAGAGCACAAGATCTCCAATGGAAAAGTTAGAGAAAAGATTGAAGGAGCTAAAGGAGTTTGCAACTCCATAGGAAGAACAACAGTATCAACCAAACAGATGCCCCCCCCCCCACCCCCGAGCTCCCAGGGACAAAACCACCAGCCAAAGAGTACACATGGAGGGACCCATGGCTTCAGCCATATATGTAGCAAAGGATGGCCTTTTAAGACATCAATGTAAGGAGAGGAGAGGACCAAGGGGTCCTAGGAAATGTTGATGCTTCAGTGTAAGTGAATGCCAGGGTGGGGAGGTGGAAGTGGGTGGGTTGGTGTGGGAGAACCTTCATAGTAGCAGGGGTGGGAGGATGGGATAGGGTGGTTCCATATTGGAAACAGGGAAAGAGTAAAACATTTGAAATGTAAATAAATAAAATAGCTAATAAAAAAGACAAAACATTCTTTCTTTGACACCAGTATACACATAAGGATCAGAGGGCACATTGTGTCTTCTTTCAAACAATTGGACTTTCTGTCTACTTCCAAAGATGCCTTTAACTGTCTCTTCACAGTTCTGCCATGTCATTCTTAGGTGAAAGTGGATACTTTTTTTCTAGCAAGGTCAGAGTTCTCTTTATAGGATCATGGGGGTTATGGAGGAGAAGTAAGAATAGAAAGAAAGGAATATGTACAGATTATAACGTTTCTTTGTTATTATGATCTTCTCTCTTAACCTTATCTCTTCTCTTTAAGGTCTTTCCTAACCTAAAACAAAAACAGTTCTCTTCAGAAATATTCAATATCTTGCTTTCTTCATACTCCCTCTGCATCAGCCATGAGAGTATAGAATAGTGTTTCTTATATATTTGATACTATCTCTCCCCTTCAATGGTAAGTAAAACCCATGTTCTACATTCATGGTGTACTTCTTTTCACATACATATTTTTAGGCATTTTGAGCCTGCAATAGGGTCTGGCATTGAAGTTCATAGACTGACCCCTCCCTCCCCTCCCCCTTTGAGCCTGAAATACTTTTGAGCATTAAATGGTTATATACTCCTTTAAGGTAGGAGCTGACTCATCAAGGAAATAGTATTAAAGCTAAGTTTATATAAGGCCTGTCTTGTGCTGGGAACCATTCCAAATAGAATACAAGAACAAAACAAAACAAAACAAAACAAAACCATACAGAAAGCACCAAAGACATATTTTCATTTCAATTGCTTATAATGTTTTTATTCATTCTAAGTGGGCATGAAGCAAGCTTACAAAAAACAAAGGGTCAATGTATAAGACATATGCAGACTCTCCTCTCCTTGCCTTTCTGAGCAGGAGAATCATACAGATCCTGAACCATACAGGTTAGCTTCTCTTCCCTCACTCATCTTCTTTATTTACTGAGTCCTCTGGGGCACCCAAAGCTGCCCTGAGTAGCCTTCTATACTCAGTGAATCTCCATTTCCAACCCCTCCACTTCTCTGCTCACCTTCATCAGACCTTCAGAGCCTGAATCACACAAGTTAGTTTCCTTTCTCCTACCATCTTCTCTGCTCCTTGAGTCCTCTGGGGCATCCCAAGCTTCCCTGAGGAGTCTACTATCTCCAGTAAACTTCCATTTTCCTGGACCTCTCTGCCCACCCTTATTAGACCTGCAGATCCTGAACTATACAGACCTGCTGATCTAGAATCATACAGTCCAAGGATACTTACTCATCAGAGGCCTGCCACAGCAGGACCATTGATGTTAAACATCCTCACAATATCTACTGTAATAGGAACATCCAGCAACAAAAGCCTCATCCAGATGGCAAGGGGCTCTCAAAAGAACACAATAATAATAATAATAATAATAATAATAATAATGATGATGATGATGATGATGATGTTATTATTATTATTATTATTATAAGGCCTGGGTAATATGCAGATCATAGCTACCCTAGTATAGCAAGCTGTTGATATCCCAACACAACCAAAACACAAGAAAATGACATTAAATCCAATCTTATAAAGATATCAGAGGCCTTTAAAAAGTAAACGAGTAAATCCCTTAAAGAGCTACGGAAAAATACAATCAAAAAGATATCTTTAAAGAGGAAACAAATAAATCACATACAGGAAAATACAATTAAGCAGGAGAAGGAAGGAAATAAAACTGTTCAACACCTGAAAGTGGAAATAGAAAAAATAAAATCATATGCTGAGGGAATCCTTGAGATGGAAAAAGTAGGGAAGAATAGATGCAAGCATCATCAACAAAATACAGGAGGCTGAAAAAAGAATTTCATGTATATATAAAATCAGAAGAAATTTATAATCTGTCAAAGAATGTTAAATCTAAAAAAAATTGCTGACACAAAACACCCAGGAAATCTGGAATATCATGAAAATTCTAACCTATGAATAATAAGAATAGAAGAAAGTAAAGAGTCTCAGCTCCAAAGCCCAGAAAATATTCTCAACAAAATAATAGAAGGAAGCTTACCCTACCTAAAGAACGAGATGTCTATAAACATAGAGGTAATTATAAACTACCTATTAGACTGGACAAGAAAAGGAAATCTTGCCACTTAATAATCAAAACACAAAATCTGCAGAACAAAAACAGAATATTAAAAGCAGCAAGAGAAAAAGGCCAAGTAGCAAACAAAGGCAAACATACCAGATTTACTGCCACCTTGTTAAAGAGACTTGAAAAGCTAGAAGGTCCTGCACAGATATCTTGCAACCTCTAAAAAAAACCACAGATGCTAACATAGAGTACTATATCCAGCAAAAGTTTCAATTGTCATGGATGAAGAAAATAAGATACTTCAAGACAAGAAAATAAGATATTCCAAATTGAAACAATATTTATTCACAAGTCTAGCCCTACAGAAAATGCTAGAAGAAAAATTCTATACCAAGAAGGATAAATACATCCAAGAAAACACAAGAAATTAGTAATTCCATTCACACACACACAGCACCAACATCAAAATAAATGGAGTTAACAGTCATTGATTATTAATTTCTCTCAACATCAATGGATTCAATACACCAAGAAAAAGACACAAGCTGACAGAATTAACATGAAAACAGGATCCATCATTGTGCTGCATACAAGAAACTCAACTCAGCAATAAAGATAAATATTATGTTAGAGTAAAGGGCTAGAAAAAAGTTTCCAAGCAAATCAAGCCAAGAAGCAAGCTCAAATAGCCATTCTAATATCTAATAAAATAGACTTTCAACCAAAATTAATCAAAAGAGACAGGGGAAAACACTTCATAATCATCAAAGGAAAATCTACCAATATGATATCTCAATTCTGAATGTCTATACCCCAAGTACAAGGGCACCCACATTTGTATAAAAGAAACATTAGCAAAACCTAAATTGCAATCAAACCCCAAACATTAATAGTGGGAGACTTCTATACCCCACTCTTACCAACTGACCAGTCATCTAGACAAAAAACTAAACAGAAATAATGAAACTAATAAACATTATGAATGAAATGGACCTAACAGACAGTTATAGTATATTTATCCCAAACATAAAAGAATATACCTTCACAGCATGTCATGGATCATTCTCCAAAACTAACCATATGATTGAAAACAAAGCAGGCTCAACCGATTCAAGAAAATTGAAATAATGCCTTATAACTCATCAGACCAATATGATTAAAGCTGGACTTCAACAACAGCAGAAGCGCCCAAAAGCTTACATACTCATGAAAATGAAACAATTCTTTACTCAATGATCTCTGGGTCAGAGAAGAAAGAAAGAAATTGAAGGTTTTTTTTTTTTTTTTTAGAATTCAGTGAAAATGAATGCATAGCATACTAAAATTTATGGAACACATTGAAAATAGGGCTAAGAGAAGATTTCATAGCTCTAAGTTTCTTCATAAATTTGAAAGATTTGTACCATCAATTTAAAAGTACACCTGAAAGCTCTAGGAAAATAAAAAAAAAAACAAACCTACTTCCATGTTTGCCAGGCACTGGCATAGCCTCACAAGAGACAGCTATATCAGGGTCCTTTCAGCAAAATCTTGCTGGAGTATGCAATGGTGTCAGCATTTGGAGGCTAACTATGGGACGGATCCCTGCGTGTGGCAGTCTCTAGATAGTCCATTCTTTCATCTCAGCTCCAAAATTTGTCTCTGTAACTCCTCCCATGGGTGTTTTGTTCCCAATTTTAAGAAGGGGCAAAGTGTCCCCACTTTGGTATTCGTTCGTCTTGAGTTTCATGTGTTTTGCAAATTCTATCTTATATCTTGGGTATTCTAAGTATCTGGGCTAATATCCATTTATTAGTGAGTACATATCATGTGAGTTCTTTTGTGATTGGGTTACCTTACTCAGGATGATACCCTCTAGGTCCATCCATTTGCCTAGGAATTTCATAAATTCATTCTTTTTAATAGCAGAGTAGTACTCTATTGAGTAAATGTACCACATTTTCTGTATCCATTCCTCTGTTGAGGGACATGTGGGTTCTTTCCAGGGCTGCTAATGGAGGAGCTAGAGAAAGTACCCAAGGACCTAAAGGGGTCTGCAACCCTATAGGTGGAACAACAATATGAACTTACCAGTACCCCCGGAGCTCATGTCTCTAGCTGCATATGTAGCAGAAGATGGCCTAGTCGGCCATCATTGGGAAGAGAGGCCCCTTGGTCTTGCAAACTTTATATGCCTCAGTACAGGGGTAAGCCATGGCCAAGAAGTGGGAGTGGGTGGGTAGGGGAGGGGAGAGGGTATGGGGGACATTTGGGATAGCATTTGAAATGTAAATGAAGAAAATACCTAATAAACAAAAAATAAATAAAGTAATAATAATAATAATAAAGTACCAACCCCCCTGAAGAAGAGTAGAAAGCAGAAAATAATCAAATTCAGGACTGAAATCAATCAGTTAGAAATAAAGAAAACAGTACAAAGAATCAACAAATCCAAGAGCTGGTTCTTGGAGAAAATCAACAAGATAGACAAACCCTTAGCCAAACTGATTTAAAGGCAGATAGACAGTACCCAAATTAAGAAAATCAGAAATAAAATGGGAGACAAAACAACAGACACTAAGGAAATTTAACAAATCATCAGTCTTTCTTTAAAAGCCCATGTACCACAAAATAGGAATATTTATATGAAATGAATTTATATGGCTGGTTTTCTAGACAGATATCTATTACAAATGTTAAATCAAGATCAGGTCAACTATCTGAATATTCCTATAACCCTTAAAGAAATAGAAGCAGCTGTCAAAAGTCTCCCAACCAAGAAAAGCCCTGGGCCAGAGAGTTTTAGTACAGAATTCTATCAGATCTTCAAAGAGGAGCTAATACCAAAACTCCTCAAAATATTCCACAAAATAGAAACAGAAGGAACACTGCCAAACTCATCCTATGAGGCCACAGTCACTCTGATATCTAAACCACACAAAGACTCAACAAAGAAAGGGGTTTTTAGGCCGATTTCTCTTAGGATCATTGATGCAAAAATACTCAATAAAATGCTCCCAGACTGAATCCAGAAATACAATAAAAGAAAAAGATTATCCACCATGATCAAGTAGGGATGGTTCAATATATGAAAATCCATCAATGTAATCCACCAGATAAACATACTGAAAAAAAATCACATGATTATCTCATTAGACATTGAAAAAGCCTTTGATAAAATAAAAAACCATTTATGTTAAAAGTATTAGAGAGGCCAGGGATAAAAGGAACTTACCTAAACATAATCAAAGCCAAATAATGTAAGGCAATAGCCAACATTAAACTAAAGCAATTCCACTAAAATCAGGGACAAGACAAGGCTTTCCACTCTCTTCCTATGTATTCAATATAGTACTTGAAGTTCTAGCCTTAGCAATACGTCAACTAAAGAAGATCCAGGGAATACAAATTAGAAAGGAAAAAGTCAAAGTATCATTATTTGTGAATAATATTATAGTATTCATAAGATGTCCCTAAAATTCTACCAAAGAACTACTATAGCTATAAACATCTTTGTAAAGTGGCCAGATACAAAATTAACTCAAAGAAATCAGTAGCCATCCTTTATACAAATAATAAAGGGGGTGACAAAGAAATTAGGGAAACAACATTCTTTAAAATAGCCACAAATAACATAAAATATCTCAGTGTAACTCTAACCAAGAATGAGAAAGATCTGTATGACCAGAACTTGAGGCCCCTGATGAAAGAAATTGAAGATATCAGATGATGGAAAGATCTCTCATGCTCACGGACAGGCAAGATTGACAGTGAAAATGGCTATATTTTCAAAAGAATCTACAGATTCAATGCAATCCTCATCAAAATGCTAACCCACTTTTTATAGACCTTGAATGAGTAATTCTCAACTTCATATGGAAAAACAAAAAATCCAGGATAGTCAAAACAATCTGAAAAATAAAAGAACTTTGGGATGAATCACCATCCCTGACCTCAAACTTTACTACAGTGCAATTGTAATAAAAATAAAACAAAACAAAGCAAAACAAAAAGCATAGTATTGGTGCAGAAACAGGACACATTGATCAATGGAATATAACTGAAATCCCAGAAATAAACTCATGCATCCATGGACACTTGATTTTTTTATAAAGAAGCCAAAACCATACAATGGAAAAATGAAAGCATCTTCAACAAATACTGCTGGTGTAACTGGATGCTGCATGTAGAAGAATGCAATTAGACCCATATTTATTACCCTTTACAAAACTCAAATCCAAGTGGGTCAAGGACCTCAAGCTAAAACTGTATACACTAAATCTCAAACAAGAGAAAATGGGAATCGGCCTTGAATGTATGGATACAGGAAAAAATTTCCTGAATAGAACACTAACAGCTCAGGCTCTAAGATCAACAATTGATAAATGGGACCTCATAAAACTGAAAAGTTTCTATAAGGCAAAGGATACTGTCAATGGGACAAAACAGCAACCTACAGCTTGAGAAATAATCTTTACCAACACTACTTCAGACAGAGGGCTAATATCCATAATTAATAAAAAATTCAAGAAAGACACCAACAACCCAAATAACCCAATTAAAAATGGTCTACAGAGTTAAACAGAATTCTCAGCAGAGGACTCTTGAAAGGCTGAGAACCACTTTAAGAAATATGCAAAGTCCTTAGTCATCAGAGAAATGCAAGTCAAAACAACTCTGAAGTTCCATCTTATAACCATCAGAATGGCAAAGATTAAAAACTCAAGGGACAGCACATGCTGGCAAGGATGTGAAGCAGGGAGAACACTCCTCCATTACTAGTGGGAGTGCAAACTTGAACAATGTTGGAAATCAATTTGGTGGTTTCTCAGAAAATTGGGAATAGATGTAGCGCAAGACCCAGCTATTCAATTCCTGAGTATATACCCCAAAGATTCTACAGCATCCCACAAAGACACTTAAACAGCTATGCTCCTTTTGTAGCAGCTTCATTCATAATAGCAGAAACTAGAAACAACCTTAATGTCCTCAACTGAAGAATGGATAAAGAAAATGTGGTACATCTACACAATGCAATATTATTCAGCTATTAAAAATAAAAGATATCATGAATTTTGCTGGCACATGGATGTCACCTAAGACGATCATACTGAGTAAGGTAATCCAGTCCAAAAATGGTATGGATGGCAGAAGTGGAAACTAGCTATCAAATATGCTCCACAAACCCACAGAAGCTAAACAAGAAGGAAGGCCCAAGCAAGGCTGCTTGAATCTCATTTAGAAGGAGGAATAATATAGCTATAAGAAGCAGACGAAATGAGGGAACTGGGTGGCAGAGGTGGAGAGGAATGGGGAAGGGGTTCAGGACTGGGTGTGGGGAAGGACAGGAGAGATGGCCATATGGCTATGAAAATGAATGAAAACCTGAAGCTGAAGGGATTGAGGAGGTGGCTGGCAGCTCCAAGATGTGACAGAGACCTGGGATATGGGAGGTGCCCAAAAGTCAGTTGGGGTTAACCTTAGCTGTGACTCACAGCATTGGGGATATGGAACCTGCCTATTGCCAGGCAGAAACTCCAGTGGACTGATAATCATCTACACATCTTTCAAACTCCATTTTTTTCCTGTCTTCAAGAACTGCGGGGATTGGGGATAGAGCAGAGACTGAGGGAACCAATAACAAGCCCAAACTGAGGCAAATCCCACTGGACAATCACTAATTGCTGACACTATTAATGACAATCAGTTATGTTTGCGGGCAGGAGTTTAACATGTCTGTTTGCTGAGAGGCTCCATCCAACAGTGGGCTTAAACAGATGCAGGTACCCTCAGCCAAACAGTGGATGGAACTTGGGAACTTATGGAAGAGTAGGGAAAAGGATTGCCAAAGTGGATAGGAACTCAACAGGAAGACCAACAGAGTCAATTAACCTGCACCATTAGGGCTCTCATATACTGAACCACCAACCAAAGAACATACAGTGACTGGATCTAGATCTTCCAGCACATATGTAGCATATGTGCAGGTTGGACTTCATGTGGGTCCTGAACAACTGGAGCAGGGGCTATCACAAAAGCTGTTGCATGTCCTTGTGATAAATTCTTCTAGCTGCCTTGTTTGGCCTCAGTGGGACAAGATGCACCAAGCTGTACAAAGACTTGATATGCCAGGGTTAGGGGATACTGAATGTTCCCTACACTCTCAGCAGACAAGAGGAGGGTGAATGGAGAAAGGATTATGGGATAGTGTGACCAGGAAAGGGGCAGTGAGTGGGATGTAACATGAATAAAAAGGAAACAAAATGAAAAAAATAATAAATTCTGACTATGTAAGAGAAAGGAAGAAAGAAAGAAAGAAAGAAAGAAAGAAAGAAAGAAAGGAAGGAAGGAAGGAAGGAAGGAAGGAAGGAAGGAAGGAAGGAAGGAAGAGAGAAAAAGAAAGAGAGCGCACAGCACATCAAAGAAGTTGTGGAAATGCAATAGCAGATGGCTTTTTGCCATTGTTGATGTTGTTGTTATTTTGGAGTAATATGTATATCTTTGTACAATTAATTAATCTGTCTATGAACAATGATTATATACCAAGGCCCTTGAGGTAGGGTAAATTTATTTAAGTGGGAGGCTGTCATGTAAAAAGATAATGATAGGTCAGGATCACATTAGGATAGAAAGATGTAGAGCAGTGAGAGAAAAGTGTCTTTGAAGATGTGATTTAAATGCAAGGAAGAGGCCAAATGATCTTTGAAGTTTCCTCAGGAAATGTTAGCTAGGCTTGAACCCAAAGCAAGGGAAAAATAATAGTCTAGAAAGAGGCAAGTGAAGATATAGGTAGGGCACATGAAGAGCCTGAAGAAAGAATCAGCTTGCCATGCTAGTGGAAAGAAGACTATATCACACTGCTGGAAGAGAGGATTTGCAGAGCGTGATGATTAGCTGTGTTGGGCATTGTACACAGTTTTGTCCAGTTGGAGAATAATTAAAATTAAATGTTCAGCCCATTGCTCCCCATGCAGAGGTTAGTTAATCAATCATTGCTGGCTGGGCACAGTGCTAGGCACTTGTGAGTGGATCTCTGTGAGATGCCGCTGAAATGGACTGTTCTCATCCAGGAATAATGATGCCTGGCAGAGAGTAGCATGTTTGTTCAAGCCAAAAGCTTACCCTAGCTTTTGTTAAAAGCAGTCAGTGATATAAATACCCTCACCTATTCTCTGCTCATTATTATTAAAGGAAATTACAAAGGGGGAAGTACCTTTATGAGAAAAAGCTTCTTTAATCTAGTTATACCTAGATAATGTTTCACATTTGCTTCTGAGCATCCCAAAGGAGATTTTATTATTAGCATTGCTGGGGTTGTGTGGTTTTCTCTCTGCCAAATGTTTTGGAAAAATCCCACTGACAGCCACGGCTGTGGTAATGTTCAAAAATTACAAGTGCTGTTAAGATGTCAGGAGGCCCACTTGCTCCGACAAGTCGGAAGAGGCTAAAATAGAACCTCAAAGGTAATAAGTGTGAAGATCTTGAAGCTTTTTCCCTTGATGCTCATGAGAGGGGGCAGGAAACATTTTGAATACTTCTACAACCAGTCACTTCCTCTTTAATCTGCAGCACTGAGGTTGAGAGGGTTGGTGCAGTACAATGCGATTGAGAATTTATCCACCTTGATTCCATCTGCATGTCATTTACCCAGATCTCTTTGTAACATGTAGATTATGATCCAGATATTTACAAGGAAAGACCACCTCGCTTTCTGCATTTCTATTAAACTCTCAGGGGTTTAGAAGTACTGATGCACAATATATAGAAGAGACACAATTTGCCTTTGAAGGAGAGTGTTTCCAAAGTGTTGAAAAGACATATTTGTCAATAACTTTTCTACTTAAAATTCTTGCTATCTGGAATAACTCTAACAATTACTTCATTGATTTAACAATATATTTTAAATGGATAGTTTATATATATGAAATTCCAATATATATATGCTTATATATACATATATATGATGAATTTTAAGCATACACTCCCATTCAATTCCCCTGAGATTCCACATATGTCTTTTCCATCTTTATGTGCCATTTTTCACTGCTAGTTTTTTTCTTACAAAATACAAATACTTCATGGGTTAAAATGATCAAACATTACCAAATCCTGCAGAGTGTACTTCCAAATATCTCTGTCATAGTGTTTTGATATTTCTGCCTTATCATCTTCTCACACTGTCGCCACAGCATCCTCGACACATACTGTGGTGATTGCCTTCTTTATGGCTCTCCATAAAGAATCACAGCTATTTTTCTGCAATGCAAATCCTACATCATTGTATGCCTTGGATCTCTTCCAATTAATTCATTGTCTTCAGGATGAAATTCAACAGAATTATGGGGGGAACATTTATGTTATTTAAAAATTTTAAGATTAGCTTAGTGTTGAGGATAAAAGACATTTAGATTCTCATTTCTTAAACTCAGACTGCTTCTAGGTAAGCTTAACAAGATATATAGAAAAGTCATTCTCGCTGTGTCCCATGAAAAGGAAGAACAGTGAAGAGTAGGAGGGCAACATTAGGTTAGAAGAATAAAAAAGAAGACAGATGGAAATCTTTCAGTTTATCATGTCTTTAACTTTTATGGTATGAGGATCTAGTAGAAGCAAGGGTCCTTTGATAGCAAAACTAAACAGAAGCCAAGTTAAGCAAAGAGGAAGCAGAACACAAAGAAATTACAAGTCCATATCCTGTTTCACTGAAACAAGAAACTAGTTCATGTATAAGAGGAGTATTGTCTGCAGATATTCTATCTTCCTTCAAACTACCTGAGTAAAAATTGTCATTCTTGTTATACATACCAACTAGAGACACCCAGCAGTTAATGCTAGAAAAAGATAGTTCTACATAACTAGGATATTAAAGAAGCATCAATGTTTGACTCTTCAATTTGTAATGGGTTTAGAGGACTAAATACCTTTCTGCAGAGTGTTAACTTAGAATTTGGGATTCTTTTTGTTCAATTCAATAGAATTAGATTGCATAAATTATCTATAGTAGTAGAAAGCTCATAAAGAAGTCTTCATTGATAGAGAAAGTAGTAAATAAAAATTATAAGAAGACTGAGGAAAACTTTGAGAACGACAGATGGTATGAGGATCTAGTAGAAGCAAGGTACCTTTGAGACAAAACTAAACAAAAGCCAAGTTAAGCAATGAGGATATCTCATTATCTTGATACTCAATATCTTGATTAAGTTGTAAGAAAGCATTGTGCATCTTCTAAAAGTTGCAAAAAGGACATCTAGGTTCTTTCCAACTTCTGGCTATTTTATATATATATATGGTTGCTATGAACATAGTGAAACATGTGTCCTTGTTATATGTTGGAACAACTTTTGGGTATATGCCCAGGAGTGGTATAGCTGGGTTCTTATGTAGTACTATGACCAAATTTATGAGGAACCAACAGTGATTTTCAGAGTGGCTGTACTAGCTTGCAATCCCACCAGCAATGAAGGAGTGTTCCTCTTTCTCCACATCCTTGCCAGCATCTATTGCCACTTGACTTTTGATCTTAGCCATTCTGACTGGTGTGAGGTGGAATCTCAAGAGTTGTTTTGATTTGCATTTCCCTGATGACTAAAGATGTTGAACATTTCTTTAGGTGCTTCTCAGCCATTTGGTATTCCTCAGTTGAGAATTCTTTGTTTAGTTCTGTACTCCATTTTTAATAGGGTTATTTGATTCTCTTGAGTCTAATTTCTTGAGTTCTTTGTATATATTGGATATTAGCCCTACATCTACCAGATGTAGGATTGGTAAACATATGTTGCTAATCTGTTGGTTGCCATTTTGTCCCATTGACAGTGTCTTTTATCTTATAGAAGCTTTGCAATTTTATGAGGTCACATTTGTCTAATGTTGATCTCAGAGCATAAGCCATTGGTGTTCTGTTTAGGAAATTTCCCCCTGTATCCATGTGTTTAAGGCTCTTGCCCACTTTCTCTTCTATTAGTTTCAGTGTTTCTGGTTTTATGTGGAGGTTCTTGATCCACTTGCACTTGAGCTTTGTACAAGGAGATAAGAATGGATCAATTTGCATTCTTCTACATGATGAACTCCAGTTGAATCAGCACCATTTCTTGAAAATTCTGTCTTTTTCCCACTGGATGGTTTTAGCTCCTTTGTCAAAGATCAAATGACCATAGGTCTGTGGGTTCATTTCTGGGTCTTCAATACTGTTCCATTGATCTACCTGCCTGACTCTGGACCAATATCATATAGTTTTTAATCATTATTATACTGTAATACAGCTTGAAGTCAGGGATGGTGATGACTCTAGAAGTTCTTTTATTGTTGAGAATAGTTTTTGCTATCATGGGTTTTTTTTGGTTATTCCCAATGAATTTGCAAATTGCTCTTTCTATGAAGAATTGAATTGGACTTTTGATGGAGATTTTATTGAATCTGTTGATTGCTTTAGGCAAGATGGCCATTTTTACAATATTAAACCTGCCAATCCATGAACATGGGAGATCTTTCCATCTTCTGAGCTCATCTTTGATTTCTTACTTCAGAGACTTGAAGTTGTTGTCATACAGATCTTTTACTTGCTTGGTTAGAGTCACACCAAGGTATCTTTTATTATTTGTATCTATTGTGAAGGGTGTCATTTCCCTAATTTCTTTCTCAGCCTGTTTATTCTTTGTGTAGAGAAAGACTACTGATTTGTTTGAGTTAATTTTATATCCAGCCACTTTGCTGAAGTTGTTTATCAGGTTTAGGAGTTCTCTGGTGGAATTTTTGGGGCCACTTAATTATACTACCATATCATCTGCAACTAGTGATATTTTGACTTCTTCCTTTCTAATGTGTATCCCTTTGACATCCTTTTTTTGTCTAATTTCTCTAGCCAGAACTTCAAGTACTATATTGAATAGATATGGAGAGAGTGGGAAGCCTTGACTAGTTTTAATGAGATTGCTACAAGTTTCTCTCCACTTAATTTGATGTTGGCTAGTGGTTTGCTGTATATTGCTTTTACTATGTTTAGGTATGGGTCTTTAATTCCTGATCTCTCCAAGACTTTTAACATGAAAGGGTGTTGAATTTTGTCAAATGCTTTTTCAGCATCTAATGAAATGATCATGTGAGTTTTTCTTTGATTTTGTTTATGTAATGGATTATTTTGATGGATTTCTATATATTGAACCATTCCTGCACCTCTGGGAGGAAGCCTACTTGATCCTGGTGAATGACCTTTTTGATGTGTTCTTGGATTCTGTTGTGGTACATTTACACAATGGCATACTGTTCAACTATTAAAAACATTGAACTCATGAAAGTTTTAGTCAAATGTATGGAACTAGAAAATATCATCCTGAGTGAGGTAACTTAATCACAAAAGATCACACATTGTATGCACTCACTGATAAGTGGATATTAGCCCAAAACCTTGGAATACCCAATATACAATTCACAGACCATATGAAGCTGAAGAAGAAGGAAGACCAAAGTATAGGTGCTTCGGTCCTTTTTAGAAAGGGGACCAAAATATCCATGAGAGCAAATATGGATACACAGTATGGAGCAGAGACTGAAGCAAAGGCTATTTAAAGACTGCTCCACCTGAGGATCTATCCTATATACAATCACCAAACCCAGACACTATTGTGGATGCTAAGAAGTACATGCTGACAGGAGCCTGATATAGCTGTCACCTGAGAGCGTCTGCCAGAGCCTGACAAATACAGAGACGGAATCTTTCAGCCAACCATTGGACTGAGCATGGGGTCCCCAATGGGGTCCCTAATGCAGGAGTTAGAGAAAAGACTGAAGGAGCTTAAGGGGTTTGCAACCCCATAGGATGAACAATAATATCAACCAATGAGACCCTCCCTCCCTACAGAGCTCCCAAGGACTAAACCACCAACCAAGGGGTCATGGAGTGAACCTTCGCTTCAGCTGCATATGTAGTAGAGAATGGCCTTGTTGGACATCAATGGTGGAGAGGCCCTTGGTCCTGTGAAGGCTCAGTGCCCTGGTATAGGGGAATTCAAGAGTGGGAAGGTGGGAGTGGGTCGGTGAGTAACACCCTCACAGAAGCAAGTGATGGGGATAGGATGGGGGTTTCAGGAGGGGACCGGGAAAGGGGATAGCATTTGAAATGTAAATAAAGAAAATATCCAATAAAAACAATTAAAAAAAATAAAGTTGCAAAAAGGCATCCAGTAGAAGCTCTCTCCTAGTCTGCTCTGTTGCCTGGTACCTAGTATCTCTATGAAATACTCTTTTGAACCTATTTGAGATTTTGCCTAGTATCCTTCTATTTTTCACATTAATTTTAGCATGGTATAAATAATATCACTTAGTTTTCCTTTGCTAGTCATTCAGAAATTATATGTCAACACCCTAAAACTGTAATTCTTTTGAGCCAATTTGCTTTAATAACTATTCTATATACTACTGTTTTTATCAAATATTTCTTTATGCATTCTTGCTAACACTAGGGTTTCTTTATTACTGAAGGTACATGCATATTTAAATTAGAAACTATTATGAAACTGTGCAATATGAAAATTAGGTCTAATTAACACCCAATCAAATGAATAAAAACATGCCTGTAGACCCAATCTCTTACTATTATCACACTGCTTGGGTGGGTAGAGGAGCACCCTCAGAGAAGCAGGGGGAGGGAGGATGAGATAGTGGGTTTCTAGGGGTAGGGGAAACTGAGAAAGGGGATAACATTTGAAATAAAAATATAGAAAATATCTAATAAAAGAAAAAATTATCTTTACCAATATCTGTCAAATTCATTTTCATTTGAATTGCCTCTTTGATGAAGAAAAATCGCATATCATCCCCATGAACTGTATTCATGCTTTATTCATTTTTCTCCTGAGATTCTTTTTTTTTTTTTTTTTTTTTTGTTTTTCAAGACAGGGTTTGTCTGTGTATCCCTGGCTGTCCTGGAACTCACTCTGTAGATAAGGCTGGCCTTGAACTCAGAAATCAGCCTGTCTCTGCCTCCCAAGTGCTAGGATTAAAGGCATACGCCACCACTGCCCAACTCTCCTGAGATTTTTATGTTTTTCCTATTGATTTAGAGATAATTTATTAATAAAATTAATCCTTTGCCATGTTTGAGAAAATTGAACATAATTTTTCAGGTTACCTTGGAGTGTGCATGTGTAGTAGTTGGGTGCGGGTAGCTAGGTATGTAAAAACCATGGGGTTAAATTAAAAAGCCATGTGGTTAAATTAGTCAGCACTTTACTGGCTTTTAGCTATACTTTGGAAGGTTTGTTACTTTGAGATTGTTTTTAAAAATTCTATTTATAGATTTCCTTGATCCTCAGCAGTTATGGGTAACTTTAGTTCTGCCACCAACGGGGCCTTCTGGATAGGAAAGCTAAAATGTGGTCATAATGCTGTCATTACCACTTGCTTTTTAAATCATGAAACTAATAAAATATACTTAGTCAAAGAAGTATTTTTAGGCACTGGGTATATACAGAAACTTTATGCTCCCAGTATCAGGATTCTTTATTATCACCTACAAGGAAGGACAATGCTTGGGCACACCTAAATAAAATGCTAATTTCGCAAAATTTGTTAAAATTTTACTTCATTTAAAATTTTTATACAATATTTTTTCATGTATTTCCCTTCCCTCAAGTCCTACCATACTCTCCTAACCTCCCTTCTCAACTTTATGTTCTCTATCTCTTTCACCCCTCAGAAAAAAACAAAACAAAACAAAACATGAGAGTTCAAAACAAACTTTCTGTTATTTGAATAGCCAGTTCTCCAGATCTTTACAATTATCTCTACATTGTATTGACAGAACGTTTTTCCCAGGTTCCAAAATTGTTTCTTTTCCCAACATACACACACACACACACACACACACACACACACACACACACACACACACACACAAACCATACTTCCTTGTTGACAAGAATTTTTGCCCCTTTCTTTTTCTTTTGTCTGTTCTAGAGTCATATTAGTATCTAGATTTCTTTTTTAAATTACTTTTATCGCTTTTTTAGTCCAGTCATTGCATCCTTCCCAATCCATAGTTCCTCTAGGAACTGGTTCTGATGAATCAGTTCTGGTATTGGTTGGTATAAACTGTCTTTGTATAAAAGCTTAGAGAGATCAATGATAGTTTTTTGATCACTTTTCTTGATACAAATCTATTGATTTGCTTTGCTTTTAATTCAAAGTTCCTACATTAGGTGAGGATTTAGTGCTGAAGAAATTTTTGCATCCTTGCTCTACTTTCACACTGTGTCTCCTTATCTGAATATGAGCAAGAGTCAAGCAATCAAACTAAATCAGGCATGTTGTCCAGTTTCTTACACAGAGATATTACAGTTCTCACATAAAAAATAGCAGGAGGATCAAATAAGTGACTGAAGTGTCTCAACCAAGAATTAATGAAAGGAAAAGGTGGGTAAACCAAACATAAATTGTAGGAAAAATCAATTACCTGATTTATATATAAAGCTAGTAAATTCAGAGACAAATGTCTCCATAATCAAATATTTTGAAAAGAACTAATTTGTAAGTGAATCTATCGCTATGCTAATCCAGAAAAGTAGAAAATTATGGAACACATAAATTATGAATATTTGAAAGGTTATATCACTGAAGATTATTATTAATAATATAAGAATGTTCCATGGATAATTTTTCTATTAACTTTCAAACAACAGAAACAACTGAAGATTACTCACAAAAAACATTGCACTAACCCCATTGCAATTAAAATGTAGAATCTACATTTTATAAGTCACCAAAGAAAATTACAAGGCAAGATGGCTCTAATGGTGAATTTGGCCAAACGTTTTGGAGGGAAATAATATCCAATCTATGTCATATCACCTACACATTTTGAGAAGAAAGAATGTTACCCAATTATTCTTACTAGCTGCTAAACCCAAGATTCTACAAATAAAAATATCAATAGAACAATTAAAATATATACATGCTAACTAACACTTTGACAAATCTTTAAAAAATGAATGTAATATTATTAAGTGTAATACATTGTTATTTACAAGAGTTCATATTAGGGGGGTTGTGAACTCTAGTGAGTATAATGCACAAATCAATTGCTATAAATCCACTATAAAATATATACAATGAAAACTAGCAGTAGCCTCATGCCATACCATTGTATAGATTATTGATTATGCACTATTCAGTTAAATAAAAAGCATAAAGTAGGTCTAAAAGTTGAGACGGAATCATCTGAAAATGATTTTGTGATTCTTAGTGAGGCAACAATTCTGTAGATACAACAATGAAAGTTTATGTACCAAAGCCTAAACATAAATTTTATCAGAATTAAAAATATTTGCTCATTAAATGTCTGTTAAAATATTACAGGAAAAGGCACTGTAAGGAAATAGATTTTTGATGTGTTCTCTGATAAATACTTATGTCAAAAAGACACAGATGTAGCTTTTTAAAACTCGTAATAGGAAAACATGAAATAGGCTTTTTTCAAGACAGGATTTCTCTGTGTAGCCCTGGCTGTCCTGGAACTCACTCTGTAGATCAGGCTGACCTAGAACAGAAATCCACCTGCCTCTGCCTCCCAAGTGCTGGGATTAAAGGTGTGCACCACCACTGCCCAGCCCCAAATAGGCTTCTTAATGGGCAGAAAATTTATATTGATAAGTATACAAGAAGATTCTTTTCCTAATTAAAAATACAATAGGAAACATTACACACTTTTCAAAATAACTAAAAGTGGAAAGATTAGCTATAATATTAAAAAGAATATGAATGTTTGGGACACATATATGCTGGTAAGGTTGTGAATTGATGCAGTCACTGTAGGAGAAAAAAAGGTATTTCATAGGAAGTAAGGTCTACTATGCTGATATAATAGTGGTAGTATGGCTGGGAGAATAACCAATCACTTTGAGTTGATTTGAAGCCTCTTCTACAATAGAAAATCTGTGCCTGGTACTGTATAGCTAGTCTATAACCCATGCCTGAGGAGGTCTTAGGCTCTAGGAATCAACTTACTATTGTTTAGTTAAGTTGTCATTGTACCAAGCTAACTTTTTGTTTGTTTGTTTGTTTGTTTTGTTTTGTTTTTTCTTTTTAAATATTTTATTAGGTATTTTCCTCATTTACATTTCCAATGCTATCCCAAAAGTCCCCCATACCCTCCCCACCAACTCCCCTACCCACCCAATACCATTTTTGGCCCTGGTGTTCCCCTGTACTGAGGCATATAACGTTTGCATGACCAATGGGCCTCTCTTTGCACTGATGGCCGACTAGGCCATCTTTCGATACCTATGCAGCTAGAGAAAAGAGCTCCAGGTTACTGGTTAGTTCATATTGTTGTTCCACCTATAGGGTTGCAGATCCCTTTAGCTCCTTGGATACTTTCTCTAGCTCCTCCATTGGGGGCCCTGTGATCCATCCAATAGCTGACTGTGAGCATCCACTTCCGTGTTTGCTAGGCCCCGGCATAGTCTCACAAGAGACAGCTAAATTAGGGTGCTTTCAGCAAAATCTTGCTAGTGTATGCAATGGTGTCAGCGTTTGGAGGCTGATTATGGGATGGATCCCTGGATATTGCAGTGTCTAGATGGTCCATCCTTTTGTCTCTGCTCCAAACTTTGTCTCTGTAACTTGTTCCATGGGTGATTTTTCCCAATTCTAAGAATGGGCAAAGTGTCCCCACTTTGGTCTTCATTCTTCTTGGGTTTCATGTGATTTTCAAATTGTATCTTGTATCTTGGGTATTCTAAGTTTCTGGGCTAATATCAACTTATCAGTGAGTACATATCATTTGAGTTCTTTTGTGATTGGGTTACCTCACTCAGGATGTTGCCCTCCAGGTCCAACCATTTGCCTAGGAATTTCATAAATTCATTCTTTTTAATAGCTAAGTAGTACTCCATTGTGTAAATGTACCACATTTTTTTGTATCCATTCCTCTGTTGAGGGGCATCTGGGTTCTTTCCACTTCTGGCTATTATAAATAAGGCTGCTATGAACATGGTGGAGCATGTGTCTTTCTTACTAGTTGGAACATCTTCTGGATATATGCCTAGGAGAGGTATTGCGGGATCCTCTGGTAGTACTATTTCCAATTTTCTGAGGAACCGCCAGACTGATTTCCAGAGTGGTTGTACAAGCTTGCAATCCCACCAACAATGGAGGAGTGTTCCTCTTTCTCCACATCCTTGCCAGCATCTGCTGTCAACTGAATTTTTGATCTTAGCCATTCTAAATGGTGTGAGATGGAATCTCAGGGTTGTTTTGATTTGCATTTCCCTGATGATTAAGGATGCTGAACATTTTTAGGTGCTTCTCAGCCAGTTGCTATTCCCCAGGTAAGAATTCGTTGTTTAGCTCTGAGCCCCATTTTTTAATGGGGTTATTTGATTTTCTGGAGTCCACCTTCTTGAATTCTTTATATATATTGGATATTAGTCCCTTATCTGATTTAGGATAGGTAAAGATCCTTTCCCAATCTGGTGGTGGCCTTTTTGTCTTATTGACGGTGTCTTTTGCCTTACAGAAGCTTTGAAGTTTTATGAGGTCCCATTTGTCAATTCTCGATCTTACAGCACAAGCCTTTGCTGTTCTATTCAGGAGTTTTTCCCCTGTGCCCATATCTTTGAGGCTTTCCCCCACTTTCTCCTCTATAAGTTTCACTGTCTCTGGTTTTATGTGGAGTTCCTTAATCCACTTAGATTTGACCTTGGTACAAGGAGATAAGAATGGATCAATTTGCATTCTTCTACATGATAACCACCAGTTGTGCCAGCACCATTTGTTGAAAATGCTGTCTTTTTTCCACTGGATGGTTTTAGCTCCCTTGTCAATGATCAAGTGACCATAGGTGTGTGGGTTCATTTCTGCGTCTTCAATTCTATTCCATTGGTCTATTTGTCTGTCGCTATACCAGTACATTGCAGTTTTTATCACAATTGCTCTGTAGTAAAGCTTTAGGTCAGGCATAGTGATTCCTCCAGAGTTTCTTTTATCCTTGAGAAGAGTTTTTGCTATCCTGGGTTTTTTGTTATTCCAGATGAATTTGTAGATTGCTCTTTCCAATTAGTTGAAGAATTGAGTTGGAATTTTGATGGGGATTGCATTGAATCTGTAGATTGCTTTTGGCAAGATAGCCATTTTTACAATGTTGATCCTGCCAATCCATGAGCATGGGAGATCTTTCCATCTTCTGAGATCTTCTTTAATTTCTTTTTTCAGAGACTTGAAGTTCTTATCATACAGATCTTTCACTTCCTTAGTTAGAGTCACGCCAAGGTATTTTATATTATTTGTGACTATTGGGAAGGGTGTTGTTTCCCTAATTTCTTTCTCAGCCTGTTTATTCTTTGTGTAGAGAAAGGCCATTGACTTGTTTGAGTTAATTTTATATCCAGCTACTTCACTGAAGCTGTTTCTTACCCTTACCCTAATTAGAGAAGCTTGCAATCAACAGTAGTTAATACTGAGATTCATGGCTGTTCATATTATAGGATTAAGTTGATAACCCAATGTTTTTCCCTAAATAAAATGTTCAACAACTTATTAAAAACCCAGAGATTATCACAGAAGTAGCATCATAAAGAACAGAAGAGCTGGGAGATAAGGAGAAATGCTATGAAATGCTGTCTTTTGGGCATGGCTCATAACTGTTGTTGGTATCTGCAATTACCTTCACAAGATAGGGCCTAGCAATACTCAAAGATCATGGAGGAATTCATGGGGCGATACTCCTCCTTGTTAGACTGATGGATACTTGGAAAAAGGTAGTCATTGCCCTCTGTTGTACACCTACTGAGGAACTAACAGACTCCTGTTCATAGTTCCAAACACATGGTCACATATTGTCCTGATCCTTGTCTTCAAACAAGAAACTATCAAGCACCTCGTAGGGAGGGAGTGGTGGGAAGGAGGAATGATAGGAGAGGTGAGACATATAGAAAGGGTGGGGTATTTATACTAGTTGTAATATACTTTACATATGTTTGAAATTATCAATCAGAGTCAATCATAAAAAGGGTCTGCTAACCTGATCTAGCCATTTCTCCTCTAGGTGTTTACCCAATAGAAACAGAAATATATGTTCCAATAAAAATGTACAATGCTATTCATATTAGCTTTTATTTTTGTTTTGCTTTGAGACAGGGTTTTACTATACAGCTCTGGCTGTCCTAGAACTCACTACGCGGACAAGGCTGACTTCAAATTCATAGGGATCTACCTGCCCTTGCTTTTCAAATACTGGGTTTAAAGATGTGCACAACTATGCCAGGCTTCAGTTTTATTTGTAATAATTAAAATATCTGATAACAACAGAATTAACAGACAAATTGTAAGCTATCAGTATAATCAGTTTTATTCATTACTGAGAAGGAATGAATAACTCACACCAGCAAGAACAGAAATCAATCTCAAAATAATTAATGTTTAATGAATGAAGACAAGAGAGTGAATGTATATAGAATTTTTCTATCATATAAAAGTTTTGAAAAGACAATCCAATATGTACTGGTAGAAAATACATTAGCTATTGGTTGTGTGAAAAGTGCATTCTATGGAAAATGAGATTCCAATGGGACATGAAGATACTTTTGAAGCAATAACTATGCCCACTGCATTGACTGTGGATAGAAATGGGTGAGCAAGTATGTCAACACTTATTATACACTTTAAGCAATGCCCTCTATGGTAATTATGACTTCTGATAACACTCTTTAAAAAGATCAACCTTAACTGGGCGTGGTGCCACACACCTTTAATCCCAGCACTTCGGAGGCAAAGGCAGGCGAATTTTTGAGTTCTAGGCCAGCCTGGTCTACAAAGTGAGTTCCAGGACAGCCAAGGCTACACAGAGAAACCCTGTCTCGAAAAACCACACACACACACACACACAAAAGCTCAACCTTGCCCTTCAAGGTGTCAAGAATTTTTAATTATTATAACTCTGTTATTTTGTTCTCTCATAAAACTGTAAATTTACATTACAATGGACGCTAAAGGGAACAGAAGAATACAAAACATACATGACACCTTGTCACTGGCTATCTATAGAATCTAACATGATGGCTTCCCACAAGTCCAGTTAGTGCCTCTTAGAAGTTTTCTTATGAAGTTAAATGACTTCTCTTTCTCTGCTGAACTGAGTGAATACTTTCAGGCATTTGAAAAATGGTTAAGAATATTCCAGAAAAAATCCACTTTCAGTTTTCATGATGGAATAAAACTGTTTCCCCAATTTAGATTTAAAGCAGAAACTATGGTGACCAAATTTGAAGAATACTTATTTTATTTTTAGATGCAAGAATGTTAATATTTGGAACACTAAAGTGTAATATTCAAGTAGTAGAAACAGGTCTACATAGTTATTAAGTAGCCTTAAAATTATTTATAGTTAAATTATGATTATTTTATACTACTAAATAATGTACAAGCTGTCATAATATTAAAAGAAAAGCCAGCAAAACTAAAAATTAGCAGGGTGACTGTTTTCTTCAATGGCATGTGTTCAGCAAAAAGATGAACTGGTTTTGTTCTGAATAAAGGGCTGTGACGAAGCCATTTGTCAATGTGCTGGCCTTTGGGCTGATCAATGTTTATTACTTCCTTACCTGGTCACAATGATTTATTGCGCAATCCTCCCTTTTTATTATCTTGTCTCATGAATTTTTCAATAAGGGCTGACCATAATTCCTTAAAGTTGTGCTAACAATCAAACAAGGCTATTAGGTTAGTTTTCTCTGGAGGCTACTCAAAGTTCATAATACCTGAATAATTTAAGTGATTTGTGGATTGTCAGTGACAGAGGAAACCCCACAAATAAAATCCCAATTGGCAGTTTCATTTTTGAGTGAGAGAGCCTTCTTGTATCACGGCAACATCAATGGATTTACTGCTGCTTTGAAGCATGCAGAAATATGTTGACACAAGAAAGCCCTATTTTATAATTGCAATTACGATGTAGTTCAGTTTTAGGCACTTATAGACTTTATAGAGGTTAAATAATAAGCATTTTTTCACAGGTATAATTTTTATGCAATGCATTTATTAGTTAGTTAGCAAATATTTACAAAGCAACCACATAATGCAAAATAGTAGAGATAATAATAGTGAGCAAATTATATAAAGTCTGTAAATATAAATGTATAATCTAGAGGGTAAAAATCCTCAGATATTTCTGTCTTGGGGATAAGTAAAAGACTATCTGTTTAGCCTCAGACAATCTCTCAGATATATAGGGTCTCTTTTTAACTCTACTTTATAGTTATTTATAATTATTTAATACATTAATGTAATTTGATTTTTTGGATGGGTATGTACAGAAAAGTCATTACTTCAAATTAGGAGCCCTGCTTCATACCATGAAAGAGACTTTTTGGTAGGTAGAAATCAATGCTCAAGAACATTGTAGGGAGTAAACAAATAAACAAAAAATATTTGCTCCCACACAGGACAAAAGAATCTTCATGTGATTTTGAATAATGTCAACAATTACTAGAACTTGAGGAAATACACAGAAGACAATAGTCATTTTTCAAACAGTGTTTTCCAGACTTGTCATGACGATTGTCCAAGTGAACTCTTAGCTTCATGTACAAGACCTGGACCAGATCAAGGCAGTCAAAATTCCAGCATGAATGGAAGAGCAGATGACAGTGTCAAAACCTTGTTGATGAGCTATTGACAAATAATAGCTCCTGTGCAAGAGTCCATTTTCTTCAGAGGTTTGACCTCTAGAAGACTACCCATGTTCCATTAGATGGGTTTATACTCATGTACAGGCTGGTGTTTTAGGACATGTTTGTCTACTTCTGAATCTAGCATTAATATTTTTGATTCAGTTTAAATCTCTTTACATCCCATTAATATACAGTTATTGTCCTCACCTTGGATTTAGTATAAGGAATTGAATGAAATTAATTATAATTTGGGGAAGTATTATATCTTTGTCATGTTGCTTTGATTTATACATTTGGAAATTATATACAAACTTGTAAATGTGCCCCATCCAAGGGTCACAATATCATCTCCAGTTCAACATACTGGTTTTTTTCAGTCCTTTGTAATATTAGGTACGACAGCTACCATCTCTAAACAAGACAATATAAAGGAGCACAGATTTTATTCCAGTTCCTTCTAAAGTACCCTGGAGTGATGACAAAAGGCAAATAGTAGTATCTGATTTTATACTATCCCAGAATAAATAGTTCAGTAATATTTTCCTTTTTCTGTTTTTTAAAATGAATGTCATTATATTTATTCCCATGTTTTGTTCCTTTAAAAATTGCATTTTTCTGGCTACCAAAGTGATTTATGGGTAAGAGCACAAATCTCTATCTAGATCATAAGAAAGCAACACTGTATTCAAATTCAGTATGCGAAGGCATGAGGCAAGTGCTCATATTCCTCGGTATGCAATAGTAAAAATTATAGGAATGGCCATCAAGGTCGAAGACTTCTATATTCAGAAAAGAGTCATTTTCTTTTAAAAGAGATCTATCTAGGACTTCAGTAATGACCTTACACAAGTCAAAACAGACATATTTTATTCCCTAAATCCTTACTGAGCACTGCATGTTCAGCCCTGGTTGAATTAGAAAATTTAACAATGTCCAAAGGACAGTGGACAATGTTTTTAGGCATCAAAATACACTATAAACTGAGTACATATAAAAACTATACACACATACACTAAGTCAAATATAAGTGTAATACAGGCAAATAAAGCAGGGTGGAGGGGATGAGGCAGCACGCATGACACACTGTTTCCATGGACTTAGTGATAACCCTCAGCAAATCACTGACATTAGAATAGAATCATCAAGTAAAAGAAATTCTGAAGCCCCACTTGTAGATGATTGACATTTGTGGTCCATGAAAAGTTCCATTTGTTTAGTCAAACTGAAATGTATTGAACTTAATAGGACAGTGTTGTAAACAAGATGGAAAAGACACCAGGCAAGAGGGGTTCCATTGATTCTAAGGGTCTGAAACTGTTATTTTATGGATTTCGATAGACTGCTTCCAAATACTATTTAAATATAACAATACTTTTCATAAGCAAAAATAATGTGGAATCATCAATATAATAAGTAGTATGAAAGAAAACCTACCACGATTATTTACCTTATCTAAAGGTTAATGTTAAGGATGATATTATTATTTAATTCAATTTATCACTTCAATAAGCTGTGAATGAGAGCCTCTTAGGATCACGAGTCCTTTGGGTCGGCAAACCCACAGTGGTCTCGGCCCTCCCACATCTATCATTAATTAAGAAAATGCCCTATAAGTCAAGTAGTAGAGGCTTTTTCTCAATTTAAATTCCCCCTTCCCAGGGGACCCTGGTTCATGTTGAGAAGACTAAAAATAATAAAGAAGACTAGCTAGGGTTCCTTCTAGTCAGTGTCAGTGCCAGGCTAACTTGGGTACAAACTCAGCTGACAGTCCCACTCTGCAAACGCTGTAGCACACCCAGGACCTTAGGATCACTGGTGAGTAGAACACAACATCTGTTTCAACACCACTGGGAGTAACTGGGACCAGCAGGAGGCAGGGACCCAGGCATCCTGCCCAAGGAACTAGTGGCTCGGGTTCTTTCCAGTTGGTACTGGTCTACGTTGGTTGCAAACTCAATGAACAGCCCCAGGGCCCACAGAGGAGGTACCACTCCCAGGCACTCTAACACAGCCAGATCTTAGGATCTCAGGATCCCGGGATCCCAGGATCCCAGGAGTTCAGACACACCAGGATCTCAGGGTCTGAAAGGAAGCATGAATCCCAGAAACTCTGACATACTCAGAATCTCAAGATCTCATAGGATCCCAGAATCACAGGATCACAGAGAAAGCTGGACTCTGAGGAAGGACAGGCTCCAATCAGATATAGTGAGGGCAAGGAGCACTTGAGATAATCAAATGGCTGGAGGCAAGCATAAGAACAGAAGCAATAAAAACCAAGGCTACTTGGCGCCAACAGAGCACAGTGAAAGCAGTCCTAAGGAAAAAAAAAAAAAAAACTCACAGCTCTTAGTGCCTCCAAAAAGAAATTGGAGATCACAGATCACACACACTAGCAGCTTGACAGCACACCTAAAAGCTCTAGAACAAAAATAAGCAAATTCACTCCAGAGCAGTAGATGGCAAGAAATAATCAAACACAGGGCTGAACTAAACCAAGTGGAAACAAAAAGAACTATACAAAGAATCAACCAAACCAGAAGCTGGTTCTTTGAGAAAATCAACAAAATAGATAAACCCATAGCCAGACTAACTAGAGGACAGAGAGATAGTATCCTAATTAACAAAATCAGAAAATAAAAGGGAGACATAACAACAGAAACTGAGGAAATCTAAAACATCATCAGATCCTACAAGAGCCTATACTCAAAACAACTGGAAAACCTGGATGAAATGGACAATTTTTTAGACAGATACAAGGTACCAAAGTTAAATTAGGATCAGATTAATTATCTAAACAGTCCCATATCCCCTAAAGAAATAAAAATAGTCATTAATAGTCCCCAAACCAAAAGAAGTCCAGGACTATTGGGGCTGGCCTGCGGCTCTCATGTCCGGGTTCAAGCCTGGGAGGCAACCTGGAGCTGAAAGAGAAAAGAGAACCTAGGCGGGTCAAGAAATAATGGAACTAAGACATGCTAGTCTGCTCAAGGTTCGAATGTTTAATAAAAAAGTCTGCACTTATTAAAGAGGGAAACCCATCCCCAGTCATTCTTGATGTTGTCAGCACAGCCTTTTAGCAGCAATTTGCCAGATTCACAGGTTGTAGTTGGAGAACCGGCTTTCACCCTCATGGCAGGTAGCAGGCAGTGTCACATCAAAGGAAACTAGTAGAGTGGAGAAGCAGCACAGCAGGTGACCCCCGCCTCAGTGGCTTATGGTCTGAACCAGCTTGCCTAGGCTGAAGGAGGTTACACAGGACCAGATGTGTTTAGTGCAGAACTTCAATGAAAACCTAATAAGGGTACTCTTCTAACTATTCCCCAAAAGAGAAACAGGTGGTACTCTACCCAATTCATTCTATGATGCCACAATTACTCTGATACCTAAACCACACAAAGACAACAAAGAAAGAGAACTTCAGACCAATTTCCCTTATGAATATTGATGCAAAAATACTCAGTAAAATCCTCCCAGAATCCAAGAACACATCAAAATGATCATCCGTCATGATCAAGTAGACTTCGTCCCAGAAATGCAGGGATGGTTCAATATACAGAAATCCATCAACATAGTCCACTATATAAACAAACTAAAAGGGGAAAAATATACATGATCATCTCATTAAATGTTGGGAAAACATTTGCCAAACTCCAACACCCCTTCATAATAAAAATCTTGGAAAGATCAGGAGTTCAAGGCCCATAAACATATTAAAAGCAATATACAGAAAACCAGTAGACAACATCAAACTAAATGAAGAGAAACTTGAAGCAATTTCACTAAAATCAGGGACTAGTCAAGGCTTCCCACTCTCTCCCTACCTATTCAATATAGTGCATAAAGTCCTAGCCAGAGAAATTGCACACAAAAAAAGATCAAAGGGATACAAATTGGAAAGAAAAAGTCAAATATCACTATTTACAGATGACAGAATAGTATACTAAAACGACCCCCAAAATTCCACCAGAGTACTCCTAAACCTGATAAACAATTACAGCAAAGTAGATGGATATAAAATTAAACAAATCAGTCGCCTTCTGCTACACAAAGGATAAACAGGCTTAGAAAGACATTTCGGGAACAACACCCTTCACAATAGTCATAAACAATGTAAAATACCTTGGTGTGACTCTAACTAAGTAAGTGAAAGATCTGTATGAAAAGAACGTCAAGTCTCTGAAGAAAGAAAACAAAGAACTCAGAAGATAGAAGGAACTCCTGTGCTCATGGATTGGTAGGGTTAATATAGCAAAAATGGCCATCTAGCCAAATGCAATCTACAGATTCAATGCAATCCCCATCAAATTTCCAACTCTTTCTTCATATAGTTAGAAAGGGCAATTCTCAAATTCATTTGGAACAACAACAACAACAAAAATGCAGGATAGGAAAAACTATTATCAACAATAAAAGAACTTCTGGTGGAATACCATCCCTGACCTTAAAATGTACTACAGAGCAATTGTGATAAAAACTGCATGATATTGATACAGTGACAGGCAGGTAGATCAATAGAATAGAATTAAAAGCCCAGAAATAAACACACACCCATGATTATTTGATCTTTGAGAAAGAAGCTAAAACCATTCAGTGGAAAAAAGAGCATTTTCAACAAATGGTGCTAGCTCAACTGGCTGTTACCACGTAGAAGAATGCAAATCAGTCCATTCTTATCACCTTGCACAAAGCTCAAGTCCAAGTGGATCAAGGACCTCCACATAAAACCAGATACACTGAAACTGATAGAGGAGAAAGTGGGGAAGAGGCTTGAAGATATGGGAACGGGGGAAAGATTCCTGAAGAGAACACCAATGGCTTGTGCTGTAAGATCACCTCATAAAATCGCAAAGCTTCTGTAAGGCAAAGGAGACTCTCAATAAGACCAAAAGGCAACCAACCGATTGGGAAAAGATCTTTACCAATCCTAAATCCGATAAGGTACTAATTTCAAATATATATAAAGAACTCAAGAAGTTGGACTCCAGAAACCAAACAACCTCATGAAAAAAGGGGGTACAGAGCTCAACCAAGAATTCTCAACTGAGGAATACTGAATGGCTGAGACGCACCTAAAAAAATGTTCAAAATCCTTAGTCATCAGGGAAATGCAAATCAAAACAACCCTGAGATTCCACCTCACACCAATCAGAATGGCTAAGATCAAAAACTCAGGTGACAGCAGATGCTGGTAAGTATGTGGAGAAAGAGGATCACCCCTCCAGTGCTGGTGGAAATGCAAGCTGGTACAACTACTCTGGAAATCAGTTTGGCAGTTCCTCAGAATAGTGGACATAGTAATACTGGAGGGCACATCTATACCTCTCCTGGACATATACCCAGAAGTTGCTCCAACATGTAATAAGGACACATGCACCACTATGTTCATAGCAGCGTTACTTATAATAGCCAGAAGTTGGAAGTAACCCAAATGTCCCTCAACAGAGGAATGGATACAAAAAATGTGGTATATTTACACAATGGAGTACCACGCAGCTATTAACAACAATGAATTTATGAAATTATTAGGCAAATGGATGGATCTGGAGGATATCATGCTAAGTGAGGTAACCTAATCACAAAAGAACACACATGATATGCACTCACTGATAAGTGGATATTAGACCAGAAGCTCAGAATACAAATATACAATTCTCAAACCTCATCAAATTCAAGAAGAAGGAAGACCAAAGTGTGGATACTTCTATCCTTCTTAGAAAGGGGAACAAAATACCCATGGAAGGGGTTACAGAGACAAAAGTGTGGAGTAGAGACTGAAGACATGACCATTCAGGGACTGACCTACCTGGGGATCTATCCTATATACAATCACCAAACCCAGATAATGTTTCAGATGCCATCAAGTGCTTGATGAAAGGAGCCTGATATAACTGTTTCCTGAGAGGCTCTACCAGTGCCTGACAAATGCAGAAGTAGATTCTCACGGTCATCCATTGCACTGAGCATAGGATCCCCAAAGAAGGAGCTGAAGTGATTAGCAGCCCCATAGCAGGAACAATAATATGAACTAACCAGTACCCCCATAGCTCCCAGGGACTAAACCACCAACCAAAGAGTACACATGGTGGGATTCATGGCTCCAGATGCATATGTAGCAGAGAATGGCCTAGTTGGACATCAGTGGGAGAAGAGGCCTTGGTCCTTTGAAGTCTCTAAGTCCCAGTGTAGGGGAACACCGGGCCCAGGAAGCCGGAATGAGTGGTTTGGTATGGAGGGAGTGGGGAGGGAATATTGGTAGGGTGTCTTTCAGAGGGGAAACCAGGAACAGGGGATAACATTTGAAATGCAAAGAAATAAAATATCCAATAAAAAAGGAAAAAAAGAAAGAAGAAAACTAGCCAGAAAATCAGTCATTGAAATACTGTGTGCATTGTATTTTGAGGAGGAAAGTATTATGGCGAATTTTTACCCAGTTTTCATAAATGTTCTCTATACATAGATGTATGTATGTTATATGCAAAGATATAAATTCTATAGTCAAGGGTTTTACTTTATTGTGCCATATCTACTCAACTATTTGCTCTCCACATCTTGTGAGCTGAATGTGTTCTCCCAAATCTTCCATTGCAGCTGTAATCTCCCATACGATGACATTGAGAGGTGGGCTTTTAAAATGGATTTCAGTTTGCGAGGACTCATGCTGGGGGAGCCCTCAACATGGGATTAGTGTCCTTAGAAGGACAGGACACATCAGCACCCCCTCTCCAGTGTATGAAGACACAGAGAAAAGATAGAGCTTTCTGCGAGTCAGGAGTGGGCCCTTATCAGAGACAGGATCTGACAGTACATTCATCTTAAGTTAGCATCCAGACCTATGAAAAATAAGGCTATTGTTGGAGCACTAATCACATCATTTTTATAGTATCCTGAACTAAGATAAGGTCTTCAATATTTTCAGTGATAGTTCATTCAACCCAGACCTCTTGGACTAGTGACTTTATTAATCTATGATAAGTGTGTCTTGCCTATTTATCTTCACATTGCCTGTAATTTCTTGCTGAAAAGTCATGCCTGTGTTATTTGGTGTACATGTAAGAAGAACAGTTATATTTTTTCCGTAGAGTTATATTTTGGTCAGTACTCTTTTATTTATTTATTTTTTCTTGCTTGAGAACAAGGTGATGACTCAGGATTTGTTTTTATGATTTTGCATAACGTGTCATAGGTGTCCTTTTATTTTCCTCTTTTGGGTTTTTTTTTTTTGTGTGTGTTGTTATTGTAATTTGCCATTTTGTTTTCAATATCAGAGTATGTCATGTTGTTAGTGAGTTAAAATCATTTTATTATAGTAAGGGAATACTATTCATTGTTATAAATTAAAATAGTACATTGTCATGGTTCTGAAGTTTTATTAGGGATTTCATTTGCACAAGATATGAAATCACTTTGGTCAATATTAGTTAGCATTAAAAGAAATTATTTTAATATTGTGGATTATTTACATTTTTATTCTCTTCAATTTTCTAGTTTTCCTTTAAATGCTTTAAATCAAATCTCTTTAAATACTTTTTATATTTTTTTGCTATTTGAAATAACCTGGGCATATACCCAGAAGATGCTCCATCATGTAGTAAAGACACATGCTCCATTATCTTCACAACAGCTACATTTATAATAGCCAGAGGCTGGAAACACCCCAGATGTCCCTCAACAGAGGAATGGATACAGAAAATATACATTTACACAATGGAGTACTGTTCAGCTATTATAAACAATGAACTAATGAAATTCTTAGGCAAATGGATGAAACTAGAAAATATCACCTTGAGTGAGGTAACCCAATCACAAAAGAACACACATGATATGCACTCACTGATAAGTGGGTATTAGCCCAAATGCTCGGAATACCCAAGATACAATTTAAGACCAAACTGTGGATACTTCAGTCCCTCTCAGAAGGTTGAACAAAATATCCATGGGAGGAGATTCAGAAACATAGTGTGGAGCATAGACTGAAGGAAAGGCTATCCAGAGACTGCACCACCTGGGGATCCATCCCATATACAGTCACCAAACCCAGACATTATTGTGGATGCCAGCAAGTGCTTGCTGACAGGAGCCTGATATAGCTGTTTCCTTAGAGGCTCTACCAGTGCCTGACAAATACAAAGGTGGATGCTTACAGCCAACCATTGGACTGAGCACAGGAGCCCTAATGAAGGAGCTAGAGAAAGTACCCACGGAGCTGAAGGGGTTTGCAGCCCCATAGGAGGAACAACAATATGAACCAACCAGAACCCCCAGAGCTCCCAGGGACTAAACCACCAACCAAAGAGTACACATGGAGGGACCCATGGCTCTAGCCACATATGTAGCAGAGGATGGCCTTGTTGGACATCAATGGGATGAGAGGCCCTTGGTCCTGTAAAGATTCGATGCCCTAGTGTTGGGGAATGCCAGGACAGGAAAGTGGGGGTGGGTGGCTGAGCAGGGGAAGTGGGGAGGGGTTAGGAGGTTTTCAGAGGGGAAACCAGGAAGGGGGATAACATTTGAAATGTATATATAGAAAATATCTAATAAAAATAAATAACTAGAATTAATTTATGAACATTTCTTTTTTGTAAGGGCTAATGATGGGGATGTCAGAATTAAAAATTTATCTATATCTATATGTATCTATCTCTATATCTCTAATATCTAATGTATAGTATATGTAATATATGTAAATATATTGTAATTAAACTCCCTTTTGCTATCTCTTTAAAAGTTACAAACCCAGTAACTCCAATATGTAAGAGAAACCCAAAAAAAGGCCTAATTATTCACTTCTCTAACTGAAAATGAAAGGAAAAGAAACAGTTGAAGGGCAAATGCAAAGAGTAACAATAATTTCAAACAGTTGCAACATTGCCTTATTTGTATGCTAACTCAAACTAAATACCATAAGCACACAGACATAGATCCATTAGAGAACTAGGCATATATAAATAATAACTTGTTACCTGATAACATTTAGAAATTAGCTTTCATTTTTGCATTAATATTAGCATTCATAAATTTATTTTTATCCTTTTAATGTTTTAATATTTGCTTTTTGTTTATTGGTGCTTTTTCTGAATGCATATCTGTATGCTATCTGCAAGTTTGGTGCCCCACAGAGGTCTGAAGAGAATATTTATCCCCTAGAATTGGAGTTAGAGAGAGTTGTGAGTTGCCACATGGGCTCTGGAAATCGAACTTGAGAGTCTGGAACAAGAGCAAGTAGTATTAACTGTGGAGCCATCACTCTAACCCCAATTATTTTACTTTTCATTAATCACTTTTTGCATGGCGTGTGTGTGTGTGTGTGTGTGTGTGTGTGTGTGTGTGTGTGTGTGTGTGTGTGCATGATTGTATGTATACGTTCATGGAGTGTATCCATTTTCTATGCCTTGTTATTTGTTTGTTTGTTTGTTTGTTTATTTATTTGATGTAAGGTTTCTAGTTGAAACCTTTTAAACTAGACTGGCAGCCAGGAAACCCTAGATATATTGCCGTCTCCACAATCCTCTGTGATGTGGTTTGAGGTGTGCATGGGACAAAGCCCAACTTTTATAGAGTTGATGAGATCTGTTCTCAAATCTTGATGTTTGTATAGTAATTGCTCTTCATCACTAAGTAATCTCTGGTTTCATTTTTGTAAACCACATGTAGAGTGTATAATAAACAAGTAGTACCTCTAACTTGTTACTAACGAATATGGATTGTATAGACAGAATAGGGAGCATAGAAAAAAATTGCTAATATTAATCTTGAAGCTAGGAATAGATACATGAATTCACCGCTTATTGTACTAGTAATACTTGTACATACTTGAATTTTTGCGTATAAATTATTGGTTCTTTGAGGTAGAAAAAAAAAAGATAGTAGATTCACTCATTGGAAGACATTAACATAGAGACCAGTGAGATAGCTCAGCGTTAGTGTGTTTGATACATAAGCATCATCCTTCAAGAGCTAGGCTACTGATATCATACATGTAAAAAGCCAGCTATGACAGTACACACCTGTAACTCTAGGAAAGAGAGTGGGGAGTGGCAGAGGCAGATGCCAGGGCTCCCTGGGCAGCCAGTCTAGTAAAAGCGTAACAATGTCCAAGTTTAGTAAAAAGATCCTTTCTCAAAAAGTAATAATAATAAACATTAGGAGTGATAGCAAGGAATATACCTAAAGCTGACCTCTGGCTTTTACACATATGTGTATACAGGTGCATCCACAGCTGTATACACATAATATGGTATTATATATGCACTGTACCTGTACATGTACGTAACTGTATACATACAAAGATTAAATCCATAAGAACTCTACGTATTCATAAAAACAGACTCCTGAACCTCAGAAGTAACTAGCTCATGTTTTTGGTAAGCAGAACCCTGCTAGGATACTTAGCGTTACTTAGAAGGATGGTCACTAAGAGGCAATAAATAAGGATCTTATTTCTGCCATAATGCACTTGACTGCAGAGGGATTAAGTAACCCTGAAAAAATAAGGGCAGCTCCTTTATGAGGAATTCCAGCTAACAATTGCAAAACTAATGGCATAATTAGGAGAGCCACCATTTTACAACCAAAAAATAAAACAGTTGGCTTGGACAGAAGGTCCTCAAATAGTGAGAACTATTAAGTGAAAGATTAATGATGTATTTATAATGAAAATGAAAATCTCTGGCTGCCTCTACCTATAATTGTTGATCAATTAGTATTATTAAAACAGAGGTCTATACACTTCAGATCTTGCCATAGGGGAGCTATAACTGAGTCAGCAGAGGATGTCTAGACATTGAACTTCTTCCTATATTAAGAGGTTGAGGACTACAATGTAGTCCAGAGAGAACCCAGTTGTGAAATATAAATTCAAGAACAATGTGAGGACCTGGAAAATTCAGAATGTGCAGGAGCACACATTGTCTGGGTTTATTTTTAAGCAAATAGTGGCATTACCAAAATAAGACAAGGAGAATTATTTTATCCTGAAAGAGACTGGTAGTGCCAAGCCCTCTGTCCATCAGTATACCTCACTTACATACAAATTTGAAAAAACGAAGTTGGGAGGGAGACATGTCACTGTGTAATTAGAAAAATTTAGGTCTGAATTTTAATTAGACAACACTAAGAAATTTGTGTTGATGCTGCTTTGTATGAAACAGCATTGTGGCTATACAAAAAAAGTCAGTTTTTAGATGTACATTCAAATTTTTTTTTTTTTAGGTAATACTACATATGACAATTGCAGTAAAATGTTCCAGAAAAACTCAAAGAATTACGCTAAACAAAGAAATAATAAATATAATTGGTAGGTTGAGATGGTTTAACATCCTATTTGGAACACAACTAGCAAGTTCTATAATGTAGCCTACAAAATAACAAGCTATAACCTAGTATAACTTACAGACAAATCATAGCAGCTGAGACAGACTAGAGCTAGTCTTTAACACTTTGTTAATAAAGCCATTGACTCCTTACATGCAACTCCCAAAGCAATACAAGCATACATTAATCCAGGTCTCTGTGTTCCCTTTTGAGAGACATTTGTCAACAGCATCTTTACCATTTAACAATAGTTGAGGTGGAGAATAAATCAGAGTCTCCCTGTGGTAAGATTTAGAAACTTGACATTTGGTGATTAAAAAAACAAACAAACAAAACATATCAGAATGTATATGCTAAAAGCCTTTTGTTTTTTCCCCTCCAGAATAAACTCAGCTTGTGCAATCGTGATTCGAATGGAATTATTGAGTAACTTAAAATGCACAAGTGAAAACCAGCACATGTATTCATACCCAGAGTAGTAGAAGACAGTGATGTGATTGTGAGGCCAGCACTAAATCAATCTACTTGACCAGATTATTATTTTTTCCATAATACAAAATTATTTTTCCATTCCCCCAAACAAGTTTTGTATGACATAGAATACATGGACAAAGTTCAAGCTATAGCTTCAGAAATCAAGCTTGATAGATTTTACTGTCAACTACATGAATGTGCCTTAAGTATTAAATCTATAAAACATGTATAACAGTAGGTGCTCCATTGTTTTGTAGTGATTGATTAATTAATAATTACAGAATATATTTACTGCAATGCTTAACTTGGCAGCCTTCCATGATAGGGAACACATCTCTCTGTAAGATGTCTTTTGAGGACAGATTCTAGGATGTGGCTTGCTGGGAACAAATTTTTCCTTCCTCTGCCTATATGTTTTAATTTTACTTTAGGAGTCTTCTCATTCTGTACTCTTCATGCATAGATGTCATCTTCCATGAGAGATGAATATACCTGTTACATTATCTTGGGTACAACAGGGTTTTCCAGACTCATAATTGCTGGATTCTTTGTCACTAGAGACTGGCATTGAGGAATGGTGAGCTTGATCCTGTTCTGCCTGACCAGATGTCTGAAGCTCACCATTCCTGAAGTTGAGGCATTGCTATACATACAAGACTGTACCTTATTGATATCTCCTGGGAAACACTGATTGGTATAAAGACTGTAGATATGATGCAGGTTCTTACACTCAATTAATGGAATTGCTAGATTGGAGATGTGAAATTGCCCTTGTTTTGCCAAGCTAGGCAGTTAAAGGTTAGAATTACAATGGATTTCTTGTCACCATATGCCAAAGCTCTTCCTGAAACTGAAGGTTATTGTCAGTTGATAGAAAAGGAGAGAAAATAACTAGACTTGGGTATCTTGTATAAAGACCTGTGATAACCATATCAGGAGCAGTGTATTCCTGGAGACTTTAGCTTTAAGAAAAACAGGCTCTCTTCAACTCCAAACTCTCCTTGAGCTGATTTTTGAAGCCTTTGATGGTGAAGCTAGCTGTATTGGAATTGTTGGTCTGAAGTGAAAATCTAGTTAGTAATCTGCAAATTAATTGAAGATTAGCAGTTTTTAACACTTTTAGGACAAAGATCTCTATCATATTTGATATAACTGTAAAGTCTTTCTCTGAAAACATGCAGATAGTATTGTTTTTATACTTGATTTCAAGAGACTCAATAACAGCTACTCTGAAGCCCTAAATATTTAAGTTACACATGTAGGACATAAAATAAAACCACCTCAACCATTAGTCATCTTTTTACTTTTCAAGCACTGTCCTACCTGTAAGAAGGGGCTGGCAAGCACATAGCTACTATAAAATGCGCCAGGCAGTCAGGTACACTTTCAAATGTTTTGGAAAATAGGTAAGCAGGCAAGAATAGTTTCTTATGCTATATTTTAATGATTAATGCACTCTGGGAAGCTGAGACAAACTTCTCTGGGAAGGAATGGTATTTTGAGGTTCTGTTCCTAATATTGCATATGATTAACAAGCATAAGGAAATTCAATTTAAATAAAGTGCTTTGCATATTAATACCCAGGCTGACACATACAACATGGAAATGAGTTTTAAATGTGATCGTTACCAGTGACTAAGTCTGCAAATGAATTATAATCACCAACGTGAAGCTTTTTGAAAACTTCTATTTGAAGGCTTTTTGGCATTAAATAGTTTATTGGGGTGGGGAAAAACCTGCTCATGCAACAAAGCTGTGACCAAAGAATCTTTTCAACCTTTACTTTATGAGTATATTTACAGAGATAAATTTTTCTTCTCAAGTCACCCAGAGGTGAGTTAAAAAGGGGGAGAGTGGTGTTTATTTTGTCTGAATATTGTGCTATCCTTGTGACATTGAACTATTACTATTGCTTTCTTTTCTTTTTTTTTTTTTCTACTGATTTCTTTTTTTTTTTTTCCATTTTTTATTAGGTATTTAGCTCATTTACATTTCCAATGCTATACCAAAAGTCCCCCTTACCCACCCACCCCCACTCCCCTACCCACCCACTCCCCCCCTTTGGCCCTGGCGTTCCCCTGTACCGGGGCACACAAAGTCTGCGTGTCCAATGGGCCTCTCTTTCCAGTGATGGCCGACTAGGCCATCTTTTGATACATATGCAGCTAGAGTCAAGAGCTCAGGGATACTGGTTAGTTCATAATGTTGTTCCACCTATAGGGTTGAAGATCCCTTTAGCTCCTTGGGTACTTTCTCTAGCTCCTCCATTGGGAGCCCTGTGATCCATCCATTAGCTGACTGTGAGCATCCACTTCTGTGTTTGCTAGGCCCCGGCATAGTCTCACAAGAGACAGCTACATCTGGGTCCTTTCGATAAAATCTTGCTAGTATATGCAATGGTGTCAGCGTTTGGATGCTGATTATGGGGTGGATCCCTGGATATGGCAGTCTCTACATGGTCCATCCTTTCATCTCAGCTCCAAACTTTGTTTCTGTAACTCCTTCCATGGGTGTTTTGTTCCCACTTCTAAGGAGGGGCATAGTGTCCACACTTCAGTCTTCATTTTTCTTGAGTTTCATGTGTTTAGGAAATTGTATCTTATATCGTGGGTATCCTAGGTTTTGGGCTAGTATCCACTTATCAGTGAGTACATATTGTGTGAGTTCCTTTGTGATTGTGTTACCTCACTCAGGATGATGCTCTCCAGGTCCATCCATTTGGCTAGGAATTTCATAAATTCATTCTTTTTAATAGCTGAGTAGTACTCCATTGTGTAGATGTACCACATTTTCTGTATCCATTCCTCTGTTGAGGGGCATCTGGGTTCTTTCCAGTTTCTGGCTATTATAAATAAGGCTGCTATGAACATAGTGGAGCATGTGTCCTTCTTACCAGTTGGGGCTTCTTCTGGATATATGCCCAGGAGAGGTATTGCTGGATCCTCCGGTAGTACTATGTCCAATTTTCTGAGGAACCGCCAGACTGATTTCCAGAGTGGTTGTACAAGCCTGCAATCCCACCAACAATGGAGGAGTGTTCCTCTTTCTCCACATCCTCGCCAGCATCTGCTGTCACCTGAATTTTTGATCTTAGCCATTCTCACTGGTGTGAGGTGGAATCTCAGGGTTGTTTTGATTTGCATTTCCCTGATGATTAAGGATGTTGAACATTTTTTCAGGTGCTTCTCTGCCATTCGGTATTCCTCAGGTGAGAATTCTTTGTTCAGTTCTGAGCCCCATTTTTTAAGGGGGTTATTTGATTTTCTGAGGTCCACCTTCTTGAGTTCTTTATATATGTTGGATATTAGTCCCCTATCTGATTTAGGATAGGTAAAGATCCTTTCCCAGTCTGTTGGTGGTCTTTTTGTCTTATAGACAGTGTCTTTTGCCTTGCAGAAACTTTGGAGTTTCATTAGGTCCCATTTGTCAATTCTCGATCTTACAGCACAAGCCATTGCTGTTCTGTTCAGGAATTTTTCCCCTGTGCCCATATCTTCAAGGCTTTTCCCCACTTTCTCCTCTATAAGTTTCAGTGTCTCTGGTTTTATGTGAAGTTCCTTGATCCACTTAGATTTGACCTTAGTACAAGGAGATAAGTATGGATCGATTCGCATTCTTCTACATGATAACAACCAGTTGTGCCAGCACCAATTGTTGAAAATGCTGTCTTTCTTCCACTGGATGGTTTTGGATCCCTTGTCGAAGATCAAGTGACCATAGGTGTGTGGGTTCATTTCTGGGTCTTCAATTCTATTCCATTGGTCCACTTGTCTGTCTCTATACCAGTACCATGCAGTTTTTATCACAATTGCTCTGTAGTAAAGCTTTAGGTCAGGCATGGTGATTCCACCAGAGGTTCTTTTATCCTTGAGAAGAGTTTTTGCTATCCTCGGTTTTTTGTTATTCCAGATGAATTTGCAAATTGCTCCTTCTAATTCGTTGAAGAATTGAGTTGGAATTTTAATGGGGATTGCATTGAATCTGTAGATTGCTTTTGGCAAGATAGCCATTTTTACAATGTTGGTCCTGCCAATCCATGAGCATGGGAGATCTTTCCATCTTCTGAGATCTTCTTTAATTTCTTTCTTCAGGGACTTGAAGTTTTTATCATACAGATCTTTCACTTCCTTCGTTAGAGTCACGCCGAGATATTTTATATTATTTGTGGCTATTGAGAAGGGTGTTGTTTCCCTAATTTCTTTCTCAGCCTGTTTATTCTTTGTGTAGAGAAAGGCCATTGACTTGTTTGAGTTAATTTTATATCCAGCTACTTCACCGAAGCTGTTTATCAGGTTTAGGAGTTCTCTGTTGGAATTTTTAGGGTCACTTATATATACTATCATATCATCTGCAAAAAGTGATATTTTGACTTCCTCTTTTCCAATTTGTATCCCCTTGATCTCCTTTTGTTGTCGAATTGCTCTGGCTAATACTTCAAGTACTATGTTGAAAAGGTAGGGAGAAAGTGGGCAGCCTTGTCTAGTCCCTGATTTTAGTGGGATTGCTTCCAGCTTCTCTCCATTTACTTTGATGTTGGCTACTGGTTTGCTGTAGATTGCTTTTATCATGTTTAGGTATTGGCCTTGAATTCCTGATCTTTCCAGAACTTTTATCATGAATGGGTGTTGGATCTTGTCAAATGCTTTTTCTGCATCTAACGAGATGATCATGTGGTTTTTGTCTTTGAGTTTGTTTATATAATGGATTACATTGATGGATTTTCGTATATTAAACCATCCCTGCATCCCTGGAATAAAACCTACTTGGTCAGGATGGATGATTGCTTTAATGTGTTCTTGGATTCGGTTAGCGAGAATTTTATTAAGGATTTTTGCATCGATGTTCATAAGAGAAATTGGTCTGAAGTTCTCTATCTTTGTTGGATCTTTCTGTGGTTTAGGTATCAGAGTAATAGTGGCTTCATAAAATGAGTTGGGTAGAATACCTTCTACTTCTATCTTGTGAAAAAGTTTGTGCAGAACTGGAGTTAGATCTTCTTTGAAGGTCTGATAGAACTCTGCACTAAACCCGTCTGGTCCTGGGCTTTTTTTGGCTGGGAGACTATTAATAACTGCTTCTATTTCTTTAGGGGATATGGGACTGTTTAGAAGGTCAACTTGATCCTGATTCAACTTTGGTACCTGGTATCTGTCCAGAAATTTGTCCATTTCGTCCAGGTTTTCCAGTTTTGTTGAGTATAGCCTTTTGTAGAAGGATCTGATGGTGTTTTGGATTTCTTCAGGATCTGTTGTTATGTCTCCCTTTTCATTTCTGATTTTGTTAATTAGGATTTTGTCCCTGTGCCCTTTAGTGAGTCTAGCTAAGGGTTTATCTATCTTGTTGATTTTCTCAAAGAACCAACTCCTCGTTTGGTTAATTCTTTGAATAGTTCTTCTTGTTTCCACTTGGTTGATTTCACCCCTGAGTTTGATTATTTCCTGCCGTCTACTCCTCTTGGGTGAATTTGCTTCCTTTTTTTCTAGAGCTTTTAGATGTGTTGTCAAGCTGCTAGTATGTGCTCTCTCCCGTTTTTTCTTGAAGGCACTCATAGCTATGAGTTTCCCTCTTAGAAATGCTTTCATTGTGTCCCAAAGGTTTGGGTACGTTGTGGCTTCATTTTCATTAAACTCTAAAAAGTCTAAAATCCTCTTGGAGGATTTTACCTTTGATGAGAATGAAGTGTCCCTCCTTGTCTTTTTTGATGACTTTGGGTTGGAAGTCAATCTTATCAGATATTAGGATGGCTACTCCTGCTTGTTTCTTCATACCATTTGCTTGGAAAATTGTTTTCCAGCCTTTCATTCTGAGGTAGTGTCTATCTTTTTCTCTGAGATGAGTTTCCTGTAAGCAGCAAAATGTTGGGTCTTGTTTGTGTAGCCAGTTTGTTAGTCTATGTCTTTTTATTGGCGAGTTGAGACCATTGATGTTAAGAGATATTAAGGAAAAGTAATTGTTGCTTCCTGTTATTTTAGTTGTTAAAGGTGGCATTCTGTTCTTGTGGCTGTCTTCTTTTAGGTTTGTTGAGGGATTACCTTCTTGTTTTTTCTAGGGCGTTGTTCCCGTTCTTGTATTGGTTTTTTTCTGTTATTATCCTTTGAAGGGCTGGATTCGTGGAGAGATAATGCGTGAATTTGGTTTTGTCGTGGAATACTTTGGTTTCTCCCTCTATGATAATTGAGAGTTTGGCCGGGTATAGTAGCCTGGGCTGGAATTTGTGTTCTCTTAGTGTCTGTATAACATCTGTCCAGGCTCTTCTGGCTTTCATAGTCTCTGGTGAAAAATCTGGTGTAATTCTGATAGGCTTGCCTTTATATGTTACTTGACCTTTTTCCCTTACTGCTTTTAGTATTCTATCTTTATTTAATGCATTTGATGTTCTGATTATTATGTGTCGGGAGGAATTTCTTTTCTGGTCCAGTCTATTTGGAGTTCTGTAGGCTTCTTGTATGTTCATATGCATCTCATTCTTTAGATTTGGGAAGTTTTCTTCAATAATTTTGTTGAAGATGTTTGCTGGACCTTTGAGTTGAAAATCTTCATTCTCATCCACTCCTATTATCCGTACGTTTGGTCTTCTTATTGTGTCCTGGATTTCCTGGATATTTTGAGTTAGGATCTTTTTGCATTTTCCATTTTCTTTGATTGTTGTGCCGATGTTCTCTATGGAATCTTCTGCACCTGAGATTCTCTCTTCCATCTCTTGTATTCTGTTGCTGATGCTCAAATCTATGGTTCCAGATTTCTTTCCTAGGGTTTCTATCTCTAGTGTTGCCTCGCTTTGAGTTTTCTTTATTGTGTCTACTTCCCTTTTTAGGTCTAGTATGGTTTTGTTCATTTCCATCACCTGTTTGTATGTTTTTTCCTCTTTTTCTGTAAGGACTTCTACCTGTTTGATTGTGTTTTCCTGTTTTTCTTTAAGGACTTGTAACTCTTTAGCAGTGTTCTCCTGTATTTCTTTAAGTGATTTATTAAAGTCCTTCTTGATGTCCTCTACCATCATCATGAGATATGCTTTTAAATCTAGGTCTAGGTTCTCAGGTGTGTTGGGGTTCCCTGGACTGGGCGAAGTGGGTGTGCTGGGTTCTGGTGATGGTGAGTGGTCTTGGTTCCTGTTAGTAAGATTCCTCCGTTTACCTTTCGCCATCTGGTAATCTCTGGAGTTAGTAGTTATAGTTGACTCTGTTTAGAGATTGTTCTTCTGGTGATTCTGTTACCGTCTATCAGCAGACCTGGGAGACAGATTCTCTCCTCTGAGTTTCAGTGCTCAGAGCACTCTCTGCTGGCAAGCTCTCTTACAGGGAAGGTGCGCAGATATCTTGTATTTGGACCTCCTCCTGGCCGAAGAAGAAGGCCCAAAACAGGACCTTTCTCAGACACTGTGTTGCTTTGGCAGTTCCCAGGTGGTACAGACTCTCACCTAAGCAGACTAAATTCCTAAGTTCCTTGGAGTCCCGGGACCAAGATGGCGACCGCTGCTGCTGTGGCTTAGGTCGCCTCCCCAGCCGGGCGGGCACCTGTCCTCTGGTCCGGAAGGTGGCCGGCTGTCCCCGGCCCACACAGGGTGCTGCCTCAGCCCCTCTGTGCTTCTGCCTGTTCCAGAGGCTGTCAGGTTCTCTGGCGCACCCTCTCACCTGTTCAGACTAATTTCCTAAGTTCGGCGGGTCCCGGACCAAGATGGCGACCGCTGCTGCTGTGGCTTAGGCCGCCTCCCCAGCCGGGTGGGCACCTGTCCTCTGGTCCGGAAGGTGGCCGGCTGTCCCCGGCCCACGCAGGGTGCTGTCTCAGCGCCTCTGTGCTTCCGCCTGTTCCAGAAGCTGTCAGGTTCTCTGGCGCACCCTCTCACCTGTTCAGACTAATTTCCTAAGTTCGGCGGGTCCCGGACCAAGATGGCGACCGCTGCTGCTGTGGCTTAGGTCGCCTCCCCAGCCGGGCGGGCACCTGTCCTCCGGTCCGGAAGGTGGCCGGCTGTCCCCGGCCCACACAGGGTGCTGCCTCAGCCCCTCTGTGCTTCTGCCTGTTCCAGAGGCTGTCAGGTTCTCTCTTTTTCTACTGATTTCAATTGGAAAAGAAATGAACAAAATAATGTTATCTTCAGGGAATTTAAATTTTTATCTTTGAATTTCCTAACTAAGTGGGATTTTGAGACTCTAGGATTATAGTTTTATAAGCCGGTTTTCATACCAGAAAAGAGCTGGGAGCTATCCATTCTTAGGTAGAATAATTGTTCTACTTTCCAAAATGTTTAAATAAAAAGTATAATCTCTGTACTTCAAATAATCAAAGCCCCATTGAATAATCTAGGAATTTCTGGTCTGGATCTATAAGGAAGTATCACAATCTCTGACCTTGAAACATATCACATGAAAACCTATAGTCAATAAAGCAATGTGGTAATGGCATTAAAAACAGATACATGGGCAAAAGAAATCAAATAGAGTCCAGAAATGAATCTCATTCATATATCTACTGGCTTTTGACTATGAACATAAGGCAGAGAAAAGACAGTATCTTCAGAAATGATGATCACAAGATTGAATGCACACATTCAATAGTATATAACCCTCCCTCTCACTCTACAAAACCAACAGCAACAACAAAACTCAACTCATAGTGAACCAAAAGACCTCTTCTTCAAAATGTAACTGTGTCTTTTCCTCTATTGCATAGAGGCAGAGGCTTCTGTGTTAAAGATCCTGCATTATTTATTATAGCCAACACAGGGAATTAATCCAGATGTTCATCAGTGAATGAATGGATGAGAAAAGCATGGTTTACACACAATAGCATATTATTTAGACATAGAAGAGCAAAATACTGCCATTTGCAGCATCACAAATGGAACTAGAGGTAATTATGTCAAGTGAAATAATATGCATAAAATGAAAAATACCATACTATACTTAATTTTTGAAAGCTAATTAGTCAGTCATGGAAAGGAATGGAATATTGATCAATAGGGTGCAGGGTAGAACAGAAAGGAGTGGATAGAGCATATTTTAAAATACCAAAACACAGAGTTGAAGAATTTCTTGTCATTTTTTCTTTACACAGCTGGGTAACTACTGGTTGAAAGTTTATGATGCATTTTTAAATGAACATACAAATATGACATTCCCCAAATCAAAAAATACTAAAGTTTGAGGTACCAGAATCAGAATCTATTACCTACATTATTTTCTCAAGCATCCGTATATTGAACAGGCATAATGTAAATAATAAATACATAGATCATACCTTAATAAAACTCCTCAGTTTAGCTTAAAACAGCACAGCACTTCTGAGTGATATCTTCCCAGTTTGTGAATTTAAAAGTGCTCTGTCTAGCCATCTTACCAACCTAGCCATTTTTTCCTGAATACTTTTGACAAAATATTTTATTTGAGGCAGAAGAGTGAATAGCTGGTGGATGCCTACTGTGATATTAGAGAGCATCATGAAGTCTCTAGGTATGGCTCATTCCTTTGATGTGAACAAGATCAATTTCTAGAAAAGGCTTGTCATCCATAAGTGAAGAGCAACAGATTTGCACATTCTCATCTGGAGGATAGTGGTATTGCCCACACATCACAAGTTTAATCAGAGAGAGCAACTCATATTTCTTTTAGTTTGGAAGATAACACTGCTCAGTTGAGTTCCCAAATCCCATAGTGCTATTTGATGAATGGCTGCCTGGGTTTAGCTAGGAAAGCCCAGGAATAACGCCTTTTAGGCGAACAGCTATTACCATTATCCTTTCGTTATCAGTTACAGAGGTCATACTTTCTAGGGCTCTAATTTTCTACAGAAGACAAACACCTTAGGAATGGACTCAGTCTTGTGTTTCAGATAGAGGAACAACTTTTTTTTAATGCTTCAGGGATGTGGTGTTGACTGTGGGAAGCTTGGAGCAGCACACCGGATACATTGTGAGCTGATGTGAATCAGGGTTTGCCTGTTGTTAACTCTGTCTCCTCCAGTTCTACCCATCTATTCTTGTTTACATTACACTGTGTATTGTCATAAAATTCAGTAGTTTACACAAAAAGTACACTGCTTCTCTGACCTACAGGACAAATATCTGAACTATGCATGGCCACCTTCTACTTAGCAATTCCAGAATCCAGGCTCAATCTACTCCACAACTTTCAAAGAAAGCATGTTATTCAGTTTTCTGCCACTAAAACAAATATACAACATAAACACCTTAAAAGGAGAAAAAGGTTCTTTTGACTCATAGTTTTAGAGATTTCAGTCCATAAATTGTTGTTTCTTGTTTTTTGTCTATAGTAGCACATCAAAGTGTGGGCATGTGGCAGACTTTAAGAGTTCACCTCATGGGTAGAAAACGAAAGAAAATGTGAGGAGGGGGCCAAGGGTCTCACAGTTCCTTAAAGTATAAACCTTCAACACCATACAGGGCTTTCCAATAAACCCCACCTTTTAAAGTTCTCACCACCTTCCAGTAAAGCAAGTCTGAAGACTAAGCACATGGGTCCAAACTCTGAGCTTCAAATTAAAATAAAAACCACTGGAGATGCCTTCCCAAGTATGAGTAAGAAACACTGCAGTTGTGGGGTTTTGTTCTAAATCAAGTCTGAAGGCAGAACTCTGTTTTTTTCTAAGTCTTTAATCAGAACTTAGTAACAGTCAGATGAAAGGGAATGTTGGGAAGTTTATTTTGAATGCATTTCCAGGGTGGGGGGGGGGGGAGACAGAACGGTTTGAGTAACAAGTATCCAGGTTCTGCCATACTGTGTGAGCCAAGAAAAACTTTGTCACTGCCATGTTTTATTCTTGCATAAGGTTTAAAACACTTGTTCCTACTGGATAGTTTGAGAACATTTACCTGCTTGCTGATCAAATAGCATTGCTAATTATTGTAACCAACAATTTTACAATGACATTTCCTCCATGGTAAGAAAAAATTTGTTTAGCCACCATCTTGTTCAGCCAGAAATTCTTATTCTCAATTCAAAGGGGTGGCACCTAGGGACCCATCCCATAAACCACCAACAAACCCAGACACTATTGCAGATCCCAAAAAGAATTTGCTGACAGGAGATGGATAGAGAAAGTACCCAAGGAGCTGAAGGGATTTGCAGCCCCCTAGGAGGAATAACAATATGAATTAACCAGTAACCCCAGAGCTCCCTGGGACTAAACCACCAATCAGAGAAAACACACTGAGAGACTCATGGCTCTAGCTGCATATGTAGCAGAGGATGGCCTAGTTGGTCATCAATGGGAGGAGAGGCCCTTGGTCCTGTAAAGATTCTATGCCCCAGTATAGGGGAATGCCAGGACCAGGAAGCAGGAGTGGAAGCGAGAGTGGATAGGTTGAGGAGCAGAGAGAGGGGGAGAGGATAGGGGATTTTCAGAGGGGAAACTAGTAAAGGGGATAACATTTAAAATGTAAATAAAGAAAGTTTCTAATTTTTTAAAAAGGGTGGAATTGGAATGAATGACTTTTTTTTATCACAACCCTAGCTGGATGTAAAAACTCAAGGAATCTGAAGATGGTAAAATAACAAAGGACATAGAAATCAGAAACATTTAAATCAAATGTAACAGAAAAGAGCAGCAAAAGTCTGTTAAGGATGATACTGGTTTTAGTATCTTGTTAATCACAGCTGATTCTTCAGTCCCAGATAACCAAAACCACAGAATCTTCACAATCAAAACAGCAATGGCCCGATAAGTTGTTGAGGCCAACCAGTGGCTCACATGTCCGGGTTCGAGCCTGGAAGACATCTTGGAATCTGGAAGAAAAGAGGGAATCTAGGCGAAGAGAGAAAGAATGAAACCAAGACAATAGTCTGATCAAGGTTCAATTTTAATATTGGGGAACACGCGCTTATAAAGAAGGGGTGGGGCATTCCTGCCAAACCATCCTTGGATCCCAGCTGCAGGTGACATGTAGGCTCCGGAACAGCTAGTCAGCAGTTAGCAGCAGCAGCAGTGGCAGAACAATAGAGTGATCCAGGGAGGCAGGCTCCACCCCAGGTGATCTCCTAGTGACAACAAGTCAAGCCTGGCTCAGCCTGCTTCAGGCTGTCGGGGGAGGTTACAGTAAGTGTCCTTAATCTTCCCTCTAAAATTTCACAAGCCAAGACTCCATCTTTTGCACTGTTCTCAGAGTTATCATCCAAGCTCCTGCAGAATATTGCGCAGAGCTCTTAACATCCCAATGGCTCTTCTAGCTCAACATTCCAAAGTCCTCACCCAAAACATGGTCAGGCTGTCACAGGAATACCTGACTCCCAGTATCAGTTTCACTTAGTCAGGGTTTGTATTCCTGCACAAAACATCATGACCAAGAAGCAAGTTGGGGAGGAAAGGGTTTATTCAGCTTACACTTCCATATTGCTCTTCATCACCAAAGGAAGCAGGACTGAAACTCACACAGGGCAGGAACTTGGAGGCAAGAGCTGAGGCAGAGGTCATGGAGGGATGCTGCTTACTGGCTTGTTTCTCCTGGCTTGCTCAGCTTGCTTCCTTATAGAACCCAGGGCTACCAGACCAGAATGGCACCACCCACAATGGGCCCACCCCCATGCTTGATCACTAATTGAGAAAATGCTTTACAGCTGGAGTTCATACAGGCATTTCTTCAAAGGAGGCTCCTTTCTCTGTGATAATTCCAGCTTGTGTCAAGTTAACACACAAAACCAGCCAATATAACTAACCCCTTGTTAACCTGACACACAAACACATCACTATTAAGTCCCAACATTTACTTTTTTATTTATTCCCAAGATTGAAATAACTTTAAAAGTCCCACAGTCTTTATAAATTCTTACATATTAAAATTACAATCCCTTTAAAATATCCAATCTCTTTTGAAATTCAGTCTTTTTATAATTCAAAGGTCCTTAACTGTGCGTTCCACTAAAATACTTTCTTACTTCGAGAGGGAAAAATATCAGGGCACAGTCACAATCAAAAGCAAAATCAAACTCTAACCATCCAGTGTCAGGGATCCAATCATAATTTTCTGAGCTCTTCTAAGGGTCACTTCTCCAGCTCTGCCCTTTGTAGTATACTTCTTGTCTTCTAGGCTCCAGCTGCCTGTACTCCACTGCTCCTGCTGTTCTTGGTGGCCATCTAATGGTACTGGCATCTGCAAAACACTGCTGTCTTCCCCTGAAACTGGACTGTACTTTCACAAATAGCCTCTCATGGGTTCTTTTCATGGTGCTAAAACTCAACTTCTCTCTGAATAATCCCTTCAGTCCTGGCCTTCAACTACCACTGAGGCTGCACCTTCACCAATGGCCTCTCCTGGCCTCTCTCCTGGTGCCAAACATCAGCTGCTGCCCCTTCATGTTTCAAAACCAGTACCACCTGGTGACTCATAAACATTACCAAGTCTGGTTGCAAACATGAGGTACAACCATGGCTGTCTCTGGAACACAGCTTCTCTGTGCTCTCAGAAAACACTTCCAGGAAGATTTCACTTTAGTGATGCTGGTTTCTTCTTAATCACTGCTAATTTCTTAGCTCCAGCTTACCAACATCAATCATCCCAGTAATGCAAAGGTTTCACTTATTAATTCTGGTATTGTGTTAATCACAGGTGATTCTTCAGTTCCAGCTAACTAAAACCACAGCATCTTTACAAGCAAAACAGCAATGGCCCTGATAAGAGTCTTTAATCTTCTGTCTGAAATTTCACAAACCAAGCCTCCATCCTTTGCACTGTTCTCAACAGTATTTTTCAAAATCCTACAGATTATTGCAGAGTTCTTAACATCCTAATGGCTCTTCAAGCTCAAAGTTACAAAGTCCTTCCACAGTCCTCCCCCAAAACATGGTCAGGCTGTCACAGGAATACCTGACTCCCAGTATCAGTTTCTCTTGATCAGGGTTTGTATTCCTGCACAAAATATCATGACCAAGAAGCAAGCTAGGAATGAAAGGCTTTATTCAGCTTAAACTTCCACATTGCTGTTCATCACCAAAGGAAGCCAGGACTGGAACTCACACAGGGCAGGAACTTGGAGGCAGGGGTTGATGCTGAGGCTGTGGAGGAATGCTGCTTACTGCTTGCTTCCCTGGCTTGCTCAGCTTGCTTTCTTATAGAACCCAGGACTACCAGCCCAGGGATGGCACCACCCACAATGGACCCTCTCATTCTTCATTACTAATTGAAAAAATGCTTTACAACTGGATCTCATACAGGCGTTTCCTCAAAGGAGGCTCCTTTCTCTGTGATAACTCGAGTTTGTAACAAGTTAACACAGCTAGTACATAACCTGAGAGTATCCCATGTGCTGATGAGAAAAATAGTCATTTGGTGATTGTTACATACAATGTTCTCTAAAGCCTGCTAGGTCTTAAGAGTCAAGGGTACAACTCAACTATTCTGCTTATGATTTCTGTCTGAATGTCCAAAATATTTGTTTCTTGATAAAATTCAGGCTAAAGTTTAAAACCATTATTACTGGAAGCTATTTCACCCTTCAGGTCTGTTAACATTTGCAATACATATTTCAGTGTTCATGGTTAAAAGCAGGAATATTTAGTATATTTACATCCTATTACCTCACCAGCCCACTATAATTCTTTAATTACTTTTCCAATCATTTTTACTGATTTTGATACAAAAATATACTTAATTTTATTTTCATGGATTTTTCTGCTTTCTCTTATATTCCAATTTAAGGGGACATCTTATTCCATGCTCTCAGTTTCATTTTGAGACCTTAGAAGGGAAGTAAGGAGTTTTTTGTAGGTAAAAGATAATATATTAATGGAGTTGACATGAGTGGTTTACATTTCACATTTAAAATATTAGGGCAGTTTGAAATTAATTGTGAATATCACTATTCATACTGAATTTTAAACTTTCCTGTCTTCTTTATATCTGGATAACTCTCTTTGGCATTAGACTGGGTCTGGTGAAAGTTGTTTGTATAGATTTTTGTCTAGAGAGGTCTTTGTTAGCTGTATAAATGACGGCTTCTGAATCTTGTACTTACCATTTATGCACATTCCCAGAAATATACTGTGATATCTTGACTGAAATTTAGAGTAATCTTAGAGCACCATGTCCACTTACACTGTTTCTGGGTTCACATTTACAAGAATCTGCACAGTCTTAGGGATGCAATGAGGGCCATGCTTCCTCTCACAGTGATGCAAGCCAAAAAACTGTTCAGAGGCGCAGGTTTCTGCTTGGCCTCAGTTATTCTAGAGGCTTAAGGCAGGGATAGAACTTCCTTGCCATAATTTAAGGATAATTTGTGGAGATTGTACCCTGAATACTATAGCTGACTCTGAGTTGAAGAATCTCATCTCATAGCCTTTAGAATCTGTATAGTCTGAGAAAAAATGACAGGTACCCACTTCTCAGGCTACAGATTATGGAATTTGAAACACAAGTCTGTTCTACCAACCTAGAGGTCCCCATCCGATGCCAAGTTTGTTTTAGTTTTGCCTAGATTGCAAATGGACCTTCATTTTCCAAAGTGTGCAGGATGACACCATGATGATTTGCAGAGTAGACTCAGAGACAAAGCCTTTCCTAACTTTTACGTTGACCTTCTTTACAGTTAAAGTTCACTTCCAGTTCTGTCCCCAGAGACTGAGGGAAGTGTGTGTTTTTCAGAGAGCAGGCTGAGCCAAGGCAGCTCCAGCAATTCAGGCTCATATGGTACTGGCCAAGTCCCAGAGGTTACAATCTTACTTGGTTTCTATTCAAGACATAGACTCAATTCCTCCCCCCTTCCCAAAGTGGAAAGTGATAGGCATCTCTCCGAGCTTTTGTTGCTTTGGGTCAGGGAAGACTGACAGGACTACTTTCACCCCCCTCCTCTTTCAATGCATCTTTTTCATCTGTTACACTAGCACCAAACACTAAAATGATACTCAGTTTTCTTAGCTCCTGTGATGGTTGTTTGGTGAGTGGACAATTATTCGACTTGGTATGACTGTGGCGAAATCATATCAAGAGGTTCTATCTCACCTGTCACGGTCATGGTGTTCCCCTTTCCCTGGCAGAGGCTTCTGGTTTCTTTCTTCACTTGAGATGCTTGAGATGGAGGGCAGAACATAAACCATGGTAGGCATCACTGTTCATGAGCTAGGGTCACCTTCTCTACTTCTCGCTTGCTTCATATTTCTACCATTTCTGCCCTTTGGATAAAATATATGATATATGATATATATATAATATTATATTTATATATTGGTTACTAACCCCATGGAAACGAAAACAATAGACATGTTTGCTTCTCAAAATGACAACTAAGTCAAACATAGTTTAATTGAACTTTTAGAATTCTACCTACATAAAAATGTTGGAATTTTACTTAGCTAAAACCAACATGGGGCTGGAGAGATGGCTCAGCAGTTAAGAGCACACAGTACTCTTGGGTCCTAATACTCACATTAGAAAGCTTACTATTGCTGTTTTCACTCCAACTCAAAAGGATCTGATGCCCTCTTCTAGCCTCCCCAGGTACCGAAATATACCACATGTGGCATATACAGACAAGTACACAGACACAGACATATAAATAAAAATCAATCTTAAAAAAATGACCTGATGTGTTTTTAATTCAAATCAGTGTTTTCGAAAGCTGCCACCAAAGATTTTTATTAATCAGAGAGGGGTTCACCTATAAGTTCTTCTCTGCTGGGCAAGATTCTGTCCCTTGATGGCTACTGAGCTACCTATGGGTTCCCACTTTGGGTTACACCTCAAAACCATCTACTCCTGCCTATTTTGGACTGTTGGCACTGATTCCTGGGACATAATCTCTGGAGAGGCTGGCATATTCATATTCTTGCTATATAATAAGTAACCATGGAATAGGGCAAGAATAGTTGGTTACCTCAGTAAGTGAAAAGTGAGGAATATTGGAACTTAAATCTCTGCCATGCAATTGAGAGGAAGACATCCATGCAGGAATGGAAGGATTAAGACAACTGATATTACTTGAGAAGTCTAATAGTAAGACACTGGAAAACATAGTAAACCTGGCCTAATCTTACAGAAACCTAAAAACTGGTCCAAAAGTGCAGGTGGGAAACACCTGTAACCCAGACATCTTAGTCAAGGTTTCCACTGCTGCAACAAAAACACAATGACCAAGAAGCAAGTTTGGGAGGAAAGGGTTTATTCAGTTTATACTTCCAGATCACAGTCCATCATTGAAAGAAATCAGGCAAGAACTCAAGCAGGGCTCAGATCTGGAGTCAGGAGCTGATCCAGAGGCCATGGAGAGGCGCTGCTCACTAGCTTCTCCCTTCAAATGACTTCCTCAGCCTGCTCTCTTATAAAACCCAGGAATACCATCCAAGTAGTGGCGTCACCCACAGTGGGCTGTGTCCTCTTCCATTGATTACTAATTGAGAAAATGCCTTACGGTTGGATCTTATGGAGGCATTTCCTCAACTGAGGCTTCTTTCTCCCTGATGATTCTAACTTGTGTCAAGTTGAAACACAAAACAAGACAGTATGCCAGCACATGAGAGTTTGAGCCAGAAGGCTAGAAAAGTTGAGTTCACCTTGGGTTACTTCATGAGTTCTGAGTCACTATGGAGTATATAATGAGATATGCAAAACAACAGATTGTAGAAAGTGAAACCAACAAAAAGTCAAGGTCAGATAATCCAGAACTCGACTGCGGAATAGAGACTGGGATGTGCCAAACATGTTAGTGACCCCATCCCTGAAAGTTTAATGGGATGCATGTGGAACTGTAAAATATGCCCACCATCTACACCCACACCTTTTGCATTTCCCTACAGTGAACTCTGACTTCTTGCCAGTTAGGTGGATGGTTGCATAGCTGTCTGCTACTTTTATTTTATTTTATCTAAGAATGTCCACATGACCTCCTTTCTCCATTGGACAACTTCTGCTCATGTCTATGGTATTGAAGTAAATGTCTTGAAATTTCCAAGGCCTTTAACAGTAAATGTATGTTCCCCCCTCCCCCCTCTCATGGGGGCCATATTTTATCCAGTGATTGACTTTATTAAAGATGTTTCATTTTATGATCTATTATATTTTATATTCCATGAATTTGGAGAAACAGGCTTGCCAGTAGGTTCTTCCACTGTCCCTTAAGCAGCTAGGCATACAATAAACATTTAATAGTTTTCAGTAAATGAACAACAAATGAGTATTATTTTTGTGTACCTTAACTGTAGTAGAGAATCTCTGGTTTGTTTTATCATGAACAGTAAGGTATGTACCAGAACTATTGTTCATTTAGTTCATTTCAAAACAACCTTGAACTCTTTGGAGATCTGTGTAAAGGTGACAGATAAATTAGTCTAAAACACCAAGGATTATCTAAAATGGTCTGATGATTATCTGACTTAAAGAAATGGTAATGTCTGTCCTGTTCTTTGCTTAAAACGATATTTTTTATCATTCCATATGATATATGTCTCATTTCTCAAAAGCTATTTCTTATCCTGGTCATGCAGAGTCTAAATAAATTGTGTTTATAAAAATATACTGTAATCTACAGAGAAGTGCTGCTGAGAAGATGGAGAAGCCTAAACTGTTATCTTCAGTCGCAATGGGAAGTTGTGCATCTGAGAACCATCAGTTTTCAAATTGAATTATGCTGCATTTTTTGTTTCTGGCAAATGATTAAAACAGCACGTGGACCAGCAGGCTTCCACCAACAGAGCACTTGCATATCAGATACTTCTACCTTGCCAGTCTATCTACAGAGTCCTTTGCAGAGATGAGAGATCAGTTGCTACTGCTTAGACAGTTTGCTGTTATTGACTAAAATGCTCCATTAATTTCGATCACATTTGTATGATTTTAGCCTACAGGAGTTCCCATTGAAAGGACAGAACTCCTACTAAATAATGTGTTTAAAACTCCTAGACAAAAGAGAAGGACAAAAATATAAAATAAAATCCAAAAGCACTTTGAAGAAAGCTCCGATATAGGAAGTTCATCACCGTCCCTGAGAGATCAGCTCCCACATGGGGCAAAAAGAATCAGGTTCTTTTACACTGTACAATCTAGATACATTTTAACCAGTGGCTTCTATTTTCAAAACAAGACCAACTACATTATAATGCCTACTTTAGAGCTGTGAAATATAGGAAAATAGATTTCCCATTATAATCTGAGTGTATATAGGCAAGGAAACCCACAGGTAGGAAAACTGAAGTTCCTTAAGTTTATCTTCCCACTTATACCACACACACACAGACAAACACACACACACACACACACACACACACACAAACACACACAGATGTGCATGTTCACACAAGCATCCATGCATCCATGCAGACACACACACACAGAAACCACTGTAAGCTTTTTGAGAGTTTAAATGTTAGAATTACTTTATATATTAACTATTTTTTATTACTAAGTTTTAAAGTAGATAAAACTTAGGGTCATGCTTTGAGGACCATATGAGCACACTGCGTGTAAGTATGGGTGGGTGTAAATGCAGGTCTGTGGATGCCATAGTGCACATGTGAAGGCTAGAGGACAAGCTGAGTTGTCAGTTGTTTCTTTCTAGCTTCTTTGAGACAGAATCTCTCATTCACAGCTGCATAAGCCAGGCTTCCTGGTTTGCAAACGTCCCATCTCTGCCTCCCATCTTCCTGTAGGAGCATTTGAATTATAGAAACACAGTCGTGCCCTGGCTTTACATAGGCTTTGGCAATCTGAACTCAGGTCTTCACACTAAAACAAAATCTTTTACCCATAAAGCAATCTCCACGCGACCCTCTTAATTTTAATTGGAAAGAAATCAGCTATAAAGGACTCCATAAAAGAGTAGACCCTTTTAGAAATGGGAACCTTCATTGAAACTTAGCTTGTACAAGCCTGCAATCCCACCAACAATGGAGGAGTGTTCCTCTTTCTCCACATCCTCGCCAGCATCTGCTGTCACCTGAATTTTTGATCTTAGACATTCTGACTGGTGTGAGGTGGAATCTCAGGGTTGTTTTAATTTGCATTTCCCTGATGATTAAGGATGTTGAACATTTTTTCAGGTGCTTCTCTGCCATTCGGTATTCCTCAGGTGAGAATTCTTTGTTCAGTTCTGAGCCCCATTTTTTAATGGGGTTATTTGATTTTCTGAAGTCCACCTTCTTGAGTTCTTTATATATGTTGGATATTAGTCCCCTATCTGATTTAGGATAGGTAAAGATCCTTTCCCAATCTGTTGGTGGTCTCTTTGTCTTATTGACGGTGTCTTTTGCCTTGCAGAAACTTTGGAGTTTCATTAGGTCCCATTTGTCCGTCTGGCGGTTCCTCAGAAAATTGGACATAGTACTACCGGAGGATCCAGCAATACCTCTCCTGGGCATATATCCAGAAGATGCCCCAACTGGTAAGAAGGACACATGCTCCACTATGTTCATAGCAGCCTTATTTATAATAGCCAGAAGCTGGAAAGAACCCAGATGCCCCTCAACAGAGGAATGGATACAGAAAATGTGGTACATCTACACAATGGAGTACTACTCAGCTATTAAAAAGAATGAATTTATGAAATTCCTAGGAGAGGCCCATTGGACACACAAACTTTATATGCCCCAGAACAGGGGAACGCCAGGGCCAAAAAGGGGGAGTGGGCGGGTAGGGGAGTGGGGGTGGGTGGGTATGGGGGACTTTTGGTATAGCATTGGAAATGTAAATGAGCTAAATACCTAATAAAAAATGGAAAGGAAAAAAAAAAAAAAAAGAATGCCACCACCATCAAGGTGTATCTTTGCCCATTGCCAGGGGTGAAACTTCAAAATCTTAGAGGTGTATCAGTTGGGGTTAGGCTCTCAGGAATCTGTCGACCTCTGTGTTGTGTCAGGGAACAGGGATGAGTTGGAGAGAGGGAAGGGGAGGGGTAATATCATTATATTTCAACCTAAACCATTTTAAATAAATAAAAGAAAAATCCCTATGGAATTTTGTTGTATTGTGGCCTAATTGGAAGCCAGCTATTTGGCTAGAGAAATTTTTCCTATAAATTTGTTGACCTACAATAAAATCCCATGCCGTCTTTGTCTCAAAAAAAAAAAAAAAAGAAACTTAGCTTGTTTTCAATATTTGGAAGTGTGAGTTAAGTATTTGAGCCATCTTCCTTTTCCTTTCATGACATTTACACCAAAGCTTCCCCCGGCAGTGTACATAAAACTTATTTAAATGGTCTGGGTTCTTTCTGTCTTAGCTCCTGGCCTTTCAAATACTCATATAAATTGTAGTAATTTATGGAACAAGGCCTACTTAGGACTTATATGAAAACGCAGACTTTAAAAAACATTTTCCTTCACTGTTTTATATACATTTTAATAAATTGTTCAAAAATTAAAGTAAAATCTAATAGTAAAACTGTGTGCATTAAAGTCTTGTAGAAAGGCCTTGGTGAAGATTGCAGGAATTCCTTTACACAATGCCCAACATCCACTAAACTCTTGATAAATAGTCTTGATACTTACGTTGTTACTAAGTGGGGCCCTCAGAATATCATGGGGATATGTTTTCATTGTAAAGTCCTGAAACTACTTCAAATCCGCATCAGACTCACTGCATGGATACATTTCAAGAGCAACTCTGAAAACAAGCTGAACTCATCTCACTGCTCAAACTCCATTGTTGATTTTTAAAATGTAGTATATGGATTTTGCTCTGGGAATACATCTTCATCCTAAAAATGATTTGCATCTTTATACATCATTCACTACAAACCACTGTGTCCGGAATTAACCATAGAGCCCAAAATAATTTGCTTACAAGTTTAAAATATTGCGGATTAATGATTCAAGCAATGCTAAGCCTAAAAGACAAGCACTTCCCTTTGTTATTTAATTAGTAAATTATTTCTTTTTCATATTAAGTAATTAGTATTTTATTTTGTAGCCTATTTCCCACATACCTGCTGACTTTTGTCTGATAACATGGAGAAACAGATACCAATTCAGTTAGTCCATATTGATGCTCTTTTTCCTAGAGGAATTGGAGCCACCCCTCCCCCAGCCAATGACCTCTACAGAGGGCTCCCAGCTTCCAGCTTTCAGCTTCACTTCCCTGTAGTGCTCTCTCCACTTCCTTATAGGTCTCACCTCTATTTTTTATTTCTCCACATCTTAAAACTCTTACCTTTCAGTATTTCCAGGAAACTCTAGTATGGAAACACTAAACCAGTATACATATTCAACATAAAATTATTCAATTTCCAGAAAGGGGAAGTTGTACAAACTCGATGGCAATTCACAAGGAATCGGACATATATGAGAAGATGATGGCGCTGCCCCATCCAAAGAAAGCCAAACACACACCAGGCAGGCTTCAGGGCACTAGGTACCCACCCTCATCTGCCTGTCTATGGGTACCTATCTCTTCCTTCCTTTCTGCTTGTCTCCTCTGCTTTCTCATTCCTACTCCTTCTCTTATAACAACCCATCTTTTATCTCCCCAGCTCATGAAAAGAAAAACATAGCCAGAATTCTGAAATATCAATTCAAGACCCCCAAGGGAGGAGTTGGAATTAACCTCCTTAAATCAAGGTATATCTTTCTGTGTGAGGGGATTATGTAACACAAATATAACACCAGCACCTTCTTTCCTCTTCTCTCTGCCTTCCAGGGTATAGAACACAGTTTTCTTGGAGAATCTGCATTTTAATTCAGATCTTCATTTTTAAAAGATCATTTTAAATCCATATTTTTCCCTAAAAAGATTTTTCCCATTTTTATTACCTCAGGGAGAATGCAAAAAGGATAACTCTTGCCGAGCATTGCCAAGCCTATTCATATTTCAAAAGCAAATGAAGACACCATAGCTAAGTCCTTGGAGGCATTCTGTACAGGTAGGTAGATGATACATAAGAAATAAATCAATTTCATTACAACAGTTCCACCCAGCCTTATACATATGCTGCGAAGGCCCTACTTTACCCCTGCTTGTTCAAACATGCAAACTGTTACCACAGGCAATATCAAGGACATACCCCAGTCAATGTCAGTCCCCCTCTCCATAAACAGACATTCAGACACACAGACACACAGACACATAGACACACGACACACAGACACACATTAGCAGATTTATTTCTGAGGAAGTCAGATCTTGTTTTTAAAAGTAGTTAGCATGCTATCGATAATGATTAAATGGAGCCACACTCTACACTGTATGTATGTAAAAGTAGGTATCCATACTTTCTTGTTAATGATTTCCAAGGCAATGCTAGTGCTAGACACTGTACTTTGCCTGAGAGTACAGGAGTGGGGATCTTCGACCCATATGCTTAGAAAGCTTCGTGAAAGGGAGCAATAACTAACTGGGTTACAAAGGTGCAGAAGATGAGCTTTCAGGACAAGCAGGATGATTGGGGAGAGCATTTTCTAGGAGAATTTTTGAAGTATGTTTGTCAGGTCTAAGTAGAAAAAGTAATGGAGATAAAGACAATTGACGGAGGAAATATATTTATTAAACAAGTACTTTCATGCCATGACTTGTACTGTTCTGTACATGACATACAATGGGTATGTATCCATTGGGTCTGTGGTGTTTAGTCTAATGAGGAAGCCCAAGAAAAATAAACATACACATTAGACCTGCCAGGGAAGAAGAGAACCAGAGAAATTAACCCTTGGTAAAGGAGAGGAATCCCTTATTTTGCTTATTTTGTCAAAGAATGGTATGGTTAGACATATTTAGTCAAGAAAGGTTAAAGTAGAAAAGACACTTAGGAGTCTACTGTGGGTAGAGGAAGCTCTTTGGGAGCATAATGCATAGAGGCAGTGAATACCGCTTCGTCATGCAAAGCCCCACAAGTCAGACTAAAGGCTTTGGTCTGGATCTAAGCACAATTGGATTTCACTGAAGGTAACAGGGAAGGTGTATGTTTGACTTGACTTTGAAATATTGTGCTATTTAGTGTTTGGAGCAGGATTGGTTTGGAGCAGGAAAAACAAGTACTCAGATTGGAGGAACGGAACATGATTCCATCTGATTGGAGGTTTAGATACTGGGGCTGTGAGGGGTGAGGTGGCAGTAAACAGCATAGTGTCACAGGTATGCATGACACACACTCAACAGTAACACACAGCGCATGTGTTATCTCTGTCTCCCAAGTATCTGTCATTTACCAGACAAGACAATAGAAATCAATCCTGTCTGCCCATCAAACCAACTCTTCTAATACATGGACCCTTAGAGAAAAGCTGGAACCCAGAAAGATGACTTTTGTTGACTTATCTCAGAAAATAGCTCAGAATGAGTCATTTACTTAGATATTATGTGGGGTGATGGTGGAAGAATTTGTAAAGAAACCTTTTATATTTTCCTATTCATGCCAAGACATTGCACTGTGATTATGATACATTTTATAAGATAAATGTTTCTGGGAACCAATATCGTATTGTACTCACATTATTCTGAGTACATGCTATCTTGAATACCCTTCACCACAACAGTTCAACCTTTGCATCTTCTTTTTAGCTTGCTTGTGAGGAAGCCAGAGATGGATCCAAGTGAGCAACACTCCTTCAAAACTAAAATTTTAAGCATTATGTTCTTTATAATTCATAATGGCAGTGAATAGAGTTCAGTGAAAGAAATTTCAAAAAAATGTGGATTCACACATTTATGAACATTTAAACAGAATCTAGAGAACTTGAAGGCAAGAACATTGAGCACAAGATGATGTGCAAGACAAATTTAGGCTTAAAATAACCCCATGAACCATTTCTCCATGACCTGGTGTCAGGCCACTAAACACAAGGTCTGTCTCTATTTTGGGTGTCAGAAAACTGCAAATTATTTGTTCACGTACATACTTATTTATCTCTACTTGCAGAATCCCATATCATTATGATACTTATTATATTTATCTTCTTTAAATCAAAGTGATATTATATATTGAGAGTTAGAAGTAATGCCTTTGGAAATATCCTAAGATATGCTTCACCAAAGTAGATTTCACAAGCTATTAAGCTTCTGTTTGTCTAAAGAAGGGTCTGGATGAGGCTTTGGCTCTTTATTTTACAGAGGAGGAAACTAAACAATCTTGAGTTTTTAATTCAGGGTGAAGATGAAACAAATATTCTCAGTAATTTTCTATTTTTTTCTTAGCAAGTAGCACACCATGTAGCAAATGAGTAGATTTTGCAAATGGATAAGTGTTTTCTCTAAATGGACAATGTTGAGACTTGAGTAAGTAATATGAGCTGTTAGACTATCCATGTTCTCATTCCTTAACGTGCAGGTACAGTGGCCAATTTACATGCAAGCAACAATTTTTGAACAATGCTTGGCACACTCTACACACTTAGAATGGGAGACATTAGTATTATTAATAATAGTTGCTTACCTCAAACACACTAATCTCTTTTCATTTCTTCTGTTTCTTCTCTCTTAGAATCACCCATTTTGCCCAGGCTGTTCATCCCACCTTACAGCTTCCTTCTGGCTCTGACTAGGAATACAATGTGACAGGTTTCACACTAGAGTTAGTAACAGAGGTGAGAAGAGCAGCTTTAGACTGGCTTCCTCCTGAAGCCACAAAGACACAGGCCATGCTGCTCTCACATGGCTCCTCTTCCTTTTGACTTAGCTCTGAAATTCCTGCCCTGGAAGTCTGAAAATGATCTCCCATTGGATATGGCTGTAAGCTCATCTGGCCTTTGTCTATCAGGGCTTGCTGCTAGGCGCTGATTCTTTGGGAGGTCGAGACTTCTATAAATGAAATGAAATGAATAGAAAGACCGGTGTCAGTGGTAAAGCCAACTGATAAAAATCCTGACTGCACCCCACATTGTATTCTCCACCACTGGCGTGCTGCAACCCCCAAAACACATTCCCTTTGCATCAGTAATATTCACAAAGGAGCAACCAACAATCAGGCAGGCTGGACTTGAACCAAATGCTTGAGACTCTGTCTATGACTCCCCTTGATAGCGTTTTCAGCTTCTAAATGAAATTCTCATGTAGAATTTAAATCAACTCTTTTTTTTTTCTGACTTAAACACAGTTAATACCCAATTTCCCGCACTAGTGAAGAGAATAATTTACAGCTGACGATGGAATTCATTGTATACCGGGTTTTAGTTTTCTCGAGTTCTTCATTTCTAATTATGTTTGTCTGAGCCAGCAATCCAGAATGCAGTGTGCAGTAGCCAAGGTGTTAGGTCTGATTTATTATTTTGCACACAGTGACTATGGCATCTAACATTTGACCTTGAAAAGACAATTTGTTTTTTCTAGGATGCTTAGTTCCACCCCTCCCCTCACACACACTTTGGGAATAGTTATAAATATTTAAGGAAATCTACCCTGTATCTTACAATGTATATTAATTTGAATGTTTATAGGATGGACTAGAGGGCCTAGGACACTAGAGGTGTTTATTCCGGCTTATTAAAAGATTTGCTTTTTCCTCTGATATGGGTACTCATTCAATATGAAGTAAGATTTGTTTCTAGATTTTGATTTCTTCCCCTGCCAAACAAGAAGCTTCCTCTAATGGTTATTATTAGCAACTAACAACAGCTAAAACGGGTATGTTACCTCATGCATGGGACTATGAACTTCTCTTATTTCCTCTGTTTTGTACCCCTTAACATCTTTGTACAGCAGATTTTTACATTGGCTCTATTTTAGGTGAGGCAACAGATAGGCAATAGTGGGGTTTAAATAAATTGGCCCACCTGGATAATGTCCATGCAAGAGAAGAAAACCAAACAAAGAAAGAAATAAACAAACAAAATACTTTCACCTGGGAACACAGATTCATGTTACCCCAGCTTCCAGTTTCCAAAATAGCAATAGGTTGGTTTGTAGAGTTTTATAGTAACAGAACAACGAAATTCATAAAGCAAGCCACTTTTCAAATATGTTCATAGAAATATCATGCAGATAGGCTAAAACAAAGGCAACATACCACTATTATAGACCTCACACACCATTGGACAATGTTTTTAGCTTTTGGATTGGTAGAAATTGAGTGATATGTTTGTACATTCTCAATAGACTTACCGAATAGTCACAGAGATGTTAGGCCATACTCAGAAAAGGACAATAGCTTTTCAAGAGGCTAAGGCAGCTCCAGATTACTTGCAATTGGGCCTTGAACCTACATTCGAATCTCTCTACAACCCCAGAGTTCCAATCACACTTTATAGTAATCTCAGCAAGTGTGTGGTGTCTCCTTCCAGGAGACTTTAGGTCACAGTAATCTTTTCTTTTTCTTTTCTTTTCTTTTCTTTTCTTTTCTTTTCTTTTTTTTTTTTTTTGTGGAAACACTGATATTGCACTCATGATCATGAATAAGAATCAAAAGATAACACTAAAGCAGTTGAGTGCTCACCTCTTTACTCTCTGACTCTGCTCCAGGCTCTGTGGATTAACACTATCTTTAAGAGAGAGTAGTTCAGATGTGAGGACTGCACTGTTCCAGCCTCAGCCACTTGAGGAGGTATGAGGTATTTGAACTTTAGATTCACTTGAGATAAGTGACTTTCCCTTGAAGAAGGAAAGGATGACGAGAGACAAGCAGTCAAGAGGAAATGATAGAAAGCCCCCATTCTGACCAATGGACTGGTCATAGAGACATAAACTAAACAGAAAAATAACTAAAGTAACAGAGGTTATGATTCAAATGGACCTAACAGATATCTAAAGAACATTTCACCCAAACACAGAAGAATATACCTTCTCAGCATCTCATAGAACCTTTTCCAAAATTGAGCATATAATTAGTCATAATGCAAGCCTCAACAGATACAAGGAGTTTGAAATGAAGCCCCATACATCTCACCAGATAATCATAGATTAAAGCTGAGCTTCAACAATAACAGAAAGAATAGAAAGACTATATATTAATAGAAACTGAACAACTCTCTAGTCAACAATCAGTAGGTTGGGGAAGAAATAAAGAAATTAAAGACTTTCTAGAGTTCAATGAAAATGAGGGCACAACATATACAAACATATGGGACACTGTGACACTTGCTCAACTATGTTCATAGCAGCTTTATTTGCAATAGCTAGAAACTGGATACAACTTAAATGTTCCTCAACTGAAAATGGATAAAGACAAAGTGGTTCATTTACACAATGGAATACTACTCAGCCAAAAAAAAAAAAAAAGGTATCATGAATTTTGTCAGGAAATGGATGGAACCAGAAAATATCATCCTGAATGAGATAACTTAAACACCATAGGACATGCATGGTATGTGCGGTGGCTTAATTATATTTGGCCCTGAATGTGGCACTATGAGGAGGTATGGCCTTGTTGAAGTAGGGCTGGGAGCCAGTCTTCTCCTGTTTGTCTTAGGAACAAGATGTAGAACTCTCAGCTCCTCCTGTCCCATGCCTGCCTGGAAGGTGCCATGCTCCCTCCTTCATGATAATGTACTGAACCTCTGCACCTGTAAGCCAGTACCAGCCAATTAAAGGTTGTCCTTATAAGAGTTGCCCTGGTCATGGTGTCTGTTCACAGCAGTAAGACAGTTTGTAGTCACTTGTAAGTGGATATTAGCCATAATGTACATCATAACCTTGCTATAATCATCAGACCCAAAAACCCCCACAAAACAAGGAGGGCTCAAGGGAGGATGGTTGAATCTTTTCCACAAGGGGGAAACAAAATAGATATTGGAGGTCAATGGAAGGAGGAAACTGGGTGGAAGAGGAGATGGAGGCATGGGTGGTGGAGATTAGATATAGGGAGAGCTGGGGCAAGAGAAGTGTTACCAGCGGGGGCAGGCAATCTTTAAGACATGCCTGTGACCTGGGCTCAGAGGAGGCCATTACATTAGGGGAGTCATAGTAGCAGGAGCTTGAGGAGGCTGGTCACATTGTGTCCACAGTCAGGAAGCAGAGATCAGTGAAGGATTGAGCTTAGCTCACCATCTCATTTTCGTTCAGTCTGTTCTCTTATGAATCCTCTTCATACAGTGTTTAGAGGAGACAATGAAGGAATAATCCAAAAGTACAAAAGGAATTTCAATAACTCTGCGATGATGATTTTGAAGGTGTTTAACATATGATGTCACAAAATGGAATTAATATCTGATTTGGCAGAAGACAGTGGGGGAAAAAAGACTAAAGGCATCTTGATGAAAGCAACTCCACTGAAGAGTACAGTTACTGAAAATAACCAGTGTGAAGAGTGTGGAGCTGAAGAGCTGAGCATCTCCTTAGATAAGTCAATTAATGCTAGGAATCAAAACAGTTAAAACCATACACTCTAGGCAGAAAAGCAGCTTCTTCTGCCATTTAACACTCTACTGTTCCACAGGCTAGCCTCAAACCAGCAAACAGTATGACCAGTTTTATTCTAGCAGAAAACCAAGAGAGAAGGAAGATGCTCTGGACCCTGATGTAATGCCTTGGTACCACTCCACTAGGTACCAGGCATTATCCTAAATTCTTTCATCTGTTATCTCTAATGTCAATGGGTGAAACTTGTGCGGAACTCAGATGTGGTCATACAGTGATTGGTGGAGCTGGGAACACCGGGTTGTATAGGAGCAATTGCTTCCCGTTTTGACAGATGAGAAAGCAGGAATCCCATTTATGTAGCTGGAGTTAGTCACGCAGCTTATCTCTGCTTTACAGACAGCACTGCAGAAAGCATAGAAATAAAGGCAGAAGAAGACCTCAGTCAAGTTCTGTTTCTGACAAATGATTTATGAGGGTTGAGACTCATTTTTGAACTTTCTGGACCTCCTTCCCTTAACTGTAGCATGAGTTTCTTTATATGAAATTAAATAGGATTAGGTGTCTCAGTGTCTGTGAAAGCTATTTGCCCATATCTTTGAAGAACTGTGACTTCTTTGGTCACGAAGATGTTCTTGTTCCTTTGCTTTTCTACCTAATGTGCCCTAATCCATGAGGAATAATAGGAAATTCCCAAGAAATAGAAGTTGGCTTAACCTAAATATTAGTATTGCCAATGTAAAAAACTCTAACATCACCTTTGAGGCACAACTGCGGGCATGTCTGAATGAATTTCTAGACTGCATTGAGAAGAGATGATCTAGGTTTGAAATGGGCAACACTGTCCAATGGCCTAGAAAGTAAGCTGATCAGGGGAGCCTTATCTTTTCCCTGCCTCCTGACTGCTGATGTACTACTGTGACCAGCTGCCTCAAGCTCCAGTGGGCAGGCCTTCCCAGGCTTGACGCACTGCATCCTCAAACTGTAGGCCAAATAAACCCTATCTTTCTTAAGTTGTTTTCTTAGATCTTTTATCATAGCCTCAAGGAAAGTAATTAAAATACTAACTAACTAAAACAAGATCTATTGTGCAGTCTAGAAATCGCGTGAAACTTGCCAAGTTCCACCCCATATTTTATAAAGACAATTGCCAAGCTCCCAGATGTTTGCTTTCCACTTCTCCTTTTTTCATCAATATTGTCTCTTTTAGACAACTCGCTAATTCATTTTTCAGCATTTCTGCCCATTCCTCTAGAACACACAAGGGTGATATTGTAGCAACTGAGATCTTTAAAATTTATATGACCAAACACTCTGTGTCCTTTGTCTCCGTTGACAACATTTACTTCTGTATAAATTCTCAGTCATCAGGATGACATTCTGGAAGGGATTGCTTACCCCACTCAGTGTTCTGGACAATTTGGGAAGATATTTTGGAGCAGTTACAAGTGAACTCATCTTTCCTATACTGTGATAGCATAAGTTTTATAAATGAGAAGTACAGAGGAGGAAGAGGCTGTTGATAATTTTAAATTGGTACAACATGTGTCATGAGAAATCCAGAATCACTTAGACGTAATGTTGCTCATTTAAATGTTCTTTTGACATGCCATGCATAAGGAATATGGAATGGTAAGGGGCTCTTTCTAATGTTATCCAGGTAAAATTGAATATAATTATGCCACTAGAAGAGAGCTAATGTCATTAGAGGTCATAATAAGAAATTTAAGATGACAGATATTATCTTTTTCAACTCAGTTCCCTCCATGTCTTATAAATATATCCCCTGTGATAATTTCCATAGATCTAATCATCACTGGTTCTTAATATATACCTTTTGGGATGCTAGAACCACACAGATCATGAACTCAAAGGCAGAAATGTAGCTTTGCCACTTCTTCTAACACTTGTAGAGAAAGAACATACTGCCAAGCTTTGATTTAATCACCTCAGTGTGTTAAACCCTAACACTTAAAATAGATAAGTAAATGGTTCTTGAAGGAGCATAAAATTCCTTTGTCTCCATTGGCAAGTCCATTATTTAAAACAGGACATTCTCTACAGTGTTTAAAAGTTGAGCTCTGCTCTAGGCCATGGGCCTCTTGCCAGGAACTAGCAAAGTGCAATAACTTAGAAAAGGCTAATAACTGTGAAATGTTATTACATTATTTAGACATCGCTCGGAGAGAGACTAATAGCAGTAACATTATGTGTGAACTGCCAGGCTCAAAAGCCACAGAACTGGATCTCTGTTCATCAGCAACTCCACAGGGTAGCAGACCTTGTTCAGTTGGCCTGTGTGTAAATCTCATTACGAACTCTAGGCTCTCCACTGCTGCAAACCTGTCACATTCTTACCCAGCTCACAGCTTCTTTGACAGAATTGTTGGCTCTATTTGTCCTTAAGAGGGATGTAACTGATGGAATTGATGTTTAGAGGGGAAAAGGGAAAGGTATGGACAACTACTGTATAAAGAAAAGGTGAAGGTAAGAAATTCTCATGAAATATCATAATTAGACACATTGGGTGTAGGGGAACAACCCAACTCCATTTTCCTCTATTAGTTGCTAGAAGTGACTCTCAGATAAAGGCTAGAGAGGAAGCTCAGGTAATAAAAGACTGATAGCCTCTCCTGAGCAAGCTTAGAGGCACTTTGTTTCTCATGCATTTTAACTAAGGAGGCATTTAAATGTGTGTGTGTGTGTGTGTGTGTGTGTGTGTGTGTGTGTGTGTGTGTGTGTCAGAGAGACAAGGGAGTTTAAGGGCCATGGGCAATGAGAAAGAATGTGGCAGTAAAGGGTTTGACTGAAGAGATCCTTTGTGAGGTGTCAAGATTTTAATACATTATTTCGTGTTTTTGTTTTAAAAGACAAAATTCAAACATGTCTCTTTCAGAAAACAGGAAGTCTGATGAAACTATTCCTTGAGTTTTCTTTATTAAAATTATTCACTCAAGATATTAGTTAGGGAAATAAAACATTAAGCTGCCATGAGTATAAAAATTTCAAACTCTGTATCTCCCTTGACAACTTGTAAAACCAGACTGTCATAAACTCTCTTCTCATCATAGAGGCCAAATTCATGATGATGGCAGCACAGCCCTGAAAGTGTTTGCATTCTGCATTGTATGATGACTTTGGGTAAATTATAGGTCTGCTTGGTTATTTTCTGTAATAGGTACTACCATGCCAACCAGAAAATGCACTGAATAGGAGAAAGGACAACAATAAATAAAAGAGTATATGTATCAAAGAGTCCACACTGAAGATGCAATCATGTCTAAGACAAAATTAGAAGAACTATTGATGACTAATGGATTTTTCACATGTGATCAATTTTGAGGTGAGCTGATTTGGCCAAACAGCTTCCCACCAGTGAACTGGAGAAGAGATACCACTGGGAAATGCTATTTGCTTTGCTTTTTTGTTGGTTGTTGGTTCTACTTTTGAGAAACTGACTGAAAATAATTTCTAAGTTGCAAAAGCAATTCTGTGGTATCATCAGTTTCTGCTAGCTCCAAGGAGAAGCCATATTGGTCCTTGTGAGCTGTGGTTAGTGGAGGACCACAACCCTGCTAACGCTGTGTCCCAGAAGTCCAAGGGACTATAGTACATTTTCCATTGTCAATGCTACCTGGAAACTGTCCACTAGAGTCAAAGCGTAGAGAATGTCATGAAAATCTTGATAAAGCCTGAAGCTCTGAGAGAATTTAAGTTGAAATAAGAACCATGAGGCCAACTGCCAGACAGATAAATGTAGGTACCCAGCTGTGTTCTATCACCATCAATGTTCTTTCACCATGAGGACACACCATGACCACTGCAACTCTTATAAAAGAAAGCATTTAATTGGGGCTAGCCTAGCATTCCAGAAGTTTGGTCCATTAGCATGGTGGGGAGCATGGTGGAATGCAGGTATAAATGGTGCTGCAACAGTGGCTAAGAATTCTATATTCAGGTCTTCAGTCAGTAGGATGAGCCTCTGAGTATGGATCAGGGTTTTAAAACTTCAAAGCCCAACCCCAGAGACACACATCCTCTAACAAGCCCACACCTCCTAATCCAATCTCAAGTAGCAACACACCTCGATGACTAACCATGCAAATATACAATGACTAACCATGCAAATATATGAGCCTGTGCGAGCCATTCCTTTACTTTTTTATTTTACTATTTTATTTATTTACATTTCAAATGTTATCCCTTTTCGAGGGTGCTCCTCCAGAAACCCCCTAACTCATCCTCCCTTCCCTTGCTTCTATGAGGGTGCTCACCCACACACCAAAGGACTCCCACCTCCCCACCCTGGCATTCCCCTATACTGGTGCATTGAGAATTCTCAGGAAGAAGGGCTTCTTCTCCTATTGATGCCAGACAATGCCATCCTTTGCTACATATGAAGCTGAAGCCATGGGTCCCTCCACGTGAACTCTTTGGTTGGTAGTTTAGTTCCTGGGAGCTCTGGGGGGGTATGGTTGGTTAATATTATTATTCCTGTGGGTTGCAAACCCATTCAGCTCCTTAACTCCTCCATTAGGAACTCCACACTCACTCCAAAGGTTGGCTGTGAGCATACACCTCTGTATTTGCCAGGCTCTGGCAGAGACTCTCAGGAGACAGCTATATCAGGCTCCTGTCAGCAAGCCCTTCTTGGCATCTGCAATAGTGTCTGGGTTTGGTGTCTGTATATGGGATAGATTACCAGATGGGGCAGTCTCTGGATGGCCTGTTCTTTAGTCTCTACTCTACACTTAGTCTCTATTTCCTCCAGTGAGCATTTTGTTCCCTCTTCTAAGAAGGACTGAAGCATCCACACTCTTGTGGTCTGTGAATTGTATCTTGGGTATTCCGAGTTTTTAAGCTAATATCCACTTATCAATGAATGCATAGCATGTGTGTTCTTTTATGACTGGATTACCTCACTCAGGATGATATTTTCTAGTTCCATTCATTTGTGTAAGAATTTCATAAATTCATTGTTTTTAATAGCTGAGTACTACTCCATTATATAAATGTAACACATTTTCTTTATCCATTCCTCTGTTGAAGGACATCTGGTTTTTGTCCAGCTTCTGGTTATTATAAGTAAGGTTGCTATGAACATAGTGGCTCATGTGTTCTTGATATCTGTTGGAGCATCTCTTGGGTATATACCCAGGAGAAGTATATCTGGGTACTCAGGTAGTACTATGTCCAATTTTCTGAGGAACTGCCAGACTGATTTCCAGAGTGGATACAATCCCACCAACAATGAAAGAGTGTTCCTCTTTCTCCACATTCTCTCCAGCATCTGTTGTCACCTGAGAGTTTTTGATCTTAGCCATTTTGATACAATCCCACCAACAATGAAAGAGTGTTCCTCTTTCTCCACATTCTCTCCAGCATCTGTTGTCACCTGAGAGTTTTTGATCTTAGCTATTTTGACTGGTTTGAGGTGGAATCTCAGGGTTGTTTTGATTTGCATTTCCCCGATGACTATGGATGTTGAACATTTCTTTAGGTGTTTTTCAGCCATTCAGCTTTTCTCAGATGAGAAGACTTTGTTTAGTTCTGCACCCCATTTTTTGTTGTTTTTTTTTGAGATAGGATTTCTATGTGTAACCCTGGCTATCCTGGAACTCACTCTGTAGACCAGGCTGGTTTCGAACTCAGAAATCTACCTGCCTCTGCCTCCCAAGTGCTGGGATTAAAGGCGTGTGCCACCACTGCCTGGCCCTGTACCCCATTTTTAATAGGGTTACTTGGTCCTCTTGAGTCTAATTCTGGAGGTCAACATGTTGAAGAATGCAAATCAATTCAGCCTTCTTTCTTTGTACAAAGCTCAAGTCCAAGTGGATCAAGGATCTTCACATAAAAGCAGAAACACTGAAACAATTAGAAGAGAAAGTGGGGAATAACCTAAAACACATGGGTCCAGGGGAAAGTTTCCTGTACAGAACACCAATGGCTTATGCTCTGAGATCAACAATAGACAAATAGGACCTCATAAAACTACAAAGCTTCAGTAAGGCAAAGGACACTGTCAATCAGTCAAAATGGCAACCAGCAGATTGGGAAAAGATCTTTACCAATTCTACATCTGATAGAGGGTTAATATCCAATATATGGGGTCCATTCTTACTCAAACAATATCACTGGATCTCCTGTTTCAGGATTCAGTAGAAATGGGATGCTGTATAGTAAAAAAGAGGATGGTCAGGGGATGGTCCTGTCACTTTTAACATGGAGGATTGTCAAGGCTACCCTGCAAATGGTTGGTTTTGTTATTATTGTTGTGTTTGGAGGAGGCGGATACAAGAGAAAAGATGATAATGCTGAACAGATAGAATAAAATTCAAAAGGATCTATTTTATAAATTTTCTTTCATTTAAATATTTCTTTACTTGTAATGTCTATGAAAATTATCCTTTGACATCAGCAGACTTGGTGCAGTTGATCAGAGTCTGGCCCTGAGTTCTCCTGCCAGCATATCCATCCAGCCCCTAGAAGGTAGGTTCAGAGGTAAAATATAATTCTGTTTACTATGGAAGAGAAAACTTCTGCAGTTGGGAAGAAGAGAAAATTCTAAATTCTGGGGGAAAAAAGTAAACCTAAATAAAGGATTGGTAAAATATTTAATATGATATCATATGTAATATATGTAATATATTTAATATGATATCATATGTAATATATGTAATATATTTAATATGATATCATATGTAATATATGTAATATATTTAATATGATTATGCAAAGAGAAAGGCTTTTGTTACTACAATTGGGAATGGAAGAGAGAATATCATTACAATCCTTCCATAAATGAAAAGAATTATAGAGAAGTTAAACGATTGCAGGACAATAACCACATGCTATCCATTAAGTGGAAATGTTTCAATAAACATTAAACCAAGACAAAATGGAGAACAAATAGATGTTTTTGAATAAACCTATAACAAATAAATTACTAACCAAATTTTTTGTTCTGTAAGGAAAGCCAAAGACCAGTGACTTCACTGGTATAGATTGCCTCATGTTTGAAGAAAATACAGGAGAGGTAGCTCAGCTGTTAAGAACACTGTCTGCTCTTTGTAGGTGCTTGATTCCCAGCACCTACATGTGGCTCACAATCCTCTGTAAAACCAGTTTCAGAAGATGCTGCCCTCTTCTGGTCTTTGTGGTATTTGTTTATGAAATATGTAAAGAATTTTTATAATTTAACAATGGTAAGACAATTAACCCAATTAGAAAACAAGTGAGAAATTTAAGAATATATTTCTCAAAAATTGAAGTGAATGTCAAAGAATCACAGAACTAGGAGCTGAGACAAAAGGATGGACCATCTAGAGACTGCCATATCCAGGGATCATCCCATAATTAGCCTCCAAACGATGATACCATTGCATACACTAGCAAGTGTTTGCTGAAAGGACCCTGATATAGCTGTCTTTTGTGAGACTAGGCTGGGGCCTAGCAAACACATAAGTAGATGCTCACAGTCAGTTATTGGATGGAGCACAGGGCCCCCAATGGAGGAGCTAGAGAAAGTACCCAAGGAGCTAAAGAGATCTGCAACCTTGTAGGTGCAACATTATGAACTAACCAGTACCCCAGAGCTCTGGACTCTAGCTGCATATGTATCAAAAGATGGCCTAGTCAGCCATCACTGGAAAGAGAGGCCCATTGGACAGGCAAACTTTATATGCCCCAGTACAGGGGAACGCCAGGGCCAAAAAATGGGAATGGGTGGGTAGGGAAGTGGGGGGAGGGTATGGGGACTTTTGGGATAGCATTCTAAATGTAATTGAGGAAAATACGTAATAATAAAAATATTTAAAAATAAGATAATGTAGTTTAACATCACAGTGTGAAAGCACTTCTCATTTGCTAAATGACTATGTTGCTAACAGCAGACAAGGTAAGTGTAGATGTATATATAAAATTCTAATGTTCATCAAATCTTCAATAGGTGAACAAAATAGTCATATAACAAAATGTCATTTAGTAGTAGTCACAAAAACCCCTTATGAATTCATATGAAACACCCAAAATAAATAAGTTCATAGCAAAACCAACCAAACAAGCAAATCAAATGATTTGGAGGAGTACACGGGCATTAGAGACTAGAAATGAAGCATGAATGTCAGTTGATGTGCATTATATCTGCAAAGAAGAGAACTGGTACAAATGTAAATATTAAAGTGAGGATGATGATGGCTTTACATGTGTGAATTGGCAAAAGTCTACTGAGTTTTTTCTTCAAATGGGTGGCTTTTATGTCAGATAATCTTTATCTCAATAACACTCTTTAAGAGATATTCAGTGCTTTCAGTAGCATAGTTACATTACTGACATAATTAAAATGTATTAGAATGTTAACATAATATCAATTACTTTAGGCGATTGACAAGTGTTATTTGTTACCAATTTACACTTAATGTGACTTGGCACTTGTCCCAGACTTCTCAAAGCTCTTGAGACAGTGTTACAAGGCCTAAGGGAGATGCCAGATCAGCTGTTTCATTCATGAACTAGCTGAATGGCGTCTACAGACTTCGTGGAGTAGATTGGGTAGCATTCATTATCAGGGCCTTAGTGCTCTGTAGATCATATAGCATGAGGCAAGGGAAACCTGCTTCCTGCCTGCTTAAAATGTATTGCTCACCACTACTTCCTGGCCATCCTTTGCTCCCTAAGCATAAATACAGTAAGACTGGCCCTTTTCCTACTCACAGATACCAGTTCTTCCTTACTATAGTAGACTGTATTCCTCTGGAACTGGAAACCAAACCAAGTCCTTTCTCTCGTAAGTTGCTTTCAGAAAAGTTTTTTTAATTATAACAACAAGAAAATAGCTACAATAACACGACAGTCCAGTGTTTCACAACCGACTTGGTTGACATTTTGAGAAACTCTTCCAATGAGATAGACCCTGCAAGAGTTAGGCTGCATTCTGAAGGATTCCATTCTAAGTTTGACCTGGAATGAATCTTGGAGAACTCTTTTGGGAAATCCAGATCTAAACATCTCGTTTATAACCCTAAAAAAATCACAGAAGAAATAGCAACACCCAGAATATTTAATTTCTGAAAAATATGTACATACAGTAGAAAACCATTCCAGAAATTAATATCAAGAGAAATTAAGTTGTAAGAAAATTTGAGGCAATTTTAATAATTAATGATCAATTTGATTTGGTAATGAGTTTTCCTTTATATTCCTCAAAGTAAGTAATTCAGATTCTTCAATTGAATTTTAAAACAATCAAATATTTCAATTATACAAATCCGGCAGACTCTGTGGCTAAAGAATTAGTGGGTGGCTCAATTTTCGGGCCCCAATTACCAAACAAATGAATTCAGTATGAATGAATCTTTGAGAATATAAAGTAAATGAAACTTAGAGTGTGAGATAAATGATGAAACAGAGAGATGTTCCCTTCCCACATTATATAGGTGAATGCACATTCTTAAGCAGCATTGCTGGTAGCACATATTTCCTGTTTCTATTCACCTGTAAACAAAGAAAAGTCTACAGTCATGAAGCCGGCTTTCATCCCATCAAGTGTCTCTCCATTCAGAAAGTTTCTGACTTGTACTAAATCTATTTCCACCTAAATGCTTGCCTCAAATCTAAAAATCGTTTCCTTCCTACAATGTTTACATTGACTTTCCCTTTCAACATATGTAAAAAGAAAATCTGCACTTTTAGCAATTTTTAAGTCTATGTTATATTATTAGTAAAGATATTTCCAAGCTCGGTTTTATCACCTGAACTTAATTGCCTGGCAACTGGAATCACCTGACTGACTAACCTGTCACCTTTTCTAACTGCTCTGTGTCTATGAGTTCAACTATTTAGATTCCAAGTAAGTTAGACTGTTTACTATTTATCTTGCTGTGCCGGGCTTCTTTCAGATGCCATAACACCCTCCACACGCATCAATGTCTGAGCAAGCAGCAGTGTTTCATCTTGTTCTGTGGTAGACTGATATATATCACACATTCACAATACACACCTTTTCTTTGTTCAGTTAGCCTTTGCACAAACTGGTGTTGATTCCAGATGATAGCTACTATTAAAAGTGCTACAGTGGACCTAGGAAAGTAGATAGCTACTTAACAGACCATTTTCATTGCTACTGAAAAAAATATTTCTTAAAGCTTCTTTTCTTTATTTATCCTTATGTATTGACTGTGTTGGCTGCATTGTCCCTTGCCCCCAGATTTCCCCTCACATATATATCTTCCAAATTGCTATCTTTTTTGGTCTCAAAGTCTGTCTTCTGTGATTTTCACTCTTAGATCGACTAGTTTTGGTACTAGACTTCTTTAATTAATGCTTTATTTAATGCTTCTTGAAGCATTTTTCTGATGCTTGCAAAAGTAAAGGATGGTTCTGATGCTGGTTTTAATGGAGAGACTGGTTCTGCTTTAAGCCTAGATAAGGAGACACTGACACTATCCAGAAGTCATGTAGGAACACTAGGGAATAGGGGACATATAGCTTCTGATAGTCTTAGGCAAATGATTATTGTGCTAGAAATGAAATGGCCATTTTTGGAAGAGAGGTACTTGTCCATGACACCAAGTAAGAATAGCCTATGGGCTACACTTTTGCACCATGGAAGCAAGTTTATAAACCTATACATAAAAGACTTTCACAGTGCACAATATAATCAACTATACCTAACATATACTGTATGCCAGGATATTTTCTGAAAGGCATCTATAGTTTCTACTCGTTACTAAAATCAAAGTTGATGCCTAGAAGATTTGCATAGTTTATTGCATTTTCTCATCTCATAAGCAGGCCATTTTGAGTCTGTCTGAATTTTAAAATCTGCTCACTTTACTATACATTTCACAAATTAGCAATTATAATAATAGAGAATGAAATAGTAAAAATGATAAACTTTACCCAGAGAACCATCTAGTTCATTTCCATTGGCAAACAGTAATTAGGAGAGAAGGGATGTCAATTCTATGGCCCATAGTACACCTGGAAGAGTCTTCTCCTGTGTTGCATTTGTATATGAGATGTCTTTCTTTTGCCTCACACATTGTTTTCTCTGGTGAGTCTTTTCTCTCAACATTTGCATATCTTTAAATGGAGAGTTGTTCCTTATACTCTGCCAGTTACCTTCTGTTCTTCTGCTCCACTACATTTAACTACAAAGCTCTAGGCATGATGGAAAAGTATTCATTTTAATTTCTATAGTGTATGATATGTGTCCTCAATTTGAAAGTCCCTGTTACTCTTTAGTCTTTGCAGAGAGAAGCAGGTAGGTTGCCTTTTGCATTCTAAGCTGTTTAGAAGCAGTGGAAGATTTTACTCAAAAAAAAAATATGAACACCAAGGTCATCTTACTCCATCACTTAAAATAATCAAAGCACCTGTTAATGAAACTAAAAGGAGTGTGTGTGTGGGGGGGGGAGGGAGCATCAGGAATCTATCACAATGGAAACACTGTTTTTAATTTCTTTTAAAAGCTTATAGTTTTATTACTAATTTATAATTTTTTGATTATGTTAAAAGACACTAACCTGCTATTTTCCTGTTGATTCATAGATTCATGAATGATTTTTTTAACTGTATTGTTCCTAAAATAATGAAAATAAATACTGGGACTTTTACACTTTGGTTTGTGGATCACATTCATAAACTTTAACAGTAGCTTTAAAAGTCTTAAGAATTGTTTCAGGTGCTAGAGAGATGGTTCAAGGATTAAGAGCACTGGCTGCTCTTCCAGAGGCCCTGGGTTCAATTCCCAGCATCCACATGCAGCTCACAACTGTCTGTAACTCCATTTCTAGAAGATCCAACACCCTCACACAGACATTCGTGCAGGCAACACATCAATGCACACAAAATAAAAATAAATAAATTAAAGAATATATTTGTGTCTTTCACTCCAGATGCCTTCAGCTTTTGTTTCCACATCTCATAAAATTGAAGTATTATTATTCAGTCATGCAAGACACATAATTCTACTTCCAAATTTAAAACTGAGGTAGACAAGGGTAATACAGAGGAAATGAATGGGAACAAACAAGAGTCTGTTAAAGCCATTCTATAAATGAGGCTTCTGTGAATTTCAGGAAAGCCGGGGTCAGAAAGCAAACCGTAATCTACATCCAGCTCTCTCTGACTTAAGCCTTTATCTTTCTTTTCCTTGCCATTAAATTCCATTTCCCCTGGGACTACGGACAAGGTTTCAGCGACTCGTGTTGCAGCTTGTGACTGAAGAAGGATCAACACTGAAGAAGATAGAGGCATGAGAAAATAAAGTCACCCAAATGCCTCCTGCAGCCTGGCAGTCAAGGAGCGACGGCACAGTCTGCCAGTAGAGGAGGTCCAAGTGCAGGGTGAATCATCCTTTGCCTTTGGAGAAAGATGGATTTCGTTCACATTGCAAGTGGCTTTCTAGCAAATCCATGACTCCCTTTCCATGGCTGGAAAGGTCAGACAACTCTCACTGGGATGCAGGCAATGGCTCTGCCTTCTATATCCCTTGATCTCAAACTGTTGCTTGCAAACGTTCCCTCCATCATCTTTTCTGATGGATTCTCACTGCTGCTGAGGCCAGCTGCTCACACAATATGCCGGTGGCACATTCCTGGCAGACGCTTCCTCACAGTCAGTCTTGTTTATGGCCTTTCCAGCTGACTGCATGCTCTAAAGCTCACCCGAGCTTCAGAATCAAAAGAACACAGATGCTGGTAGGTATGAATCTTCCTGGGTCAAGTCAAAATTTGTGGGTTAAATGCATATTTATGATATTCATCATTTTATGTTAACTAAGCAACATGGGACAAAACAACAGCCGTCCTTTGTATATTCTTGAGATGCATAAACATATCAAGCAATTGCCTTACTGAAGACCACTGCATTAGCTGACAGAATTATAGGATGTAGGAAGACATAGTTGGTTCTATTTTTTTTTCTTGATTACTCAGATCAATAAAATTAGACTGCTAATGGGTCCAGTTAAATTAGCTCAAGAACAGAGAAGGAATTTATTGACCCACAAGAGTGAAAAGAGCTTAGCTTTTGTAATAGTTCCATCTGGGCACTAAATAACATCAGAAATCTCTTCCTTTCTCTCTTCATCTCATCCTTTCATCCTCTTTCTTTCTCTTTCTCCCTCTCCCTTCCCATATCTCTCTCTGTTCTCAAATTCTATACCCATACCAATCGTCCCATAGAAAATCCCCAGTATCTGATTGTTAACAGGCCATCCACTATGTCACTGAGGCTAAAAAGATTGGTGAATTGCTACAAATCTTGATTGACATTCAAACCTGAACTTATACAGGAAGACTCCTAAAGTCAGTTGCTTACCCAAGAAGAATCCCAGAAATTGAACTGGGTTTCATAGCTCCATGTAAAAAGGATGTACAATATGCTACTCCCTTGGAGAGTTAATCCTTTCTCAACACTTCCTTCCAATATTGTTACCAATACCTAAATCTTTGTCTTCATAATTATTGCCTGCCTAGATGGGATGGTCTATACCTTTAATCCCAGCCAGTACTTTGGAGGCAGAGACAAGAGAATTGCTGTGAGTTTGAGGCTAGCCTGTTCTACACTGAGTTCCAGAATAGCTAAGACTACACAGAGAGAACCCTGCCTTGAAAAACCAAATTAATTAATTAAATTAAATTAAAATAAGAAAATCCTTATTTCCTATGGTGGTTCCATCAGGCAGAGCTTATTCAATGCCTCACTGTGCTCTTATTCCTAAACATACTGATGAGGAATAGTGATTTCCTTCTCATTAAATCAACTGATTTATCTTTTCCAGTACAAGAAGATTTTAGTAACATAAAACTATTTGGGGAGTAAGATTTCATTACATATTGTTTGTTTTCATGCTATCTGAGATTTTAAAAAAGAAACTTGAAAGTATTCAGTCCAATAAAAGCATAACAAACTCATCAAATAGTCTTATATTAATAAGTGATTATCATTAGTTTTAAATGCCTTAAGTGTCATTATTATATTTCCTTAGAAATTGTACATGGACAAGCAAGGCCTTGGAACTAATGAGGAAATGAGCTGATCTTTATAGCAGATCTGTCTTGCTGTCTTCTCATCTAGACCATCTTTCAGGAAATCACATTATTGTGCTGTTTTTGTCATTTCTGTAATTATTGCTCTCACTTGAATGAGTCTTATCAAACAGTTAATTGAAGAACTTCTTATATAAGGAATGCTGTGGGTTTTTTTTTTTTTTGACAAGGCTGAAAAATCATGTTCATTTAAATCTTTTGGTCGGCAACCTGAATTTCTCACATTGGTCTATAATTCTAGTTAAATTGGTAGATGAATTAACATGATCAGTTCAATAATATCACAGCAAAGTCCATAAGAAGTTGAAATCAAAATGTACCCACATTAATCCACTCTTCTTTTTTTAAAAAAAATCATGCAATAAAGAAATAGTTTATAGGATATTATACAAGAGAGTACATTCTTTTGCTTATTTAAAAGATAAATTAATTTTAAGTTCTAATTCCTGGGACTATCATCTTGTAGGTGACACATAGGATAGATCAGTGAGGTGGCAGAGTATGGGGAATCCACTAGGAAATAGTGTTTGCAATAATCCTACCAAGGAATCAGAGATTACCTTCATTCTTATGTGTGTTCTCCCATGGTCAAACTGAAGAAAAGAAATACTGCTTATACTTGCTAGACTATTTTGGAAACAAGAACAAGAACAAGAACAACAACAACAACAACAAAAGACTGGTAGCTGACTCGATTCCAGAGTCAAGGACATATGCACTCCTCAAACCTGTATAATTGTGGATTTTCTTTTGAGGAAATTTTAATAATAACCTCAGTCTATTGTGTTCACTTCTTTTATTACTCTGAAACCCAAAATGTAGGAAAGGCTATCCAAAGACTTCCCCACTTAGGGATCCATCCCATATACAGACACCAAACCCAGACACTATTGTGAATGCCAAGTTCTTGCTGACAGGAGTCTGATATACCTGTCTTTACAGAGGTCTATGTTTGCAGCCAACCATTGGACTGAGCATGGGTCCCCAATGGAGAACTTAGAGAAAGGACTGAACTAGCTTTGCAACCCCATAGGAAGAACAACAATATCAATCAGCCAGCGCCCCCTCCATCAACCCCCAGAGCTCCTAGGGACAAAGCCACCAACCAAAGAATAAACATGGAGCAACCCATGGCTCCAGCCACATATGCAAGCAAAGGATGGTCTTGTTAGACATCAGTGGGAGGAGAGGTTCTTGGTTCTGTGAAGGCTCAATGCCCCAGTGTAGGGAAATACCAGGGCATGGAGGGGAGAGTGGGTGGATGGGGGACCTCCCTTATAGAAGCTGGGGGAAGGGAAATGGGATAGGAAGTTTCCAGAGGGGAAACAGGGAAACGGGACATTTGAAATGTACATAAAGAAAATACCCAATAAAAAGAAAAGAAAATAGGATAATACGGGCAGATTTTTTTTTCCCTTTCGAACACAGTATCATGAAAAGATGATATGAGGCTCAGTTAGGAGGAATTCTGTTGGGCAAGAAGGAAGGCCCTATTAGTGAAATAAATCTACTCCAAAAGTAACCAAAAATATTCCAACCTCTTGAACTGAGAAAATAAATGTTTTCTTTTTTTTTTTTTAGCCCTATGAGATTAACAGTTTCCATTCTTTATTTAGTCTCCTACTTAACCCCCTCTGTATGATAACTAAGCCACAAATTCATTCATCTTAGAGCTTGTTTTCATAGCCACTCATTCTAAAGCTCTTTATAAACTCGATTTCAGTTAAGGATTTTCAAAGTACCAGAAATACTTAGGAAAAATTGAGACCCAGTTCTTCTCCAGAGATGCCATATGCAAATGCTATCAGATGGGGACAGTGCCCATGTTTAACTTCCAGCAGTCACTCTAATGCATGATGTGCCCTATGGTGAGTCATGAGCTATCCAGCAATGATGTGGCCAGTAGCAACAGTTTTGTGTATTTATTTAGTCTCTACTTCATAGGCTGGGAATTCAGCACCTAATCGTATCACATGATCTTCACACATAAGCGAATGAAGCTACCGATGATAATGTTCACCCCTCAAATACTAATGAGGCAAAGAAAGCCAAGCTTTTAGACAACCTGCCCATTGGGTTCACATTATGAAGGTTTAAGCTTGAATTCTGGGGCTTATAGCATTGAAGTCCATGCTCCTAAACCATAGGACTTTTTAATTTGTTGAAACCCTTTTAAATCTCCTGCCTACATTTGCCCTTGAAGTTGTGACAATGGCATAGATCTCACCTCATTCATTCCATCTGAATAGCTACTCTGAAAAGACTTTCCAAATATATTTATAAAGGGACACTTGAGTTATTGTTATGCATTTTTCCTGAAACAAAATCACACTGATCATTCAATTATTTCCATTTATTAAATACTGGTTGTGTTTCTGCCTTATCCAAGTGACATAATAAAAGGCACTGAGGATTCTTTGCACTTCAGCCAAAGTTCAAGTGCTTTTTCAGAAATGCATGTCTATGAACAAAAGTTACGAATAATCTTATGGCAAATATCTCCAAAGACAAGTTGTCATACAGATTGAGGGAAGTTTGTATTCTCCCCACTCTAGTGTGTCGTGAGGTCATATGTTATGTAAGTGCCTGTCAGAGGACGCTGCGTCACTAGGTGAGGAAATGTTGGTTTGAAGGTAGAGCAGCTTTTGAGGGGAGAAGGTTCAGACAAAATCTGTCCATGGATGATTCAGGTTTGGAAAAGAAGATAAAATCGAAGGTCTGAAATAGCTGTTTTATAATATGACAATGATGCCCTTCAAATAACTCCCTATCGTTATTATGGTTTAAAAGAGCAAACATGGGCTCCTTGATTCAGCTCATTATCAGGGAGGGGGATTCATGGCAGGACCTGAATGAGCTATCTTGAAGAATCAAATTCTTCCTTGTTTCTTCTAGTAGTTGTCGAAAACTTTTGCCACTTTTATAGCTTCATAGCTCCAATATGACTTCCTGTTAAAATGGACAACTTCCCTGTGGATGCATGGTCATATAATCTTTTCTTTGGATGCTATGTGGAATTTAGTCTATTCTATAACCTTATTCTAACATGGTGGTGCTTGCAAATATAATATCTCTCCCATCTCTGCCCAGATTTCAGTCGTGTAGTCTATTTCTCTTCAAGAAATATATTTATCAGTTTGCCATTAGCTACAGACCCTTAAAGCCCAAACTCATCTCATGCATTTGCTGCTTTCATTATATCGAAGGTTTTAGAGGCTTGTTTACTTGTAAATTACCTTCACTGCATGGTATTTTGTAGTTAGTAATGAATAAATAAATAATTTTAATCAAGAACAATGGCTGCTCTGGTTTAATTTAGCTCTGCTGAATCCTAGTCACAAAACTCTGACTCTCTGCTCTAAGGTGTGTGGAACCAAGCACTTCTTTTGGAAAGCACATTAAAGAGATGTAGAATTGAAATCAAGAGTTCCTATTTAGTATTCTAATAAATGACGCTATTAGGTATGATTTTTGAAGACTTCTCTAATTGGAGTCATGCCTTATTCACAAGTCATTAAAATTGTCATTTAGGTTAAAAAAAAATCAAACTTCTCTTTTTGATTACATCTGTAATTATAATACATTAGCAGAACAACTATAAATACAGAAGTCTCATTTGCTTCTGATGCCAAAAGGTAGTTGTAAAAGCACTAAAATCACCTTGCCATTGTGGCAGCCAAAGTCATGTTAATGGCCTTAAGAGTACCAGTCCTGTGTCACAAGGCGTTACAAGCATAGTGTTTTATAGGTGAAGCATTTTTTGCTTTCACAGGTGATCAAAGATTCTTCTTCATTCACTCCTGGGCCAGGTTCCAATGTTTCCATTCTGTACCAAAACGTGCCTGAGATACACTTGGAAACATTTAGAGTTGGAAGAAGAGTTTTAAAGATCCATTGGTCATTGATTGGCCTTCCTCTCTTACTTTGTAGGTTGTGAAGCAGATGTAGCAGTGAGCTACAGTTGAACCTGGGCTTCTGTCATTAACAGAGGTACACTGTATATTTTATTTCTTGCTAGCATGCCTCCCAGTCTAAACTTGACCAGGTTTTTCATAAAGTTGTGTTTTAGGAATCTTCAGAATGAATGTGGCAAAAACAAAATTCATGCCAGCTTGGGACTTTGACAGTCGGGAGATCTATTCTGGCAATTGCACGTGAAACAGTGATGCCATATAGGCAGTCTCTCCTTCCTCATCGCACCTCATTGCTTTCCTTTGTGTTTCTTCAACATCCAGATTATCCCTAAGCGTTTGCAGAATCACTGCCCAAACTGTCAGAGTTACACCTTGTCTCTCTTAAAATCTTAGTAAACTAGAGATATATCCCACATACCACATACACAAGCCCCTGCATTGTCTGCCATTGCTTGGTCTGATTTTCTATTGTGGTAACTCACTTAGCCTTGCTTGCATGACTGCTCTGGAGCTCATGGGATACATATTTTGGAGGGTGGTCATCCATTATGGTGGAGGAAAAAATAAAACCAAGTTGTGTGGCTTGAGATCTGACACTGTTTAGCATGAAGGGCATATGGTGATAAGAAACAAACAGAAGAACTCTGAACTTTTGATAAACAGTTTCAAACAATGTTCCTCGTATTGTCCATACACAGAGAAAATGGCTCACATACCTAGCGCCCCTCCCCCATGTTTGGTAATCAGCTGTCTTCCTAAGAATATAAACAAACATAGCAAATGCCTGTTATGCATGTTGAATCAGAAAGTGGGGTGACTAATAATATTGATTGTATCTAATGCCAAATAACACCAGAAATTATCATGAAGATTCTAAAGGACTACCCTTTTTGTCCATTGAAAAGGAATTTATTTCCTAGGGTCAAAATGAAGTTCACAAAGTCATAGAATGAATAAAAACATAAAGCTAATTTTCCCTAATTTGGGGCTTTATTATCCATAAGCCAAATAGAACATTAGAGTCTGGTTTTCATAATCAGTACTTTTTTTTTCTACAGATTTTGTAGAAAAGTGAATGGAACATCATGAGTTAAAAATACATATGATGTATGGAAGTGTGTGGTGATGGGCTGATGCCTGTCAGGATAATGGACTCCATTTTGCAGAGGTATTAGGAACATCTTTACTCTGATAAAAAGCATATCTATTTTTTCCATTCAGCTCTGTACCTTCCCAGGCATAGATTTTATTATTATTATCTAAAATGAGAACAGGTCAACAACTTTTCTCTTCTCTATCTAGGGCAGCACTGAGGTTTAGCTGATGTTTTAAAGATAGAATAAAATCTCTAACCAGAGTCCTAATGTAGCAACACAGAAATTTTTAAAAGACACTGATACTAGTAGGCAAGATTGGGAGCCTGAAAAATTTTCAGCCATATTTGTTAACTTTGATGCTCATAACATTACTAAGATTGTTTATGAACACTTAAGTTGCTTATTTAGTTCAAGCTTACTAAATTGATTATTAAAGCTATCCATTCAATAAATATTTATAAAATACTTGGCATTTGAAAAATAACACATATTTTCATATAAAGAAATATCAGTTCATAAAGCAGACATCACCCATCCATTTATGAATATATGTTTGAGTGAAGGAAAGAGATTAAAATAACTATAATAAATACGTGTAGCAAAAATGGAGAGAATGTAAAGAAAAGGATAGGATTGTGCAAATGGTTGGACCTGGAGGGCATCATCCTGAGTGAGATAACAGAATCACAAAAGAACTCAAATGATATGTAATCACTGATAAGTGGATATTAGCCCAGAAACTTAGTATAGCGAGATATAAGGTACAATTTGCAAAACACATGAAACTGAAGAAGAACGAAGACCAAAGTGTGGACACTTTGCCCCTTCTTAGAATTGGAAACAATCACCCATGGAAGGAGTTACAGAGACAAAGTTTTGAGCTGAGACAAAAGGATGGACCATCTAGAGACTGCCATATCCAGGGATCCATCCCATAATTAGCCTCCAAACGATGACACCATTGCATACACTAGCAAGCGTTTGTTACAAGGACCTTGATATAGCTGTCTCTTGTGAGACTAGGCCGGGGCCTAGCAAACACAGAAGTGGATGCTCACAGTCAACTATTGGATGGATCACAGGTCTCCCAATGGAGGAGCTAGAGAAAGTATCAAAGGAGCTAAAGAGATCTGCAACCCTGTAGGTGCAACATTATGAACTAACCAGTACCCCGGAGCTCTTGACTCTAGCTGCATATGTATCAAAAGATGGCCTAGTCGGCCTCACTGGAAAGAGAAGCTCATTCGACAGGCAAACTTTATATGCCCCAGTACAGTGGAACGCCAGGGCCAAAAAATGGGAATAGGTGGGTAGGGGAGTGGGGTGGGGGTGGGGGGAACTTTTGGGATAGCATTGGAAATGTAATTGAGGAAAATACGTAATAAAAAATATTTTAAAAAAAGAAAGAAAAGAAAATAGTAGCTCAGTCACTAAAGAACACACATGGTACATACTCACTGATAACTGGATATTAGGCAAAGAGTGTGGAATACCCATGATACAACTCACAGACCACATGAAGCTCAAGAGGAAGGAAGACCAAAGAGTGGATGCTTCAGTCCTACTTAGAAGGGGGAACAAAATAATCAAGGGAAGTAGAGGGTGGGAGGGACTTGGGAGGAAGAGAAGTGGGGAAAGAGTGGCAGAATCAGGTATGGGAGGACATGGAGATGATGTACAGAGGGGTCAGGAAACTGAACAGAGGTGTGTATCAATGGGAGATGGAGAACTGGGGGTAGCAACCAGACAGACCCAGATGCCAGGAAAGCAAGAGCCTTCCGGGATCCCATGGGGATGACATTAACTGAAATACACCACAAAGGGAAGGGGGAACCTGTCGAGACCATAACCAGAAGTTAGGCATAGCACCCCGGTTGAAGGATGGGGCCAACCACCTATCTCCAAAATTTTAACCCGGAATTGCTCCTATCTAAAGGAATACAGGGACAAAGAGTAGAACAGAGACTGAAGGAAAGGCCATCCAGAGACTGCCCCTCCTGGGGATTCATCCCACAAGCAGACACAAACCCAGGCACTCTTGTGGATGCCAAGAAGTGCTTGCTGATGAGAGCCTGATACAGCTGTGTTTTGAGAGGTTCTGCCAGATCCTGAACAATACATATGCAGATGCTCACAGCCAACCATAGGACTGAGCACAGGAAGGAGCTAGAGGAAGGACTGAACAAGCTGAAGGGGCCTTATCTGGCATCAATGGGAGGGGAGGCCTGTGGTCCTGTGAAGGCTTGATGCCCCAGTGTAGAGGAATGCCAGGATGGATGGTGAGGAGGAAGAAATGGGTAGGTGGGTGGGGGAGCACCCTCCTAGAAGCAGGGTAAGGGAGGATGTGATGGAGGTTTGCAGAGGGGAAACCGGGAAAGGGGACAGCATTTGAAATGTAATTGAATAAAATATTCAGTGAAAAAATAAAAAAATAATTAAAAATTATCTTTGAGAACAACAACAACAACAAAAAAAGAAAGGATAGTAGGTAGGGGCTGGCTTTATAGAGCTAAAGGAAGGTGATGATACTGCGTGATATTGCATAATGTGGAAAGGACAGGGACCATCGGAAGACTTAAAGGAACCGGGCAAAAGACACACTCACAGCCTTTATATTTACAATTAGCCCTAAAGAGAACAATAGCTGGGCAGCTGCCTACCCTCCTTGCTGTTAGAATCTACTTTCCTATCCATAATCCGGAGTTCTTAACTCCAATTGGGCAGCCCTCGGGGCCAAGCTCTCTTGACCCATGGTGGTTTCTCTTTCCTTCTCTCCATGTTCTTCTCCTCCTCCCACCCCAAGCCCCAGAAAAACTAAACTCTACCTATGTCTCTTCTGCCAAGCTATTTGCTGTCAGCATCTTTATTCACCAATCAGAATTAACTTGGGGGCAGGGTCACAGGGACTACCAGTAGACTCCTGTTCTTGGGGTCAGCACATAGCATTATAGTAGACAGTAAAAGACCAAGCCTCAACAACATACTTTGGATTATATATGGAAAAGCATGAAAGTAAGGTAGAAAGCCAGGTCCAGATTCAAGGTACAGTGAAGACAGCACTCATCATATTCTTTTACTATATTGGGTTCTGTAGTTATGTTCTAGCATCCATGAAGAATAGACATGCCTTAGAAATTGAATGCAAATATCTGTCACAGAAGGCACAGAAAACTATCCAAAAACAACTCAACAAACAAAATACACTTGAGTATTTGACTTGAAAAGATCTTTCTTCCTGGAACCTCTCTCACAGTTCCTCGAGGCATTGTTCCCCTGGTGTCATTCTTCTGAACATGTTGTCTTCAGATAATCTCTATACCCACAGATTAGTGCAGAAACTTCTCATAATGTGAGAAGTTTCACTGTGCAATAGATGCTTGTGAATGCAGTAACTCACAACTGGTGCAGAAAAAAAAAAAACAAAAAAACCTTTTATCTTAGGCACAAATGCTTCATCTCTAACACTGCCCTTCCTCTACGGCTTGGGGATCATTATGGGGGAGGGAGTAGAAATATTGTAGGAAGCAGAGGTCTTGGGGTACTGGACATGACAGAAGTATTGCCCTTGTGAACACACAACAGCTCTGGCTGCCTGCATATGAGCTGCACAGGATGAAGCCGGTCAACACTCTTGCATGACACAGTGGTGGCATGTATGCCAAACTAAGGACCTATTGGCAGGTGGTGTCTTCTGGAGGAGGGAGAGTCAGTTTTCTGTAATTATGTTGTCTCCACACCCATGAATATATGGATAGTCAAATTGGACTCAATTATATGTATGTGTGTGAAATTCTCAAGGAATTAATAAAATTATTATATAAAATTATACTATTCCAGAGTTCTTGACATCAGTAAATGAAATGCTCTTAAATTGGAGAAAGAATCAGTTTTGGAAAGTTTATGTTTGTAATGCATATTCAAAATGAATAGAATGTGAAAAGTTAGTGGGATTCGAGAAGAGTGTTATATGTTTAAGACATAACAATGCACTCTAACATAGAGAGTTTAGAATAGAGTATAAAGCAACAAAGGACTCTGAAAAACACAATTAGTAAAGTCACAGGAAAACTCAGAGCTGAGAAATTTGCTCCCATGATCAAAGTGTCCTCTGGTAAATACTCAGGCCATCTTGAGTTCTGTAGACCATCTGATATCTTCTCAGTTATTTATGAAAGGGTTATGACACATTTGCTCTGTGCTGACGAGGATGTTGGGAATAAATCAAGTTTAGAATCAGGAAAGTTTTAGCAGATGACATGATCTCCAGACTTTTTTTTTTCCAGAAAAAGTACATAGAGAAATTCCTATTTCTCACATAACAGAAGTGAGATTGAATGTGTTTCAGTCTTGTACTGATGCTCCTAGAGCCAGATCTTTCCTACCAGGGAGCTGAGATCAGATTTGAAAACAGGTGCTACCCTGGTTGTACAAAAACTTACTTGCTCTGCAGGGAGTCTTTGGATTCCATGGTTCTGGCTGTCTAGTGACCATATTTGTTCAGGAAGAATAAATGATACTAAGGACTAGAGACCTGAGTATGAGTCTTGCCTCTGGGGAACTGACTGAAACTGAACTAGCAGGGAACCTGTTTTCAAAGGCAGAAAGAAAGAAGCAGCTTTCAAAATGAGCAAGGGATCAATCTCAAAACACCACAGTGTATCTACTCAGCGAACCAGGGAGTCCATTTGAGATTGAGTCTCCTGGAAATATCAGAGAAACTGTGCACATGAAATCTCTCTAAACATGACCTTAACAAGGATGATAACAGTAGAATCAACTATGCTGTGGAAGGGGAAGGGTTAGGAAGCCATAGCCCTAGAAAGAGAAGTACAAGGACGTAAGGATTGTTGAAAGTAGAGGAAAAAGTTTTGTCCAGGGGAAGATAAAAAGTTATTGAGCACCACCGAGGACATCATTCAAGGCCAGTGATTTCTGAGGGTCATTGATTTTCCTGCTGAATAGGACATAACTTAATAACTTAATAACTTTTCTCCATCAAGAAGTCATATATGATTTAAGAAAGAAATGTTATCTTGGCAACAACAGCTATTTGGACCCGTGGCCCACTCAATAGGAGGGAATTTGTGTCTGGTCCAGCAAACCAACTACTCATGGCTGGAGGCATCAGAGATGCTACATGAGAACCCACTATTCTTCTTTTCTTAAATCAAATTAATGTCTATCTGTATCTTAAATGCCAATCTTTATGTAAACAGAGAAGCAAGCATAGCTCTCACACCTCATCATAAATCTTATTTTTGCAGTACAGATGGAGACTATTACAGAGATTTGCAACTGCTCAAAATGCAGACAGTACGTGACCATGGGTTAACCATTCTCAAATGATCCATCCTCAATGCAACCTTAGCACATAAGGCTCAGGGAAACTTCCAGAAGAAGGAGTAAAAACACTGTAGGAGGTAGATGACCAGAACACCTACCACTAGATAGCATTCGTAGTCACAAAGGGAAACTGCACCCATGAAATCTCAATGATATGGTTGATTCAACAAGACCTTAGTAATAACAACATCAGTTGACATTTTGGATAGGGTTAATTTCACAAGGCTCCGGTTCCCAGATGAAGAGATTCAGCAATCAGTGACCACTGAGAGATGGTGAATTGGTTTTCTTCATGGATGACCTCCTAGACAGATTACCTAAGCCCAAATTTCAACTCCAAATGCATTTACATCTAAGCAATACAAAACAGATTCTGTAGAACACACACACACACACACACAAACATAAAATTAAAGAAGTCACAAATTTTAATGGGAGTCAAGGGCAGAAACTGAAGGAATTGGGAGTAAAAGAAGATTGAAAATGATATAAATACAGTAATCATATACAATATTTTCCAAAAATCATATATATATGTATATATATATATACATATATATATATATATACACACACACAATATTATTCCCATATTGTTGTTGTTACCATCAATCAGCTGAAGACCCCAAGACTGACCACCCTCTGAGAAGAATGGAACTCTACAAGTACACAGTCTTTGAAACTTGGCAAAAACATTGGGTGTTCTTCTGAGCCCCAGCCTACTGGTTCACTCTAAAGGTTTTGAACATGTCTTTTCATAATCATATGAGGAAATTTCTTATATCAAATATCTCCGAGTACAAACATATGCCCTACTGTTTGTGTTCTCTTGAGAAGCCTAGTTAACTGGGAGAGGAAAAAGAAAGCCCAGGCTCTTCATTCACTGTTAGAATGCCCTATAGCCATTTGCTTTTCCTTGCCCATTATAAATTCTGGGTATCAAATAGGCCATCCTGGGTGTTCCACACTGCTCCTGGGAGAGTTGCCAAAGACATAGTTCCTACTATGTGCTAGCCCTGGATGCAGAAAAGCTCACTTCATGTGCACATAATCCCATCATTTGCTTTTCGCAGGCATCTTGTAAACATTTTAAAAGTTTTTACTTATTAATCATTTTGTACTTTGTATGCATCAATAGTTTAATTTTAAGGTTCTTGAACTGTTCATATAAATTCCTGGCAAGTGGAATGAGGAGTCAAATGAATAAATAAAGTTTTGGCTAACCACTTCTGAAAGGTTGCCAGCTTTGAGCAGAGTTCTGGTTCCTTTGTGATTGTTTTTAACTCTTCCTCTATTGCTCCCATTCCCCTTCCCTCCCTTGCCTTTCTCTCTCATGGTTCCTCTTCCCATCTCCTTTCCTTCATTCCCTTTGCCCTGTCACATCCATTTCCATTTTCTTCCTGTTCATTTTTCCATTCCCATTTATTCCTCTGACAAAAGCTGAAAAGGTTTTGATTTGCTCACAGTTTGAGGTCCAAAGTGGCTGGAAGTCAAGGCAGTGGGAGCTATAAGCAGTTGTTCACATCTCACTGACTGTCAAAAAGGAACAGCAACTGCATGCCTGCTAGTGCTCACACTCCTTCTTGATTTATACTGGCCAGGCAACGTTCCAACCCACAATTAAGATTTTTTCCCCACATCAGTTAGTATAAGGAAGACAATATCCTAATATGCATTGAGGCCAGTTTCCCAGGTGCCCCTTGGTTCTGTCAGGTAGACAACTGTAACAATTATAGCCTCTGTTTTCTTCCCTTATGATCCACCCTTGTGCAGGTGTTCTTAGGGCTGGGCATTTCCCCATTATGGATGCCATGGGAAGCATGTTCACCTTTATATAAAAAATTTCATGTAGGACACTTTAACCTCTTCAGGTTCTAGTTGGCCAGATGACAAAAGACTCCCACCTTCTTGGCTCTGCCATTTAACCTTTAACTTTGAGATGAGAGAGAGAGAGAGAGAGAGAGAGAGAGAGAGAGAGAGAGAGAGAGAGAATAAGAATGAGGAGGAGGAGGAGGAGGAGGAGGGGGGGAGGGGGAGGGGAGGGGAGGGGAGGGGAGGGGAGGGGAGAGGAGAGGAGAGGAGAGGAGAGGAAAGGAGAGAAGAGAAGAGAAGAGAAGAGAAGAGAAGAGAAGAGAAGAGAAGAGAAGAGAAGAGAGAGACCCAATGAAAGAAAAAAAAGAAAGATAAAGAGATAAAGGAAGCCAACACATTCTTCACATTGTGAAACTGATAACTCAAAACTTTTTAAGGAGGATAGAGAAAAGTGAATCCTATATACAGGGAGAAAACTTGGCTTTCAAATTCCTGAGATGATACATTTAATGTACTCACTTGTTTTGTTTTAATGCCCCTTTCCACTTAAGTTGGGAATAACAATCAAAATATCTAGAATTTGGAAGTTCTTGGCTTTTCAAAATACATAGAGAATAAGAAAAATACTAGACAGGAGAAGTAGCTCAGGTGGTAACAGAGCTTACTGCATATGTCTGACAACCTGAGTTTGATTCCAAGAAACTACTTAAAGATGGAAGCAGAGGACCAGTTCTACAGTGCCATGCTCTGAGTTCTGCACATGGGCACCATGCGCACTATTACTATAGATAAAAAGGAAGCTTGAGAATGAAAATGTTATTTTATTCTTTTCTTGTTCCTGACTTCCCTCTTAACGTGAGGCCCTCAAAGCTGCACTGAAGCTACAATGAGTTGGGTTGCAGCAAAGCAAAGGGGCTGAATGCACAAGGTTGATTGTCAGCAAGCTGGGTGAGCAATGCAAGCTCTATGCAGCAGACGAGTTCCCTGCACACTCTATTATGCCATTGTAATTACATCACATACTACATGGTTGGATGTGTCAGGACCTTAACCCATTTCCAAATTCCATCTTTCCTTTCCCCAATTACACTTCCTTTCTCATTGGTCTTTTCTTGGGGGCATGAAGTGTGATACCAGATCCTTCAGGTCACTACTGTGAATTGATTTCCAATCTGTTTTCTCAACTTCAGTATTACTGCAGTTAGGATCAAATTTTCACCTTTTTTTTGTCATTTCAGAAAATTCTGGATTAAGGGTGTGTGTGTGTGTGTGTGTGTGTGTGTGAGAGAGAGAGAGAGAGAGAGGGAGGGAGGGAGAGAGAGAGGTATATGTGTGCAGTTATGCATACTCATGTGTACTCATGTGGAGGCCAAAGGATAAATGCCTTATTGTCTTCTATCTTGATTTACTTGTTTAAGACAGACTCTTTTACTGAACCTGAAACAAGATTGTGTACCAGAGACAAGAGAAAACTTTGCAACTTTCTTTGAAGTCACACACACACACACACACACACACACACACACACACACACACACATACACACACACATTCTTGAACAAATTTTCTTAAATTTGAGCAATGGCAGCCTCTGTGAAAGGAGAGAAGAATGATCCTGTTGCAGTTACAGTGTCATGGAACCTTGTCTATGCATTTTCTTAGAGGTCGTGAGGTTGAACTCAGCTCAGGCACTGTAGTTACAGAACCCACTTGAAGTTCTTGCTTGAGCACATGAGAAGGGATCTGGATCTTTCTGAGCAGTCCATGATTTTCTGAAATGGGGGAAAGTCAGTTTATTGGTGGTAGTCAGTGGGAGATTTCTTGTAGTCTAAGATTAAGCTACCAACAAGGGACATGTAATCCTTCAAAATGCTTTAATGGTACTTCTTAGATAAAGTATGTCTTCCCAGATATGCACTTTCTCTTATAGAAAGTTTCTACTAAGTTTACGGTTTCTACTTACTGCTTCTACTAACCTTTCAGTATTATGGTCTTTAAGACATAGGGTTACAGGCTCTACTAATTCTTAATTCAAAGTTTGTTAACTTTCAACATGTCTCTTTCAGGGAATATTAAGTTGTCAACAAATTCATCTTCTTGCTTTTCATATCACTTCAAGCTCTAAACTGATCACAGACTATCCAGGTCCTGACTAGAAACACAGCAGTCAGTCTTCTTCCTCTTCCTCTTCCTCTTCCTCTTCCTCTTCCTCTTCCTCTTCCTCTTCCTCTTCCTCTTCCTCTTCCTCTTCTTCTTCTTCTTCTTCTTCAATTCGATATTTACTTTATTTACATTTCAAATGTTATCCCCTTTCCCGGTCCCCCAGAGCTTCCAGGAATCCCTATCCCATCTCCCCTCCCCCTGCTTCTATTGAGTGTTTTCTCCCACCCACCCAACCCACCCACACATACACACTCCTGCCTCCCAGCCTTGGCATTCCCCTATACTGAGACAGCGAGCCTTCTAAGGACCAAGGGCCTCTCCTCGAATTGATGCCCTACAAGGCCATCCTCTGTTACATATGAGGCTGAACAACAATATCAACCAACCTAAAGAACAACAATATCAACCAACCAGAAGCCCTAGAGCTCCCAGGGACTAAATCAACCAAAGAGTCTTACTTCTTAAATGAAACCACACTGACAATGGTAAAGGTCTTTGTTGCAATAACTCATTCTGATTGCTTCTTTGGTTGTGGTCACAGGCCTCTCTTGCTTTAGCAGCATGCACATGGCAGGGCTTTGAACCTGGTCTTCTATGTTCCGCTGTGCCATCTTCCTAATGTTGTACCATTCCTCCAGGTCATAGCCAGTGAGCAAAGTTTAAGTTTTTGATTGACAGGTAACTTATTGTCTTTCTTCCTAATCTCTCTGAAAAATTGTCCCAGTTTACTTTAAAAGATACCTTTATTTGTCTCAATGCTGAATATTTCTTAGCAGTTTTACCCATTCTCATGAAAATCTCTGACTTAACACACACACTCAAACACACACACACACACACACACACACACACACACACACACACACATGCACACGTGCACGTGTTTTCTAGTGCAATTGTGTTTCGTGTACCTAGATTTTGATTTGTAATACAGCCATAGAGAACAGAACCATCACACATCCTATAAATATTTCCTCTTTTCCATATCATCTACTCTTTTGAGATCCACAACTTCTTTAAACTTGTGACTTTACTAGACAATTGTGTATGGGAAGGACACCTCCTTCTGGGTAACATCTTCCACCAAAATCATGTTGAAAATCCCAAAATAAGTAAGGGTGGAAGATATTGGATTTGTCACTAAAGTATCCATTGGAGCTAAGAATCTCAGCTGGGTCTGATGGGCAGGATCATGAATGCTCATCTCTGCTTTCCCCATGTCAGTAAACTTGTGGCTAGGTCTGACACAAAAGTTTCTTGAAGAGTGATCAAGTGAACAGCAGACAAAGCTGTCCCCCCACCTCAGTGATGATGTAGAAGTCATTTGTGAGAATTTGAGGAAAAGCCCACATTGGATTTCTATACGCAAGCAATATACTCACTTTTTGTTGAGCATGAGTTACATTTTCTATTAAGATTATTATAAGGGTTCAGGGATTCTATCCAGTCATTCATCCTCAGATACATGAAGTCTTATGCTTATTATATCTTCATAAGGAAAACCCACCCAGCTTTTAATTGGTTATCTCTAACCTATAATAATGATAGCTCAACTAGTAGAACAGTAATTTCTGAGACAATTTAAAGATGTGAAATGTATCTGTGAAATATATGCTGAATGTTCAAGGGTGATAAATAAAAAACAGTCGTGATATATTATTTACAGACCACTTATTCATCTCCTCCTGTTTCAAGCTCCATCATTTCATATTTGCCCTATAAGTAAGACAAATGTATACCTCAATTTACAGACAAGAAAGCTGAGAGTTCGTGTATTAGGTGTGTGCATAATCATTGCTTGTAGGCATCACAGAAAAATTAAACTTGAAGTCTGCAAGATAGTGAGTTCAAAGCTTATAAAAATCCCATGTTTCTCAGAAATTATTACAACATAAGGCACACACAAGGACATTCATACAAAAAAGCCACACATAGAACTTTTTGCTTTTATTTATATTTCTTAGGTCAAGAATTACACACTAGCCAACATTATTATATATTTACATGCTGAAACTGGCTGCAATTAGTTGAAATTCATGAAAATAATTCTTATGTGCTATTCATTGATAATCCTCTTTTGAATTTTACTACCGCATGTATCCCAGAGATTTTTAGAAGTCCTGATGTTAGAAAGATGTGAAAACGGATGCAATGAATCCTGCTAGTGCTTTGTATTTTCTAGCCATTGGGGAGTGAGCATGATGTGTGTGTTCAGAAAGGCTACAAGGTCGTTGTAAGGCTGATAATCACTACATTGTGAAGACACTGGAACATCACTTCTTATAAAAGGACAGCTCAGAACTATGCAGGAACAATTCCATAACAGAACTATTTAAACACCCATGCAAAGAAAAAATTGTAAGTGGCATGGAATTTAAATTATAAGCAACTTTGTTTGAGTGAATTGTGTTTAAAATGGATGTGTGTGGACTCTTAACCACTGAACTAAAGCATAAAATGAGAAAGAATAGAAGCTGATGGAAATGTTGGCTTGATTCAAGTGGAAAGTGATGGGTGTGGCCTCAGACGGAGGTGATCTGACAGGGAGTGGCATTTTGCTTTAGAACTCAAAATAAACTCTTACTTTTCATCGTTTTGGATGTTTATCACAAAAGTACTTCTTAAATCAAATTAAAAATTGATGTCAAAAATCTTGCACATATCTAGAGAAATGTTCTCAATGAATTTCCCAAAAGTAAAGCTACTTAAGGGTACAGCTTTATTTGTTTCCAACTTAAAAACACAAACACACACACAAACAAACAATAATTTTCTCAGGGCAGCTTCTGAATTTACTCTCTATTGACTCTTTTCTATTTTTTAAAACCATCTCCCTACTGCATTTGGAAAAATTATTTAAACTTTGGTGTGAAGCAGTGACTTTTTTTTCTCATTTCCTTTCTTTCTTTTGTTTTTTTTTTTTCCCCTTTGCTTTTGAAAAATAATTCTGGAGTCTTTGGTTGAAAGGAATAATACTATCTAAAGACAAACATATACTAGCATATACTTAAAAAAAAACAAAAACAAAAAACCTCTTCCAGCATGCATCATATGTAACAAATTTCTGGAGCTGGTACGAATAATTCTTGTGGTTGTTATCTGCAGTGCTGCTATAAATGTCTACTTTTGGGGGACTAGCTATAGTTTGCAAACTTTGGCTTCTTTTAATCTCGCATAGAAAAACTATTCAGTTAATCCTAACCACTTCTCCTTTTTTCCATTTACCATTTTAAAAGCATCTCTTGGTTGTTAATATGACGCCAAAACAAGGCTACATTTCCCACTAAGAGGGAGAAAATGGGAGTGAAAAGCAGAGAGTAGACGATGCTCTGTGGTGTGTGTGTGTGTGTGTGTGTGTATTCATACCTGTATGTGAGAAACAGCAGTGGGAACACTTATGTCTGGGATTCCCAAATCATTTATGTAAAAGGGTGTTTAAATTACTCTGCCAGGGCACTGCAGTAAACATACTTAGTAAAAAATAAATAGATAAAATTAAGACAAAAACCCTAAGCAATTATTTGTATCTATTGACTATTAATTTACAGCATATTTAATTATGTACATAACATAGCACGTCGATGTAAGCCATAAACAGAATTAGTACATTGCCTTACCGTAAAATACAAATTAGAAGTTAAAAATATTTAAGAAATCTGTTTAAATATTTACACACTCTCAGTGAAAGTTATGGTTGCTTACATAACAGATTCTGTACACTTAGCAAAATGGCATGATTGCTACAGTTGTAAATTTCCCTGACCATCATGGTAAGGGGTAGTTTTTTTTTTTTTTTTTCCTCCTCTCAAGAGGATTTTTCCCCATTTTCCTAATTTTTTTTTCAATTTTAAATCACCAATGGATAGTGTTATCTGTGTCCTTTAAAAGAACAAATGGATATTTGACAAGCAATGCAGACACTAGTTAACATCTCATATTCTGAGGTACAGTACTATTGTAGAGTCAAACTGTGCAATGTTCTTAGGAACTGTAGGCATTGATTTGCTGAGAGAGATGTTCAGTACCCTGTATTATTTATTTCAGAATGGTGACTGTTGGCTGGCAAATTTAAAAAAAAAAAAGTCATATGAAGGAAATAACCCTTTGTTTATTCCTTTTGTTTCTGACATATGAATGCATACATATGCATGTGTGTTTGCATGGATCTCTATATACACATATACACATATAGATATGTTATAAGACCTGTCTGTGTTGATGTTTTCAGTTGTTGTTTTTGACCATGAAGTTAGCTATAAGACTGAAACACGGTGACCTACAGAAAATGGAGTTGGTCATAGTTGCCGATTTAAAGCAGGTCTTCCTTAAAATGTCTGTGGTTTCTCTCTCCATTAGAAACGCCACTGCACTTTTGTGATGTCTTGTGCTTCTGTAAGCTTGACAGATCACTGCTGTGTGGTACTAACCCTAGAATGTAGTGTCTTTTGGTTTTTTTTTAAAAAAATCATTATTATTATTATTGTTATTATTTTACTTAGCACTGCTCTTTTTGAAATGAAGAGACAGAAAGACTAGATGACACCGCTTGAGTCCTATCCCCTGTTGTTAAATTGCAGTAGAAATAATTGTAACATTCCTATGCAAACACATGGGTATGCTGCATGAGATTTCAATTCGGAGGTGCATTTCATACCTACAAGCAGTCATGTACAATATATATATATACAGATTGAGATCAGAGATTTTGTTTAGACAGTGCATTTGAGAGTCAGAATTTGCCTACTAATTTCTCAAAGATGAAAAAACACCTTAATTGCTGGCTATCTGGCTATTGTATAATCAAAAGAAAAAAAAACTATACATATGTATAAACGGATAGTAATACCATTTCAAGATTGCCCAAACACACCTTGGTGGTCCGTTAGTTTAGTTACTGAGTAACAAACTAATTGGTTTTCCCAGATTCACCAGACCTAGCGCCCTTTCCTGCATTCTAGTTCAACTAAATACGTAGCTTTAAAAAATTCTACATGGACTGCTATTTCTGGACGGGAGGAGTCAGTGTTCTCTACCTACGTGGATATTGAATGTCAACATATGGTTCACTCTAGGGCACTGATTGCAAGGTCCCATCTTTTCTCTGCATTAAGTTAGACCAGAAATCTGTTTGCTGGTCATAAGCATGTGAAGCCCGCCCTGTGACGCTGCTTCTCTCCATTTTGATCTAAATTATATGATTGACTTCCCTGGACACCTAAGAGTTGGTTACAATCACAAATGACAATATCAAGGATTTTGTTATGGCTTTTATGGAAATTGCTAAGGGGAGCCTAGGCTTAGGCTCTGAGTTGTCTTTAGAAAAGTTGTTTCCGAATGGCATGTCACGGTGTGCCCCTGAGATTAAGGTGACGCTTCTTCCTGTAGTTTTCCATTCAGAGGTCACCCCTGCTGACAAGGGATAGGCACTTTATTACTGTGATCCCCCTTATATAATTTCGTAGGAGAAAGCCCTGGAGAAATTTGAAGAATCTTTACTCTGAGCACATGTGAACATCCTCAGTCAGATCTGTAGTCCTATAACTAAAACTCAAAAGGGTAAAGCACATAATTAAAATACAGGAGCCAAACATGCCAATATTGATTGGGGGGAGGACAAAAAGCAAAACACAAACAAACAACAACAACAAAACAACAAGCCCCCCCAAAACCTACCATCCCATCTTTGTTAAATTTAGAAAATGAATGATGAACTTTTATTTATATTTCTGGTTTCCCTTTAATTGTTGGAATAGAAGCACACAATAATGTTTACTATCCTAGGGTTGTTAATCATGAGGGGAAAGATTCATCTGCAGAATAAAACCAGCCTTGACCCCTATACACTTAACTGGGGACCCTACTCTGAGGACAGAATTGTTTTCGATTGTTTTAAAAATAGAAGTAGCAAAGTCATCCTCTGAGGTAAAGGCCAATCAGAGTCAATTGTATAGAAAACATAGTAATTTAGTATTTTCTATAGGCAAAAGCCAAATAGGACCCCCCTCCCCACTGACAAAAAATAAAATATATTACCCTATTCTCTTTTCTGTAAAGAATGCGGATGTCCAATATAGAAAGATGCACAATGACATAATTTGAAAGGCAGGATAATGACGATCCACCACAGCAGCCATTGATGCCAGTTCTCTTCACTTCTGTACCATGAGCTGGGAGGGCAACACTCACTCATCACAGCCCCGTTCTAACCCTCGTGCCCACTACTTTCCATGTTTTGCTTGATTAAGTAGACTGCAATATATACAACGTAAACACCCTTTAAATGATCAAACCCCACTGACCCACAGATTCCATTTGTGCATACACAAGCCTTGAAGAATACAAAAGAAAAGCCAGTTCACAGGGTCTCAGCAAAGCCTCACCGGGGCTGTCTCCTAATAGTAAAATGAGAAATTTTGAAAGCAAGAAAAGCTGAAGATGATGAATAATCCTTTCGGGTAAAGAGCAAATTCTCTTTTTAAAAATACTGTATTTCAGTCAGAAATAAACCCAGAGGAGGACGATGTAAGGGCAGCTGACACTGAGAAAAGTGACCTGCTCATCTGTGCTCTATATTTACTGTTAGAATGATTCTCAATATAAGCTATCAAGGTACTCCTAATTCCCTCCACTTTTCTATTTGATAGCTACTTTTTGATGAGAGAAATGATTTATAAAAATCCTCCTAAAGTATGCTAAGCTCACAAGGGCAAATCAATCTGTTTCCTTCTAGTCTTTCTGCTCAGCGCTGGGTTCAGACCAGATGCTGTGTAGCAGTGACAAGGGTCACACTTGGTTGTTTCACTCTTTCTTAACCTCGGTCATTTCTGGACTTTGGACCGAGCTCCATGCTATTAACTTTTATTTTAACCACCTTGGAAACAGCTTTTTGACAAGATGTTAACTTTGGCTGCTGTACATGGTCTACTCAGAGATCTTCCTCCCCCTAAGGCCCACATGAAAGACATGCTTGCCAGTTCATTGTAGGCAATCAAACAGACCAGATAAACTGGATTCCCGAGTCTCTTCTTTAAAGCTGTGTCCCACCTCCTTACTTTCATTGTGCTCAAAATGCATATGAATCTATTAGACCCTTGAGAATCACCACTCCACGACATCATCATCATCTGGCTCAGACCTCAAAGTCCATATTGAAGTAGCATGTTCGCATTATTGCAGAAAATGTTTCATAAGCACAGTTGGTGTCCCAACGGCATGCCAATCTTAGGAACAATGATGGAAGGCGTTTGGAAATGACTGTGTCTCAGAGAATTGACTGCCCATGCTATTGAGCTTTCTAGTATCATCTAGAATTTAGATAATAACCCTCTAAGTAGGCTGTGTACTAAAACTGGTAAAGTGGAATACTTCACACTTGATCTTGCCAGCATGTGTACAAATCACTTGCATTGTAACTGGAAAACCGCGAGGACCTTAGTGTATTCCTTACTTAGTAGAAGCAACCCAAATGGTATGAAATGGACCACAGGATAGGCCAGCAACTAAGGTATTTTAACATCACTTTTGTCCTGGATTGATGTGTTTTCCAAGTCCTACATCAGGCTGTACAACTGTTTGAAGAGGAATCCAGTCCTTGCTTCTCACGGAAGGCTGTAGTTTAGTTCACATAATAAAGCCAATAGACGATGTTGAAGAAGGAAAACACCACAGGGAAGAAAATGCGGGACCACCGATCAATGGCATTCACATCAGTCAAGTCGGGGATGGTGATTTTCAGTTGAGAGGCACGTCTCCTCAGGCGACTTTTCTTTTGTGCCACATGTCGCTCCAGAGCGTTGCGGCCAAAACTATGCCTAGGCAGCCCAGCTTTTCGATACTGGATGCTGGAGGCATCATAGGCAAGCATTGTGCTCCTGGGGTCTCCAAGTCCCATTACTGCTTCGGATGTGGCCATCTCGTTTTTTATCTCAAGCGTGCTGAGTAAGATGTTCTCATGGGGGTCCATCTGCAAGGAGGAAGAATCAGAAAAGGTACATCTGAAACCATAAGCCGTTGCTGATGCTCTTACCACAAGGAACTCTTACAGGCGCTTTACGGACTGTACATCACAGTGACAAAGAGAGCTAGCTTTCCTACTGCAGTGTGAGACTTTTAATCGCTGCTCTGCCACTATGAGGTATTTGACTTTTTAGGTTTCTCATTTACTTGATGGTATAGATTAAGTCCCAGAGGATTCCTATAAGGTAATTATAATAGATTAGCTAGCACCGGCTTCATAATTTCTACTTACCCCATGCTGAGAAATAGAAGTCAAGAACCATCCCTTCACATAATTTATATTATTTATTTGACAGAAACAGATGCACAATTCAACTTTATTATGTATGGTATAATGGTAGGGAATTAGTCACCTAATTATATTCACACATTTATGTAACATATATTTACTGACTATATTTATTTTGAGAATCAAGCAAGGTATAGCGACTATCATTACATTATTTTTTTTCTTCCTTTCTGGTCATGTTGGGCACTGTACCTGGAGCCTTTAGCATTATAGGAAAGTGTTCTACCACTGAGCTACATGTCCATCATCTTTATTTAAAATTATAAAATAAGAAAAAGTAAATTCAACTTTTTGTGCATTGGTTGAGAAGTAGAATATTTTTGTATGTTCCTCAAAAATCCTACATGTATATTTTCTTTGAGCCATTGATTATGTAAGTTGAGCTTTATATTTTATTCCATTGACTATGACTGCCATAGATATTAACATGATTTGTCACAAAATACTATTGTCACATTGACCCACTCTAAAATATTTGTTTTAAAAATATTCCTGCTTGAGGCAAGATTTAATAATCTGAAATTTTTCCATGGGCTTGGTTTCCAGCATGCACAAGGTAGCTTTCAAGCAGCTGAAATCTAGTTCCAGGGGATTCAGTGCCTTATCCTGGCCTCCATGGGCACCTCACACATATGTTACATGTACAGATCATGCAGGCAGAACACTCACAAGCATAAAATAAAAACAAAAACGTCTTTAAAAATACAAAATTACTCATTTATGTTACTAACATGTAAATTACGATGCTATATATAAAACAAGACTTAATAAAAATAATAAATAAATGAAGTAAGGAAAATCTGGCTAATGATATACGTGATATACAGAGAGACAGAAAATATAAACAACTTGCTACATGATACAGTAGTGTGAGCATGGATTATTCAGAAAACAAAATGTAACAAGGACTACATATTAGTAATTAGCATTCAGATGTATTTTGATGGTCTTATATGATAATTTCAAAACTAAGACCTTTTGAGAAATAGATGCTATAAAATATAAAACATTCTGGGGCATAATAGTTGACCAATTAATCTCTGTCCCCCCCTTTGTCAAATATTCTGTATTTGTTTATGGTATAATTTTACTTGCTGGACTAATAGACTAGAGACTATACTATAATAGGCTAAACAACAATGCTATTCAAATTATTTTGGGAACATGATGAAATTTGGAAATGTAAATACATATATGACACAAGAGTACTGACTCCCAAAGCAGTGATTGTAATGACTGGTTAGTTCTCTGCCTAAGGAAGAAAAGGGGCACTGAAATGCGTTTGCTGTGCTCAATTCTCTGCAGCAACGATTGCACTGAATACTCAAAAGCTTCCTTATAACGAGGCACTGTTCTGTTCACAGGTAAGGGTGTTCACCTGAACTTGCCTCCAAGACACTTGATCCCTAGGGAAAACTATATACTCAAAGCTTCATCTTTTAAGAATTCAGATTCACAAGTGAGAGATTTGACTGTTCACCACTCCCTGCTGCTCCAACACACACGGCATCTGCTCCATGTTATTTGTGTTTGCTGTGCTTTTTACCCAGACAGGAAATACATTTTAGCATTCAGATTTTTCTCTAATGGTTTCTCAGAGCTTCTTTCATTCCAACACCAGGATGTTTGCCTTATTACAGAGTGTTATAGTATTAAGAGATGTTTCAAATTAGTTGTTGGCTTGGCTGTTAATTGCGTGAATAAATAGCAGCAACCATATTAAGAGTATTGGCACCCATCAAAAGTAATCTTTTCTAAGTTTTACACAAATTATCCTTGGATGATATATTTAACTTCAATGAGTTTCTATCTTATTACGTATGGAATCCAAGAGTTGAATTCAATGATCCCTGGAGCCTTATCACGTATTTCTCTTTAATTTACAAATTCAAGAGATCTGTTCAGTGTGATTAGCAGAGTGAGTGTTATGGATAGTTCCAGTGCTGAGGACGATTACACTGCTGCAGAGTCCGCATGGCAAGAACAGTCTCCAGACACAACACCGGGTACAAATCAAACTGTAGTTTTCCATGTGCTCTTTTTGATGTTAGAAAGCTAAACATTCCTTCATCTATAATGAAGAGAGCTAAGATAGGATGTGGGGAAACGAACTGAAAGGAAATATGTAAGAAGGTAGACATTAAGGCACTGTTCAAACTGGTTGTCATGAAGTGTGTCCATTATAGTGAGATACATGTGAATACCAGAGCATGGAAAATAATGATATTAATATTAACAACAACAATGAATAACCACGCCATCGGGAAAGGCTACTGCATTGACTTAAACATACTGCCTTACATGACACATAGAGAGCACTCCAAAATGCATAGCTGATTGTATAAAAGTAAAACCGCTGTTCTCTGAATAATTAAATTTGAACTTCTAGAATAGACTCAGTTGATGATCTTTCCCTAAGTAAACACAATCATCTCCATCTTATTGGAGGCCTTGCCAGGCTGAAGAGAAAAGTCGTGGTGGAGAGGAGTGAGGCATATGGAATACCTGTGGACAACTGATGAGCTGCTACTGTTCGACAGAGACCCCTTCTCTAGACGACGGTTTGTGACTTTCATCTTCTTTAGAGTCAGGTTTTCTCTGTGTAGCCCTGCCTGTCCTGGAACTCACTCTGTAGGCCAGACTGGCCTCAAACTCTGAGATCTGCCTACCTCTGCCTCCTCAGTTTTGTGGATCAAAGGCATGTGTCACCACAATTGGCTCAAAATACTTAAACCATAAATTATTACTCTCCATCTAGATTCAATTACCTAGTCAATAACAGAAAAGAATTAATTTATCTAAAACATCATTTTCCAGAAAATCCTTACCCATGGCTATGAAGATATGAAGTAGGTAGGAATAAGGAATAACCATCTTCATATGTAATTCATTTCTCAATTAACAGGCAGGAAAGAGACAGGCCAGTTGTAATTCACTGTGATATGCTTAAAGTTCAGTGACACAGCTCTGATTTTCCCAGCCAATTCTCGGAAGACCATTTTTCTCCTTCATTTGTTCCTGTTTTCCACAAGGTCTACTTTATAGGACTCATCTTCTCTTTCCTCTTAAAAGTTGAGTTCCTCCCCAAAGAGCACTCCTCAGTGCCCATTTGTTCCATGCTTGGGATCACCAATATGGAGAGTGCTCGTCAGGTTGTTTGTGGGTTCAAAGAGCACTTAGATCACATTCTCTTTTCTGCCACAAGGCAGGTTGTTGTACACTGTCCTGTTTATGACTCTGTATTGTGACAACTTTTGCTTATTCAGGTACTACCCTTGGAACTAAGTCTTAACCTCTGATTTCAATTCTACTAAATGTCAGGGAAAGGATCAGCACCAGCTTTCTGGTTTTTTTTTTTGGGGGGGGGAACTGATCAACTGTAATGTAAAATACTTAGGCTCTCTTTGTTTATAGCAAGCATTCAACAAACTATAGCTAAGATTTTTATTAAAAATTCAATACAGCTGATTACTCCACAATCTCTTATTATCTGTGTGCCTTTACTATAAATGGAACATCTATGGCACACTGACCCTGCCCCCCCCCCCACACACACACACACTAAGGCTGTGTAAGAGTGAACAGAAAGATCATAGAAGCCAGGGGCACTAGATTCCTGCAGTGGAAGAGTATTTGCCAGACATGACTTGGCTGTTACACACATGATCTCATAGCAGCTGTGACGACATGGACACCAGCTCTACAAGATTACCCCAGTCAAAAACCAGCATGGATAAGAGCTTCATGAAGCTCCATGCCCAGTTGAGGAGAGATATTGGCAATTGATGGCTTTAGGCAGAGGGAGAGTTTTTCTTCAGGTATATGGCTCATGAACTTCTGAGCAAACCTGATGAAAATTCTCCATATTGGCCAGCCCAAGCATGGAACAAATGGGCACTGAGGAGTGCTCTTTGGGGAGGAACTCAACTTTTAAGAGGAAAGTGAAGATAAGTGCTCTAAAGTAGACCTTGTAGAAAACAGGAACAAATGAAGGAGAAAAATGCTCTTCCTAGAATTGCCTGGGAAAATCAGAGCTATATACCTAAGCTTAAGTTGATTATCCCACAACCATATGCATACAGTTAGCACTAAGGGGAATTAGTAGGTTTTAAAAAGGGGAAGTATGAAATTGAAATCAAACATGGTAGGGGAATAAAAGAGAAACTGTATGGGGGGAGGGAATGGGAGTAGAAAAATAGGGCCTAGAGGTCAAGGCCAAAGAGTGACATAGTCAGTACTACAGTGGCAGGGATCAGGGACAGATGACCAGGTTTGTCTTTCCTCCTGATATATTAGTTTCATTAAAATTCTGATGATAGTAAATTATACTAATTTTCTTGCTATTTGTTGTTTATCAGACAACACTTTTTGAGGAAGCATAAAAGGAGGTCTGACTATGTCACTGTCATATCTTCAAGAATCCTGCATTGTTCTCATCACAATGTAGATGTTCAGTAAAGGGTGGTTTGATGTAATTAATTTTGGGACAATATAAAATCTAATTCACCCCTTTGTGAGTCATCAGTACATGAAGTCAATGATTTCATATAATTCTAAAGAGCAGAATGCCCGGGAACACCTCTGCATCTCTCTCTGCCCCCAAGATTTCTTTCTCTATTTGCATAGGTGTTTTTTTGTTGTTGTTGGTTTGTTTGTTTCTTTCTTTTTCTAAAATAGAAGCACTATACTCCCATGCTGCCCAGTGTTGCTTCGAGAACAGATCCTTCATTCTTACAGAGAGAAGAGCATTTAGTGACTAACAGCTTGAAGTTGAAAATTAAGCATTTTATTTACAGAACACTTTCAGTTGTCCCAGAAGCCACTTAGAGCTGGCCCTGATCCCACACTTGGAAAAGAGTGAAGAGGAGGCAGAGCAGGAATTAGATTTAGGTCTGTTTCACTTTCCCTTGCTGGAGCATGGAACCAGTCTACATCGGTGGGGCAGTCGTCTGGAGCCTTGCACAATTATCCAGAGGAAGGACTGGATAAGAGTGTTTGGAGCTTACTGTGTCGCTAAAGGTAAGAGCTAGAAAAACTTGTGCTAACTCCAACACATTTAGGTGAGAAGAGCAGACATCTGTTTTCTGTCTGCTTATCATGTCTGGTCCACTTATTCTAATTTCTATCTGAAAATACACCTTCCAAATCTCTCTTCTCAGTTTCTGTGTGCCTTGTGCAAGTGTACTTGATTAAGTATCTTCCTGATGCTGTGATTGGCTGAGTAATAGATATATAACCTTTTTATTTATTTATTTATTTTTTTTTTTTTGCCGGTGGCACGTTGTGAGTCCTCAGATGAACCCAACAGAAAAAAATATACTCAACCAATACCAGTGGATTTACACATAGAAGCAGATGACCCTGAATCTGTAGATTCTGTTGATACATTTGAAGTAGAAGAGGCATTCATGGCTTACAAAGTAGTCAACACAGACAAGGATGCTAAGAAAGGCTATATCCACCCTTCCTTTATTATCCACTTCCTTCCTCTATCTTCTCTATTTACTTTCTTTCCTCCTTCCTTCTTTACGACTCAATTTCTTTCTACCTCTCTCACTTCCTCTACCCTTTTATCTTATTGTTTCCTTAAATGAGCATGTGTTGGGTTTTATGTTACCCAATACTCAAAGGATACTAAGATGTGACTCGTCTCATTTAAAGGTCTCAAAGATTCCATAATACAGGCAGAGCAGGAAAGGAATGACGGACATTTTTGTCATATGAGTTTCCCATAATTCCAATTGCAAATGAAGTAATCCAGTACAGGAGCACAATCATGGCATGCAAAGCAGTGCTGAACTTTAGTATTTGGACTAGAATCAAAACAACTCAGAACGTGCTAGATCTGAGAGCCTGTTTGTTAAATTGGTGGCAGTGTGTTTCTTTGAGTGGCATATTGCTTCTTCCTCAAAGGGTGTAAACCATGTAAGGACCCAACTTACTGGCTCATGGCTCAATACAACTAAGAAGGATGGCAGGCTCTTAGCATGTGTAAACACGTTTTAAATGGTAAAGGTAGAAAACTTGAGACACATTACCTCAAAGTTTCTTTCAATTCTCTACTGTTTATATAAAAGCAAAATTAATATTAAATTTTTTAGAAAAATACAAATATCATTTTTATAAATGGATTTTAAATTCAATAATGATTATCTTGCATTTTCTTTGGAGATATTTGTTGTTATAAGATAATATTTGTTTATGAAAGTTTTAGAAAGAGATTCTCAAAGTATTTTAGACTAGGAATTGTTGAGAGGGTAGGGAACAGATGATCAGGACAAATGAATTGACTTGTCTAAAATGTTGCATTCATAAGTAATAGAAAAGTGTAGCATTGCTGGGCTGTGGGTCTTAATGCAGTATTTCAATACTGCCTCCAACCTATCTTAAATCTACCAGGGAAACGCGACCCACCTGGTGGAATGGAAGATGAGAAGCTGTATCCCTTGCTCCTAAGCTCAAATGTCTATCACAATCCCTTGGAGGCCTTGTTAGAGCAGATCTCTGGCTTCCACTGTTCGGATGCTTGAATCAGCAAAGTCGCAACGCATCTCAGTAATCTGCATTTCTAATAAGTTCCCAGGTGACACTGGACTTCCGGTCTAGGGTCTATGCTTAGAAAAATGCATCCCTTAGACAGGGCACAATGTGACTTTAAAGGAGGAAGCAGCAGAGTTCAGAAAAATGTTGAAAAGAGAAGTGGCTGTTCGGAGTCTACAAACAATCTAAAGAGCAGCCTTCGTAGGAAATACTAGAGCAGCCTTCGTAGGAAATACTTGTAGCTACCCTTTGTGCAGTATTTCCAGGAAATAAGCAACACAAGCCAAGTTCTATGCAATTATCACTTCTCTGCAACTTGACAGAAGCTCTGTGAAACACGGATCATTAATATCTTCATCTTAAATATGAGAATATAAAGAATATGGCTAGAGATATGTCTAGATGTATCCTTAGTAAGCTTTCAGCCGTAATCCTGTCCAAGAGATCCTCCTAGGTGTTTAATTGTAAATTCTCCAGGCTGAGTTTTGTCACTGAATTCCTTCTCTGCATACTACCTTTAGATGATAATTTTTTAAAAAAATTTGAAGACACTGCCATTGACCCATGGATTTTATCTAATTAAAAAATAAGTTTCTTCCTTTTTTCTCCTCCTCCTCCTCCTCTTCCTCCTCTTCTTCCTTCTCTCCCTCCTCCTTTTTCTCCTCCTCTTCTGACTCCCCCTCCTCCCCCTCCTCCTTTTCTGACCTAACCTTTCCTAACTGCCTCTCCTCATCAGAGCAGAAAAGACACGTGAAACCATACTCATCTAACCTGGTTTCTGCAGAGGACATGAATGAGAGCTCATTTTCCTTTAATGTACTGCTGTGAAGTCCATTGCCCTGGAAAACACACCAAAATTATGAAACTATTCTCTCCTGCTATTTCTACCTATTCAAATAGCCATGGGCAGTTTGTTAATAGCAGCTGAAACAAGATGGAGAAAAGCAAAAACAAACAAGGGAAAGAAAGAAGACAGAGAGATGGGCAGGTAAACCCACATGTGCAGATGAGTTGTTTTTGCATTGTGCTCTTATTTCAGGCTCTGCTTCTTATTCCCCTATTCCTTTGTAAAAACACACTTGTTTGGGGAGGTTGTATAAAATCACCATTATCAATCAAATCTGTTGTTTCCCATCCAATGCCACTGTCTGGAAATCAAGATGCACCTGGAGCTGCATTTTTCAATCAAGAGTCAAGTGCCGGGTTTGAGAGGCAGACGAGATTCTCCTGCAAGGATCCTCTGAGAATGAAAACAGCTTGTACATTATCCATTTGGCAGATCTACTGGCTGCAGAGACACCTCTGCTGACATGGCTTATAGCTGACCCAGGGAACACTGCCACAGACACTGGTAAATTAACTCAGGATATTTGGAATACAGCTTTGTTTCCTTATTGCTGTCTGCTTATCAACATTTTTTCAGAGAAAGAGGACTGGACTGCTAAAGGATTGCATTTTGCTTGTTTTTTGTTTGTTTGTTTTGTTTTGTTTTTGTTTTAATAATAATACATTAAGTTCTGAAGAGTGTGACTTGCTTTTTATAAAATGATTGTTTAATTCCAAATTGGCTTTAGACTCACTGATTCTTTGCCTGAATGCTATTTATAATTGACGTATGATCTACAGGGACACCCTTATGTTTAAAGTCATATACAGAAAAACAAGTCACATATCTCATTGGCAGACTAGACTCACAAGCTTACATGAGAAAGGAGCATAGAGCTATTTTAAAATTCAATTCACAACTGGCATTACCCAGTACATGAGAAATTGCAGATAAAAACAGCTTCTAACTATATAGTTTCCCTTCACTGTGCCTACTGAGGGTAGGAGATCTTGTTTTATCTTCCATGAAATGGCACTGTGGCCCGTGAGACTTAAAATGCTAAGGCAATGAACCATTAAGCACCTGGGGATAGCCAATGCACTCTTTCTGGAGGTGGAAATCCTCTGAAAATACCTAGCACACGCTTAGTATTCTGTGAAGTGAAAGAAAGTTCAACCAAGCAGAATGTGTAATGGGAATTTTAGCAGTGCAAGTGAAGGCCAATGCTGTTGATTCTTCAAGTCCTTGAACCAAAGTGAGTAGAGAAACAGCAATCAAAGTTGGCATTTAGAATTTGGGACTGGATATAGGAAGAACACTTCACAATATCTACGTAGCTTTTGTCTCACTATATATGTATTATGTAGTATATAAGCGTGTGTGTGTGTGTGTGTGTGTGTGTGTGTGTGTGTCTGTGTGTGCTACTTCTGTATTTTCCTTCATTTTAAAATATATTAAATTAGTGCCACAATTGCTTATACAAACAAACAAACAAACAAACAAACAAAACCCAAACCAAAACATGGTATATTGAATCTATAAGAGAGTTAGATAATTCTGGAAGCCAGACTGTGGAGACCTATTACATGGGACCAACCAGGTGCTGAGAGATAATTGCTCTACAACCATACTTGTCTGTGGACTCCACAATAGCAACATCCCCAGCACACAACACACTGACAAAAAGGTGTCATTTATAACACAAGCCAGAATTAATATAAGGTCTGCTTTCTTTAATTAATTTAGTTACTACCATCAAATGAGAACTACCCTTTGCATCATAAATTAGTCCATGATTGCTTCAGGCATAGTTACATGCTTAAAACTTTTTCTGGTGTTGATAGATAATTAGTAGAGAATGTACTGCGCTAATTATTTTCAGTCCAGAGTGAAAAACAAGTAGTATGCAATAGATTTCAGCATCTTTTAAATACAGTGACACTTAATTATTGTTGCTTTGATAATTCTTATTTTTTGACTAGATATGAAGTTTCCTTAGTAAACAGCTTTTATGTTGTACATCTTCAATCAGTGCAGTCGTTCCTTATGATTGACACCTGCTATGATCCTAATGTCATCAGATGAAATGTTTCTGCTTCTCTCACAAAAAGATTCCACCAGGTTAGCAGATAAATGCATTGAGCTAGGGGATGGCTCATTTTCCGAGAAGGTGGATCTTTTCTGAGGAAGCAGAAGCAGAACTCAGGGTAGGAAGGAACAGATGAAGTCTCTTCTCTTCAAAGCACCCTGCTAACAGGCCTCATAACACCTGCAATCACTGCAGAATCAACCGGTGAACTCCGTGATAGGCATGGGTGTCTACAGAATTGACATTCTTACCCTTTAGATCATTCTCTTAGATTAACTGCCCTTTGCAAAAAATTTTAAGCATTGGCAAGAATGTGAGCTTCAGCAATGACAGCAGATTCCTATTTTGACTTTCGCTCCCTCTCCTGCTCCCCACCTCCTCCAGCTCTTCCTCTCTTCTCCAGCTCCTCCTTGTCCTCCTCCTCCTCTCCTTTGTGCTCCCAGTCATCCCCTTCTTCCTTTTTTCTAATTCTGTCTTGCTTTTGTGTACCCCTCCTCTCTTTCTCTACACCACTTCCCCTTCTTCCACATTTGCTCCTTCTTTACCCTCTTCCTCCTTCACCTTCTTTTTCAACACTATTATTTACTAACTGTCTTGAGACTTCCTACCTTCTACTGGTGCTTTCTGAAATTATAGACAGATGTTATTGTGCTCAACCCCTTAAAGGGTCTTAGCCAGAAAATCTAGGTGAAGTATGGAAGTCTCATACAGGAAGAGCTGCAGTGGGCAAGTGAGCTCCCTGGAGATGGCCTCACTGTCCTGCTCAGCATCAGTGGGTGAGTTCTGATGTGGCACGTCCCCAGAGACTTTGTCTCAGGATTGCTTCTTGCTACTGATGTACTTTCTCATGTTTTTCATTGCCTACTCCTCATTCATTTGGGTTGGTGTGAGTGGACACCAAGAGACCCTCATTACCTATCACTTGGTGTAGTTAACTTCCTCGGTGATGGGCCATTCCGTTAGGCAAGCTTTTTTGCAGATCAACATGAAGCTGAAAATTCTTGAGATAATACTGTCTAGATGAGTTAATAATTTTATAGAATTTCTGACTTGATGTAAGTAATTTTTAAAGGTTATTTGGATTTAAATAATTTTGGGATGTTAGGGTATTTGACAAAAAAAAAAAACCACCATAAAGTAAGGAAATTAGGACAATTGATAGGAAGTTGAAGTTAGAATTAAGAATAAAGTGTGCCCTTTCCTGATACAATGGCAAGAACTGCCTGAGTGAGAGAAAGGAGTATGGTGAACACTCATGCATTACAGGCATGTCATGGCATAGAAGCTAGAAAAGCAGGACAGTGAGCATTTGTGCACTACAGGCATGAAGAATAGGTAGGAAGAATGGGCTTGGGACAAGCTAATGATCAAAGTAACCATACACTCTAAGTTGGCTTGAGTTCTTTAATTTTGTGATATAAGGATTTGGTAACAGGATTTTGGTGTGTACCAGGAAATGGTAAGATTATTTAAAAAGAGCAAATAATTCCATTGTGAACAGAAAACAGATGACTAGCCAGCTTAGCTGATCAGAACTTCCAAAATAAGACATAAGAAATATGATTTGCTCCTTAGTAAATATAGCTTGTCATCAACTAAGGATAGGGAAAAACTTGCTGGTGTAGACTTGGCTTGTTGAAACTTTGCTAATTAATGACTAAAAATTACTGCTTTGAGGTCCCTATGAACTTTTGGAAAGAAAGATATGTGAGAATTGTTTAGTTACATAGGAGTTTCATCTAAGAAATATGTCATCAATATTTTCTTGTAATTTTCTTTTGTGTAACAATTTTGATCTGTTTTTGAAGAATGTTTTTATAGTGATTATCTCTGGAAAAATGTGTCACTTGTGGCTATGAGGTAATTTTCCTCCTAGTAGGAAATCTTTGTATCTAGGGGTATAAGAAAGGGTTAAGTGAAGAGATAAACAGCTGGAACTTGTTCTTGCTTCAACCATTCTGTGTGCAAGGGAGTCTTTGATCCCCTCCCCTTTCCCTTCTCCAAGCACTGCAGTCCCTGCATATATCTGTATCCACCCATGTCAGCTGCTCTCAACACTGACCCCTCATCAGCAGTCTGTCTCAGTTTAGCATCTGGTACCAAAGCTGGTCTTTGGAAATTCACTAGATTCAAACCTGAGAATAATTTGATAATCTCACCAAATCTGTATATCCCTCAAGAGAGGAGATGTGAAAGGTCTGTGGCTCAACATTATGGATCCATTATGCTAACTCCTACAATTAGTACAACTGAGCATTGAAAATAAAACTGAGCTGATTCTCCAATAGTTATACTAAATCTTGGATCACTCACTTAATTTTGGCTTATGATGGTTACAGAACAAATTTTGAAGCAGGTATAATGGATGTTAACCCTGCAGTGAACTAGACTAAAAGATAGTTTACCTCAATTGGATCTAAATAAAAGGTTATCAGGATTATTTCACAGTCAAATTTACAGCTAAGCGTTCAGCACTCAGGGAGTGGCATAAAGTGTTCTACTTAAACTTCATTAATACAAATTTCTCTAGTAGCTGCATTTAATTTAATGTTAGCAACTAACTTTTTTTTTTTTACTTAATATATGGAGTGATATTAGAAATTAGAGCCAAGGGAAAATGTTGTCTTTGACATCACGTGGTGGAACACAGTGTTAATTTCATCACTCAGAAGACTGAGAGGTTGTAGTCTCTCATGTTCAAGGTCAGCCTGGGTTACAATGCAAGCTGTAGCCTGCCTGAGCTACATATAGAAATTACAAAACAAAACAATAGAGTAGTAGTCTTTCCCCATTGTGTAGGTCATTATGAAAGCAAATTCTGTAGGATTCCTCCCAATTAGACATTCTTAAATAGTTTTCTTGATTTTTGGTAGCTTACAGACTTTTTAAACCTGTCCTTACAGACACTAAGTGATATTTTCTGCAGCATGATGTCATGTGCTACAGGGAAAATGACATATTAATAACAGATAATTGGTTTGGATTTCTACAGAATATTTGGATTGAGATGGGAGAGTAGATATTAAAGTTAGAAGAGAGGCAAACACATCCAAATTGCTGTTTTCTATATTATAAAACTACAATGCATGAAGTACACACTAAATACAATTTTTAAAGGTTGGTTAAATTCTTTTTTGGTAACTCTTTTTAATTAAGTAGAGTACATAGTAAATACGAAAGTAAATTTGTCTTGTAGAAGAAAAAGCAATAGGGATCAGTTTAAATTTTTCTGAGGAAAGGAAAATTAAAACTGCATTATGAACAACCATCATTTCTTGAATTCATAAGAACTTTTGATTCTTACAGGTCTCTGTGGTGTAGGTAATTGAGTGTACTTTTACAATGAACTTTCCTAGTTCAAAACCCTTTTCTCTGAGAATATCTATGTTGGTCCTGGCTGACCTGTGGACTCTTTCCTTTTGGATAAAAGCTAGAAATGAGTGACAATTTCCTGTGACTTAGAATAGAGGCAGTGGGTGGACTTTTGCACCCAAATCCTAGGCTCAAGAGCTCTTCCTGACTGCCAAGTAGCTGAGACTACAGACTCACACCATTGTATCACTTAAAGACTGGATTTGGGCAAGTTTCTGGAAATTGATGTGAGAATTTACACATCCAATCATAACAACTCAGCACAAGAATGAGACAAATGTTTCTCAATTCAGTTTTCATTTGCTGTACTGACACAAGCCCCAAGCTAGAATCAGTGAACTGATCTAATCTTTTCATTAACTGGTTCATCTACCCTAAAGCTCTATGGGTGGCAAATTCCTGAAGATTTTTTAGCAATACTATATAGCTTGCAATTCACAATTTCCCAGTTTAAGTTACCCAAATAAGACCACAGAGAACACTTGCTTTGGTTTTCCTTCCCAAGGCTAGAAACATGCTACTCTGTGGTTTTAGCATGCAGCAGTAAGGAGAACAAATGGCAAGCTGCACTTGAAGAGGGCCTGTGTGTGTGTGTTTTTTTTTTTTCCTTGAGATGCACACATCGTGTTGAATATGGTTATAGGGAATATGAGTAAGAGGGATAAGCAGTGTTGTGAGCCATGCTCCCATCTCTGTCATAATCTTCAATCTAGAAAGATGAGTAATAAGTTCATTAGGTCAAATCTCATCTATTTAAAGGTCATAATTAACTTCAAGGTTGTGGTTTCAGTCAAACCCGGTCATTGAGAGATGAACTTAAGATTGTTATCTTTTGCTTAGGTTTTAAAACTGACTGTGATATTGTCCCATACGTAAATGAGGTAGATTTTGGCACAAAAATCCACCCACTGCCTCTATTCTAAGTCACAAGGAATTGTCACTCACTTCTATTTTTTTTTTCCTGAAAGCAAAGAGTTCACAGTTTGGTTTCTGTCATATTCAGTCATGGCATCAATATGTTATTCTATCATGTATTTTTAAAACTTTGTTTATTATTGATTTTGTGTGTGTGTGTGTGTGTGTGTGTGTATGTATTGCATAAGTGTAGAATTAGAAGACCACTAATAGATGTTGATGCCTAAGCTCACGGCTGATGTAATTACTCTAGCAAGATTTGCAAAAGACTGAACCCTGCCACCATTCTCTTTTGTACTTTAGATTAAGCATGTTAGGAGGTGTCTAAAGTTAAAACCTCAGTGGTCACAGGAAGCAAAAGACTCTCAATCATGTATCTTCCTGGTGCTTAATTTGGGGATATTGTTTGCTTCATTATCCTTACAATGGACAGAGTCAAGAATGAACTAGAAATGTTCCACTTCATTTTCTGCCAACAGGATTAGTATAAGTTTTGGAAATCCCAGCCTGCACCCATCAACAAAATTAAATTTTCAGGCTAGTTCTTATTCCATTTATATATGGAAAATAAGTATCTCTTCCTGCATATTGAAATTCGTCAATAAAGACAGCTTCATTATGATGATAATGATAATATGCAATTCACATTCTGTGCATGCTCTTTGTATAGTCACATTTAAAATTCGAATAGAGACAAGAACATTTATATAGTTAACTAAACTTGCAAATGTGAGCTGTGGAGACAGCTTTGATTTCTTGCTCATCTACCAACTTGCTGTGTGATCTTGGCTTAGTTCTCCAGCTCCACTGAGCCTCAGTTTCCTACTTGTTAAAATACAGAAATGAAAAGGTGACAGAATACATAGTCCACAAAAGCAAAAGTAGGACTGCTGAGGGAGGCAGGAAACCATCGCGAGGATGTAAAGGATGGAAAAGGAAGTTGGGAAGGAGTACCAACAGGATCCAAAGCATCTATGAAACAACATCATGAAACCCACTGCTTTGGGCATGAATTTCAGAAGAACTAATACAATATAAAATGAGTGAGTTGTATTTTGAGGCTATTTTAGAACTGATTTAGAGAATTTAAGAAATATTATACTTTGGATCATTACTATCCTTCAAAGGCCCACATATTAAAGGCTTAGAATGAAGCCTGTGATGCTATTGTGAAAGAATGGAATGGTTAGGAGGTATGGCACTCTAGGAGGTTCTAGGGGATTGTGGGTGTGTTCATGAAGGGAATGTTGATGCCTTGGTGAAGTGTTTCTCAACTAGTGACTCACAACTCCTCTGGAGGTAGGACAACCTTTTCACAGGGGTGCCCTTAAGACCATCTAAAAACAGATATTTGCATTATTATTCATAGTGACACGTAATGCATATAATTACAGTTATGACATAGCAAAGAAGGTAATTTTATGGTTGGGGGTCACCACAGCATGAGGAATTGTATTGAAGGGTCAAGGCATTAGGAAGGTTGAAAACCACTGCCTTAGTGCCCCTGTCTATTTATAGCTTTTAAAACATTCAGACAATGCCAAGTTGCCCTGAGCATGATGCAGATGTGTTCCTCCTGGCAATGGGAGCAAGGATGTGTGGATTAAAACTGGAAAGCAAATAAACCTTTTGGTCCTTTTACATTGATTTGTTTGCGATTAGACTTTACAGCAGTGGAAAGCTCACTAACACAGGAGATCCACCAGCCTGTCTGGCATGTGATTAGGCAATAACAAACGGTCATCATTTCTAAGGCACTAATAACTTGCAGTATCTACAACCCACAGAAAAGGTTCAGAGTTACAGATTCGCTTAGTCAGACACTGCTCTGCTCTTAAAATGTTTTCTCGGTAGTGTTTAGTAGAGATCTCAGATCTATACTTCCTCTCCAACAGAGTAGCAGTGACTTCCTGTCCCCATGGTGAAGCTGATGGCTTTAAACCAAACTTGTTACTCCTCCCCTTCCCCTTGGCAGTGATTGGTGCTGCAATTGAAAAGACAGAGTGGTCTATAGAAAGGAAGATTCCTTCCTAGTAGGCTCCTGCATACAAAGGAAATGCCCCTTTCTCTTTCTGGGCAAGAAAGAGGAAATAGGTAATCTTTTTGCTAACCTGGAAGTTAACGTCAGAACAAAGTATCATTTCTAAGTAAGATTTGGTATTGTCTGTCCTGATATCTTCCTTTCTCTTGTTTTATTCCCATTAAGCAGTGATAGAAAACCAGAAGAATTTCATTATAATAATTAACAGCCTCTTCAGATAAAATTTGACCCATAATTTGGTAAGAGTGTATATGTGCATGTGTGTTCACCTTTCTCTCTCTCTCTCTCTCTCTCTCTCTCTCTCTCTCTCTCTCTCTCTCTCTCTCTCTCTATCTCTCTCTCTCTGTGTGTGTGTGTGTGTGTGTTTGTGGTTGTTTATTTGAGACAAGTCATTACTCTGTAGCCCAGGCTGGCCTAGGATTCACTATGTAAGGTTCCTGCTATCAACTTCCCGATATCCTTCTGACTCAGTTTCCTGAGTGCTGGGATTACATCGTACAAGGCTAAAAGTAGTAATCTTTTCAGGAAAATTCAATGATGCCTCACATTTTAAATAAAATTTTCCTGAATATATTTAAGTCACTTAAACAAATTCAGTGTATATTCAGATCTTTTAGCTTGCTACTTTCTACAACATCAAAGTGAACTTGAAAGGTTAGGTGTGCCATGTCTGTTATTTTCACAAACAAGACAACTAAAGACAAGTGAGGCTCTTTAGTGAAAGTCTCAGAGTTGTTTCAGAGACTTAGCTACACAAAGTCCTCTGGCTTTATGAATCCAAATTAGATTCTGTGACTGGTTCCGACAGTTATAGAAGTGAGAGGAAAGTTATTTTAAAACAGCTTCACATGCAATCTGTGATTAAAATGTGCAACTCAGAGCGAGATAGAAAAAAGATAATCTAAGCATGCATTCTACTTTATATAGCCCTAGCTCAATAACTTACTAGCTTCTGTGGGATCCTGAATAAATCCCTGGAATCTCTGGGCTTTAGCTTCTGTACATTACATGAGAGAATTATTAGAGGTGATGTCGCCTATTCTTAAGTTTATGCTAGGCACTGGTAATAGACCAGCTGGTCCTGGACTCAATTGCAGCATCCTCAATGTAGCTCTCAAGGCAACAGCCATGAGTCATGCAGAGTTGATATCCAGAGGGCTCACTTGCATTCCCTCAGCTAGATCCTTGCTTTTTCCTATGAACCATAGATCAGTTGCTTTGGCATTGCTGGAAAGTGTGTGTGGAGATTACAGAATCTCAAATCTTAAGACACAACAGACTAAGAGTTTGTACTCTAGCAGTGTCCTTAGGCTACATGAATGCATATTAGACATTGAGATAAAATGGGATAAATCATCTAGCCCTAACCATGCTACTTGACCTTCTAAAAGTCGCTGATATCTGGTTGTTGTTTTAAAAAGTCAACTTTGGAATTATGCATGCATACATATGCTATTCCTGACTCAAGCATGTGGGTTCCTCATAAGCGAGGTTCTGAATAGAGCCTCCAGGAAAAAGGGAGCTGCAGAGGGAGCTATAAACTCTACAGCAGCCACGAATTTCTTACTCAGCTGTGGTCTAATGACTTTTGAGCATTTGGCCAATTACATGGTGAATTACCCTAGTGAACACTTGTCAAATGCACCCTCTACTCTGCCTCCTAAGGTCTCTCTCCTTAGAACTAATGTTAATCTGACACAACCTTGTCAAATATCCCTGTGCTAGTTCTAACACCCAATTTCCCCTAGCTTGGGCGTTTGAAGATGATGGCAGACAGTGCATGTTGCTAAACTTTAAAACACAGAGCAAAGAAATGAACGAAAAAAATATAAATTTAGAATATATGGCAGAACACTGTGCTCAAGTGATGTCCTGATATTTCCCCAAAGGAGAAATTCCTGTCTGTATTCTTGGTCAAATTTTGAAATCTTTCAAATCAAAAGAACCCAGGTTCAAATGACATGTTAGTCTCTTATGTTATGAATTATCAAATGAGTTTCTTGGATCAAAACTGTATTTTCTGGGACTAAAGGGTTTGTAGAGCAAGTGTACAAGCTTATGTTTTTGTGGTCATGTGAATTTTGGGGGGAGTTTGCTAAAATTTACCTTGTCAGGCAATCAGAAATTCTGACCTAATAAGCTAGAAGTAGAGCTAAGAGTTACTTATTAGCATACTGGTGATTAAAATGTTGTTTCCTAAAGATGACCCTCTATGTAGTTGTGTTTTGGGGCACTGGATAACAGAAAATGATTCAAGTAGAAGTCAGTTTGACTGACTTCTGAGTTTGCACACTCTTGGTGAGTATTAGCTTTTAAGAGATATCAATATTTGAGACTCTGATAATTTGAGCATTTCTACAGAGTGGTCCAAGCTGAGGGTAGAATGGTTTCTATTCAGTCAGAATGCTGTCCTGTGTAGTCACTTCTGTCAGAGGCATTTTTTTTTTACTTTGATAAAGAGTTTAAGATGCCATGCAGATAAAATTATTATGCACTTTTAACTCATAGACTAGAAGACAGTGCTATGAAGGGGGTAATCTAATTGTTGTGTGACCTTGGGCTGGTCACTTCTGTTTATGGATTAGTCTTTATGCTAATAATGACAAGATCCTTCAGCTGTCTCCCTAGAGTGAAATGCTGTTCTTACATGCTTGGTACATTCAGCCAAGTTGGACAAAGGAGCAACTTAATTTTTCATTTTCTTTTTAGAATTAAAATTTACATTTTGCTCTGTAATATTTTTCATGAGCATATATCTGAATGCTGCATCTCCTTCCTGTGAAATTGAATGGCACACATTATCTGTGTACTCAATGAACTCATGTAGAGTACATTCTGAGTTCCAGTGCTATTAGAATCATCTTACAGGAGCCATCGGGAAAGCTCAGTAGACCCAATGAGAGCACTGAGTTCAAAAGCAAATCTTTAACACCATAAAACATTCTCAACTTTGTTCTCCTGTTCTTCCACAAAGTCACAGTGACCACTTGCAAACACCAACTGCTCTTCCAAGAACTTTCTACCCAGTATAATTCTCAAGATCACAGTCTCACAGTAGAGCTATAAGGCTTTCAGTGCCAGTGGGGTTTTGAAGCACTCCCAGCTTCCACTCCATGCACACACTGCAAAATTCAAGTCTTGGGGCTTGAGCTTATGGGCTGTCTCCAATCCAAGATGAAGCTATATTCATCAATCTAGAACTCTCTGTGCCTTTAAGCCATCAAAATAGAGAATGCCATTCTCTAGGAGCAATCATTTGGTAAATATTTAGTGAACAATCATCACATTCATGATGCTTTCTCCAAATCTGTATTCTTTGTGAGAGATTCCATGCTAGCCTGAGAAAGGCTATTAGGAGATGAACAAAGTGTAGCTGAGAGCTTGTTATTGGGGAATAAAACTCATGTGTTTGGTTTCAGTAGGCTGGTTTCTCAAATAATCCCTGAGATTTAATAGAAGTTTATCTGAGTAGAGAACTGTGAAAAATAGAGACTATGAAGGTGCGAGGTGTAGGGGCAATAGAAGGAAGCTAGATAATGAGTAATATTTGTAGATAGAAGGATGGATCTCGAATACTCTACACCACAGGATCTGAACAATTTATGATCACCTTGTATACTGTAGGAAGAACAAAAAGAGAAGGACCAAAAGGCTTCTATAATTAAATTATAAAAAATACTAAAATATTAATTAACTAAACAGGAATTATTTTAACCTAGGCAGAACCCATTGTATACATAAATTGTATTCTTCATAAGTATAGACAAGAACAATAATCCTATTTCTGGCTTAAGGAAATGTAAAATACTCCATGAACTAAGGTTTGCATGTGGGGACTTGATATTACAGTGTGCTCTTCAGGATGCAGCTGAGAAGGGCTGGCTTCACCCTCTCTGACTCAGATTTTCAGCCCCAACTCCTCTTTAAGCAGTCACCACAGGTCTCCTTTCACTCAGGGGAGGAGGCCTGCTGGAGTTTGTCCAACTTCCAGAAATATTTGCAGTCAGAGCTGGTAGAAGTGTTGTGAGGAAAACAGACAGCTTGTTTATCGTCAAGGGAGATTTCAAAAATCATGTCAGGGCCCAGTTTTGTTAGGTCTCCCTAGATACTCTTTGCCAAAATTAAATAAGTATCAAGCTATCTGGCATACTCTTTGCAGCAGAGGCTGTAACAATCCTGAATTTCCTTAGGAACACGAAAAGGAACTTGCTGGAAATATTGTATTTTTGTTTTGAAATACTTTAATATTATTAGGAAGGTGGTTAATAAAAATTTGATGCCAGCTCTTGATTCCTAGAACTGCTCATGGAAAAAACACTTTCTTTCCTCTCTTTTATTTAATAAATATTTTCTAATCCAGAGTTTTCTCAGGAAAAATTCCCTTTTGATGATAGAAACTTTACCTCATTTTCTAGAATCTGAAATTCTATAAATATAAAATAAATACTGCAAAAAATATTCACCCATTGATAAATGCATGTATAAGTAAGAATGAGAAAGCAATTATTCCTATTATGTGTGTACCATTATAACTCCAATAGCTTGACAGGGCTGATATTTGTTTATAAATTGCAGATGATCTCCAAATCTTTACTTCATTTGGAGATCTAATTAATCTCCAGTTTAAGTTATTTTTCATTTATAGCCAAGAATAAATGCTAAAGCTTTATGAACAGTCTTTGCTATTCAATGCTTATTCTCTGCCATTGATTTTCATTATTGAAGTGGATCTATAGTTTGCTGCATAGAGTTTTAATAGGGGATTGCCATCACTTATTTGTAGTGCACATCTAAATCACTTGAAGGGTTCCTTCCTGCTATGTCCAACAAGAATTCTAGTATCGCTAAAGGTAACTACATTTCAATGTTTGAAAGGATTTATTGCGAAAAGTTTATGGGCTAGGCTATTTTTTTTAGTCAGGGTTACCTTTTAATATCTTCCTCACTAGTTTCAGCTAACACAAATATAGCATTCTTTGCACACTTATTTGTAGTTTCTAGAAAGATCACTTTGCTTTCAGATTTGTGTGTGTGTGTGTGTGTGTGAGTTTGTACATGTGTATGTGTGTGGGTGCATGCTTGTCTGAGGTGATTTGAGGACAAGTTGTGGAAATCATTTCTCCTTGGATCACACGGATCTTGGCATTAAACTGAACTAATCAGCCTTAGCTACAGTACCTGAATCCACTAAGCCCTGTTTCTCTCTTTATTCTAAACTTGCTCCCTTTTCTCATCTTTCCCCCCTCTATTATAATATTTATAGAATATCTTTTTATTAAAGTGAATCTCGAGATGTAACTTTTCTCAGTCAGAACTGTTTTTTTTTTTTTTTTTTTTTTTTTTTTTTTTTTTTTTTTTTTTGTCCAGGGTTTCTATGCTGTTTCCTTGTATGCATTCCTCATCTTGATCCAAATGTTGCTATTGGGCTTTCTTGTTGGCCTATCTACATCTTGGGTAGATTTCTCTGAACTCTGCTTACATTAACTCTGACTTTGTTTGAACAACTTTGCTGTACATAGCTTCATTTTATAAGTATTATTTTTATTGTTTGTTTTACTTTTCAATTTCTGGTTTATTCTTTAGGACATTTGAGACAGAGAGAAGATAAAGTAAATTTAGAATCATTTAATACATCCATCTCTCTAATACTTAATTGGGCATAGAAAAACATGTTGTTGTTTATTTGTTTGTTTCTCATTTTGGAGATGAAATGCACATATGATACACTCTTATATGGTGCCAGTATCTGAGCAAACTACATACAGACCAGTATAGACAGTGACATGTAAATAGATATTGTTTAACTCTAGACAAAAAAAAAATAGTGACATGTAAATAGATATTGTTTAACTCTAGACAAAAAAAATTCCATTTTCTGTATTAAGAGGTAACAGTGTTCAAGCATGCCAACAATATAAGGCTTATTTTATAGTTGTTTATAGTAGACACACCTCAGGAACAACTTACACATCTAAGGAAACATGCATATTGAATACATGTGTAGTTAATTACGATTTTGGCATTCAGAAAACATTGCCATTTATTTGATTCATATTTGAAAAATGAAAACTAGCAAACCATTCAATGATAGCACATTACAAATCTATATAAAACACTAAGCATGATCCAAGGCAGTGTTAATAATGGTTATGTCTGCATGTGGGAATACAGGTGTTTTCCATTATTTAAAAGCTTTAAAAAGATACATCCTCTCTGCCACCATTCCAATGTTTTTAGTCAATTTTAATTGGATTCTATTTGTCTGGATATGTACTACCTTAGTATAACTATCTCACCCATCTTAGCACCTCCGCAATGACTTTAGTGCCCATCAAAGACCTTAAAACATTAAAATATCCAATGCCACACCCCTCAGAAAGACAAGACTAAGAATACAGATCCATTCAGTCTGACCCTAGAATATAGCCTTTCTCCTTATTATTGCCAGAAACATCTTGATTACTTAGCAGACTACATTTCTAATTAAAAAATATTTAAATTGTTGACTGTTAACTTATATTTGAAATTCTAAATACAAACTTAGAATGAAGACTCAGAGGAGAGAACAAATACATATCTGGGAAAAGACAAAATCAGAGAAAAACATTAAACTTCATACTTCAATGTATATTGCTGAACATTCTCTTTAACGAGTTATATGTAACAGAAGATCTTGAAAAACAAGGGTCTTGATCATTGGGTAATAGAATATTAACTCTTTCCAGCCATCACTTAAAGTTGTACATAAGAGGCCAAATTTCTCCAAAATATTCTTATGGTGAGGGGATGTTCCAAATTTTCTTGGTGCTTTATCTAATCATCAGACTTATCATTTGTTTCTTTGTGTTTTGAAAAATGCAACATTTTTTATTGTTATAATAAACAATGACTTCCATCATGTTTCATTCAAAATGATTACATTCTTCCCAGAGTGTTGCTGGATCAAACCAGTCTACTTTCAGCAAGAGTCACTGAAGTTTAAAAAATCACAGTGAAAACAACATACTCATGATAGCCTGGAAGCACACACATGATAGGTTCCAGAATTTTGAAGATATTAAGATTAAAACAATTATTGACAAACTCTCAAACGCCTCTGACCCCAGAACCTAATGCTATTTCTTGGGTAAATACTTAACAAACTAGACAATATTGAAAAGCAATGAACTATCAAGCCAAGGCACCATCCAGTAAGTCACCCAAATCTGTGCCTGTGCACAAAAGAATGAAGTGTCAAGACTTTTGAAGCCACAGTTGTCAAACTAAGGAAGAACAGGATAGAAGACACAATATGGGAACCTACTGGGCATCAAGTCCTCACACAAAAGGTTGAAAAGCACTCAGTATCAATTTATCCCCATTAGGAAATAGACATTAAGACATAAAACCAAGATGTGTCAGTGGATTAATGGTGGATGATCAGGTGGAAAGCTGAACATTAACATGTTCTTTCTCTTCCTCTCATTCAGAAGGTAATAGAATTTGCTTTTGGTTTATTTTCAATCTCTGTTCTCCTAGTGACTAAAGTTTTCAACTCATTGGCCAGTTGAGATCACGGGCACATGAGGATTCAAGCCTCAATCTTAAGTATTAGTAACTAAATCAACTAAGATTTGGTTAATCACAAGTTTTCACAAGGAATACTTTCAATTACTGTCTTTATCTCTCGTGATACTAGTGCTAGACCTACCAAAGTCATATTTACTTAGAAAATAAATAACAATAAAGCAAGGACTTGATGCAAATATAGCAATCCTAGTTATAAATAAAATAATCTTGGGCAAAAAGTGAAGGTTCTGAATTCCCATATTCCAAAGAATAAAAGATGAAAAGTTTAACTCCCTATTCACACAGCTGTTTAAACCACCCAACAACAAAACTGAGAAAACCCAAGATTCATCATGATATTGCACTTTCTTTATACTGACAACAGGCATATCTAATTGCAATTTGCTTGCTTTGCTCTCTAATACTGCAATCATTTCTTAAGGCTTATGCCCACCTCAGCTGTATTATATTGAAGACTCAAGTAGGCCTTCAGAGGACATTTCTCTTAGACTAAGATCCCTGTGCACACATGCCTATGGATTATCTTCATAGATGCCAAAGATTAGGTTAATGGGAACAGCTAAACAAATTTGTGCCAAACAGAAATAGAAATAAATGGATTAAAAAAACTGGCTATCTAACCGTATACAGAGAGAAATCATAATTGGTAGTCCGTCTAGTTGGGGAGAGGTCTCCAGTAGGGTCCCACAAGGATCGATACTGGGTCCCATTTTGTTTAATATCTTTATAAAACATCTGGAAGACAAAGTAAAAAAATGTGCTAATTAAGTTGAAGGATGGCACCTATAGCTCAGGTGAACTGGGCTATAATAAACACTATTGGTCTTCAGGAAACACAAAGAAAAAGACCAATACTAGTGAAGAATGGGAGAATTAGTTGATTATCAAAAGGCTTTTAATAGTTAATTTTAAGCAGTAGGAATACACTGAAAACATCTTAGGGACTTTGCATTACAGAGGATTCAGCATGGGATAATAAAGTCACAACACCCCAGTGCAAATAAAGAACCTCAAATAGAGATCCTTTTTGGAAGAATTTTATTTAGAAAACAGTTGGCTGTAGGTTTCTCAATATGAAAAATACTTTGGAGGGATTTCAAGTATGCAATAACCAAGACTGAAAAGGCAAGAATGACTAGATTCTCAAATATGCAAATACTTAGTAACTGGCAGACAAAGAAGTCAGGAAGCCACATAAAAGCTTAAAGCTCAGAAAGCAATGAGTTGAAAACTTTAGTCACTAGGAGAACAGAGATTGAAAATGAACCAAAAGCAAATTCTATTAGGAAACACACACATACACAAACTATCTATCTATCTATCTATCTATCTATCTATCTATCTATCTATCTATCTATTTACCTATTTACCTATCTATCTATCTATCTATCTATCTATCTATCTATCATCTATCTCTCATGAGCAAACAGACTTTGCTCACATCAAGATAAATGTTGCATATTTTTCTCATTATTTAATTTTGGAAGCTATTCTATGTTTTAAATTACCACAAAGGACATTTGGGAAAATATCAGCAGGGCTCATGTTGGTTTGAAGTTGATTTTAAAACTAGTATTCTACCATTTAGAATGTTACATAAGGACAGGTGAAAGAAATACTCCGTTATAGAATTTCATGTGCAGGTTGTTGGGTTTAAGTCAAGTAAACTGATTAACTGATTGCTCAGATGGACTAATGTGGAAAGAGAATTGCAATTTTCTTTTGTTTTGGTCAGCATTGTGGAATGTTCACTACATATGGCTGCGAACACCCAGAGTAGGTCTGGAGGCCTTGGTTAACTTTCTTATTCACTTGTGGCTACAGCATGTTTTCCTTATTAGCTTTCATTTCTGATTTACTTAAAGGGCAGGGTGGCAAGTATTTTCAAAGCTAAAAAAAATATTTTCAAAAACTTAACAGTAACTAATAAAGAGGAAAAAGAAAATATAAAACTAACTGTATGTTTCTCCATTTGACCTTCCCCATCTCATCCTACCTTGACCTTGGGACAGTACAGTTTAAAAATCACCGCAGCTGATTAGATATAGTCCTTCCCTCTTTAGGAAGCCATCAAAGCAGGAAAAAAAAATCTAATCCTTCTCGTAGCAGCTGATTCTTTTTTTTTGTTGTGGAAGATAACAATACTTAGCTGATTATGTGTCCAATCTTGGGGGGTAAAATAACCTTAGAATTACAGTTGAAAAGAAGGGACATTTCTGATAAGAAATAGTGGCACTATGAATGATAGTGACATAAAAGAAAGGATTACGTAATCAGAACTTAGTGTGGATCTTCTCTGACCTTTTGTGCTGGGTGAAAGGAAAGTCAGTATCTGCAATGCTACATGGGCATTTTTTTTTTTTGTCTTAATCTAATCAGGATGATGTCAAATGTTCTGCCCTATAAAATGTCTGGTGGAATTTGACACAATAGTTTTGGTGCTAATAATCACTGAAAAATTCATTACCTTGTTGTCATAGTAATTCCTGACATACATTCTATTTTAGGTACTGTACTTTGGGGATGTTGGACAATGTAAAATCAAAGGATAGGTATGCAGTTGGGCTATTTGCCTATGGAAGCAATAATGCTTAACATACATAAGAATATCAGTTTATTAATACCTAATATTTAATGGATGGATGTTAGATTGTGAGGACTCTCTTACTCTCATTTCACAGTATCACAATAATCTTCACGTATTTTTATAATAACACTATGAGAAAAGAATTGATCTTGTTTAATAGACGACATACTGAAGGTCGGACAGGTTGACTCTGTCTATTGTCACATAGGGTCAAATATTAAACCTGATTGATTTAAAATTTGATGTTGAATTGTGCTTGATATTTTTTGGGGGGGAGAGTGGGTGCTAATCAAAAAATAGTCATACCATGTGGTCAAAGAGTACCCAACTCAAATATCAAATATATTCTTTGTGGAGCTCTGTCTCTCAGGTTTGAAGTAAGAAGGCTGGGTACTTTGGGCAAGATGATTCTTTGTCTTTGGGTAAGCTGTCCTGGGCACTGTGGGAAGTTTACTGGCATCCTTGGCATTCACATATGAAATGCCAGTAGCAACCACTATCTCCCAGTTTGACAAGCAAAAATGTCTCTAGGCATTGTTACACTGTCTCTAAGGGGGCAAAATCCCCCCGGTTTGGAAACCAATGATATACTAGAAGGTACCAGTCTCCTGTGTTCCTTGTTTTGCTATGATCTGCACTGTGCCCACCCTCAGCCAGGAAGCCGGGCTTTTCATTATCAAAAAGTGCCTACCCCATGAGCTTTTCCCTGCTTCCATCTGGAAACAATTGACTTTAAAACTTTGTAAGGCTCTTTAGGTTCCATTTATTTAAAATCTTCTCTGCCTCAATCTTAAATTTATCATTTAAATGCAAATTAGTATAAAAAAGATCAGGTAGGCGAGGTGAAAAGAGATCAGATGTTATCTTATTAAGTCGGACTTGCACCAGGCAATTGTTGAAACTGATTTCAAACTCCAGTCCTAGGAGACACTTTTATTTATTATTCTTTCTGTTTTCTTTACTTAGGATACTCTATCTGGTGAATCATGAAGCAGTTTTAACAATACTCTCATTTGTCAACCTGGGAAAAGCACACCAGTAGGCTGGCTATCGTTGTTTAGCAGCCAAAAGATTACCGCTGTAGAATACCCAAGCCCTGAGAATAAATGAACAGTTCCTAGGACCCATGCTTATTGGCTTTCATAGATGACAGATAAAATTTATCATTATAAATATCTTCTGAGAAAGATGTTTTTAATTTAAAAAATAAACAAACATCAGCCCTATGGTTAATTTGAGATCGTGACCCAGAAAATTCCATGGTCCTGTCTACAAGTAAATTTCAATGGCGGCGATTACTTGAGTTCTATTCTTGGAATTAAAACGAAGTGGAAGACATTAACACTAACACGTCAGTGTCCTGGTTAACGATTGTTATGGGTTATAAGTTCAGGGAGTTTAAGCACATTTCTTTTTCCCAGGACAACAGTATAAATTATTAAATGAGTTCAGCAGTCTATGTCCTATCATAAACACTAGGACAGATGTTGATGAAAACATTTAACTCAAAAAGTTCAAACATAGAATATGAAGAAATAGCTTCATAATTATTCTGTTTAAGGCAGAAAGCTCTACAATGGTAAGCGAGGTGAGATTACATTTGAATCTAAAAAGCTCACCTCCACTGAGACTGCTGCCCAAATCCCTCAAAGCAATGATACCTAAAATGGGTTCCAAATAAGAACAACCCAGTGAACCTTTAAAATGTATGATGCCCAGGCTTAGGAGGGACCCAGGATTCAGTCTTTAAAAAAATTCTCTTCTGGACATCCTACCGAGATGAAATACTGACTTCAAGAAAAAACAAAAACAAAACCGCCGTGTAAACAAATTTATGTAGGAAGTCTTTGATCCTCCTTCATTTGATGAAGATGGAGGCTTATGCAGGGAAGGGCTCTGGCTTAAGAGCATGAGCAAGGCTTTAAGCAAACATACATCACCTAAGAAAATGACTCTACTTTTCCCTACTTCTTCCCATCTTTTCGATTACTCAGAAGGGGAAAAACTGAGGTTGTTGTTGGTAGGTAATGAACATATTTCTAAATGTGTTTATTTGTGTTTTAAATCAAAGAGAATGTAGTTCTAAGGTTCAGAGCCTTCATTTAGTATAAGCCATTGTTTGATGATGCAATTTTATTTTATATTTAAGGTCAGGTACCAGCAAGCACTATTGAGTAAGATAAAATAGACTTTTCTTTTTAATTAAATTTAGAGAGATGTCAATTTTGTGATTCTCATACATAGGAAAATAGCTTGTGTGGAAATTTGAGCAGCCATTGTGTTAAAAAAAGGATATCCAAGAGTTGGGTGATATGTTTGGGGAGCCTATTTTACCTCTCACTTATCATTTATGGAATTTTGGAAGGAAATTTCAGTTTTGTTTCCTATGCCCTGTTTTCCTATGTCTAACAACGCCATCAAGTTCCACAGGATTCCTCTGGGTTTGAGCAACAGAGACCATTTCTGTGTAAATGTACCTTGTTGACATCCAGGCGCATCTTCTCATTGTTGGCATTAGCAGCTTTCTCAGCTGCTTTCTTTTGGCGCTGGGGTCCTCTCCCAAAGAAGATGTAGTTGACCAAAGCGTATTCCAGAAGGGCCATAAAGACGAAGACAAAGCACCCCATTAGGTACATGTCAATGGCTTTGACATAGGGGATTTTAGGGAGAGTTTCCCGGAGGTGGGTGTTGATTGTGGTCATTGTTAGGACAGTTGTAATTCCTGAAAAAAAAGAAAGGGTAAAAAAAAATTAGAGTAATAACATTCCTGTTTCCTTACTGTTCTCATAATATCTAGAAAAGCTAGCTTATTTATAGATACTTATCTATTTGATGGAAATTTGTTGTAAATCTGCCTAGTGACCCTTCCTGGAATTATGTGAAAATTAACTTAAAGTGAACATGAATTTTTATGGAAATTATTCTTTAACTGTATTTTTCTATTTATACTTATTTATGAAGTAGAGAATTGGAAATCCTAGTTCATATTCCTGATATGTCAGTGTCAAGAATGGAGATTTTTTTGAAGGTGCTTTCTGAAAAATTAGTGGCTGTTGCTTAATCAACCAGGGACTAAAGATGAAAGGTTACAGCAAACCCCAGGATGTCATGGGTAGGAAAACTTTGCATAAAGGTTGGATTACAGGGAATTCACAGCTCTTTAATAAGATTCAAGATTTTCAAATATATACAGATATATTGGAAGAATGGAGGTCAAATGAAAGCTTGCTTACTTAAAGATAATGCCCAATGCTGGCTACATAAAGGTAGGTAAGCATAAAAATGGATATATTGAATTTAAGAAATCACCTGGGAGCAGCATGGGAATGAAGGAATGCAATATAAGGCAGAAAGAAAGAATACTAGGTTAAAGGTTTCCATGATAATCCATATAAACAATGGAAAGGTAAATTGAAAGAGCAGATACGGATCTCTGAATGCATTGTGCAGATAACATACACAAACTAGTACAAACATTTGAAAGACAGAGGCATAGGGTTAAAGAAACAGAAACTAGAGTGCTTATGATTTTGAATTGGGCAATTGAATACATAACACACAGACATGAGACACAAGTCAGTTACAGTGGTCCATATTGGAGATGTGACCTCAGGCTATAATTGCTTGTCTAGTAAGCAGGCATCTCTAACAGTAGAGAACAGTGAGTCTCAGAGATGCCACTGGAAGGTAAAAATATTTGGAATTCAGAGAACTTGGTATGATGCAGTCCCAACTTTGTAGTGATGAGTAAAAAGACAAAGTACAGACAGACGCCACATCACACGGGTAAGAAGCTGTACTGATACCATCTGAACTGAGATTCCAGGAATATTCACTTCCGGAACAACCCATAATCACATCTCGAAAGTTTAACTTCATTTTCCAAAGACTTCTCCAGTGTAACCATCTTCTTTAATCCTGTCTCATTAGTGACTTCTATTTTGATTTAAACAGAAGTCACGTAGAGCTCATGAGTAAGTAGTTACCTGAACATGAGTCTGGACGTCAATTGACTTTAGTTAAGATGTTTCCTTACAGACCTCAGATATTCTTCTGTATGAGTCATTTTGAAACACTTTCAATTTCATTTTACTCCCAGTTATTTCTATAACAGGTATTACTATAGTATACACTTACTAAACCTGACTATAGTATTAATCTGAATGCCATTTGAAGGTAATTGTGTACCTAATAATAAATAGTTCAAATGCAAAAATATTTTGAGCATTTCTTTTAAAGCATCAATAAATCGCTTGTTTGTGCAATAGACACAAAATAGATATCTGCTTTATTTTATGAAATCACAGTATATGGTTTTCATTTCTTTATTAGCATTTTATGAACAATAAGCCCTGAATAAGGCAGCACTTAGATATGACTATATATGGACCTTTCTCCAGTGAGACCTTTCTTTCAGTGCTTAGGGAAGAGTATCACAAAACTAATTAAACAGAAAGTACATGTATGGTTAGTCTATATGGGTAGTTTTTGTCAGTCTAAGAACACACATGAGAGAGACTTGACTCATTCCTGGAGCTCACTGCTCCTTCCTCCCATCCTTGTTCAACTCAGCCTAACCTAACAGCATCTAATACTACCCCATAGAACTGGAACTAAGTCCTATCACTTTCCTGCTTGTATCTCTATTTCACTTGGTATAAAAGCAAAACTTTGTATCACACTCCTGAATCTCTTCTGGAGTCTTTAGTTCCCCATCTCCTACTATCTCCCTCCCTATGACTTTTCTCAATACTGGCCTCTGCCAGGTTCCATTGACATTCCCATTTGTTCCCAAGCCAGGAGCTTTTGGAGGAGTTTGGACAGTCATCACCTAGATCTTGATTTTCTTCAAGTCTTTTCTCCTGTAATAACTTCTCTGTGAGGTCAGTCTTCATCATGGCACCACTGCCATGGCATAATTACAATATACTTGGTTATTTCTCTCTGCAGACTCACCTATGTGATAACTTTCGGTGGTTATTCAGAGTCTCTTTTTTTTTTGTCTTTTTAAAATTAACTTGCAAAATTTTAGGCTTTATTATGACATGTTCAATGTTGTTACTCCTCACAGCCCATCCTCTACTCTGTCTACATCTATCCCTCTGTCCCACTTTTGCCATCCACCTCACCTTTTTGCTTTCATGAAGTCTGGTGCCCTCCTCTCTTTCCACAACACCTTTTTTCCTCTCATGGTTTCTCTTCCAGTTTCATTCACACACATACACGCATATATACATATCAAGTTAGGGTCCCCATGAGATTAAAAAATCTGGCAATTTTTCTTTCCAAGAACTTCCCTTAATATAAGTTCCAGATTAGTCTACTTTTCCTCTATTTTCATTTCTTTTTTTTGCAGTTGAATAAGTTCCATTGTGTATATGGACTGCATTTCTATTATCTGGTCGGTTGGTGGATGTCAAGGAGACTTCCATTTCCTTGCTTTTAAGACTCTTATCTATATTTTCTGCTAGAATGTATTTCAGAAAAGGAGAAATGCATCTTCAGCACCTCACTGTGTCAGCACATGTTAGATGCAAATGTTTTTGAATGAGAAATGAATGGCCTTTCTATGAGTGTAATGACTGTATCGGGATCTTATGGTGAAGCCAAACAATTCCCAATTCTAAAAGGGATTAGTCAGAAATGTAAATAGAGAAATCTGAGCAAGAGGTCATACAATTTGCATTAAATGTTTACTAAATGTGATTTATTCACATCTGATGCTATGATAGAAAAACAAAGTTAGGCATATGATGAACTAAGACAAAAAAGGATGTCCCAGCATCGTGACTCTGTCTCTTGCCCTCTACGTGCTATCTTGAAACATGAATAAACCATCAGAAAATTTTTTATGTATGCATATATTATATAGTACATCTCTGTGCTGGGATAGGAGATAAAAGGAGCATTCAGCAGGTGAAGAAGCATGGAGACAAATTGAGCAATTATGCAAGCATTATTATACAAAATATGTTTTGATAAGACTATCAAACTGATGAAACCAATTTCATTACCAACAGTTCTACCATTAACTGATTTTGACATGGAAGAGCTGTAATTTGTGTTTAATTGATTTAACACTGAATCAGATCTTAGAAATCTCATGACTGAACTCTTTTATTAGGAAAAGTCCCATCTTAAACACCGCAAAATTCTGTGTGAGGAAAGGAAGGCATCCATGTTTGGCCACACACACACACACACACACACACACACACACCACTTGGGAGGAGGGGCAGAGAGGGGGAGATGAGGGAGAGGAGAGAAAGGAGAGAGGAGAGAGAGAGAATTCCACAGTTTACAAATGGCTTACCTAATGCAACCCGTGCAGCAGAGGCATCATAGTTAATCCAAAAGGAGACCCAGGAGAGAATGGTAATCAGAATTGATGGCATGTATGTCTGCAGGATGAAGTAGCCAATGTTCCTTTTCAGCTTAAAGCTTAGGGACAATCTGGGATAAGAACCTGGAAAGGCAATTTGAGAACATCATCATTATCAATATTTATAAGGTACTTTCCATTAAAAGCCCATAAAAACTTTGTACTTCCTTCTTAAATGTAATTTTAGCTATGGTTGAAGGGCATTTTGTTTTGTAAATATAGTCTGAGATCCCAGGTGTTTTAATGAGCAGCAGGACTGTCAAGTGTGGAATAATCCTGTGCTTACCAGTGACTAAAGAAACCTTCCTCTTCCGGATCAGCCTCATGTTTTACATCAAAGATATCAATTCTCTGCAACTGCTAGGAAAACACGATTTGTGCAGTCACTTGGTTTCTCTATTTCAACTCTTTCTTAGCACACTTACCCTACAATTTTTCATCTTTTAATATAAGAATAAAGCTGAAGGCCCTGGTGGCAGTAACAAACACCCTCAGAAAACATAAAATGCATTTTCAGTCTGTGATCAGAACCCAGGTGTCTTTCACTGTGTAGAGCCTTTTCTTTCCTTAGCAACTAAATTACTTGTATTATAGTCTAAAGTAGTCACTCAGGAAAATGTAGAGAATTACCATCTCTAAGTAAGATTTATGAGATATAAACCAAAGTACAAGTGTCATGCTAAAGACATAACGTTTAGTATGTACTAGGCTACCAAAAAACCTGAACCACCAGGGCAATCCCACTCCTCCAGGTACCAAACAATAAAAGTTTCTTAAATATGAATCATTTGACTATGGAGTTCTGGGGAGTTAAAATTACAGAGAAGACATGTTGGAGTGTGCCAGCTTGGAGTGTGAAAGGTTCACACTATCAAAGGCAGGAAAGTCAATATTCTTGCTGTTTATAAGAAAGTATTAATTAGTTTTTTTTTGAGGGGGGGGCTAAAGCATCAGAAGTCTTAGCATATACGCAATCCAAATATTTTCAGAAGGATATCCTTTCCATGGAATTATAGGGATTTAGAAACCCCAGGCTCACAGAAATCTTCCGGGCTTTTTTCCACCCCTCTTAAGCTAGAGTTAACTTTGTATTTTTACTAAGTCACAACACAGATTTTGCAGAAAGTGGTTTACAGCTCTCTAAGTATCAGAATCTTTGGCAGAAAGGCGATTCTCCAAATCTACAGTGGAGTTAGTTATTTATGTGCCTGTTGGATTCATTTCAACAAGAAAATCACCAAGAGGAATATTCCAGCAAGCCTATTACTTCCACCGAAGTAGTTTCTAGCAAGTGAATGCCTTCCCATATCATCTTTAGAAAACTCATGCAGCCACCCACAACATCACAGATGCCTGAGATCTTGAGGTAAAGGGGTCTGTGTCATCGCAGTGATTGGAAGATGTCAGCTCAAAGATAAGCTGGAGCTAATGAAATTCTCATGTTCTGAGGAAAACATGGCCTTCAAGGTTACTTACTTTAGAGGACGCCATGCTTCACCTCTAGGGGCCTAATGAACTGCCCTTGGCAAACTATAATGTTTTTTAAAAAAGTGATTTTACCAGAAGTTGAGACACCTCAGTCTGAGTCACCTTTCCTTCCCTCAGTCTTTCTACACTCCATCTCTAAATCCCATCTTTCCTCTGGCACATGAGCGGTGAAGAGGAGGGTTGGGCTCTACTTGAGACTGCTTTTCAGAAACACTTGGCTGTTTCTGAATGGTACAAGGGACCTCTTGAGAAATAGGAGTTATAGCATAGCTTCTACTCTGCTGGTTCCTAGGATACAGAGCCACTGCTCTCACCCCCAACTCCATATCAAGTTATTCATCAGAAAAACAAAATGGAATGGAGTTCTTTTCGCTTAAATCTTCTCCCTGATACGAACCTGTGGAGAAAACAACTTTCTTGGTGATGAGTTTATAATCTACGATGGAGAACTGAGGAAGCTCAATCTTTGTCACTCCTGTGACTGCATTGTCATCGCCGCGCCAGTAAAACTCAATGTCATCAGTTGTGTAGCCATCTGTAAGAGGAAACACACGTGAGTGCTCAAACAGGAAACAGACATATAGAAAGAACACTCACATAGCTGATCTTGCATGTATGAGAAGCTACAGTGAGAGTAAGATGTGCGAAGTAGCAATCAGTCTAAGCATTTGAAGTCTACTGAAGCATTTCCTCCTCACACAATCTCGTCATAGGGAGGTATCCACAGACCCACACAAGGTGTCAAAGGCTTAGAAAAGTTAACAGAATCCTCCTATTAAAAGTAGGACGTGCTGCACTTGGGGGTTCAAATGTACATCAATCTGCTTGTGAATCTTCCCCTGTATATGAAACATGATCACGGATCATACAATTCTACGTTGTGCCTAAGAAATAAAAGAAGAAAAAAAAAACCTAAGTGATTAATTTAGTGCTAAATGCCCTCAAGTCAGCCCCCTCTAATATAGATGATTTGACTTATAAAATATTTCATTTCATGTCAGAAAAGAAGTAATCATGAAGAAATGAGTAATTACTTTTTCATAAACCACATCTCCAAAAACAAAATCTCATTTTTCTCATTGAAGTTTTTGAACACTTCAAATCCAATTGGTTTTAACAGTCTCTAGTAGATAGGAATGGATACAACAAATGCACAGTACATTCAGAAAGCATGCTTCCCTTTAATGAACTCTTATTTATGGCATTCATATCATGCTCATCATTAGATATTCTCAGGTGAAAGGATTTTATATAATAAAAATATATTGTAATAACAAGCACAGAAAGTTGTGTAGCCATCTGTAAGAGTAACAAGTGTATATATTAGACTATAAAAAGAACTTTCAGAGAGATATATGCAGCAGAATCTAATATATTTTAATAATTGATAGGCTCATCTAGACTTAGCCACAAACATATCCCTCAAACAAAATGGATGTGTTATATCTTTATATATGGCATGTGAAGAGATGCCACCCTCATGTCTTCAAAAATCTATTGGATCCTCATAGCTGAATATTATAAGTCTGGGGATTGGCCCCTTAATTTTAAACTCAGAAAAACAAATTAAAGAGTGTTTAGGATCCCTGACTTTGGCTTGCTAGTAAATAATGTGACACAGACAACCACAATACCTGTCGTTTAACACTTAGCTTCACAGAGATCATGATCAATAAACCACCTCTGTGTTTTCAAAATGAAGGGGTTAAATCTGTAAAAACCAAAGGCAAATAAACTAAAAAGCTACCATTTAAAACATTCAATGTGTGCATGTTTACATGTACATGGTTCTATGTGAGCAAAGGCATGTGGTACATATGTGAAGGCAGAAGGGCAAACAGGTATTTGTTTTTTACCTACTTTATAGCTACTACACAAGGGAAAGGTACTCTCCTTCCACCTTGTCTGAGACAAGTTTTCTTGTTTTGCTCCTGCGCATGCCAAATTAGCTGTCTTGTGAGCACTTGGGAAGTCTCTTGTGTCTGATTTCTCACTCACCATAGGAGTCCTGAGATTCCAGCCACAGCCACTGTATTTAGCTTTACATAGGTTCTGAGGATTTGAACTGAAGCCCCATGCTTGCACTGAAAGTATTTTTTTATTCACTGAGACATCTCTATTTTCTGCACAGCCTACCATTCAGTTCTGATGATGGCAAACTTAAGGGCATTTGAAGTTCCATCCATTCTTACTAGCATATTTCTTTTTATTCAATGCACAAATACAGGGTTTTAAATCTCATTGAGCATCAGTATGACTAGTTCCAGAGTGTAGGATTTTGGTGAACTTCTTAAATTTTTTGGTACACTTTCAAACACCATTTGTCTATTGAAACAGAATTGTGGACTTTTAATTGATTACATTTTTATTGGTTCAAGCTAATCTAGAGATCTTTCAAACTGGAATGTCTGTTTTGATATAAAACTTTGATTTAGAAATAAATTTGAAGATTTTATCACATTCTAAGTGATAAGTTAATGGCATAATAAACAAATTCTCTGCAGAGTATTCATACCCCATTTATTTGAAGGTTATACATTTACTGATATTGGGAACTCATGGTCCAGACTGGTATCTCAAATGCAATTTAATTTATTGTCTGTTCTTTATACACATTGCTCAGTTATGAGGTAGTTATGAGATAGTGTCGTTATTAAAAGCAATTTACAAAGAAAGGACAGTGGTCTTTAGAGCCAATTAAGCCAGGTACTTAGAAATGTATCCTAAAATTGGATTTGTCATATATAAGCATGAAAGGGGGTATTTGTGAAATAAGAAGGCACAATCAGTCCCCACAGAAAGAGCTTAGAAAATAGTAATTATCACTTACAGATATCATCAAGTTTGGTAGGCAGATAGTAAATAGTAGCCTTTTACTGAGAGGTAGAGTCTCAAGAACAATAAATCTGGGTTTATTGTCCCAAGAGCATAGGAAGCTTATGGAGCTGATGATTTGACCTAGGGACTTGCTTTCGCCTTTAAGTAAGCATCTTGGATAACTATATTTTGGGTAGCATGTGGAAGCCTGTCTAGCAGATAAGGAAAAGGATGCTATCAACTGCAAATTAAATATAGTCTTCTATTTCACTAAAACCTCTAAAATAAAAGTAATATATAGATATATATATTTACAATAATTATTTTATAGGAGAGGAGTATTTATAAACATTATTTTAAGATTGACTGCCCATATTGTGTACGAATTATTTTTATGCTAACTTGATGGCAGAGAAAACTAAGACAAGGGAAAAATGACATAATGTGTTTAAAGTCACCTATCTGGCATGTGACTGAATAAGGAACTGTTGCCATTTTGCTCCAAAAATAGACTTCTCCCACTGCACAATGTTGCTAGAGAACATAAGACAAACAATATACTAAGAGGAGGCAAAGTGCCCATTTTTTAATGTAAAGAAAGGGCAAGCAATTTCAAAACCAAAAGCAGAGACAGTAGTCATTAAATGTTTCCCATACAGAGGATGAGGGCTGAACTAATGAAGGCCATCCCAGCCTCTTCTCCTCCTCACGCCCTCAGTACTGACCATCCTTGCATTCATCACTGTGAATCTTACACATCCATAGACAGAGGAATTCATAAGAAAAATGGGATGCACTTCAACAAGACAGCATAGGATTTGCTTGTCATTTGTTCTTCTAGTGGAACCATTACTAAGAACTACATCTATGTGTGTGACAGTGTCTGCTAAGTAATACTTGCTAGAGGAGAGGCACTCAGTACAATCATTGTATTAATAGCATTTTGATTTAGTGCACATGTTGATTTGAGTGGACAGTTATTTATAATAATGATTTATTTATGTATTTATACACTATGAATACACCCCCCCCACACACACAAACCTTGGCTATACCTCTATTATGTACTAAGTAAATATTTTCCAAATGGATTTTTAAATGTTATAAGAACAATTTAAAGGTTAGTTACCCAGTCGTTCTTAGTCACATATTTTCCCCCATGTCTTGCAAAATTATGTTACCATTATTTATCCTTTATTTTCTCATACATGAATCAAGATAATAAAAACAATACTCATGTTTAGAGGTGCATTACGGGGGGAAAGTGTACATTTTTGAGTTTCTACTATTTAAATTTTAATTCTTTTCAAATTTCACACAACGTATTTTGATTACATTTACCTCAGTTCCTCCCCTTATCTCCTTTCATACCCACCTCTGGAACTTCCTGTTTTCTTGTTTTATTTTAGAATTCATAACCCATCAACTCCAACTGTGCTATCAATATATTTCTGGAGGTAGGGTACTCCAGTGGAGTGAGGCTCACCATCTAGGTACTAGACCTATAAAAAAAAATGTGGACTCTCCACTCCTACTTTATATAACTGTACAGGAGGATTACTATTACTTTTTTGATAATTTAAAAGTATGAAATATTACAACTGAATAGCATTTTGCTGCGCGCCATCGTTTTATGCTTCCATGAGCAGACACAGGGGCTGCATGATTAGAAAAATGACTGATTTAACTGCATTTGTAGAACGTCTCTAAAGGCTTGGAACCTAGGAGTCAAGTACTTAAAGGTCACTTTGATGCCTATGACTTTGGATCCTAACACGATGATATAGCACATTAATCATATTTCTTGGCTACTGCCAGTCTTCAAAAGCCAAAGTGTCTTGACATCATTTTGGTTAGAGCAGGCTAAAATATTCCAAGAGAAAAACAAATGCATTCTCACCCCGCTCCACCCTGGTTTCTGAAGATGAAAGGCCAATCATATCTCACTGAGCTAGGGCAGGCAAGATAAAAAGACAGTCTGATATACCGTGTAGCATTGGTTTTAAACAGACCTAGTTTTCTCTGTACTTTGAATTTTCTCTAGAGAAATGCTTAGCAGTCTCTGAGTGATTAGAAAACGAAGAAAATATATGCAAATGTGCATGACTTGACTTTCATAATATCCATAATGAAAATAATTAGATTCCTTTTAGAACACATCAGAAGGTGTCCCTGGACTGAAGTGCTGCCTTCATGTCTCAGAAATCAAACTTACCTTTTATATTTTAGTCATGGAATCCCTAAATCTGAGGCACCACATTATTTTTGGTTGTATCATCAAAAGCACAACCTACATACTAAACTCAGGTGGGCTATGAATACACAAAGCACAGATTCATCACAATCTACCTGGAAGAATGAAACTGATAGGCAGCTGCTTTATGACATCACTTTTGATTGGGAGGTACAGATATGTATATTTATAAATCAGTGTATAGGAGTTATGATTTGAAGAGACTTTTGCTTTCAAATATCAGTAAATAAATATATTACTAAAGATCTAAGGAGTGGGAATGCCACTTTTAAACAGAGGTACACAATAACTAAGCTTATGCTCACAAGTGTGCCATTATTTTTACACCACAACTTGGCATTTTAAAGTGTTTTTCTCTCTTTACTGTCCGTCTACAAATCGACTTGTTACGTATTAAATGAATGTTAAATTTTATAACTTCACTTTGTAAAAATATGCACATTTTCCAAGAAATTAAGCCATGGAGATTAATGAGAACATTAATACGAGAAAAGTTGCTGATACCACCATTTTAGATTTTTATCGTTTTATTGATTCTTTGTAAATTTCATATCATGCATCTCAATACCACTCATCTCCCAGTTTTGTCCCCTCATACTGGATCTCTATCCTTGCAACCTCTCTCTCCAAAAGAGAAAAAAAAAATCTGTGGAAGCTGTAGTTTGCCACAACGTGTCCCACAGGACATCCTTTTGCCTATACTTTTTTGCTTTCAAATGTTCATTGAAATGTATCCTTGGTCTGGCTTCTGTCACACAATCAATACTAGAACTGCACTGAGACTTCTTGCAGATATTCTGTTGTGGCCCTGTGCCATGGAGATCCTGTAGTTTTAGATTTGTAGGACTGGCTCCTTCCCACACTCATGAATCTGGTAGATGTTGGGGTAGACCAGTTCAAAGCCCTGGAACTGGACTTGAGAGGTATCTAAAATGGTCAGACAGCCAGCTATCTTATATACTCACTACAGGGGTGGCCTCTCCTGCCTTCCCTTTGCTGGCCTATTCAATGCCACAGCTATCAAAGGGCAGAGCTAGATATCCAACACAAATGTCCTTGGGGCTGGCTCTTCTGTTGCCTATGTCATCAGTGTCCACTCTAATATGGTGGCTAGACTAGATGTAGGACTGACTCTCTAGAGTGCTGCAGCAGGGGAGTAGCAGAAATAGATGTACTGCTCTCATGCCCTCAGGGATAGCTCACCTGCAAAACAAGAGCTAATTCTACCCTGCTGGTCAAGGCAAGGAGCCATGATTTACTTTTGATAGAGGGCAATTAAGGTGACTTTGTCCTCTTATAACTTATTGAAGCTTTGTTTCTCAGTGGAGTTGATAAACGTTCTGAAGGATTATCTATATTTACACCTCCTTGTCTATCTATCATCCCAATCAGCACTTTTAGCAGTTGTTTTAATCTATTTATAATATCCTGTTTCCACAAGTTGGCAATTAATGAGAATCATAGGTCAATATTAATGGGCAATTCACAGTAGACATGAGTTTGATATTAGTTCATTTGTTAGAGAATCATAATAAGGACCATTTGAAGTCAAACTCCCTGCTGCCTTTCAGGATTATTAAATAGCACTTTGAAAGCTTCCTGAATCAAACCCTTCATTTCTAAAAATTTAGCGTGTGATTCCTTCCTAGTATTCAGTTTTTCATGTGGTCACTGAGTCTCTGAGGAGCTGTTAGCAAATCTTTATTTTTAATCTAATAAACACTCATCTTATAAAGAACTTTATGGAAAAAGTTTCCATCATCAATGCATTGGAGAATAGGAGCACATTTGGGCCACTGTCTGTAGGCACAGGACCTTTAACACAGTAAAGGAAAGGAACTCATGGATTAAATAATCCATCTAATTCTACTTATCTTTATCATAGCAGAGAAAAATAAACAAACAAAATGCCTATCCAGATGCAGTCATTCCATGAAATGCTGGGTGAGAATAGTTCACACATTGTTCACTCATAATGGTCTTCTTAACAATGCCTACCAAGCACTCCAGAGAAGCACATGAGAAGACTTATGAACCATTAGAAGTAATCCATCTTTAGCAGATTTTATCACAAATAAATTTCCAAGAAAATAATTTTAATAAAAGAGATGGAACTGCCTTTTGTGGAGCAAAGCAGGCAGGGATTTAGCTAAGTGGTCTTTGTGTGTGTGTGTGTGTGTGGGGGTGGTCTTAATCACAATTCTAGTGTCTAAATTAAGTGACCATAATGAGAAGCTTACAATTAGAATGGAATCCATCATATAGATGGACCTAAATGTTGTGAAAATGTACAAGCGTGTGTAGTATCAATGCCAAAGTCATGAGAAAATTTTAAGAGGCAGCCATGGCTTTTTAAATTTAACAATAGGTACTGCTGAGATACTCAGTGATTTCTCAGACTCTATCACATTCTTTCCACGGCTCTTTAGATGAACAGCTAAACACGAGTGCTCTGCTGTAAAACCATTTCTAGACTTCAAACAGTTCAAAATAATTGGCTGAGGGAAGGTCAGGCTTGATTGTGTAGTGCTTGCTTAGGAAGTTTATCATAGGCCATAACCCAACATTCATTCCTGCATCAAAGATTGTATGTGTGTTTCTGTGTGTGTGTGTGTGTGTGTGTGTGTGTGTGTGTGCACGCGTACGCGCCCAACATTCATTCCTGTGCCAAAGATTGTGTATGTATGTGTGTTTTACCACTCATAAAATTTAACTAGTGTGAAACAAAAGACTATAAAATCTATCACATTCAAGTAAAATGTCAAGTGATTGACTTTAAACATTGCCCCTAGTAAAACAATCATTTTAAATCTCCATATAGGTACAGGGTGATTTTGTAATAATTTATGGAAGTATAACTATATTGCATTTCTTAAAACTTTTTATTGTGTTTGGAGAGAAAAGTCATTAATGTAATGGTTCAGATATAAACACATTACTTGTCCAAATTCATAAACTCTCAGTCTTCAAATAACACAGAAAAATTCAGAAAAGTTTTGGCTTAAAAAATAGGCCAGTGTCATAGCCAGGGATCCACCCCATAATCAGCATCCAAACGCTGACACCATTGCATACACTAGCAAGATTTTATTGAAAGGACGCAGATGTAGCTGTCTCTTGTGAGACTATGCCGGGGCCCAGCAAACACAGAAGTGGATGCTCACAGTCAGCTAATGGATGGATCATAGGGCTCCCAATGGAGGAGCTAGAGAAAGTAGCCAAGGAGCTAAAGGGATCTGCAACCCTATAGGTGGAACAACATTATGAGCTAACCAGTACCCCGGAGCTCTTGACTCTAGCTGCATATATATCAAAAGATGGCCTAGTCGGCCATCACTGGAAAGAGAGGCCCATTGGACTTGCAAACTTTATATGCCCCAGTACAGGGGAATTCCAGGGCCAAAAAGGGGGAGTGGGTGGGCAGGGGAGTGGGGGTGGGTGGATATGGGGGACTTTTGGTATAGCATTGGAAATGTAAATGAGTTAAATACCTAATAAAAAATGGAAAAAAAAAAAGAAAAAAAAATAGGCCAGTGTCTTTCAAACTCCATGTGTATAGAAATCACACAGAAATCTTTTTAAAATGAAGACTTGATTTCGATATGAACCCTGAGATTGTGCATTTCTACCAAAGCCCTGGGGGTGCTGATGCTGTTTGTTGACAGAGCATCCTTAATCTAGCAAGAGCTTAAAGGATTTTGCAAGGTGAAATCTCTCTCTGCCATGAGAGTCAGGTAAGGGATGTCTTGGATCTAACAGGATGGACTGAGGAAATTAATCTCTTATAAACAAAAGTTTTATTGGATCCAAAACTAAAAAAGTACCTTTTCCTCTTATGACAGATACTAGAAAACAATTGTGGTATACTGACTTGAGACCTGGTTTCATTTAACTGTCTACAACTTATCAATAAGTAATACTACAGAAAAAAGAAAAGGCGTCTGGGTTCACAATTCTAGCACAAGTTTGTAACTATTCCAATTTTATTTCAATGCGTGGTGTCATAAGTTCAGGAACACTTCATCCTCTCACTAATGAAAAACGGCTTTATCTATATTTCACAGCAGAACAATCAGCAACTTTTCAAATGTTTCCCCTTCCTCCAGTTTATGACACACAGAAGAGGTTGAGAGCCAGGCATAGTGACACAGTTCTGTAATATCAGCACAATATAAAACTGGACGATTACATGTTGGAGGTTACAGTGGGCTATGCAATGACCATCAATTTCAAAGATAACACAGACAGAACGGCTGAAAATAAAATGTAAAAGAATAGTAAATAAAATTGAATGAAAACAAGTTAATGATACTTTACCAACCATATGGAAAGGAAAAACAGAGAAAATACTTGCATTATCTGTCTAAGTGGTTCAAAACTGAATGAAAACCCATCAGTCACATTGAAATTTGGCATTGAGAAGGCTTGGTTGACTCCATGACAGGCTTCAAATGGGCAGTTTAGGACACAAGGCCTAAGAATTGAGCAAGTCCAAGCAAGCCCAGGTAAGTCAGTTACTAGAGATAACATCCCCAAGCTTCAGGCAGCTCATCAGAAACTGCCCTGCCATTAGCAGCTGCCCATCCACTTGGCCTGAGGCAAGGATGATGGGTCAGCAGCAGTTTCCAGACTTCTTCAGCATCAGTTTCCAGCCCACATGCCCCAATAGTAGAATGTCCCTAGAGATGGAGTAAGATAAAGGTCACTTACCACAGAATACCCTAATGTGCTTTTAATCAGGCCTGCAAGCTTACTTGGTTGTGTCTATCTTGGTAATTGGAGACCCCAGCATGCTGTACTTCTGCAGAATAAAACACTACTTGACTTTACATACTATTTTAGTCTGGGATATTATTCTTTGGTGAATCATGGACCCTTACACATTCTACACACCATCTTTTATTAGTATTCTCTCCCTTTCAAATTCCTCATCATTGGCTTACACCCTTTGTGAATTATGAGGAACTCTTGATTGGAGTTATCTCAATTATTTGAAGTATTTGATCCTTCACTTCTGCTGTCCTAACATTAGCACTACTTATTTCTTTATTTGAGTATATTGTCACTGTCTTCAGACACACCAGAAGGTGGCATTGGATCTCATTATAGATGGTTGTGAGTCAACATGTGGTTGCTGGGAGTTGGACTCAGGACCTCTGGAAGAGCAGTCTGTGCTTTTAACCACTGAGCCATCTCTCCAGCCCATGTCAGGGCTTTGAAATGGTCTATGTCAATGTTCCTCTTTCACCCATGCTTTCATTTTCTTTTACTGTGTCTCTTTCCATCCCTGCAGCTTTGTTTCAGAGCATGCTAGTTGATTGTCTGCCAACATACTTCTCAGAACTGTGTTAAGTCTGAATTAGAAGATTTTGTGGCTGTGCTGGTTTCAATGACCAGAATGTCAAGAAGCATTCCTGGCTCTTAATTCTCTTCTTTTGTGCAAGTCTTAACTCAAGCCAGAACTTGTCCTAGCTGGGTGAACTGAATTGTCAGTGTGGTGCTACCTCATCCACTTGTGACTTGTCAAATCTCTCTGAGCACAGTGAAGCCCAGAAACCATTTGCTGGGTGGCAGAAAGGAAAACTTCCAAGCCTGAGCATCATCAGTGGGTTGAGACTTGCAAGTTCCATCCTTCTACCTCAAAGCCATTAAAAGGATGCTGAGACTGCTGGTCATGGTCTAAAGAAGTAGTTTACCAAATTTTAGTCGTGTTTAGTCAAATTTCCAGATGCTCTGGGTTTTTACTAGGTGTTGTCATTCCTAGAGTGAACTAGCATGTACTCTTTGAAAGGGCTCAGAACTCTAGTAATGATTTTCTCTGGGTTGATAGATTTGGGGAACCAATCTGCCGCACTAGTCTCCAGAGGGATCCAATACCTGCAGCTCAAATACAATAATGCTCCCTTGTGATAGGTGGAAATAGACACACAGAAGAGTGTGCTAACTCAAGAGTGATAATGGAAGACGTTTAAATTAACAAGGCCAATTGAATGGGCAAGGAGATGCACACAGCTGTGCAATAAAGAGCCATCAACTGTGACACCAACCCATCTGCTTCCTAATAAGAGGTGACAAAGGAAGTAAAGGCCCGGCTGCCTGCGTCAAAGACCAGTATAGATCTTTCCATCTTAACCCACACTTGTATGTATCCTTGCTGGGATACAAGGTGAGCTGAGGATCTCTAATAAAAATGGTGGCAGCAGACAATTCAGACTGAGGGATATTAGATCTAGAAAAGCTGTTTATCTATGCCATGGACTGTTAGGATAGAACTTGACCAGTAATACTCTTTTTATAATATTGGTTCTTGTATAATATGTAAGAGCATTCAATATGTTTAATATAAGTTATCTGGCACAGACTGTATTTCCATCTCTCAACTCTAAGATCTTATTTAAACAGAACATACACTGCTTACATTCTCAAAATGGAATGAAAGATGGCAAACATCAGATATTTAATACACAGTTATTGAGGCTGACTGGGTTTATGTTCTGTAAGAGGGTTTATGTACACAAGAGGGAGGACTTAGAGAATGATGGCTTACATGCCACTCATGTCGACAGATGCGCACAGTTAAATATGGCACTGCTGTTTTGTCTGAGAGAGCTGGGAAGAATTCACTGAACAGAGATAGAGAAGGGGCTTTATAAAACAGCCACTGGCTTATGTGATTAAAGCACTTTCTGTAAGAAGCCCAGTGCGTCTTAAGCATCACCTCACCCTGGCTTTAATAAACCCTCTGACATATATTCATTTTCCTTACTTTATAGATAAAGATCCCACAGTTTAAAGAGGTCAGCTTACTTTCCCTAGTATCATAAATGGGAATCAAACTTAATCCTCTTTAATATTGGTAAAGAATCCAACCACTTGGTCAATATAATTGCCACCCTACATTATGACACAAAGCCATATGTCTGATGTATTATGTAACACTGTAGAGATACTATACTGGGCTCCGTTTTTTCATTTTAGAGCATAGTTTGGTATATTTTTGCTGAAAATATAGGGTCAGCGAAGGACATTTGTATTTAACCATTTTCATTGTATTCACTCTTTTTTGTAATGTGAATTTGTAGCTTCTGCCATTAAGAGGTAGATTCTTTCACTGTACCCTAAATCTGAGCTGCCTTCAATGCTTGCTTTAATCAGCAGTGTTGCCGACACAGCTTCAGCTTCTGTCTCAGGAAACTTTGTAGCTATGATTATTCTTTAAGTTTCCTGCTGCCACCGTGGAAACAGGTCTTGGACAGCCTGCTAGATAATATGGGGCATGAGGAACACTTCCCTTTATCGTGGCAGTCAGACAGCAAATCCTCAGCCTTCCTGCCAGAGGACAATAAATGCATGCATCGCCACAGCTAAAATGAGCCAAACTTGGCTTAGCTGGACCGAACCTCCCAGCTAATTTGTAGTCTTTTAAGTAACAGAGATTGCTTTTTGTTTTAATCCGTTGCATTTCAGGCTAACTTTTAAGGAGCAGAAACTAAGAGAGAACAATTAATCCAATTTAAGCTAAGAGAGAACAATTAATCCAATTTAAGGCTGACACAATCTTTCTTTCCTGTTTGCTGATGTAGGGTGTGTATATACATTCTCATCTAGAATGGCATTCAGAGTCATATCTAAGCAATGTTTCAGAGAATCTCCAACTGCTTTTATGAATCGGATAGGCTCGACCATATAACACCAACCAAAATACCTACCTACATTACTGTCACAATTCTGCTACAAAGAAGCCATAGCAGTGTGAAAGCAGAATATATGGTGTTTGGAGCTCATGTTCTATATCGGAAAATAAAGCATTATTTTCCTCAAACAGCAGCTCTCAAGTTTTGCTTTTTAAATGGCTTTGGTCTGCAAAACCACTGAAGACCCAAGTAACTATTTGTGTGGCTTATCATTATAGATATTTACCATGCTACAAATTAAAATGTATATTTAAAAACATTTATCATTATTTGTCATTAACTAGTTGAAACCAACAATAGGGGTCTTATATAACATTTCTATAAAGACAAATTATATATTTTAAACACAAACTATATAGAAAATGTTATTTTGAATATTGGTTCATCTCTTCATGTCATCTGTTCATGACATCTGTTCATGTCAACAGACTTTCGCTGGATCCCTAAGTATTCTTTTGTATTGTCAACGCAGTAACCCACTGCTTAATGCCTCTAGAAACTGTGTCTTTACAGGGCAAGAATGGGGGTAATGAGGCAAATAATTCTTGATATTATTGTGAAGGTATATTTAGTCCTGAGGGAAATCTGAGCATTATAGACTACATGTTAGACATCACTACCTTTGGGAATTAGCAATATGAAATTTAATGATTTAGTCAAGACTATGAAGAATCCATTTTTCTCTTAGATCTATTTAGTTTTTTTAATGTTTATGCGTGTTTTTGTTTGTATGCATTTATGTGCACCATGGAAGTCAGAAGCAAGTGTTAGATCATCTAACACTGAATCTATGGATGGTTGTGAACTATAGTCTGGGTGCTGGGAACCACAGCAGAGTTTTCTACAGGTTTAATAAGTACTCTTAACCCACAAACCATATCTCCAGCTCCAGTGCATTTTATTTTAAATTGTTAAAAATTACTCACAACTACTTTTGTTGTCTGGTGCCAAAAGAATACAAATAAGTTATGTTTGAAAAGCCAGGAATTTAGAGGTCATTTTGCTCCTTAGCTAACTAAGAAATAATATATATTTATAGTTCACAAATTTTAATTTATCTCATTTTCCCCCCTTGGCCAAGTGGTGGCATGCATATCTGAGAAAGGAAATGAATGCACTTGTATGTGGCTGAGCTACTGTTCACCCATATCTGGTTTTCAACCCAGTAGCAGCTGTACATGTGACTGTGAATTTTAAAACGGTTGAACTTCATGTTAGGATGCTTACATTCTTTCACATCACTTAGATGCTTTGCTTTCCTATGATAGTAGTCTTAAGTGTGAGGAAAAGCCTGCAGACTAATAATCAGAGGGCTGGGGCTCCTGGTTCAACATCGTCAAGCAGCTGAGGCCTGCTACAATCCTGTGAGTGTGTCTGGAATCACACTCTTCTCCTTACCAACCCTTCAGCCCCTTGACCATCACCTAAACAGACTCTGAACTTAAGGAACCGAATAAAGACCTTCTTTTTTTCTGAACATGACACATTCTGAAATAAGAAATGTCTGCTCTATTATTATTATTATTATTATTATTATTATTATTATTAAATCTTTTTTATATAGCTCAGTTGTTATCCCCCTCCCATTCTGCCCTCCTACTGCTCCTCATCCCATTTCTCCTTCCCTGTCTACAAGAGGATGCCCCCATATCCCCAAAAGCCTTTAGGTTTAAGGGAAATCTGTGAGTCAGAAATTAATTAACAATTCATTTATGAAATAAACACTAAAAATCAAGCTGAACAGAGAATAGTGTACTTTAACAGAATAAATTTACCAAACCAAACCAAACCAAACCAAACCAAACCAAAACAAAACAAAACAAAAAAACAAAAAATACCACACTTGACATTATAGTCAATGATAAAAAGCCTAAAAAGTAAAAAAATACCCTTTTCACTCAAATACCAAGAGACTGATGCTTACTCTAGCTGTTTTCATTCAACATAGTCCTTGAAGAATCACCAAGCAATTGGGCAGGAAGCAGAAATTAATTAACTTAACTGGGAAAGAAGAGTTTAAATAATATCTGTTTGCAGACACATACAAATATGCACATGAGCACACGCACACACTCACACATATAAATCCATTCACTCACACATTAACAAAAAAAAAAAAAACATGCACACACACATAGACATACACTGATACATCCACTTCAGTAGTGACATGCATGACAGGCCAAAAGCCTGGATGCAGTCCAGAGGCGAAAAGCTCATGGAAACTTGGTCTCCTGAAACTGTGGCATCCCATAGCAACTTGTCCTTGTGAATGGATCTGTGTGCTTTCTTTCAGTATTGTTTTATTATAGGTGCCTCCAAGCAACGACTTGCCAAATACCTAAGCAAAATTGAACTTTGCTTCCTGGCCTTCACCAATGCCCTAGGTAGTCCTTGAGCTGACTCTGGGCTTGGAATTCAGTAAGAATGTTGCCTATTCAGTGACATTCAGAATTGCCTCTAGTATTGTAAGAGAGATAGTGAGAGAAATCAGGCATTACTATCTACTACACAGAGTTAGAAATCTCAGGGAGAGCTTAGCAAAGTAAGTTTAGAATTCTTATTATAGTTATGTATGGCAGACTACATTACTTATTAGTAGAAAGTCCCCCCACACTTAGAATAAAAGCCGAGTCACTCCCATATACAGGAATTTACAATGGTTTAGAAGTAGATCAGGCTGTGGTTTAAGGAGGAACTAGAGTATTGCATTATTCATGAGAAGGTTAGCTAGAGAGGAACTCCCTAATTAAAACCATGACTTGGGCTTGAAAGCCCTTGCCCTGGGAGTGTAAAGACCCCACACCTGGCTTCTAAGAATATAGCTGACCTTAGATAGAGCCAACTTTGTCTCAGTTGTTTTATTGCTCAGTTCCTGCAATCTTTGTTTGCATTCCTCTGTTTTGTTTAAGAGTCATTAAGCATTTGGTAACCTCATTGTGCCTTGCCAATGTGTCACCTAACTTCCCTATTTTCTTCTGTAAAAAAGTATGATGCTCGATTTGACAAATTACATTCAGATTCAGCACACTCCCTCTTGTCCTGTCTGTTTGTCACTCCATTCTCACCGACCCTTGCTTACCTGCAACCAGAAACCTGTTCTCTACAGATCTGAGACCCAATAGAGGCTCGTCTGTACACAGACACACATAAATACTTGCATGCACACAGATGAACAAATGCGTGGACACACACGTATACATAAATGCATACATATACACAAATGCACACACACAAACACTCAAAACTAATAAATTTATAAACTATGCAAGATACCAAGTCTGAGTTTTAAGAAATAGTTAATTTTTTCATGTGAACAATAAACTATCTGTAAATGAAATCCAGAAAAAAAACATGTATTCATAAAAGAGTCAAAACTTAGAAACAAGCCTAATCCGTGAGATTTAAGAAACTGAGAACTGAAAATATAGATGAACCAAACAAATGCTGGCATATGAAACAGAGTCTGGGCATTATGGTACCAAAGGGCTTCTGTCCTAAACAAATGCATGGATGAATGGGCATTGAGACTGGGAAGGCTTCGTGTCTTACAGATTTATGCAGAACTCTTTACATAAACTTAGGTACATGGAAAATGTTTGGACTAGAGACAAGCAGTTAAATATAATCAGCACACTGGTGATATTGAGTGTTGTGCAACCTAATGAGATAATACATGAATATAAATGAGGCCAAATCTAAGTACTAACTAAAAGTTGAGTGGTCAGTGTATTCATTCACATCTTTAGCTATGATATTTAAGAATGTAAGATAGAAGCAAGAGGAGCATGAAGAAGAATAGAATAAAGTGCATATGATAGGAGACAAAATTAGAGAGTGTATCACTAATTTCATCAGAGCAAGAAAGGGTAATGAGGGGAAACCAACGTCAATGGTGTTAAACAATTTGCCTCAAACATATCATTTAAGGGAACTGAAGTGTTCTTTTGAGGTCATTCACAGCCACAGTAATCTCAGCTTGAGTCATGGTCAAAGGGAAAGATATACTGGAAAAAGACATAGAATACAATGTAGAAGAAACATCTGAATTGGAGTTTGCTGCAAAAGGGAAAGCCAGCATTGTAGCCAAGAAAATTCATTAAATAAAGGAAGAAGTTTCTTTATAAGTAAAAAGAAATAGTTTTATCTCTTGTAACCCTGTCAGAGGAGCAATAAAAACTGATACAGGAAAGAAGGTAAATGGCTGGAGACATTCCCTTGAGTGGGCAAGAAGAAGAAGTTCTATATACAGGAAGTATTGCAACAGCAGGGAGAAGGTGGCATGTGGGTGAGGAAGCTGGTGGCTGGGTAGGTGAAGGGTGGGAGGTTTCTAAGTCCTCTCATGATGACTCTTTTTCCTTAGCTGGGTAGAAAGCAAGGTCATTAGCTAGGAGAGCATCAGAGGAGGTGTTGAGAACGTAGGAAGGTAAGAAGAAAGAAGTAGATGTAAGGTTCAGAGAATTAATGGACGAAGTATGTATAACATGGTTGTCCAGCAAAATCAATGACACAGTAGAAAGCTGTGATCAGACAAACAAAATAGACTAGTCACCATGTTTTTCTTAAGCTACTTTAGCTGGGCCTTTTCCCTGATTCAAAACATTCAGACCAGAATATAGAATTGCATGGAAACAGCTTAGCCTCTTGGGATATCTGTGGGTGGCAACTTTTTATTTTGATGTTTTAATGATGAAAATCTAGGACAAGATTATGTGAGTGTCATTTTTTTTTGTACCCTGGAAGAAAGAAAGAATGTCTAAATTGCATCTTAACACATCTACATACATTTAAACATAATTAATCTAATGGCTACAGATATGTAGGCACACTACATACACACATATGTATGAGAAGAGATAAAGAAAGAGTCAATCAGACCTATACAGACAATTTTGGAAATATTAGCAGTTTTGATTTCTCTATGTTGCTTTATAATCCTTCATTATCATCTGACATTGATAGTAAAACTTATAGTTTTATGACCTCTGCTTAACATTGATAAATTTCTGGAAATCTACAATTAATTTTTTTGTTGTTAACAACTCTGTAGATATATTTGAAAGGAAATGTTTCCCAAAAGAGCTTCTATTCAGTTCTTCCATGTACAGGTAGGGCCATAATCCAAGAGATATGGTCTCTTTCCCCTCGAGTGTGAGGATGACAAGGACATAGCTATATCTATTAGAATATGATGAGGAGGCAGATGAGGACTGTGATGCTAATGACCAGAGTTTGAGTTTTTAGCACACTGCACTGTAGTAGTAAACACAATGCAGACCAGTAGTTAGATATGAACCTTTCTAGATAAGGTTTCCTTATCCCCAATTATATTTATACCAACGATAGTAACTGAGGTTTTATTTTGAAAAAGAGTCACTGATAAAAGACAAAAGAAGAAAAAAAAAACTCTACAATTCATGATATGTTTTCATATTAAAAAATGAAAAAGAAAAACGTCATCTCCTCCAGCAATGTTCTGAAAAGCCTTGGAAGTGATCAGCCCTGTTGACTGTGGTTGAAAGCCTTGGTTCTCCATGAAAGCAACCATGGCTATTTAGAAAAATGCAGATTTTCAGTGTGGAAAAGTGAAGAACTAGAATACTGAGCTGTAAACTGAGAGGAAAGCAAAATTTACTAGCTTTGTATCAAAAAGGGTCAGTTGTCAAACAGGCCATTGGCCAAAATTAAAGAATGGTTTCAACATTGGTAAATATGCCATGCATAAAGGAAATGTTTAAATACACCCCTCAACACATAACCTCCTATGATCAACACTGAAGGATACTGGGAAATCACCCCTAACACATATCCTCCTATGGCAACACTGAAGGATACTAGGAAATCCCCCTCAACACATACCCTTTTGTGGTCAGCATTGAAGGATACTGGGAAATCAACTCTTTATTTTGAAAATTGATATAGAAAAGTATATTCCTAACAAGATAATTGAATATCAGGTATGCAGGAACCAGTTCTCATAGAAATAGCTTAGCTAATAAGTTAAAAAAGAAGAATAAGTATAGCGTCCATCATTTTGCAAGCCGTGCTGATGTACTTAAACTAGGATGTTCCAGGGCTACACAAAGAAACCCTGTCTTGAAAAACCAAAACAAACAAACAAACAAACAAAAACTAGGGTGTTGCCACAACAACATAGGCCAGTGACATGCATATCTCGATTAAAAAAATTGTTCTCACTAGGTAGTACATTTGACAAAATAAAATCACAAAAGTACTAGAAATTAAGAGTTATTCCTGCAAAGAAGTCTTAAGAGAAAAATTCTTCTAGCAAAACACTCAGAAGATAGATTAAATTAAGAGATAAAACAATCCTAAGAGATACCACACTAAAATAAACAATCATCCTTCCTTCTTATTGCATGGAAGTCTAAAGAAAAACATGACAGTAGTTTTCAACATAATAATTATAAGAAAAATACAAAATGAAAGCAAATTATACATGAAAATTACTTGAAAGAATTACAGTTGCAGGGACTTTATTTGTATCTGAACTTGAACAATCTAACTGCTGATCTAATATAAATGAGCACTGACTAAAATTTAATTTTATTGATAATGGTATAAAAATTTAATGTTTAATGATCATCCTTATCCATAGTCTAGAAGGAGTTTTGAATCTGATGATAAGGTTCTAATACTTAAGGACATGACTGCAAAACTCTTCTGACCTGGTCCATGGTTCAGCAAGATAGATGTATGGATATTTGAAACTGAGCAGTCAGCTGACAATTTCATCAGGTTACAAGATCTGTTTTATAACATGGCTGGAACTCAGAGCCCACCACCAGTAAATAGACAGGGCCTCAAGTGGAGGGACAGGGTTACTAACACATAGTCAGAATTTCTGATCCAGAACTTTTCCTGTCTAAAGGAACTGCAGGGACAAAAATGGAGAAGAAAATACTGAAGGAAAGGCGGTCCAACGAACAGCCCAACTTGGGATCTATCTCATGGCAGGTGGGGAGGTGGAGCACCAAGGCCTGACACTATTACTGATGCAATGCGGTGCTTATATACAGGAGCCTAGCATGGCTGTCCTCTGAGAAGCCCAACCAGCAGCTGACTGAGACAGAAGCAGATACTTATACACAACCATTGGACTGAAATCGGGGACCCCTATGGTTGAATTAGGGGAAGGATTGAGGAAGCTGAAGGGGAGGGTGAACCCATAGGAAGAACAACAGTCTCAACTAATCTGGACCCCAGGGAGCTCCCAAAGGCTGAAGCACCAACCAGGAACACATACAGGCTGGTCTGAGGCCTATGGCACATATATAACAGGGCTGCCTGGTTTGGTGTCAGTAGGCAAAGATGCACTCAATCCTCATGAGACTTGAGGTCCCAGGGAAGGAGGAAGTCTGCTGCGGGGAAGTACCTTCTCGGAGGCAAGGAGGAAGAGGGATCGGATGAGGAGCTGTGGGAGTGGGGACAGAGGGGGATAACAACTGGAATATAAATAAATAATAATTGATAAATAGATTTTCCATCTTAAAAGTTAAGAAAAGAATGACAAGTTTGCGTTTTTCCTGCCTATGGCCAGGGTACACACAGAGAACTCCACTGTGATATCATCCCAGGTCTCTGGATTGTTTTGTAACTTGTTTGTTATTTCCTTCTTTCTGGGACTTGTGAAGCAATTTGGGGTAAAATAATCCTTCATTCTTTTATCTGGGAGCCATCAGCTATATTTATGGATCCAGGCTTATGTGTGCCAAATATAGGCTGGAGGGAATGTTACAAAAAGTTATGTTCTTAAAGACAGAGACATGCTGTTTTTTGAATAATTTCAAAGGTTTGTACTGTTCCCATCATAATGTAATTTTAATCAAAGACAATTCGAAAGGAAATGGATTTTAAATATTCAATGTTTTGTTAAAATTTTTAACAAGCCGAGGGGAGGGAGTGAAAGCACTGTGGTTTTCTCAGTGCTGGGGAGGGAAACCAGTGCCAGGTGGTCTCTAGCCAAGTGCTCTAACACTGAGCACAGCACAGGCCCTATTCATGCTTGGTTTGGAAATTTATTTTTCTCTGCCTTGCATATTACTTGGTGTCATTAAGTGATTAAAGACTACATAGTTTTTCTTCACGATGTAATACATAAAACATCAGTCGTTAAACATTTCTTAGAATATAATTAATTCCGTTATAATGATTTATTTCATAGTTTATTTTTCCTACAGTATTCATCAGTGTATTTGTGCTTATGTGTCTACATACTCGTGCATGACAATCTATATTTCTGTTTAAAATGTTGTATTATTTGATGGTAATTACTTTTTTTAACTGTAGAGTTTACCTCATGTGTTCTATATTAAACTCTTCTAGTCTTTTGATTCTGAAGTAAGAAAACGTTATGATGTAGCGTTTCAGTCTTTCCCCCTTTTGTTGTCTGCCATGTTGTCTGGTATATAACCAGTTTTACCAATATAAGCTGAATAGATATAAAGTTTTCTATGCTACATTTCAAAATGATGACATTCTAACATCTATAATGACAACTTTCTTATAATTATTGGATTTTGGAAAATCCTAAAATATGTCTATTACTCTATTCTATTTATTTGTTTTTTTATATACTTACACATATTATTGAAAATAGAGTCTTCTCTCATATGATACATCCCAACCATTTTCCCCTCCTTCCACTCCTCCCAGCTCACCAGGACCTCCCCTCTTGCCCAGATCCATTCTGCCTCCATTTCTTTTTCAGAAAAGATCAGGCCTCCACAAGACAACAACCAAACAAGACAAAAGCAAGATACAATATAACAAAATGAAAAGTCCCCCATATTGAGGCTGCAAAAGGCCACCCAGTAAGAGGAAAAGAGTCCCAAGAGCAGACAGAAAGAGTCAGACACACTCTCTGCCTCGATTGTTAGGAGCCCCATAAAAGCAGCCATAAGATATAAGCACAAGACACATGGTGCAGACCCTAGCAGGCCCACACCCACCACTTCTGACTATGTGAACCCATATGTGCCCTGTTTAGCTGATTCAGTTGGTCATATTCTCCTGGTGTCCTCCATCCCCTCTGAGAATCTTAATCTGAGGAACGTAATGGAGACCTCCAATTTATTCTATTGTCATAATGAAAGTGGGATCTTTGTACCAGCTCCCATATTCTGCCAGAAGAAGCCTCTGTGATGATGACTGGACAAGGCATCAATCTGTGTATAGCAAAATGTCATCAAGCATCATTTCATTGCTTTTGGTTTTTGTTTTGTTTTTTGTTGGTGGTGGTTGGTTGGTTTTGGCCAGTCAACCCTTGGTCTTTAAGCCATCCCGTCTCTGATTCCTGGCTATCCAAGCAGTATCATGCATGGGCTCTCTCTAGTGTCTTTGGTCTGTGGCACTATTACCCTAATATTTCTTGGAGAAAGGACATATTGTAGTTTTACGGTTGGGTTTGTTTCCAGGTTTCCCTTTCCATAGGCTGTAGAGTTTCCCTTCCCGTGCCAAAGAGACTAGAAACAACAATGTGTAGAGGCTTCATGCAAGGACCAGCTTAACCTCTCTACATTCAATGAGCTTGTGTATGTTGTCCAAAGCAATGGGACCCTGTTGTCATCTAATGGGCCCCAGTGCCATCTAAGTGTTTTAAGTTTCTGGCTATTATGAATAAAGATACTAGAAACATACTTGAACAAGGGTTCTTGTGATAGAACGGAATGTCCTTTGTATACCTAAGCTCGGTATAGCTGGTTGTTGATGTAGATCGATTCCCAGTTTTCTCAATAAACACCATATTAATTTTCATAGTTGCTGTACAAGTTTGCACCAGCAATTGAGGAGTGTTTCCTTTCCTCCGCATCCTTGCTAGCACAAAGGGTCACTTGTCTTATTGATGTTAGCAATTCTTACAAGTGTAAGATGGAATCTCAAAACAGTTTTGATTTTCATTTCCTGATGGTTAAGGATGTTGGACAGTTCCTTAAGAGTTTCTCAGCCACTTGAGATTCCTCTGTTGAAAAATCTCTGTTTAGATCTATATCCCATTTTAAAAATTGGATTTTTTGGTATTTTGTTACCTTATTTCTTGAGTTTTTAAATATATTTGGATATTAGGCCTCTATTGAAAGTAGAGTTGGTGAAATTCTTTCCACATTTTGTAGGTTGATGTTTTGTTCTATTGATGATGTCTTTTTCTTTAGAGAAGCTTTTCAGTTTCATGAGAACCTATTTATCAATTGTTGATGTAATACCTGCACTATTGGAGTTCTATTCTGCAAGTCATTTCCTGTGTCAATTGGTTCAAGGTTCTCCTATTTATTCATTTTATAGTTCCTTATACTTTTCTACCTATATCTTAAATAAGAAAAGGAATTATTATTTATGATGTTATTATTACCTCAACATTTACATTGTATCATGTCAGGGATCTGATTAATAAGGCACTTCTTTTCTAAGCTTAGAAAATGAAACTACATTTTGTTTCTTCCTGGTTTAAAATAGCCTATTTTGAAGATATGTATATAGTTCTTCTATAAAAAGTATAGTTGTAGTTTTTCTGACTACTACACATCACAAAGCTGATTTCTTTTAAATACCATTTGAATTTGAAGGATAATAATATTTTGTGTTCTTCTAAAGGACTCTTCAACCACGTAATATGACTTGCAATAAAGTAACTTTCCATTTTTTAATTTTTAAAATGATGTCTGCTCATTATTTATTTATTATTTATTTGGTGTGTGTGTCTGTGTGTGTGTGTCCGTGTGTGTACATTTATACAACAGTGCCCATGTGGAGGTGTGCAGACAGTTTGAAGGAGTCACTTCTCTCCTTTTTCTAAATAGGTTCTGAAGATAAAACTCAAGGGAAGTAAGCTTGATTGGGAAGCCTTCTTCCTGAACCACCTCGTCAGTTTACCTGAATGGAAATTAAAGAAATTAATACAGATATATGATTCACTACACACACACACCATATACATTATACATCATATACATCACATGCATCATATACATCATATACATATACTTATATGTACAAAACTGAAGTTAGTATCTTGAGATTTTTTGCTTGTTATGTTCATTGCATCATTTTCAATAAGAGCCAAGATGTGAAAACTATTTAAATGTTCATTGGTTGAAAAATGATGATGAAGATATTATTTACTCAGCAATGAGAATAGTATTTAGCCATAAAACTAAGAATGATCTTCTTCATGAAACAGCATTGATGAACATGTTGGACATTGCATTTAGTGGCGTGAACAAGGCACGCTGCGTGGTTCCTTTATCTGAGGTGGCTAAAATAAACCCATAAGTGTAGATTGGAATGGCAAGGTCAGGAAAATGAAGATTAGAAACTGAGGAGTTGTTGTTTAGTGTGTATGAAGCATAGAGGTTCCTCCCAAAACCAGAAAAAGAAGTATTATAAGTCCATAGGTTCCAGTAATTCATAGATAGTCCAAGGAATTAAAATATGTATGTTTGAGAAATTGATAGAACATATACCGTGAACTGCTCATTACTTTTTCTATATACTGAAATGCTAGTCCATACGTGATAAATATGTAAATTATTTTATATCATTTTAAATCAGAAATAACTTTAAAAGACCACACCAAACTTTAGTGAGGATGTAGACAAAAGTGAACCCTTATCTCTGCTGATAGAAATGTTATCTTGTCTACCCACTATAGAATTCATAATGACATTTCCTCCAAAACCTGAAAATAGATATACCATATGACCTATCTCTACCACAGCTATGTATTTACTCAAAGCATTTTGAGTCCAAATCACTCAGAGGTATTTGTGTATCAATGTTTATTGCATAACTAGTCGCAATAACTAAGTGATGGAGCCAATTTAAACAACTGTTAGTAGAGGAAAGGACGATGAAAATATATTATGCATATACAGTAGATTTTTTTCCATTCACAAAGTAGAAAAATATTATGACAGTTGCTGGAAAATGGATGTAAGTGAAGACGCTCATTTGCAATAAACATGAGCATTCTTCTTTTTTTATGTCATCATTCCCTAAACAATGAAAAGTGAGACTACATTTAAAAAAATACCAATTCCAATCAACCAGCAAGTAGCAGAACCATGCTTGAGTGGTAATTCCGCTCCAACATAAGTTTTATCCCCTGTGCTTTAGTATCTCAATTTCCTGTCCCCTCCAGTGCCTGATACTGCTCTGCCCTTATTTCTGCCCCCTCCTCTCTCCCTCCCAGGTGCTCCCCCTCTCTACCTCCCAAGATCATCCTGTCCCCCTTCAATGCAGGACTGGAGCATTAGGGAAATGAATAAAAACATATGTAGCAGTCGGGGATGAGCCACTGGAGGGTCTCAGATGCCAGGGAAGCAAGAGCCTCCTGGGACCTCTCTAAAGTGATGCTTTGAGTAGAAACGCTCGCAGTGAAGGGAAGATAGAACCTGCAGGAACCACCTTCAGTACATAGGCACAGCCTCCAGTTGAGGAATGGGGCCACCCACCCATCTCAAAGTTTTTAACCAAGAAATGTTCCTGTCCAAAAGAAAGACAGGGAAGAAAAACTGAAGGAAGGGCCACCAGAACTGCCCCACCTGGGAATCCATCCTGTCTGCCGACACCAAACCCTGACACTGTTGCTGTTGCCAAGAGGAGCTTGCTGATGACCTGATGTGGCCATCAGTGGGAGAAGAGGCCCTTGGTCCTGTTTGGTGCTCCATTGTAGGGGGATGCTCAAGGGGTGGGGTGGGAGTGGGTAGGTGGGGGAGCACTCTTATAGAGGAAAAGGGAAGGGGGAAGTGACAGATGTGGGATGGGGGTCTTGTGTAGGGGTGACTGGAAGATGGATATCATCTGAGAGTAAATAAAAAAGTAGTCTTTGCTCTGTCTGTGTGTGTGTGTGTGCTTGTGTGTTTATATATATATATATATATATATATATATATATATCTCCATCTCTCATTTTTCTTTTTCTTTTTTCTCTTTTGAAAAATTATTTATTTTAAAATTGAAACTTATTAAATCATTTCTCTCCAACCCTTTTCACGTGCCCACACCCACTTCCTCTCAAAATATTGGCTTCCATTTCTCTAATTGTCATTTCATACCCATATATACATACACATATTCCTAAATATATACCTGTATTATCACCTTTTTCAAGGAAGATTCCCATGAGAGTCTTCTATAGTACTGGAGATGCTGGTAATCACACGGGCATTTTATTTTTCTCTTTGTTTTGAATCTGCTTATGCTACACCAGTAATTTGGCAGACTTTTTATGGATAATATTAGTGCTTCACCAGGTCATCTATGTACACTGAGCAGATCCTAGGCACTATAATTGTTCGGTGAGCATGTGTAGTAGATTCTCAACTCTTTGAGAAGTCTGCAAACAGGAAAAGTTGCCACTTTTATGTTAAGGAGGGTGTCATTCTGCCAAGTTCCCCAGAGATTCGATGTTATAAAAAGAAACCTATATTCCCAAGAATACAATAAACCATTTCGAAGGGAAATGACAGTCACAGAAAGGGAACCTCTTTAAAACTGCAACGAAAATGAAAAGTGTGACTGACTGGCAGTGGAGCTCCAGCACAGAATCATGCTGATGAAGCAATGGCCGGAGAATTCCTATTATCCCTCAGCCATCCAAGGGCTTCTGTCCTGTCGCTTTTAGCTATGAAATAGGAAAGTGATTGTTCTCCACATTTGGATACTTGAATCTCATTCAAGTAAATGCTTACAAAGAATTGTAAATTTAGAACCAATCATTTGACATCATCTGAAGAAAATCAGCGGAGATCAAATTTAACCACATTTTTTTTTCCTTATCCCAATTCTAGTTACCTGGGCACCTTGGGAGTATGAAGCAATGTAACCACTGTCCTCCTTAATGTGGTAAATGCTTAATTTACTCTTCATTCAAAGTGTGTGTGCAAGAATGCATTGTTTTAACTGAGAAATCAGGGCTTGGTAACTAATTAATCCATCTTGATACAATTTGTTGATAAAATATTTCTTAAAAATTCAACTTTTTCAAAAATTAGATATTGCTACCTCTTATTACAATAAGAGAAAAAGAATTCTTTAAGAGACAAGCAATCCTTTTTCTGATTTACTAATCTTTCAAGATCTGGATTAGAAATCTCTTTATATCTCTAGTTTATGTTAAATTTTAAATGTCACTTTTTGTAGTTATTTAAATAAAAATAATTTTATAAATCTTCAATTACATATACATATATATGTTTCTGAATATGATTCAAAATGAAACAAAGTATCAAAATTCTGCAGTTTTTTTCCAAAATATATGTCTTTTCTGAGAATAAATGACAAAATGCTTCCCATGAGACTTGGCACATACTAGGGAATTAATAACAATTAGATATTACTATGAAACACTCAAAATAGTAAACTAATTACATATTTTAAATTTGTTATATTACGTGTCAACATTGCATTTCTCTCCAAATGCAGTAAGTAGGAATTATTATTTAATATAGAAATTAAAAATTCTTGCATTTTGATTATTCTTTTAGCATTTTCTAATTTCTTACATGCATATAATGAGTTTTGATTTAGTCCATCCTCTATTCCTTTCTCTGTAATTCCTGCCCTGTATACCCCCATCACTGTGTAGATGGGTGTAAGACCATGTACTGGAGCAAAATCAACTCTCAACACTCCATTGTCCATGCTGGGATTTTGGTTGGGTTGATATTTTGCAGTTTTTGTTCATGAAGTCACAGCCACTGTGTGTTCACATAAGCAACAGCCTTTTATGTCAAGCAAATTATGTTTTGCCATATTTAATTCAAATTTTCCTCTCGTTTTACAATACACAAATACATATTTGTCATAGGTTGTATCTCAGCAACTAAATTATTTAAAGTCTAACTTTACTATCAAAATAACCCAAGAAATGTCATTTCAAGTGTGAGAAAAAGCTACCACATGCTTCAAAGTTCAGTAGAAATCATATACACATTTAAAGATCAAACGTGGCTTCAAGATGTTAACACCAGGAAATGAAGAACAGTCTTTCACAGTATTAAATGTCCCCTCCAGAGATAAAGAAACAGTAAAGAAAAACATTTCTTACATGTATTTTTTTTATTTGACATGTGTGTTATCACACACATATGTGACCTTTTACCAGGTCATGGCTGTGATGGCTAGAGGATACCTTCTGGGAGTCAGCTCCTTCCTTCCACCAAGTACATTTCTGAGGTCAAACCCATGTCATCAGGCCATTATACCTGAAGCTGTCTTACTGGGTCACAGTGCTACATTTTATAGAAAATAAAGATCATTCTAGAATGGCATCTCTGGAGCCGACTTAGGCCACCTCACTGTACACAGCACTTCTCTGCAGAATCCCCAAGTCAAGTATCTGATACGTGTGGGTGAACCTAAGCTTCTCCCGCATTGGCGATTGAATTGGGGATGTCATTGCACACAGTCCAATTCGTGTATTCTTTCTCTGTCTCTCCTTCTCTCTGTCTGTCTGCCTGTCTTTTTATTGTCTGTCTCTCTGTCTCTTTGTCTCTGTCTCTCTATCTTTTTCTCCTCTCTCATTTATGTTCCAGAACATTTTTATTTTCATTTAAAATTTTTATTTTATGTGGGTTGTCTGCATGAATGTCTGTGAACCATGTGCACGCCTGGTCCTTGTGGAGGCTAGAAGGGAGTGTCATACAACATGTGTAGGAGTGTAAATACAGATGGCTGTGAGCTACCATGTTGGTGCTGAGGATCAAGTGTGGTTCCTCTGACAAACATACACTTTAACTGCTGAGTTATCTCTCTAGTACCATTCAAAGTAATTTTAGAACAAAGTAAAGATAAATAGATAGATAAATAAAATAAATATATAAATAAGTCAGGAAACAAAATTATCAGAGGGTTTTCAATCAAAAACAAAAAAATACCTATAAGTTTTCAATAAACTTTTTTTTAGTTTAACCAACAAAAACAAAACAAAACAAAAAAACTACTTGGTATGAGGGTAAACTGTTAATTCAGGACTGCATTTGGGGGGGAAATAATTTTTGAAGTAACTTATAACAGAAAGTAAGATTTTAGGGAAACGTATTGAGCAATATTTTAGAGAATATTACTGAAAAAAGAAGTGTCTAAAGGAAGGTAGGTCAACTGACAAGTTAGGAGACAACTAGAAGAAAATGCATTCAAACAACACTGGCTATGGCAGACCTCATCCAAACTACCAGAATAATCAACTTGTTGACTTGATCTGAGTCCTGCACTTTGGAAGGAATTCACATCTGGGTATTTGAATGGATAAAAGCCTGCTGGTGGCAGAGAGGCTCACAGACCCTACTAGGAAGACTGCTGCAGACAAAAAAAGAAGGGGGGGGGGGAGAAAGTGTTACCATTTCTTTTGTTTTCCATGTATTTGATCAACAGATTGTGGTTTTTCAACCTACTTGAGATACATTTTTTACATTTAAAATACTGCCTGATAGCATAATGTGGGCTTCCTCAAAGCAAAGCAAGTCATTATGAATGGCCTCATTATAATCAGATTTGGAATACTGTTGATTATGCATGTAGATTTTTTTATGGGTCCCACTGAATCTGTAAGCAGGTCTGCTTTTGTTAACCTCAGTCCCCGAGGCTTTCTACCTTTAGTTTTCTCTAGGTGCTATTATTAGAAAAAAATTTGATTTAGAAAATCAGATAAGCTTTTCGGTTTTCTCGTGTGGTTGTGAACAGATTCAACACGCCCAAATCTATGCTGTAAAATAGACTTCCTGCAGGAAAACTGGCAGCTCCTGCCGTGAGACCATTGAATTGTTATCAATTGAAAAGTTAGTTTTCAAGGGAACTGTTTGTTAGATAATACTTTAAATGGCAGTTCTATTTTTGACTCCATGGATAGGAATATGCATTAGCTTTTTTTAAAAAGTATTTTATTAGGTATTTTCCTCATTTACATTTCCAATGCTACCCCAAAAGTCCCCCATACCCTCCTCCCTAATCCCCTACCCACCCACTTCCACTTTTGGCCCTGGCTTTCCCCTGTACTGGGGCTGGGGATGAAGCCAACATTAATGAGGACAGTCACCTCTGTTATTTGCTGTAAAAATCAAACCAGAAGAGTCAAGTAAGATCTAGTGAGGCCTGAGTACCCAGGATGATAAAAGAGTTCACTGCTGAGCACAACAAGGTCCTGAAACTTCAGGTGTTAGCCCCTGCTATGCTGTAGAGTCCACAGAGTCTAAAAAGCAATGTTTCTTGTTTCTTTCCAAAAAAGCTGTGCTGAGGAATATTGGGGAGCTAAGAGTTCTGGAGTTATTTTTCTTTACTTTCCTCTTTCTCCATTTAGTTCTTTACTTTCCTCTTTCTCCGTTTAGTTCTTTAGTTAATATGTCAGGCTTGGGTGTTAAGTGAGTGCTAAGAGTTAGTGTATCTCCTCGGTCCTCTGACAAGACTCAAGCTTTAGTAATAGTAACATGACTTTTATTTACAATGCTATATTTTTAAGTCATGGGTTTGAAAAGAGGGTCTCTTGGAAGGACACTTTGAGAAAAATCACAAAGTTAAAAAAATGACAAATATTTGCATTCACATTTAAAGCAATAAAATATTTTCTCTTATTTATGGGACCCATACACATCTATGCATATCTATCGTCATTTTATTCATGTATGGCTTATCTATATGTATCGTTTAATCATCTATTTATCATTTATCTATATTTCCCTTCCTTCTACATAACAAATCTCTTCATTAAATATATGCAACTTTTATTTATTTTTATCACTGCAATCCATATTCTTTAAACTATGGCCCTTCAAGTCTGTGCCACTCACTGGAGTACCCTCTTTTGTCTCCTTTCGTATCTCATCTCTAGACCAGTTTTCTTTAGTATTCTTTTGCATGTGTGTACCTTCATGATGTCTTATCCAGACTAGAATGTCTAGAAGCATATGAAAATCAACAGGCTCCAAATTGAAAACCTTGACTTCTATGACAGCCCAGTTCCTATGGTGGCTTCCACCTCTCTAAATGAAACCGTGATCTCCTATTCATCCTTATTTCGTATCTTCTTTCAAGATGCTGATCTAACATAAAGTACTGCCGTTTCTTTCTAGATAAACCCTGTGTCAATTATTTTTACATAAGTTGTGTCTTTCTAAACAAATTCTAACCCTACATTATCAACAAAACTGGATTTCTTGGTAGCAGGTAGGGTGGAGTAGTGACATTTGTATTATTTTCCTTTCTTCTTTGAAATGTTCTAACAACATGATTAAGTCCTTCAAGTTATTATTCAAAGTCCTCTTCTTTGGGATAGCCTTCTTTAATTACCATGCATAAATGTATAAGTCAGCAACCTTTTCCTTGCTTCTTTTTATTTCCCTACCATTCCTTATCAATCTTCATGTGTATATCCTTATTGTCCATATTTTATACTTGTTGATTTATTATCTGTGTTCTTATAAATACTGTATTAGTTCAATACACATAATCTCTTTTTAATTGCTCTACTCCATCTTTGAGAATAAAGATTAGCATGCAGTAGGGGCCCAGTAAAGGCTTGTTGCATAAATACATGAATAAATACTCCTGGTAGTGAGAGGGCCAGGCTGACTCCAGGACAGGCTTCAAATGGTATTTCAGGGTTGGGTAAGTCCAGGCAAGTCCAGGCCTCAGAAGATGCCCTGCCACCTGGCCTGATGCAAGGTTAATAGGTCAGCAGCAGTTTCCAGACTTCCTCAGCAATGATTTCCACCCTCAGTACCTCAGTAATGGAATGTCCCTAGAGATGGAGTAAAATAAAGTCACCTACCCCAGAATCCTCTAACGTGCTTTAAATCAGGCCTGCAAGCTCACTTGGTTGTTTCTCTATCTTGGTAATGAGAGACCCCAGCATGTTGGACCTCTGCAGAATGAAACACTCTGAATTTACTATTTGAGTTCAGAGTATCATTCTTCAGTGAGTCATGGAACCTTACAGTAGGAAAAAAATCCTCTCCATGTTTTACTGTTCCTTAGAATATCTGGATGAGTTGTAAGGAATGCAAAGGAGGTTTGGATACTAAGTATTTGTTTTTTAATCCTGTTACTATTCAGGAAGCTAATTGAATGCATGAGTGGGCATACTAGTCATTGCCCAATTCTTAACATTAACATGAGCTATAGCCAAAAGTAACTATCCAATGGCTTTTTATAAGCCAATGGCTTCAACATCCCAATCAGAAGATATCCAATGTAAGTTTTTACAGTAAAGGTAACACCTTTGATCATGGGCTCATTCTGAGATAAGATGTATGTTATTTAAAACATAATTACCTATGGAAATTAAGTATATCTTTTTCTTTCTTAAAAATCTGAAAATCTTAACAACAATGACTTTGTAAACTTTTGGGAAGCTAGAAGAAGGTGTCATGTTCAGAGGCAGCTGAGGTACTGTCTCCATGTTTGCTGCTTCTCTTTGACTATATAAACTTCCTGGCCTCGAGGCTGCCTGTTGTATAATTCTGCCTTTGTACAAATGGCAGTTCCCAAGTATGCATCACTAAAAATACTTTCAGATAATTGACAAACAAACAAACAAACAAACAATATTCTAACAGAGATGAAGTATAAGATCATTGAGCCTAACTGACTTGGTTTTCAGTTTCATCCTCATCACTTATAGTTATATGACTAGAAGAGCTTTGTCTCTAAAATTGTTTTCTCCTTCATGAAAACAAGGCTAACACAAAAGCACCATGAAGTTTAAATAAGACAATGTAGGTAAATAGCCTGGAATTTGAAGCAGTCACTAATTTGTAACTCTGGTGCTAGTAAGAGTTAATGACAAAAATGAGGTTTCTTATTACAAGTATTAAATTGACTTATATTAGAATGCATTATGTGCAAATATAATGATTCACTCTAATCTTCTGTTGCTTTATTTATTCAAAAGTCAGGATGAAAAATATCCTTGGCTGAAGCCATATTTGTTGATAATTTTTTTCTTTAGTTATTTTCTCAATCAAATCCATACAAGTTAACCATTTATTATGAAACTCATTATAAAATGCTGAAAATAAAAAGGTATAAATTGGTTGATTATTGACTGATTGATTGATTAATTGATCAATTTTTGTAGTGTGGAGCTGGAACACAGGCATGCTATGTAAGCACTGAGCTAGCACTGATCCATCCATGATCATTAAAAAATCAAATCTAAAATTCTAAAGTCCTTTATTAAGTATCACAAAGGCATCTACTATAAAGACAGAGGTGAAACTGAAATAAAAGAGAGGGGGAAAGCAATGACCTTCTTTTAGGTATAAAGGTATAAAAGTGGACAGAGCACCTACTTGCCTTCCTTTATGTTAATAACAGACTTGATGTTATTGGAACTCGGTATGCTAGAATCAGCCATGGTATTAATAAATTCTTAGGATTTAGATGAATACAACTTTTGTCAGACAAGATATAATGTCTTCCTAAAATAGTCCACTGAAGGTATATATGAAGGATCATATTCATACACACGCGTGCGCGCAAAATCATCTTCCCTAAATCTAGCATCATCAATCAGAATAAAAGAAGGTATTAAGGAATATTTGGGTAGGGGTGCAGGTATTGTAGGAATTCTTCAAGTTTTGGTTGTAGTTGCTTTTTATAGAAGTACTGCTTTTATAAAGTACTGCTGGATAACTGAATATACGTTTATCTAAATATAAATCGTCTGCAGAAAGTTAGAATGTCTCCCATCATGAGTGTGACTAATGTCAAAATCAATATAATATTTATATCCTCAATGTTCATAAAAACAGAATCAATAGCTTCATGTTTTTTGTTGTTGTTGTTGTTGTTTTGTTTTGTTTTTTCAACACACGCTATTTACTGCTATAACCACAGCAAATTCCACCACAGGTGCCAAATAGCAGGTCATATTATAGAAGTCTTTGTTAGGATAAATTTGGGTGTAATAAACAATACTTTTATTTCCGAACATTTAAAAGGTGGCCTTGATATTTATAGCAGGAATTGTTTATTCATAGACATTGTGAATGAAGAGAGAGAGAAGAAAGAGAAGGAGGGGCTAGAAAGCAGACTATATCTGAGAACAGCTAAGCTGTGTTATTTGAATATGTTGCCTAAGTAATGAGATTCAAATGAAGATAAATTTTAGTTTTGCTAAATCTTCCATTGTTTGAAATGAAGCATTTAAAAACAACTAAATCAAAGCCAGGCATAGTGGTGCCTAGTACTTTAATTCTAGTACTTAGAAGGGGTACGCAGAGGAAGGTGGATCTCTGAGTTCGAGAGCTGCCTGGTCTATGGAGTAAGTTACAGGAGAGATAGGGCTACATAGAGAACATTTGTCTTAAAAAATAATAAAGTCATGATCACAAGCCTAATGCTTTAGTAGATAAAAATTACTAATAAGAATAACATCATACTTATTTTATTTTGAGTGACTGAAGAGTCACTGTGTTTGTGGGGTAACATTCATATTGAATAGTCCTTTAACAAAAAGAAAGAACAAAGACTGTGTGTAATTAACCTGCCCCTAAATGTACTAACCAATGCTTGCTTCAAAAATTATTTATGTCTCTCTGAAATAAGTTTTCCATATCTACTGAGTATTTATCGTGGTAGGAATATAGCATACCCTGCCAATGCAGTCATTAAGTGCTGAAAAGATGGAATCCACAGGAGTAAATGCAACTGAAATCACTGTACCTGATAAGAATTTTCCCTGCTATTTAGCTGTGTGAAATCTTTTTAAAAATAAAATTAAATGGAGCCACTAATGGTTGCTGAAGGGACATGAATTACTGTTCTGCATAAAGTTCTGAGGAGTAGGGGCCACTATACTTTGGCAGATAATTTAGAAAATCTTCCAGTGTACGTGCTCAATACATAATTGAATTATTGTTTGGGCTAAGTCGTTTATGGTGTAGGAGTCTAGAGAACTCTTCACATACTTTTTTTTTTCCATACAAAAAGCTTTTTGCTAAATTAGTGACCCAGTTATTTAGAAGTAAAAATTATCTTCCTACACAGGAATTGTGAATTGTGTTTGCAGATCAATTCACATAATCCTTTCTAATAATTTGTCTCGGTGTATCTTTAGGTAGGAAACAGAGTCAGAATTTTTTATTTGGAAATCAGTCTTTTTTCTTTTTAAATCTACTTCCTATTTTAGAGGGCAGGGATGAGAAGCCTGGGAACCGTGACTCTAAATATTTAAGACAATACATTTGGTAGCTCCATGTTTTAAAAAAAATAATCACAATTTATCCTTTGAGAATCTTATCTAATGCATTGTGAATGTTTATCCCCTCAATTTCTCCTAACACTCTTACCTCCTTAGCCTCCCAACTTCAGTTCTCTTCAAATTTTGAAAACTCATTGAGTCCAATTACAATGTCCACCTTGTTTGAGGAGAAGGATCTGCCCTAGAGATTGCTTGACCTACTAGCTGTCCCACCACTCTCTCTCTCCTAGCATCTCTCAAATGCCATCAGCTTCCAGTTAGTCGTAAGATTTTCTGTCCCTCAGTGCCGAATTTTGTCTGGCTTGAGATGGCACAGGTTGGTTGATGTCACCATCACCATGAGTTTGTATTCTCAACTGTCCCTTTATGTCCTTGAACTTTACTGTCATCTGTAGTTTTTATAATCTTTCAATTCCCTCTTCCACTAATACCCCTAGACCCTAGAGTGAGGGGTGTGGTATATATTATTATTCTGTTAAGTATACATAGTATTAAAATGACTGCTAATAATTTATTATTATACCTTTGGTGGTTTGAATATGCCTGACCCATGGGAAGTGGCACTATTAGGAAGGGTGGCTTTGCTGGAGTAAGTGTGACCTTGTTGGAGGAAGTGTGTCACCATGGGGGAAGGGCTTTAAGTCCTATGCTCAGGCTCCTCCTAGGGCAGAAATGAGTCCTCTTCTGGCTGTCTTTGAATCAAGATGTTGAATTCACCGCTCCTCCAGCATCATGTCTGCCTGCATGCTGCCTAGCTTCCCACCATGATGATAATAGACTGAACCTCTGAAACTGCAAGCCAGCCCCAATGAAATGTTTTCCTTTACAAGTTGCTTTGGTCACGGGATCTCTTCACAGCTATGAAACCCTAAATAAGACAATATCCATAGGTCAGTGCACCTTTCAGTTCTCTTTAGAGAAGCTTCCTGCTGTAGATGGAGGTTAAAACAGAGACTGAACAATTAACGGATCAACATGCCTTCAAGAAGAAACCATGGAGTGTTCAACCCTGGCTTTATATGTTTCCAAATATTATTTAAGTTTTTTAGAAACTGCACTGTTTCCCCCAATAAGAATGACAGGATGGAAGGATAAAGTCAAGAAGACCTTGCTGTTTGGTTCTACTAAGCCTGAATAATCATTTGACTGGCAAGATGTTCAATCAAGTGTTGTTGTACCAAACAAGAAAATAAGATATGCACAGTCTTAAGTATTATGGAAAGTGAACAATCTGGGGAAACAAGCCATTAATTTCTTACCAATCTTTATCTCTGGAATACTTGTATTTAAATATTGCCATTGAATGTTCTGTATCCCACAAAAAGGTAGATATTTTTCTTGTATATTTCTAGGAAAACATAATATTTTGCTGAGTAGTTATTTGTGTTTGAAGTAGTAGCTATCATACTGTGTATTTAATATGTTAAGAACGTGAAAAACAGTTATAAGAACTTCTGAGTCTAATTTATAGCTATTTCCCTAAATGAATCTTATCTTTCTATTGTACTTGTTATAAATAGGTTGTAATTACTCTGGCTTGAAGGATTAAGTTTTTTAAAGTGGTCTAAAAGGTGGTGAAGAGATGGTTCAGTGTTTAAGTGCACTTCCTGCTCTTGTGGAGGACCCTGGTTTGGTTCTTAGCACTCACATGACAGCTCATAATTTTCTGTCATCTGTGGCCAGTAGGCATGCACGTGGTGCACATACATGCAGACAAACACTAATACACACAAAATAAAAATAAATAAATAAATAAATAAATAAATAAATAAATAATAAAAAAATAATCAATTTACCCTGGTTCATTGGAATAACAGATATTACAATTACAAGGCTAAAATGGGAGCCATTAAAAGGAAATCAGGTATAGGCAACTTCAATGTGTAAAGTTTTATGGGATTTTTTTTGTGTTCCCGTGATATCTGGTTAAAAGTATAGTTTGAAGCTATCCAGAGAAGTGGTTTTCTAAAGCGAACTGACTAGATAGGATAAGTGTTCACATTTTCACCACTCTTCTTAAGACCATCCCGCCCTTAGATTCTGCTTGAAATCATCATAGAAATGAGACTGATTGTCTACACTGAAACACATGAAACACTCTGATGCGTTCCTGAGATCATACATCTACCTCCTTTCCTATACCTTGCACAGCTGAAAGGGAAAGAAAGTTATTCCAGAGAGACAGGGACTTGAGGAATCTGTACAGTGGAAGGAATTTCTGTAAAACATGAGCCCATTATAGCTAGTTATGTACACAAAACAAGACATATTTGAATAAAAACCAAACCAAATCAAAATGGTAGTCAACAGAACAGAAGCATCCAGTGTCCTTTCTGATATAGAACTTACGCCACCTGCAAACACACCCCTCAATATTCCACTCCTGAATCATAAGGATGTCCTACCTGTAAACACTTCAGATTTTTGAGGTAATATTTGAAGAGCCTTTCAGCAAACACAGAAAAATGTAATTACAAGATAGTGTCTATTAAAATGTTTTAAATAACACAGTGTCATATTTCTTATATTTTAGTTTCATGGCTCCCTTCTAAGTACTCAAGCATTCTGGATGAGGACCATCATGGAGTAGACAAGACTTCAAGAAGTCTTGCAATAGACACTATTGCTAACCACTTCCAACCAGCCACCCTAGTCAATGCAACTCTAACTTCTCTATTTTAGCATCACTGCCTTGGTTGAAATATGACCTAGAGCTGAATGCACTTGGACTTCTACATGAAACTTCTCGAGTGGGTAGTAATTGGAATTTGTCAGCGATTTGTTCACCATGTGAAAGACATGTCTACATTCTGCCTAGAGAGCAAATGAGATAAGACATGAATGTGAATTTTAATTGAGAAAATGAGGGAGATGCACAAATTGAAGAAGAAAATATACTGAGCTGTAGTAATATACTTGTGTGTTAATAATTATTTCATTACTTTATAGAGCTTATCTTACAATTTTCTTACAAAATGACTTTTCTACCTATACTTAAATGCTTTGCAAGTGGTTATATTTCCCTGAAGTCTATTTTATTAAGGTTGAATAATGGTCTATAGCTTTTCATTTTAAATACATATTACTGCTCCAGGGCATGTGTGTGGTCCAAAGGGATTCCTCATTACTAAATATGTCTTCTTAATTCGAATTGGTTATCGTTAGAATTAAGTTGGCTTTATTCCACACTTCTACAATGATGAAATTTTCTTCCACAAAACTTTAATTCTTCACTAACTTAATTTACCACTAGCACTGTGAACTGTCAGTAGAACATTAGAAAGAAACTTCTTTTATGGAAACTAGGTCAACACAAGAACTTACCACAATTCTGGAATTTATTAAGCCTTTCTTCCCTCTCTTAATTTTTTTTCTTTAACGTCCAAATCTCTATTTGGTGAATCCAATTGCACCAATTCTATACCGAAATGTGTTTGCAAATAGCAATGAATGCAACAAGAGTTGAGAATTGAGCTTCTTTGCAACTACCAAAGGGAAATGCTTCCTATGTTGTTTCTGGAGTAAGGCTGACTCATTTACATTTCTCTAGTGCTCTCCTGGAAAAACAATGTGAGAAATCAGAAAGTAGAGGGTGTAGATATAGTTCAGTGGTAGAGATGTGCCTAGTGTGCATGTGAAGTTGGATTTAGGTTCCTGTACCATGAAGAGGTTTAGAGAGCGGAGTCTAACCAGGGTTTAAGTAATGCAGCTTATGAAGGCACAAATGCTGCAGGCTTCCTGGTGAACACAAACAGCCTAGCGTAGAGTGTCAGATGGGACAGTGCAGTGTAAATGCAATGGCAGTGCTAAGAAACTTTGTGATAAGAAGTCAATTGTTTTTCAAGATTTTACAAGGGAATAAAGAAATGAGATTTGCTGACTACTGGGGTATGCAGGAAGAGTTACAGGAAAGACATCAAATAACATGGACTGAAATAAGAAGATATTTACCTGACTTCAAAAAGGCCCTATCACAAAACTTCTGTATAGGAAACAATTTAGAAAGGCTAAAGTGTATTAAAATGCCAGTTTCAAAGCTAAGTTATACTCAATCATCCACATGCGAGTATTTATTTTCTACTGAATCCTTGCTGTGGAAGAAGCATGAAATTTGGTATCATGTAACATCAATTTCAAAAACTACCATTTGTACAACCTGGGAAAAACCATTTAAACATTCTGGGATTCAGCTTCTAAACTTGTGAGATAGGTATTAGGATGGCTACCCCTAAGACTGTAGTAAATGGATAGAACTCTGTGTGTAATTCTAAGATATGACACTATTCAGTAAGGAAAATTCATTACTACCCACAGCAGCACCAAAACAGCATTATCATGATGGTGCTTTAAGCTGAGGGAATGATTAGCAATGTTTGCCCTTCTTAGAGATACTACTGAAAGCACAGATTGTCTGGCTACTTCATCTGTCCAGTGCAAAGATGTAGTATGACATGATTAACCGATGCTTTGGGATAAGTTCTTGTCCTTTGGGTAGGGAAGAGGCTTAGTGCACAAATGGACTAATGGATATTTGGTGAATATTCAAAGTACTCATTGCAAAACAAAAATGTCCTCTGCCCCTTCAGGCTAGGAGTCAAGTACAGCAATACTATGCTTGGGAAAGTGAGTTTGGGGAAATACAATTTCAAATCGGGCTTCTAGGGTTTTTCACTTTTGCAGTTTGAATCAAGCTATTAACCTCTCTGAACTCAGTTTTTGTCTACTAAATGTCTACCAAATATAACATTCTATCTTGTCTATTTAAACATTTTGATATGCTGCTCTATTAAGGTAATATTCATATACATAGTAAAGAATTGTATACATAGAGAATTTCCAGCGCTCCCTCTAATCCATTGATATTACTTTTCGCCTGAGCTAGTATCTCGCCGGCAAGAATTCACTCGGACAACCGAATCCTTCTACGGCAAAGTTTTTATTGCTTCAACATAAGGAAGACCCTGAACCCGGAAAATGGTGCTGCTTATATAGCCCGGAGCGTGATGTTTCAGCACCTGATGTGGCGTGACAACACCTGATTAGTTGCTCGCCCATCACCCCATTACTATGCCCCGAGATGGGCAGTGACTGGGCGTGAATTCACTCTTGCACTTGCGCATAAGGCTTGTTTACTAGTTAGGCGCAGTGGAAGCCAGCGCCATCTTATAATGGCGATTGCTCACAGCACGGCTCTTTACAATTACTGAACTTATATTATCTGGTTCCATGTTAGGGCTTTCATCTTATTCCATTCCCACATCATCACACTTTGATGACATGGTCTTGAATCATTCAGTCTAGCTTCAGCTTCGCTATACAAATAAAGAATATGTTACATTTTCCATATAGTCCAGAATATTTTAGGATAGGAAGAGGAAAACAGGAAGGGGACAGTGATGTAGCCCAGTAAGTTAAGACAGTTTTACTGAGCCCCAAAACTCAAGTTTGATCCATGGTACTCATATGGTGAGGAAAAGGAGCCCATCAAGTTTTCTTCTGATCGTCAGTCAACCTTGTACCATGGAAAACACACACACACACACACACACACACACACACACATACACACACACACACACAGACACACACCCCTCAGAGGGCAGAGAGAAGAGAGATATCATACGCATGCTCTCATGCATATGATAAATAAATAAAGTGAACTAAAAATAAAACCAACAAATAAGAGTGAAGAATGGGAGAGATGCTTTCAAAAGGTAGAGAACGATCAGTCCCATGCTGTGTGCTGCAGCTGTTTGCAGTTCCTAGGAATGCTCTGTCTCTAGGGCTAAAGTGAAGAGACGAAGAAATAGAGAGTATACTTTTGCAGAATAAGGAAATGTTTACTAAGAGATATTTCCAATGCTATTTAGATACTCAACACACTGTGGGATGTATATAGTTGAAGGTCCTTAGATCCTAGTCGCAGCACAAGTCTTCGTTGCTTTCTGCCTATGTTAGTTTTTTACTTTTTACAGTTCGTTTCTGAGTCCTAGTCTTTTGTCATGTAAGAAGACGATGCTGTACTACCAACATTGCTGTTATAGTGATTGTATTCATTCTAGTTTATCCTTTCTTGCTGAAGTTAAGCAGGTACCACTCATTGCTTCATGTCGTCTTTCAGTTTTGTTTTGTTTTGTTTTGTTTGTTTTTTCATGACTTTTTCCTTCCTAAGAATACTGAGTCCATACAAAGCCCTCTCAGTTTGGAACCTTCTGTATTATATGACAGGCTGTAATTCTGTTTCATACCTGGAGTGATGAATATGTGACTCCATGCTAACTCAGTGCTATATGCCCACTCTAACATATGGTGCTACAGCCTTGTTCTTCCAATTGAGAAACCAAACTTCTACCTTTTCATAAAGCAACCCCATGGAATTCCAACCCCCTTCATTCCTGTCTCATAATTCCTTATCGTAGTCTCTTAATGCCTGAAAATAAGCCGTCAATAATTCAAAATTTTTAGCTCCTATACTAAAGAGGCCTTAGCAGATATCATAAGAACAGAGCTTTAAAAACTTATTTTTCTCCATCCCTTTTGTTTATCCAAGTTCTTTTAAAGTTATTTTTAAATATTTAAACATCTTATGCATTTAGGAACCAGAATAAAATTATTTGATACACACAAACAGTGTTTAAGAATCCTCACAGTAAATTAGTGTTTTTAGTCATGTTCCCGAAATCTGTTCATCTTAGACCTTAGAGTCAAAGGCCGTTGAACAATGTCTTTTCATTTTCCTCTCCTCCTAGTGCTACATTTTCTAGATTCAGCATACTAATGACACCATAATTATTTGTCTTGCTGCATTTTTTGGCTTGGATTATTTTAAATAAATAATTCAGAAAACACTGCATATAAGTCCTGATTTTAATCATTCAGCCCCAAGTCATAGTGTTTTACTGCTAACTCCATTTATGCATTCTTAGATTGCCTATTACAGTAGCTGTTGTCACCTGTCAAATTAGATTAAGTAAAATTAGCTAAAATTAACTTAAACAATAACAGTTGAGTTCAGGAGCCACATATGAATGGCTATTTATATATTGAAAATCTACATATCAGTTAAACATCCATCATTGGAGAATATTGTAGAAGAGCATGTTAATCTAAACTCTGTCTTCTCCTATAGCAAAGGTTATCTTAAAGTAGTATCTGACAATATTAATATTATCACACCAAGAAATGAACAAGAATTGTTTAGTAATATCAAATATACACCTGGCATTAAATTTCCCCTACCATAATCTTCCTGCTTATCATGAGAACTGAGGAAAATTCATAAGTTTCAGCATAAATCAGAGTTTGTATGCAAAACCTGTTAAAACACACACACACACACACACACACACAGAGAGAGAGAGAGAGAGAGAGAGAGAGAGAGAGAGAGAGAGAGAGAGAGAGAGAGAATATGTTTCTGGAAACACATTTTTTTTTAAGAATCACTCCCTAAAAGGAGGTGTGTCCAAATAAGTGATTAGGGATCGGGAATTTCTATTTCAAAATTATTGTAAAATGAAACTACTAAACACAGAATAAGAAATTCATTTTTTTAAAGATTAAAAACATTTTACCTATAATCTGTCACAATGCCAATGAGGAGATAGTTCACCTGTTGTATGAATCTGTGCATTTATAAGAGTGTAGAGTGGAGTGGAGCATGCTTCTCCTTTTATCTTTGTTATAATTAGTATAAGACACCCTGTAATTCTGAAGTTGCTCCATTCTTCTTCATTGGCAGTTTCACGTGTTCATTTCCCTTCACTTATCCAGCCATTCATGCAATATTCACTTAGAGCATCAACTCATATACGAGGCCTTAGTTTTTGATATTACTATGGTATGATCTCAGATATTCTTGAATCCTCACATTAAGTATATTTGGCTCTTGGTACACTTACTATTACTGAGAATAGCGGTGCCACTTCCAGGACAAGAAGACTTGAAATAATTTTGTCAGTTGAATAACAGCTATCTATCCTGTACTTAGCTGTGAACCAGGCCTGTGTGAGGTAATGGGACAGGTTACACACTCACACATGCAGAGTTCATGCTCCCATTCAATTTAGGCAAACATCCTCACACTCTGAGTTCAGGGGTTCTTGGAGGAGACAGCTGTCTGTTAATGTCTAGTTTTTGGAGCAGTAACATGGAAGGGTAGGATCACTGCTTTATCTTTGCTGTGATCCTTCTGTTGACATCCCAAACCAATACATCAAAGTTGCCATTTACCTATTGCCTATGTACTTACCTCTTCCTAAAACATCCTTGACATCATGAAATCTCTTGCCGAGTAAGCAGTCCTCAGCCCCACTGGAAACATCTATGTTGAACATCCATTATTTCTTTCAGAAAGTTCAAAGTCTCTTAATTTTCCTTGACCTTTCTTAAAATGTGTCCTCACCTCAAAGACTGTGATGAGCCTTTCATTTCACTCCAAATGCAAATACCTGCCAGAAATATCTCCATCTTTATCCATTCTGCGTGTATTCCCAGTTGAATGCTAGCACATGAAGCATCTTCTACAAAAATCTCTCATAAACATTCCTCTGTAAACCCCTTTTTCTAGCCAAATTTTACCTCATGTCTTTCTTTCATTGAAATGTGCAGTGGCTATTTCATTAGAGAAATTCTTCATAGATCAATCTGAATCAGTATTGATACTTGGAAACATTTCATTTACTACTTACTGGTCAGTTTGTGTTAAGTAAGATAGAATATTCTAGACAATAAGATGGTAGATAAAAGAAAATGTTCTTAAATTTATACCCTTCATTGGCAAAAGGGCAAGATTTAAGTCAATTATCATTAAATGATAATTTTCTCAGTGTCATGCTCTGTATTAACTAACAGATATCTTTAAAAAGAAAAACAAAAACCAAAAATAGCCATTTTAATTAATGCTGTCTGTCAAACTTTTTGCCAGACTTTGGGGAGAGCAGACCCAGTGTTGCTTCACTGGGTCATAACAGATATTTTATATTGGATGACATTTTTAAAGGTGTTTAATTATCATATACACATATTTAATTAGAATATATCCATAAGCTCAGTCCTTCAATGATATTTTCTAATAAAAGCAAGGGAATACTAAGTGGCTAGTTTTAAGATTTTAAAATATCTATGTGAAAATCGTACTTAAATTGTATGTCTATTACTGTATTGATGTTTAGTTGGATACTTACAGGCACTGCAAGGCCCATGTGCTATTTTAACATGTTTTCTGTTGTTGCCATTGGAAAAGGGACAGTGGAACTGCCAACCTAGTCATAATTCAAATGTATGCTTTGTGGCCTTGAATGACTTTTTTTTTTTTAAATTGTGCCTCAGTCCCTTGTTTATAACACCAGGGTAAAAATTTAGACATAGAAAATGTACCAGATGCCTAGGATTACTGATCAGGGTTATTAAATTATTTGGAAAATTCTGAAGGATTGCACATGATGTTGGAAGGGTGGTTGTTAGGGGTGAAGTGGCATTCAATATTGTGGCTATCAACTTGCACTTAAATCTGGAATATAATTATCAGTGTCCAAGATGCCTTGCTTCCTATTATCTGTGAGATGCTAGGTATGTCACTGAGCTTGGCTACTCTTAATTCCTTTTCCTCTAATGCCTCAAGAAAAATAATAGACCCCAGCTCATAAGCTTGCTGTAAAAATTTAGAGCAATGTCTTCTACTTCACAGCTTTTATTAGTAGTTACATTCACAGCTTCTATTAGTAGTTACATATTATGTGTTTTGAATGAATGTGTGGCTCTCTGCATGTGTTTGTGTACAAGTGATGTGGAATGCAGATTGTACACATACATACTCAATTATAAGTGGGCCCCAGAATTTCATTCCCAATTTAGGTAGATTCTTTCCTGCTGTTCAGTTTTCATGTCCAAATGACTCCAGTTACATGACCAGGAGATGATCTTAATTCTGTGGTTTGATGCGGTAGGTCCACTCATTATTTTATACACCCAAGGCTTGCACTTTGCCTAGATAAATCTTAGCCTGTGATCATTGTCAGTGTTTGAAATAGTGACACAATTTCTCTCATAAAACCACCGAGACTAAAGAATCCTTAGAGTGATTTAATGCCACAGAGAGCATTTAAGTAATTATTAAGTTTTCTCTACTTTCAAAACCACTTCAAACAAGCTAAAACAAGAAATTAGGTTGGTTCTTGGACACTCCACTCTTCTTCTAAATTTGTACTCACCAGACATCAGATGAGTTTGACTCACTTGAAAATATCGAGTAATGTGAGTAACATGAATATATGTATATATTTTTTAAGTGAGTAACTAAGTAGCACTGGGATGAGCCACAGGAACCTTGAAAGAAAGAAACTATGGACAGGCTCTGAGGTCCCCTGCTATGGGGAGTGAAGGATGCTGAGTCAGAAAGCTATAGAATGGAAGTTGCCTACTTCTTGGGGGCATAAATTGATTGAAATGTGAATTTATAAAATTGAGATTATTTGGTTTTAAGACAGATTTGTATACAGATTTTGTCTGAATCATGTGGGGGGAATTTCACCTGAGTTTCGGAACTAGGATAAAGAAAATTAATTACTGACTTCAAGTAGAGAGGGCAGTGAACAGGTATTAATAAAATAAATGTCTGTGGCTCCAGGAAGAGAGCTGAACAGATAGATGGTATAAACAAGTTGGCTGCTCTAGGCAGAGAGCCAAACCATAAGATGGTATAAAATTGCTTTACTTGCCTCAAGGATACTCATATTTTGTCTAACATGAGTTTCACAGGAATACTGGGTTTTATATCCTCTTGGCAATATAGGAAATGCCTTAGTATAGACACATACAGCATTTTAGTTTACTTTATTTGTTTTAGATTGTTTTAATTTGAACTAAGATAGGGAATATTAGTCACTGACTCCAGAGTAGAGAGTGCAGTGATAATTATTGCCTGCTTTGAACAGGTATTAACTATCTATGTCTGTGGCTCCAGGTAGAGAGTTCAACAGACAGATATTATATAGGTATTTGTAAAATATGTCTGTGGTTCTGGAGAGACAACCAGGTGGAAAGATGGTATAGATTGTTTAACCAGCCACAGGAAGCTCATATTCTGCTAACCCATGTATGCTCCATGGAAATCTTGAGTGTCTTTTCCTGTTTGGCAAGATAGGAAAGGCCTAAGTGTAGGTATATACAGTATTTTAGTTTACTTCATTTGTTTTGGATTGTTTTGATTTTCAAAATGGGTGTGATTTTGAGTTTTGTGGTTATATTATTCCTCTGGGAGAGGGGTCTGAATAAAGTTTTTTATGATTAATGGCTCAAGGATATGCTGATTTAGGAAAAAGCTGTTGTCTTTGTGTTTCTGGAAAAGGTGATTAAGGTACTTATACCTTCCAGAGTTATATGGGTCAAATTTGATAGAGGGAGAATCAAACAAAAAGCTTATCTTGATGATATGTAAAAATTGTTTTGAGATTTGTATATTACAGAATATGTAGCCTTGGTTAATCTCTGCTTGAACTCCAGATGTCTTGGACTTTCAGCCAGAACCAGTTAAGACATAGACATCAAAGACTAAATCGTTGGTGTGGCCTTCTAAAGGCCAACCAACTCTATTTTCCCTACCCTTTTCCCCCTTAAAATACCTCAACACCCATATTCAGCTTAAAGAAGTTATGAAGGGTCATCCCTCCAGTTCCCTGGGTTTTGGGGCGGGATGGGGTTATTATAGGTTGTCTTTCCAGGGAATGTAGAAATAAATGGAACAGGAAGGAATATCTAGGGTTGATTGAATAGCCATGATCTCATTTGGTAGAAATCTTTTGATTTTTACTATGTTGAAGTTATATTTTCTTATTTTAGTACAGAATTTATTTTGATGCAAAAATCAAGGTTTTCATTGGTGTAAATTTCTTCTACTAATACTAAAATTTTAAAAGTACAGGGCTTAGACCCTGTCCTTCTATTACTGTTATTGTAAACTAATCTGAGATGATTAAACCTATGAGTTAAGGACCAAATAGCAAAATCATGGCATCTCTAAGCACTGACTGTAATGGATGTTCATGATATATGCAGAATGAATATAGAAGAGCATCATAGGATGTATCTGTAAAGGACAAATAATATATTATCAGCACTGTTAATCCCTGGGGAAATGATAAGGGTGGCCATAGAAGAATTTAATATACAAGTTTTAATATTTGTGAAGCATGTTCAAGGGTGAATGTAATATTCTGTCTAATTTCACAGAAAGTGGTAATGGGTATGGAATGTGTCTTTTATAGTTGTTAGGGGTATAGTTGTTAGGCCATTCTGAACAATTACCTCAGAATTGTTGCTATAGGGGATTTGTTTATTCCCACCCTGAACTTCTAGTATGGGGCAGGACCCGAGCCACTTATCAGATATCCCTTTAGGAAGTGAGGGCCTGCATACTTAGAAGCATTTCCCTGCCTTAGATACCCTAATTTTTGAGAATCAATAGAACAATTCTCTTAGATGTTTGCAATCAAAGAATTTTGTCTTATAGAAAATATTCTATTGTTTCACATTAACAATAATATGGTGCATAGACTTTGAAATAAACCTTATAATCTGTAGGGAGAAAAGATATATATTTTTCAAAATAAAACCTCTAAAAATAAATTCTATATTTGACCCACAGGAGCTGATCAAAGAAGAAAGCTGTTCTGAGATCATTAGGGGAATATCACACACGAGCATAAATTATAAAAATTATTCCTTTGCTCTGTCTGCCATACCTTCTTTGGAGTTATCAGGGTAATACAAAAGTTTTCTAAACTTCATCTGTCAAATTTTATTTAAACTTTTGCATATCCAGTCATCAAGATTTTATAGTGTCAATGAATGTGTGTATTCACTATATTATTGAAAACAGAAAATGCAGGTTACCTGTGTTACAAATAATCATCTGCCATCTATAGTTAAATAACTTCATTTTTTTTTTCTTTATGTACAAAGCTCATATAGTAGATCTCGGTCAATCTACCTTTTACGTCTATCTGTTTCTCTTCTAAAAGAACTTTGTGGTTAAAACAAAATATGAGAAGTTAGGATTCTAAAATTAAATTCTGTATATTATTGATAAACAATTCAAAACAACATACCGGAGGGGCTTTTAAATCTTTGTGCTTTAAAAACCAAGTTATTATATCCTTAGAGCTTTAAATATTAACTTGAAACTCTAGTTTATGATACTGATACACAAAGCCAGCCACAGGTTTTGAAGAGCCTAGTCTGAAACATAGGTGGTCCAGAATGCAGATAAGAAAATTATTATTTAACAATTACAAGCTAAGTACACACATCCCTTTACTCAATGTTCCGTTTAAGTTTTTTTAATTAAATGCTTAAAGTATCCATGAATAATTTATAAGCCAGTAATATGTTTATATAAAATATAAAGACAGTGTAAGTGGACTGTCTTACTCTTGATTCCAAAATGTGTAAATATTTTTGAAAGATTCAGTAAAGAAGACAGACAAAAACAAATACATCAAAACAGTCAATAGAATAAGGCTTTTGTAATGAGTGAGCTAAGATATTTGCATCATAATTTAAAGATACGTTATTTTACAAATTCATTATTTTTAAGTGATCCACATTTTTCAAACTGGGAGGTTTAATTTAGTTATGAGACTGCCTCTTTATTATGCAAACATATTTTATGAGCACAAAGGTTGTCTTATGATATACAGCATCCTTGATTAATTTTGCCCGTAGAATACAGATAATGGGAGATGTATTGTTTATTATGAATTTAATAATTCATATTCCATTAAAACTTCCCTGTAAAGCAGACATTTTAGGCTTTTTAAGGAAGATTTTTATAGCTGATAAAATAGCATTGAATATCCTTTATTATCAAACCTTCATCTTCTGAGCATGGCATCACCACACACTATTTTTTCTTCAATGACAAGTTGATGATTAATTGCTATATTCTGAAATATAATGACTTCACTTTATCTTTGGAGAAAGATGTAAATATAATTACACATAAAACTCATATATATTGGAAAATAAGAATAAGTGAAAGCTTTATTTTAATGAGTAGCATGCTGCATTTTTTTTCAGAAGCACACGATGTGAAGGAGAAAATAATGTATGATGCAGAAGCCCCAGTACTGAATCTGTGATTAACCAGACCAATGGCCTGGAAAGTATTGGCTCCTTATCTGTAAATTTGGGTAGTTGAACTAGAGAATATTTGTCTCTCAATTCAGTGCAACAAACAATGAGGGCCTTTCCAGAAATCGAAGCCTCCAAGTTGGATTTTATGCTAAGAGGAATTACAATTTTAATGGATTGCAATCATCCAGATGGTCCAAATTAGTAGGTGCACCAAAAGTGATCTTAGGTTATTCAGCATGTCAAAACTGTGCATAATTAAAGTTCCAAAATGTACTCACCAAATCTTTCTCCTGCTGTACAGTTAACAGTGCGATAAATAAAACCTTGAGACTCTGATGAATATCACTTTGGTGTTGAAGCACAAGAAATTTCAATAACTAATAAGATGTGTTTTATAAGCATAGTCATTGTATTTATTGTTGCATTTGCAGATACATAAATACGAGATGGAATGCATACATATATCATTGTATGTTAGATAGAGAAGAAGAAAAGGAGATAGGGAAGAGACAGAGAAGGAAAAGGAGAAGGAGGATTTCCAGAAAGAGGAGAGATGAGAAAAAGAAAAAAAAAAAGATCAGATTAGAGAATCAACTGAGAACATTTAATTATAACAACAGTGAAAACCTGTTTTGTGAATGTTTCATCAATATAAATTCCTATGGTAGCTCAAAAACTTCTAGAATATAATTTATAATAATATGATTCTGGTTTTCTCTCAAAGAAAGAAGAAGCAGCCACATGGGGACCAACTTTATTTTTCAGTGAATAATTAGCACAGTTCTTGGAACAGGATAGGTCTCAGCTTAAGCATGTAGCTCATAGGTGAGAACTGTGAAATTGGGAACCTCCCCAAACTCCCTTGAGCTTGAGTTTCCTCAACAGCAATATAAGATAATAATACCTACCCCATAAGATCACTTGGCAGGGAAAAGAGTATATATATATATATATATATATATATATATATATATATATATATATATATTTGTTTTCCTTTCAAGAAATTGTGAATAAATTTGTATATGATCAAATCTTACAGCCTTGCTTAAAATAATAGATAATTCAAAGAGCTTGCAATGGACTTTACACAGTTAAATGTAAATATGTGAGCATAGGTCTTCTATTCTGCTGCCCTGGAATCTATTCTGCTGGAGTTTATGTATTTCTGAAAGAAATACATCATGCATTTGCATCATGCAGTTTTATGAAAAAAGTATCAGTCGGCTTAAGACCTAGGGTTCTCTCTATCCAGTGCTGGGTCAGTAACCAGGGTTTGTTTGTTTGTTTGATTTTTAAGTGTGAGAACTCAAAATGCCTGTAATGCAAGAGCTTGGGTTGGAGCCTCATAAAGGAAAATTATATTCAGAGAAAAACTAGTGAAACACAAAGACTAAGTTAGCTGGTGGGACCTTTTCTTTTCTTTTCTTTTCTTTTCTTTTCTTTTCTTTTCTTTTCTTTTCTTTTCTTTTCTCTTTTCTTTTCTTTTCTTCTCTGTTTTCCTTGCTCTCTCTTTCTTTCTTTCTTTCTTTTTTCTTTCTTTCTTTCTTTTTTTTTTTTTTTTTTGGCCAATATTAGTTACTTTGTAGCATGGCAGCTATATATTCTCCTTGTAATATTTTGCAAAATTGATGTTATTTCAAAATATCCAAAATGTTTGAATTTGAAAATTGATAGTTCTAACAAGCAACCAGGCCTTCCACACCCTCCACCCTCTTCACTGCCACACTCTCTGCTTTTGCTAACTATGCTCTCTGTCAGCAGGGAGCTTTCAGCACTGACTCCAATTGATCTTGGCTCTTGAATCTCTACATTATGAAGGTGGTTCAAGCTGGTATACTCCTTGCAGCCAGGAGCATTTTTCCTGGTTTCAAGTAGGAGTCAATAATAGAAACAGTTCAGGACCTGTCAGTACTGTGGGACAGAACTTATCCCAGCTAAGTTCTAAGGAAACCCATATTTCATTAGCCTAACAAATAAACCCACAGTGACAGCGGTGTGGCAATTAGGTTACATAAACTTATAACTGTAAAGATATATCATTAGGTTATATTTTTAAACTTCCATATGCCACCCAAACTCAGGCATAGAGAAACATGTAATGCCATCTTCATGACAGATTTTCTTAAATTCACTGGTTTTCCCCTCTCTCCTGACATTTCATTGAAATTTTTATACTCTACACTTTGACATTTGACAGGTTTGCTTCAACTAACTTTGTCAAGCAGGAGCATCTGTTTTAAAATGGCAAACTATGTCCAATCATCCCATCTTCCCTTTTGTTAGTGTCATGGGCCATTCTAACAATAGCCAGGGTTTTTAAGTTGTGTGGTATTCAAAGGGGTGTTTTTATGAGATGCTTTGCAAATCAACATCCATTTACTTTCTTTAATTACTGAGATGGTCTGCTTGAGGTATAAGGCCTGTGATTTATTTTTACAGGGTAGACTCAGGTTTTGTTCAATTTCAGACACAAATTTTGAATTTTCATTAGGGTTAGAAAACATAACAATATGAATAGCAATGAATGTGTAATAATATCATGGGGAAGCAAGCCAGAGAGCAAACTTTCTTTGTATATGCAAGATCTAAGAAAAATATCTTATCGTTTCTTTGACAGGTGTTGAGCCAAAGAACATGGTAGTAGATATTACCAACATGGATTGGCATATTTTTCACTTTTGAAGAATAGGAGGCAAGAGACAAAGGTGATCAGACTACAAAATCATAACAAACCACTTCTTGGCTGTCCATAGGTTGTCTCTGAGGCAGTAATGGATCAGATTGTTTCTTGCAGTAGAAGCATCTTGTAGCCCTAATTGTGTTTCCTGGGTAGTACATCATAATTACTGCAGAAGGCTGAAGAAAAGGAGTTTTATCTTGGGCTACTAAACTCAAGTGTGGGGTGTCAGTTTTATAAATTATTAACCTTGGAACACTGAAATTAAATGGAATGTCTGCCTTCTCATGGAGCTCAGGGAACATGATAGAAGAACAGGTAGAAAGAGTGTGAGAGACAGTCAGGATAGAGGAACACAAGAAAATAAGGTCCTTACAAGAGACAGCTATATCAGGGTCCTGTCAGCAAAATCTTGCTGGCATATACAATAGTGTCTGGGTTTGGTGGCTGAATATGAGATGGATCCCCAGGTGGGGCAGTCTCTGGATGGTCCATTGTTTCATCTCAGCTCCAAACTTTGTCTCTGTAACTCCTTCCATGGGTATTTTGTTCCCTATTCTAAGGAGGAATGAAGATCCACACTTTGGTCTTCCTTCTTCTTGATTTTCATGTGTTTTGCAAATTTTATCCAGTGCCTAGCAAATACAGAAGTAGATGCTATTTGATGAAACACAGGGCCCCCAATGGAGGAGCTAGAGAAAGTACCCAAGGATCTGAAGGGGTCTGTAGACCTATAGGAGGAACAAACAATATGAACTAACCAGTACCACCCATAGCTTGTGTCTCTAGCTGTATATGTAGCAGAAGATGGCCTAGTTGGCCATCATTGGGAAGAGAGGCCCCTTGGTCTTGCAAACTTTATATGCCCCAGTACAGAGGAACGCCAGGGCCAGGAAGCGGGAGTGGATGGGTAGGGGATCATGACGGGAGGGAGGGTATAGGGAACTTTCGGGATAGCCTTTGAAATGTAAATGAAGAAAATATCTAATAAAATTTGTTTAAAAAATTTACACTTGCTGAAAATGCTGTAAAAAGAAAAAAAAATAAGGCCCTCTAAGTCACCATGAGCAAAGCTCATAAGAACTCAGAGACTGTAGCAGCATGAACAGGGCCTGCATAGATCTGTACCAGGTCCTGTTCATATATATTATGACTTCCGGGTTAGTGTTTTTATGGAACTCCTAAGTGTGAGAACAAGTGGGTCTCTAATTCTTTTGCCTTCTCTGGGATCTCTTCCTTTTATTTGTTCATCCTGTCCAAGTTCAATGTAGTATTTTTTTTAAATCTTATTATGTTTTGTTATAGTTAATATTTTCTCTTAGAATCCTGTTCTTTTCTAATGAAAAACAGAAAGGAAGTGGATCCTTGTGGGAGGGAAGGTGGAGAACCTGGGAGGAGTTGGAGGAGGGTAGATGATTTAATCAGTGGCTCAAGATAAACAAAACAAAACAAAACAAAACAACCCAAAACCTGGGAAAAGATGGTATGTGGACAGAAAAATCCAAAGGGAAAAAGAGAAACATGGCAAATGCCAAAGAGAGTCTTTTAATACTAAAGGGAATGACAGACAGACAGCAATTTACCAATGCAAAGAGAATATAGGTTACCAATATCAAAGAATGAAAAGGGACTATTAATACCCGTCGAATAAGCAAGAGTGTTATGAAAAACACAATTAGACATTTTATGCAGATATGCTTCTTAAGGAAAAAATGTTTATTGAAATATACAACTTCCTCAACATTTTGCAAGAAGGGAGACCTTAATCTATTAAAAACCCATAACTATTGAACTCTTAATTTACTAAAAACTTACTGAGAAGCAAACTTAGTAAAGATGATTTTACATGTGAATTTTATCATACATTAAGAACAGGAGGAGAAACAGGCTCATTGGAACCTTTTTAGAAGACCGACGGCCAAGGCATTTGCTAAGGCCAGCAAAATCATCATTGCTACAATGCCAAGGTCTAACAAAAGCTCACCCTCCCAAAAGAGAAAGCTACAGTTTAAGGCACTTCCTGATACAAAAACTAACCAGGAAAGAAGAATATCACACTTAATAGCTGCTAAAGAGATGTTAAAGGAGGATCTCTGAGAGGTGTTGGATCTCAGACCATGGGTTCTTTTCTAGAAGGATAATCAGAGGGATAGAGATCTCAGAATATAATTATAAACTTATTAAACTTCATATTTTATACAGTGTGGATATTTAATTTTGATTTGCCCTTTATATCTCAATAAAATGAGGAAAACACTTTAAAAATTGTTATACGCTGGGAATGAAGCTAATTCCAATGTCAACAATTTCTGGTCTGGCTAAATTCTTTTTATAATAGGGGGTGACATGGTTACTGTTCAGGATGTTACTACAAGAAATCTGTGAGATGACCAAGGAGACGACTTAGTCAAAATACACAGCAAAGAGAGATTTTTTTAAAGTGGAAACTGCTAGTGTCTACATGTCAAATCAAAAGGGATGTTTTCGCTAAATTTAAGGATTTATTTTTGTTGTTGCTGATGGTGTATCTGCACAATCCAAAACATTGAGCCAACTGTTTTATTACATTCCTGTAATGCCAAAACCTAAAAGCTGAAGTAGGGGATTGCTATGAGTTTGAGGTCAGCCTGGGTTACATAGTGAGTTCCAGACAAGCCTGAAATATAAGCCTTTGTCTCAAAGAAGAAGGAGAAGAACAAGAAGGAGAAGGAGGAGGGGAAAGGGAGGGGGAGGATGAGGGAACAAGGAGGAGGAAGAGAAGAAGACAAGGGGATAAGGAGGAGAAGGAGAAAGAAGAAGGTAAGAAGAAGGAGAAGACAAGGAGGAGAAAGAAGAGGAAGAGAATGAGGAAGACAAAGGCAAGGAGAAGCAAGACATAACGAGTTAGTGTAGCATGGTCCTTAAAGTTTAAAGCTTTGCAGAATTGCAAGATGTATTCACATCACAGCTTTCCTGCATATTGTAGCAGTTTATATGCTCTCTTGTGTTTGTTATTACTATATAATTATAATTGAAAATATGCATCATCATTCCATCAAGGGCAGTTCATCCCTGATGTATGTTTCCTGATTCTGTTAATTAATTTGATTATTTGGCAGTAAATTTTATTAAGTGTTACTCAAGCCATAATTTACTATACATATAAACAAATAGACTCAGCATTTATGACTATAGTAAATATCTTCTTTAAGCATGATTTTTACAAGGGGCATTTGAAATCAATTAATTTAATAGAGTGCCTTTACTTTGGTAAGAAATAAGTCTTTTATTTTCTAACTGTCAGGAAAAAAAATTAGGGAATCACTGACTAGCAATCATTTAGGAGATACATACACATATTGATACCAAGATACTAATGACAAATTAATAGCCCTTTCATTAATAACAGGGACTGAGGTGTTTTACTGATATGGCTCACTGGTATATTTACTTAAAGTAGGATATGTGTGAAGAGACTTTCTGGGATTGCATAACAACACTACACCTCATTAGTTCTATGACCCTTCCTAACCCATTCTCACAGGGCTCGCATGCTAAAACAAGGCATTGAATGTAAGCTTTTCATATATTTAATGAATGCCCAATACAGTATATATTATCATAGATGTTATGTGTGTGTCCATGGGAAATTTCACATTAAGTATTTTATAGTCTTATTTGAGTAACACAAAAACCAATCCCTTTAAAAACCGTGGTTGTTAGTTGCAAATAATAAGAACTGTCCTGGGTTAAATTAAATAGGAGAATATTAAACTGAAAATTAACGGTATCACAAGACAAAGTTCAGACTCATCATTTGTACCACAGCCAATGGGCTGCAACTGGGGGTTCACTGTAGACGCCATGGACATGTGCTACTGAGCACAGTGATACACATACAAACTGTCATTGATTTTCTCCATAGACTCGATGCCTTTGTCTGGTCTCATGTTATATACTTACAACTCAAAAGTATATGACCGGTGGTGTTCTCTTTGCATCCACCTTCTGGTTGTAAAGCAGGGAGATTGTGAATGTCTGGCTTTTCAAGGGATGTGAATTCTACATTACAGAATGGGATTGTTAATTTATAAAGAAAAAGATGAAAGTATCAAATTCCTCTAAAAGCATACAACTGTGTAGATGGAATTTAATAAATGTACAAATGCTTGTGAACAAAGTGAAGTTTGTTAATTGTATTAGAGATATAAATAAGGAGGTTTATAATAAATACAAACAATTAAAGGTGTGAGCTCTAACAGCAGACCAACTGAGGTAATATCTAGGCTTAGATACTGTTTCATATTGGCAGTTGTCTCACTGAGACCTGCATTCTCCAGCAGGCTTTGCTCTACAGTTTCCAGTGAGGTGGGAGATCTGTAGATCAGATGCACTTGCTGAGACTTGAATTTGGAGCTGGACTATGTAGAGAGAGGCGTACAGCTTACAGATTCTAGGACATTAGCATAGATTATATAACAAGAAGGGAAGCTCTGCTTTAGTGACTGAGTAGTAGCCCCTGTATTCATCAGATGGTCACACTAACCCCTGAGAAGCTGCTGCTTTGACAACAGAAGGCTGGGCTGCAATTCTGTGAGTCACATCAGAAATCTCAGTCTAGTTTCTATTTCTCCAGTCCTCTCAAGATTTCTCTTCTGCCTTAAAACCTAGCTACAGAGTTCTATTTGCTGCAACTAAACCTTAAGCAATACATTCACTTCTTGGCCTTTGTGTGCTTCTATTATATATCCAACTATGTTTGCATGTATGTGTGTGTGAATGTGTGTGTGTGTGTGTGTGTGTGTGTATAATAGCTGCCACAGGAGATAGGGAGAAGTCAAGCCTGTGTCTAGACAGCATGGAACATGGCAGGCACTATTTGATATATGGTAACAATCATGATGTCATTAAATAATAACTACTGGGTTGACTGTCACAGAGATCAGCATGGGCACACGGAATAGAATTGGAAGCCATCGCAAAGAGAGAGATTTGATTTTCAAAAAATAACCACCATTATTTAAGGCCCACGAAAAGAGAGAAATCTTGGAAAGGTAATGCAGTGAGTCAAATTTTGGATGCGTCACAGTTCAGTGGGCTGCAACTGTCAAATGAAAACAAAATACATTGTCTGAAAGTGCTGCTGAGAAGGTCTGTGGGTGTGCTTAGGGGTATAGCTTGGGAGACTCACGTCATGTTTCCAATTTTCACCCTAAACACTAAGCAACCCACAGCTGTGCCAGTTTCTCCTAATCCTGCCTGATGGAGGATCAACTGAAGGACAGCCAGAAAGAGACACTATACACAGCAACAGAGCATTGACACAACCCCTCAGTCAAAAACAAACAAGCAAACAAAAAAAACCAAAACCAAAACAGAAACAAACAAACAAACAAACAAAAAAAAAAAAACCCTAAACAAACGGGTTTGCCTTCCTCTCCTTCCCCCATGAAGCTTGTGCACTGAGGACCTGCACTGCATTTTCAGAGTAATCAGATTGAGAGCAGGAATCAGCCTAGTAGTAGAAACTGTAAGAGGGGGGCGGCAACAGATTGTGAAAGGTAAAGATGCCCAATGCCACTTTCTGGACAGAACATTTCCGGGCAGAGCATCATTTCTGAGCAGTGCATCATTCAAACACCCAGTGTCCTGAGAGACCCAGAAGCTCACTTTTTTGTCCTTTACAAAATGTTTCAATTTGAAGTCTGTAGCATTGTCACCCTTCCCTTTCCTAATCTGAACAGCTCTGTTTATCAAACACAGCCAGAGGAGTGTGTTACTCTGAGAGCCTCTCCCTAAGGATGGGCTTTGTGGTTCAAAGTTGGAAGTCACTGGGTTCAGCATGCTCACATTTATTATGGTATTTATAATATTTTTCTTGAAATATTACAGGATAAAAATCTAATAGGGGATCAATTCTGTCACTAAATAATGTTATCTTTAGTTGCTAAAAGAATGGATGCCAAAAAGCATCTCTTATTCACATGAAAGTCTTGACTGAAGCCAGAAGGAAAACCACATACCTACCTATGGTGTGCCCTGTGGGCAGGCAGCAACTCTGCTACACTAGAAAATCTATAACCTTTTACTTAGCACACTGTATCGGGAGGACCCTAATGATGTGTTGAGGTAAATGGAATGAATAAATAAGACTTCAATTATGAGAGTGGAACGTACTAATTTTATAACACTGAACTACGCTTTATTTAGGATTACCCCATTAGGGTTAATAAAAGTGTTTTCCTTTGCAAATATAACAATTGTCATTTGAATTCTAATGTGCTTCAGGTTCCTTTCCATCTTTGTGATTTTTACATAAAGCAAAGACACCTGAAGATATGAATATAATGAATGTAGTCTTATTATTCTTCTCTGAGAACATGACAAGTGATAAGATTTGAGAGTAGAAAATCCTTGGCAGGTGCCGACACATTATCAAACCTATACCCTGCTCCAGATCTGTTCAAAAGTATAGCGGATATGAGAATGTTAATTTTCATTTGTAATTATATTCTTTCTTCTTTCAACCCTATGGTTTATAATATCATTAACTACCATCATCGATGCAACTATAGTGTGAAGAAGTGATATTGTAAAATCCTCAGCCTGGAAGGATGTATAGGCTCCATGTGAGAGAATCAAAGTATATTAAATTTTATGGGTTTTTCTGATGGGGATGTTAGATTTATATGAATCCACCTTATATTTTAGTATCTTTCAATAAACTTCTGTGTGATGACAGAACTATCTTAACTGTCTTCTGTTCAATATGGCAGCTCCTAGCTATACACTGAGTCAATATGTCAACATATACATAGTGTAAGCAATGAATTAAATCTCTGATTTTATTTCATTTTGCTAAATGTGAATTTAAATTTATATATCATATTGGAAAGTTCAATATATAATATATTCATAAATATATGTACACTTATAAGTGTATGATAATAAATTGCTGTGTTTATTAATAGACATGGTCATTTAAATGATATTTTATTTAAAACAGAAATAGCTGTTTTAAAGAGAAAGACTTTATTGAGTGAAAGGATTTTTCACCCAGGTTAAGATACACTTTTCACATCCAAGGTGGTGGTTTTAAATGTTTTCAGAACTGAATGGCAGAAGAATTCAAGTTCAAATATCAAAGTGAGAAACAACTTCTGCCCAAGGTGCTTAAATTCTATTGACACCAGTAAGACTTATCTATGGCCCCTGGGGACTGATATCTATTTGCCTGGACCATAGTCCAACAGAATATAAAACATAGCAAGTGTGGGAAGATACAGCCTTGCCTTTTGCAAGCCTAGATAAAATTCTAGAGACTGTCAAACCCAAACAGCAATTCCAGCTGAATATTATGCAATGACTGAGGGATCACTTGCAATACTCTTGGCTTTTTCTTGGGTAAATAATTGTAACTAGGCTTTACTGGAGTGACAGAGAAATATATTAATTCAAAATAATTCAAGGCTCATTTAAAAGTCTTGGTCATTTTATTCATTTATGTATCTCCACCTTTCCCTGTCCAGTACAGATATAAATAGTCATAAATACATTTTCTTATGAGGAGGAACAGATTTGAAAGGACTAAGATTATTTTTAAAAGAGTGCATCTACAATGGGTCTTACTAGTGTCTTAGCTAATTCTGCACAGATACAACTGTAAAATATATTCATATGAGAAAAATTTGTGAAAAGAAAAAAATGTGGCTAAGTCATAGTAAACAAGCATAAACATATGTACACATGAACACACACACACACACACACACACACACACACACACACACACACAGACTTGAAGCTTAGCAAGGATTCGATTTTTATCTTTTCCTAAACAGCATCACTCCCAGCGGGATATGCAGATGGGCTCTGCAGCCTTACATAAACCAGCACTGCCTTATCATCCTTTAATTAAATTCTTTCAGCTTTTGCTGGTGCCAAGTAACCCTCAACCCACAGCTACTTAGAAACTATTTAATCTCATCACTCTCCCAATAAAATAATTTCTTCATGCCCAGTAAATGGTCTTGCAAAATACAGCCACCCATTTGATTTTCACCAGCTATAATTGCCTAAAGCTTTTCTTTAACTTTTCTGACCTAAGTTGCCTTTTGGCATCTTTTAGCATTGGTCTATTTTCCCCTCTATGTCAGATACAATCAAGGTTCTTAAGAGGAAATCCTGTAGTCGTTATCTGAAAAACAACTCTCCTGTTCAAATGCTGCATCTATTCCTCCCAAACACAATGCTCCTCCTCGGGGTAAATGAGTCTACTCCATCTCCAATTTCTGGTACCGTGTGTTTAAGCTGTCTGTTTTGTATATTATTTACATTTTCTTCAGTAGTTCTAGTTGTCAGATCTCTCTCATAAAGGGTTGTGTGTTTAACTGAGTCCAATATTCTAGGGATAATTTGGTGATATCAATGGTGACGGTGTCTACAGAATCATGGCACAGAAATGGTACCTTGTTTATCTAAGTATCTCTGAACATTATAGTATTGTATTACTAATAAACAGTAATTCGAAGAACAGCAGCTTCTGCTTGCCTACTTCACTGAAGAAGATATAATGGGTATTCTACCTGTGTTCCAAAATACTCCCTATCACTGTATCAGTTTAGCCCAGAGTGCTTACTGCCTCCTCCATCCTAGAATTACTGATGTTGACCTTATAGTAGTCATGAACTAGATAGTCCATACTGGCCATCTAAAATTCTCAAGATAGATTTTAAGGTTTGTTCTAAGTATCATTTGTTTAACTTAAAGAATGACATTATCCTACCAATATTATTTAATTTATCAAAATACTGTATTTTACTCTTTTCATTATATCCATAAGCTTATTATAACTAAGTAGTTAGTGTCCAATGAGGGTTTAATGAAGAAAGTAATTATTGAATGAATGAATGAATGAATGAATGAATGAATAGATAGATGGGTGGATGAATATATTTTTATGCTCCTTACTTGAAGCATTCCAGACACAGGTTATGCTTTCTGTACTGAATATTTATTGATAGATCATTATAATTTAACAATAGTATTGGGGCAACTGTGGTCTGAGAGATGAGAACAGAAAGAACAAGAGGAGAAAAAATGATGAGGAAGAGAGAGAAGGAACATGGATAAAGGAAGGAAAACGATAGTCTGATGATTCTCTGGGCTACTAAGGGAAACAATTGGCTAAGGTGGATATTAATGAGGTTCCAGGCATCATCTATATGCTTTTTGTTTATGGGATACAATTTGAATACATTCAGCAAAATGGAAAAATAAAAAGGTTCTCATATCACATGCATTGTGAAAACATCATCACATCTCATTTTCTACAATGATGATTAGCCATCTGGATAAATCTTTAGTACCAATTCCCTTTAGAACAGACTATTTAAATGGGCATTGAGAAAAGGGATGGTTTAATCTGGTCATCCAATATCAGTGTCATTCCCAAGACATAGCAATGATCTATGACCACACCAGCAAGTTATTGTGTAAATTTAAAAATTGCTACTTTCAAGTTGTAATTTAACCCTTGAGAGCTGTCTGTTTCTGCTGGTATTCCTTCTTTAAAACAAACCAGCTTTTTTGTTTGTTTGTTTGTTTGTTTGTTTGTTTTTGTTTTAAGAGGACAACAAAGAACTTGAAGTAAGATCACTATGATTCCTCCATCCATGAATAACTATGTTGCCTTATGAGTTCAGTAAAATTTTACCTCCCAAACCATAATCATAATAAAATAAAGTGGCACCAAAAAGCAAACTTTTTTTCCAAGAAATCCTCCCACTGAGCATCTGAAACTGCCTAAAAATTTGGTCTTTGAGAAATATTGTACCACAAGTTAAGCACATGTAACAAGCAATGCCATCTCAAAGATATTTACATAAAATTAATCAGTGAAATCCTATAGGCCAGCTAAATGAACTAGTTTTATATAATGTGAAGAAGTAATTTGGAAATAACGATGAGTTAGAATATAAGCATGCAATTAGTTTCTATATAAGTGTGTGTAAATTTAATTACCCCTAGAAGCTGTCTTTTTAAAATGAGTAAAAATATGCACAAAGTTTCATAAATGCTCTGTCTGCTCAGAGCAGTGATTTAGACTCTTGCTGCTTGCCACAGTTAAAATTTTTCTCGGAGGCAGAAAATATCACACAGTCCAGCTTCTTGCTGTACTGAACACTGAGTTAAAATGGTCAACTTCTAACTATGGACTGGGATAAGATACAAAAGTGCTCCAAAGCATGGGTGGAAAAAGCAGACTCAAGCTTCTCCTTACCCTTAAATGCAGATGTCTAGGATGCAGAAAGATTACAGAATCAACATTTTAGCCCCTCCCCCCAGCATGGCAGATGACTAACTCACGATCATGAAATCCATTGTGCTAAAAAAGCAAACACATTACAAAACAGGCCAGCATCATATATAGAATCAACATTCACACCTAAAGGCATGCTTGCTCACTCTCTTTCTTTCATAGTCTCACTCTCTCTTTCACACACACACACACACACACACGTCTTGCTTCCTGTATGGCCTTTGGCCTTCTGCCAGAAGCTAAGTTTCCAATTCTGACAATCCTGCTTCAAAGCAAAAACAAGCAAACAAACTCCACAGTCCGACCTTCTTACACATGATCTTAGCCAAAAGGCTGAGAAGCAATAGTCTGACGTTCCTAATGCAGTCAGTCTTCATGGCCACATTCCACATTCACTTATCAACTATAAGGGATAGTATTCATGAGTGTCAAGGACAACTGGGCCATTTTATCACATGCTGTCACCTTCACATTCTTTCTAAGGCTTGTGTTAACCTTTGCACCAATTTCGTACCAAATCAAATGCCTGAACAGTCTGTGATTTCCTTCCAGGGTATTAGTACTGTTTTTGTTGACAAATCACACTTTTCCCTAAACATGTTCTCAAGGATTTCGAGATAGATGTAAGAAAGTGACAGCATTAAGGTGGAGAGAATGTGTCAATGTTTGCCTGGACCAAATTTCAAATACTACTCTAGCAACTTTGTCAAGATCATTGATTGGTTGATTGAAGTATGATCCTGCTTAGCATGCCTAAGGTGAGCCTCAAACATGAAGTCCAGCCAGGCTGGATCTGCCGACACTTACAGCTTTCAATCTCCAATGTACAGTTTTGTTCATCCAGTGGATACCGCCTTAGGTCCATCATGCAGGCAGCCGTAGTTGTGATTCTAGAAGAGAATTGGCAATATGAGTTGTTAGTGCTTAATGCCAAGTGCAGAAGAGAAAAAAAAAACAACAAACAAAAAATAACCCTCTTAGAGACTTAATCCTAGCCTTAGCATCCATACAAGGGAATGATCTTCTTTTGGAAAGTATTTTCCTTCACACTTCTTCTTCTGGCTCCTAAAGAGATTTGATTATGTAAGTATTCAATGGGTCACTAACAACTTCAACCAAAATTACCTAAATGTGTTTCAAATGCAATTCATTGAAGTCTCCAGAGTGCCTTTGGGGCATTCTAGTTGTATCTCAGGTGACTGGAGATGGTGACAAAATATTCTAATGACTCTCACATTTGCTTTACTCCATCATTTTGCAAAATGTTAAAGTCTAATCTTCTACCAAGATTACTTTGGATCCATAATTTTTTATGCTTAAAACCATACTGTACTTTGTAAGCATCTTCACTAATATACAGCCCACATGAGCCTTCTATCTATGCCTAATCATTTTGTCCTAAATAATCTGATGTACTCTTGGCTACTTAGAAAGAGAAGAAAGAATGGAAGTTCATATTTTTGGATTTGACAACCTACTTTTGCTCAACTGTAGGAGCTCAGAGCTCAGCTAGAAACTGAAAAATGAGACAGAGCTCTACTCTGGAGGAAATAGCCTAGACTGTACTTTCCAAACTGCACCTATATCATATGGAACTAAACCAAGAAGCCACGGAGCCTCATTCCAGGAATATACTTGGGTGAATCTGAAAAACTGGAGGTGTAGACTGGGAATATGTTATTGCTTATTCATAATGATGTTTCTTAATTTAGTTTTCTTTTCTGTAGTACAAAAATGCTTCCCAGAGCAGGTTTCTTATTGATTTCTTCCTTGTTTCGTGAGTCCTGCAGGTCGCTCTGCCTCAATTCTCTACTATCCCACTTTCTCCTATAAGTCTGTCCCCATTGGTTCCCCTACAAGACAGTGCAGAAGCTGGACCTCAGTCCTTTCCATCTGTGTCCCTGATTCCATCCTCCACACAAAACACAGAGTACATCTCATCTGTGAAAAATATAGTGGCTATTCTAAGAGAATCCAAACTGACTTTGGCTGACTCTTTCTCACATGTTTTGTTTCTCTTCTCCTTTCCCACTAGCCTCTCCTATTGTTTTCTCACAATGCCTTTCCACCCCCACCTTTGTTCTCTATGTCTATAACACACCTCCCCCCTTGTTCCCCTCCCTTCCATCACTCAAATCCTTCCCTCTCAGAGAAGCTCCTACAGAACAGCCTATCCAGAGTGACTGTCTTAACTTAGGCTCCATCTTGGCTTTCTGTTCACTGCCTTCAAGCAATTACCACAATCTGGAATTAGCTTGTTAATTGTTTTCTCAGAAGAGTCTTTTTCTTTCAATAAAATTTAAGCTGCTTATGAGCATAGACTGTTCAATTCAGGGCAAAGGCATTCAATAAATATCGGTTGAACGAGAAAAAACATTAATTTATAATGAGGCAAGCAGTTAGATTTGCTCATTATAAGACTTTGTATTTGGAAGAGTATTTTATTGCTTTAAGTCTGTTTTGACTGAAAATGGCACTGTGTCTTAGGTTAGAGATGTCCCTTTTGTAGGTTGAACAAGAAATGGAATTTAATCAATTTAAATTACATGAAGAAAATTATTTTAAGGTTATTTTTATCAATTTGACTGTTTCAGCTTTCAATGAGATTTATGTTGCATTTAAATTCTACAAATTACATTAAAATGAATATTCACATTTAATATTCTTGTAACATGGTACTTGGATGGGTTTCTTCTTGGCCTACTGTTTCCTCTTAAAATTTTGTATGGCATTATAGATTGATACACTCTGAATTTCCTCTAACCTACAGTTTACAAGAGGAAATGAAATTTAGGAAATGGTAGATGAGCCATAAGCCAGTGCTGTTCTGGAAAGTCGTTACGTGGATTCCTCTCCCTAGAAACTAGGGCAAATAACTTACTGAGTCTGGTAAACCAACACAAAAGACAAGACTGTTTCAGGGACGTAATTACAATTTCAAAAAATAAGAGAAACTGGTACAGAAAGCCAGCTGTGTAATTGAGGTGAAGTTTGTAATTAATACTACAGCTTGTAGTTCACACCTCTGCTAATACATATTCATACCAATTAATAACCGTGAACTATTCTGTATACACTAAGATAAACAAGTCCCCTGATGCTATTACAGAAGGAATGTGTTTTCTTCATGTTTTCAGAATAAAGTGAAAGGAAGGATGACTGACACTGTAACTCTGTCAATAGAATGCTCACCTAGCATATATACAGCCCTGGGTTCTATTTCCAGAACAGGACTGTAGCTGAAAAACCAGAAGTTTAAGATCAAATGTAGTAAGTTTGAAGCCAGATTGGGGTACACAAGCCATTGTGTAAACAACAACAACAGTAACAGCAATGACGACAACAACAAAAGTATTTTTTTCTTCTAATATTCATACTATTTATTATTTATTTTACTCCTTTTTTAACATTATAACTCAGGTAGTAGATCCTATGGATATTTAATATTTAATGTTTGTAGTTTGGATCTTCTATTGGAGTAAATTCAAAACTCTGGGACTAAATCTTGATCATGTCTACAAGAACTAGTCATGCCTCTGATAATATACTGGCATTCTATGCCTACTGGAAATACTTGCCAAATGACTTGGCTGTAGGATGAAAAATGGAAGGGATGTGCAACTTAAAAAGTGCTCTTCAACTTTTGTATTAGTCTGCAATGAGCAGATATCAAATCAACTCATTTCACCACGTTTCACTGAAAAGTAAAAAGTACCTGCTTGCCCAAATGAAATGCAAATTCCCACACATGCGTCCATTATCAGTAAGGCTGAACCATAACTATGAATATAATAGTGATACCATCTAAATATATAACATTGTTACATTTATGTGTATATATCATAAACCTAGATATTTCCAAAGTGTCCATCTTTGTCTTATCTTGTATTTAAAAGAAATGTTCTTGACATGTGCCACTAACTCACAATTAAAATAATCACAAGCCACCAAACAAAATAGAGACGCACAAGTCAATGTAAGCACTGACTGACAAATTCAGAATTATGAGTTGATATTTATTAAGAGCCAAATATAACTCATGTCAGAACTCTCACATACATTTAATAATTAAAAGCATTTTAGTGAGGAGAGTACCCTGTAATGAATCCCATTCAAAAAAGGCCAGTGGCAAGCATCTATGTCTGTTTTATCTGAGGTTCCACAGCAGTGCAATAGATGCAACTTCAATGCTAATGAAGATTCTTAGCACCATTAATGAGTCTTAAATCACTCAATAGTATTACAAGGTTTCTTTAAAGAGGGACTTACAACTGGCTGCCAGAAACACCCTACTTAAAGATGGCAAGATCCAGAGGATCAGAGAATTTTCTGTGAGATTGTATCTTCTAATAATCAATGTCAGAAGCTACATCCATAAATTCTCATCAACATAACTCTCCAAACAAGCTGAACAAAGACCACACTAATAGAAATGCCAAATTGGACTGGAAAAAAAAAAAAACAAACAAACCATGAGGCCTCAACCCTTCACAAAGGACTACAGGCAGCTAAGGAATACTGAGAGGAGAAAAATACTTTTCCCATGCAGCGAGCACACCAGTTGACTATCTAATACCAAATGGACAATCCTGAAATCATACATAAATGGTATTATGGAAACTAGATTAGTTTTAAAACTTAACAATATGGAGACAGCTTTAGTTTTTAATCAAACCAGTCAGTTAACATCTAGAATGAACCCTCCTTATGAATGGAGAGTCTTCAGTTGTAAACACCTTCAACAAAGTAGAACTATTTTGAAGAATGAAAGTTTTACTTAGAAACACCTGTATTTTATTTGTAGCAAGAGATTGTGAATAAACTTTTCCCTACTTAGTAATCAGCTACTATTGCTCTATAATGACTTGTATCATAAAATATTAGTATAGATCAAAAACAAAAATCAAAGCAAAACAAAAAAACCCCTAAATATCCAGCAACACCTAAGGATTCGTTAGAGGCATCCATAAATCAAGAAATAAAAAAGTTAATCCAATATTTTATATCAAAGATATAATTTATATTTTTGTAGCTTTAGAGTACAAAAATATCACTCAAAATATGAGTACAGCTAAAGATGACTACTAAGCAAAAGTAAATGCCACTTTTTCATACTCAAGATGAAACACTTGAAATCACAATATGTGTGACAAATCTTACACCTTGCAGTAGAGTCTTTAAGAGGTGATTGGGAAGTTGAAAACATGGACTCTCTATGAGAGTCTTGGTGGGATTTCAAACAGAGATAGATAGTAAGCACATGAATTAAGTGATTTTTAAATGACTCTGGTTCCTTTAATAGACGATGTTATACTTATTCGTGAAGAAAATTTGTTTTTATCCATATAATTGTCTGCTTAAAACATCAAATGTGGTATCCTGAACTATAGTTTGTACACAGTGCTCTAAGTCGTGCTGTGCTTTTGTTTGTTCAACTAATACATTTACTCAAAACCTACAACCAATTATAACTGCAAGGGAAAAAGAAGACCTTCTGGTATTAGCAGACAAAATACCCAGAGGAAAATGAAGAATTTTTAAATAGGGAGATGGAGAGATGGTGCAGAAGTTAAATATGTAGGCTGGTCTTCCCAAGGATCAGAGTTCAGTTCGTAGCAGGCACATGTAGGAGGTCACAACTGCCTGTGATTTTAGCTCCAGGGTTCCAGTTTTGTCCTCTGTAGGTATTGCACTTATGGGAATAAACCTACACACACACACACACACACACACACACACACTCAAACTGAAAATAAAATCTTTAACGAGGTCAATTTATGCAAGCATGTATCAATTTTTGAGGTTTTCAAAGAAACAAATTAAAATGTCAACACAGAAATTCTAAATTTAAGTATTATGATATTAACTCAAATTATAAAATGTTCCACCGACCTCACTGATTCTCTCTTTCCTTAAAAGTTCTTCCAAAGTGGCTTTCTTACTACCATATTTAACATCATTCTCTATTTTATGGCCACTTTTGTTGGGAAACATAATTAACTTTCACACTAACTCCAATGCAATCAGCTCTTAGATTTTGTTGATTAAAAAGAATATAGATAAAGGAGGTGGGTAATTTGTTAAGTGGAAATCTAATGTAAAAAAAAAAGCACACACAATATTAATTGATCAGTTACTAATAAGTTGTAAATATTATTAATACTGTGGAAGTATTTTTTCTCATTTAAGTCTAATTATTCTCATCTAACAAACAGAAGGAGTAGAGTATGTTTTTAGAGTCACACTGTGAATAGGAGAACGGGGAGGTTTTTCATAGCAGGCTTTTGACTTAATAGTCCATGTATTTCAGGATGATGCAACTAACTTCAATAGATAACCTTGACAGTATGGTGTTTGTTCTTCAGAAGTCTGTTACATACATTCAGAATGAACTAACTCATTCTGTGATCCTGTATTCATACATTCATGATGTGACCTTGAGATGGTGTAATTCTGTTTTACCCACACATGCAAATGTTGTATTTTGCAGATGTTTATTCTGCTTTACTCAATTATGTAGATCAGCCTATCCCAGACAAGTAAATACAAGCATCTCCCTAAGGAGTCTCTGTTAATACTCTCTCCTCTGATTGAAGGTCCTCCTTAGCTCCTCCCCACTTTTTTTTTGTATGTCTTTCTAGCCTCTCCAAAGGCCTTGTTCTTACATTAAAAATCTCCAAGACTCTTGCATAATTGTTTTTAAAAGCTCCTTTGAAGTCCTCTTATAGAGTCACATGCACTACTACGCTCAACTTTGTAATCACCCAAAAAAGTAAGATTGCTGGCAATCATGTTCCCATTTGATAAATCATGCATTTCAGATTAGAGCTATTTGTGCTCTTCTGCAGATGTTTGGCCTTCCGTGACTCTTTCATTTTCTGCAAAGATGCTGTGACCATTAAAGGGCTACCCAGGTCTCTGCCACAAATGCAGACACTATTATTTAAGAAATTTCCCTAAATAAATAGCCTGTTTCTGGAATCCGACGAGAAGTCTCATGCAAGTTCTCATTTTGTAAGGACATAAACCCCATTTCATCACAAACATTAATATAAATGTCCCAACCTAGGTTCTTACTTGCCTTTCCCCATCTTCCCTATACTACATTTTTTGTAGTTTTACATACAAATCCTATGTTTATCTTAGAGTCTTATATTTTCTTCATAAAATTTACATCAAGAGAAGTGAGAGGCACAAGGACAAGTAAAGATCTCATAATTTGATTATCATTTAACTGAAATTTGATTTTATATCACAGTAAGAGATCTAATAGAACCATGATTTATTTTTAAAAGGGGGCTTACAATAAGAATCGGAACTCTGAATTATTTTAAAATTGAACTTTATTCACAATTTAGAATGATGATTCAATATACTGGGTGCTTTTGATGTTATATCCATTAAAATAATCAACTATTTTTTTCTGCATAACACATTAGAAACCTACCATTTCAGAACAATTCATCAGTTTCTTCCTTCCTTCCTTCCTCCCTCCCTCCCTCCCTCCCTCCCTCCCTCCCTCCCTTCCTTCCTTCCTTTCTTCCTTCCTTCCTTCCTTTATAGACATATAGATTGCAATCCTAGGTAGTAAAGAAATTGTTAAGTAAAGACCAGATTGTCCACAAAGTCACAGCGGATTGTCTCTACCTCTGGAGTCCCAAAAGCTTTGGGCCATCACAGCCAGTTTATTTATATTTTTAAATAGCTAACAGATGTTTGAGGACTTGCCTAGAACAGACCAACCTCCAACTACAGCTGTGTCTCCTCCCTTCTTTCTGGTCCCTTCTAAGTATAGCTTAAAATGCAAACTACACAGGTGGGAGCCTTCTTTTGCTTCTCTGATTGTACCCTCTAACCCTAATCCCTGAATTTTGTCTTCCTGAAAACCAGTCTATTTGGACTTCCCAATCTATTCTAAGCTTGGCTGTCTGGCACAGGGAATGGAGAGCAGGACATGAAACTGAGATCCAAGGGAAGTTAAAACCCAGGGATGCTAAGCCCATTTTCTGCTGGACCCATGGGCTATCCAGTCCTCCCTACTTTTTTGAAAAGTGAATTCTAGGGCACTGATGGCAACCTGCTGATCCTGTGTAGTTAGGAGGTAATGTTTTTTCATCTCTTTGTAAATAGTCCTTTTATTGCATCCTCAAATTATCCCACTTTTGGTGTACCATCTGTTTCCTGTTGGGTTCTTGACTGATAGAATACATTATAGAAATGTATTTAAAATCAGAGGCGCTAACAGTTATGCTGTCAAAAATTAGAACAGTTCCTTTCTGGAGTTCTCTGCGTTAAGAATCTGGAGACAAGGTAATGGCTATCCCTTTCCCTCTGTCTTAAGTGAGGAATTTCTTACCTGTCATTCTGGTATCTGTTCATCATAGCCCTTCTAAGATGGCCTCTCCACTGCGCGGCTAACATTGTGCTCCTTGCACGCCACTGCTCACCTCCTGTGTTTTTTCTTTTATATTTATTAACAATTTTGTTTGTTTACATATCAAATGTTATCCCCCTTCCTGGTCTTCTCTTCACCAACCTCTTTCCTCATCCCCTCCCTTTTACCTCTAAGACGGTGCTCACTTACCCATTCCTGCCTCATTTATCTATCACTATTAGAATTCTGGGTGCTTATTTGTAGTATTTCTCTCTCTCCCCCCATAGACTCAGGCATTGTCTAGTCTAACTAAGGTTGGGTTCTCTTGAAGCTGTCCCTGAGACGTATTTATTTGGGATCATCAGCTGTGAAGAGAAGCTAGATGAAGGTTTTTTTAAAAGGAAGACTTTACATTGTATTCTATGCAAGATGGCAGCAATCCCAGAATGGCTGCTGTCACAAGAAACATTCAAGACTGTGGTGGGACTGAAGTGGCCCTTAACCAGCCCCTCATAGCCTACTATGCACCTATAGACTATGCCAGGCAAGCATAACAAAACAGAAAAACACCTTTGGTTCATTTTTTCTCATCCCATCACTCTCTCCCATTCTTTAGAATCTTGGTGAATTTATAAGACCAAAAAAATCTAAGTGACCAACTGTTTATCATCATGCATAGTTCACATGCACTACATCTGCATCTGCAATGAGGTATCATGTACAGCATACTGGCAATTCATTACTGATTCCAATAAAATCCATATATGCTACCATCTCAGGGATTTCTGCCACCTGACCTCAACAGCAAAATAGTTTTAGGTACGTGGTACTTTTTACTATTTCTAGATTTTATATAAAATAGTTACAAAGCTGTTGGCAGAATGATTAATATCAGTAGTAACCACACATGTATATCAAAGTCACGATTATTACTGTTTACATAATCACCACAAAACTTAAAAGTGTAATATCTAGACACTGTGTAGAAATAGATGCAGTCCTGTATGCCGTGGACATGCTGGTATAACGTTTCTCAAGGATTTTTTGACTACAGCAAACAAGACGTATCTACTGTACTTACCTTGACTCCTGAAATTTCATCTTAGTGAATTAGTGTGAAATCACACCGATATGTAGAGATGTTGAACAAACTTTGTGACTTGGCAAAGACAGAAAGGCTTTTGTGTATATTTGTATGTGCACATGTATGTGTATACAAACACATGCGAATGTTGAGCTGAATTTTGATCTAGACACATAATGTGGTAAAACACTCTTAAAAAGAGTAGAAAATACTGGAAATCTTTCTTAATATATGAAGACTGAGCAATTAAAGAAGCAGTTTGGCACTGTAAGTTTGCATGTGGAACACAGACTGAAGGAAAAGTCATCCAGAGATTGCCCCACCTAGGGATCTATCCCATCTGCAGTCACCAACTCCCTACACTATTGCTGATGCCAAGAAGTTCTTGCTGACAGGAGTTTGATATAGCTGTTTCTTGAGAGGTTCTACAAGCACCTGACCAATACAAATACAGATACTCACAGCCAACTATCAGTCTGAGCCTGGGAACTCCAATAGAAGAGCTAGGGAAAGGACAGGAGATGAAGGGGATTATAACCCCATGTAAAGAACAATATCAACTAACTGAACCACCCAGAGGTTCCAGGGACTAAACCACCACACAAAGAGTATACATGGAAGGAGCCATGGCTCGAGATACATATGTAGCAGAGGATGGCCTTATCTAACATCTATTGAGGGAGACCCTTAGTCCTGTAGAGGCTTAATGCCCCAGCATAGCAGCATGCTAGCTCTGAAAGGAAAGAGTCGGTAAGTAGGTTGAGGAACACTCTCATAGAGGCAAAGGGGAGAAAGACCGAGGGGATAGGATGGGGGATTTTGAAGGGGTAACTAGGAAGAGGGATATAATTTGAAATGTAAATGAATAAAATGATTAATAATAATATTAATAAAATTACTATGATAGAATTAGTCAAAAATATCATAAAAGATGTGTAGTACATTGATGAGTTGATAGAATACCTATTTAGCAAACACAGATCTCTGGATTCTGTCCCCAGCATTGCATAAAACTAAGCTTGTTGGTACACATGTGTTAGTCTCACCATGGGGAGGTGGAGGTAGGAAGATTAGAAGTACAAAACCAACTGCTGCTACATACTGAGTTTCAGACCTCTTTGAGCTGCATAAAATCTTGTCATAAGAAATCTAACTTAAAAAACAATGAAGATATAGTTGATAGAGTTCCAGACCTCTTTGAGCTATGTGAAACCTCGTTATAAGAAATATAATCTAAAAATCAATAAAGATATAGTTGATTACTCCTTTCTTATTTTTTTATAATTTCCTTGTTTCCACAATTAATAGACACTGTTTCTTCTCTGATAAATATTCTAAAGCCAATATTCTCTATCTGCTTGGGGCTAGGACAGTACTCTTCCTGGCTTGGAACTGAATTCCTTCTGTCTGAATAGCTTTTATTCCTTTTAGGTGAGGATATTTGCTTATGCACGGAACACTTACCATATCCCACGGGTTGGAGATACCGGTCATCAAAACTGTGGTACATGCATTTCAATAGGCTTCATATCATTAACAATGTTTATGAGCAAAGCATCAAGTAATAATTGATTTTTAAAGAAAAACAAAAACCCAGGTTGAGTGATATCCATGCAAATACCCTTTAGATGAACATGTCCTTTCTTTGTGACCTCTGTAATTATTGCCCTAATGAATCTCCAGGGACTTGAAATTCAAGCTCTCTGAAAGGCAACCATTTTGTCTTTAGGAAGCTGTGATTATCAGATTTTCTTTCTATATTTAACATCAGTTTGAATTTCTTCAATTGTAAATTACTTTTTCCTGTACTTTGTATCTTTGTTTAGGAAGTGTCCTTATTTCTCTTGCTCATAGAGATTCTTGACAGTTTATGAAATCTATTTTCACAGAGCTATCCCTCCACTGCATGTTGGTTTCTGCCATTATCTGTATAGAATGCCTTTATCTGTTGCCAAATGACATGCAAAAAAATACACTACACAAGAATGAATAGAAATATGCAGCAGTGGAGGATGGGGAGTGAGGGGAACCACTAGAAAGTCCCGTACACCAGGAATGTGAGAGGGTCCCAGGACCCAATGGGGATGACACTAACCAAAATACCCAACAGAAAGGGGATAGAACCGGAAGAGACCAAACCCAGTAGATAGGCATGGCCCTCAGTTGAGGGAAAGAGCCACACTCCCATTTCAAAATTTTTAACCCAGAATTGTTCATGTCTAAAGGAAAAGAAGGGACAAAAAGTGGAGCAGAGACTGAAAGAAAGGCCATCCAGAGACCACTCTACCATGGGATCCGTCCCATCTGCAGACACCAAACCCAGACACTATTGCTGATGCCAAGAAGTGCTTTTAGACAGGAGTCTAGTAGTGCTGTCCTCTGAGAGGCTCTGCCAGCACCTAAGACAGGTGCAGACACTCACAGCCAACGTTTGGACTGAGCCCAGGGACCCCAATGGAAGAGTTACGGGAAGGTCTGAAGGAACTAAAGGGGATTTTGATCCCATAGCAAGAACAGCAACTGACCAGACCTCTCAGAGCTCCCAGGGACTAAACCACCAATTAAAGAGTATACATGGGTGGGTTCATGGCTCCAGCTACATACAGAGCAGAGGATTGCCTTATCTGACATCAATGAGAAGGGAGGTGCTTGTTCCTGTGAAGGTTTGTTGACCCATCAAAAGGGGATGATAGAAGGGTGAGGTGGGTGTGGGTGGATAAGTGGAGGAGTCCCTTCTTAGAGACAAAGGGGAAGGGAAATGGGAGGGGGTTGCAGAGGGCAGACTGGGAAGGGGGACACTATTTGAGTGTAAATAAATAAAAATAATAAAAACACCATATTTGATTCATATGTTCAAATTTTATACTGACCTCTTAAACCCATCAAGATGTCACATTGAAACACTGTTTATGTTTAGAACACAGACCTCAGACCTTTTTTTTTTTCATGGAAAACAATGTTTTCTTGACAAACTGTCATTTTCTTCAAGAGTGAGAAATAGAGGTGGCAAAGGTTATTGAGATTCTCATCATTACTAATGCAGATATAATAAATACTTTTGTATACAAATAATATAATAAAATGGAGAATGTAGTTTCATTTCTTGAAGTGCTTGCCCAGCATGCATTAGGACAGAATTTTGCACACAAGGTATTGTGGTGTCCTCTGTAAATCCAGCACTCAGGAAATAGAGCCAGGAGGATCCTAAAGGCAAAGTTATCCTTGCTTAAGTAGGAAATTCAAGGGCAGTCTGGGATACACAAGTCCCTGCTAAGCAATCTTCACATATTAGGCCAGTAATTTTGTTTTTGTACTTTTCAAGACCATTTTATTTAAAGAAAGTCATCAAAGATGAGTTTAAAGAATCATGGAAGAAATAATGATCCCTGCACCTCTAGTGATAGTATGGAGTTTGGAACTTGAGACACTAGGAAACCTCTCATATCCAGAAGTGCAGGAGATGATAACAGGAAATGGAACTTCTGAAGCTTTGGAACTATTTCTTAACTTCTATTATGATTGCCTCTCACTGTGTGACCTTGAATATCCTATGAAGAAAAATGGTATGAAAAATGTCCCTGCAGCCCCAAATACTTCATCATCCTGTGACTCAGAACCAGTCCACAAAGAAGTAAGGATGCTTGTTTCTGATTTGTAGAAATAATTTCTTCAAAATATTCATCTACTTAGGAAGTTAGGAGGTTTGAACTGAGGAGTGCGAGGGTGTGTGTATCTTCGCCATTGAAATTAAGAGAGCCCCTCCTTCCAGCTTGTAACAAAGGAAAGCAATGACAAATGCTGCTTCATTACAGAAAGAGTTCAGTGGCTGCTAGTCCCTCCAAAACATGTCTAACGAGAGAATGGTTTTTTTTTGTTTTGTGTTTGTTTTTTAATATTTTTATTAGGTATTGTCCTCATTTACATTTCCAATGCTATCCCAAAAGTCCCCCATACCCTCCCCTCCCCACTCCTCTACCCATCCACTCCCACTTTTTGGCCCTGGCATTCCCCTGTACTGGGGCATATAAAGTTTGCAAGTCCAATGGGCCTCTCTTTCCAGTGATGGCCGGCTAGGCCATCTTTTGATACATATGCAGCAGATGTTTAAAAATAAGGGAGAAAGAAAAAAGAGGTTGCCATGTGTTCAAATCATGTCTCAATTTGCAATAAACTTACCTAAGTGATTAATTAAGCAAAATAAGATGAAGCATGCAAAAAAGAAAAGTGGAACTGTATGTTAGGAAGACTCTCAAAGCAACAGAAAAGGGTCACAAATAGGGAATTTTTAAAAAGGCAATCACCAGCAATTTTAAGACATGGCTGGCCCAGATGGGATGTTTACTGCATGCTTGGAGCCAGCCTGTGCTATGCAGTGATTATTTACAGACCATCTTTAGCCAAAGAGTGAGATTTCAGGAGCCAGAAAATAAAGGAGTTTGCTGTGAGACTGTGTATTCTTGTCATGTGAGAAACCAGAGCCATAAAGTCCCACTATGATTGGCTAAATGTGAGCAAAATGAGGACAATAGACGTGTCTAAGTAGAGCAGGTAAGCCCATGGGACCTCAAGGCCACAAAACAACTCCAGGTTTTTTTAAAAAAAAATAGTGCTGGGAACAGAAGAGACAGGCTCTCTGAGAAGATCACAAAAACTAGTTATCTAGTGACAAATGGTTGGCTTTGAAAAAAAAAACACATATAGGCAACATTATACATTCTGAGCAGCTTGTTTGTGTGTATGTATACACACACATATATATATATTCATATATACACACACATATACACAAGTGGGTATGGGTTTGAGTGGGTATGTGTGTGTGCATGTGGGCGGGTGTGTAACAATTAATGAAAAAAGGCCATAGTTTGAAAAAGAGCAAAGATGATTTAATTACATTACAATGTCAGAAAATAATCCCCCAAGTAAAAACAAAAAGTATGCTGGCTAACATTTATGTTCTGAAATTATAATATAAAGTTCCCTCTCCCTAAATATTTTAAAACTTCACAAAAAAGACACAATGGAAAATTTCCCAGATTTTATCCCAAGAAGGGAGAACTAAAAACATATCAGAAGAGAAAAGCCGTGAGTCAAGTTTATTTCACCCCATTGTGAGATGAGAAGAGGCTTGAGAGCAAAGGAAGTCTGACACTGCTAAGGAACAATGGCCCTGATTGATCTTTTCTCCCTCTTCCCTCTGCCTCTGTGCTTGCTGTAGTTCTGACTCTTTTCCTTCTCTCAAAATAGAAGAAAAGAGAGATGATTTCATGATTGTGTGAAATGTGACTGGATATTACTACCTGCAAAACCATGGATCCGTGTGGCAAGAGAAGCTCTGAGGTTCTACCTGGAGACAAGGAAGATGAATGGATACTACCCACCTCCATTCATGGGGAGGGCTCAGTGGAGCAGTGATGAGCTATTCACATGATCCACTGTGAACCAAACAGAAAGGTTTACCCATCAATTTTACCATGAAGGGCACAGAGGATTTAGGTTAAAGAGAAAGATGACTCTGCCGACAGTAGAGCTGTAAATGATGAGATGGCTCTCCAGGGTGGATAAGCAGGCTTCTTTTCCTGGAGATGATGTGTACAGAATAGGCTCATCTGTCAAGATGTTGGGATGGGGAGCAACTCCTGTGCAAGGATGATCTATATTTTCTGGTTCATGTAGACAGACTCTCTACCTGTTAATTTATAGCAACTGAAGACTGAAGGAAATGTGTAAATTATTTGAAGTGGCAGCATATGTTGGCTAATTCGATTTTAGCTGAATTTTATCTGAAGAAAATGGGCAGGGTCTACTGAGGTTTGTCAACATAGCTGCATATCTAAAGCTTTAATATAGCTTCCAAATATCGATTTCAACACCTGCTTAATGACCACAGAGCTAAGGAAACACATTTGTGATGCACAATAATTTAGGGGCATTCTCAAAGAACTAGATTCAATATTTCATGTCTCTGCTAGAGTCTCTGATTAGTTAAGACATTTGTGATAGAACACTATGATACTGCTAATGAGTCATTGTATCTGAATTAATTATCTGTACATGGTTATGATGCATTGTATCACTGTGGCACAACTGGTTTTAGGTTTGTTTTCTCTATAGCCTCCTTGCCTTTCTCCAGCTTCCGCCTAAAGGAGTTCAGTTTGCCTCTACTCAAAAGAAAGATAGATAGACTAATAATTACCTAATGCTTATCGTCCCTGAGAGAAATACCAGGCAGTAGGAGATACTGAGAGAAGAAAATAGGGTGATATATGGTAATAAAGACCACCACATTTAGAAACTTTCTACATAGCATGCAAAGCTCAATGCTCCTGGTATTTATATTTTACTTCCTGGAAATAAATAAGCAACAGAAACTTTAAAACTGAAGCACACTTTTATGGGGATAACCACAGCTTTTCAACAGGCTGTAAGACCTACCTAAAAGGAGGAAAGATACTCATGCCTGAAGAATCTCTGCTGTGAAAATCATAAACTATATTACTATCATTTTGCAAAGGGGACCTAGCATCAATCTTCCTTCTAATTATTACTATTATTATCCTAGCTGCCTGGTAGTCAATCTTCCACTAGCAGCCTTCAGATGAAGATGGAGAATTCTCAGCTCCTCCTGTAACATACCTACCTAGATGCTGCCACTCTCCTACCTTGATGATAATGGACTGAAACTCGGAACTTGTAAACCAACACCAATTAAATATTCTTTATGAGATTTGCCTTGGTCATGGTGTCTGTTCACAGCAGTAAAACCCTAACTAAGACACATAGATTGGTACAGCTTTCATGCTCATCACACAAACTCATTTATGCAGTGGCTAGTGGTTAATACAGAGGCTCACAACTGATCACATTTCAGGGAATATGTGTTATTGTAGTACTTAACCCTAAACAGAATATGTATGACACATAGCCTCCACCAAGTCTCAGGCAATAATGTTTGTATGTGTAAAATTACCAAGAATCAATCAGGAAATAACTTACATACATTGGATCAGTTCTGAGGGCTGATGCTAAGTAGCACTTAATATAGTCTGAAATTTTATACTTGAGCCTCTGAAAGTCTATGTCGTTAAACCTAACTGGAAGTCAGTTAAATGTGACCAAAGATCAATCTAATTCCCTTTATAGGTAAAGCATTTATGCTGGACTGTGTGGGGCAATGTGAAGCAAACACCACAACATCTATGAATTTTCAATATAACCTTAATTATACTGATTAATGTCCTCAAAGTTTTTATTGTACTTTACTATGGTCTTAAATAAGCAGTGGAGTAAATAAAATATAAAGAAATAAATAACAACAAAAATAACAGTTTATAAAGCATGTAGCAGTGAATTCAGAGACTCATGGCCACCCGAGATGCAGAGAATAAGCCATAATTTTGAAACAGCTAAGTTACACTACTCTTCCCAAGGGCCAATGTTCCATTGAGGAAGAAGGTTTTCAGAATGCCTAAGAGCTGGAAAATAGGGAAAAGATCTGAACAATGCAATTCTCTAGACCTAACGCAACAATGTATTCATCAACTCACAATGCTTACTTGCAGTGGAATGACAGAAAAACATCCCTCTCTACTTTAGATAAGGAAGGAGGATTGTTTCATGAGGCCCTGCATTTGCCCTGAGCTACTGGTTATTGGTAAATTCTGGGAGAAGGAGATTCACTCTCTGTATTTGTGTACCTCCTGCTGAGCTCACCAGACTTCATCAGATAGCTCTAAACCCCCACTAAGTCAGATGAAGTGGGTAACTCCTGCAACCATAATATAATATAATATAATATAATATAATATAATATAATATAATATAATATAATATAATAATATAATATAAAATGAAAAGAAATGAACATGAGAGAGGCATTTGGGGAGTGTGGACAAGGGTGGCAGACAGGAGGGAGGGGAAAGTGGCCACCGTGCATTGAAATAACCTTTATAAAATTCCAGAAAAATATTATAAAAATTAAAAGAAATCAAAACTAGAATATATTGCCATGATAATTGCAATTGTTCACAGGCACACAGAAGAAAGTTAGGAAAAGACAAATATGATTTACATTACATTATTACATTTTAGTCAAATAAATAGGTCTATGAATTATTGGAAGATTTTATAATTACAGAACATAAAAATGTCTTCCGGAAATCTCAAATTTCTAGAATCTAGGCCTCAGACATTACAGTGATGGACTCCGTGGTATAACTTACACGCCTTCAAAAATGAAACTCAAACCTTTCTTCCTTTTTAAGTGGACTGCCTGAGAAATTGTGTCAAAATAATAGAAAACTAGCACAAACCCATGCATTAAGAAACAAGAGAGGCTGGAGAGATGGCCCAGCTGTTAAAGGCTAGGCTCACAACCAAAAATGTAGGAAACAAGAGTATAATATAATCATAATATAAATATAATATCAAGGTGATGTAGCCAAATCACTTTTACTATCTTGTTAGTGATTTTCAATAATTATTTTATAGATATTACCTATTATACTAGAAAACAATAAAATTTCTGTTAATGTTTTTTAAATCGTTTTCCATTTCTGATTATTTTTCAATTAAGCATTCCTTTCACTTTGTTAAATATAATTCCAAGATTATTTATTGAAGATGAATCCATGTGAATATCATATTTAAAAGCATATTTAATACACAATCATTTGTCTTTGTATATGCTTAAACAAAAGTGCCATAGGTAAATTAGTGAAGTTTTTAATGAAACAGTTGCATTTCATGGGAAAACAATTGAAGCTTTTCTTAATATATATGGAAGTATATCTAAAGACAAAATGACTAAAGTATTATCATAAAACCATTACTAGACTATCTCAGCCAACTTACCCTTCTCTGACCTAAAATTCTGGGAAAAAAGGAACACCTTTATAAAAATTTCTGAAGACTAATTAATTAGCTAGAACTTCATAATGGTGACTGTGAAAATACTATAGAAAAAGGGTCAAAAAATCTTGAGATCTCTTTAGTCGCCTTGACAAAAACTCTTTCTCACTACTGTATCTAGCATAATATCCTTTAAACTAACAAGTTAGTATCTATCTCTATCTATCTATCTATCTATCTATCTATCTATCTAATCTATCTAATCTATCATCTATCTATCCATCTAATATTATTATCTGTTATCATTTATCTATTCATCTATCTATAATTTTAATGTAAAATTTTAATTAATTCTTTCTGAATTTCATATGAAGAAATATATTTTGATCTTATTGACCTCCACTCTTCACTTAACTCCTCCATATTGATCCTGTTTCCTGACTTTATATCTTCTTTTAACTCTTTCTTTTTATAACCCACTGAATCCATGTGTGCTGCCTATATACGTTAGTAGAGGGCAATCCACTAGTGAATTGTCAACTTATCCAAACTAGAGACTGCACCCCTAGGGAAAACCAAGTCTTCTTATCTAGTAGCCCCCAACTGTCAATAGTTCCTCAGAGAGGTGTAGAGGCTGGTAAGCCCCTCCTTTATTGTAGAATCTTAACTGGTTTTGTGCAGGCAATCATAGCTACTGGGATTTCCCAAGAATATGAGTCCCATCTTGTACAGATAACACTCTTTGTCTCAGTTCTTCCCAACCTCTGGTTTTCACAATCTCTCTATCTCCTTTATTTGAAGCTTCCTAATCCTTTTGTGGAAGGAATGTGATCTATTTAACATTTACAATGAGAATTCAATAGATATACATTCTCTTTAACCACTGCACTAGAAAGCTTCTCCCGGAGGACTTTGTTGCAACACTTCTCAGTGGATATAGTGATACATATTTAGAGGACAATTTGACCTAATAATGTTCAGTGAACTACAAAGCCATAGGTTCTGGGTGACTATGGATATGTTCTAGGACATATTGGGTATGTATTTCCTCCCATGGAGTGGATCTTTAATCCAATTGGAAAATGGTTGGTTATCTCAACATTTGTGCCACTGAAATAGCAATGGACATATATTGTCAGGGCAGTTGTGACTGCAAATTTCAGGTTTATGACTTAATAAAATCATTGGTGGCTTTTCTTCTGGCGGTATGGAAGGATAGCCAGAAAAGAAGCAGCTTCTGGGTCAGTACAAGCTTGATTTGTCCATGTTTTATTAGCAATATGTGTGGTTTTCAGCAATATGGACAAAGCATCAAAATCTGGTGGGCAATGGAAACTAACAGAGATACCTGTGAACAGTATCTTGAGGGTGGGTATCTCACACACCTGAGCTTTTAGTTTGACAAGCTATAACTTCTAGGAAAATCATTACCTCATGTAGGATAATTTTGACCAAGCTCTTTTGGATCTCTCTCTCTCTCTCTCTCTCTCTCTCTCTCTCTCTCTCTCTCTCTCTCTCTCTCTCTCTCTCTCTCTCTGTCTCTCTCTGTCTCTGTCTCTCTCTCTCTCTCTCTCTCTCTCTCTCTCTCTCTGTCACGCACACAGAAACACTGTGTGTCTGCGTATTTATGTGTGTGTGTCTGTGTGTCTGTGTATGTACAACTGATTAAACAAATGGTTTCCATATGACTTTTCAAATGTCCATAGTGTTAGTCATCTCTCTCTTTACCCCTACTCTGCTTTAACACTATATATGGTAATATATACTTTTATATATATGAGTATATATATATACTTGGCTATATATAATATTTTCTAAATCTAAATATTTGTAAATTTCCAAATATCCATAATATTTTCAAAATATTAAGAAAATGCCTTATGGATTAAGGCAACAAGCACAATTGGCTATCTCTCTAGGTATTCTCAGAGCTAAATTCAGCTAATGAACTGAAAAAATAATATTATTCCATCAAACACTAGAATATTTTCATTCATCAACTAACAGTTTGAAACCAACACTTCAGAAAATGTCAAGGCAATGATAAATGCTATTTGTATTTACGCTCTAAGAACTCGAAGGCTATAAATGTATTCTAAGTCATAAAAGAAATGGTAAATGCAAATTTGATCATGTATTTCTCTGATTAACGTTCCTAAGTTTCCCTTGCTTCAGAGATTAATTTTAAACACCTAAGTATTGTCCAGATCACACTCTTTTGCTTTAACCTGTCTCATTTCTCACAGCTCACTCTCACGGTCTGTAGTTCAGCCAAAGGAAAGTCATTTCCCTCTTTCGTTTATTTTTTATTTTTATTTATTTTTGTTGTTGCTGTTGTTTGGCATGCACACTGCTCCTTCAACGTGAGTCTCTTTTCTCTATTTTTTGAAGGCTCTACTTCACTTGAATATTTCTATGTCTTTTCTTATGTGGACCTATCCCCAGAATTGCCCCCAATACACACACACGCACACGCACACACATGCACACACACACGCGCGCGCACAAGCATCATGTTAACTACACAGCAGATATACTTCTGTATACTTCTTTATCTAAGGAAATGATGTGCAAAGACAGATGAGATATCTGAGATATCATCCAGATGAAATGAAAAGAGGCTCAACAGGGAGAACTAGAAACCTGTTATGGTGATTCACTGTTTTAGATATTTTTTGCATTTATGTGTATGAGTGTTTTGCCTGAATATATGTATGTGCTTCTTGGACATGCATGGTGGCCTAAGAGGTCAATAGAAGCTGAGGATCCCCTGAGACTGGAGTTAACACACTTGTTCTGAGTTACCATGTGAGTATTAGGAATCAACCCAGTTATCTGCAAGAGTAATACGCTCTTAATTGCTGTGCAAACTCTCCAGCACGGTTAGTTTTAAAGGTCAGCTTGACACACTCTAGAATCATCTGCAAATGAATCCTAGTGAGAGGATATTTGGATTAGGTTAGCCTATGGACATAGATGTGGAGAAGTGAGATGGTGTTTGTATTCTGTGGGTGGAAGTGGATTCTTAGCTGTGTAAGAATGAAAAAAGTGAGCCGAGCACTACCGTGCATGAGTGTGCATTACTTCATTGCTCTCTGCTCTTGACTATGGATGTGCCATGACCTGCAACTTCATTTTCTGCTGACTCTCCTTCCCCACACTGGTGGCCTGTAACACAAGCTTATGAGCCAAATAAATCTTTTCTTCCTTAAGTTGCTTATATCAGAGTGCATCATCACAGTGATAGGAAAGGAAACTACGATATCAGGTGATCAGGTCAATAAATTCAGAGCCATACAGCGCTCTCTGCAAGTGACTTCTCTGGGGTAATCAGCAGGCCACTGATCAGAAGTCAGTTTACTCATAAATAAAGTGACATGTTACAGAGATGAATAGATAGCAAGAGGCTTTAAATATACCCTCACAACCCTGCACAAGCTTAGTTTGTTGTAGAAACTTAAATATCAGCTGTGTGTATCTTAGGGCAACACTCTACTGCTAACTCCCAAGCCCACGTCAAGCACTTTTGAATGATCATATTCATTAATGCCTTGTAGTTAGTCTAAGATAGGCTTCTCTCTTCTTAAAAGCAATGGAGCTGAGGGAATGTAATACAGTGTTAGAGTCTGTGTCAAGTGTTTCAGACCTTAGATCTTATAAAAATGCACATATTTTAGAAAATCTATTAAATTCAGAAACTACAGATACAAATGGAAAATCACCACATAAGATACTAATGACTGCATTAAAACAGTAAAATGCCAAAACCCACATAAGTATCCCAAGAAAAAAAGGTTGGCAAAATATATATATCACTACACAAAAATAATGCAGACCACGCACTCTTAAAAATGGTACTGCAGAAAAGGGTAAACGGAAGCTTACTTGTCATATAATATTAACTGGAGAAAGAAAATTATACAGTAGCAAAAATAATCAAAGGCTCTGTGAAAAGCAATGCATATACGAATCTGGAGGGATTCCTGTCTAAGACTCATGACAGACACTCTGAAGGTGTAATCATTAGTGAGTGCTTTCTTCTAGCAGCTCGAGTTCTAAGATCTTTCCTTTTCTGGCTCCTGTGATGTTCACATATATTCTGGCAACTAGTAAACAACATAGCACTGTCATGAAGAGGAAGGAAGAAGGGCGATAAAGAGAGAAAAGACAAGAGAGTAAGGAGAAAGGATGACGGAAGAGAAGAAGTGGCAGGAGAAGGGTTGGAAGATGGGGAGAGAAAAGAAAGCAAGGTAAAAAAGGAAAATTTATCTTAGTGTATTTTATATTTTTTTTAATTAAAATATAATTATCTCTAACACATTCTCTCTCTAAACCTTCCCATGGTCCTCTGTTTAACACTTAATATTTCCCCATCTCCCTTGCTGACTGATGGCTGTTATTTATGTTACTAATATTATTAATATACTATTAATGACATATTTTATATTTATTATATATCAATAATAATAAATGATATGCTTCATATATAAATGAAACATAAATTACTAATTATTTTTAAAAGATCAACACCATTATTCATCAGAGAGATGCAAATTAAAAACTACTTTGAGAATTCATTTACATGAGTCAGAATGTCCAAGACAAGAGATAAAAGTTATAGCAGATTCTGGCCTGAGTGTGGAGAAATGGGAACATTTATTCACTGCTAATAGGAGTGCAAACTGGTACAACCAATGTGAAAATCTGTATAGATTTCCCTCAAAAATCTCAAAATTATATTTTTCAGGTGATCCAACTATGAAAGTCGGGCATATATCTAAAAGATGATTTATCTTACAACAGAGATACCTGTTATTACATATTCATTTCTGTTCTCCTCACACTAGCTAGAAAATGAAAACATCCTGTATGTCCATCAACTGAAAAATAGACAATGAAACTGTGGTACACTAAGACAATAGAGGATTAAAAATAAGCAAATAATTTTTCAGATGCCCAGTGTCTCATATCCTTATAGTGATAGCAAAAATTAAGTTACCAATCTTATTATACCATATGCTCTGGAGGTATAGAAACCATGATATGGCAGTCTTCTCTACTGGACCAATGATGAATGACATTTCTTATATACAAAATAATGCCTTAAATTTAAAGTCATAAGTATTTGCTTCTGTAACATGAATCTATAGCTACAAGATATTCATTCAAACAATGAATCTTCAAATATAAAAAATTATTATTTTTCCATTAAAAATTAATATTTTCCATTATAGTAAGTAAAAACAAATTTACAGAAGGATAAGAGTCAAGGAGGAAATATGAAGTAGTTGCTATAATTACATAAATGTTCTGTGTTCCTTTTCCATAAGCATAAAATTAGAAGTAAAAGTGTACTGAGCAATTCGTCCAGTGTGTAGCACATAAAAGATACTCATTAATTATGAACTAAATGAATGACTGAAAAAGAAAGTGATTGAATGAAAAAAAAACACGCAAAATACCATGAGCAAAAGTCCATGTTTGGATAAATTTGCAAAGCATATTTACAGTGAGAATCTTTAGTTGATTTTACATAAAACCACTATTCTGCTGGCCAGCGACCTCATTATAATCCTACTCTGTTATCTGCCATACAGACTTGAAGCTAACAGCAGCAGGAAGATCTACTCAGTGGCACAGAAAGATGGAGAAAAATGTATATTCCTTTTACTGGGCAATATGCTTGCATTGTACACATGGCATAATGGTCTTGAAGCAGCATAGGTCCCATGGACAATAGCTACTTCGTGCTCATGACCTGGGTTAAAAGGTAAAGAATGCCCAACATCTGACACTCATCCTGCTGTCTTGTGCTTTTGTATTCCCTGTTCATTTCACTCATCTTTTCTGATCTTGGTGTTTCCCTCAAGCCCCATGACACACTTCACCATCTGTTTGTGCACATGGCTCTGTCCAGAAAAGTCAGAGTCTAGCTCCCCCCACCCCCATTGATTTTCAGCAGTGAGAAAAACAAATGAGGAATCAGAAGCACATGAAACTGAAGATGTCATGACCCTTTAATGTTCACTTTAAGGACCTGGATTGTACTAAAGGTTGCATTAGTCAACACCCCCCCCCAACATTCTCCTACATACCACACCATCTACTACTGACATCCCCTGTGGTATGGCAGCAGATCCCTCCATCAAGTATTCGCAGTCAGCAAGTACAGAAATGATCCGTTGTGAATTTGTCTATGCATGTTTTATACTTTATTCTATCCATGCCTACAGAATGTGAAATGCTACAAGGATGAAGTAGCTTTCTGTAATTAAACAAGGTTGTCACTCAATGATGGCACACTACTTTTTCAGAATTTTCAAACATTACAAAGGATGAAATTGAGCCAAACAGCTCATTTATTCTGGGAGGAAGCCCAGAAGCCTGGGCATCTAACAAACACAGCACAAACGCCAGAAAGAAAGGCACATGAGAGAACTAACATCTTCCTTGCCTGAGATGTTTGTGACTCTCTCAATAAACAGGCAAACTAAAACCAACTGAAGGACCCAAAATTCATTCAGAACTTGGATATGAATGCCCTTCAATTCATATTATTTGGAACATGGCCTCTTACAGTAAAATCTGTTGTCCTTCTGGCTAGAGTTTAGTAGGCACTCATGTCTGTTTTGATGATTTCCCTTGGTTTTGCTCTCATTCACTGCTGACTGTCCTGGGTACCGCATAGTGGATCCACTTTCTGTTCCAAGGTAAATCTACTTATTTTTCAAAGGGGGCCAACCATGGGCTTCATCTCATCTCTTTACCATGCGTAAAGATTCAGTGCTTAGGCATTCTGGATCTTAAGAAGGATCTGAAAATCAATCCTTCGTTAATGGCATTAGTGAGGCATAGAAGCATTCAATATGTCCTTACAACTCTCAGTCAAAGAAAAGAACTAAGTTGAAACTGATTATCACGTTATGAACCTCTTTTATATTGGTGTATATAATTGCCCAGAGTGTATGGGTGGGATGGTGGAGGGGGGTGGGGAAGCTACAAGCCCTGACAATTGAATACAGAAACTTAAGACTTGGAAAACTATTATTTGGAAAAAATATTTTACTTTTCCACACATGGGAGTTCTCTTCAGGACCCCCCCCCCCACTACCTGTGGGACCATGAAAGGTAGTCTTGTCCCTAGTTAAGTCTTGAAAGTCCTGTGACCCTGAAGAGATGGTAGGCACTTTATCTGGTTCCTAGACATCAGGCCCCTGTCACTAGCCACAGCTTCCCATGGATTTGTGGCTTTCAGTCATGTAAGGGCAAGGCCCCAAGCCCCTCCACAGGTAGAGGACATGACCTGTGGTCATATAGGCTCAAGACAGATCTCCATTTTAATGAGTTACCTAAAGGCCTTGAGATTTGGCCAATAAGCTTCTCTTCCCAAACACTCCTTCCTGCATTTAACCTCAGGCCTGCCCTGAGAAGTAGGGTATGGTTTTACTTATCCACTCTCTACCATGATGATAAATACCTAAAAAGCATGGACTATCTTTTTTCATCAGGATCCACCCTGAGGAGCCATGGAGAGGCCTTTGCCTACAGAGCTACTGTCTAGTCTCCCGTAGAAGGCCTCTCTGTGCTCCCAGCTACACCACCAAGACCAGGATTCCCACTGCCTGCAGAGCCAAGACCACCCCCAATCCACACAGGACCAGCTGTAGTTCCCCCTTTCTTTCCTCCTCAGCCATGGGCTAGATCTAGCCCGTGGGCCTCCACTCCATTCTCAGCTCTTCCAGCACCTAGAAGCACCTCAATGCCTGTGAGCCTGAGAGCCTTCTGGCCCTGGTCTCCATGCAGAACTGGGGACCACTGAGCCAGCTCTGTCTGTCCTGATCCTAAGACTGCACTTCCCTATCCTGTGTCCTGTGGCTTCCCTACAGCCCAACACCCACCCTGTGACAGCATTTGGGTAAGAATGGTCAACTTCCCAAGCCTTGTGGTAGAGCAGACACAGGACCTTTAACCCAGCATTACTACATCTACCAGCATTACTCTTATCGTATGGACAGAAGCTGAGAAGAGGACATCTGAGTAATTTTATAAACTAATACACACACACACACACACACACACACACACACACACACACACTGGAGTATAGCAGGATAATCTAGATGGCAAAGACATACTCTGTGCTCAGAAAGCTATATGACATCATGGCTTAGCAGTCATAAAATTTAGTCACACAGTATTTAATTGTTATGCATAGTATGTACCAAGGCCCACCACTCTTAAACTCAGCCCTAATGATTTTTTGAAGCATTTTTTTCTTTTAAGATTGGATTAGAAAGTATTCTCTCATTGGCTTACTTTATGGTGGAGGTTGGTATTGGGTACCTAATTTCTACCTGTACAGCTTTCTACTTTGATATGTTTGTCTAGTGTTTAAAGTATTATATTGACAGAAAATATTATGTGACATAAAATATCAGCCTGTCAATGGAAATTAATATACAAGCAATTTATATTCATATGTAAATTGAAATTTAGGAAGCTGAACAATAGTAACAACAGATCTTGTTTTTGTTTTAAAACATCGCTGTAATATGCTGGAGTACATATTGAATGAAGAATTCTGTCATTACTAATGTAGTCTCTTATTCAGTAGAGACATGCTCAACAGTGTAAACAGGAAGGACAATAAAATTATCTCTCACTTCATTGCAGTATGATAATCTTTGATAATTGGGTTATAAATCATCTCAGCTTAATTTTGTATTTCCTTTCCTATTCCTTTTATTTTTTTATGGGTCTAGAGCTTTATTGTAGAAAGGCAGAGAAAAAAAGAGAAGATAGAAGGAGAGAGGCTGGCTATGGTTATGTGGAGAGAAGGAGGAAGGGAGGGGGAGGAGAGCTAGAGATGAGAATAAGAGAGGTGAGAGCTTAAGAAATCCTATTCCTGTGAAATGACACATAAATCACACTTTAACACTTGTATACTTTAACATTTGTAGTTGGGGGCTGTGGGACACAGTGCTTGATGCTGGGGTGTTAAAATGGGGTGCAAAACAGAAATCTATGCTCTCCTAGAGATGCTTTTCTGATAGGAATTATCCAATGAATGTAGTATTAAAATGATAAAATATTTTAGGAGCATTAGACACAATGGCATGAAAGAGAGTGACTAGAAAAATCTGGACAACGTAGCTTTACTTTGCATTTCCCTGAGGCACAGGTAGCTTTTCTGCCCCCAGGACTATAGGAATCTGTTATTTCTAACCAGAAATCATCGAGAGCTCTTTCTTTTTCTCAGGAATAACCTCTCTAAGTCAGTGTCATCCTCTAAGGCACTATCCCACCTCTCCTCTCTAGACTTTCATCATGAGATCCCTCTGGTCTTTTGTCTCCATTGAATTCATCATAACTTGAAAGACTCTTATTCATTACTCAACACTCTTACTGCAAATGGTCCTAAGATTTTCCTTAGTACAAGAAGTACCTGGAAAAAGGCACTCTCTTTGGCCTATGGTAATCCCTACACCAGCAACACCCACCTAAAGCTTACCAGAACTTCAACTGGATAAATGAATGAATATAGGAGTGGAATGTTCTAGGGTTTGGTTAAAGTTTTATCAAAAATAAACTTTTTATTTTTTTCCACCTTCCATTTTGAGCACTCCATAGATATTCCTTCAGTTTAGCCTATCAAACTCAATAGGTACATTAACTTCCATTCATGAAAACCCCCAGTAGACCATTGCCTGTTTCTTTTATGTCCCAGTCCATACACCAAGTTATTTCTCTCTCTTAAATCCAGTTAAAGTGTGACGGATTAGGCTTTAGAATCAAACAGCGATTGAAGCTATTTCTAGTTTTGACAAATATAGTGCTGCTTTGAGCAATTTCCTGAATTTGTTTGACTGCTCTACTCTTGGAAAATGAAGTGATTTGGTGCTTCCCACCTCTCTGTTATCTGTTATGTGACGTTCAACTACCTATGTCTGAACATAAAGTCTACTTCTTACTATACCCATCTTTATCTTTGTTATTTATTTTATTCCCCTATTAATATTCAATATTTTGTAAGTGATTCATATTGTAGGGTTCATTTGTCTTTGTGAGTGCCCGATACTGGCATGTGGTGGGTATAGACTAAGTATTTAATCGTGTATTTCCTTCTTGCCATATTTTATTCACACCTTATCAGCATGTACTACAACATAATTATTCAAAGTATGATATTTGCAGAAATGCTAATAGTAACAATTATCTTTAAAATTAACTTACTACCTAACAGACAATTTGCTAAATGCTTTACATATATTTGTTCTATTTAACTGCCTCAATAATAGTTCAATGTAAGAATGATTAAATACCATTTTACCGATAAGAAAACTGAAGCTCAGAAGATGGAGCACAACAGGTCTGTGGCTCTGAGTGGTCTTGAAACAAGGCAATTAGAGTCCAAACCCATGCTCTGAACATTACAAAATGGCTGTTCCAATGGATCTTTGTTAATAGCCAGACATCTCCTAGTGCTTTGACATCTGTAGAATCTTTGTTCTTTGTCTTGTTTGGTTTCCCTTAGCTGTCAGCCTATTACAGCTCCTACAATATAAAGTCCTAATTATTTCCACCATTACAGCTAGTGGGAACAATCCAACTTGGGATTAGTATCTCCCTCTGAAGATTTATAGCCATTTAGCATTGCACTGCCTTTTTATTCTGTCCATAAGAATACACATAATGAGCTCCTTCTGCAAAGTAAAACAGCTTGAGCATTTCATGTTATGGGGAATGAGATTTGAGTCATTAACCTTTTACACTGGTTTAGTTTCTAAAGAGAAGGCTTGCTTTATTTGTGGCCTCCAAAATTAAGAAGTACAGAATGGCTAAACCTCTTCCCTATCAGTTTTAGCAAAACAACTGAGTAAAATATTTTCTTAAAATCTTTAAATAATTTTCTAGAGACAATTTACAAAAATTAAATCATTTTTAATGTTCCTCCTTCTTCTAAGAAGAAATAAGGCTGAAACCAATATCACTACTCAGTCCATAAAATTAATAGTTATTCCAGTGTTCTTTTGGATCTTGCCCAATAGTCTGGTCCATGAAGGAATCTGCCTAGTTATCCATATATTAGAGGCATACATTAGAGGCTATGATAGACTCTGAACTCACTACCTCCCCATCCATTATAAATGTTGATACTAAAGTTACTGGTGAGAATCTCAAACCCATGCTCGTGGATAGGTAGGATTAAAATAGTGAAAATTGCCATCTTATTAAAAGCAATCTACAGATTCAATGCAATCACTGTCAAAATTATAACACAATTTTTTATTGAACTTGAAAGAGCAATTCTCAACTTCATATGAAAAAACAAACAAACAAACAAACAAACAAACAAAAAACCCCCAGGAAAGTCAAAACAATTCTGAATAATAAAATTAACTTCAGGAGGAATCACCACCCTTGATCTTAAGCCGTACTACAGAGCATTAGTGGTGAAAACTGCATGGTATTGGTATAGAAACAGATAATTTGATCAATGGAATTGAATCAAAGACCCCAAAATAAATCCACACACCTATGTTCACTTGATTTTTGATGAAGAAACCAACACCATACAATGGATAAATGAAAGTATCTTCATGTAATGTTGCTGGACTTACTGTATGTCTACATGTACAAGAATGACAATAGATCCATACTTATTACCCCACACAAAACTCAAGTCAAAGTGGATTAAGGCCTTCAACATAAGACCTGATATACTAAATTCCATAGAAAAGAAAGTTGAAATACCACTGAACACATTGGTACAGGAGACAATTTTCTGAACAGAACACTAATGGCTCAGACCCTAAGACCAACAATCTTTAAGTGGGACCTCAAAAAACATTGTTAACAGGACATATTGAGAAAAGATCTTCAACAACCCTATATCTGACAGAGGACTAGTATCTAAAATTTATAAAGAACTCAAGTAGACACTAATAACCCAAATAACCCAATAAAAAATGGACAGAACTAAACAGAGAATTCTCAACAGAGGAATCTTGAATGGCTGAGAACCACTTAAAGAAATGTTCAAAGTCCTTAATAATCATGGAATGCAAATCAAACCATCTCTGAGGTTCCATTGTATATCCATCAGAATAGCTAAGTTCAAAAACTCAAAAGATAGCATATGCTGGCAAGGATGTTGAGTAAAGGGAAATCTTCATTTTTCGTGGGAGTGCAAACTTGTACAACCACTTTGGATATCAATTTTGCAGTTTCTCAGTAAACTGGGAATAGTTCTACCTCAAGACCTGGCTCTTCCACTCCTGGGAATATACCCAAAAGATGCTCCAACATCTCACAAAGACAGTTGCTCAATTGTGTTCATAGCAGCTTTATTCATAATATCTAGAAACTGGAAACACCCGAGAAGTTTCTCCACTGAAGAATGCATAAAGAAAATGTGGTACATCTACACAATAAAATGCTATTCAGCAATTAAAGACAAAGGCATTATGAATTTTGCAAGGATATGAATGGAACTTGAGAATATCATCCTGAGAGTGGTAACCCAGTCCCAAAAGGATATGCATGCTATTTACTCTCTTAGAAGTAGATATTATCCAGAAAATAGAGGTACCACGTGATACTCTAAAGGCACAAAGAAGCTAAACAAGAAGGAAGGCCCAAATGAGGAAGCTTGAATCTCTCATACAAGGGGGAATAGGATAGTCATAAAAGGCAGATAGAGGGAAGGAACTGAGAAGGAAGTGCAATGGAGAGAGGTATGGGGTTCAGTATTAGGTATCGGGAATGACAAGACAGATGGTGATAAAAATGAATGGAAATCTGTAACTGATGGGAATGAGGAGGTTGGGGCATCTTAGGATGAGACAGAGACTTGGTATGAGGGATGTGTCCAAGAGTTGATGGGGATGATCTTAGCTGTATCTCACTACATTGGGGATATGTAACCTGAAGAGATCACATCCTGTAGCCAGGCAGAAGCTTCAGTGGAGCAATAGAGATGCCAACCCACCCACAAATCTTTCAATCAAAAAAAGAAAAAAAAACCCACCCATTTATCTTGTCTACAAGAAATGCAGGCATGGGGCATGGATCAGAGATTGAGGAAATGGCCAACCAATAACCAGCCCAACTTGTGACCAATCCCATGGTCAAACACTAATTGTTAACACTATTAATGATATGCTGTTATGCTTGTAGACAGGTTCCACCCAACAGCAGACACAGACAGATACAGACACCCACAACCAAACAGTGGATGGAGCTTGGGGACTCTTATAAAGAATAGGAGGAAGGATTGAGACCAAAGGTTATAGGAACTCCACAGAGAGACCAACAGAGTTAACTAACTAGGACCCTTGGGGCTCTCAGAGTCTGAACCACCAACCAAAGAATATACACAGGCTGGACCTAGGCCTTCCTGCACATATGTAACAGATGTGCAGTTTGGTCTTTATGTGAGTTCTAAACAACTGGAGCAGGTGCTATGCCAAAAGTTGTTGCCCATATGTGGGATATGTTCTTCTAGCTAGGCTGCCTTGTCTAGCCTCAGTAGGAGAGGAAGCACCTAGCCTCATAAAGATTTGAGGTATGTCCCAGGGGACTCATGGGAGGTCCACCTGCTCAGAGAAGTTGTGGGGCTATGAGAGAATGATTCTGGGAGGGGTGACTTGGAGGGGGGTGTGACATGAATAAGTATAAAATAAAATTAAATTAAAAAAGAATAGGGACACTCTAGTGTAGTAGCAACAATATTTAGTGTCTTCTGGGAGATATGCTGCTTCAAATGAGTGTGAGCTTGCCATTTAGCATGAGCTACCTAGAATTCCCCAGGCTCTGATCATTCCTCTTTCCTGCAAGCCTCACCTTCACACCCCTGCTTTGTATCAGAGACAAATTTTGACACTGTAAACATTCATATACAGCTTGCTTTCCACTGAAGTCAGTGGGCATAATGGTCTCTAGGGACATATGTAGGTGGGAATAAAGGAGACTTACTAACCACTAAGATATGATAAGCCAGAAAGATTTAGAGAAAAGTGAGATAGCTAGCCTTTTCCTTTCATTTTTTTTTTCTGTTTAAAAAGACAGCAAAATGTTACAACAATTTGTGTCCATATGCCATCTCTGCTTCTCCATCTTCAGAGTCCTGTGATTCTGAGTACTATCCTTGATTTGGATCTGAATTATTTGGTAGTGTTAATGAAACAATGTGAGTCTAAGTCATCCAAGGAGACTATGCAGCAACTACAACAGCAACAGAACAGAGAATCATCCTTGAATTGGAAGTTCAGTGTTTGGGGATATATTGCGCTTTCCTAACAACTGTCTCCATAACAGCAGGCAATTTGTTCTCTTTTTATATCTGTCTTTAAAAAGAAGCTGTCTTAGTTAGAGCACTATTGCTAAGAGAACACACCACATCCAAGGAGACGTTTAAGTTAAAGTGGTTAACTGGGGGCTTGCTTAAAGTTTTTAGAGGGTCAGTCCATTGTCGCCATGGCATGGAGCACAGCAGCAAGCAGCCATAGCTGAGAATAGACACTTGGTTTGACATGAGCTTTTGAAACCTTAAAAGCCATGCCCAGTGACATACTTCCTCCAACAAGGCCATATATACCTCTTAATTCTGCCCAAACAGTTCTACCATTTGAGAGCCAAGTATTCAAATATATGAGCCTATGGGGTCCCTTCTCATTTAAAACACCACAGAAAGTGTACTTACAGGTGCTATAAATTACTTCTAAATCCATTAACTTTTAATCTAAATAAAAATATCTTATATGAAAACGATGAAGAAGAGAGTTACTTTTAAAAAATAAACATGACTCTTTAAAGGCCGCATCTAAAATGTCCTATGGATTAAATTTTTCCCGTGAATCAGAGGCAAATTAAGAATAAATTAAGAGACAAATTAAAATAGAGATTCTTTAAACAGCAACAATTTTAAGAATAAAACCCTCTAAGAACTGTTTTCATGCGTTGAGGCCTAGGACTGTATGATCAGTTGTCTGTCTCTGCCCAAGAAGACTGATATTCTTAATAAAATCTCTTTTCTTCAGCCTAACAAAATACAATTACTCAATATCTGTGTGAAAATTAATTAAACCAATTAGGAAATCTAAGCTAAAATTGATATATTAATGTTTAATAGACCACATTTCTATGTGTGATAACTATCTTGTGCTACATTGGAGAGAGAAGATGGAATTAATAAATCCCCACTTGTCTATACTCATTACAGGCTAACATCATTTTTTGCTATATTCCCAATGACAGAGCCTACAAAGCAGGGGATAATGTACAATTATTGTTTCTGGTGCCTGCTAGAACTTTCTTTAATAGAGTGAACCTTAATTAGGAGTGACAAGTTTCTGATTTAATAGTACCTATTGCAGGTGTATAGATAAGCATTGTCAAGCCGACTCCTATGGCTATATACACACAAGTAGAGAGTGGGTGACTATAGGAGCTATCTTTAGATGGGGTAGCTACTACTCAAAGCAAGAAGGCCATTCTTTATATAAAATTGTCGATAAAACAAAACAACAACCACCACAACAGGCTTCAGTAAATATTCTGAGTGACTTTTTTTACAAAGTGAGTCTGCAGAAACCAACACAGCTACATGATTCTAAATTGTATTTCAAGCAGCCTTTCAAGTTTCTCATTAAAGTACTAAACAGATTTCAGAGAGGATCCTATATTTTATATAAGCAACCTCATATTTTGCCTTTCAATCAAACCCACAAACCATATCTTATCTTGTGTAAGGAATACATCTTAAACATCTCCTATAGTGGACATAAAATGAGTTTCAGAAGTACGCTATTCACATAAACCATACTTATTATTGTGAATTGTTAAGAAACAGATCCCCATGTCAGATGTTTAACATTAATCTATTTTTACGGAAAACTAAGTATGCACTATTCTAAAATGAAAATGGGTGAAAATACAGGGTAAGTGGTCATTTAATTTTCTTAAATATATTTGCTAAATATTCAAAAAGAAAAAAAATTTTCATAATTTAAAAATGTTTTCTTTCTTTCATTGCTAAAGAGTTTTTTAGTATGACAGCCATCTTATAGGTAATGTGAATGAATTGTCATTAATTTCAATGCTGATGGTAAGATTTTGAGAAAATGTTAATGTGTTACAAAGAGATGTTGCCTGTTGCTAACATGGGTTGACTCCTTTCTAAATCTGAATGTGATGCTTTTGCTTCTGCTTTATAATTAATTCATCAGAAGAGTTTATTTTTCAAAGACAACTGATGTCCTTGGTAGAGCTCAGATATCTTGAACATTGCTGCAAGCAAATGAGATATTTCTTAGAAGTATAGATGACATACATAAGCAAAATTATAGGACAACAGGCATTGGGGAGCTAGAACAAGCATTTAGCAAACATTTCAATAAATGATTGAGTTGGTCATCAATTTTCAATTTTCAGACTAGAATGCTGACTGGATTCCAATTAATTATTCATTAGCCTTTGAAATGTACTAAATATGCTATTTTGAGAAAATTATACTTATGTAACATTCTTTTTATTTTATTATTTTATTTTTATTGCTTATTTTATTTACTTACGTTTCAAATGTTATTCCCCTTTCTGTTTTCCCTTCTGCAAAGCCCCCCTCTCCCCCCTCTCCCCCCTCTCCCCTGCTTGTATGAGTGTGCTTCCCCACCCACCCACCCTCTCCTGCCTCATTGCCCTAGCATTCCCTTATACTGGGGTACTTAGCTTCCACAGGACAAAAGGTCTTCCCTCCCATTGATATCAGATAAAGCCATCCTCTGCTACATATGAAGCTGGAGCCATGGGTCCTTTCAGGTGTGCTCTTTAGTAGGTGGTTTATTCCCTAGGAGCTCTGTGGGTGGGGGTGGGTGGGTCTGGTTGCTTGATTTTGTTGTTCTTCCTATTGGGTTGCAAACCCCTTCAGCTCCTTCAGACCTTCCCCTACTCCTCCCCTGGTATCTCATCATACTACTGATGTCAACATTGCAATGATTTAAATACCTGAAAGCTTCACTGAATACTACTTTATGGCAGTTTACTCAAATATCGTGGGGTTTGGTCTCTCTTTTTCTGCCTAGAAAGGTAGGATGTTGTGGTTTGTGTATGCTCTTGTTTTGTGCTACAGACATTCAGCTCAAAGTCTTTGATTTGCAAAGTTCACTGGTCATTGTCTTGATTTATAAAACTGTCTGGCTCTCAGATTACTTCCTGAGTTTGAATGATTTCCTTTCAGTTTTCATTAGTCACACGGAGACTCTATCATTACTGACATTTTTGCATGGACTCTGTCTATATCCAAGGACTACACACACCACCACCACTAGCACCACCACCATCATCTTCATCATCATTATCATTCTAGAACATCCTATAATTCCTATAAACACTGGGATTAGGATCTCAAGGTGAACTTCCATAGAAGACTCATGTTGGATATTTCTCAGGGCTTTATTTCAACATGCAAAAGAAAAGTCTCTACCAATTTACTAAAAGCCATCTTCATTTAGGTTTTCTTCTCTCACATTCTCTCTAGGTTCTTTCCAAGTTTTCCCAAGTATTATTTTCACCACAAAAGCAGTATGCAAAAGATGATATGGAAGAATAAAGAATAATATTTCTGCATTAAGACAACTAGCTATTTAAATTTCTATAGGTTACTTCATTTTTTTTCTTCATATAATATGGACAAAATAGCAGGAAATAAGTAGTATTAAATAAATAAATACATACATAGTCTGTCATATTACATGATAAAGTTTTTTGTGAGCCCTAGATACTTACAATAATATTCCAAGTATTGTCCTCACATTAATTCCAAATAAAGTTCTTACCAGACTATGAACAATGGAAAATAACAGGATTGGCAATTGATGAGTAGGAGGAGGGGCTAAGCATTTATATTCACTACTTACAGTGGTCATTTTAAGTAAATTTATTTTACTATTTCCAAAAAGATCCCTAAAGATAAGAATAGAGTATCAGGCATGATACTCTATGTGCTATTTTTCAGTAGAAACTGTTCTATTTTTTCTAAAATTTGCAAGGACTATGTAAAAATGTATTTTAAAATCTTTCTATTAATTGCATCAGCTGATTAATATTGCAATTGAGAGAACAATCAAAATTAATGAGCCTGCTTTGCACAGAAGTGCTAGTTTTATGACTGTCACGGGTGTTCAAAAACTTGTTTATTGTGTCAAGAGCCTTTGTTGAAAGTGAAGAAGGAAGAATGATTTTCTACTCTCAGGAGTACAGGTTGCCCTGTCTGTCAGCATCCAGCTCAGAGATGTTATACACCCCCAACCATTTGCCTCTAGGTTAGCGGTTCTCAACCTCCCTAATGCTGCAACTATTTAATACAGTTTCTCGTGTTCTAGTGACTCCCAACCATGAAATTATTTTGATGCTACCTCATAACTGTAAGCTTGTTCTTGTCAAGAATCATAGTGTAAATTCCTGATATGCAGTATGTTTTATATATGACACCTGAGAATGGGTTGTTTGACACACAAATGTTGTGACCCAGAGGTTGAGATCCTCTGCTCTAGGTGCAAAAGGGACAAGGGCCACCGAGGAGAACTGGCCTGGAGCAAGAGTGATGTTGAGATGTGTCCAAACCCTGAACATCTTAACTTGGGACTGGCAGGAGTAAGGATCGCTTCCTGCCTGTTCTGGGCACACTTTGGCCAACACTGTGGTCATCCAGCACATCCATCAGAGTAAGGAGTCCCAAGAACTGCTGCATCTGCCATGTGTATTCACCTCCCTAACAGCACTGGTCATAGGTACATAAAGGGATTTCTGAACCATCAGCCTCTGAGATGGGTACACATCTCCACCCTGTCTGTGGCCCTAACAGGTAAGTAGTCCTTCCCTCCATATTGCCTCTCATGCATTCTTCCATTGTTCTATTAGCATCAAGCCTAAGCACATCAGAGAGCTATAGTCTACTGCCTCTTGGGCATACTTTCACACTCAAAGAACTCACTGAAGCTAGACAAGGGAGAAACTCATAAAGCCATTGGAGAAAGAGTCACTACTCCTGCCCTATTCCCTGCCCTGAGTGACCTTCTCTGCCCTGAGCACCACACGAAGACAGATATGATTTATCTATATCTGTTGCACATGTACAACATTCTACAAACACGATAGCTTGTTAATTTAGAGGTCACAGGATCCCTGGCATCTATCATTCTCCCACAATGGTTTATGAAACTAGGCTCTGAAGATCAGTAGACATGTGAAACTGCTGTCCTGGAACAACTCCTTGCCATACTGCACTAACTCTGGTTTAAGAAGTCAGGGATCATCATGATCCTATCCTCACCCAAACCAAAATCATCTTTATCTACTGTACCCATGGTCAATAACAAGTTCCTCCAGAACTGAATATTAGGCAATGCTGAGTGCAGTCAAGACTTATGTTTATGTAGCACAGGAGATATTGAACATCATTCACTCGGTCAACTGCACTGTGACAAAAAGTTGCAACCCACTCCATCTTGACAAATCCCAACATACCAGTGGCAAGAAGAACCAAACTAAAATGTATCCTCAAAAAATTTACAATTACATAGAGATGGCTGCCAATGACAGGGACTTAGACAAAATTCTAGACAAAGAATTCAAAATAAAACTTTGTCCAAAAATTCCAAAGATGACACAAATAAATTCATGAATGAATTGAAAGAAGAGGCAAATGATTTCTGCAGTCAATTCCAAGAAAACCCAATCAGCTGCATAAATTAAGAAAATCAATTCAGTATTGAAAATAGGATTCATTAAGATCTTAAAATACTGAATAAAACTCAAATGGGAATTATATAAGAAATAGAAAAAAAACATCAGTAAGTCAAATAAAAATCTTATTGGAAAACATCAACAGTAAATGAATCTTAGAGCTGGCCAAACACTAGAGTTTGAGGACAATATAAAAGAATTCAATCATTTAGTTGAAGTCAATGACTTAAAAAAAGTGAATGGACTCAAAATATCTGTAGGACAATATGAAATTATATAATTTTGGAATATGGACACAAAATAAGGAGAATAATTCTATGTTAAACATGTAGGCAGTATTTTTAATAAAATTACAGTAGAAACTTTCCCAGTCTCTGAGTGAGATGCCCATTGAGGCCTAAGAGGCATAGAGAACATCAAGTGGATGGGACTAGAGAAGAAGCACTCATGTAATCTTATACCACACAGAACAAGGAAAGGATACTGGAAACTTCATGATAGAAAGCTTAAGGCATATATAAAGGTAGCTCCATCATAATAATTTTTGGCTGCTCAATGGAAACACTAAAAAGTAGAAGCACCTGGAGAAACAGATGTGCTTCAATGTCCTGAGACTTGCATCCAAGTTTTCTATACCCAGGAAAACTATCTTAATACCAATAAACAAAAGAGATTGATAAACATTCAGATGCAGAAGCAAAAGAAAATAGTGAACCTGTATATACATAAATATATGATTACCAGCTCCAAACAGAGACAAAGTTTGGAGCTGAGACCAAAGGATGGACCATCCAGAGACTGCCCCACCCGGGGATCCATCCCATAATCAACCTCCAAACGCAGACACCATTGCATATGCCAGCAAGATTTTGCTGAAAGGACCCTGATATAGCTGTCTCTTGTGAGGCTATGCGGGTGCCTGGCAAACACAGAAGTGGATGCTCACAGTCAGCTATTGGATGGAAAATAGGGCCCTCAGAGCTAGAGAAAATACCCAAGGAGCTGAAGGGGTCTGTAACCCTATAGGTGGAACAACAATATGAACTAACCTGTACCCCCAAGGCTCGTGTCTCTAGCTGCATATGTAGCAGAAGATGGCCTGGCCAGCCATCATTGGGAAGAGAGGACCCTTGGTCTTGCAAATTTTATATGCCTCAGTACAGGGGAACACTAGGGCCAAGAAGTGGGAGTGGATGGGTAGGGGAGTGGGGGGTTATGGGGGACTTTTGGGATAGCATTTGAAATGTAAATGAAAAAAATACCTAATTTTAAAAAATCAAAGAAAAAAAAAGAAAGAGAAGGGAAAGCCAAAAAATATGTATGATTATTATGTATATATGATATGTGCATTTATATATGTTGAGGTGGCTTGCTGTTCCATGGCATAGATAAGAGGTCACAATAAAACTCTAGATGTAAATCTGCACCTTCTACCTTGTATAAGGCAGGGTCTCCTTGTTGTTCACTGCTTCATACACTAGACTATTTGGCTTGAGCATTTGAGTCATTCTCCTGCCTCTATATACTATCTAACTGTACAAGCACTGGATGACAGACAGACAAGACTATACCTGATTTTGGGTTCCCCATTCTTACATGGCAAACATGATGCATTTTAACTCACCCATCAGTTATATTTTTTTTCTTGCTACACAGTCAACACACATCCTTCTAATTTATTTGTTACCACTTTTTGATAGCATCCAGTATGGTATCCCGGGTTTCTACCAAGTGTATAACAAAATCTTTTTTTTTTTTTTTTACTAACTTGTCATTTTCCATGAATTACTCTAATGATTCTAACCAATCCAGTGCGACTCTTCTACAACTCTTTGCAGCTTCATTCATAAAGTATTTCAGAAACTCATCAATTGCAGCTTCAATGAATGCTATTTCATCAACAGTAGTAAAGTATTCCCATGACTGGACAGTATCTAGATTAATTCAATCAAACACCCAGAAAGTGTTTATTCCTTGCCCGTTTTACCCATGCTCTGACAAAAATAATTGAAATTTAGAAGTTCTATTAGAAGTGAAAATGTAGCTTGTACATAATCATTTATATAGCAGACATGAAGAAAACCCAGATGCATCGGGTATTATTAACAGGACTTTAGCTTTTCCTCTTCCAGGTAATTTTTCATTTTGATCAAAGGCAATAGTAAAAACCATGCCAAGAAAAGGTTGCTACCATGGCTTTCTGATATAACCTGTCTGTGCTTTTCAATGACTTGATAGGTTATTCACTTTGTGCATGTTATCTCCTTATGAGATCCACTGCTGATGAGACTCCAAATCTTTTAATTTCAGACTCCATTTTAGAGACCCTGACCTAAGTTTGAACTCAGATAAACCAACAGGCTGGTACCTAGCATTAGTTTCCAAGTTGCACCCCCAACAAAACCTGAGCCTAGCTCTAGTCTTGAGGCTAATCCCCAGCAAGACCAGAGTTTCCAGGTTACACCCTCAACAAGACCAGTGTCTCCAGGTTACTCCCCCAACAAACGTGTACCCCCAGGTTACAAGCCCACCTCCTGCCTACCAACCACCAATGCAAAGGGGAGCAGAAATTAAGTTTGTGATATGACTCCTAGCACCAGCCAATTATATTACAGGCCACAGTTGCGTTCCAATTAGATGTTTTCACGTGTATTCCCTGCTTGCTACTTACTATAAAGCCTTGCCCCATAGACATTCAGAGCTCCCACACCACCAAAACCATTCTGCATGACAGTGGTGGAATGGGGGCCGGGGTGTGTGAGAGCTCAAATAGAATACAGACCCTGCTGTGAGTTATATCAAGTTGGCGCCTGTATGCATGTGTGTTTGGGGATCATTAAGATTTCCCTGGCACAACACTATGATGATGTACAGTGCCAGAGTTCAACTGCCCTTCATATGCCATTTCATAATCCTTTACACTCATGAATTGGGATTTCTGGGGGGCATCCTATAGGAGAGCTAGCTTATAGATAGCATGCAAACAAACAGTGATAGTAGCACATTTTTCTCTTTAGTCAGTTCTTTTCAATTTTTTGAGAATCAGAGCTTCAGCCTTGTCACAAGTGTATCCTCTCCGGGATATGACTTAGTCAAACCCATCTCTAAACCTTTATAAGTCCCTGTCACTTTCAGTGCATGGGGTGTTGACACTCTTGGTATCCCTTGATGAAGTCATCATACAGGCTCAATGTTTCTCATACAACCCACAACACACAACACACTCTTGTCAGATGGTATATATTTTCTGTTCCTGTTCCCATCCACAGCTGGAATGCATGACTCATTTTAACTAATACTTATCACTTATTGTGGCTATAACTTTACCAGTTTTAGGTTTGACAATAAATGGGTAAGAATTTATTTTTCCTGTTTCACAATTTCACGAGCAAAGATTTAGTCTTTCTTTAGATGTTAGCAACCTTAGCATATTGCTGGGATTTTTTATAAAGACATAAAAATTTACCTGTTTACTAAACATGATATCTCTACAGCTTCTTCCTGATCTATATAAATTGCCAGCCCTAGTACCCCTGTACTTCAGCCTGTTATTAATAAAAAGAAAGGGTCATTTAAACACAGCTATTGTAATTTCATGATATCTGCCCTGACAGTTAAGATGACTACAAAGGCATAAAGTTAGCTGCAACATGGATGTGTGAGAAAAAGACTGACCTGTTCCTCAGGTCGGACAGAGTAGCTCAGCAAGTAAGACTTTATCACTCTAGTCATGATGGTGCATAACTTGAAACCTATCTTTTATTTTTACTAATTTCCATCCTAAATGTTCAGGCCACAGGTGTTGTGGATAACACAAATCAAAAAATACCAAATGGAGATAGGGTGTGGAGGTGGTAACTGTATAATCTGTAGAAAACATTTAGCTCGGCATTTGACACCTGTGGAAGATCAACTGATGGATATTACCATTGTCACCATCATCATTATTATCACAGGATAGCCACACACTTAAACAAACAAAATATCAGATTGAAGACAATGGAAAAACCTGACATTTAGAATGGTTTCCATCTCTCATGCAAAGAAAATGTTCACACTGTAATATTTTTAGAATACAAAATATTTCATGCAAAATAATAGATCAGAGGCCTTTGAAAACACTGACACATAGAGTGGTTTCCTTCTACCATGCAAGTAAAACTGTTCACATTGAATTGGAATAATTTCAGAATAAAAATATATTTTCATATTTTTTCAAGCGTTCCATCCATTGGATTTAATTGAAGTTAAACTAGCTTTCTTTACAAAATAGTCCCATCCAAATAGCCTGGTAGTGCAGTGCTTTTCTGGAAGCACACTTGAAAGTGTAAATTATCCATTAATAAACATGAGATGGGTCTTTATTTACAAGTCAGATTGCTCCTTGGAGGACTAGAGGGCATGCTATTCCTCTCTGTCACCAGAGGACTATGACCCAGTTCAGCAGCTCAGGAGCATCTGCCATGTCCAGACAATCACTCAGCAGTCAGGCTTTTCTGTTTTCCAATTTTTGAGAAATCCTGTGCTTCAGCTGTTTTGATATTCTTTATCCCCATTCCTTAAAGAAAGCAGCTTCAGCATCAGCAGCTGATACTGGGAGATAATTCAGAAGAAGTAAGACACAACAGAAGCTAAGTCTTATCTGGAGCTAAGTCCTCTGTACACATGGCGTTCTAAGCTCTCAGATATTTCCCTGATAGTAGATTTAACTAATTTTTTTTTAGTAGAACTGCAAAAGGAATAAAAAAAAAATAGCACGATATAGCCACTGACAACAGGCCGATGAATTTTCTTTTTTCAGGAAAAGTTAAATTTTAAGACCCATATTACATACCTGAGGCCATACAGGACAGTGCCATCGGGATGCAATCGAATCATACGGTTTTTGACAGTCACTCCATGTACAAATGACTTCTTATCATTCAGGAAGTAGGTGTCAGGCACCCAGAGTTGGTCTGCCACTCGGTTGTCCAAAGTCAAGTTTAAAGGAATTACATTGTAAGACAGCCTCTTGTCTCTCCAGGCTTGCTGAAAATACATGGTCAAGGTATAGTCCTGTGGGTGGGAGAAGAAATATCGTTATTTTGTATCATCACAGACTCCTGAAATGCATTCATTCATTTAACTCATTCTTTGAAAACACTCAGGCTCTACAAAATTTGTTATATGTTGCAGGAAGATAGATATCAAAGAATTAAATAACTTAATTTTTCTGTTGTTTTACAAAGAAGAATGCATAAGGTTATTTTAGGTAAGATATAAATACAAATTTAAAATGATAGGCACTTGGTTTTCTCAGTATTGAAATAAATAGCATATCAAATCTAAGATTTCATGCAGTGATTTATTCAACAGATGTTTAATTTGTTCCTGGTATGTGGTTGGCAGTGCTGAGGAGTGGATCAAAAGCCTGCTCTAAGGGAATTTATAAACAAAGCATAGATAAATGAAAAGAATGTCAAATAATGTTGTAGTCCACAAAGAAAATACAGCAAATTTAAAAACATTTATCTGGGATGTTGTAGAGGAAAGCCACTCTAAGGAGCAGAGATGTACAGACACCAGAAAGGCCAAACCATTGGCTCTTGTTTGTTTGTTTGTTTGTTTGTTTGTTGTTTGTTTTTTTTTCAAGACAGGGTTTCTCTGTGTAGCCCTGGCTGTCCTGGAACTCACTCTATAGACCAGGCTGGCCTTGAACTCAGCAATCCGCCTGCCTCTGCCTCCCAAGTACTGGGATTAAAGGCATGTGCCACTACCACCTGGCACCACTGGCTCTTAAGGGAACAGTCTAAGCACAGGTGTGTCTACAACAATCCTAATATTTGAGAATTTGTCATGTTTAGTGGACAGATGAACGGCATTCTCATATGACAGCAGGAGCACATAGAAAGAATGCGAACAGAACAACCCCATGAGATTTTACATTCAGATGAGGATGGGTATTAATGATCTCCTGCTATAACAATAACAACAAATGTTGGATACAGGGAAAGAGGAACCCTATGTACTTTTGGGAGAAATGTGAACTATTTCGGCCATTGTAGATATCACTGTAGAAGTTTTTCAAAAGTCTAAAAATGTAATTACCCTATGGTTCAGCTGTCCAATTTATTGTCATACCAGAAAGTCTCAGAGTCCTATCATGGAGATACCCCTACATTGATATCTATTTGTCATTATCTGCAATTGCTAAGAAATTGAAGTAGCCTAGATGAATATAAATGAATGAATGAGAAAATGTTATGCACATAAAGAGTGGGAGTTTATAGCCAGGAAGGGGAAAAGACACAGTACTAGCAAGAAAAATGATAGAAGTGTAGAACGTGATGTTAACGGAAAGAAGCCAAACATTGAGAGATAAATTCTTCATGCTTTTTTTCATACATGGATCTTAGACCGAGAGACAGACAGACACACACACACACACACACACACACACACACACACACACACACACACTCATGAAACTGGAAATGGAATCAAGGAAAACTGAGTCATTATAGAGAGGAAGAAGACTAACCAAAAGGTCTAAGAGGATGGGAGATGGAAGTGAGTCTAGAAAAATGAGCTGGTTATCAGGCACACACTTACAGCACGTCTCCTTGCCTGAGTTAATTAACTATAAACAGAGCTCTTAATATATGCCTAATATAATCAGAACTATTATGGAAATTAAATAAATAATGCAAATGCAATTTGTAAACCACATAAAGCAATATATTATGAATAAAGCATGAACATATATATTGTGACATGCTTGGTCCATTAGAAGCCTATGGGCACACAGGAATTGCTCTCTCCCCTTCATTTGAATGACTAACTGGAGAACCAAATACTCATTTGAAAAAAGATAATTACAAGTCTATTTTAAAATTAATTCACAATGACCTACTTGAGGGCTTTAAAAAAATGAGAGTCACGTTTTGATCATTCCAGAAGCCCGAGAAGCTAGATCTGTACCAGGGCACAAATAGTGATTGATTGAATGGGCTGTAAATCGTCCCTCTGGGATTTATTCCCAGATCTGGATAATTCTTTATATAAGAAATGCTATTCAATCTTCACAATGCCTGAGTTTTTTCAAACTTGGTTGGGATTTATGTATCCTAATTCAGTGCCTATCATGATATATGCTATGAACACTTATAAGAAAAGTATAAGAATGTCATGTATACAAAAAGTTTAAATATGTCTCTGGTTTTGCACATCTTCTCACTATGAACTATTCAAACCACCAACCAAGGAGCACACATGATAGGACTCATGGCTCCAGCTGCATATGCAGCAGAGGATGGCCTAGTCGGTCATCAATGGGAGAAGAGGCCCTTGGTCCTCTGAAGGCTCTATGCCCCAGTGTGGGGAAATGCCAGGTCCAGAAAGCGGGAGTGAGTAGGTTGATGAGCAGGGATTGGGAGAGGGGATGGGGGAGGGTGTATTTTGGAGGGGAAACCAGCAAAGGGGATAACATTTGAAATGTAAATAAAGAAAATATCCAATAAAAAATATTACAAAAAAGACAAAAAAAAAAGAAGTTACTTCATCAAACAGCATCTAATTTGACCACCAGACTTCTATTTTAATAATACAGACATACTAATGTTCTAAAGGCATTTCAGATAGTCGTAGGAGAAAATCAGTTCAGTGGATCACTCTAAGCATTACTCTAAACTATTCTGCAAAATTCTAGTTCAGAAAAAGAGTTAGTGTGAAAATCATCATTGGCTTAACAGAAATAGACTGGAGAGTCAGAAATTACAATACTACACAGTTATACCAAAGGCAGGAAATTAAAATAAATGGGGAATTAATATTGAGAATAAGAAAATACTGATCCTATTAAAAATCAAACTACTCACATTGCCTTGACAATAAGCTTTCTTTCTCTTAAACACAATTGGAAAGAGCTGGCTTTTATTAGTCAGCCAATATGTATTTTAGCTCATGTCTAAATAAATGATAATTTTGTGATTGTATGCTACATGCTAACTCCTGCTATTTATCTTCAAGGCACTTCCTACTAAGAAGTACTTCCAAATAGCACCTGGACATTTTGTAACTTAGCATATCAGCCCCCATTTCAGTTATCTTAAAACTATATGTTATGGCACCATCAGGGAAGGAGGGATTTGTACATATGAGAACAGAATCTTCCAAAATCTACCCATCTGTTACCTCAGATAAATCATTTCAACTTTTTTATTCATCTTGTATCACTTAGATTTTAACTAGGAGGCGCTGTCCCAATGTTGCTGTATATGAACAGGAAACTCTCAATTTAACTACAATCCAGACCACCTTGTCTAGAATTTTGTCTAAGTCACTGTCATTGGCAGCCATCTCTGTGTAATTGTTAATTTTTTGAGGATGTATTTCAGTTTGGTTCTTCTTGCCACTGGTGAGTGCATGTTGGGATTTGTCACGATGGAGTGAGTTGTGACTGTTTGTCACAGTGCAGTTGACTGCGTGAATGATGTTTAACATCTCCTGTGCCCACATGCACAGCTGGAAGGATATAGCCCCAAATAAGTGGAGATATATGCTGTATTCATGACTGCAAGTGTGAATATTAAGCTGTCATCTCCCTGAAATTAATCCATAGATTAGATTCAGTATGAACATTAATTTTGTCTTCACATATGGGGGATCTTTTAAAAACATGAGCAAGGCAATAAAATTCATATGCAAAGTACAAGGATAAGAATAGTCAAAATAATTTGGAAAGGAAATAACAATGTGGAAGGACACAGAATGGGCATAGTTATAAAAACATAGATCAGTAAAATGTAAAATTCCAAAAATGATTACAAACACCTGTATGTTCACTTGATTTGCAACAAAGAAACCAAGGGAATCAATTGGAGAATACATATTATTATGCCAACCATCCAATTCAACTGGAATATCTGTATAAATAGTAATAGACTAGTCCTTCTGAAACCATAAATCTAAATAAACACAATTCTCTATGAGTTGCCTTGGTCATGATATTTTATCACAACAACAAAAACTAATACACAAAGCATGACATATATGTATATATAAATATGAATTAATTTTATTTTGTCAATTTTATATAGAGAGACATGTATGTTTATACAATATATATAGTTAGATATCTACATATATACTAGATCTATAGACACACTATATAGTACATATATGCACACACACATATATATGAAATTATCAAAAGAAAGTTAATTCATTTGAATGCTATCAATCAGTTCAGAATTCACCCAAGTTAGCAACTTTACTGTCTACACTTCTTTAATCTGGGAGAGTTCCCTAGTCTAACGATTTTTGTGATGATGCTTCTGACGACTTCTGGTTAGTTGTTTTGATGAATGGCATTCCGTCTGGATTATCCAGTATGTGTGACTAGTGAACGTGGTTTACACAGTTTTAGTCAGTATGTCTAAAACTAAGAAACAGAAGCCTGACCATTACACGATATGATCCTCCATAAGGATTATTTCCCCTCTACCAATGTACTGGGCCACTGCTCTGGCCACTTCCAGCCAGAGGTCTTCACTCTGGTGTGTGCTGAAGTTTCTTGCTGGCTGAGCCTGTGGGTTTCACTCCTGTGTCTATAGTCAGCACTTACCACAAAGCTCACTACCTTTTTCATCTGTGGCTTTCTAATTCTTGAATTCTTTCTTCTCAGGGGAAGTTGGCATTGCTATTCTATGAATCTTTCCCTTTGTTTTGCTTTTAAACCACAGTCACTCATTTGGGAAAAATCGCTAATGTATTTTCATTTTCCCATTTAATTTTTCTGTATCTGGGGAGAAGCCAACAGGGAATGAGGGTGTTTAATTTGTGTCTAGTCTGCCCTTTGAGCGTGCAAGAGCATCTGCTAGCTGTTTTAATGGGAAGACTTTAAAATATATTTTCATCAATGATAAAAATGGGACTAATCTGATTTATCTACTGTAGCAACATTTTGTAAGCTTTAAAAAATTGCTGTCACTACACTCTAACCTTGAGCTTCAGTGAGCAATCTTGCTTATATGTTCTTCTAGATACTAGCTTTGTCTTCAAAATTAGATATTTTGTGAGATATCTCACTATTTCCCTTCAAGTCTTCATGATTTCAAAAAAACAACCCAATTTCTTTTAATTACCACTTGATGAAATAACAAGTAGGTCTAATAATCATTGTTTATTACTTTCCTCTAGAGAACAGTACACCAAGAGTGAGGTTATGAATGGAGAATCTGAACTTCTGCCTGTGAATATTATCTTAACAGAGAATAAACAAGCTACATTCTATGTCTGGCTAGAACCTAACTCAAAGTTCAAAACTGCTCAGCAACACCTATTGGCAAGACTGACCCCAGGAGACCATATTCCAGCTCTTATTTTCTGTGTAGTCCAAGCACTTGACATTTTACAAAATTATCATCATTTATTGGGAGCAATTCTGTAATTTTTGTCCTCCCAGTTGGAAGCTATGTTCTATAAAATGAGCTTCTCAGGGTTTTGTGCCATTGTATATTTTCATATTTAACCTTGAAGTATTTGAGACTGTGACAATACCAGATTAAAATAAAAGAAATCTACTGAAAAATACAATGAATTAAAAAACATAAAATATACATTTATTACATAAAAACTTGTAAGGCATCAGAACTTCAGATGAGAATTTTAACTGTTCAAGTCATGTAGTTAAATATATATAATGTTAAAAGTTCCATTGCCAAATTATTAACATTAGAGCAGGGTAACTGTATCCAAGATCACTCATAAGTAACAGACAAGTTCAGGGGCTGGAGAGATGGCTCAGTGGTTAAAGAACAGACAAGTTCAGAATGGATGAGTTCTTTTGTTTGTGAAACTAAAATACACAGGGTCACAACAATGACTTTCTCCATGATTGTGCTTAATTCATTTTCCTTTTTATTACATATTGATTTATATATTACTAGTTTAAAGAATAGACTTTTAAAAAATGGCAAATAAAACTAGCTACCTCTGTTCCTTTTCTAGCATATGGCAGACACAACAGTAAGGAATGGATTCCCCTTAAAAATATAAGCACTGAAATTTTACCTTCTATGTATGATTTATTCCTTATCAACATGAATTTACTCTTTCTCTACTATTGCTTTAGAGTACTCTATATTATAATTAGCCTGTACCCAAGCTTAATATCTGTCCTGATTCCACATGCACATCGATGTGTGTGTGTGTGTGTGTGTGTGTGTGTGTGTGTGTGTGTGTGTGTATACAACCAAAACTCTCTGAGACATTATGATCTATTAGAAAGGGAGAAGCAATGTTTCTATTACTATGTTCACACATGAAAAGTGATTGGCAGAATGTCTGACTCAGATTAAGTTAGTATTCTGCGAGTATTGTCCATTATAGTAGCCTTATTGTTTCCATCTCCAAGTTTTCCATGTGATACATTTGAGTAAGAATAGTTAAAAGGATTTTAAAGTCATGCATTGTGTGTGGATTTCATTGACAATGTAGTCCACACACTTACTACTCCACCAATCTAAAATATCCATGGCACTGTCAAATTTTACTTCAATCATTTTCTCATATTGCTTTCATTTTTCTTTATCACTGTCTAAGTTGCAAAATATCAAAACAATGTATGAATATATAGTTATATGCAGCAATTACAAGCTAAAAAATTAAACATACATAAAATATATGTTTTCTTGCCAGCCCCAAAGCCACACAATTTAATAAACTTACATAAAGTTAGAGTTGGTACAGCAATTGAAACTATGAACCTTCACATCTTACTATTATAGGTGATATTAATGAGGAAAAAGGGCAAATGTTAGTTTCTGAACACACACCATGCAACTGTACATATATAATGGAGTGTCAGAAAACACACATAGATCAAATTTACACAAAAACTTACTACTTCAATTCAATTAGATTGTGCAGATTGAAGAAAGCAACTGTAGCAACATAGATTCTTCCTATAGTAATTAGCTTTCTGAGAAGTAATTCAATTAGTAAAATGTTCCTTATAAATTAACACACACTAAACTTAAACTCGTATTCCTCTTAGAGGAACTGAGGTCTTTTCAGAATAAAATATTTAAATTTGATGATTTTAAAGGGACAATGTATACAGGATAGTTAGCTTAAAGTAACTAAGTTTATTTGGTCACGATGAGTAATTTCAGTGAGAGAATAATTAACTCATTGACATAGCATAACCAAAAATAAAAGCTATTTTATAAATGAGTTTTTCTAGGCTCTGTAATTTGTGTTCATAACAAAAACAAAGGTCACATTGGGTCCTAATACTTAAGGAATTGTCCAAACTCAAAACATGTCTGGCTGTGACAGTGCACCATTTTAAGTTAGGTAGATTGTTACCTTTGAACACAACTATTCTAATATGTAATTAAGCAGATTATTTTAAACTCAGTCACCTCTCTGTTGCATAGCTATTTCTTCAAACTAAAACATTCTCTCCTCAACATTCCCAATAAGTGTCAGGAACCCACAAAAGTGTACAATGCTCAAGAACAATTATAAGGGCCTCTCTAAGCATTTGTTAAATAGCAAACACATACATGGGAAGAGAAACAATAGATTGGTGTATGTTCTTGCTTACTGACTGGGCCAGGACCACTAAGGATGCTCCTCATGAGTTTTCACCCATGTGTGGGATTTTTTGGTAGCCCCTTTACTTTATTTACAGTTACCCATATCCTTATTAGTAACCAGAGTAAGCTCGTAAGTGTGAATGGAATAGACTGTGTCTGCTAGCATGCTATCCATAACGAGCAGTGGTCTGTTCATGTTTCCCCATGAGAAGTCACACGAGGCTCTCTTTGTTTGTGTAAGCACACCCTGTGATATTCATGCAACTAAAACCAAAACTGCTTCATTAAACATTTCCCATTCTTTCCCGTTATCTATCATCTTTAAAGGATGGGTGGAGTAATACAATGGAAGCCATTTGTAGACAATTTATAAAATATCAGAAACTGAGACATTAGGGGACAATTCAAGATGAGGAAAAGGGGAGGATAAAACAAACTTAACTTCGTGCTTTAAGATCACAGGAACAATAGAGAAATATTTTACTTGTTTGATAAATAAGGTTTCAGGATAGAAGTGAATATTTTGTTAAAGGAAAAAATACCTTACCACATTTAACTTTACCTGCCTAACCTGGTGGGCTCATATGGGTGAAATAATGCTACCTATGTCTCTGCTGTTTCACTTTCCATACTTTGTTAAAATGTCCATAGAAAAATAGAATGGAATATTGCCAACCATAAGACTGAAGAAAAACCATGAGAGACTTGAGACATGAGACTTGCCAGCTGACATCTCAGTGTTTGTTAATATTTTAATATGTGAAAGCAAGTATAATTTACTATGTATCCATTACAAATCAGAATTAAGACAAAGGCTGCAGAGAAAATTATGGAAATCAAAGATTTTTTTCATTGTCATAGGATATCAGTTTAAATTGAAATATATAATTAAATGAAAATATCCCCAGAACTCGTGTCTGTAGCTGCATATGTAGCAGAGGATAGCCTAGTCAGCCATCAATGGGAGGAGTGGCCCTTGGTCTTGCAAAGATTTTATGCACCAGTATAGGGGAATGCCAGGGCCAGGAAGCAGTAGTGGATGGGTTGGGGAGCAGAGGAGGGTACAGGGGACTTTGGAAGAGGAAACTAGGAAAGGGGATAGCATTTGAAATGTAAATGAAGAAAATAAGTTTTAAAAGAAAATATCAATTTTGAGATATTCAAGCACATGAAAAAAAAAGAATAACACATGGAAAAAAGAGTGATGTCACAGAAAGTAGAAGAATCTGCTCTGATAGCACAGGCTCAGAATCCCAGTGCTTGAGACCAAGGATGAAAATTACCATGAGTTTCAGGCCAGCTTTGGATACAGATGAGTTTCAAACCAACAGTGGCTCTTTAAAGACAGAGTGAAACCCTATCCAAACAAAACAAAATGACCTAAAAAAATACATGAGAAAATAGACAGATTATTTTTAAAAAGGCATAGAGAAACATAGTTTATAAGTTCATTTAAAATTACATACTATAAGTGGATATTAGCCCAAAACTTAGGATACCCAAGATATAAGACACAATTTGTTAAAGCCATGAAACTCAAGAAGAACGAAGACCAAAGTGTGGACACTTTACCTCTTCTTAGAATTGGGAACAAAACACCCATGGAAGGAGTTACAGAGACAAAGTTTGGAGCTGAGATGAAAGGGTGGACCATCTAAAGACTGCCATATCCAGGGATCTATACCATAATCAGCTTCCAAACGCTGACACCATTGCATACACTAGCAAGATTTTGCTGAAAGGACCCAGATATAGCTGTCTCTTGTGAGACAATGCCAGGGCCTAGCAAACACATAAGTGGATGCTCACAGTCAGCTATTGGATGGATCACAGGGCCCCCAATGGAGGAGCTAGAGAAAATACCCAAGGAGCTAAAGGGATCTGCAACCCTATAGGTGGAACAACATTATGAACTAACCAGTTCCCCGGAGCTCTTGACTCTAGCTGCATATGTATCAAAAGATGGCCTAGTCGGCCATCACTGGAAAGAGAGGCCCATTGGACTTGCAAACTTTATATGCCCCAGTACAGGGGAACGCCAGGGCCAAAAAGTGGGAGTGGGTGGGTAGGGGAGTGTGTGTGGGGGAGTGCATTGGGGACTTTTTGGATAGCATTGGAAATGTAAATGAGGAAAATACCTAATTTAAAATAAAATAAAATAAAAATTACATACTTGAAGGTTCTATACAAGCTGTGAGTGGAGACAGATACTTGCTAGATCTCCCCAGGCATAAGTCTTTCAAAGTACAGTAAGGATCATCCTGTCAAAATATCCTCCTGGTGCAACTGCACCACTTATGTCTTAGGCAGTAGCCAACACTTTCCAAAAGAGAAAGAATAACATCACTGATATTCTCTTTATGTGTAGATGACTACTTGACAAACACTGTGAGAACTATTAATTTAGAAAAGTTGTGAAATACAAAATAAACATCCACTCAGTACCATTTCTATAAATTAAAAATGAAAATGTTTTTTTCAGTTGTGTAACTGATAAGATGTTAACACTGAAAACATAGTGATGAACCCAACAATTAAAAGGCAACAACATGACATAAGAGAAAGACAAATTACTTTCTCAAAATAATACACGAAATTACAATGAAATGCTGAAATTCATCAAACTATAAATTGGCATCTCACCAAGGTGTCACTTAACACATATGGTAGCTGCTATAAACAATTCACCAGATACAAAATAAAAGTTTTAAATGCAAAAAATAAGACCATATAGGAAAATAGTATAGGTTATAGAAGATGTGTAATTATCTGGAGGAACTCATGGATGATAGTGTGAAATGGCATAGATCTTATGGAAAAAGTATAACTGTTCCATTGAATGAATGAGTCAATGAATGAATGAATATATCCACATGTAATAATCCAGGAATTCCCTTTGTGGAAATAGCTAAAAGCAGTAATCTGAGAATCTAATCCAGTGCTAGAATGCTTGCATTCCATGCAAATAGACAAATATATGATCGCTAGTATCGTGAAATTATAGTAGTTGAGAGCAGGGCATTCAAGGCATAATTTTAGCTATGTTCTCAACATTAAAAATTTTAAAAAGCCAAAAGGTAGATTTAACCAAAATGTTCACCAAGGATAAAAGTATAAAGGAAGTAAGATTGTGCACATAAGCACACACACACACACACACACACACACACACACACACACACAGAGGGGTGGAGAGAGACAAGGAGACAGAGAGAGACAGAGAGAAAGAGAGACACAGAAAGACACACACACACACACACACACAGAGAGAGAGAGAGAGAGAGAGAGAGAGAGAGAGAGAGAGAAATAAACAGATATCATGGGATGTCATTCCGTACTAAGAACGAACAGAAAGAAATCTTAATACATGGCACACCACAGAGAACCAGTGAGAATATCATACTTAGTGAAATAATCCAATGTCAAGAAGTCAAACAGAGGGGCTGGAGTGATGGCTCAGTGCTTAAGAGCACTGATTGCTTTTCAGAGGTCCTGAGTTCAATTCCCGGCCACCATATGGTGGCCCACAAGCATCTGTAATGGGATCTGAGAAGATACTGTCTTCTAGTGTGTCTGAAGATAGCAACAGTGTATTCATATATTAAATAAATATGAAAAAAGAAGTAAATACTTCATGGTTTTATGAAAATGAGTCTTTTATTGACTAAAAAAGTCAGATAGAAAAGTTGCAGAGAAGAGAAAGTGAAATCTGTTTATGTTATCACATGGTAAGGTCTGGTGGCACTGTAATGTTGATTTAACATCGACTGACTGACCTGAGAGCCACTTTAAAAGATCATATAAGGTACATTATCATATATGGTTCACATTTTACCCAGCAAAGAATTATATCACAAACTAACCATTCCGTTCTTAATAAGTTGGGATTTGTATATTTTATGGCAAATGCCCTTTCTATGTAGGGAAAGCTAGTCCAAAACTAGTCATCACCTTTCTTAGCTTTCTGATTACTTGGATCGCAGGTGAGAACAACCGTGCCAGGCATCTTGTAGTTTTCAACAGGAGGTATTGTAATGAAGCTATAGGAGAACCCAAGGTCAATCTTTTCCTTGCCATTTGCACAACGGGTGGTATTAGACAAGCAAGCAAAAACACCCTGAATACTAATATCATCACTTGTATTCCCACAGGTCCAGAGCAATCACTTTGATCTTGGCAAATACAGAAAACACTAAATTGATATGGTCTCCAGAAATTTAAGAAAGGCCAAGAAATGGCATTTATAACTTTGTCCTATGTCATGTTTAACATTATTTTTGAGAAGTTACATAAAACCAATTTGAATATGTAAAACCTTTTCAATTTTAAACAAAGGAAACTCGGTATCCAAAGACTACATTGCCACTTTGACCAGATGTGACACATGTGGTACTGGACTGAAAAGAGATCTTTTAAATCTAAATCATCAACACTTAATGAATCCATTTTTATGCTTACCACACACTGGCCAAAGATACATATTTTTATTAAGCATATCAAACTAAATAACTCATGATATGCTCCTTATGTTGTTTTCTAATGGTTCATTTATCTGATAGTTACAAAATAAGTCCACAGAAGTCTTTGCAGAGACCATTGGATATCCCATATCGGCTTTCATGAACGTTTGCTATGGCTGATGATAAACTCATACATGTTTTATAATTTTAGTAAAGGTCTCACCTCATTTACAATTATAGTGACTAGCAGAACCCAGCTAAACCTAATTGCCTAGTTTGAATTTCTCTTTGATTTTCAAAGTGATTCTATATGAAAAGTAAAACAAGGTGAGAAATCTGACAGACGAGAAGTGTCATGGAGACCCTTTTCAACATTTCAGATGCTTATTTTTGTTCAGCTCAGCATGAGCCAGGCTCATTCTCTCTGAAGCGGCAGCTTCTAAGGAGATCTGACAGTTCTTAAGGGAAAGGACATTTTCAAATAAGGACATATCTCTGTTTTTGTACTTTCGACAAGCTTGTTGAAACTGAGAACTTGGCCAGTTTGCACACTGAGGCTGGAGCAAAGAGAATATGCTTAGTCAGTGCTTCCAAAAAGAATACCTGATGGGCCAAGATGAAAGACAAATGCATATGATTAGGTTTTGAAGGAAAGGTGACTTTTTTTTTATTAGATCCTAAGTGACATTGAGCTATAGGATCAGTATTCTTTGAAATCACTGGTGTACAAATAGGCCAATATTTTGGGGGATGCTAGTAGCATTCTGTCCACAGTCTATCTCATGACCCTCATCATAACCCCTAGTTCAGGCTCTGCATCCACATAATTCTTAGATCATATGCCCTGGTCATCTTACATAGCCCTTTATCATTTACAAACATGCCTGCCATCAGTGTTCTTAGTTTTGCTATCATGAAATCATTATAGAATAGAGAGAATGGAAATAGGCAACTTTGGAAGATAGGAGTTGGGGTGCCATATAGAAAGTACCAGAGACCCAAAGGGAGGCACCTTAGATGAAATGCCCTACAGTGGGGAAAGGGAATTTGTAGAGTCCACCTCCCACAGAAAGACAGGGCATCAAATAAGGTATGGGATTGCCATGCCACAGTCAAAACTCTGATCCACAATTGTTCCTGTCTAAAAGAACTGCAGGGACAAAACTGGAGAAGACTTAGAGAAAGAAGGTCCAGTGATAGGCTCAATTGGGATCCAGATCAAGAGGAGGCCCCTAGCATGATGCTACTACTGATGCTATGGTGTACTTACAGACCTGAGCCTAGCATGGCTGCCCTCTAAGAGGCGTAAGAGGCAGCTGAAGGAATCAGATGCAGATATTTACTCCTAACCAATGGATAGAAGCTGGGGCATGCCTGTGGTTGAATTAGGGGAAAGCTGGAAGAAGAGGAGGAGGAGGGTGATCTCATAACAAGACTAGCAGTTTCAAGTAACCTGGACCCCCCAAGATCTCCCAGACACTAAGCTACCACCCAGGCAGCATACATCAGCTGATATGAGGCCCCTGACACATATACAGCAGAGAACTGCCTTGTCTGGCCCCAGTGGAAGAAGATGCATCCAACCCTCCAGACCCCAGGGAGTTGGGAAGTCTTGTGCTGTGGGTGGGAGGACATCCTCTTAGAGATGGGGGAAGAAATATGGGATGAGGAACAGTCAGAGGACTGGCCAGTAGGAGGATAGCAACTGAAAAAAAAAGAATAAAAAAATTAAAAAAAAAACAAAGAATAGAGAAATAGAAAGAAAGAAACAAACAAAGAAAAAACAAAACAAAGAAACAAAGAAAGAAACAAAGAAAGAAAAGACAGTCAAATAAAAGAATATGGAAAAGAAAATTTAAATGCTTCAAACTACCAACTCATCTTGAAAAACTTGAAAACAGGATTATTATTTTGGGAAATCACTGAATGTATGTTGACAGAACTCACAAATGAAGGAAAAGGGGTTTCTCTTAGTCTCAAAGAGAGAATAATTATAGCTAAGAAAATACAAAAATGTAATTGATCTACTCAATTGTGATAGAAATTCATAGTGACAATTCACCAAAAATTGGGAAGCCGAGAAACAAAATCTAAGAAGTTGTTATTTATTGATCACACTCATGGGTCACGATAGGACTAAGGTTTTGATGACTTGATTTCTTAAAACTTTCAGTGTGGTCTCTACTAAGAAAAGTATGCAGTCTCCCCTGAAAACTTGAAAACATCCTGTTTGTAGGGTATGATTATCCTCGGAAAAGCAGAGCACCTGTCTTTGGAACAAAGCAAGTCCTCTGTGTCAGTGGTCAAGGGACTCAAGCAAGCAGACGTTCTTACAAAGGAAATGGTTTCCTCATTCTAAGCCATAATCAAAGACACAATGACTGTCTTTACTAATGTTTATTCCTTAATTCTTACTTCCTCTAAAGATCTGAGCCAGTTTATTACAAGGCTTTTTTCCCAGAGGTGGTGTTTAGTCAAATACCACAGAAAGGACAAATATGATCAATCAGGGACTTTAGTGTCCTTCCTATGGCTAACTACTTTCAATCACTAAGATGCACATCAAACGTTAAAATCTGGTCTTATGTTTGATGACCTCCTATTTTAGCACATGTAGAAGGAATTTTTTGTAGACAAATTTCTATTTAATAGTTGCTCGAGGCAGAACTGTATACAAGGTAGTCGGGTTCTGTCCGTCATTTGTCTTATTTTCATTTTTTCTTTTTTTTAAAATATTTTTATTACGTATTTTCCTCAATTACATTTCCTTTGTCTTATTTTCTAAACAACAGTAAATGTATAATCACTCCATTCCTAATAGAAATGTAAGACCTGAAAAAAATCACGTAAACATTCAGTAAAATCAGTGTGTATCTATTTTAAAAAATTCCCTTTAACAAAATTGTGGTTAATATTATGTATTGAATCTTATGTCAAATGTATTTTAAGGCTTCTCTTTAAGTGCAACAATTTGTGTACCAGACATTTCATGAAAACACAAGTTAAAGATAACTTGGAAAATTTAATTATACATTAAGTATGGCTATGCAAGTAAAGGAGCTAGCTGGACCCTCTTAATACAGTCTTGTCAAGAGGCAAAGGCAGGAATATCAAATGTATGCAGCATTGGTGGGAGAGCAGTTACAGGGGCCTGGCTTCTATTCCCAAGGCACCATTCAGTCAGTCAATCAGGGCCACAGCATGCAATCAGAATTCTGTGTATGACCATTATCCCCATATTCTCTTCAATGATTTTTCTTTAATAGGCATATTATTTCTGAAACGTGATCACTATGAATTTACTAGGATCATATGATAAATCAGTTTGTCACTTAGACATCAATAACTTTCTATCTCCCCTAAGTAAAATTACAAATGACAGTTTGAAAATATCACCCACTTCTACCCATAACACCTTGCTCTTAGAAAAGTGTTCTGTTTCTCTATTTTTCTGCCAAGTAGAACAATATTTATCTACAGACAAAACAGACAAGCTAATAAACCAGTTATTCCATCTAAAGCTGGTATTATCCATGATTATCTTTAATCCATTCAAGAAAAACTAATAAAAACATGGTTTAAAGTCTTATCTGAAGTTTAGGCACAACCTGATCTGATGGATTCTGAGGACAGAGCTATTCATGAATGCTCTGTCCTTAGTAAGCCCCTGAAATTCATAGTGGTAACAGTACTGAGCCAAAGAATATATCTATCTTCCCTGTCTCACGAGCAAATAAATGCTCAGGTAGGCAGTGGTATGAAATCCTTGAATCTTCATAGGAAAGCTGATTATTATAGCAGGGAGATCTCTGAGCTTCAAGCCTATAATTCTGCCCTGAACTTTTGGATACTTGAAGTCATGGTGAACCCTCACAAAGTGTTACATTTCCAAATCTCAGATTCCTTCATTGTCAAGCTCTTCCTGTGCAATAACCCTGTCAACAGGATAGCGTACACATTCAGCATTGTACCTTTCAGGGATGCAGGTCCTCAATTAGCAATGTGAACACATATCTCAAGATGATGCGCATGTGTGTGCTTTGGATTCAGTGATTTAGAAAATATGACAGCATGCCTTAGCAATTGAGGCCTTCCAAAATGACATTAAGTGCATGACACTGTCTTGGCTATGTTGCTTTGTTTGTTTCACATAGTAGGGCCAATTGTGATATTCACCCAACAAATGACTCAGCAAGTAAAGGTGCTTAGTGCTATGTCTACAGTAACAGTGTGATTCTGAGACCCACATGGTTGAAGGAGAAAATCTACACTATGTTGTCCTCTGACCATGCATGTTTACCATGGCAAGCATGCACACCTGCTTCCCTACACAAACATGCACTCACACACATACAGACACACATGCATGCACACCAACACAGGCATAATGCAATAAATAACTGTATTAAAATTACTATTTTTCTTTCTTAAGATTATCTCATGATGGAAAGGAATGTCTTTAACTCTTCAATATGTTTGTTCAGAATCTCCTTTCTCTATATGATTGCATCTTGGTGCAATGTGAAAGATATGGGGATGCCTTCTCTCCTAACTTGTGTAAAATCTTTAAATCCTGGCCTTAGAGAACAAAACTCCAGAGCAATGGGCAGGATGACATAATTTCATTTTTAAAAGATCTTTTAGGTACCTATATATGAGGAATATTTATGAATAATCCACCACATATACATAAAATGTCCAATGATGATGTCTATCCTAATGTAATTTTTGTTTGTTGGTTTTCGTTTGTTTGTTTTGCTTTGATAAACTCTCTTTCAAAAAGCAACTTGAGGTGGTTTGTGGTTTGCATGAGACTGGTCCCCTAGGCTTATGTGTTTGAACATTTGGTTTGCACTTGATGGAACTGTTGGTCTTGTTTGAGAATGAGTGTCATTGTGTGTGAGCTTTGAGGTTTCCAAAGATTTTGCACCATGCTAAATATGATCTTTCTCTGTCTCTTGCTTGTGGGTCAAGATTTGAGCTTAATACTGCTCTTGCCACCATGGTTTTGTTGTGCCATCATGGCCTCTAAGCCTCTAAAATTGTAAGCCCAATAAAATCCTTTGTTTTATATATTTCCTTTGTCATGGTGTTTTGTCGGCAATTAAAGTAACTAAGAAAGGAGAAAAGGGCTCATTTCATCTTATGGCTTACAGTCTAGCATAAAAGAAAGCCTTACGAGATTTCAAGGCAGGACCCTGCAGATGAACAATAATCTTGACCAGAAACCTTGAAGGATGCTGCTTGCTAGCTAGCTCCCTGGCTTGTGTTTAACAAACTTTTTAGTGTAGCCAAGTCGCATTTGCCTAGGGGTGGCACCACCAAGACTCACTAGGCCCTCCCAAATTAATTGCAATAAAAAAAAAAATACCTCATAGACATAGTTTCAGGTCAATCTGATGGAGGTAATTCTTCAGTCCTCCCAGGTAACTACTGGTTAGTATCAAGTTGACAGCTGAAGTTAATACTGATAATAGTCAAATAAAAAAATCTAGAAGACTTTTACTTTGATTTTAGTATATTTTTCCATATTTAATCTCTCTTTACAATGGATTTTGAAAGCCAGGCAGTAGGTAAAAGTCACTAGACTCAAATAGAATTGAATTTTATAGAATTTCTACATATATTGTTAATCTGGACACTGTGTTCCAAACAATAGTTCGAATAACATGTTTCTCAATAAAATTGTATCATGTGCAAAGTGTGTTATTGAAATACTACATTCATCTTTGTTGCCATAAAGATGCAAAATGCTTTATTATTTTAGGGTCAAACTAAACAAAGTTAAGTGGTTTCTATACTGGAGGAATTAACATTTTCAAAGAATATTTTGGTAAAGAATGTAAATTTCAACAAGCATGATCCTTCCTAGTTTGTCATTTTACAGAAGTGCTTCTGAGGTAGGTAGCAAGATTCTATTCATTCCTGCTAGTCTTCGCCTGTGAACTTTACCAATAAAAGTTTCACTATATTTATTTATTTATTTATTTATTTATTTATTTAGTTAGTTAGTTAGTTAGTTAGTTGTAGTGCCAAGGATGACTAGAGGATCTAGTATGAGATCACTATTGAAACAATAATCCTGAATGAGTATCAGAAAGAATTCAATTATATATATATATATATATATATATATATATCCATAGAATACTAAGTAGGTGAAATCAGAGCAAATCAATTGGCAAAAAGTATTCCATAAGAGTTTTAGGTGTGGTCATGCCTGATCTACATTATAAGATTAAAAATTAAAGTAAATAAAAATGCCTTTACAATGAATAAACCTCAAATGCTGTAATTCAGGACTCTGAATTCAGAACTCTGGCTAGGAAAAAGCTCAGACTCAGAAAAAATTTGTGAAATTTTAATAGTAACATAACCATAAATATGTTTTAATAGAAAGACAGAAATCATTGCTACTGTAACACACAGCATAAAACAACCCAGAAATAGACTATGTGTTTGCCTATAAGAAAATACAGATTAATGTTAGAATGATGGAATTATTACGAAAGTATTTTTTTCTCAACCTGACTCTTTAAAGGAAGAATTCTTTCTCTCAAATCCATGACAGATGGTAACCCAAATTCTGCTTGGATACTTCCAGTAATGAAATCTCTACCTGGCAAAGCCGACACTGCACTGTTGGGTGGATAAGACTGGAAGAAAGCTGTTTCCTTGTGATTTTCACCCTCTGGTGTACACAACATTCATTCTCCCTTTGAAAAGTAGTTGATGTGTAATTTGAGACAGTTTGCATAAATTTAAGGCGCAAAGATAAAATGAATGAAAACAGTAGCATAATGAGACTTTATATCCTGTGGATGTTTCTACATACAGCTGTAAGGGATCACTCCTCCATGGAGAAACGACCTCTATTTGAAGGACAAATGTGAGAGTCCTAGATGCGATCAGTTTGGAAAAGATTCATGCAAGAATCAATGTTGGTCACCAAATCCCTTTCTTCATGCTGTATTGTCTTATAGGCAACGAAAAATAATTTTTATCTAACCAGTTTTATGGATATATTGGGCTGTATATAACACCAACATAGCTTTAAATCCTGCGAATATCACAAGAAGTTTATGCAGGTCAGCATCTATTATCAACTGGAGTGTCTTCATCCCAACTCTACTGTCATCTGCTCTCTTACCTGAACAAGAACTCATCACATCTTTTCTTGTTTCTGAGAAATATTCACCAGACATTTATTTACCACAGTATTTCCTCAAAATATGTTTTTTTTTGCATTTTATTTTCTATTGTAAATTTATTTCAGTATTGGTCTAGAGAGTTCACTACAGATTTAAAATGCCAGAATGATGTTTCTGCAAGTGTTTTACTGTCAGTTTGACACAGCCTATAATTCCCTGGAAAGACACTCTGAATAAAAAAACCTTCTATATTGACCTCTCGGCTTAATGGGAGGGTTGTCTTAGTTAGCTGATTAATTGATTCATTGATTAATTGATGTGGGAATAGCCCCCCTAGTGCTCCTAGCAATGTTACCTAGATATGGTGTCCTAGACAACTTAAGAACAGAGAAAGTATAAACAAGCAAATGAGTGCATATTCATTCATTCTTTCCCTGTTCTTGAATGTTGCTGTGATGGGACTAGCTGTCTTAAGCTCCCACTGCAGGGACTTCCATGCAGTGCTGAACTATAACATGGGGATGGGAGCGAAACTAAACCTTTACTCATCTAAGTTCCCTTTTCAAAGTATTTTATTACAGCACCAGAGATTAAACTTGGAGGCCATATCCCAATCGATGTTTTCTGAATATTCCACTTCATTAATTCCCGTGACTTCTAGGGTCCCTACCACCTAGACTTTGTCACAATTTCTCTTGTCTCTATCACTCTTTCCTTACTGTCGCCTTTCAATCAGTTCCTGTTCACTCTTTAGGACCTACATCATATGGCATGTGATAGAGGAAACTGCATTTAATGATGGGTTCTACAGCTTTGTTGTTTTCTCTGTTGCCTGTATTCAACTCTAAGTTAGACATCTTCCAACACACTGTGGTGATAACTGGATATTTTCCCTGGAACAGTGTTTATTAGGTCACAGTGCCTTATGTGCTTTCTCTTCCAATACCTTATAAATTGTACAAAGTTGGGATCATGCTTTAAGTATGCAGTCTATATTACCACTGTCGGAAAATGGCAGACAGTAAGAAATTAATAGTATTGTCTGGGAATAAATCAGTAAAAAAAAAAAAAAAAAAAAAAAGCTGAGTCCAGTTTTCTGGCTTTGGCTTGGTTGCATGTCTATTTTTAAGGAAAGAAATCATAGAATTGTTTGGTCATATTTCAGTTCAAATATACCTGCTGAGAACTCCCCTGACTAAACACAATCTGCAGTTATGTACTATTACACATGCTACAAAGTCACTTGTGGTCTCAATCAAGATGTTTTGTTTTGTGAATTATCTATCTTTTTGCTTTGGGTTTGTTTTCTGACTAGAGTGGGAAATTATCAAAAGTTCCAGTTATTGTGGTCAATAAAATATGCTAGTACCATCAAGGACTGACATAGAATGTGTAGTTCAATAATTGTTGGAAATAAATGATATATGCAACAATTCTAAATATAATACAAAAACATTGTAACTACAATATAACAGGCAGTGAAATTTGTTGAGGGAAAAAGATACTTCACAAAAAAATTAAATGCTCTGGATTTAGACCATAGCTAATGTTAACTGTTTTCAGAGAAAAATTGGCCTCAACTGAAGAGATGTTTCTGGAAATAACAGCTATGTTTCTCCAAATGGAGAAAGTTGCTTTAAAAGAAAAGAAAACCTTCACAGGCAAGGGCAGAATATGGACCTGGGGTAAAACTAATCATTAGTAAATCTACACAGAGACCAGTAATGGAAGAAACACAAATGAGACAAGCCTTCATCTAAACTAGCAGGTCACTGTGAGTATACTTTGGCTAATCAGCAACAATTACCTTTACTTCCACCCAGCATGCAACAAAATACTGCTATATTCAAAATGCAGTGTTTTGTTTAATGTATTTTGTATAATCATAATAATAAATTCACAGGTAAGTAATTTGTCATTTTTTTTGTGGTTACAAAATAAGGAAAGTAAGAGTTCATAACATAAGGCAATAATGATTAAAACAGAATTTGAGCTCTGAACTGTCTGCAGCCAAGCCCGCCACTGCTACATGGTGAAGATCAGTATGGGGGGGGGCTGCAAAGAGGACTCTGCAATTAAGAGGATGAATTGCTCCTGCAGAAATCCTGAGCTGGGTCCTGAGTATACATGTCAGGTGGCTCACAACCATCTGTAACTCCTGCTTCAAAGAATCCGATGCATCTGGCCTGTACATTCACCTGCAGTCACATGCAGGAACCCATACACTGGCACATGCAGACACTTAAAAATAACAATAAGTAAAACCAAGAACCAAAACAACAACAACAAAAAACCACAAAAAGCTTAATGTGTAGAATGAAATGGACAATACAAATTAACTAGTATTAAACTAACATACTTTGGGACAGAAGGATTTACTGTTTCAGACACAAAATCTATTTATATTTGCACCCATCTCACACAGAAGGTATGATCTTTCAGCCTTACTTTCCTGAGCTCTGAGGATTCAGTTGTGCATCAGTTCCCTCAGCTCTGCATATAATATTTTTGTGTACATTTGTTTTAACTGTGAGTTGTTACTTTTAGTCTGGGGTGAAATTTTCTACTAATAGTTTAGGTGCTCAAAACTTCTGGAGTTGGTAATCCTTCTGGTTCTGATGTTCTAATTATAGATATGTCCAATACTCAATGTGCACAGGAGTTTGGATCTAAAAGGGTGCAGTGTCCATTGTGTGTGTGTGTGTGTGTGTGTGTGTGTGTGTGTGTGTGTGTGTGTATGGTGCCCAACTGTCTTACATTTCTGGATGTAGAAACCCAAAGAATTTCTTGAGAAAATGACAAACCCAACTAAGTATTTAGGCAATAGAGACACAGCTATATCCATCCTCCAGGTTCAGAGATGTTTATATCACTCAAGGTAAGTCAATAAGACTCTACTTCTCAATTTTTGGTCTAGGGCACTGGAATACATATTTTCCTTTGTAGACTGGAGTCTTTTATCTTTTAAAGAGAAGGGCAACCCTTGAAAACAAGCTGCTTAAAAATAAAGAGAAAGGGTGAATACAGTCAAGAGACGAAGACTCATTGCACTGACTGCAGACAATGCCATTTGAGCACGACTGGGTGTGCTATTAGCCATGTCTGAGGTTAAAGCAATGCCTGGTAATTTTGGTTAGTGAGACAATGCCTTTCCCCTTTTGTAGAAGCCTGCTTAAAGTCTGTTTTTGTTATTTCCCACTTACATGACAAGTAACTGATATTTGGATCACTTTAAGGTAGTCACAGACAGATCTACACTAAACTTTGAAGAATATGTATGACTATTAGATAAGAAAGATGAATATAAAGCCAGAGTTTTGCTGGAAAGAGGCATCCTAGACAAAACCCATCATTCCTGTGATCAGAGTTCTCAGAGTTGGGTGTGTTCCTTTTATCTATCACAATTGAACAGTATACAGAAACAAATATATTTCCCAGCAACTCCATACCCCTGGAAAAGGCACACTCAAACGCATCTTGTAAATAGGGATGGATTGCATTTTAACTCCCTACACACATAACTGAAAGAGAGTTTGATACCATCTATGATATACTCTACCACCTGGTTTATGTGGCTACAACACAATGCCTTTGCCAAAGCATACAGCAGGTTGTTTTGAAGGACAGCATATCAGGTGAAGAGCACCCATTCGCAGCATGTGAAGTCAGCTGTGTAATGCATGAATTTATACATTAACTTGGTGGCTTTCATTATGCAACCCTAAAATAGAGAGAGATTCTTTCCCTCCCATTCAGTCCTATCTTTCCAAGCCTCCTCCTCCATATGTGAGATCATAAATATTCATTTCAGAAAGCCATCAGTTTGACACCAGCACTCTACTGTCTTCCAAAGTGCTAGAAGGTCACTGTGATAAACTACCTCATATAAATTTTGAACATCATTGAACAGAGCAAGTATTACCTCAAGAGCACTGTTTGTTTCAAGAATTCCTTATAAAAATTTTCAAGAAAAAAATCAAGAATGAGCTCTTTCAGTTAAAAAAAAAAGGAAAGTGAGTTTTATGCTTTTGATCCATATGCTTTTCTCATATTATGCAAATATCATACCTTTCCTTCTAGGATGAACTACTTTAGTAGTGTTACAGATTATGAATATGTTACTCCTATAATTTCCCTGATAAACCATTATTATTATTTATTCTTTACTTTTCTATTGGGAGACAGAGCCAGACACAAGGGTCCAGTAGATAAGAGCACTAAGTACTTTTCCAGAGAATCTGGGTTTAGTTCACAGTGCCCACAATGATGATGCACAAGGGGATCCAAAACCTCCTTTTAGCCATAAGTACCAGATTTGTACTATGGTGTATAAACTTATATGCAGGTAAAAACATCTTGGGAGACAGTTGAAATTAATCCAATGCATTGAGTAAACACACACATACATACATACATATACACATGCACATACATGCACAGATGCACAAACACACACACACACACACACACACACACACACACACACACTGTATTCCTAGACAAAACATCACAATATATCTTCCCAATGTGATTAAACAAAACAAACCAGACTAGAAAAAAATGATAGAAAATATGATATTAAATAGTTGTGGGGAACAGCTACAATTTCCTACTACTGTTATTGCCCCTTCTTAAGATGCCATACATGTTAAATTGTGAATATATTTGATTAAAAATCATTCAATTCAAGGTAAATAAGCAAGTGCATTTTCATTATATGCAGTTAAGTAGGAAGGCTTATGAATTGGGCTTTACATGAAAGTTTATGGAGTTTTGACTACCTGCCAACACAGCAAGGTCAGCAGAGCAGAGCATATTTAGCTAAGAATGAAGGCTTGAGTCTACTCATCTTCAATTACATAAATTGGGCTCACTGTCTAGGTTTTCAATTTTATTATCTGTAAAATAATAGTCTGGATGCCCAACTTACAATGTATTGCTGAAAACACAGGAAAATAACACATAGAAGATCCCCTAGGGACTAACAGATACTTGATAAATGTTGGATAAACACATGAAAATTATAAATGAAGAGAATTCTCCCAATTACTGTCTTCAAGTTCTTGCACGCTCTCACATTTTTAATGCTCACCATTTGAAGGAAGAATTTATCACTATGATAGAAAACTTACTGAGTGTAGATGCTGTGACACTGGTTAAAAATGCTAAAAGTACTGGAAGAGTATTCACTGAGCATAGATAGCATGTCGATGCAACCAAATGTATTTGAGCATTTCCCATGGGCTTTTATGACTGCGAATGACTGAGCAATGGAAAGATGAATAAGGTCACCACTATCGTTCTGTAATACCTTTCTATACACTACTGCAACCAGTGCTGCAATGATTGTGGAGGCCTCTAGAAAGAGGATAGAAAATAACTTTTGATGAATTGATTTATATTTTTGCTTTTAGTTTCTTGTACTCCCTTTCATTTTTTTAAAATTTAAACAAATTTTATTAGATATTTTCTTCATTTACATTTCAAATGGTATACCGAAAGTCCCCTATACCCTCTCCCGCCTCGCTCCTCAACCTACCCACTTCAGCTTCCTGGCCCGGGCGTTCCCCTGTACTCGGGCATATGATCTTTTACATTTTTATAGAGAGCTTTAGGCATTAAGGCCCCAGTAGCATCAAGATATCCTGTTCATATCTTTATGTGAACAAGTAGGTTGTAACCCAGAAGTAGAGTTTAGATATAATGAACTTTGTCCTTTAACTTCTTTAGAAAGAATATACGGCTTCCTCTCATTATTGTCTTATTATTTTTCTATCTAGATTCATCCTTGTACCACTGTAATTGTGACAGTTTGGCAAGAAATCACTGAGTATGTATTGTAACTCAAAAGTTACTTATGAAAACTTTATGGTTCATCCTACGATAATTATTTTGTGATTATGATTTTGATCACGGAAAATTCTAAGGAAATCTCTCAATTAGAAAAAATGACTAGGTTTTGCACAATACCATGATTACTTTCTTATCCCCAAATGAAAAAAAATTCTCTTCTAAATTATTTTAAATTATTTATAAATTTACTCAGTACTCATAGCACATATAAAAGCTTTGTCCTATTTCATTGCAAAACATATTCATTCAAATTTCATTACTAACTTTATAATGTTCATTTCAGAACAAAATATTTACAAATTCTATAAGACAATATCCTGTATATAAGAGAAGGGGTAGGTAACATTGCAGTTTGGAAATGTACCTACATGTTTGGAGTACATGAACCAGGAACCTGTTTATGCTTGTGTTACACAGGTCATTATTTTGTTTCTTTATGTTAAATGACTATCCTTTGATATTCTGTCAAGAGATGCACATATTATTAGAGACCAGACATGTTTTCTAAATCAATTCAAGACTCTCTGACATTCAAGGTGATCATTATTTGATGCCTGTGCCATGGGCTCTAATGAAACAATCATTTTTATCCAAATAAACAGATGATTCATGTTAAGGATGGATAGCTGTTGAGTGACAAGCTGTAATAGACTTTCTTATCACAATTTGTTCCCGGCAAAGAGGATCAGCTCTGTTTCAGCATAGACTATCTATTATGAAGTAATATGAAAGCATTAAATGGTCCTCAAAATTATGTATAAATCTTTTAAAATACTTTAGTATAAAACTAAAAATGATATAACACAAGAACATAAAGCATTTCTTAGCATGTATTCATGCCAGGGAACTTATAATTTAAACTATACAACGTAATTTTCATTAATAGCCTCATCGGCTGAACTTTGCCATAACTTTGATGTTTTATAGGTGACAAAGATCAAGTAGGTTAAATAATTCTGTCAAGGATGTAGATGAAGGAGATAACAGTATTAATATTTAAATCCAAGCAGTGAGAGTAAGGATCTTCAGAGTACTGACCAGTCAGAGGTAGGCAGTGTATAGAAAACTTCTACTTCCCAGTGATCCTTTTCATTAATATAGTCTCCTGCCCTGCTTCTACAGCAAAATATCATTTTACTCGTACATATTGTTCATGCTATTTATAAAAAAAATAAAAAAAGAAGAAAAAAGATCTTTACATCTCGGTCTTTCTCTAAATGATACTCAGGGTGCCATTCATCTTTGTTTGTTTGTCTCTGTCACCATGTGTGTGGTTTTCACACCGATGTGGGATAAGATGAAGTTTGAGGAATAATTCTTGGTGTACTGTTTTATTACTCTTTACCTTATTACTTTGATATCCTCTCTCTTACTGAGAGTGGGCCTCACATTTTTTGTAGACTGCTGGGTCAGTAATCCTGCTCTAGAAATTTTTCCATGTTTCCTACCAAAGTAATAGGTTTATGGATACTATTCCCTACCATGCCCAATATTTTAGGAGAGTGATGGGTGTCTTCATGAAGATCGTGTCTTCATGTTTGCACAGTAAGTTTATTTACCTACTCATTCATCCTTCCCACTTGTTGTGATTTTCCTTCTGAGTCTAGAAATCCGCCCCATTCTGAACGAGCTATTCACAGAATCACAGGCCATAATGCCTTCCTCATTTCCACATAAATTGGAAATGTTTCCATGAGGCTAGCACAAAATAGAAACAATCATCTAAAAATTTACCCAGGGCAGTAAAACTGATAAAAATATAATTAGCTGTTGATCTATAGATCATGGTGGGATGGAGATAAAGACACTTATAATGATACTAATAACAATGACATCATTTTACTGTGTATGATATTAGCATGGCAGCAATTGATCTAGAAGTAGAAACTTGATGTTACATATAATTAAATGAGACTGGATGAATACTTGAGGATCTAAAACTGTTTCCTATGATATTAAAGTCATGGGCTCATGACTTTCCCCTAGAATATGTGAAAAAAAAGTTTTACTTTATTACACTCAAGTTTTACTACACAGACAATGCTTTAAGTAGTTAACATTTTCCCCATTGATTTTAAGCTATGTTTTGTAATAAATTTCAATGGCCTACTTAACTTTCAGTTTTTACTCTTTGACATAAAAGACTTCAAGGTTACCCTTTCCAAACATATGAATGTATAATGAAAATTGTATTGGTTTTTCAAATCATTAATAGTGGTCTTTTAGTATCATTTCGATATATTTTTTTAATGTCTGAGTGCTCTGTCTGCATGGATGCATACATGCCATAGGGGGCATCAAATCTCATTATAGATGGTTGTGAACCACCATGTGGGTACTGGGAATTGAATTCAGTACCACTGGAAAGGCAACTAATGTTCTTAATTTCCGAGCATTCTCCACAGCCATTTTATTTCCATTTTAATTAGTTATTTCTTGGCAGAAATAGCAAACTTAATTTTTTTTATAGTTCTGTGCTATTTGACCACCTCAACAGAAAAAATTACATCTATTGAAGTAGTAATATATGTTTTTCCTTTACCATATTTGCGAGTATTGAAAATTATTGGTTTATACAACTCTACTTGATGTGGCTATCCTTCCATGTAGGCACTAAATATTCTCTTATATTTACAATACAAGATGGAGAGAAGGAGAGCTTACACTCAAATGCCTATAGGAGCTAAACCAGCAGTTCTCAACCTGTGGGTCACAACTTCTTCGTGAGTAACATATCAGATATTCTGCATATCAGATACTCATATTGCAATTCATACCGATAGCAAATTTACAGTTATGAAGTAGCAAGATCTTAATTTTTTATTGGGGGTCACCACAACATGAGGAACTGTATTAAAGAGTTGCAGCATTAGGAAGGTTAAGAACCACTAACCTAAGCACTGCCTGTATTACTGTGGTGACATAATGAACACATAATTAAGATATTATTTTGGGGAAATGAATGGTAAGAGTCCCCGTAGACTCATGTGTTTGAAGACTTGGTCCATAGGGAATAACATTATTAGGTGTGGGCTTGTTAGAATAGGTGTGGCATTGTTGGAGGAAGTGTGTCACTGTGGAAGAAAGCTTTAAGGTCTCCTGTGTTTAAGCTATGCCCAGTGTTACACAGAGTCTCCCTCTGCTGCCTGTGGATTAAGATGTAGAATTCTCAGTTCCTCCGGCATCATGTCTGCTTCTCACCATGATGAACATGGACAACACCTCTGAAACTGTAAGCCATCCCCAATTAAAAATTTTCCTTTATAAGAGTTGCCCTGATTGTGATGTCTCTCCACAGTAATAAAACCCAAACTAAGACAATTATATAAACTGATCAATTGTTTCATGCAGCTATAGCCTGGTTGATGATGCAAAATTTTTACTAATGCAACTAAATTATATTACAGAAGCAAGATTATAAATATCAATTCAACTTTGTCCCAGAGCAATCTAGATTTTATATGAAACATAAATCTTTGGTGATTTTATTTACGTATCTAATATCAGGGATGTGCCTGCTGATATGCGTGTGTGTGTGTGTGTGTGTGTGTGTGCACATAAGATGGATAAAGGCACCTGGAATATTGGTTTAGGAAGGAAGAATGATTTCAGTTTTCTATAGGAAGTAAATATAAATGTGAATGATTTTCTAGTGAACCTAAATTTTTCTCTGTATGACCTATTTGATAATTCTTCAGGTAGCACATAATGTTCAGTCTTTGAATTCTGCTTCCTGTCTTCATTAAAAAAAAAAAAACTATTTTAAGAAATCAAAAGCCAGCAGGGAAACATGCCATGGGCATTTGTCACAATACCTCCTCCAAAAAGCCTTTGGATAGGACAGAGCAGCTTCACACAGGAACCTTCAGAACCTGAGGTTACTTGCACAAGATCAATCTAATTAAATACCCCACAAGAGAGGAGGTGGGGGCTCCTGATGCTCCAGACATAACTGAGGAGCTATTGATAACTGATGGCTATTGAGGGAGGAAAGGTTACGTTTTGGGGGGCTATAGCCATGCATAGGTTTTTCTATTCCCGGTGAATGCACATATGGGGAGTGCTAATTGGACTCAGTGGGTTATGAAAATGAAAGAAGAGGCTTGAAGTTGGAAGAAAGCATGTTGAACAAAGACTGTGGAGTTGGAGGGAGGAAGTAGAAGATTATTATGAGCAAGACAGGACCTGTATAAATGTATACAATTTTCAAATAATAAAAAAGATAAATATCATCATAACCCATATGTGGATGAGATGTAAAATAAAAATAAATTCTACCTAAAATTCTTTTTATTGACTTCAGTATCCTAGTATATTTAGGTTCAAGATCAGAAATGGTTAATTTAAAATTTTTAAGTTATTTTTTCTTAAAGCAGATATCATAATCTAATGAAAAGCAATTGCTCATTTTGAAGTCTGCATGGATTCAAATCCTGTGTGTGGAAAGTAATAACAAAAGCAGAATCAATCCCCATTTGTGGCGGTTTGAATGAGAATAGCTCCATAGGCTCATATCAATGAATATTTGGTTGCCAGCTGGTGGAATGTTCAGGAAGGATTAGGAAAGATTGCTTTGCTGGAGAGGGTGCATACTTGGTGGTAAGATTTCAGGTTTCAAAAGCCCAAGCCAGTCCTAGCATTACTTTCTTCTGCCTGCACATCAGGTTTTTAAGCTCTCAGTTACTGTTCCAGTACTATGTCTGTCTGCCACCACCATAGTTCCTACGGTGATGATCATGGACCAACCCTCTAAAATCAGGAAGAACCCAATTATATACTTTTTGTTTTCAGTTGCCTTGGTCTCTTGGTCATGGTGTCTCCACACATTACTAAAACAATAACTAAGGCACTGCTTCAGCCTAATAACAAAAATTCACAGAAGGAAATAAAAACAGTAAGACAATCGAAAAATGAATATTTTAATGTCATTTGAAAAGAGCTTTGTGTTTCACCTGCGTAAAAGTATTTGTAATGATTTATTTCTCTTTAGGAAAAAAAACTGAAGGTGATTTTTCTGTAAGATGATGAATATCCTTTTTAGCAAGCGACCCTCAAGATATTAAATGTCAACATTTCAAAATAATGGATTCTATACTCCAGGGGCTAAACAGTTTTAAAGACTCTTTGATTAAAATTATAGTCACAAATGGGAAATCGCTCTGAAAATATCTGTGAAGTTTAAGTTATGCTCTAAGCTAAATTTAAGCCAAAGTCACTTTTAAAAAGAAGAATGTCAATCAAAAAAAGAACGTATGGTCTCGGGTTTCCAACACATATAAGGAAAAGATTTTTGAGTACATTTCTTTATGCATTATACAATATGTTGGAAAGTATAGAATGATAATGCAGATATATTGGCATACATCCTTAATCGACTGTTGCTACTTTCCCATATTCCCATCCCTTACTAGACATCATAGAAGTCACAATCGTTGCTTCAATCATATAGGAAATTCAGTTATACTTAGTCATTGTTCCAAATAGACCATTGGCCTTTTTGGAAACAAAAAGATTCCTTTATTGTAAGGGAAATGCAAACATAGAAATCAAATTGAGGAAATGTAAGCATGATCTTGATTTTACTCTTTATCATTTGTGTAACCAAACATTGGGAAGGTTATGCAATCTCTCCAATTCCTTTTTCCTATCTGAAGTCAGTCACCACAATGCTTTCTCAAAAGGACTTTCAGGGAGATTAAAGTAATGAGTCACTTAGATCTGTAAAACAGTTGCACAGTAGCATTTCATTTCTTCCTAATTTTTCAATTTACTTTATTTACAGCATTATGTTTCTCAAAATTCAAAGGCATGAATTGATTTTTATAGAATCTGTTCATGATGGCTACAGGTAACATGAATGAATAAATGGAGAATTACTCAAGTAAAATTTGTGACTAAATAATCATTGCTGTCAAAAGCTGTCATGTAACCCTCCAGAAAACAAATATGAGTAACTTATGACCATATTGTACATGCTACTTTGTTATGTTTTAAAGTTCTGCTATAGCATAATTATTTTCTACTTCATCAAATAGTGTTTTATGATCTATAGAGGATTGTCATAAATTGAAGTTATTATCAGTGCTCTTATTGAATCATGTGCTTTTAATATTATTTTCATTTTCTTTTCTAATATTGATAACTTCAAGGAGCGTCCTTACACAGTACATCTTCATACATTTAGAAAAGTATTTCCCTGGTGAATAGTTTTATCTTCTCGGTTATTGGATTAAACTATTGCACAGCAATGGCTGTACTCTCCATGAGACTTGGCCCAGGTTTCTTTTAAAATACAAAATGAAAAAAGCACCCAGCATTCAAGGTGAGAACCTTCTCATAATATTAATTTTGTATCCTATATTAAACAGCATTAGTCATCACAGACAGTAAAATTAATCAACACTGGGATGGCTTCATAAGGAACAGTGACAAATGTTAGAAAAACTATAAAACCATACTTATTAAAAACTTAGGGTGCTCAAAGAACGATTTTAGGCACCAGAGACATAATAAATTAGATGTCACATTTCATGATGATACAAAATTGTATCTTGATGGGGAGATAAGCAGCACCTAAATGAAGACAAGTTAACAGGTTTGCCAATGTTGTCCCTGTTTTATAATGATGCCTGAGAGATGGAGAATGTGATTAGAGACCAATTTCCCTGACCCATGACATAAGGTGTCTTACTACCACATTATCTTTTGACACTAAAATATTATTTAGTCCCTATCCTTCCACACAAAGCCCTGCTCTCACACCCTCATTTAACAACTAAGGGGACATGACAAAAGACTGTAGGAAGTAATTTAAAGTTGCATTTATATTGAGGAAAATGAAGTCCTGAAATTTCAGAAGAGACATCAGACACATATCACAACTGTCATGTAGGACACACAATGAAGCAGTCTGCAGCTGGCTTCACAAAGATCTAAGTACCATGTATTTTTGCCATGAAACCATTTCATAAGAATGTAGGCTGAAGTATTCTCTCTATGTATTATTAATTAGTTGTACATGTCATTTAGATGGTCATCTTTGTCTACGACTTCAGAAGCACAAAGCTATGCTAATTTTAGAAAAATAAGTCATGATAATTTGTACCTCCAATGCTGTGTAAGTAAAGTGGAGTTAATTTGCCAGAACAACCTAATTTCCTCTAAGCTATTCTCTCTTTGAAGATGCTCTGTTTCTCCATTTTAAACTAGTAATACTTAATTCCATTATAGAGAGCAATATAAAGAATTGAGGCAACACCACATAAATGGAGCACTAGATCTTCCTCGTTTTCTTCACTCTGCATTACCCTCAAACTCATAAATTTTACACTGTATATAAAATTTACTCTGATTAATGTATCTGAGAAATCAATATTAGAACAGCATCTACAAAGCATGTTTTAACTATGAGAACCAGAGTTCTGTCCCACTGGCACTCCGCATGCTTATTGTAAACATGTCCTGTGTCTTAAGCCTAGCAACCAATCAATAAACATACTCTTAAATATTTAATATCAGTATGCTACTAACTTTATTAATCACTGGTTTTAATCAACCCATGAAATCACTTGACAGTTATATTGCTACAGTGATTTTGTTCTGTATACATCATACTCAAATTTCAATTGGCATGTACATTCATGAATTTCACCTTCGGTTTTATATGTAAGTACACTGTAGCTGTCTTCAGACACACCAGAAGAGGGCATCAGATCTCATTACAGATGGTTGTGAGCCACCATGTGGTTGCTGGGATTTCAACTCAAGACATTCAGAAGAACAGTTGGTGCTCTTAACCACTGAGCCATCTCTCCAGCCCTCACCTTCAGTTTTAATATGTGTATATCAGCCACATGCATTCATGCACCTGAATTATGTTGGAACTGCTTCTTTAGCATGCAGTAAAACAGCTCCGTCATCACAGTCTAGGGAATTCTTGCCTGCCATCCTCAGTGAGTGAACAGCTCTCATTTCAGAATCCACGCTGTCCTGAACACACATTCATCCCAATGACTGCATTTGCAGTACCATATTGCATCATGTACGTATATAGGCATTTATTATATGCATTCCCTTCTGATGTAGCCTTCTAAGTATTTCGCAAATCTCTCATTGCATCATCTCTTTCTATTATACTTATTATTCTAAAGATGTATAATATCACATTGTATTATGGCTTGCTCTCCCTTTAATTGGACTAGTTCTTTTTTAAAAGACCTTATTTATAACTAAGGTCATATTCTAAGGTAGTGAGAATCATACACACATATATATGATATAAACAATATAATATAATTCCGTTTTTAAAATTTAAAGAATGCTTTTATCATGAAGTGAGCAAGGATGACTCCAATAGACGATGCCAAAGTAGGCAAGTGAAAGTCCACAATGCCAAAACTCAACACAAAGAACTACAGGCAAGTAAGGAACTCTGAGAGAGATGAATGGCCTTCCCAAAAAAAGAGCAAACCTGTTGATTTGTCAATACCAAATGGTTGAGCCTGAAATATACATATAAGTAACATTTTGCAGACAGAGTAGGTTATATTTCGGAGCATAAAAACATACACATATATGCATACAGTAACAGTAAAAAAAGAAGTCATAGATTTGAAGTGCAGCAAGAGGTACAGAAGGTATGGGGAATAGGAAAGAAGTTATGTTATTATATTAGAATATCAAAACTAAAATAAGAACATATTTTTAGCTTGAAGAAGCATTGATTTTAATCTTTTTCATATCTTGAATCTCTAGCCTTCTACAACAAAGTACTCTATAGAACTCAAAATTGATCATTGGTAGAAATTGCCCAGAAGTCATGCCCCACAGCAAACTACCACAGGATTGAATATCACCAATGAGGTGCAAAGATTGGCTTTCTCATTCTTTTGTTGGTTTTCCCAAACCAAATTCACTTCAGAGTTAGGGATTTTAGGGGCTACATTTCACCTGAGGTGAGGAAACATGTTTTCTGAGGAGTTGTATTCTGGCTGTGCCAGAAATCTCAGCTAAGTGCAATTTCATTCCAGGATGTTATGGTTACAGCTCCAGGGTGCTCAGTGATGTGTTCAGCCTCTAACACTTGCCTCAAGGATCACAAACTTGCTAGCTGGTGTCTGACCAGTGTGATGACTCTCTCTTTGCTTACCTCTTCCAAAGGGTATCCCCATTTTCCCCTGCTCCTCTTTACAACCCAGCTTATATACAGCCTCTGAAAGGTTACTCCTTTTACAAAATGTTTCCCCATCTCTTAGTTGTACTGTCATGAAATCATCTTTCTTTCTTCCTTCCTCCCTCCCTCCCTCCTCCCCTCCCTCCCTCCCTCCATCTTTTCCTTCCTTCCTTCCTTCCTTCCTTGCTTCCTTCCTTCCTTCCTTCCTTCCTTCCTTCCTTCCTTCCTTCCTTCCTCCCTCCCTCCCTCCCTTCCTTCCTTCCTTCCTTCCTTTTTCCACCCTCCCCCCACTTCCTTTCTTTATTTTACAGAATACTGTATTGGGTTCTTATTTGCATGTTGACTTGGTTACTGTCATTGTCCTACACTAGGATAAATATCAGGAGGAAAATCATCTGGTTGAACTTGTTCATGCCTTTATCTCTGAACCTCAGGACACAGTGTTTTCTCTAGAGCAAATGGTTAATATTTATCTGTTGAATACATTTAAAAAGCAAAAGAATGCAGCTTGAATGCTCTCTATTCATGACAGCACACACATGTACAAGCAGTTATGGGAATATGCTGACCACTAAACATGTAACATAGGACACAGTCACAGCAGACTCATGGCCTTTTTTACTTTGTGGTCTTCTAAGGTTCCCATGATTTCTCAGCCATGTTTAATGTCTACATTCCACTGTGAACTTCAGTCATGCCAAACCTTGTTATGATTTGAGTAGAACTAGCCTCTCTGTTTACGCTGGGCATTAACTTACAGGGCAAAGTTTACCTTCTGATCCTCGTTTTTTTTTTTTATCAGAATTGTTAATTACTTTTCAATGAGAAAATATATGCCATCCCAAGAATGTATCAGGGCTAGTGCTCATTAAGGAATAGTTATAGTATCATTTATACTATAATACTGTCAATGGACACAGACTTACTTGTGCAGGGCAGTTAATTTAAACTGCTTCCCAGTTCATCAGAAAAGTGACTTTGAAATGGGGACCAATGTTATGCAAAATGAGCTCAGCCTCTAAAGTCAGTCTCTTCCTTTAGTGGCAGATTTGTTTTTATTTAAATATTATTCTGATGATATCTGTGTGAAAATCTTCAGGTTTCTCTGAAATTTCTCTGAAACACTTTGACTAAATAGAAGTGAAGAGGCGAAGCAAAAACACATTAAAAATTCAAAAGTAAAATAAGCTCATTTGTTGTGAGCAACTTGGGCCTATTTCTGAAGAAAAAAAAAATATGTTCTCTTTTACCCAGGAGATAAATTGCAAGACAGATTTTTTTTCTTAATTTAGAAAAACGAATGAGTGGATTATTGCATACAAGGGTAGCTTTGAAAACGCAAGTTTACTGCATATTTTCTGGCTTTATTTTTCCTTTAGTTGAAGGAGAAATAGTGATGTTTACACTCTGATATGCTTCATGGATCCCACTAATTCCACCATGGACTCAAGATTCCTTAACCATCACAGATTTTTAATTACTATGCAAATGTATCAACTAAGCTACTTAGAGTTAAAGGTTAGGTGCCAATGTAGAAATAGCAATAAAAAAATTTGAGAATTTATACAGTGGCTGAAATTCTTTAAGGTTGTCTTCTATACAATAAGAATAGATTAAATCTGTTGCCACATATCTTAAATCCCAGCATGCCTGAAGCAGAGGCAGGCAGATCGCTGTGTGATCAAGGCCAGCTTGGTCTAGAAAGAGTTTAAGCCTGAAAGGACTACATAATCAGTGAGACCCTGCTATAAACAAACAAACAAAGTAAAAGAGATAGAGAAGGAAAAAAGAGAAAAAGGAAATTGTCAGCTAGTTAAGACAGATCAACACGCATACAGACTGCTGGTTCTAGTAGTGTATGCCTTTAATCCTAGAACTCTGGAAGTAGAGGCAGGGGATCAGATCATTGTGAGTTCTATCTCAGTCTGGTCTACATAGTGACTTCCAGGACTTTGTATAAAGATTCTGTCTCAAAATCAAAACCAAGCAACCAAACATATACACCAAGGAGAACAGAAAGCATATACAGAAAATGGAAGTCAAGCCAAGTCCACACTGAATACAGCGGGACAAAGGGGGATGAGGAAAAGGGACTTTTATCCTGGGATAATAAAGTCAGCCAGCATCCCCAGCAGCTTTTCTCCTTGCTGCTTCATGGGAGTCTGTAATTAGGCAGCTGCTGTAGAAAAGGAGGAGGACTCTGAAAGGCTACCTTCAAGCCTCTAAGTCTTGGCTTTGACCTTTATTAGTGGACTGGACATGGGTATTCCGACTTCATCTCTTATCCTCTTACTCATATTTCCTAGTAAATTTACATGCCAGAGGATATAATAAAGATCTCTGTGTGGGTATGTGTGTGAGTGTGGAGACATGCCCACACACATGTGTATTCTAATGCACATGCCTACATTCACATGTAGAAGCATAAAGAGAACACCAAGTAGGCTACTTTATCACATGTGTTTTGCACTACACATTTGAAACAGGGCCTATCACTGACCCAACACTAACTGCTTAAACTAGGTTGGGCTGTGAACTCCTGGGATCCTGTTCAGTCCGCCTCCTGATGCTGGGGTTATAGGCACACATGTGAGCATGCTCAGCTTTTCTATATGGGTGATTGAGTTGCAGGGATTCTGATGCACTGAGCCAGATGCCCAGCTAACAACCACTGCATTGTTAAGGAAGTTTAACTAATGGATCACATTTGATGGCCATCAAAATGGTAACTATCGATTGTATAATGCACACCTCCAACTATCCTCAAGGCTCTATTCATTCTTTCACTCAGTCATCACAATAAACCCAGGAATTAGGTAAATAAGGTGGGTTTGAATGAGGATGCCTCCCAAAGGCTCATATTTAAATGCTTGCTCCATAGTTAATGGATTGTCTACAGAGGATTAGAGAGTATGGCCTTGCAGGAGGAAGTATGTCACTGAGCTTGGGCTTTGAAGTTTCAAAATCCCTTGCCAGGGCCAGTCTTTCTCATCACTCCCCTTCTGATTTGTAAAAAAAATAGATATGAAATTTTATCTACTGCCCCAGTGCAATGATGCCTAGAATGCAGGAATGCCATGATGGTCATGGACTGATCCTCTGAAACTGGAAGCAAATCAACAATGAGATACATTTTTTATAACTTGCCTTGTTCATAGCATCTTCACAGCAATAGACCTGTAACTAAAACAGTGATTACCTTAATTCTAAACTCGAATAATGACATACCCCATTGCTTTTAAAGACACAGGATTCCTCATACTAGCCATAATCAATCACATATATCCCTCCATTAAAGAAGAAATCAGTGAGCCTACCTACTTAAGGCAATAAAACTCGCTAGAGATGGTTAATTAATAGATGACCAAACAATTTTCAATCTATCAGTACACAATTCCAATATTTTTTTCCTGAAAATCCTGGATACCACCTTAAACACATGGTTTTAGTAGGGTATACAAAGTAAACAAGAGAATAAGTTTTTATCTTTAAAAAGTTTTCAATATAATAATTCTACTTACAGACTTTATCCTACCTGTGTTCAGCATGGGTAATCAAAGGTTTTCAATGAAAAACTGCAAGTTTAAATTGTTCTCAAATTGTTGTGTTCAATACATGTATGAGCAGTGGCATAACAAAATAGAGTGGCTGCTATGAAAACCTAGGAGATAGCAAAAGGGATGAAAACAAAGGTCTTCCCAAAGAATAAGGAAACATCCATTGTCTTGCTTATAAGAATTTTCAGATTATGCACACTTCTGTTTCTGGAAATAATTCACGAATTACTCTCATCAAGAGAATTAACAACTTGGCTTGTAAGTACAGGGTGTCTACTATTTTTATCGACGTTTCTGGCTATAGTCAGCTGAGGTCAGACACAGGCATGCACAGCTGTGCAGATGACTCTCTTTATGACCTAGAAGAAGACCTGAGGGAGGAGTAATGTGAGGCCCCCTTTAAGTGCTGGTGGTAAACAGATGGACATGGTGGCACTGAAATGCCCACTATCTGTGTCATGCTCTGTATTTATAGTGCTCAGATAGTGGCAAAATGGTTGACACCAAAAGGTCCACGTCTAACAGTCACATACTACAAAAAAGAGAAAGAGGAAAGTTTAAGAGAAACAACTCACAGAACAGAAAAACAAAACTGAAGATTTCTAGATTTGTCACAAGAGGATATTGAGGTACTTTTTAAAGGAAAATAACTGGGTTAACTATTCTCCACAATTATTTTTAATAATCTACACAAAATTTAAATCATTAACTGGGAAAATTGTTTGAGGAGACATAAGCTATAGTTTCTTATAGTTTATGGGCTTAAGGAAAAAAGACACCCAGTCTCAGGATGAATTAGCCCTTGCTGATTTCACCAAGATCTCTAACATACTTGTACCAGCTAGTTTTGTGTCAACTTGACACAGGCTGGAGCTATCACAGGGAAAGGAGCTTCAGTTGGGGAAATGCCTCCATGAGATCCAGTTGTAAGGAAGTTTCTTAATTAGTGATCAAGTGGGGAGGTCCCCTTGTAGGTGGTGCCATCTCTTGGCTGGTAGTCTTGGTTCTATAAGAGAGCAGGCTGAGCAAGCCAGGGGAAGCAAGCCAGAAAAGAACATCCCTCCATGGCTCTGCATCAGCTCCTGCTTCCTGACCTGCTTGAGTTCCAGTCCTGACTTCCTCGGTGATGAACAGGAGTATGGAAGTGTAAGCTGAATAAACCCTTTTCTCCCCAACTTGTTTCTTGGTCGTGATGTTTTGTCCAGGAATAGAAACCCTGACTAAGACAATACTGAAAACTCATTTCACTCTTTAAAATGGAAATATAAAATTATATTACTATCTTAAGCAACCCAGTCGAGACAATGCAGTCTGCCCGTAAAATGATGCCTATTACTGAAAGTCTCTGTATATCTATGCACAGTGTATCATGCATGTACTAATCTGTCCAGACATTCCTCTTACTACATATAACCATAAAGCTGAGGGGATGTTCAATTTACACAGAGTAATTAAATAGACAATAAAGCCTCTGGTTACACCAAGAAGACATTATAAACTATATACATCAATTGTTAATGCAGGAAAAGATGTTTTACTAGTGACCATTCATGAATGAAATCATAAACCCATCATCATACCTGCAACCCAAGCTGCAACATGCCTGTATCACTTTACAACACTTCATTGCATTACTAGATTTTAGTTCCAAGTGGAACTCATTAACTTAAAATGAACTCCTGAGGAAAGCAATGGTGGCAGTTTCTTACACCATAGCAACGTCCATTGAGTTTTATAAGGTTAACAAAGAAGAGAAAGAAGCTTCGGGGCAAGTTCATGAAGCAGTAATGAAGATGCTGCAGAGAGCACCTCAGTGGCTGTACAGAAAGGATAAGCGTAGATGGCTCTACTGTGAAAAGTGCTGTGTGTTTGCATGAACTAGCAAAGAGACAAGTAACGAGATTAGAGGTACCCTCCTGGATACCACAAGCCACAGATAAAAGTAAGAGAATAGACATCAATCCATTCACACATATAGGCTCACCAAGCGCCTGTCTCTTATGTTCATTCTTTTATCTTGTGACTCATACTGGCTTTGCTTAGCAGCACTATCCCATGTATCACTCTTGTCTGAACAAGGAGGTGCTTACTAAAAACAGACCAGTACATTTATAGAGAAGGTTTTATGGTGTTCAGCTCTAGGTACACAGCCTTCTGAGCATCCTTCTGCCATTAAGATGGCCATGCCACTTGGTGATGAAGGAAGTCAGTGTTATATTAAGGCTTTTAAAATACAAGGAAGAAACTACAAAGAAAAACTATTTTCATCGTTTTAAAAAGTTTAGTATTTTAAAGAATTGTTCTGTATGTTTCATTGAAGATTAACGTTTTTGTTAAGATACAAATGTCATAAATAAATGACTTAGAAAATTTTAAGGGTACTAAAATTAAAGGATTAACAAAAATTTTGGAAAAAATGAGAGATTGGGGGATGTAAAATAGTAATAATAATATCCATTTGAGATGATGAAGAGTGATTTGAATACTGCAAGGGTGAGGTCAGATAAAATTTATAAAGCCATTCTCCACTTTGCTTTTAGACCATAAGTCCCATGATGAAGCTTTTAACTCTATGATCTCCTGCAACAATCAGAGCCCGGGCAATGCGAAATAGAAAAGATCTAACACTGTAAACACATTGTTTTTTACATTTGCCAATGCTGGCTTTCCTTTTTTAACCAATGCTAACAGTGCATACAATGGAGCATAAACTGAACTACTTACTTTGAGGATATTTATTGTCAAATAAAACAAAAGAACATTTGAGGCAAGTGTAAAACGTTGATGTCGCCTTAAAGAAGAGTTAACTGGCCCATGTAAATGAGTTACAAGAACGCAATGTATTTTTGTCGCTGCCTCTAAAGTTAGTCCAAGATACATGCCTTTATGCATTGAATGTCAAAGTATTTGTCTTATGTTATCGGTAACCTTCAACATTTATCTCTGTAATATTCAGCTCTGCCATCATAGAATAAAGCGATTAGCACTTGGTAATGCTTGGAAATGTCATTCCTCTGCTAGTTTTTTGTTGTTGTTTGTTTGTTTTTTTGTTTTTGTTTTTTTGTTTTTTGTTTTTTGTTTTTTTTTTGTTTTGTTTTGTTTTTTTGGTCAGCCAACTAACACATCTTCATGAAGCTAGCCATAAAAGGAAAAGAACCTGTTGCTATCAGTGTAATCAACTTTTAAGACTCAGTGACTTGCTGGTCATATTCTACCTCCTTTCTCTGAACCTTTATTAGGGAATAATATTGGAAAAATACAGGGGAAAACAAAGTTCAGACATTATGTAACTTTTAAGTGCACAAGGTCTTGAGATATAATTACTGTCATCAGGGCTCAGACCACAAACTATAAAAGTGAAAAATTGTTTATAAGTGTTCTTGTATCAGTAGGATACATGAACTAGGCTAACTATAAACAAGTGTGTGTGTGTTGATATAAGTATGTGCATGTATGTGTTGTATAAGTATGTGCATGTATGTGTTGTTGTATGTATGTGCATGCAAGTGTGTGTTTCTGTTTGTGTATTCATGTGTGTGCATGTGTGTGATGTGTTTGTGTGTTTGTATCTATGTGTATTCATACTTGGGGTGTATTTATCTCTGTGTGTGTGCACATATGTATATGAATCTGTGTGCATGTGTATATGTGTGTTTCTCCCTCCCTCTCTCTCTCTCTCTCTCTCTCTCTCTCTCTTTGTGTGTGTATACTCCAGAAATATGGGTAGAGAATATCTGTTTCCATAAAATGAATAAGAAACAAGCATAGCTGAACCCTTCATCACAGCTTACCACATTAGACCTCACCAATCAATAAATTTAGCTCAGAAGTCAATAGCTGCTGCGATACATTGCTTAGGAAACAGGTATAACAAATCATATTTACTGATTGTTTTAGGCTTATCTGAGGAGCTGTACTTTGTTGGCTGTGACTAAGAACATCCAAGATTTATGATGCCTGATTAAATGTGTCAGTTCTTTGAACCTGGACAAATCTCGTATGGATAAAGGAGATGGAGGACCATTGGTTTTACTGGGTTCCTCAAGTTACCAAGAGCTATAAAATGAAATGATGCTTAGCAAGCTCCGGTTGGTCCTTTAGGAATAACTATCAGGTTTATCAGCTCTTTAAAATAATGAATTAAGACTGGCTCCAAGTACTTAATCAATGCCCTCAAAAAACTTCATCAATCACTTTTTCTTAGTACTTAATAGGCAAAATTGGCTATAATTCTTATAACCTTCTTCCTGATCAATAGGCACAGCATTAGGCCTCAGTTTGGAAAATCAGAATTACAGTTCAAATTTAACTAATTTGTAACTATTGCTAAAATGTCTTCCCTGGAGATGTAAACAACATCTACTTCCTAAGTTCTCAACAACAAACTGAGATATGATTTCACCTATATTTATTCTGGGAATTGATAAATTCATTAGGTTTAGTTACAGAACACAGGTGAGGTAGTCTTCCCAAGAGTATGGGTGGGTGCGTGCTCCTTGAGTAAAATACATTACTAAAAATTCTTCATCTAGCAAGATTAATGACTTTCCCAGAGCTATATTGATGGAGTTGCCTCCACTAGTCCTTTTCCATCTCTCTATATTATCAGTTTCCCAGGACCTGAGGTTATATGCATTCTTCTTGTATGAAGAGATGGATAGATGCTCTGTTGAGTTTGTGACATTTCTGCACCTTCTTCTATGACAGAATATCAGAACTCAACCAGCTCAGTCATGATAACCTCTCATGTTCAGGGCCAGCTGAACTCTCAAAGTGTGGCTTGGAGAACAGTTTGGTACAACAGTAACCATGTTATTTATGGAATACAAAGACACTAGCTTCTAAACAATTCACTTATGATCAGGAAAGAATAGAGGGAACCATGTGGGGAAGTCCTTGGGTTCCTCTCTCAAAGATGATGGGGAAGACAGATAAAATAAAGTTGCTTTCAAAAAAATGAACTGTAGAAATAATGGTAGCATCAACATTCTTGTGTGTGCTTATAACCAAGGAGCAAACCAGAATAGTGAAGTGCAATGATGTTCAAAAAGGGGTGATTTCCTAATGCATGTGGAAAAGCCATGTTTAAATCATTTCATCTGAGAAACTTGGAAATGTCAGCATCCTAACTCTGACTCAGCAAAGAGTAAATCACACTTCCCTGGTACAAAGGGTCACGTGTTCTGAAAATTTGGATTCTACTTTACTATTTTTCATGCTCAGAACATGATCATGTCAACAATCTCCATATGATTCAGAGACCAGAACTCCATCATAACAGCATATCAGTTCATTTATCTTCCCTGTAATATGGAAATCAGATGCCAGAAAGCTGTCAGGGGGCCTTCATGTTCCTGGGTAAAGTCCTGTGCCTTTCTCAGAAAAAGGGGTGTCATTTTCTGTACAGGAACCTTGGAACTTTGTCTTTTAAAGACAAAGCTCTTGTTAGCCTCATGTGTATTTCAGAGCCACTTAAGTGTTACCACACATTTATGATTAGACAGGTAGGATTTAGGAAGAAGGAACCTTACAAAGCTGAGAAGAGAGTCAGTGTCCTCTTTTGCATTTCAGCTATTCATTGAATTAGCATATGGAAATATTAGCACCTAACAAATTTCCTGCAGACTGCTGCAGATGGAACACCTTGGGAGGATTAGCCAGCTGAAGCCTTGTGGAATCAACAAAAGATGGATACAAAACAAGTGCAAAATATCCAAGAGGAAACAGAAAATTTCCAAATGGACAGCATAGCACCTTTTATTATCTCCCTTTCATCATCAATAACAAATGCATTTTTGTCTTCCTAGCTATGCCCATGTATGGCTACTAATTTAAAATTTTATAAAAATCTAGCCTTTTTTGTAAAATGCATTTTCTATTCATTTTTTAAACAATATTCTCAACTGGTATAGTCTATTAATCTAATCCTTTTATGTGCCTGCAGAAATAGAACCAGGGCTCAGAGAAAGAAAAATAAAAGACTGACTCAAGGTCGCACTGGTGAGGATGGAGGATAAATTTAGAATGTAGGTTTACTGGATCCGACGCTGGCAGCTCTCTACAGAATGTGTCCTTTGATCAGTCATGTCCATGTGCTTTTTGGGATATGGTTGTCTTCATTTGCTTCCCATACATTAAAGCTGAGGCCAGGTGTGTTTTGAAATTCTTATAGAATCATGCAAATTTAGTGTGAGCCATATTTTGGGTCTTTGGTTTTGTTTTGTTTGAGGCAGGGTCTCACTGTACATATCTCTGACTGCCCTGGAATTCTCCATATAGACAACCTGGTATTGAATTCACAGAGATCTACCTATGTCTGCCTCTCAATGGCTGGACTTGAAGGCATGTGCCAGCAAGCCTGCATGTGTGTCATGTTTTAATAGATGCTATTTGTAGCTATATTATAATATATAGAAACTTTAATAAGCCTTGCATGTAATTAATTTACTTAATTTGGAGAATCATCTTTTGAAGTTCATACCATACTTGTTCTCATACAACTGGTAAGAAAACTGATAGTCTAATAAATTAATTAATTGGAACAATGCTACATAGCTAGTATACAGCAGAGGAAAAGATTCTATAGGCCAATATTTAAGGGCTGTGCTTTGTTGCCCAATGTTTAAAAAAAAAATCAAAGGAAAAGCATCCACTCTTCAAAAATTTTCTTGCCTTCATTTAAGAAATAAAATTGACTTCTAATCTTTGTAAAAGTAACCACAAAATGTATTTAATTCTGGTCCAGCAGTAAAATACAGATGCGCCTTATTCCATTCTTTAAAAGAAATTGGCCAATTAAAAAAAAATACTCAAGATTTTAAAAAGGAGATGAAAGGTGCCTGGCTTGGGGGTTCACGCCTTTAATCCCAGCTCTGGGGAGGCAGAGGTATGTGAATCTCTGTGAGATCGAAGCCTCTTCTACGTAGTGAGTTCTCAGACAGCCAAAGCTATAAAGTGGCACTCCATCTCAGAAACAAAACCAACCAACAAACAAACAGCATCAAACCAGAGGAGGAGGAGGAAGAGTAGGAGACGGAAGAGGAGGAGACGGAAGAGGAGGAGGAAGACGAGGAAGAGGAGGAGGAGAGTGACAAGGATGAGGAAAAAGAAGGAAAGAAAAAAATGAAAATAAAATAAAAAGAAACTTTAAGTTATTGTAATGGAATAGTTCATTTTTCTTAATCTGAAATATTAAGTCATATTTATTCACTGCGGAACCTATCAAACCACATTCTATATACAACCGAGTATTCGGTGTAGCTCTGATTTTAGTTTCTTTTTTTAATTTTAGTGATAATTTCACTGTGCAAGCTTCCAAAGGATGCTGCTAACTACAACCTGCAGGTGGATATGCTGGCCAACCAGGAGAATGACTCGTATTCTTACTGACATGCAGATTCACACACACACATAAAGGAACACTGTGTTAAAGTGACACTAAGGAAGGCTTCTCAGGCACGTTCCCAAATTGAACAGAGACATCCTAGAGAAAAATTTCTTTTTGAGATTAAGGGATGATAACTTCCAAATAAAACCTTAACTTGGTAGTGCCGTAACTTCCTGAGCAAAAGCAGCACTAATGAAAGAGATTACACGTTATTCTAACGTCAATTTAATTCACTTGTTACGCAACAATCGTGAATCATATTCATTTTGAGTTCAACGTGCATATGGTTGGAATAGTGACGGAAACGAAAGGGTGCTGACTTCCCAAGCATGGCCTAAAAGGCTATGGTGATATTTTCTCAGTGACATAAAATTTAAATGGACAATGAGTTAAGATTTTACTCACTATAATCACTGTAGTAATAAAATATTAACCATGTCAAAAGCACCCATACACTGTTAGGTCCTACAACTTCATAGCAAATCTAAAGTAAATCTGAATAAAAAACACAGAATGCCTTCCCTGTATTTCAGAGATGACAGATGATGCAGAGTTCTATGAAATTTGACTATAGTTAAGATCTCATGTATCTAACCTGACCTGTCACCTTTAGGCAAATTGTAGTCATTCCTAAACATTATGTGTTGAAAGTACCTAGAAAATTACAAAAGAAATCAAAGAACTTTAGACATCAGTACCAGACTGTACAAAAAAATGAAATTCAACACTGTGATGTAATAATTAATAAATTTAAGACCTCAAATGTAACAAGTTCTGGATATGGAGCAATGAAAATGTTCAGCCCACCACACACACACACACACACACACACACACACACACACACACACAAGACAGGTTTTAATAGAAATACTTGAACATATCCGTTAAAAGTGCAAAAAAAAATGTACTGCAAAATACATTTCTCACTTTTTTCCTATTTATTTTACTTCTCTCTTTTTATAAAAAATAAATGTTTTGGGGCTTGGAGATGTTGCTCAGTGGTTAGGAACACTGGCTGCTCTTCCAGAGGACTCAGGTTCAATTCCCAACACCAATATGACAGCTCACAACTGTCTGTAACTTTAGTTCCAGAGAGTTTGAAACACACACAGGCAGACAAAACAACAATGCATATAAAATAAAAATAAATAAATCATTGTAATTTAATTGTTAGACATTTGTGTAGTATATTGTGTATATGACCACATTAAAAGTTTTACCCAGCTGTGAACTTTGGGAACTTGCACAATGATCTGCATAGCGAGGTAGTACTAGGAGTCCAATGACAGGAATTTTATGAAGGCAATCAACCACTTTCTGAATGGAGTTAAGGCCCACTTCACAGAGGAAACACAAGCATATTACTGTGAACATGGCTGAGAAGTCCTGGTTGGAAAGCTCACTCGTACCAAGATAGACCTAACCTATTATTTTATTATTATTATCATCATCATCATTTTATTAAATGCCCATAGGATCAAACTGCCTTCTAAATTTATTTCTCTATACCTATGGATTATTGTAACTATTAGACATTATCAGAGATGTTTTGTTGTGGACTAGACAGTAATTAGGACAAACACTCACAAGTTATCAAGATACAGATAATACGTGTAGGGTGCTCAGCTACACAAAAGACATTCATGCAGCGTTCCTTCAAGGCTCAGAGACAATGGTAGATGTGGAAGATAGATCTTTAAGAATCTCTCAGGCACTGAGCCACCAGCCAGACAGCACATACTAGCTGGTCCAAGGCATATATATATATATATATATATATATATATATATATATATATATACATATATATAGCAGAGGACTGTCTGGTCTGGCCTCAGTGAGAAAAGATGCACCAAACCTGTGAAAGACTTGAGGCCCCAGTGAGTAGTGAGGCCTGTTGGGGTTGGGGGGTTGGGGGCATCCTCTTGAAGACAGGGGGAAGTAGGAATGGGATGAAGGCAGACCAGGAGGAGGGTTGACAACTGGACTGTAAAAAATAATAATAATAAATAAATAAAGGTGATGATGAGTCTAAGAATGGGAAGAACTGGACGAAAACAAGACCATTGCAGTCATAAACTCGAATGCTGCTTTGGTTGCCTGCATAGAAGCTGCACAAGATCACTCAACAGTCTAACATGGTGGGGGGGGGGGGGGGATAGTGCGCCCTGCTGTGGACCAAGGAGATATTGCCTGCTGAAGGCTTTGCTTAGAAGAATTATTTTCTTTAAAGGTATGATTGCAGTAGGTTAGTCGCACTCCAGTGGATGGCCCCCAACCATGCAATATGTAGGCAGAACAAATTTTACCTTAAAGACCTTTAATAAAAAAAAAAAAAAAAAAAAAAAAAGGAAGGAAGGAAAAAAAAAGAAGACACAAAGTTGAGCTATGTAGGGAGTTGGAATAGAACTAAGAGAAGTTACTGGGAGACGTAGGATAAATAAGTTCAAATACATTTTATAGAATTCACAGAGAATTAATAAAATTTATATTTAAAAGACACTAAGCATTTCATATACTTACAAGAAAATATGCGTGTGCACGCGCGCGAGCGCGCGCGCGCGCGCACACACACACACACACACACACACACACACACCACAAATGCCTTTCTATAGTTTCTGATCTCTTACCCTTTCTCAAAGACATTTTTGATTAACCAAGATGAAAGTTACTCCACCATCAAAGAATCTAAACCTCTTAAATGATATACTGCATTTTCTTCAGTTTTGTGGCATTTTCTAGAAATCACGAGCCAAACAGATCAACATGACCATCAAAACAGATCAATAAATCAAACTGGCATATCATGGTAGTAAACATGGGCAGACAATATTCGCCTTAGACTACTGTGATGGGAGAGCTTTTATGTCCTCTTTCTTAAAGCACCAGCTGTCAGGATGCAAGCCAGTTCTGCCTCAGTGTTGAGTCTTGCCAAGCCATTACTGTGAAAGAAATCACAGAGTGGTAGATGTACTATTTCAGTCTTCTGAGTGTAACTACTTTAGTAGAAAATATCTTCTTTATATAATGTATAAATGCAACATGTGTACTCCAAGACCCCTTTAATAAATGTAGACAATAACATGTTGTGAGAATCATGGTTACTATATCCATAAAAGTTCTTGTTTTCAACAAGTTTACAGTATAAGGGATACATATGGGACAACTTATACAAAACAATAACTTTAAAGCCATATTTTAGTAATTAAAGGAAACACAAGGGGCATGAAGACAATGTTCTCATTGGCCCTGCATGCTGGTCATTTGAGACATATTAAAAGACTGAAATTACAATTAAACAATCATAATTTTTATGCATTTAAGTTGATTAATAATAGGCTTCCCCTAAAAGAGGTTGTGTGTGGCAGCGTGATGGTAGTTTCAACTTAACTAGTGCCATAACAGGTACCTCACCAAAGGCTGGAATAGAAATGGCAGCAAGAATGGCAAAGCTAAAAGGAGAGTTTTCTGAGATGTCTTTTCGACATTTATTCATTCGGCTAAGAATGAAAAATAACCACTGAATGAAGAATTTCCTATTTAGACTATTGATAAGAATCTATAGTACTGAAGCATAAATGCAAGAAATGCATAGTATACTTATAGGAATAAATTTATCGAGAAATATGCCAGATTCTCCTAAATAAAACTGCATACTTTTATTGAAAAAAAAGAAGTGGGGGGGGGGATTCGTATTCTTCAATGGGGAGGACCCATGAGAAACAAACATCCTAATCTGTTCAATAGGAAAATTCAAAAGTTTACATTTATTAAAAATGTGATATTTTATCCTACTGAAGTTTAACACATACATATGTACATACGACTGAGTGAGCATAAGAAAGTTTTCAGATGAAGATAAATATTGTAAAGGTGATTCATTATCTTTAACATAAAAAAATTACTACTAGCACCAAATATAGATGAATATTAATGACTATTACAGAGTAAAAATTACAAATCTAAAACCAGGAAAAATAACTTACAAGTATATAATATAAATCTATAGGAGCATTCTATACAGTTTATTTCATAGTAACAAACGTTCTCCGACTAATAAAGATCACCTATGAAGGACTGATGTCATAAACATAGTACACGTATGTAATAAAATTCTATGCAAATATTAGAATTACTATTCAGAGCATAAAAGATATTGACAAAATTGTGAATATATCTGAAATCATGATAACAGTCTTACCTTATTTCATATGGTAAACATATTATTTGTTAATACTATCAATGCATTTCTAAAAGAAATCTGAGGATTCTATATTTATTTTGCTAATTGTAATCATCTGCACTTGTCTTAATTTTATTCTGACCAGGATACTGTTTTAATGGCCAGAAGAAAAAAAATGCGGATTTTTAAAAGTCCTAAAATATAGAGGAAATTGTGTGGCAAAGGAATCAATGTGATTTAGAAATGGAATGTAACAAGCAAATTAAATCTGCCTTATACATTTCATTCCTCCATTAGCAAATACCAAAAATGTTTTCTAAAACTCAAGAAAGCTTTCCCATGATTTAAATTCCAGGATAAAGTCGGGACTTCTAGTGTCATCCTTTGATATAAATACCATTTCATAAGTGGTTGAATAATCTGTTAAAATTTGATAGCAGATTGTGATCAAAGGACTCTGCCTTTTAAATAAGTATATAAAACATATAATTTAGCAATTATATTAAATATATCAAGGATATCAAAGATACAGATATCAGATGAGTTTTATTTAAGCAAGATATTTCTCAGATCTTAGAAATCAGTCTGTTCCAACTGAAGACTCGAGTTGAAGCACGTGTAGCTATTATTTCACAGAAACTGAAATGCTTGTCAGCAGAGCATTCTGAGACAGGTGTCACCCATTGAAATGGCAAGTATGATGTCAAGGGCTGATTTTTCTTTGCTCCGAAAGTCTCTCAAAATTTTTAATCAAAATCTAATTTTGTGCTTAATTCTCAGGATTACCACATACTTTCTTTTGAGCGTGTGCGTGTGTGTGTGTGTTCAGCAAGAACTAAATTCATTTCTTAGAAATAAAAGCTAATGTACAAATGCTAAGAAAAATATAAATTATAATCTCCAATTTACTTACAAACCCTACTGGTGCGGAAAGTGATAATTACTAGCAGAAATCTTATCTACATTATGACAAGCGTTGATATATTTTTATCTTCTATTTGTTACAATTTTGTGAATTACCCACCATTCTAGGAGATTATGGCAAAGGCACATCTACTCAATTCTTAAAACACTTTTTTTCTGTTATCTTTAGAAAAACCTTTTGGGGAATCAAGCTTCAATTCCACTCCTGGCACTTTCTGGGGCATCATAAAAGAACTGTGTTGTCCTGGTTCTAACGAGGTCCTTGCTTCATGAACTAACCCCTCAGTCTCCATTCATAAACAGAATATAGAACCTATTTCATGGATTCATTTGGAAGTAAGAAGTTATTTTTAAATTGTACCATTTAATAGAAATTTAATAAAATGAGTTTTAAAATTAGTCATAATAATTTTCCAGTTACACTGTAAATTATAACTCATTTCCAAACTGAAACTTTTCATTTTCTTTCGAATTAAAATGTTTTTTAAAATATAAAGCATTATTGCTTCAAAGAACAGAGAAAATCTACATATGCGATATACTTGGATTCCTATCATCCTATATTATATAAATTCAAAAGGGCAAAATCTGGGTGTGGAGTGAGTCATTGGTAGAGGGTGTGGTTCACATATGCAAGAGCTATGTTTCAGTTAGGCAGAAGAAGAAGAAAGAAAAAAAGAAAGAAAAAAAAGAAAGAAAGAAAGAAAGAAAGAAAGAAAGAAGGAAGGAAGGAAGGAAAGAAGGAAGGAAAGGAAGGAAGGAAGGAAGGAAGAGAGAGGAGAGAGGAGAGAGGAGAGAGGAGAGAGAGAGAGAGAGAGAGAGAGAGAGAGAGAGAGAGAGAGAGAGAGAGAAATCAAAAGTCAATTTTGGGTAATCCTTATATAGTCCTTATTGATTGCATACTTCATATATTTTATACCAAGCAGACATTAACAGTGTAAACGTAAGCCTTCCTTCTCTTAGGTAGTGAAGACATGCTACAGACTCATGGACAAAGCTTGTTATTTTTGTCATTCACTCAATCTCTCCCACTCCCCTCTCTGTGCCTCATTTTAAAATAAGTCAGCATAAAAACAGCAAGCAGATGAGAACTGGAGAAGAAATAAAGAAATAGGGATCAGAATCTAAACCCTACCCATCCACAGCTGTTCAGTCATGCTTAAAACTCTTTGTCATGCTGAAGTTTTTTGTCTGAGGTGTTTCTTTAAAATGAACCATAGTTCATTTCGTTCAAGATCAATGATGAAGAGAGTGATTTCTGAAGATACACTTCAGTGATAGGCCATGGCTACCTAGAAAGCACAAGGAACTAACTTGATTCTCTTGCAAATGAGTAAATGAGCAGAAGAGAAAATAAAATTGGAATTCTTGAAACCTCCGCATAATCACGAAAAAAAAATCAGTGTTTAAAGATGATTTTTGTGATTGACTGAATCACTAGGTGCTCTGTTGCACAAATTGTGTCAATCTAATTTGCCAGAATAGCCAAAGCTATGTTTCATTTAAGCCTGCTTTTTAAGAAAAATAGGCAAAACTCAAAAATATATTTTTCCTATTTCAGACATTTGAAGCTGCAAGATAAGAAAAATGTGGATATATAGAAGACATCAAATAGCTAATTTTCTCTATTAAGGTCCCACTACCTAATATTCCCATTAACAAGAGAAAATGCAGAAAATAGATCTTGAATTTTACATGATTATTAACAATTTCCATTTTCATGGAAATTAAAAACTCTAAACCAATAACAAAATGACAAGTAAATGTTTTGCATTTCTTTAAAAGATATGCACCAGAGACCAGGGAGGTGAGATACTCTCAGGACTCCAAGGAAGGGCTCTTAAATGAAATGCCCAACAGTAGGGAGAGGGAACTTACAGAGCCTACCTAGAGCAGGAAGACAGGGCATCAAGTGAGGGATGGGGTTGCCATCCCACAGTCACATCTCTGACCCATATTTGTTCCTGTCTGAAAGAATTACAGGGATGGAAATGGAGAGAAGCCTGAGGAATAGAAGGTCCAGTGACAAGTCCAAAGTGGAATCCAGCTCAAAGGAAGGTCCCAAGACCTGACACTATTACTGAGGCTATGGAGCACTCACAAAAAGGGATCTATCATGACTGCCCTCTGAAAGACCCAACGAGCAGCTGAAAGTCAGATGCAGGTATTTGCACCCAATCAATGGACAGAAGCAGCTGACTCTTGTTGAATTAGGGAAGGCTGAAAGAAGCTGAGGAGAAGGGCAACCCTGAAGGAGGCCCAGCAGTCTCAATTAGCCTGGACCCTCCAGAGCTCTCAAACACTGGACCACCAAACAGACAGTATACACCAGATGATATGAGGCCCCCAACACGTATACAGTAGAGAACTTCCGGGTGTGTGTTCATTCAGAGATGATGCACCAACCCTCAAGAGACTGGAAGCCCCAGGGAATTTAGAGGTTAGGTGGCACCCCAGGGGAGTGGAGACATTCACGTGGAGTTGGGGGTGGGGAAGAGGTATGGGATATGGAACAATGGGAGGGTGGATGGGGGTAAAGTATGGAGTATAAAAATAACAAAAAATTTGTGTAAATATCATACTTGAATATGTTTCTTAATATATAAGTGAATGTTTCTTTATATATATATATATATATATATATATATATATATATATATATATATACACATTGACATACATGTACTGCTAGAGTCAAACAGACTGAGGTTTCAAATCTCTTTGATGCCTTTATCATCTTGTGGCTATAGACAAATTAATAACTCGAAATTTAGTTCAGACATCTGTCAAATGAGCAACTATTTCTTTTAGTTATTAGGATAATTGTGTTTTGGTTTTGGTGGTGGTGGTTTTTGTTTTTCGAGACAGGGTTTCTCTGTATAGCCTTGGCAGTCCTGGAACTCACTTTGTAGACCAGGCTGGTCTCGAACTCAGAATTCTGCCTGCCTCTGCCTCCCAAGTGCTGGGATTAAAAGTGTGTGCCACCACGCTGGGCAGTTTTTTTTTAATTTAGCTCAAATAAAATAAAAATCTTTCTAGACAGTCCAAGCACTCAGTAAAATCTCCAAACAACAAATTCAAAAATACTGTGTGTAGAGATATTCAAAATCACAAATTATAATTTGGATACTAAATTATGACCTTACCTATAATGTACTTTAGGCACCTTAGCATTCATACATATGTATATTCAAATACACACACACACACACAAACATACACATATATGTATGTGTATATCTATATCTCACATGTGTTTATACAAAGGTTATTATTCATCTCCTTATGTATATCTATGAGGTCCTTATGAAACCAGGAACCCACTTATAAAATTGTAATACTTTTAGAAAATAAATATTAGGGATAGTTTTCATAGAAAATACATAAACATGAAACTGGCACTGTAAAATGGAGTTTTTACCATTTTATTATAGAAAATTGAAAGTTATAATAATTATCAATAGTCAATTCTTCCTATCAAATGAAGTGATGGGTCAAAGTATCAAAATCTATTAATCAGCAGATTTAAAGTGACATGATTCATTGCATGTCAATATATAAACTGTACATATTAATATACAACAGTGGTTTTATAATACTGTTAGATAATAAAACAAGGTGTTATATAAAATATTTACCAATGCATTTATAATAGATATAGAATCACTATACATTAATGATTATGAGATACACAATCATGTTACAAACCAGATTTATCTATCTGAAGTACTTAATCCAAATGAAAGACTAAAATAATAGAATTTATATATAAATAGGTATCTATAAATAATTTATAGATATCTATAAATTAAAAAAATACTAGTGGGAAAAATGAACTTTGTAGAGTATTTGTTGAGTTAAAATAGCATTGTTATGATATGGACTTGAAATATCTAGAAATGTTTGCACATTGACGTTCCACTCTCCAGTGAAATGTGGCAACTGGAGGTGGTGGGGTCTTCAAGAGATGGGATCTGGAGGGAAGAAAATTGGTCTTTAAGGGCGTGGCCTTAAGAGGGAGATTAGGGCCTGCTCTGCTGCTCTGAGGTGAATAGGCATGTTCTAGCCTCCTCTCTAGCCATGGAATGCTGGGCCACTACAAGCTCCAGACATCAATGTCCAATGACAGTGGAGTAAACCGCCTGAAACCAGGAGCCAAAATAAAACTCTCTTGCTTCTCTCAGGTGTTCTATCAATGCAATGCAGAGCTGAGGAATGCAACTGCGATGTGAAAACTTACAGGCAGACATGTTAAAATATTTTTGATTAATAGTCTTGAACAAATTGGATGTTGAGTTGCTGATTTTTAAGATGCTCAAACAGCCAGGCCTTCCATTGTTTAAATGTAAGATAATGTGGTATGTATGTCTATGTGTTGATATGTCACATCTAGATAAGTGCCAGAGGGGTCCAGAGGCATTGGATGCCCTGGGCTTGGAGTTATAGTCAATGGGAAGATACCTGGTATGGGTACTACGAACTGAAATCAGGTTTTCTGTAAAAGCACTACACCTTGTTGCCAAAGCCTTTATTATAGTTAGAGACTAGCCAGTTATTTCCCATTTCCTTTCATGATGAAAATATCAAATTCACTTCTAATCTCACTATAAACCATTGTTTCTAAAAGAATGTCATCTGCTGACAATGTGAGTCTATGATTCCTGAGAGCCTTTTGACATGTGGAATGTTGTTTCATGTTTCCCAAATCATGTTCTAAGCACAGATTCAGAAGACATGAATGCTAACATAGAAAAACTCAAGGGTCACAGCATCTCATTGCACATTGCATATTCAAATTCCTATCTCATCATCTGAAATGGTCTTATCTCGATCTTCCTCTCACTTTCAGCTTCTGCAATAAAGATGAATTCTACATAGTAGAGAAAGACTTAACTCTTAACGTAAAATCTACTTCAATACCTACTGTATACCCTAACTAATAAGGTGCCCCCTTTGGTTAGCACTTAATGAGTAGTTTCCAAAAGGCTACAATGACAGTGCTTTCTCTATGGCTCCAACAAATTCAGCCCTCACTGGTTGCACATCTGACGATAGCCAGGCCTCTGCTGTACTTGCAAAGGCTGGCTTTCCAATCTCTAGTCTTCCTCTGTGGCTCACTCACACATCCCTTTCCTAAGATGTACATTGGTTCACCTTTAAAACTTCATTAATTTAATTGTTGCTGTTGTGTTAGAAGGAAATTTATTTCATCTTCAATTGCCTGAGAATTGCTTATAGAGAAGACCTCTTGGCAGGGAAATGGACACTGGGTGCCAACTTACAGAGCACAAAAATGAGACCTGGCAATAGAAATGCCTAAAGCACATTAACAAAACTGCCATCAAAAGCCAACAGGCAGACACCTCTCCAGACTTATCCATACAGATTGCAACAACCCATTTATCCTCTTGAGTAACACACAACATGATAAAATAATGTAATATAGTAAATATTTGGCAAATAAGATGCATAGCTGGAAACATCATATAAACTTTTGTTTTATACCTTTTCAAGATTCATCAATATTAATGTTTTCTTCTTCAATATTCAGTTTTAGTGCATGTTTACATCACCCAAAATGTGTTAATTTTATAAAAACTGAGAATGACATAGCTGTGTAGATAGGAGTCAAGATAATATTGATACTTTAATACAGTTATGTCTTTTGCATATTTTGCATGTAATTATTAATAAAGGGGAAAAACACATTATGTGCTCCTTTATTTTTGTAGTCACTTACTGTAATTGTAAGCTCCTATAAAATAAATGCAACAGATTTCTTTTTTAATAAAAGGCAATGAGTAACTGGCAAATGATCATTATGTTCATATATTTCCACATCATACAAATTAAACAAAGAATGTAGGGCCACCTCATAGGAAGAACAACAATATTAACTAACTGGATCCCCCAGAGATCGCAGGAACTAAACCACCAACCAAAGAGTACAGATGAAGGACCTATGGCTCAGGCTGCATATAAGGCAGAGGGTTGACATCAATGGGAGGGAAAATCTTGGTCCTATGGAGGCTCAGTGCCCCAGCATAGGGAAATGCTCGGGCAGTGAGGTGGGAGTATGTGGGTGCATGGAAAAGCACCTTCATAGAAGTGGAGGGACTAGTATGGGAGGGGGGTTTGCAGAGAGGGAACCAGGACGGAGGACAATGTTTGAAATGAAATAAAACAACCCATAAAAAAAAAAAGAAAGCAAATACAAGTTTGCCTTGGTGACAGTGATGTTATGTATTTTTGTTACTATAATTGTAAATTGTGAAATTAAAATGCACATAAATGCAAATTAAAATGCCCTATGAAATTAAAATGCACAGTACATTACTGTAAAATAACTGAGCATTGTACAAACTGTGAATAAGAACACAAATTAAAATGTAATACACCCAAATAAAAACAATTTTAAGGAATTAACAAGAAAACAGATTTTTTTTCATACTCTTACATTGTTTACCCACAATAGACTTTTAAAATAAAAAAGAGAACAGCCATTAAATACAGAAAAACATTGCTCAGTAACAGTGCTTTTCCTTACTCGCTTGGAGAAAAAAAAGCACGCTATTCTTAACACCAGTGACTGTAAAAGACATCTCTTGATTTCTATTATTTAATGGCTGTCACTTGCATTTAATAAGTAGAAGCAAGAGGTGCTGTTGAACATTTTATAGTACATGTAGCAGCCCTCTACAATAGAGTGATATTTGACCCCATATACCAGCAGTGCCAGAGTTCAGATGGTATGAATGAGTCCAAAATGAGAAAGTGTACTTGTGAAAATGAATCCTTCCTCCCCTAAATAATTTTTTCTAATTTATACTCTTGTAGGAATTCTGTCATTGTGCAATGGGTTAGAAGAAATTAAAACATATATGATGCATTTCTAAAGTATGGCATTGAAGAGTGTCCCCCATCTGCTTTCTGTGTACAGTTTAAGCCCATAGTCAGATCTTTAGTTCACCTCCCATTCAAGTAAAGCCTTGCTGAGTACCCAGTAAGAGAAATAACAGATGATGTACTCTGAGAGAAAGCTAAAAGAAATGGATCTTAAAATCGGAATTATTCAATGGAGTGGTTGTTCAATAACACATGAAAAATTTAAAAATCCCATGCTTGTGATGAACTGTGGTTAGATCATGTAAGAAAGGGAAAACATAGAAGAGAAGGAAACACAGCATCTTGATAAGAATGAAGGGAATGGAAGAGTGAGGTAGTTTCATGCAGTGCCTCCCCACAGTTTAACTTCCTTAGAACAGTTTAAAGCTGTTGTAAGTGAAGTCAGAAACATAGGTGACGATTACTCATCATAAATTAGTAACCTTTATGATCACTTGATTGATATTGCTGAAGCACCACAATAAAATTAGACATGACGCTGACTGGTACTCATTAGCAAAGAAAGAAATGAATTACACAATCAGCTTCCTCAACTACTTGATGTCTTAGACAAAATCTTGATATATACTGGCTAAAGTTCCTGACCGAAGGAATCACTTAATTAAAATTGAGATGTTTGAAAACTAGGACAAAGAATGATAGTAACATCTTATAAATGACTGGCTCATCTAATCTATCCTCTAATTTCGTATACACACACCACCACCATCACCACCACCACCACCTCAGATGAATTAAAAACAAAACCATACAAAGTGTATCCTGGTAGAAAGGAAATGATCATAGGTAGACTTTGCTATGTTAAAAGTACAGTCTAAATGAGATGCTAAGATTGAGAGATGTGAAGGTGGTTATTTGCTGCCTGTGTGACCTTGAAAAAGCCATTCTTCATCTCCGCACTTAAGGTTTGTCTTCTCATAAATAAGTTGATTGTAATGATCTCAGCTTTTATAGGAGGTTTGAAAATGAGATAATGAGAAATAACACAAGGACTGCATAAGAACTCAATAAACAGTAGCTGCAATTCTTTTATCATATTAATGAGGTGATGATGATAGTGGTTGTTGAACACTGCACAGGTGTAGGAGGAGGTGGAGGAAGAGGAGAAAGAAGACAAGAGGGAAGAAGAGAAACAAGGTGGAAAGAAGAAGGATAGGAAAACATGTGAATAAGAGGAAGAAGAAAGAAATGAGGAAAGAGAAAAGGGTGAAGGAGAAAGAAATTGATGAAGAAGAAGATGATGAATGTTAAGAAGAGGAAATTGAGGGGGAAGAAGGAAAATGGGGAAACATGGAGGGAAGAAGTGTGAAAGAAGGAGGAAGAGGAAGAGAGTAATTTGCCAATACAGAGTATAAGAGTTTCTATGAGTGATCTGTTTAGAGCTAATCAGACCTGTTAGCCTGGAGGGCTCCCTATGCATTCCACAATAGCTGCGCTGTCTCTTCTGGTTCAGGAGATAATGTCTCCTCTGGTACAGAGAACATGAAAGTCTTCAGTAAAGAAATCCCTCAGCTTCTCACTCTGTTCTGTATTGCTCTTCATTGTTGTTGTTGTTTTTACTTTTGTATTTCTTGTTATTAGCTATGTTCTTCATTTTCATTTCAAATGTTTTCCCCTTTCCTAGTTTCATCTCTAAAATCCCCTATACCCTCCCCCCTCCACCTGCTCCCAAACCCACTTCCTGGCCCTGGCATTTCCCTGTATTGGGGCATTGAGCCTTCACAAGACCTAGGGCCTCTCCTCCCAATGATGGCCAACTAGGCCATCCTCTGCTACATATGCAGCTAAAGACATGAACTCTGGGGGTACTGGTTAGTTCATACTGTTGTTCCTCCTATAGGGTTGCAGACCCCTTCAGCTCCTTGGGTACTTTCTCTAGCTCCTTCACTGGGGACCCTGTGCTCTGTCCAATAGATGACTGTGAGCATCCACTTCTGTATTTGCCAGGACTGGCATACCCTTACAGGAGACAGCTATATCAGGGTCCTGTCAGCAAACCCAGACACTATTGCATATATTGTTTGTTGAATCTCCCACCTTTTGCCTCCTAGAGAGTATTTCTTGTCTAAAGTACACATGGCTACTTTTAAAGCAAATTTTCTCTCCTCAAAAATGTAGTTGGCCTCCAACCACTAAAGCATTTATCATTGTGCTTTGTTAATATGTCCCCGTTACTGTGACTGAGAAACAACACTCACAAACTTCTTCAAAGTGATTCCATAACATGGAAACTGATGGACCACTTGTTTCTCATCTAAACTCTCATGAGCATCAGTTCGTAAGACATTAGCTGATGGCTCTTACATCAGTAACTCCTTGGCTGCAAGTCAGGTGCCCACCATTCTCTTTCCTCAGCTCCTTTTCTGTTTTCTGCTACATAAACTGCAGTGCTCACAGGACCTCCATTTTTAGCTATCTTTTGTTTCTTTTTTAATTTTCTCCCCATACAGGAGTAGTACATCCCACTTACCTGACACAGTGTTCAAGTCTATGAGCAAGCCTCCTTTCTCTATTGTGGCCTTCTGTTTTTCAATCACCTACTAGTTACCCTCCCCCTTGAAGGCTACATACATGTAGAAAATTCAAAAACAGGGTTGCTCAAACTGAACACACCATCAGCTAATACGTCATCCTTCCAACCTCCACCACTATTCTGATCTTCTCCATAGCAATAAATGACACCATCAAATCATGGGATTCCTCCAAAGCATACCACTCCTGATCTGTAAGCTTGTGGGCTTTATATCTCCTTCATTGCTGTCATATCTTAACTCATCCATACACCCTAGCCTTTGTACTTAGCTTTCTTGTCTTCTCCTGACCTTAGACTTTGTTCTACTCCTGTTCTCCTGAATTTCAAAACCAACTTTTAGAGCTTGAGTCAGACAGTATGATTCTGCTTAGATTTTTGCATGAGTCCTTACTCTCTTTAGAAAGATAGCAAGCTCTTTAGTAAGGTAGGTAGGCAGGCAGGCAGACAGACAAACACTCATAAATACACATTCACACAAGGCACACATGGGTGCCCATGTGTGTGCACGCACACACACACACACACCCACACCCACACACACACACACACACACACACACACACACACAAAACTCTATATGATCTGATCACTTCCTCTGGCTACATCACCAACTCTTCACTATTCTCCCTAGGGTCACACCAGCATTTTCAACCTACTAACAGATTGATACCATTTCTTTCCCCTTTGCATAGTCTCATCTATGTCAGTTCTACTTGGAACACCCATCCACAGATCTCTAGCCTCCATTTTGACATCAGCTATGTAGCTCATCGTTATTCTATATTTTTATAATGTTCTATCCTTCAATGTACTTACAACTTGACATTGGAATTTAGTCTACATTATTTTAAATGGTGCATGTCTTCAAATTAAGCACTATGATATGACTCTATGCTGTATTTCTCCACATCAGCATTATAGATTGTAGACAGTTAATAGCAAATTTCTGTTATGACAATTAATTCTTCTTTCTGTGCTGGAAACTTCACATACTATCATAGACAATATTATTTGTTTGATATAATTCATCAATATTATAGAAGCAGATAGCAAACTATGTAGCAAATAAACCAACTCGTCAGACCAAATACTAAATGAGCATTGAAATTAAGCATCAAAAGACTGATAGAAGAGAGAGACCACTAGGCACCTGATTGGCTGCTGAACAAAGACATGAATGAAAAGATAAGATGTAGGCTAAGCAAATGTCAGAACCTGAGGCAGAGTTAAAGGTTGACACACACTTAAATGTATATAAAGTTACATGAGGTCAGGGCTAGGGTGATATCCTTTGTTGCTCTGTCCATCAGGCCTTACACATATCTTGCTTATAGTAACTGCTAAATAACTATTCCTTGAATGGAATTTTAAGCTCTGCAGCTGGCGATACAAGAAACATCTGTATATTTTTAAAGCATTACTTCTCTCCATTTGCCATTCCATAAAAAGGTAATTTTGTGAATGTGTTTACTAGAACTCTTTCCTGAAAAGTGAAATATTGCTTTAGTTGGTTGGCAAATGTGCCATTTCAAAAATGAAGAATCTGCCTCAAATGAAGAAAAAGCTATTTTGGTCCATAATTCTCAGAGCCAAATTTGAATCGTAAAATGCACTTTTCATCAAAGAATCTTAACAAAAAGATTCCTGCCAATTTAACCAAGACATCTAAAAATATTTCATTCTAGAGCCAAGCTTCCTGCTTAGCGGCATCTGACTGAGATCATGGAGCCCAAAGACTTTCCATTGGGTGATGGTCACTCAAGCGGAGAACCCGCTACAGTGTCACCACCTTCCAAAGACCTCAGAATGACACACTGTTTAGAAATTTTGGACTTCTTTCAGATTTTTATCTATTTCAAAATTTCCCTGAAACTTTTATGTGTTCAACAACTGCTATAACAAGCAACTGTAGCTAGAGATACGTGTAACTTGTAGATGGAAGTCTCTTAATGCTTATTCTGTATCATTCAACCAGGAAGAAATGGAGCCTTAATGAGGTACATGGCTACTAAAAATGAACACAGGACAGCAGGGCTGTATGCTGGGTGTGATGAATGCTTGCCTGTTTTTTACCCCCTCGTTAAGTTAAATGCAACTAATGTCATTTTATTAATCCTGGTAGTTATCTGGGACACTAGAAAAAGAACTATTCCCTCCTTTGACAATTAAGGATATAAAGACCCTTAAACTTTGAATAACCACAGTGTGACCAAGAAATGGAGCTGGCACCGAGCACTCCTGATCCAGCTCTGGGTCTTTCTACAAATATCACCTGTTCTTTTTTTTAAAAATCCCATCAATACACACTTATATTGCTGCAGTTCAAATATGTGACTGGTCTGTGGAATGCCATTCTTGAAAGGCAGATACACAATAATAAAAGTTACAGCTACCAGAGACAATAGGTCACAAGCCATATGAACAAACAAGGGCATTAATCAACCTTGAGATTTCACTTAAATAGTTAAAAAAATCATTCTTTAGATAATAAATATAATCAAAACATCCTAACCCTGGTAGGCCTTTGCACTAGATACAATACAAGCCTCATAGTGAGTTACCAATGGGGGCCTGATTCATCTGTTGCTTCCAAGTGAATAACCATATTTTGAAACAAAATAGTAGTTATATGTGTTACAAAACTGTTTTGGAGGATTCATTTTAGGTCAGTAAGACTGGAAGCCCAAAGTGTGGCTGGACAAATGCACTGGTGTCAGCATTAAGCTAAGAAAGGAGTCTGGCTTGGAATTTTTCACACCTGCTTCAAATCATTAATGCTACACTGTTGTCCCATTTACAAGCTGACATTTATTTTTGCACTTTCGACATCCCATGACTTCTCTGCAACAGTAAATAGCTCAAAGTGATTACACCCTGCCTCAGCTGGATCTATATTTTGACTAGCAGGTCTTGGCATTGTGTCCACCTCTGATCCCACTCCAAAATGGTACATGCAGGGGGAAAAGGTCAGTTGAAGTTTCTGAAGAGAACAAAAGGTTTAACACTCTATGCCATGTAAGGATATAATACCCTCAAGTCATTTCCAACCTATTTTAGTTACCTGGAGTCATTTTGTGAGCATTGCTTTATCTCATAAATATTTTTCTATGAGATACTTTGTGATGTCTTTAAAAAGCAGTTAGTAAAATAAAGCTTTATTGGAAGAAGATGAGCAAAAAATTTAAAATAATAAATGAGATACAAGTCTGACCAAGCATATGTAGAAAATATAAAACCTTAATTGATTTCTATTTAACTTTGACATTAGAAATTCAATTTAGAGCCAAGTACCTGGGATTGTAGAGGTACCCAGGTTAGGACACAACTTCAACATATTCAAGTCATCCAATGTTATCTTTCTTCTGTGTTTGTGTATCATACAATAAAAATATTCCCAGTTATTAGATTATAAACTTTCTGTTATTAAACCACTGCTAAGTTAGTTGATGATCCCCCCAGAGTCTCTGAAAAATGCTCAGAATCTTATGATGCCTTTAGATTGTTATTGCCCAGCATCTGTAACTGATATGCTAGATGCCACTTTGAATTCTGGGAATATGAGAACTTCTGTTAAATTTAGGTGAGAGCCAGGCTAAATCCTAATACTTCAAATTTCTTGAGTTAATTAGTATGCCCTAAATTTTATGTCCCAATGGCTGGCTTAGAAGTGTTTGTATAAAAGCTTACACATTTCATCTCTGTCTTTAATTATTTGTCCAGTCTCAAGACAGGAAGACAGGAGGATGTCATAGAACAATATGAAATGGGCTGTGTGCTATCAGATCTGAAAGGACTGCTGGAATATTAAGGCTCACTTGATCTAGATACACTGCCAAGAAGAAAAGAGGAGAGGAGAGGAGAGAGGGAGGGAAACAGGGAGGAATGGAGGGAGGGAGGGAGGGAAGGAGGGAGAGAAGAAGGGAAGGGAACAGCGAAGGAGGGAGAGGAAAAGAGAGGGAAAGGGAGAGGGAGAGAGAGAATTTACAGGAGAAATGTCCCTGAGTTAACTGGGGGAATCTGGGACACTTGTCCTTGTCATGTTATGTCCACAGTGCTCCAACGTGGGCAGCAGGGGGCGCTCCTGCATGAAGCATACCCCCCCAAAAGTGCTTCCCTGTTGGAGAACACAGGTTCTTCTCACACCCCTCTCTCTCTTCTTATCCTTTGTCCAAAGACTGAGTGTTGCTGACAATAAGTTGTGTGTGCTTGGTACACATAATGATTAGTGTTGCAGGAGCAGTAAGAAAGTACACTTGGTATTAATCTTGCCTTTTTGGATAAAGACTGGCCAGTTTTTTATTTGATTTCAGTGGATTAGCAGAAGGGGTTAAAGGAGATGGAAGGTGGTGGGAGGGGCAGAGATGTCAAATGTCATTAAGTACTAGGAATCAATTTCCTAAAGCAACAAGTGGGCATCAACACCCCAGAACTAATTACTTAGTCACTCTGTGAGAGTTTAGTTTGTATGATAGACTTCCTGGTAGGTTTTTGTTTGGTTGTTTTATTTATTCATTTATTTATTTAGTCACATTTAAATGCTCCTTTTACCATGACTAAGCCCCAAACACAGAACTGTAACTCGACAAACTGAGGCTTTCAGGAAGCTGTGAGAGCCATCACTTCTGCAGGGGGCCTTCCAGCATATTGCTGCCTGTACAAGTGAATGTGTGAGATACTTTACTCACTCTGTATTGGATCCAAATTGGGAAAAGTGCAAAAAACCAGCAGTTGTTTTGTAATTACACATGCCATGAATTCCAGAGCAATATACTATTCTCCTGTCCCCACATTATACACATATTCAAACATACTCCACCCCCCCCAGCAACTGCACAGCCCCCACACAGTCCCCATTATAGAGACGTATCTATGAGCATTAATACTCACCATATTGACCTCAGAAACCATATCAATGCTGGCAATATCAATGTTCATTCCTACGGCCACAGGGGGACCTGCAAACCAAGATGGTCAGCCATGTGACTTCTCAGAACTTAGTCATTCATACGAAGAGTTGTCACTGGGAACTCTAAAGAAACCCCCTCTGTAGAGCTAATCCATATATTCATTACTTTCCCATATCTTTGCAGTATGAATGTGGGGATACTCTTCTAGGAATATGCACACATGTGCTGGTCAGACAATGTTGCCAGCTCTGTCTACACATGTTGATGTCTCAGCATGTGAATTCCTACAACTCACAGAGCCCTAGGGATTCGTGTAGATTGCATTGAAACCCCCTCTTTTTTTCCCCACCCACTTCTGTGTGTAGGTTTTAACTCTTTAATTCCATTAAGAGTCTGAGCAAAATTAAATGGCCACACTAGCATATCTGGGGCTCCAGGGAGAGATGCCCCTTTTTCCTCTGCTATCTTTATTCTCAATTCCCCAGAACCCCTTCTCCCCTATGCCATTCGCATATAGGGCTGGGTGGAATCCCGACATGAGCCACTTTAAACCATGGCCAGAACTCTTCTAAAGTAGATGGGCACAGAGAGTTGAAGCCACCTCTCAGCCAACCGCCTGCACACTGTGTCCTCAAAAATACTCACATTATAAGACATCCCCGGCTGGGCACACTGTTAACTAAACTTAAGAGGTTTGTATCTCAAGAAACCTCAGACTGGGAACAAAGATGTATCACGGTGAAGGAGAACGAGAGCGGTTACAAAGTCTGGTCACACTCTAAGGGGGTCTTCTTGAAAGACCTCTCAAGTGCTGGACAGAAACTGGCTTAAGTTTGGATCTGTTTCTCAGCAAGGTAAAATAGGAAAACATTCTATACATCACATGCGCCCACAACTAAGGAGAGGAAAGAGAGTGCACACAAAGCCCAAAAGACAGCTTGGGCTGGAGCTGGGCTGTTTCTTATTTGCAAGGCAATCCCATTACCTCCAAAATCTGGTCTCAGACGAATGTCATAGCCTTTCAACAGTCTGTCCACCGTCTCTTTAACCAGCGACATATTACTAGGGTCATTGACACTAAAGAAAAAAATGACAATAACCAGGAATGAATAAAGAAGACAGCACGGCATCTTCAACAGCCCTGCTCACAGAGAGGTATGCAGACAGAGCCCTGACAAGTGAGAAAGGAAAGGGACACTTACCTCTGAGCACAGACAGCGGCGATTATTAAGGGAAATGACCAAATCCCAAAGTAGCCCCTTTTCCGGACTCTCCACATCCCTTTAGGTTCTGGTGGGATTGAGGGATTCACTGAAGAGAGGAGATCCAACTTAGTCTGCCCAGTGCAGTAATTCTAATGTGGAGCGCATGCGCACGGCGTACCAAAACATCAAAGGGGCAGCGGCGGCTGCCGGGGACCGAGATTTCCTTGTTTAAAAAAATTAAAGGGGAAAAAGGAAAAGAAGCATATATATGTGTAATATGTACATGTTTGAATAATATTAAACTACTACCCCAGAAATGCATCCAGAGTAAAATCTTCGTTGGTTTTTTTTCTTTCTTTCTTTAAGACAAAAGCAACCAGAGCGTCTGGTAAGTTTCTGTTCTAGGAGGTAGTTGCACCTCACGACGTGGTGGGATTTTAGAGAGAGGGAGAGAGAGAGAGAGAGAGAGAGTGTGTGTGTGTGTCCCCTTAAATATTAAAAAGAAAAATAGGAGTAGGGTGTAGGGAGGAAGATTGGTTCCTGAAACCCTTCTCCTCCCGGTCTAAGCCAGTTGAAAGGGGCAAGGAGTTGAACTTTATTTCCTTAAGAATAGCAATCCCCTGCCTGGGACAAGCGGAGGAGGTGGGGGTGGGGTGGGAGCGCTAGGGGTGGGGAGGGGAGCAGTGGGAACCAGAGTCCGAGGAGGAGAAAAAAAACCAATGGGAGGAGTGCTGAGCAAACGTTGGATTTTGAGCGAGGGGGGGTGGGGGTGGGGAGTGGACTGTGAATATGAAAGAATCGGAATGGCTTTGAGAAGAAAGGGGAAGGATACAGGAATCCAAAGATGCTCGTTTTTCCTGGGAGTCAAGGGGCGAGCTTTTTCTTCACTACTCACGAGTGATTTCTTTCTCTTCCTCCTGCTCCCCCTTTGCCCCCTGTTCCCTGGGAAGAAAACCTCGGGGTCCTGGTTTCTGGCGCTGTGACGCTCCTGACCCGCTAGTCCAGCTATTTATAGCAGGAGGGGGAGGGGGCGAGGGGAGCAGTCAGGCAAAGGCTTCTCTGGGTTTGGGTCTGACTCTGCACTAGGAAATTATAAGTGGTCAGGATGAGGTGTGTGTGTGTGACTGAAGAACAAAAGAAGTGGGGGCGTGAGGGACAGAGGGTGACAGGCGTTCCAGCACAGGTGCGGGGCCAAAAGGCATCCAGTGCGAGGGCGGGTTGCGGGGTGGGATGCGCTCCTCTGGCCCCCCACGCCTCGCGGACGCACGCGCACCGCGCGCGCGCGCGCGCGCACACACACACACACACACACACACACACACACACACACACACACAGACACACACGAGACACGTGCATTCACAGTCCTTGCCACCCACCACTCCTTACCTCACCAGCAGGAGCTCGCCGCCCACTACTGTGGCCCAACGGAGCTGCACCACTGCCGCTCTGCTCTGGACAGTTGAAGCTGCACCTCTGCGTCCAAACCCAGTGGTTCACAGAAGACAGGCACAATGAAGGAACCCCGAGACCGTTTGAGCCACCAAATCACCTATCTACACACCACAATTTTCCCTCATCCCTTTCCTAGCCCAAGGGGACCCAAGGCTGCCCCCTTCCCTCCAGCTCCAGGCTCAACACGGACACCAGATCCAGACTCATTTCATAGGAAAAATCATTTCCTCTGCTTGGGGCTCGCTGGAGGAGGGGAGGAGTTGCGGGGGGGGGGGGGGGAAGAGGATGCCGAGAGCACCGGGACTGGGATGCCCTAGAGTCGTGTTCCTCGTTTTATCCTGAAGACAGGGAGGGAGTACAGCAGGTGCATCAACTACCCTGGCACTCTTTGATGAAGAGGTAGAAAGGCAGAACTCAACACTGGGTCCTGGACCCCAGTATCCAACCTAAATCTACTACTGAGCCTTGTCATTTACCGAGAGTCCCTACCATGTGCAGAAAGCCGCGCTTAAAGCAATATTAGCTCAAAGTTGACTCCTTAGTGACCCCATTTTACGGGTTTAGAAACTAGCACATCGATCGGAGGAACATGTCCAAGGTCATTTCTGTGGAGAAGGGTGGAAAGTGAGTTGTGCTTATAAAGCAGTGTTTCTAACCCTTAGACTAGACTACCTCAACTCTTAAAGTTCAGAACCTCACACTCTGCTAGCTCTCTGCTGCCACGCGGGGGACCTCCAAGCGCCCACTGCGCCTGTGGGATGGGAAAGCTCACAGATTACAACAGACTGGTGGTCCAGCAGGTCTCTCTGGTGAGAGCAGAGACCAGATCCCCAGGGATCGCAGCTAGCTTGGTGCTACAAGATTCCAACTGAAGGCTTTTTAGTCTCCACTGTGACCACGTTCAGCTTCCCCTTTTGACCCACATAGTACAAGACACCCCTACCCCCACTTCCATCCCCTTGCGCGCATCTCAGGAAATTAAGAGTTATTATTCTGGGGCAGTTTAGAGAGGTGACTCCAAGGGAACTGTGGAGAAGGGATGGTTGCCAGCAGGAATCTGATAGTTTCCCTAGGGCAGAAGACAAACCAAAGGGAAATAATCTGGGGAAGTTTCTAGGTTAAAGACAGGTAAAACATAGCACCATAAACACAGAGCAGATGCATCACTGCAGGACTATCTGCAAGGCTGGAGGCTTACATGAGAATGCGCGCGCACACACACGCACACAAACACACACACACACGCACACGCACACACACACACACGCACACGCGCACACACACACACACACACACACACACACACACACACACACACTCACGCACGCGCACGCACGCACACGCGCACACACGCACACACACGCACACACTGGTGTGGGGCAGAGGCACCTTTTGCTGACTTCCTTTTCTTTGCTCTTACAGTAATAGTAACATTCAAGACCAATGTAATGAAAAGAGAAAAATATGTTTCAATAACCAAAAGATTCCCAAAGTAGTTAGCCAATAATTTGATCAAGTCTTAGAAAATTCCTTTATCTCCAAAAAAACATCTCCAAATACAGACTTCTTTCTATTAATTAATCCTCTTATCCATCCATCACGTTCAGGAAGGTTTTCTAGTTTGGGCTGAAAGTATGAAATTCAGGAAACAAAATAAATCACAAAATTCTCTCACATCCATCCAAAATAATAATAGTAATGCATTAAATGATTAAATAAGTGCATATTGAAAATCTATTAAGAATGGGTCTTCTCAGACACCTAGAAATAGCTGCAAGACACTGATGCTTCTAAACTGTGGTCTCCTTTATTTATCTAAGTCTAGATAAATGTTAATACCGTTTTCTCCATTGGGTTAATGCTGAATGATGTAATCACTTGAGTAGCATTTGTCATGTGATTAGCACATATTAGCAGTCTTTAATGAATGGATACAAAAGCAAACAATGTGGAGTGGCAGTCATCTTTAAAGACTGGAAGAACACAGATCGGATGCAATTATTATAAATTTGCCTGAGGAGAATAAAAGAGCAGCCATTTGGAGAAAATCAAAAGAGCCTTTTGAAGGATGAGAAAACAGAATGTCAGAAGAGGGAAGGAGACCATTTGCCTCTATGTGGTAGCTCCCGGGGACATCTCTTATCCTTGACTCCAGGGACTAATATTAAAAATACACTTATTCTAGTTATAAGACGTAAGATGGGCATGCCTAAAATAGATCGTACTCCTGAGACTCTCGGGAAGATCTGCTGGTATAGCTACTTAAGAAAATACAAAACTGGAAAAGGAAAAAAAAAATCTCCTTAATCTGAAGTTATATGGACCCATGGAGAGCTTGGTTTTATAGTCATCTCTGAGTCTCTAGTATGTAGATGTGAAGTAGCAACAACCATCCACTGTCTATCACTCTTCTCTTTGTGTACTATTTATTCATCATTATGGATAAATGTTATTTGATCAGCAATGACCACAATCATCTGAAGACAGATATGCCCCTCACCCTCTTGGAATGTATATTCTAATATGGCAAATGATGATCATAGAAATAATTGCAAGCTGAACACATGAAAATGAAATGGTCTCTAATGTTTAATGCTTACTCACTCTGAGGCTGTAGGTAAAACTTGTAACTGAAGAAACGATTCACATCATGAAATTTGAAAGGTAAGCTATCCTTGGGCTGGAACTAAACAAAAACTGCCTTTCCTGTTGGTTAATTCCAACAGTACATAGAGGTGTCATACAGGCAGCCATGAACCGTAGGAGCTCCAATGCCAACTAATCAGGCAAGAGGAGCTAGCTTGTACAATAGCTGCACAACTGTTATGGACTGACCAAAAACCCTGAGAGCATATTTGAGGCCCACTCTACAGGAGAGGACACATGCATGACTGCTACTTTCAACTTGTTTAAAAACCATTCATGGGGTATAATAGACCTCGAGGGACCTCATCACTGCAGTTTGCCTACATGATATGGCAGTGTAGATGATTATGTTCAGATACATATAGACAAATGTATCTCTCTCACCCTAATAGGCAGAAGCTTCTCTTTGCAGTGAATAACAGTGAACTTGAAGACTCACGGCTGCTCAAGCATGCTCCACTATGTTCATAGCAGCCTTATTTATAATAGCCAGAAGCTCGAAAGAACCCAGATGTCCCTCAACAGAAGAATGGATACAGAAAATGTGGTACATTTACACAATGGAGTACTACTCAGCTATTAATAACAACGGATTTATGAAATTCTCGGGCAAATGGATGTATCTGGAGGATATCATCCTTAGTGAGGTAACCCAATCACAAAAGAAGTCATTAGATATGCACTCACTGATATGTGGATATTAGCCCAGAAACATAGAACACCCAAGATACAATTTACAAAACACAAGAAAATCAAGAAGAGGGAAGACCAATGGGGGGATATTCCATTCCTCCTTAGAATAGGGAACAAAATACCCATGAAAGGAGTTACAGAGACAAAGTTTGGAACTAAGATGAAAGGATAGACTATCCAGAGACTACCCCACCTGGAGATCCATCCCATAATCAGCCACCAAACCCAGACACTATTGCATATGCCAGAAAGATTTTGCTGAAGGGACCCTGTTAAAGCTGTCTCATATGAGGCTATGCCAGTGCCTGGCAAATACAGAAGTGGATGCTCACAATCATCTATAAGATGGAACAAGGGGCCCCCAATGCAGAAGCTAAAGAAAGCACCCAAGGAGCTGAAGGGGTCTGCAACCCTATAGGTGGAACAACAATATGAACTAACCGGTATCCCCAGAGCTCGTGTCTCTAGCTGCATATGTAGCAGAAGATGGCCTAGTCGGCCATCACTGGAAAGAGAGGCCCATTGGACTTGCAAACTTTATATGCCCCAGTACAGGGGAATGCCAGGGCCAAGAAGCAGGAATGGGTGGGTAGGGGAGTGGGGGGAGAGTATGGGGGACTTTTGGGATAGCATTTGAAATGTATATAAAGAAAATATCTAATAAAAAAAAAGATTGTTAGACTAAATGATGCTTGAGTGCTCAGCTCTTAACAGGACACTTTTAATACTACAGGAAGAGGCAATTAAGGCAATGCATGATCCAGAAGATAGGAAGAGAGCAAAATGCTATCTTTAGGCCAGGACACAGCCATTGCAATCATAAGCTCACAGAAACCTCAGCTGCACTGAGTTGGAGCAAGACTGGACATGTCAGTGGGTGATTCTGAATCTAGTCAGGCCTTATGAGACATGGTCCTACTCTGCTGAACTACTGACAATGGATGGATTATTGAGCAGGGAAAGTTAGCTCCCTCAGAGTGTACCAAAGAGTGAGTTTAATAAACTCCAGTGAGTAACAATGAACCTGCAACCACAGCGGTGATCCTGGTTAAAACTCAGTGGGTCGCAAAACAAAACAGTAAGGCATGAGGCATGAACAGGACCTGTAACAGGGAGCAGTATGCTAGAAGAGGAGGAGACATAAGAAAGGGATGGAGGTAGAGGGAATGATGTTCTACATAGAAATGAAACAGGGAAAGAGCAAATGTAAGTAACACTAAGAAAGATAGTCTATCCTGATGCAGAGTTGAAGAAAGAATAGCAGAACTAGAGGGTGAGAACAGGAGTGGCCACTGAAGACACAACGGAAATATGGCTCTGTTTGGAAGCAGAAGTGTGGCTGATGGATCTTAACCACACTGGAGAATGACAGGTGTGGCTGAAAGGGATCTGTCAGAATTGAGGGGCGAACGCAGATGAGAGATGATGTTGCTCTGAGTTAAGACAGAGATGATAGAAACAAACATGTCACTCTCATCCTAAAGACAAACTGCCAAACCTTTCTGACAGGTGTGATCTGGAGAATGGGGGATGGAAGGATTTGGCGGTGATTCCTATATGTCTGGTCTGACCTACAGGGTGGTAGGGATAGTCAAGTAATGCTGGTCATGATATATTCAGTTTGGTCATGTTTCAGTACATCTTACAAGCAGAGGTTCCATGTGTATTTGGCTCTCTGCACTCTAATGCTTAGAAATGGGTGTTCAGAGCTAGGCTGGGGCCAGAGCATTACCCACTTCTTGGCACCATATACTTTCCCGTCTTTCTTTTTTTTTTATTTTTGTATAATTGCTATGCAGTTATAGTCATATTTTATCTATTTTACTTTTATATTTATGAATCAAAGCAAGACATTGTAAAATGTAGGTTTTTTTCTTTGATTTGTTGGTGCTCTCTTCTAGAACCAACTAGTATTCCTCCAAGGCTGAAGACGATGTGATTGCAAAAGGTCATTGGAGCTTGAGCCTAGTCCAGGAAGAATGACCAGAGCAGAAAACCGGGATGTTCTAGAAGTTACTCTTTATGGCCTGATACTGGGTAATCATCCTGATGACTTGGGAAGAAAGTTTCATGACAGTGATTGCTTGTTTTGCTAAGCCATTGAAACATTTGAATTTATAATCATGCTTGTAGAATGAATAATGGCTCTCAGTTTTGAATACTGATCCATATTTCAAAATAATGTCCAGAAAATTAACAATATTGAAAAGCAGAAACAGTTCCCAATAACATGTAGAAATAAAGTGTAGTGTGTGATATGTACACACACACACACACACACACACACACACACACACACACACACATACAGATATTATGTTAGTTTCAGGGCATTCCACAGCACAAACTTGGACCTCTTAATAAAGTGTTATCAGGTATATGGCTGCCTGGACAACTATGACATTAAAATAGGAACCAACTAAAACACACACACGCAAACATACACACCTAACAAAAAGCTCTTTTCCAGTCTGGAAAAATGACACTGTAAAATTATGAAGACCTGAGTTCAAATTCCCAAAGCCCATGGAGAGCTGGGTGCAGTCGTGTGTATTTGAAATCCTGATGCTTCTCTGGGGAAATCTGAGGTGGAAATAGAAGAAGCCGATGGACTAGATTGCCTGGCATACACAGCAGCAAAAGAACAAAGGGTGTGTCTCAAGTGGGTGAAAGGTCAGTACCAGACCTCTGCCTGTCCTCTCACTTCTACGTGTGTGCCCTGGAATAGGTACATGTCTTCATTAAATAAAATATAATGATGGGTTTACTCATGAACACATGTACATAAACACACTATATTCACACACTGGAAAATCATTCCATGTATCCTACATATAAATGAATTTGTATTTTGTTTGCCAATAGGTCTGACTAAATGAGTTCATGAAGTATGGTTCAAAACTATATTAGTTAAACAATACCTCTGGTTTGTTTTTCTGGCTAACCTTACCTTTCTGAGACCTAAATAGAAAATTCTCTGGAAATAGCATGAAGTATGAATTAAGCTTACGAATTAATAAGAAGTTATTTATTCTAAAGAAAAATATGTGAATTCCATGCTCACTCTGTCCTGAATATCCTTCAACATTGAACTTTGGTTTGGGTAAACTATATGGACACAGTAAACTATAAATCACTTTAAAGTGTTTAACTAAGAAGATATTCACCAAAATAATACAATAACTCATTGTGTCAAAAATTATTCCAAATGCTTTATGTAGGGGAATCTAGTCACTGCCAACAACATGCCCATATGATGTAACTTCTTTCTCAGACTAGAAGAAAAGGACATGTCAGTGTATTTTTTCTCCAATAACTAGTTAATTTATTCACTTTACAGCAGGAACACAACCCCCTCCCTCCTCTCCTCCCAGTCCCACCCTTCCACCCCCTCAGAGGGCGAGCTTAGTCGTGATGTCAGTATCATTATGGTTACAGTTTGTGAAAAAATATTCAAGGGCTAAGGCCCTTCCTGAAAAAGAAAACTCCTGTCTTCTCAAGCTCTCAACTCTTCTCATCGACTAAGTTAATATAACTGAAATAAAATCTCAACTCCAACAGAGGGCCTATGCATTTTACAAATCAAATGACCAGTAGGCACTCTTGAGGCCTGAGTTATGAGACATATTTTCAAGTAGGACACCTTTAAGCACCACCTCAGATTAATCGATCTTCAAGAATACAGAAAGCAAAGTGCACCTCAAAGTAGGAAATGAAATTAGCAGCGATGCTTCAAATGGAGGCAAATTGTTCAATGAGGAAATTACCTAGAGTCTGACACCACAGGGATGCTAATTACATTCACATAAGTCTCCGCAGTAATAAAACACTACATCCCACAAGCTAGAGATGGATGGAACAGGAAGGAAGTGTTCTCTTTTTCTCCACTGTTTCTCCAAACCTGACTGGGGAGAATAGAGAAGTATAAGTCCCTTATTACTGTGCATATGCAAACTGACAGACATGGCACCGTGACAGAATCATGGAGTAACTTTTTACATTCTCTCTTACATCTCTAGCCAAGGAGAGATGTCTAAAAACAGATGATCTGATCTGATCTGCTTAAGTTGAATTTCTCTGGAACATTGGTCACACTTTCTTGTGGCAGTTCTAGTGTTCTCTCCTTTTTTTCAGGATGTTTATCTACCTGGCTATGAATGCTAATGACTCTAAAGTTTTTAAATTTTTTGAAAGCCTACCAAATGTCAGAATTCTGGAAAATGTGTATATATTTCAAAAGTTAAAGCTGAAATCAGACTGCCAGAACTAAGATTGGAAGTGCATATTTATATTCAAGCAATTAGGAGAAAAGTTGTATCTGAAAAATAAAAACAAAACAAAACAAATTCAGATAAAGCTAACCAAATTAAAATAAAAAGAAATCCCTGAAGCTTCGCATGATGGTGCACAGCTGTAATCTTAACATGTGCGAGGCAGAGACATGATCTCTATGAATTGTCTATGTAACATGTTTCAATCTATACAGGACTATATGCTGAAAAACTGTCTCAAAACAATCCATATGGTGCTAAAATTAGTGACTAGCTAAATGCTTATAATATCTAATACTATGCCTTCGATTGTCCAGTTCTAGTTAATATAGAAAAATATATCTAATATACTTTATAGTATATGTGAAGAAACCCACAAATATAGAACTTAAAGGATTTATACTTGGAGATGTGTTGGAATACAGCTTAGTAGTAATGTGCTTATTAAACAGAACACAAGACTATTGGTTTGAAGTCCAGCATTGGAAAATCAAAAGTCCCAGGATTTCTATTTTCAGAGAGACTGCATCTGTTCCCCCCTTTGTATGTTTACAGCCAAGTATGTTCATGACTCAAGTGCTTTATCAGTGTAACTCTTTTGTTAAACATATTGTGCTTCTCTCCTCATTTTGTTCGTCACCAAGACCAGTGAACCGTTCTACCTTATATCAGGTGTTCACAACAGTTTTCACTGCTAGGTAAACTAGAAATGATTCTCCACTAATGCATTACAAGTTCTTGCTTATTGTCTTGCTTTCTCTAGGACGACCACCAACAATTCATTACTTGCTAAGCTTTCCCAAACACATGTCGGGGGTCACTCAGTGCTGTTGTTTTTTGCAAGTGATAAAAACAAAAATCCAAATATCTAAGGTAAGACAATATTACTATTAAATGCTATTTAAAACTTTAAGATATACTCCGTACCTTGATTTTTTTTTTAATTTTTCAATTCCTCTTTGTGAAAGTTGGCTCTATTTGTAGCTAGGGTCTCTTCTACCAATGAACATCAGCTGTTCAAAGTCAACAGAGCTGAAAAGATTAACAGGTTTTCTATTCCCAAAGTTGAGATACTATATAGGGGTGTATGTGCATGGGTGTACGAAGTGTACACATGTATAAGAGCAGAGTGCCTGTGGAGGCTGAAAGTAGACCTTGTTATTTTCTCCACCTACTTTCCATCCTATAACTATAAAATTTTCATCACAATTGTTACGTGTTTGAGACAGGCCATTTTTCTTAACTTAGTGATTAGCATTTCAACTGCAGTGGCTGTTTGGTGAGCATTCAGGTTTTTAAACACTTTGCTCTCTCAGGTCATGGTGTTATAGAAATGGAACACCAAGTCTGGTTGTTAAATGGGTGATTGAAATCCAAACTCAGGTCATTAGGTTTGGCAGTATTCACTTTACCTACTGAACCATCATCACAGATAGAAAATAAAAATTCAAATGTATAAATTCTATAAAAATATTTTTGTTGTATAACCACTTATATGAAACACACCACATATAACTATGGACTTTTCTTTAACAATAAAATTATTCCTTCATGGCAGACATGATGGCCCATGCCTTTAATCCATCATTTGGAAGAAAGAGGCAGGCAGATCTCTGTGAGATTGAAGTCACCCTGGCCTATATGGTAAGTCTCAAGACAATCAAAGGTATACATAAGATACTATCTTAAAATAAAAAAAAACCAACCAAATAATACTTCATGTATATTATTTGCAATCGGGATAAGGTCACTGACGATGCTAATGATCCTTTCCTGACATGATTTTTTCTACTAGATCTATATTACATTTAATTCTTTCTCAACAGTGTGAGGTGGGTTTTAGCAATGCCTCTAATTCACAATACTGGGCAGGTGTTGCAGTTCTGTGATTACACAAAACCTTATAGCCAAAAGCAATGGCAACAGTTGAAGGGTACAGGAGTGATTTCTTTCTTTAACTGGAAGATCAGGAATAAGTTGTGTCCTTCCCTGCTATCTTCCATTTGTTTAAGCAGGATCATAGAAGCTTCAAGAAGGCATGCTTGTTCTTAATTCCTGAGAGGATGGATGTAAGTTTAGGTTCAGGTAAACAATTAAGAGCGGCGAGTCAAAGCCATTCTCCTGAATTGTGCTGTGTTGGGGTAGAGAGCTCAAGTCATTGCTTTTTCTTTCTTAATGACTAAATTAGATTAAACAGAAATCCCAACAGCTAATTTGTTAGTGTATATATCTTTAAATAAAATTATTTTGATGAGGGTTCTGCTATGTGATTAACTGTTGGAACTAATGATGTGTTTTCATTTACCAGGAACAAGGAATACTTTGGGGGAATCCTATAAATTTCATCACAAACTTTATTCAGAATGTGAAGGGGTTTACCAGATGGTTTTGGACATTCCAAGCTTAGGTATTCAAATTGCATCATCCTACAAACTGGGAAAACTGTCTCAACTTTCAGTTCTGATTATGTCACCAAGGAAGTTTCAGTAGATGATCAGATGTCATAGAGATTTCTCTAAGAATTACTTGCCCATCTTGACTGAGGGTTTTAACTGTTCACATGTAGTGCAATGGGTTTATCATCTCAGTTATATTTATACCATTGTTTTCTCTAATTTGATTCTTCAAGTGTAGCCATTACTTCCTTTATAAACAAAAAAAGTTAAAAATCAATATAGTTAGGAAAGTAGGTAAAAGTGCAGAGCAGGTACACCTGGATTTAACAAACCAATGTAGGTGGTATGCAAACAGCTGAAACATTGCATCAATTTGAACAGGCACTTACTGTCATTTCTATAACAGAAGTTCCCATCTTTCATAAAGACTTATTTATTGCATTTTTCATGTGCATGAGGGTTTTGCCAACATAAATGTGTATCATGTGTGTTCCTGCCATTCACAGAGGCATTTAGGAGGCATCAAATCCCCTAGGCAGAAATGGTTGTGAACCACCATATCAACTAAACGCAGTCCTCTGCAAGAGCAGTAAATTCTTTTAATAACTGACCTCCCCCATAAGAGAAATTCCTATAGTTAAACTGCAGCAAATTCCTCCAACTCTATAGTATCTGTGATTGCCAAATGTCAGCAATGCAGGCAATCAATAGACATGGATATGAGTTGATTCTGAACATTCTCTCAAAACAATGAAGTCATTGAGGCTAAGCCTCCAAAGTCTAGTTCAGCAACATAATGAATATGTTGAGCCTCAATGAAACTGTGAGTTTTCATCAAAGAACAAAGACAAAAATTAGTGTCCCTCTTTTTATGGAGTTTATCATAGCAGTGAGAGGAAGACAGCCACTATGAATGTTATAAGAAACAAGATATTAATTTCATAAGAAAGATATAAATCTAAAGGAATACAATCTTTGGTAGATATACGAAGAGATCAGAGTTTGTTGGGAACAAATGGAAAAACTAAACTGACAAGAAACTATTTTGGGAATGGACATTGAAGGATGGGCATAACAAGGTTAAAGTTACTAGTGGGCTATTGCAAGGTCTGGAATAACTTTTGCATGAATGTAATGTGAAGAGATGAAAATGGTAAAGGCACGTAAGGTATAGGATGTTCAAACTCAGACAGAGATTACAAATTGGGGTAGCATGCAAGGCAACCATAGACAAAGATAAGCAGTAAAAATGAATCATAATTTGAAGAGCAATAGACCTGGAAAATATTAACAGTACCGGATAGCACACAGTAAAGTCTCACAAGTAACAACAAAAACAAACAAACATGCAAAACACTTCTTAACAGCTACTAGCAGTGTTTCTCATCCATAGTTGTGGGACATAATACATTTGTAACGTATGACATGGCCTCTCATACCATTTTAACCTCAGTATAAAATTTCACAACTGATGTACAAAAGCTAGGTCACAGATCATTTCCAAATCAGAAGGGTAACTTGGGAGGTGATCAGGGGAACAGCATACTCAAAGTGGTTTTTTTTAGGCTTTGAATTCAATCCTCAGCACTGCCTAATAAACAAACAAACAAACAAACAAACAAACAGAAAAGCCTACCATGGGAAAACAGTTGAGAATTTATAGGAGGGAACCTGTAAAAATGTAACAGCTCTTCCTCTCATTATTTTATTCTTTCACGACGAGTAAAAGGAGATCACCAGAGCTTGTCTGCTTGTTTCTATATGGGAAAGGGAATTATAAAAGGGATGGAGAAAAACCAGTAAGATATTATCACGATTGAAAGTTAAGGTCTGGGGTTTCCTTGGAGAAGAGGAAAAGAAACAAACCTTTTAAAAATAATTAGGTCCCCGTCATCGATAACAACTCTTGAAGATGGGAAGTGAAGGCCATGGATTTGGAAAGAGCCTTTAGCAACCATTAGTGGGCTAATGGAATCCCTATGATTCCTGTAAGACAAGAACTTTAAATAAATATCTAGCAACATTGGGTGTACATCTACAAACAGGCTAGCTTTTGTATTTCTTCTTTTCTTAAGGCTACACAGCAGAAAACAATATTCATGTTGTCTCCCTGAGCATCCTGGACCTACCATATGCTGCAAGCTAGGAAGACATGTAAGCAAATTACATTAGAAGCCTCTTGTGGGATCAGACACTGTGTACTGCTACACGACCTGGTTTTTAACTACCTGCCTTCTCTAGTCTCCCTTGCTAGCTATCATTCACATGGCAATCTTTCTCCCAAAGTCTCAGTGAAGAAACCGAATCTAGGAGTAGTTTGAAGTTTATCTAGGGAAAATGATCGCTTCTGGAGAAGAAGGCATCAGTGTTGGGCCTCCTTAGATTGAAAACATAAAATCACAGAGCTGGTCTTAATACTTCTTTTATGATTAGGTGAGGCCATAGTACAAAGAAGCAAAAATCCGCTCTCTGTTGTCTTGAATGTAAATGAGAAAGTCAGATGCAGGTGAATCCTTCTATGACATAAAGCAGATGTGGACAAAGCATGGATCCGGCCAAATGCAGCCCTACTCCTTGCTTTGCTGTTTAAGTATTTTCTAGTTGAGGTCTCAGCACTGAGAGAAGGAAATGGATATAAGGCCTCACCCACAACCAAGAAACTATTTGCAATTAATATCTGCTGACAAAGGGGAAACCAGTTTTCTCCCATTTAGCATCATGGGGTATATCAAGCACACTCCAGGGCAGGTGTCTTATCCCGAAGTAGTCACCCGCCCAACACAAAACAAACTTCATGTTTTGGGAGGCAGAATTATTTTTGACATTGGATTGGTTTTGTTTGTTTGTTTGTTTGTTGTAATTTTGTCTTTTGTTTGTGTTTATTCATTAATTTTGTGTGTGTGCATGTGTGTTTGAGAGAGGGGGGGATATAGATAGATATGGGTTGGCGGTAGGGAGTCTCGAAAGATCTGAGAGGAGTGTGTAGAGGGGAAAACACGATGTAAATATATTACATGAAGAAAGTTAATTTAAAAAGTTAAAGAAAAACAACTTCCATTTTGTTGGAGTGCAGCCTAGCCCATGGGTTTAGGCGTTGTCAATGAGTACTTTGATATAACCATTAGAGACATGAGTAACCTACACTGGTAGGGGACTTCTTTAATGTCTTCAACATTAAAAACAAAACAAAAACCAATACTTACAAATTCACTTGCGCGCACCCACGCACAACAAAACCAACGAACCAGAGATATTGAGGGTAAGTATCTTTGTCTTGCTCACCAGGAACTGGGCAGGAGTATGGAAAGTTCCCTTCCATCCTGTCTGCATCCAGGGAGGTGCTTTCCCAATGCAGAACAACCTAACCTGGATATGGGAAGGGCCAAAGGGAAAATGGATCTTAAAACCTCTGAGTCATCATAATTTGCTGCTTTTGCCTTATTTTTAGGGGCAGAGTTAACATCAACAGGAAGTCAAGTGGGAACATGAATGGGGGATGTGGGGGAAGAGCAGGGGTGGGGAACAGCAAGTTCAACAGTTAGAAATTAACGCAGAAGGTAAAATTTAGCCTGCTGACATTTTTCACTATCAGATACCATCCTGAAGTTATGTTTCATGTTTTCTTCATTTCTTTCTTTTTACTCATAGTGCAAATCACAGACACATTCACAGATGAATTCACAAGTGAGATGCTTGAGTTGGTCGTCAGCAGCGGCATCCTGCATCTGTGGAGTGGAACTAATCATTTTCTGTCACTTCTCAGATCTCATCCTCTTCCCACTTCCTCTGAGATTGCGTTTCTGCTGAGACAACCTGATGAGTGAGAATCCCAAGGGCAGATGATTTCGCTCTTCACGATCCACAGCAGGACAGAACTCGGGCCCAATTTGCTTTGCGCTGTATTCTTGTCTTTGTAGATCCTGTGAAGGAGACCCTCTTAGAATCCATGTGTGTATTTCTTTCCACGGAGGCAAGGACTCCTCTGAATGGAACAAGTTCATTGACTAGTTCGAAACGAAGACAGAAACATTCCACAGAGGAGAGGTTGGAGAGTCTTTTTTTTTTTTTTTTTCCAGTATATGTTCCTTGAATGACAGCTAGAATTTGTATTATTAGAGGAATAGAACTAAGGCCTTATAATTTTGGGAAAGGTAAGCATTTGCTAGGTTTTAGTAGTCACAGAGTATGAACCTGGCTCAAGTAACTCAGTTTTGACCATCAAAGCTATAATGTAATGTGTTTCCTAATGTTTCCTAATGAAGTAAAGTGACTGGTAAATTTCCTTTTTAGGTGTCTTCACTGTTCACTCGCTTTTATGAAGAAACTTGTGTTTGTTTTAATTGCATAAGTCTTTTTGACTATGTGTTATCGTTTTCCTTGAGAATGCTTTCCTTTTTAATACCTTTTTGAAGACAGATGTTTTTTTCTCGTGTAAAATATACAGTTGCTCTCCCTCTACTCCTCGAACTTTCTCTTCACCTTTCCCCCATCCAAATCCACTCTATTTCTTGTATTGAAAATAAACAAGTTTCTAGTAGGCAATGATAAAATAAAATAAAATAATCAATTTCTTAATCCTGTCCAGGTCAGAACTTCTTGAAATGACAATTTTTAACATTCCTTAAGTCCATATTATAACTAATCCACCCCCCACTGTTGCCCATTCTTCTCTCCTCTTCCTGCTCCTTTGGTTTTTTTTTTTTTTTTTTTTTTTTTTTTGAGGTTTTTAAATTATATTTCTACCACTTCCAGAATGCCTGAGGTCTTAATTGTACTAGACACAGTGAGTGCCCAATCGTAAGCTTCTTCACCAGGTCCTCACATTGACACTTTGAGTTTGCAACTGTCACCCATACTTTCTGAATGAGGAAACTAAATAATGAAAATGCTTAAAGGCTGGCTAAAGTTTATACAACACCAAAAATGAGATATTATAATTACTTAATAGTGATAGGTGAATTGAGATCTGCCTCAGCTGGGTTGGAATCTAGGTGGTAGCACTCAACACTGCACAGTTTCAAAAGAAAATAGTCTATAATTTCTTAAATAATAATCAGGTCAAAGAGATCTTGGTTGCTAGGAATGGAGGAGCCTGTAGTTATGAATATAGATTCTCAGAGAACTTTCAGCTGTCGGACAATGAAATAAACATTATATTCAATGGTTCATGCATATTACAAGTTTCAGAGAGATTTCTTTGAGAAGTGGTCCTATTCATCAACAATATAATAGACCTATCTGGATTAGGGAAAATGCAAGGCAAATCTGTAAGGAAAAAAAAAAACCCTCTACATACATAAATGCATACAGACACATGTACATGAGCACCTACACACAGCGGTGTACACACATAAACAGATATAGGAGAGAGGAAAAAGAGGACCCCAACAGACTCTTTAGGAATTAAAAGAACTTTTCAAAGTTTTTTGAGGGAAAACACTTGTTCTTCACTGAATGGAGTCTACTGTTACGATAAACATAGATTAGGGAATTTTGATAAGTAATGTAAAAACTTTAAAATGGACTATTTAAAAAATAGAAATTGGGAGTTCGGGAGATGGCTTAGACGTTAAAAATATTAGCTGTTTCCCAAAGGACCTGTGTTTGATTCCCAGCACATTCAGGGAGATTCGTAATCATTTGCAACTCCACTTCTAGGGACCTAGTGCTCTCTTCTGGCCAATATGGGTACTGCATGCACATGGTGAATAGACAAACATGCAAATAAAAGCATATTGTGACTCCTTTATGCTTTAAGTGGGTTCTTGACAAAGAATTAGAAATTGCAGTGCCATATAAATTACATTTAAAATGTAGGAATTAATGTGTAAGAGTTTCTAAGACGTTGCCAATAAGAAAACCTGACTGTGGAAGAAAACCTTCCAGGACATTAGAATTCATGATAGACTTCTGCTGGCAGCCCTCAGGCCCTTTGAAGAATAACTGGTAACTATGAAATCCAATTTCCTTTGCCTAAATCTTAAGCACCACTCTGAGAACTTTATACAAATGATGTCTTTGTATTTCAGCCAGGCTCATTTGTCTTTGTCTTATTTCCTAGCCTCAGGTTTCTGTCTTGTATCTTGTATCTGCTGCTTTAACTTTTGCTTCTAGCGCACGTTACAGCTGCATCCAACCCACCTAACCAAATCATTTGCTCCTTGATCTTCAAGAACTCGGTTAGATCCCAGGTTGACTTCTGGAATTCAGTACCCTTTTCTCTGTCCTTCACCCTAGTCCATCTACAGAGATCACCCCATCACCTCAGTGCTTTTGCCTCTGAGTTTTATCCTATTTCTCTGCCTGGGATAGATCCCTCCAAGTACTCCCATGGCCAGCTACACAGTATCAGCTTATCTGATGCATGATCTGCTCAGACTGGCCTATCCTGGACCAGTACCATTTAGTCTCACCCTTATATTATAGCCATCCAATGTCTGATCATCTGGACTGTATTTTCCCATTACTCATTCTTTGTCTTTTTGCATTGGAACGTAAATTTTAATATATCCTGCATCTCTTCCCCAAAGAACATTCAGGACATCAGACATACACTATGTCTGAAATAAAAAAATTCATATTGTAGGAGCAACTGGGTTTCAATGCTCTCAACTAGTTGTTTTTCCTGGTTGCAGTTTCTTCTTATCAGCATTATGGGTTGTGCAGTTGTGAGAATTATTTTGACAAACACTTTACATACATCTCACATTTAAATTTTTACAACTCTGTAAGGTAATTGCTATTGTGCACAGGGAAAGTTCTAGAAGCAGTAAATATACTGAATAAAATAAAATTTAATGAATAAAATGATGTATTCATTGCATACATTATGAATGATTGCATACATTGTTTTCATAATACTAAATACATACTCCAGCAGTGTCTCGTGGTGAGAGGGACGAGTCAATCTATAAGCTGGTCTCAGAGTTTGTAGCTTCAGTCAAAGTAAAGATTCTAAGGCAGTCATCTTCTTAGGTAGAAAACTGGATAGACAATGTTCTTGAATAAACATAAGTGATAGTATTTTTTGGTGAGTCTCAGTTTATTACTTTGTAATCTGGGGGTAGTGGCAAAGTTATTACCTTGCATGTGGTTCATCTTGGGAGGATGGAAAAAGTGGAGGAGATTTAATACATAATTCAAAGGAAACATATCTCTCAGCCCGAACTATAGCTATATGGTTTAGTATGTGAAATCTGGGAAGCTCTGAGGTGATGCTAATGTGCAGTGATGGTGCAAACACCTAACTTGGAGCTTGTCTGAGGAGAGCAACCAGCTATGGCTCCACTCCCTGTCCTGGTTCCCTTCAGGAAAGAATTCAAACAAGTGCTGAGATTGCCAAAGGGCAGGTGAAAGCAGGCTAGCAACTGTGGTGTTAAAGAACAACAACAACAAAAAATCAGAATAACGTGCTCCCAGGGCCTCCCTTGCCCTACATTTTTTGTCTGTTTGGTGACAGTTTCTAGCTGGCTGCAAACATTGAATGTTCTCTACCCTGGAATTTTGGTTCCCACTGCATCATTGTAGAACTCAGTGCCACAAAGGCTAAAATTGTTCTTTTAAGTCACTAACAGAAATAACTTCGTATCTATCATGTTAATACATTAGGTCACACATCAGCCTGGAAAAGTTTATGCAATGAAAATGATCTGACACTGAAAGTTTGAAGTGTTATGTCCCCAGACTCTTTCCTCCAAGGCTACTGATATATCTCCACATGCATACTTTTGCTTACTTCCATCACTGCACTGTCTGGAAACATGGCTTTCAGGTCTTTTGAATGTCTGGATCAGTCAGAAAGATGCTTCCACAGGTTTTTCTTCTGCAAATACTCTATTCAATAGTCTGTTTACTCTTTTTTGACTTTGTGATTTCTGCATGCATCCAAACACCTGAGAATCCTGGGAAAACACATGCTTGTGTTCTCAGTGGTATGTATGGGTGCAGTGAACTCCTTCTACATTTCTATCAAATTCCCAGGCAACATAGCTGGGGTTGGTGCTAGCTCTTGCTTGCAACCCATGATTTTACAAACAGACTAATAAAATCTTACAGAGGAGCTGTGATACTCATCTGCTCTTTGCCTAAATCATTCTGACTTATTTTATATATATATATATATATATATATATATATATATATATATATATATATACATATATATATACATATACATATATATGTATATATATATATATATACACACACAACAAATATGTCAGTGAGATGTTAATATGCTTTTTATGATTGTGTGATTGTTATTGCCATCTCCCTGTGTCTATTCTACAGAAGCTGCACAGTACCAGGTGAACTCTTGTCTCAGGAGATATCTGTACTTAAAATTAGATCCTAGAACAGCTTTTGTTGTTGTTTAGTCTAACTCAAAGATAAAGCCATCAATGCATTTCTCAAGAAGCATCCTGCAAAGAGAACCCACATGGAGGAAGGTTGGGCTGGAATTCTGAGGAGTCTACTCCAGTGAGTGGATCAATGTATCCTTGGTCATGGGAGCCCTAATAATATGATTTTCTAACTCACTAGAAAAACAAGTTTCCTAAACTTGTTACCAAAACTAGAGAATCTTGTCTATGAAAGAAGGGAAGCTACTTCTTTGGAACATCACAGAGACTTTTCAAAATTTCTCAACAAAGCTGTTTGTATCCTTAACTTAAATACTATTAATCATCCCGTATGGGGAACAGATACTTGATTTTGGAGTGTGATGACGCTTATATGCTTGTACATCCATGTTCTTTGTATTTTTCTGTATTTTTCAGGGTTGTGATATAGTCTGAAGGCATCCCCCGTGGTTTGTACTTCTTGGAAACTCTCTCATGATATGCGTGTGGTAAATCAGAAGCAGTAGATTATCCTGAATGCTTATCAACTTAGTGGCTGACTCTTGTAAGTCTATGGCTTGGGCTCATTTAGAAGATGAGGAGGAGATATTGTCTTCAATGCTTTTGCTAATGTGGGATTAGAGAAAGCCCTGTATTTAATATGTGTGACCTCCACCATGCTTAAAGAAGTGAGTGAGTGTCAGGCTTAATCATATCCCAGACCAGCTTGTTCTGCTGATTACTCAGTCAGCTGAATGCTAAGGTACCTGAAACTATGGAAACCAGAGTGGGGACAAGCAGACCAGGAAAAAAAAAATCACACTCTCTTCATCTATTATATAAACATAAATATTTCTGCCAAGCTTTTGAACTCAACATGTCAAAGCAAGAATTGTTATGATTTTTATCCAATTAGATAACTATGTTTTTCCACATTGTAATACTGCTATACATTAGAAAAATATGATAAAGCATCAATTTCTCACAGTCACTTTAGCTAGGGGTTAAATTCTCTCCTAGCAACATAAAGTGACAGCTGCTTTTAGAAGTCTAGTAATTACTATGGTCAACATTCTCCAAGAAACTCCAGCTGTCTTATCAAGCGCGCTTTGTCAGGAAGACTACATTTATGATAGGGGCATGAGTTGTAGAATAACCACATTGGCACCTGTGAAAGAGTGGAAAGAAAATATTTCAGGGACTTGGCTGTGGCTATTTTTCTCTTTTGTCTTTTTGGGGGATGTTTTGTTTTGTTTTTGCTTAAATTTAAGACTCTGATAATGCTGCTTATATAACTACAGAACATTCTGCTGAACTGTACAGACAATGCAAGAGAGAGTTAAAGTTAGAAAATATGAAACCGAGGAGTCAGAAGAGAAACATTAGATCTTTTTAAAAAGAGGGAATAATGGACACAGGGTACCACCCCAAGCAAGAAGTTACTGGCAATTGATACCTACTTGGAAATGTGAAATCAATTTCCCCCAAGAGGAAATTGGGTACATCAACTACATTAGGGAAGGCATTTTAGGTTGGAGTACTTGGCCAATGCAAAACTTACTCCATGCTCTCTGTGTGTGTGTGTGTGTGTGTGTGTGTGTGTGTGTGTGTGTGCGCGTGTGCGCGCATGCGCGTGCACATGCACACGCAAGGATGCTTTTTATTTAAATTTGACAATTTTTTCTCATTGGTTTTCTGTTTGTTTTGATTTTTGATTTTGTGTCTTTGTGCTTTTTTTTTTTAAGAGGAAGATTTAGAACATAAATTTGGTGGATAGGGTGGTATAGAGGACCAAGAAGGAATTAGGGGAGAAGAAAAACACCATCAAAATATATTGTATGGAATTAGCTCAAAATGCTTCATTTTACCAATGTAATATTCATGAAATCTTTACCAAAAAGCTAATCTCTTTCCAAGGTGACTTTTAGTTCACACAGTTACTTTCATTTTTTTAAATTCTTTTCTCCTATGAGAAGTGTCATATAAAATGTACCAAGACATAATGAACCTATAGATAGGTGTTGGAATTATGTAAGAAAAATATCACCTAAATTAAAAATATTTTAGTTTCTTATTAAATTTCATGTACATATACATATGTATGTGTGTAGGCACTGACCAATTTGTGTGAGTCTCCACGGAAGCAAGAGGCATCAGATCTCCCTTGGAGCTGGACTTACAGGCAGGTATAAGTTGCCTAACATAGATATGGAAAATCAAATTGATTTCCTCTACAAGTACAGTGTATGCTCTTAACTACTGAGCCATTTTTTTCCATCCCTAAGACCCCATCTTTTTAATCTTTCATTGTCACCCTTCTCCATCTGAAGCTATGCTTCTGAGAAGCCCAGCTGGTTGGTTTTCATCCAGGATCATAAGGCATTAGAATGACCCCAAGTGTACAGTCGACACTTACTAAACTTGTGTTTTGAAGGTGTGGTATATTTTAGAATATAAAGTCATCTTTTATATTTTTGGGTAAATGAAAGCAATACATTCTAAATGTATCTTCACTTTTTTTCTGAAAAAGAGCCACTTAATTTCAGAAATTCTCATGTTTTTTTTTTTTTTTTTTCAAGAGTCCAGTTGAGTTCCCAAGAAGTTGTTCTGATTTGAGCTTTTACACAAAAGTGCTGTTTTACAAAGTAGTTCTCCTGAAGGAACTAAAATGAGGAAGGAATGATGGAGCTATTAAACTTAGTCCTTCAGGAAAGGGCCCAGTAAGACTCACCCGGAGTTGTGTGCATTTTCAGGATTTAAGAACTTAAAACTTGTGGGGCGGTGGTGGCGCACGCCTTTAATCCCAGCACTTGGGAGGGAGAGGGAGGCAGATTTCTGAGTTCGAGGCCAGCCTGGTTTACAGAGTGAGCTCCAAGACAGCCAGGGGAACACAGAGAAACCCTGTCTCAAAACACGAGAGAGAGAGAGAGAGAGAGAGAGAGAGAGAGAGAGAGAGAGAGAGAGAGAGAGAGAGAGAGAGAGAGAACTTAAAACACCCAAGCAATATTGGGCCCAACTAGAGACATATTTCTTGGGCAAGTCCCTAACATTATTAATGATGGTCTGTTATGCTTGTAAAAAGGAGTTTAGTGTGGCTGTCTTCTCAGGGATTCACCTAGCAGCTGACTCAGATGAATGCAGAAACCTATAGCCAAACAGTGGATGGAGCTTGGGGATTCTTGTGGAAGAGTTGTGGAAAAGGTTGAGGAAAATGAAGGGAAATAGGAACTCCACAGGAAGATCAACAGAGTCAACTAACCTGGACCCTTGGGGCTCTCAGAGACTGAACCACTAACCAAATAGCATACATGTGCTAGACCTAAACCTGTCTGCACATATGCAGCAGGCATGCATTGGTCTTTATGTGGACCCCGAGAAAAAGGAGCAGGCCTACCCCCAAAGCCCAACAGCTGTTGCCTGTCTGTGGGTTATGTTCTTCTAGAGGGGATGCCTTGTCTGGCCTCAGTGGGAGAGGATGTGCCTAGCCCAGCAGAGACTTGATGTGCCAGGGTTGGGGGATGGAAAGGAAGACCTCCACCCATTCAGAGTAGAAGAGTGAGGAGGGGAGGATGGATTCTGGGAGGGGTGACCAAGAGGTGTGGCAGCGATCACGATGTGAAAGAGAGAAGTTAATCCTAGCTGTCTTCATATTTCCTCCAGGACAAGGCGGTCCTGATTTTGCTTATTTAAGTTCACAGACTGGCATTAGACAGAACACTGAAGAGGAGTTCTTCAATAAAGAGGCAGATTCTAGCCACCTAGACGAGTCTGAAACTCACCAGGATGTCATATACAAGGAAATTGCACATGGGTTCAGGAGATACAGTTGGAACAACACAACTCATTATAAAAGCTCAGTAATACTCACTGTATTCTAAATCCTTCATTTTACAAACTGAAAATCATGTTACTGAGGTCAATAGTTTTCCAACAGTTAAACAACTAACGGATAAAATTTGGATCAGATCCGAGGTCTTTAAGTTACCAGACTATCTATGTATTCAATTAACTAAGCAAATATGTAAAATGTAAGATTTTTCTCTCAGAAGGCTTGGACATACACTAGTTGGTCATTAAATTAGCCTCTGTTTTTGGTGATTTTAATATATAATGGAAGATAAAACATGTGTCAAACAACACAATGAGTAGCTACATGAGAAAGAATACAACAAGAGAAATTCCAGGAGAAGAGTAATGATCTGTAGTTTAGGAGCTCAAAGGAGGTTGCTTTGAAGTTGAGCTCTTTCACCTGTGTATTTTTTGTTAAAATTGGTATTTTAATATACTTAAATAAGTTTCTATAGTCTAGCCATGATAACAAGCGATGGGAATATGATATTAATTGCAAAAGGAAGAGCCCGAAAGTCATTTATCTTACATATTCTTTGTATAAAGACAAATAATTATTAGGAAGATTAACAAATTGGCAAGATAATGCCAATTGATCATGATGATCATGAAATAAGGTTAAGTTAAAAAACAACAACAAAGAAATCATGATTCACATTATTTCTCACAGAGAAATTAGGGAAGGCCACTCTGCAATGTGGAATCTGAGTTGAGTTCTGAAGGATGAAAGGGACAAAATCAGAGAGAAAATCTCTAGGAAGAGAAGTTCAGGCAGCAATAAAGACCTTAAGGCAAGATCTTGACGATGGAAAAGGTAAAGATAGAAGTGAGTTGACCAATGGGTGGCCTGATGTGAGACAGAGTCTTACAGGCCAACATAAAGAGCTAGTGTTTTGAGTCTTATGATTAAAGTTGAGACTGCTTAAGTTTTAAGATGCACTAATGTATAACTTGTAAGAAATGTGACATATTTATGGTTCCAGATTTCTTTCCTAGGGTATAGCTGCCTCGTATGAGGCTATGCCAGTGCCTGGCAAATACAGAAGTGGATGCTCATAGTCATCTATAAGATGGAACACAGGGCCCCCAATGGAGAAGCTAGAGAAAGCACCCAAGGAGCTGAAGGAGTCTGCAACCCTATACGTGGAACAACAATATGAACTAATCAGTACCCCCAGAGTTCATGTCTCTAGATGCTTATGTAGAAGATGGCCTAGTTGGCCATCACTGGAAAGAGAGGCCCCTTGGTATTGCAAACTTTATATGCCCCAGTACAGGGGAATGCCAGGGCCAAGAAGCAGGAGTGGGTGGGTAGAGGAGCAGGGCCGGGGGAGGGTATAGGGAACTCTCGGGATAGCATTTGAAATTTGAAATGTATATAAAGAAAATATCTAATAGAAAGTCTTGGCTTCAGGTCCTGGCTTAGAAGTTGGCCTATCTTCTGACCTCTTGTTTCAGATATCTGTCACATCATGTGAAGGCTGTTCCTGGTTGTCAACTTTACTAATCTGGGATTAATTAAACCTCAAGAAGTTAAAAAAAAAAAGAAATGTGATGTATATATCAAACATATATATTTGGAACTGAAATATATATTGTTATATATTTTATATAACTATATTATATATGTGTTACAGATATTACATATATAGTAAACACATATATGCATATATGAGATACCTATATATCTCAAACGTAACAATGTGTGCAGAAGATATATAAGTAGATATCTGAGTAACAACACCAATGAATGAACTGACAGTCTAAATAAATTGCATAGTATTTCAAGTTCATATATCAGAAGATATCTGGAAAGTCAAAGGGAACCAGTGTCTCCCAACTCGGATTCTTCACTGTTATCTCCATTCAAATTCCAGCATGCAACTTTCCAGATATTGACAATCTCAATCTTGAATGTATATATAAAGGAAAATAATTTGGAAGGGATAATACATCACTGAGACATGGAGACAGGACCGGAAGATTACACTGGCCTACTTTTAGGACTGACTAAAGCTCCCATAATCACAGCAGCATGTAACCAGGGAAAGAATAGACATAGATCAATGCAGGAAAATAGCTCAGAAAAAGACTAATTTAGTCAGCTTCATTTTAAAATAGACACAAAGGCAATTCAATGGAGAAAGGATAAACTTTGGAACAAATGGTGACATTACAATTGGGCATCTATGTATAAATTATAAACCTTATCATAGATATTACACCATGCACAAGGTTAATTTAAAATGCATTGTGGGTTTTAGTGGAAAACCAAAGCTTCAAACTGCTCTAAGAAAACAGAAAAAGGTTTTGTGACCTTGAGTGTCACCTCAAAAGTATTCCCCTGAAGCACTCACTCTGAAGAATGTTCAGAGAAGCTGACAAATTTAAGAATCACGCAAAGGTATGGTTGCACTTCAACATGTTTTGTTGAAGAAAGAAGCCAAAGTCAAAAGAGCATAAGTCCATGATCTCATCTTATTAGGTCATATTTGAAATTAACAAAAGTAAATTTTTGTGAGGGAAAGGAAAATTGTGGTTGCCTATAAGAGGTATGGGTAGAAGCTTAAGAGGAATTTTTATTATTCTATATATCAATAGTCTATATATCAACTTGGATAATTATCTAAACACACATTTACCAGTTCTATTGAATTATAAGTTTACGGCCTGTGCATTTCTTGAAATACACATTTTACTTTTCACATGCTTACATTAAAAATTTTAAAATGACCTACTCATCCTTAAGGTAATACATTTTAGAGAGCAAGCATACCATTTATGAGATAATTAAGGAGATCTTATAGAAGTCTCATGGAGAAATTATGGTCGCCTGAAATTTGTTACAAAAGGGAAGAGAAACAAAATAAATGTTTTGGATGCATGTGGGAACTAAGGCAACTGGGACAGGGTGTCAAATGGATTATGGAAATTAGAGTTTTGTTGAAAGAACTCTATATTTAGTCAGAAAAACCTAGAAATCTATTTTACCTTAGCATTTTTAAAATTGGATAGTCACGCACAAGTAGCTTGGTTTATGTAAGTTTTGCTTTGTTTTGTTTTTGGTTTTTCCTTTCTTGAGTAATACCTTTGTTTGTTTTTGTTTGTTTGTTTTTGAGATTATATTTTAAATGTATTTCTCTCTTTCCCTCTCCAAACCCTCCTACTTGTCCCTCCCTGTAGCCCTTCATATTCACAAATATTTTGTATAAAGTGTTAGTGCATGCATGTATGTATTTTTACATAAATATATAATCACAAATGTAGCAGTTCTGGTCCATATAATGCTAATTGTACATATGTTTTCAGGGCTAACTCTTTGCCACTGAACAACCAATCAGTGAGCTCTTCCCTGTGCAGGACCATCTCTCCAGCTCTCAACTTTACTCAATTTCTGGTAGTTACTTTTGTAACATTTAAGCTTCAAAAATCACGTTTAAATGTTCTTCTTAGACTAGCTATACCTAGCTAATAGATTACAGAGAGATTCAGATGAGGTTTCATATATAGAGATAGTTTATAACTCTTATTACAGGTGTTAGAATTATGGAATACATCATCGAAGAATGCATCTGTACTGGAAACATATCATGAATAAATTAATCATAAACTACAAAGAGAGGAAATAGCCTGAATTAATAAACAGTTCTGCTCTTCGGAGTAATTATATTCAAGCAGTTCAAAAACAAAATTTTAGTTGCAAACATGTCAAAAAAGAAATTTGAAATGTGTGGTAAGAAATCATGTTTGAAACACTAATACTTTTTTTTTTTTTTTTTTTTTTTTGGTTTTTCGAGACAGAGTTTCTCTGTATAGTCTTGGCTGTCCTGGAACTCACTTTGTAGACCAGGCTGGCCTCGAACTCAGAAATCTGCCTGTCTCTGCCTCCCAAGTGCTGGGATTAAAGGCGTGCACCACCACTGCCCTTCGATCATCTAGTTAGTAGTGTCCTCAAAATTCCACACACAAATCTTCCTGAAACCAGATATCACCTTAAGCTTAGCATAGTTTGGATTTGACTGCGAAAGAAAGCAGAGAGAGCACTTTTATATTTTTGTACTAACTCATATAGGGCTATGCCACTTTAACTCCGTGCTCAAAAACTCTCATGATAAGTCCAAGATGACAGCCAATCAAATACGAATCTACTTTGGTTTCCTTGGAAACTGACACACAGCTAGAGAAATAGATTGCACAGGACTAAAAAAAAAAAAAAAGACTGCAGCAATTTCCCCTTATTAATTCTTTTCTTTCCAAAAGAGAAGTATAGAGCTGACAAGTATCATGTTTTGAAGTTAAGGACAGTATTATATCTTGGCTATCTTTCCTTTTCCAATTTGCTTTCTGGGTCTGTGTATCCAGATTACAATCAGTATATACTAAGATTTAAGTAGATACCACAAATTCTTCCTCCCCTGTTTTAGATTCCAGGATGCACACACACACACACACACACACACACACACTGTTTGTTTGGGAAGTATGAAGACTATTGTTTTCTGAAATTGGTTTTTAGGTGATCATGTCGCAAATAGTGAAGTCATCTGAAAAATTATTTTTTGGTATTAACCTTGGTCTAACCTCGGTGTGGATTGAAGACTGTCTTTCATGTCATTGCACAAACATTGGATACTGAGCAGCATGTATTTAGCTTTCCCCTTTGCAGAATGTAGTGGATACCAGAGATATAGTAGGTATTCCATGAACTGCATCAAGAAAAGGGTAGGATGGAGGTATGAGTCCCCTCACATCCTCATATATCATATACCAAAGGCATACGATAAACTTGTTATTTTTCTCAGTGAGTTACTAGCTTTTGAAGTTAAAGAAATTACATGCCTTGGCTATTTTCTCTTTTCTAATCTGACTCTGAGATGTTGCAGATCTGTATCTGAGATTCAATCAGTACCAATTATCTAAGACTAATAAACAGGATAACTGCCTCCTTCTCTCTTTAGAGCCTATGATGTGGATTTAGCATTTTGAGAGGAGATAAATCAGAGCTATTTGTTAAGCATACATTAATCATTTACTATATGACAGGTGTTGCCCTGACTCATGAGTGTCATAGTTAAGTTTAAGTTTGTTGAATGGAAAGTGGGCTGTTTCCTGTGCATTCCCACTGCATGTTATTTTGCTCTATGACAATAGCGAGAGCAGTGTGCATATTTAAGGGGGATTTCTGATCTCCTTGGAAGAGGTGGAGCCGCTAAGAGTTAGGACTCCTTCACTGTAACTAAATCATTGAATGCTTCTAATAATGAATTCCACAAAGAGGCACTGCTATTTGAAGGTTGTGTAGTTGAGAGATTTTCTAAATTAGTCTCATGTTCATACTGTACCAAAGTTGATCAAAATGGATTCATAAAATGATAGAAGTGAAAAAAGACCACTAAATCTTACTATTTTAAGTTCTTGTATACTTTTATATTTGCATGGATCCCATGTTTGAAGCCTTTACACAGGAACAGTTTGTGAAAAATACTAACAACGATGTCAAATGAAATGCTCTAAGATATTTCTGGCTGGCAGAACATCAGATCCTTACAAATCATTAAAATATAATCATTAGACTTTATGATCATTTTCAGAGGAAATTCATGGAGAACATTATGACAAATATATGCATATATAACATTATACAGAAAAAGCATCTGAGTGTATGAAATAACATAGTACCTATGGCATAGAGGATTCTCCATGGAAATTAGAATGTTTTATGTATAGTGAACATACGCAGCATCAAATTTTAGACTGTTAATCTAATAAATTATTAGTAGATAATATAAAAATAAGATAAGTTAGTATTTGCCAACCTGAGAGATTATTTCAGCTTTTCTTGGTGCAGACATTTTATATGGATGGAGTATGCTATATAGAATTCACCCTACTGCCTCCAGAAATTTGAGTTTTAAGAAAAATATCAGCTTAATATGTCTTTATGTATACAACTGAAAATACCTAAGCTGATCAATTTTAAAAGGATTACAAGATTGAATATAGAAACTTAGTCTTGTCTCTCTCCCTTGCAAATCATATATATATATATATATATATATATATATATATATATATATATATACATACACTTTTGGTTATTATCTTTAAATTGTCAAGTATAGGGGTCCAACTACTCTCTATTTTCTCCTATTTGTGGATACCTTGTGAGGGAAAAAGCTGAGAGGAGAGATGTAAGGGAGAGAGTGAAGGGTAGAGAGAGTGAAGAGAGAAAAAAAGACAGAGAGAGAGAGAGAGAGAGAGAGAGAGACAGAGAGACAGAGACAGATTCAGAGACAGAGACAGAGACAGAGACAGTGAGACAAAGAACAACAGCACCTAGAAAATGCTGCCCAGGATGGGCTATTCTTGGATGATTCTCTCAGGTGGTTAATCACAGGGATTAATTAGCAAGCAGCTACTGTGAGAACTTGATCTTTTTTTTTTTTTTTTTGAGTCTTCATTGTGCATCACTAGGTATTTTCTAAATTCAGGCTGAACAAGGCTGTAAATTAAGCTCTGAAGCCTACCCCAGAGAGAAGGATGCTTACTGCTCACAGGTATCCATCCCAACAGTAGGAGTCATGCTCTGGGTGCTGAGTGAGACAACTAAAAAAATACATCTGTTCCCACCCACATCTTCTCCCACTGACAAATGCTGGGCTCTTGAGGCCAGAATTCTAGAATTTCATTCCAAAAGATACATTTATGAAAACCGGGGGGCAGGGGTAGAAGACATAAAGAAAAGGCTGTCAGAGATATAACACCTGCCCCAAACTGAATATCCAATTATGCCCACACCTTAAAATAGTACTTTGCAAAGCAACCAAGTGTTGCTGTCTCAAATCAGTGCACGTGTTAAAATGGGACCACAGTTAAATACATCTGCTCATGAAGCTGGCATGCTACAAAATACAAAGATGCTTGCTAGAGCAGAATAAAATATCAGCTCTCATGACGCCAAATTTTCAGCTGGTTAAGAATGCCACCCATTCTATGCAGTAACATAGTGTAAGAACTTGACTAGACTTCTAGTATGTAACTAAGTAGTGGATACCTTATGCCCCCCTTCTCTCTCTCTCTCTCTCTCTCTCTCTCTCTCTCTCTCTCTCTCTCTCTCTCTCCCCTCCCCCTCCCCTTCTCCCTCCCTCTCTCCCTCCCTCCCTGCATCCCTACCCCCTTGTATCCTCATATCCCACTTCCTCTCAGCACTGTCTTCTCACTTATGACCCTGTTATCCACTAAATCAGTCCCCTGATCAGAGTACAGGAATTACAGTCGGGTAGCACTGTGGTTGGCTCATTTTTAAACCTGTGCTAGAGTTACTTGAAGGGATGGGAATGATAAAATGTAAAGATATTATCAAATAAATAGGATCCATTTTTTCTCATAGATGTTATGGTTGAATAAGCTTATTATTTTTGTACAGCATTACAAATAGACATTCATGCTTTTGTGCGTATAATGTATACCGTTATGTTAGTTATAACAAATACAGAGCTCAGATCTTTAATCTAGGATGACTGATAAAGACCTAAATAACTGCCATCAGGTTTCAGAAAAAATGGATATAAATAAGAAGTATATTCAGAGTTTTATATATGCATATAAACTATGCAAATAAATTATGGGTTAATATTACAAACTACCTACAAATCAAGTTTCTGTTGAATTTTTGAAGCTTTCTGTACCATGGATGAAAGTGTTGAAAGTTTAGATTAATAAGACCTTAGAAAAATTTCTGTGTTTTAGACATATTAAATGAGCTAACAGCACATACTTCTGAATCTTAAGTATATAAAAAAACGTTTTCAATCGGTCTTATGTCATGTATAAATAAATCTACATTCAAGGTATATAATAAAATTATCCTCTCTGCTTCTGGTTGGGTGAGTAGATACTACATAGTGTTAGCATAGAGGACAGTTAAGTATCCTAATTTTCCCTTCCCCCAAGTACTCAGGGGAACTTTATGTGGCAAGATATAAAGTATAGGTACAGGTATAGGGTAAGAGCTGTTTAAAGTAGGATTCTGTTCACTTGGGAACTAAGGCCTACAACCAACAAATGGGACCTAATAAAATTAGAATAGTGTATACAGCAAAAGAGTTAATTGAATGAAGAGGCACACTACAGAATGGGGGGAAAGCTTTGCCAGCTATGTATTTACACAAAAAGTTCTAAGATATAGGAAGCACCGTTAAAATAAAACAGGTAAACAATAAGAAAACAAAGTAAACTTATTAACTCAGCTGCAGCTACTCCAAAGAAGAAATAGAAATAGCAAGTAGAATTAATCATCTTATCTATTAGGGAAGTAAAAATTAAAACTACTTTGAAGTTCCATTGCACTATATGAATAATAGCTATCATCAAGAAGAAAGAAATCAAATGTTGATATGGTGTGGAGAAAGAGAAATAGATTTTTTTTTCTTCGTGGGTGGATAAACTGCTGTAGCCACTATGGAAATCAGTGTAGAGGTTCCTTGATAAACTATAAATAGCTATCATCTGACCCAGCTACACCACCCCAGGCACACACTCACAAGACTTTACATCCTACCACAAGATACTTTCACATCATGTTTATTTCTGTTCTATTCACAATAACAAGTAAATGAGCCCAGCATCAGATGAATGGAAAATAAAGCTGTTGAAATGAAAACATATTGAATTTTTATTTAGGTGAAGAGAAAAATTAAATCATGATTTTTTTTCAGGAAAAACTGTAGAATTGGAAAAATATTGCATTGACTGGAGAAATCCAGGCTCAGAAAGACAAACAGTACGAACTCTCTCACACCTGCAGCTTCTAGTTTCTAATGATTCTATGTGTGTATTTGTGTGAAGCTGAAGTGAACAGAGGCCAGGAGACTAGAAAGGGATTTATGAGACAGAGAAATAAAGAGGCTTAATTGGAAAAGGGTAAGGAGAAAAGAGAGGTGGGCAAGGGTCAACTCCAATTAAGAATGTATAAAAATGTCAAAAATAATATGCTAGTTTATCAGCTAACTGCAAACATGAAATAAAATTTAATGTGAGAGCTACTTAAGCATCAAATGTTTCCTGAGGAAAACATAACACACTTCACAGCGATGCCCAAAGATGCTAAGCCTAACAATGATGAAGCAAACAAAATATTGCAAGGGTCTCTTCATTTTCAAAATAACTTACTCTACTGTAATCAATTTTCTAGTACATAACATATGCAAATTTGAGTGAAAAGTTTAATGCTCAAGAGATTTTCATATTTGTTCAAGGTCTAGGTCATTGCAAGCTTTGGGGATTAAATCTTCATCTGTAGACTCATTCTATTACTTTGAAAAAAATGTACTCATGATCTCCTTTCAATATGTTAGTACTAGACAGAGACCAATTTTTGATAGGTGATTTTATTGATAAGCATTTTTAAAGCTAAATCAGGGTGACAAAAATATCACCAACATCATTTTATGATTTAGAAAGTATTTCCACAAAAATCTTTCTCATTGTAGCATTACAGTAAGCTTGTGACTTTAAGCAGGGTGGACAATGTGATCTCATTATTATAGATAAAGGAAAGCTACTCTTAGAGAAACTACATGCTAGTTGATCTGCTCAAGGTCACAAAGGCAGGCAGCTCCAGTGTCAAGACTTATTCTCCAATGATGATAACACTGCCTGGGGAAGTGAGTGAGCTCTGGAAGCAGTGAGCTCTGGGAAAATGTGAAGAGGTGTCTTTGCTTAAAGTAGACTCGGCAGCTAATTTGCAATTTTATTTAGCAATCAGGATCTTTGATACCATTTTTAAATCACTCTTCACTGCAATCAGTTCTAAAAATAGAACTGATTAATATTGCCACAGAAGTAGTAGAACGAGTCAGATTTAGATTGCAGGGTGATGATAGGGAAGGATCCTAGCTAGACCAGGTCCTAGACCCTGAGTTCATAAATACCTCTTTAAAATTAAAGTTAAAAACAAAAACACTTATAATGTAGGCAGAATAAATGGATCAGCCTGTTGTAATAAAGGCAAGAGTATAGATATAAAATACTTAATACTTGATTAATAGCTGAGCCCAAGGTCATACAGGAGTCTCAAGGTCATGTAGCTATGTTATGTCAATGGAAATAGTTTTAGAATTTATATTTTATCTTTTAAGAATCATTTTGACATTTCTGAAAAAGGGAGATTTTCAAGAAGGAACAACTTAAAATTGTAAAGAAAACCTGGTTAATCCAGGTGTAACAGCCAATATCCTAAAATTGGACAGTATGCATTTACCTAGGAATGTAATTCCTGTAGATAAACATGAAGTATTATTTCCATGGAATTTTGTTGCTCACTATTTAATAATATGTCTAATTTAATGGGTTTTTTATAACTTAATTTCATTTATATAGTCTCGATTTAAAAAATCAATTATTAGAATAATATATCTCCTAAAGTGTCATATGACCACAGGTCAATTTCAAGATGATAGTTTAGTTTTTATAGAATATTCACAGAATGATTTTATAAGTGCTATCTGGAACAAAAATTATATTCATATTTCATGTGTGTATGGGAGGAGGAAAAATGATACTTAATCTCAATACACTATTTGATCTGATCTTACTTATGAGACAAGCCTTTGAGGATATCACCGATTAGTTATACTTGGTGGATGAATATGAAACCCACCCAATCATCTGCAGCAGCATCCCATGGAATGGAATTTCCTGTACTGAAGAGGAAGGAGACAACAAGCTGAGACACCCTCTGCCCCTTGACAGCAAAAGCATGTGACATACTGCCTGAAGCCCTTGCTGCCATGAAGTCCTGGTTTCAAAACTTTGAGCCAAAACATGTCCTTTCTAACTAAAATGGGAAGCAATTCCTCCCTGTGATTTTAACCAGGAGGAAATGAGCATCACATCCTGTTTTATTAAGGTGACCACACTACCCAAGAGCTCAGCCTGGGCTGAAACCAAAAACTGTAAGAGATCTCTCCCTTGAAAGTAAATTATACCCCTTTGAATGGTCAGCATTTCCATTTATGTGAGCATAGTTTGGTAAAACACATCATTAAACCAGCTGTCACGCTTGCCCCGACATGCCAAGTGAAGGATGTCTGGACACGTTGTGCAGAAAGCTCTTGCGTCACCAGTACAACCTCAAGTATCATCAGAGCTACAATAAGATTAACTGCAGAGTTGGCAAAACTTAGCTCAGAGGCACACATTCTGTTATTCTCCTGAATAAAGAAATTTGTGCCTAAATTCCAAGTGTCAGACATGATGCTGATTCTGATTTTAGCATGTCTGTGACAGAGAGAGTATTATCATTCTGGGAAGAGCTTTGAACTCATATGTTGCATGATTTTTGTCAGTATATTTAGATTTGCAAATGTCAGTTATCAGGGATTTTGACCCTGCTGCTGACCTATTTTTAAATGACATTTTGAGACTTCTTTATATTTTTAAAAGTATTTTGCCATAACATATCTATAGGCATGTCTAATCCGCATTTATGTCTTTCTTTGTATCTGTGGGTTTTTTATGAAAATAGATGTCTTTACATCTATCCTACACATATATACAGGTATATATAGAAATTTGGAGAAAGATATATGAGCACTGTTATCTCTACACAAGACTATCTCTATAGATAGAGAGAAACAGATATACAGATATTTGTGTATACTTATTGAGATATATTTAAGGATGCCATATGTAGTTGTATAACACCAGAAACAAATATTTCACATTGAATAGTATCTTTCTCCTCAGGCCTATATCAAAACTAAGTCCTTCTATAAAGTCTCTTACCTTCATTAAATCCATGTTTCCTCCTTTAATCTCATAACAGAATATATTTCCATTGAAGCTTTCTCAGTCCAACTGAGGGTACTAATGAGAGCCTGCAAGTGTCCATACAACAATATATATATATATATATATATATATATATATATATATATATATATATATATATATATATTCACATGGATATATACATATGTGTGTGTGTGTGTGTGTGTGTGTGTGTGTGTGTGTGTGTGTATGTGTCTAGGAGAAACTATAATCTGCTTTACTCCAATGGCTACTATGTGGTTTTGTCTCATTTATTTCACCAATTTCTCAATAATTATTGAGCCTCATCATAGACTTAACTGTTTTCCGGGCAATAGAGTGTGCTGATGTTTACACAACCAAGTAGTCAACATCTTAACTGGAAGTCTAAAGCCTGAGTCATTTACCCGCATGTATTACATGGGCTGAAACTAATACGGAAACTCACAGGTATCGATGAAAGAATCACTAAATCTACTTGGAGATATATTTAGCATCTAATATGTGAAGCAAGGCATTTGAGAAATGGAATGTATCCATGGATGTGTCCCCAAAAGATTATGTATAATGTGTAAGAAATTCTCTGGGTAACTATGCCCTATATACATCGTTGGAAAGAAATTAAAGCTTACAGTCAGGCTGAAAAAAAAAAAGCCTGAACATTCAGAGACATGGGCTGTGGCATCTGGGATCAGTTCTCTGATTTCCAAACATCAAACTCATTTGTAATGGGTGAATGTGATTCCCAGCTTTTCCAATAAATCAGTGATAATATTTGTGATCTAATTTAAAGAACAGCATTTAAACTAGATAACTAGCCTATATACTATAAAAGTCAACCAAAAGAGGTCAACATAGACAGAATTGGAAATTAGAAATATATCTTTAACATGAACATAGGACTGTCACATATATGTGCAGACACATACAGTCTGAGACAGAGAGAGAGAGAGAGAGAGCGAGAGAGAGAGAGAGAGAGAGAGAATGAAACTTTGTAAAGTGAAGTGGATAAATTAACAGAGGCATCTATGTTTATTAGAAATATTAATTTGCTCTTTAGTACAGAATGATACTGATTTGATGTTATATTTTTATCTTATTTTATTTGCTATTCTATTTATTTACACTTCTAATGTTATTCCCCTTCCCACTTAAAACCCTTTCTCCTTTTCCATCTCCCCTGTTTCTATGAGGGTGTTTCTCCACCCACTCATCCCCTCTCTCTTATCCAACACTTTCTGTCATTGTTTACCACTTATGTATCTGATAATGGTTTAGATAAGTTTAAAATCCAAATCTTCATTCTTGACATGTCTACTCTATGAGATGTCTATTCCCCACATCACATGCAGTTGATCTCATTTCTATTTCTGTTGTCAGAAATCATCTTTGAAGGTCATTCATGTTTCAGTTTTAGTTAAAAATAGGGAAATAAGGCTTCTTTAAGATATCAGATACAGAACTTTCAAACTGCAAATGAAATCAAAACACTGTTAGAAGATTTCCACAGGTGAAACAAACCCCAGCAGATAACTGAGCTATGGGCTCTAATTTGAAGACTCTGAGATTGTGAGAGTGTGCTGACATGAGTATATCTCTTGTAAACAGAGTGACTCAGCTGTAGCCTTCAGAACACTTCATTTGCCATTGGATCAATTCAGCTTCCTTCTTTCGCTAGTTTTCACAAATGAACTTCATTATGAACCTGCATTCCTAGTCTCGGTTAAGGTCCAGGATAGCATCATCTCATCGGTTAAACTGGTTTGCAACTGTGTTTTGAGGATGCTTAGTTTGTTGTTGCCAGTGATGCAGACTGAATCTATCTTTGTATCAGACACTTTTTACTGGACAGTGACAGTGGTGAGCCCAAGCTCAAACTTGAATGAAGACCCTAGTACTTCAAGGATTGGCTCCTAGGTGGTCTTTTGGGGATCAAGAATGCTTCCTGAATAGGCATAATTCTATCTGATGTACTAAATTAAAGAAAGGAAGGAACAAAGCAAGAAGGAAAGAAAGAACTCTACAAATACTTCCTTTAAAGTAAGAATGACAGTTTTTTACTTCATAGTTCAACCATTTAACCTTTCCATCTAAACTCAATATTCTGTAAGTTCTATGAGGCATTTTTCACCTCATAAAATCGGCTCCGTATTAGACATTCTTGCTTGTCCCAGTTTGAACTAGGAATGCCCTCTGAAGACTCATGAGTTGGTCTCCACTGCAGAAATGTTTGAATCTGATGCTTTGGATGAGTGGTTGTACTCTGTAAGCATATGAATCATCAAATTACTGATTGGTCCAGATTTGAGTACATGTTCAATAATTGAAAACTAACATGTAAGACCTAATGAATGTCTCCATCATTAGTGGCATGCTTTTGAGACTACATTAATCCTCAATTGCCAACCCTGTTCTATTTCACCTTCCTCTTCTAGCTAACAGAAGTGAGAAGCCTTGCTCCAGCATGCCTTTTTCTCGAGCATGCTCCGTAGTGTTGTTATCCTCCAAGCACTGAGGCCAGACAATCATGGACTAACTGTCTAAAGATCATCTCCTCCTTGAAAATGATTATCTTAGTTGCTTTTTTTCCTCACTGATACAGCTGCTGTGGGATAATGTAAATAGTCTGAGAATCTTTAAGGGAGTCTGGGTTAAGCTGGGAAATTGGCTAAGTTGAATACATTTCACTTATTTTCTACTATCAGGTTTTTCAAAGTAGCATCTAGTTATTAAAATACAACCTCATGATAAGTTGGGAGCACTTTCAACAGGGAATGATGCAGGATTAGGTTACTTAATACAAGAAAATCCAGGTTATGAAACTCATTCTCCTAAAGGTGTATATGGAAACTGCTATTTGGGACTTGTCTGAGGAACTTTTCACTCAGTGTTAAATAAGGCTAAGGAAGGGCTGGATCTGGCTCATTGGTAGAGTGCTTATTGACTCCTAGTTTGTTTGTTTGTTTGCTTGTTTGTTTGTTTGTTCTTTTTTAAGATAGAGCTTTATTTAAGACTTGCTTCTACTGGTTTATAATTACTAGGGAGATGATTGCTCTCACTAGTCCTCACAATACACGATCATGTGTTGTGTGAAAACAGTACCAGGAAGGTGATAAAAGAAGCGTAGGTAAAATGTTATTCCTTGTTCTATCTGGGCACCACTGGTTTCAGAGAGGGTGAAAGAGTTATTTGGAGACTGCTAAGAATATTTTGTTCAAAAAAGGGTCTTGAAAGATAAATGAACTTGAATGAGGCAGATAAGAGAAGCCCTCTAGTAAAGTAATGAAGTAGTTTAACCAGTTACAAAGAGAGACAGCTCTTTGAAACAAGCATTTTTTTTTTAAAACTGGACTGACCAGATTTTACACCCATATCTTGTTGTCTATACAAATCCTTGGTTTTTAATTTATAATTCATTCATTTGGTTTTAACAGAGAATATTTGCATTCACATAAAACTATAAAGTACATATTTTTTAAGCTAAAGGAAAAATCAATAATTTGCTGTAACAGTCCTAATTTGTACAGTTAGTAAGGACTTGGCTCATTTGATACCTACCAAACAGCTATCTTATAAAAACATAAATGATATTAAATTTATCTTATTTTTGGCGCTATGGTTCAATTTGATTTCTACTTCTTTTCTGTGGCTATATAATTTTTCATCATCTTTCTGTGGGCAAGTTTTCAAATACACTGTAGCTTTGAGATTTTAAATGCATATTCTTGAAAGTATTGTTTCATGTATGACAGTGCCTTTAAAATTGACAAACCTGTATTTGAATATTGGATTCCCAATAACAGCTATGTGATCCTAGGCAATTATGTTAATTCCATGGATATCTATCCTGTCTTTAAAGTGAAGGTGTTAAGCATAGCATAACACTTCAAGATATTTATGATGATTAAAAGAGAAAATACATTCAAAATTGTTATGAAATCTTAAGCACAAAATAAATATCTGATGGATGTAACTCTTAGGGTTAAAGAAAAGAGGTATGATATGTCATAACCAAATCCCAAGTCAGATTGGTTAGCACTCTTCTGTTGGTTCCACAAAGCTGTAATCCAGTCTCAAATTGAAATCATGTGAAACCAATTTTCATTGGTGGAACATTGGTCATAGGAATTGGTGCAAGAGAATTTTAATTTCAGTTCTGTTACAGTTAGCTTGAGGTTAGGTAGAATATGCAAAATATTCTTAAGACTCTGGTGTCCTGATTTGTGAATTAACATTAGTAGTATCCACTGACTTTCATTTAAAAGTATTCTACAGATGTTCCAACCGGTAAGAAGGACACATGCTCCACTATGTTCATAGCAGCCTTATTTATAATAGCCAGAAGCTGGAAAGAACCCAGATGCCCCTCAACAGAGGAATAAATACAGAAAATGTGGTACATTTACACAATGGAGTACTACTCAGCTATTAAAAGAATGAATTTATGAAATTCCTAGGCAAATGGATGGACCTAGAGGGTATCATCCTGAGTGAGATACCCAATCAAAAAGGAACTCACACAATATGTACTCACTGATAAGTAGATATTAGCCCAGAAACTTAGGATACCCAAGATATAAGATACAAATTTGCTAAACGCATGAAACTCAAGAAGAACAAAGACCAAAGTGTGGACACTTTGCCCCTTCTTAGAACTGGGAACAAAACGCCCATGGAAGGAGTTACAGAGACAAAGTTTGGAGCTGTGTCAAAAGGATGGACCATCTAGAGCCTGCCATATCCAGGGTTCCATCCCATAATCAGCTTCCAAACGCTGACACCATTGCATATACTAGCAAGATTTTGCTGAAAGGACCCAAATATAGCTGTCTTTTGTGAGATTAGGCCGGGGCCTAGCAAACACATAAGTGGATGCTCACAGTCAGCTATTGGATGGATCACAGGGCCCCCCAATGGAGGAGCTAGAGAAAGTACTCAAGGAGCTAAAGGGATCTGCAACCCTATAGGTAGAACAACATTATGAACTAACCAGTACCATGGAGCTCTTGACTCTAGCTGCATATGTATCAAAAGATGGCCTAGTCGGCCATCACTGGAAAGAGAGGCCAATTGGACTTGCAAACTTTATATGCCCCAGTACAGGGGAATGCCAGGGCCAAAAAGTGGGAGTGGGTGTGTAGGGGAGTGGGTGGGAGGGTATGGGGGACTTTTGGGATAGCATTGGAAATGTAAATGAGGAAAATACCTAATTAAAAATATAAAAATGTATTCTACAATTTCAATATGATGCAATAGCCTTGTTCTTTTTCCATGTTTCATATACCCAGATATGACATTGGAATGGGAAGATGTTGATTCAGCAACTGTGTTACAGTACCATTCGATGGTGATGCATTTTATGGCGCATATAAAATAAACATCAAGTGCAGCATGCACATACACCTGTGTACATATAACTACATGGATATGTACATATAACTACATGGATATGTACATATAACTATATGTGTATGTGTCATCTACAACTCATTATCAAGCTTACGGGTATACATGAGAAGCAAAATACATTAAAATCTTTATTTTGCAGACCTGTATAAAATCTGATACTTCACCTTCAAGCTCAGTGAATATGCCAGATAAATACCAGCAGAAACTAATAATTTTTAAATGTGTGTTAATAGGCAGAAAAAAATTGATTTTGTAGCAAAGATACTATGTGACGACATCAATGTACTTTCCATTTCCAGATTCTTGGGTTCAATAGTGAGCTCCAATTCCAGATCTCATTCAGATGGCATTACCTACGCTGAGAGGGATCTGCTTACTATAATTCACAATCAATCCAGATGGTTTAGATTGTTTTCAGAAAAGATGCGCCAAGCACATTAAAGAGAGTGAGGAGCTGGGTACTCAGGAAGGACTTCTACCTTAACTTCATCAGAAGGTTATTTGAGGACAATTTTGATCTTCAATTGATTTTTTTTTTGAACGTTTCAATTGAAGTAATTGCTCTGGAATCTTGGCAGATGTGTCAATCGAGTTTTATGATAATATGTATGATCTGCCATCATCCAACAGTGGAGAAAAGGGTTGAAGATCCCCACTGCCAATTTTACAACAAAGCCATTATGTTGGAAAGTTATCTGAGCTTGATATGTTTTAGAGGGCAATTGGCAGATGGTGAATTATTTAGAAAAACTTTCTACGGAATGTTATGTGTGATCTAGCAGGCTGCAGAGCCAGTCATTTGATGAAGGACTACGGGAATGAGTTGAGAGTAGTGCTAAGGAAACTGTAGCTAACCATTGCACCCAGAAGTGCAGGAATACAATACATATTAGTAGAGGATTTAGAAGATAACAAATGAAGTGGCAGTTTCAACATGAAGTCTTGAATCATCCCCCACTGTGCTGGGGGCTTTGGCCAAACTTAGGCTTCATTTTCATCAGCACAAACCAGAAACCAAAATGTGTTCAAATCATGTGGTGCATTATGATACATGATTGCATTATGATACGTGAATGTATAGAGCGAATCATAACTATTTTTTTTTGCAATAATACAGCCCAACGTTTGGGGTCAGACAGCTGAAATGTTTACTTAGCACTACAGAAATCAATCAAAGTTGCCGGTAGGTAGTCATGTACAACAGAATTTGTTTGGCAAATTATACTTACATATGTTTTCCATAACTTTATCAATACAGATTTTAATTCTCCCAAAACAAGAAACATTCAGAGAGGAGACAAGTTATCCTTTGTACCTTGCTCCCTCCCAGGACAGTATGAAGACAAGCCACCAAACATATGGCAAGTGTAGTGTGACAGGTAATTAACTGAGCTGTCTTTTCTACTCTGTACATAAATGCTAACAGCACTCAGTTGTTTATTAACCTTTATTTCTTCCTCGCCTAATTTTTCCTCTGAAGACTCTTGTTTGGATCCACTTTACACAGCTCAATAGATAAATATTTCCAAAGCAAACTTCATCATTTCTGTGTTCTTTTTCCATGGATGAAATGATCACTTTTCATCAATGCAAGGCAGCTAATCCAATGGTACACAACCTACTTATTCTTATGTATATTTGCCATATGTAAGTGCAATTCCTTATAGAAGCAACAGTTACTATTCAGCGTCCATGCCTTCTTGCTGATGACCCATGCCTCCCTATTTATTAACCACCTGCCTTGGATAACTCATGTCCACATTTCCATCTTCTTTTGGACTTTCTCTAATTTGCCAGCTTTTGCCACTCAACCTCAGCAGAATACATTCTCTCTTTACAAATCACTTTTCTTCCCTGGGTGTTTATCTTCCTATATGAAATGGCACTCCTTCATTGAAGTTTAAAAGCTATTGTTAGTTAGTTCTATTGACCCTCTCCATCTACCACTGAGTATTTGCTTTGCTTTGGCATTTCACCTTGGAAAACCTCCTACCCAGCAACCTGGCTCAGTTCTGGTGTCTACTACTTTTGGTGTTTACTACTTGTAAATATTTTTGTTTCCAGTTGTTTCTTCCATTCTTTATCAAATGGTTTTCAGATTTATTCTGATTATGTCACCTGATATGTTACTTTTATTTTAAAAACTCAATGCTTTTTCCAGATTTAATAAATACTATTATCCAGTTCGTGACCCATAATATCTTCTATTATATATTTACCTCAAATTTTTCTATAGTATACACAAAGACAGCAAGGAAAAACCATGAGATCCTATAAAAGAAGGAAATTTTAATAAGTATTGGTGTTCCTGCATTATATTGAGGAAAATTTGTGTGTGTGTGTGTGTGTGTGTGTGTGTGTGTGTGTGTGTGTATGTGTAGATATACTCTTATAAATATAAAAATTGAATGCTATTAATTCAGTTTTTGTTTTCCTCATAAACAAAATGAAGCAACTGTTCTTGTACTTCCAGACAAATGAAAATTAGTCAGTCTGATTTTTTAATTGCTTGATTTGCTAAATAGAACAGACTGCAGAAGGCTCTCAATTCACAAACTTCTGTCTGAAAAGAACCTGGCAATTTTCTCATATATTGGTATCTATGGAGGTGTTTAAGATCAGTTAAAATTTCACATGCAATCATGTTCTCTATCAATCTTCTTTAAAAAATCATTTTAAAGAAGTGTGAGTTAAATGATACAAATGATGATTATTCTTCAGGGAGTATCTCAGTCCATTTGAGAAACAAGAATGGAAGAAACAGCTAGAAACGAATATATTTACAATGTTTCAGACCTCACGTAGTAGACACCAAAACTGGGCCAAGTAGCTGGGCAGGAGATTTTCCAAAGTGAAGAGTCATCATTGCAAAAACAAATTCTTCGTTTCCTACCAAAGCATCCATAGGAACACCAGCCAAATAGGATTTGATAACAGATATAATTAGTTGTAAATTATTGTGAATTTACTTCTATAAAATCTATATGTTACCAGTTTCCTGTGTACTGTATAAAAATTAAAACTTATAGAGGAGAAAATCATAAAAGCATTCTGCCAAATAGTTACCATAATAAATGCTCTTGAGACTGGGAAATTTATTTGTCTTTTTTTAGAACTATAAATGCACATTAGCATATTAAAATACTGAATAAGTCAGCATAAAACATATTAACCCACTTAGCTTTGCATAATGTTACCTGTTCTACATGTCAAAACTTTATTACAAGTCTAAGCTCTATGTACACACACAGAACATATGTGTATGTATGTATGTATGTATGTATGTATGTATGTATAATTTTTGTCTAGGAAGAAAACATCTTACCAAAGCCTATACATATCTAGTGAACAAAACTTCTTTTGAAAATCAACTTGTAGAACATGTCTTTTCAATGTGTATAAGTGACTTGTCAACATGTTGACATACATATTTTAAGGATGAAAATCATGTCTTATGGAAGAACCATGCCATTTTTGAAAGGAGACAACTGAGTTGTTGCTTAATTAGTTTATATTTGACTGTGGCAACAACTTTGTCCAAGGAAACTCTATGGAGAAAAGGTTTATTTTTCAAATAAATTCAGGGAGGTTGCTCTCCATCATGTTAGGTAAGACATGTAGCAGTAGTGCTTGAAGCAGAGAGACAATAAGAAATAAGGCCAGGGATACGTTAATGTCTACTGTCTCCAAATCAGCACAATTGGCATTAAGCTTTAACATCTTAGTGATTCTAGAACATCCAATAACACCACCACCAGATGTTAACCAAGTGTTGTACTACAGGATCCTTTGGGGAACCTTTTGTGTTCAAACTAAAATAAATGGTACTTTTTATCTGTATTGAACATATTTACATTTAAGAAAGCTGTCTCACCTTTTGGCCAAATTATTTAAATTTTATAAATGTGAACTAAACAACTGTGGGTTCACATTTTAAAGTACAGGTAAATAACCGGGCGTGGTGGTGCACGCCTTTAATCCCAGCACTTGGGAGACAGAAGCAGGTGGATTTCTGAGTTTGAGGCCAGCCTGGTCTACAAGTTCCAGAACAGACAAGGCTACACAGAGAAACCCTGTCTTGTTAAAAAAAAAAGTAGGGGTAAATAGCCTATGGTGGCTGCACTGACATAGACATTAACAACATTTATTTTCTTACAATACTATCAAAATAAAAAAAAAAAAACTACAGCACATTTAAGAAGTGAGTGGTATACACAAATCACCGGTTGGTATACAGCTCATCATGATTCAAATAGACTTTTATCAATGATATTAATACACAGCTCAATTAACAACCATGTTAATACAAACTGCTGAAATACACAATTTGTGGGATCTCACGTGTATGTTTGAGAGTTTACAATAGCCTAAAACGCCATCACTGCTTACAAATAAGTTATGTGCTAAGAGTTCAACAGAACCAAGGGAAAAGGTTATTGATTGTCTTGTAGATAAACTGTATTTTTCACTTGAAATAATACAAATCTACTTTAAGTTGATTTTAGATAATAGAAAGGCAAAAAGAACTTTTAAAAAAGATAATATATAGTAAATTGACTCTCTCATCCTGAGGAAGGAACTTACTAGACAGTCTTTAGTATTGAGCTATTTACAAGGTCTAGATGCAATATATAATAATCAATAATAAGTTATAGCCAAATATCTTGGCATTAGAACCAGTACTGCCTCCCAAAGTATCTCTCAGAGAACACATTTAGTTTTCTTTTCTGGAAAATAGAAAATAATATGCAAAGTACCTCAAATGATGGCTGGTCAATTAAGTTAACACAAACATGTAGTGGCTGGCTCATGAAGAATGTGTTTAACTAATGTTACCATTTTTTTAGAATTAATATTCGAATATTCTGTTTTCAACACAAGTAGAATGGATATAGGTACTCCTACTAATAAAAATGAAATTTGGATATTTTCATTTTTTTGGAAAATCTGAAAAGTGAAATAACTATCAGGAAACAAATATTTTAAATAAATATATATTAATGAAGTGAAAGAAAAATTAACTTACAGAAAATCTAGATGAGTAAGTGAATTCTTCAGATAGTATCTTAGTGTTTCTATTACTGGAAGAGACTCATTCACTTTGCTAGCTCCTATAAAGAAAAACATTTAATTGGAGCAGATTCCAAGGTTTAGTGTATTGTTATCATGGCAGAAAGCATGGCAGCAAGAATACAGCCATGGTGCTGGAGAAGACGCTGCAGGTTCTTGTAGAGGAATTTTTATCCAGCAGCATGGCTGCTCTGGCAAAGGATCACATCTAAAATCCAAAGACCTAAGTCTGTGTGATCTGGTTGGAATGACACACCCTTATTCTCTCTGAATGGAATACAGACACACGCTTAGCACACACCTTTAGTCTCACATAATGTAAGTAAAGTTAGTTTGTAGAAGGAAACACCCATGTTTGAAAGGGATATCTAATTGAGCGGCAGAAAAATGATAAATCAGAGAAAGATCTGAGTGTATGATTCAGTTAGGACAGGCCTAACTCTCATGAGGACAGACATGAAAGAGAGGCTATTCGAAGGGCAGTGAGGGAGAGAGAATTCGGTTCTGTATAATTCAGTTTTGTAAATTCAACTGGGAGCAGCTCAGTTTGTGCAGAGAGGAGCAGTTTTACAAAGACAGATAGATGGCAGGAGAAGACAGAATTAAACAGAAAGAGCCAGAAGATTAGAACAGAGTTAGTTTGAGGTCAAGCAGAGTGATTCAGAGAGACGCTGAAAGAGAACTCAACCGGTCAGCCCAGAGAGGAGTTTGAGCCTGAACAGCTGAGTTGAATCAGCCAGCCAGAGTTCAGAAACAACTGGGAGAGGTGAGCTTATTCATTATTAAATCCCTAGACAACAGTTGCACTTGGAGAATAAGAGTCACTTTCAGCAAACACAGAAGTGGATTCTCACAGTCAGCTAATGGATGGATCACAGGGCTCCCAATGGAGGAGCTAGAGAAAGAACCCAAGGAGCTAAAGGGATCTGCAACCCTATAGGTGGAACAACATTATGAACTAACCAGTACCCCGGAGCTCTTGACTCTAGCTGCATATGTATCAAAAGATGGCCTAGTCGGCCATCACTGGAAAGAGAGGCCCATTGGACACGCAAACTTTATATGCCCCAGTACAGGGGAACGCCAGGGCCAAAAAGGGGGAGTGGGTGGGTAGGGGAGTGGGGGTGGGTGGGTATGGGGGACTTTTGGTATAGCATTGGAAATGTAAGTGAGCTAAATACCTAATAAAAAATGGAAAAAAAATACCAACATTCACATATATAATACTATCAAGACAATAGTCATGTGTTAATATTTGAAACAGGAAAAAACCTCAATTAAATAAACTACCAATATCTTTAAAAAAAAAAAAAGAGTCACTTTCACAGTAATGTTACAGTTACTGCCTCTACTGGCAGCAGGAAGAGAAAGCCACATTGGACATCTTGAGCTTGTGAAACATCACAAGCTCCCCCCCCCCCCAAAGTGATACACTTCCTGAAGCTAGGACAGGCCTACCCCGATAAGGCCACACCTCCTAATTATACCACTTTCTATGGGCCTATGAGGGACATTTTCACTCAAACTAATACAAATAGAAAAACTATAGAGCAACTCTCAGTATTCTAGTGGCATATAATTGGAAACAAACATTTTAAAGGACCACTAGAAAATCACTCAAACATAAAAACTCTAAAAACAAAACAAAACAGTGTGTTTATTAACTATACACTGAAAGTATTATAATACTGGTAGAAAACGTAAAAGTTTAAAAAAAATGGAATGAAATGACACTTTTTGGATTTCAATGCTAAATTTTGTTAAGTGTCAATTTTCTTAAAATTTGTGTATATATTCTTTTCAGTTCCAATTGTTATTGCAATAGCTTCTTGAGAATTTGAAAGAATCCAAAATTCATAAGAGACTATCTAGCATGCAAAATAATTTTGAACACATGAAAAAAGTTGAATAATGTATGAGTCATTTTTGAAATTTTAAAAGAGTAATTTATTTTTATTTTATGTGCATTACAGTTTGCCTGCATGTATGTCTGTGTGAGGGTGTCAAATTCCCTGGAACCTGAATTATAAACAGTTGTGATCTGCCATGTGGTTGCTGGGAATTGACTCAGGTCCCCTGGGAGAACAGTCAGTTCTCCACTGAGTAATCTCTCCAGCCCCAGAATTTTTGAATCTTTAAATAGATGTTAAAGTGTTTCATATAGTTTATACAAACATACTAATTAAAATGGTATAATATTTGGATGAGTATTTATAATTATGTCAACGGAATGAAATCTAAAACTCAAAAATACCTCCATTCAAGTTGTTCAATCAGCTGTCTGTGAAGACATTCAGATTTATAGGTGAAAAAATAGATACTTGTTTTCAGTAGTTGTTTTGTTCTGTAATTGAATATCTTTATGAAAACACTACTCCTTCCTACTTTACACAGACTTGTTATCCCGTCCCTGCATTTTTTAAAGAGGAATAACAATGTATTCACAAGGAAATTAATTTTCAGACTGAAAACAAAATGTATTAGCATTAAAAATATTGTAAAAAAAATGGACTTCATCCAAATAACGTAATTCCAGTAATGCAAAGTTAATAAAAATATTTTCCACATGTATATATATTTAATTCCATATGTAATATATTCCTAAGTCTATTAAAATAAGTAGCCGAAAACTCATATCAAAGGTATTAAATAATGATTTGTATGCAAATTTGTAAAAGTAGCCACCAGTCAGTCATGTTACATGTCACCGTTATCATATGTCACTTTTATTACATATTATTACAAATCAAACTGTTACTGTCTCATACTCACTGGAATGGCTAGAGTAAATAGTACTAGGTTTTGAAAAATATATAAAGAATCTTGAAAACATTACACAAAACTACTGATGATTTCTAAGATTGTTTAGAAATAGCCACCCTCCCGTAGTTTGGAAATTTCATTCTTAGGTTTATATACAGAGCAAATTAAGCTATATTAAATATGTATTTATTTGTACAATGATGTAAATGGCAAATTGATTTATAATAGTTAAACTTTGGATATCACTGAAGTGGCATCAGAAATGAACTAATAAACAAAATATGTTATGTTCAGACATTGGATGGTTATCATAATAAAAAATAAGCATGTTAAGTTCATATGTACTACATAGTTCATTCTGTGAAATACTGCACTGCACAATGTATATCTCTATAGAGTACATAGCACACAGATGGGATCAATAATGGCAAAAGATTAATCATACAAAAATGGCACAGATAACTTTCTGTGTTGGTGAAAATAGAATATTTGATATTGGTTTTAGATTCATGTTGGTATGTGCATATGTCAAAATATCTAGACCAAGGAGGTACAGTAAATCAGTTGAGTTAAACAGTATCAAAATGTAAATTAGCATCACAGTCTACTCAGTTCTTTATTAAAACGTTTCAGATTTCAAGAATTTTAGCATTAGCCAATAAAAAGTTACTAGCAACAATAATACAGATTGGTTACAATTATTGTGAGCCTTTGCATTTATCATATGTTTTCATCTGCAGCAAGAAAATCTTTCTAATTTTACTAAGTTTATAAAACAGTTAAAAGAAGGGAGATGTTGGTTATAATTGGAAATATCCTAGAAACAAATGAAAATATTAAATAATATAAAAACAAAAGTAATCAGAATTTAAATCAGATATTGAGATACTCAGTTAGAGGGATATGACATTAAGTTCCATGGCAGAAGATTGGAAATTTCAAAAATTATATTAAATTAACAGTATAGAAATATAGTAGTAAAAGTACTGAACAAATGACAGTTATAACTTGCCCAGTTGTATATTCATTTTTCAGCAAAGATTATTGATTTCTTCTTAGGTATTCTCTCCATAGTGCCAAAATTCTCAGTATAACCCTAGTAAGAAGTTAGGGTTTTCAGATAGCGATTTCAGATGTCTAGAAGAATGTTATTTATCCACCGGTTAAATAATACATGGTGAAGAATATTTATGTACTGTTAGTATGAGTTATTAAGCAGTGACATCATCCTAGCACTGCAACAAATTGTTTTTTTTTTTATTGTTTACCTTCAGTGTATAAGCTTGAGCAAGCTTTGTCTTTAGTTCCTCCATGTTTCTGACTTAGACTGGAAGAGTGTGTCTCTCACCACTGAATCTGCACTTTAGGGTACATACCTGGCATTGAGTTGACAGTCAATAAAACCTTGCCTATTTTATACATGATTGGAACCATTGTCTCCACTTGCGGTGTTAAAAGTAGTTCAGTTCTCATTGGTGTTTTACCGTTTCCTGCTCGTGGGAAATCCCTCTATTTTGAACAGCTCCTCCGTTCCAAGACTTCTGTATGCATTTTGCAGTACATGGGCTTTGCCTCCTCATTCACTCACCAGCTAAACTTGATCTCATCATAGAAACAGAACGTTATTGTTTACATGTGCCAAAAGTAAGTTGTAGGAGATAATTTCTTTTAAATATTTGAAAATTCAGGATCGGGGGTGTGTGGGGAGGTGAATGTTGTATTATTTATAATTGAAAGTCAACTCAGCGATGTTCAAATTAAGAAATGCGGTATATATAAAAAGAAAGAAAGAAAGAGAGAGAGAGAGAGAGAGACAGAGAGAGAGAGAGAGAGAGAGAGAGAGAGAGAGAGAGAGAGAGAGAAAGATCTACTAAGATGTAAATGTACTTATTTGCAACAAATTATTAAAACTGACTTAGAATCCATTAACTCTAGGTACTAATGAATTCAATTTTAAGTCTGTGTAAAAGTTGCAATGTTTTCAGGATGCATTGTTCAAATAATTTTTCACATATTCTCATAATTTAAATATATTTACTCCTTTAAATAACTCTAAAATTCAGGGGAAATAATTGGGGAAAATTAATTGTCTCATTTTGCTATTCTTACAAATATATTTGTGAGGTTATTATACACTGAAAGTATATTACTACTTAATAAAATAAACTTTCATAAATATCAAAATTATTTTTGGACTACTTTTACCATTCTAAATCTTTAATAATAACAATACATAACAAAATGCAATTATGATATTCTTTCCGATATATTAACATATCTAGACTACAAGCATAATTTCGCAATTTATCACCCAAGATTATTGTTTGTTTGTTTTTAATCAGTTCCAAGGGTATCTTTTTATTGTGAGACTCTTTTCCTCCTACTAATAAACTTCTTCAGTGGAGTAACTTAAGATTTCCTGCACATTGCTCACAATACAGTTTAAGCAATTTTAATCCCATAAGCAATAATTATTGTGCCATAGGGAATCAGGAAATAATAGAGTATGGTGGCTCAGGGCCTTCCCACTTCCCACTCTGGAGTTTCTTATATATAAGAAAGATGTTATAAGTTAATTTCTTCTAATTAAGTCAGAGTTCATGGTCCTCCTAAGAACTGAGTCTTCACTTTATACAAAATTGCAGATCATAGAAAAAAAAGGAAGCAAGGAAGGTAATACACTCTAGTGACTTCTAGAAGGTAGCACATTGTACAGCCGACCCAGAAGAGTTGTTACATATTGGAACTGCAACATAGCTATTAAGAAGCTAATATCACAGTCTTAGATTTAGGTCAAGGTTGTTATTGTTGTGTGTAGTTAGCTGGAGGATATGTTTGTTAATTCCATTTGTGTTCCTAGAGGAAGCAGGACACTTCCAGTCTACAGACTGGAGTGTTTGAAGCGAACAGCTTCTCTCCTGCTTCCTCTCAAAGGAGACTGCCTCACAAAGGCATCTTCATCAGTAACTTCCACAAATGTACAGTAGTCAGAGTTTACTGTTTCTCCTTCTACATTTTTTATTGTTATTTGGAGTGATGTATGGGTGTGCACACATGTACATACATGTGAACATGCACACACAATTGCCTGTGCAGGCCAGTGGTTGACATTGGATGTTTTCCTCAATTACTTGACTCATTTTATCTGTCTGTCTATCTTATTTATTTATTTATTTATTTATTTATTTATTTATTTATTTATTTATTTATTTTTATTCTTATTTATTTAGAGAGAGGGTTTCTCACTGAACCTTAAACTCTCTGTCTGGCTAAACTGGCTGGCAAGTTATCCCTACGAACCATCTAACTCCTCTTTCAGTACTGAGACTCCTACACACAGATGCATGCTATCATGCCTAGATGTTGATCTGATCCCAGCCCCAGATGCTTGCATGACAAACACTTTATCTACTCAGCTACCTCTGTACTTCTGGTGAATGACTTAATTTCTTTACAGAAGGGTGAGGAGCTCTCTTTTATTTGGTAAATAAGTTTATCGGAATATGAGGGTTCTTGGGTAGATGAATGTGGATAGGCCCCACATCTTCAAAAACTGGGAGGAAAAGGTCATAATTAGTTTATGCTACCCATCAAGTTCAGATTCAACAGTGTGCCTTAACTTGTCACACTGAGTCATAACTAAAACATTGCAGCTTTTATTTTTTTATACATCCAAGAGGTTTCTGCTACATTAGTAGCAAGAAAAAGCAGATGAGGGTCAGCTTGCCCTACACCAGAAATGTTCTTTCCTAGATTTGAATATAATTCTCTCTCTCTCTCTCTCTCTCTCTCTCTCTCTCTCTCTCTCTCTCTCTCTGTGTGTGTGTGTGTGTGTGTGTGTGTGTCTGTCTGTCTGTCTGTCTCTCTATTTCTCTTTCTCTCTCTGCTTCATTCTCTCATTCTCTTTCTGTTTCACTCTCTCTCAGACCTAAATCTAACTCAGATCTAAATCCAGCCCACAACCAGTACAAATGTCACTGTATATATAGTATATGTCACTAGTAATTTGATATCAGAACTCAACTGTTTTTTAATATTTTATTTTAAAAAAATAGTAATCTACTATATAGCAGGAGAAGGGCAAAGGGTTCATTTTATTTCTATATCTCTATGTATACATGGGTTCCCTCAGAGGCCAGGAGAAGGAGTCCCTAGAGCTGCAGTTATAGAGTCAGGAGCCAGAGTCAGGAGCTACTCCACTTAACTGCTGACAACTGAACTAACGCCTGCAGTCTGTAGGAGCAGTCAGCCCTCTTCACCACCAAGACAGCTCTCTAAAACTAAAAAATTATATTTTAATACTTCTGCTTCTCTGATGAGTCTTAATTAGGTCCAAAACATATCAGAAAGTAGTTGCATATTCTGTTTATTGACTCCTTTGAGAAAATGTGTCCTTTAATCAGAAAAAAAAAATGTTTCTTTTTTGCCGGGATTCTATCCTCCTTTTCCAATTAAGTTGGAAGTAACAGTTGACTTGGGTGAAGACAGATCACCAATATGCCATGCATCTCTGTAATTCTGTGTGTACCCTAGATAAAATGCTGTCCTCATCTGTTGGTTTCTGTGCTGCAGAGGGATGTGAACAATGAGGCTTTGATTTCCAGAAACTCAAGGCAGGAAGCCCTAAGCAAGCATGTAAAGGAATGCACAGACTGTTTCTAGAATTGATCAAATAGCAAATGTGTCAGCACTGCGGATGGATGAAAAGAGTCACACTAGCAGCTACTGTGTTTTGCTGCCTGGCGAGGTTACTAGATGCTATTAGCAAACTGTTTCTCGCTTGCTTTTCTTCTGTATTAGCATAACACCCATACTCCTTGCCCAGTGGTTTGTTTGTTTGCTAATGCTACAGTACTGACTCTAGGGGAGGTATTTGTAATTCAGTCCTAAACAAAATCAATCTGCTACTCTTCAAGTTCTCAGATTGGCTAAGGAATGGACACATAACAAGACTTCCAGTAGTTGAGGACATGAGGCACAGATATTGAGTCTCAACATTCATAATCCTTTGCTAGGGTTGCATTTTGTGCTAGGTGGAGAATCTAAAAGAATAGGCACATACATTGTGTGGCTAGTATTTATGAAAGCACTGTTGATTTTACATCATAATTTATTTGCAATCACAATAACGTCAAACCTGAAACCAAGTGGAGAATAATTCATATTTACCATGTTTGTGCTGATCTCTTGACTGTTAGTTGCATTTGTACTTTGAAACCTGATTTTTTTCTTATTTTGGTAGGAAAGAGTAAATCTCTTTAAATGTTTTTTTTTCTTGTGTGTGTTCATGGGGATGATGTATGCACATATGTGTCTGTATGTGTATGGTCATGTGCAAAAAGAAGGCAGTGGAAGATATTTAGTTCTATCACACTCTGCCTTATTTCTTTGAGGCAGTATCTCTCATAGAAGCAGGAGTTCCTTGTATGTTGACTCACCAGACAGCTAGTATGCCCTAGAGTTTATCTGTTTCTACTCTCTCTCAACACTGGTACCAGCATATGGGACCACACCCAGCTTTTCCCCTGAGTTCTAGAGGTTTGACCTCACGTCCTCATGGATGTGCACCAAATGTGTTTATCTGCTTAGTCATCTCCCTAGTCACAAGCACAGCTCAAAATATTTATTTTCGTAACGTTTTTGATACATTGCATAGATAAACTCATCAAGGGAGATTTATGATACAGACTTTAAAGTTTGTGCATATTCTAGAGATAATAACTATGCCGTCTCCTTCACATTTTTTAATGAATGCATCAACATGTAGTTGGAGTCTCTAAAACTCCAGCTATTATTCAAATATTTCCACATGCTGAAATGAGCTATGTGTTTTAACCAAATTCATCCATTTCTTAAACATTTTTGCAATGCTTTGAGGATCCCATTAAAGCATCATAGAAGTGTTCAAAATATACTATCCTGTCATGACATCTCATAGAGATATTAATATTTTATCACATCTAGGGTCCATTTTGTTTGCTATCTCTTCCTTGTGAACAATTTTACATGGTAAATCACACACTTCTGAGGTTCACTTTTTTTATTTCAATAATATTCAACTCATGGAGAAAAAAAAAAAAACCAAGGCTGTTATGCTCCAACACATGAAAAAGAAATACAGCTGTAGATTGCTGAACATTTCAGTTTTTACTTCAAAGACACAACAGCACACAAAACGTCAATAGAGAACAGTTAAGTCATTGTGGTGCTATACAAGGGATTATGTACAAATTACTAGTGTGAAGACTACAGTTGCAGAACATAACCTTAAAGTTACAGCTTAAGACACTGCTTCACCATCTATTCCCCCTTTGCCTTGCCTAGACATAAAAAAAACCATGGAGATTGGGGTTCTCAACTGTCCATTTGGTTGCCAGCAATAGCTATTGAACCATAATATGGAGCATGAAAACACAATAATAGGTTTGAAGACTAGAACCTCATACATTTGTGTAGGTATTAAGACTGTGATATTGTAAATAATAGGTCTACTCTCCAGTATGCATCTTGGTGACATCCTTAGAACAACAGTTTAGCATCAGACCATCCTCTGAAACTTTGTGGCTGAGCCTGCCTAGGAAATGACATTTTTAGGAGCAGAACACTGAGGTCGCAGATGTGAATGTCTGTTCTGCTAGCCATACTGAAAGGACGCAGACTGCACTGACATATCCTAAGTGTCATCTGTGCCTGGTGAGACCAGCACACGGGGAAGAGATTCTCAACACTCTCAAGACTCTCTCTTGCTGCGAAAACAGCCAAGCGTCTAATTTTTCTCATATCAAAAAAATCTCATCTTCTTCTTTTTTTTTTAAATCCACATCTTTTCAGAAGTGCAAACGAAGGATGTTTTTGAGCTAAAATCCATCCAAAATAGATCAAGAGCAAGGCGAGCACAAGATTGCAGACATGTCTGCTTTCTTTCTCTGCTTTTCACACAGTCTTCTCGTAGAGGCACTCCTCCTAGGCGGGTGGAGTTCTCAAGATATTGGCAAGGATGTTCCTCACTCCTGTGAGCGTGAAAGAAAGATGTGATGTGTGGATATTTCAGAACCATCCCTCACCTCCCTGACAGAGCAACATATCTGTTTCCAGTTTGATTTCTAGCCAAGTATCATGAAGAGCTACCTCGTAGAACGTCCAAACTGAGCTAACTAAGTTATCTCTTTAAAGCCAGTCCTCCAAAGTATCTCACCATCAAGGTTACAGACTAATTATTACCTAGTAAAAGTTGTTGTCTCTGGTTTTACCATCAGAGAAAAGAAAGGTTTTGTCCCTGAAAAGGAAAAACACAAAAACAACTACAAACAAAAAAAAAAAAACCCTCTCCCTGAAAGGGATATGGTTTTCTTCTTTTTCTTTTCTTTTCTTTTCTTTTCTTTTCTTTTCTTTTCTTTTCTTTTCTTTTCTTTTCTTTTCTTTCCTTTTCTTTCCTTTTTTCCCTTTCTTTCCTTTCCTCTCCTTTCCTCTCCTCTCCTCTCCTCTCCTCTCCTCTCCTCTCCTCTCCTCTCCTCTCCTCTCCTCTCCTTTCTTTCTTTTTTGACATAAGGATGTATTCAAATGCTCTTTTTACTTACTATGCTTATTACAGAGAAGCTTATCATAATTCTCCAAACAAGTACTGGGTAATGTCAAAGTATATTTTGTAAAGAAAAGAAAGAAAATAGTATACATGCAGAAGATAATAGGGTTAAGATCACACACTCAGAAGTGAAATGCTGAGTTTGTAAGGGAGTATATACATATATTTTTGAGAACAGAAAACTTTTTATTTCTATTTTTTTACAAATGAATAAAGTATGTTACCCACGAGGATGACTAAAATGTGTGTCTGTGCGCTCATGCATGTGCGTGCATGTGTTTTTACAAGCTACGGTCTTCTTACTGTTCCATTTTCAATGTGTCTAAAACTAAGTTGTAGAATGTTTCGACATTGAAACCAGTGAAATATCTGAATTCGATTTATTTTTCTTGTTAGTTTTTGGTCCAAGTTTTCATCTATTATTATCAAACAGCTAATACTGCTTACATCAAGGTGTATACTGTGGTAGGGAAAAGTCTCATGACACACAAACCAGAACACACTAGTGATTTCATAAAATGCCAGTAGTTCTTATTAACGCTGCAAATACTTGAGCCATTGTCTGGAAAAGATAACAAAAAAAAATTCTGTTTAGACATGAAATCTATTGTCTTCAGCCATTAATGTTTCTGTGTGATTTGTAATGTTAACATACTAGGGGAGAGAAAGAGCCACTTAATTCAATGGAAGCAAGATTCTTTCTAATACAGTGAAATAAAATATTTCAGTATTAAAAAGTAAGGTACAAACAGGTGATGACCCATATAAGTTGGCCACAGGATATTATCTGTAATTTACAGATCAAGTTAGCTGCTCTCAGGCTAAATATGAGACTGAAATTCTCACTTGGCATGCACTAAGACATCTTTTCAGCTCCAGGAGCACAAGGGCATTTCTCTAACAGGCACTTGCTCTGGTCTTAGTGTGCTCATTAACAGTAAATATTAGACACAGTCATGAGCTTCATCTGTACGGAACATTCGTGTCAAAGAACTGAATCTTACTGCTGGCAGGTAGAGTGCTATCCAATGATAGTAGGACACCTAAGTGGCTTTGAGAGATTGCTTAATTCTGTTTTTACACTGCAGTCATATATCTTTTTTCTTTCCATCCTACAATTCTGCATTTTATTTTATTTTACGTTTCATTTTTTATTAGATATTTTCTTCATTTACATTTTAAATGCTATCCTGAATGTTCCCTATACCCTCCTCCTGCCCTGTTCCCCAACCCACCCACTCCAGCTTCCTGGCCCTGGCATTCCCCTGTACTGGGGTATATGATCTTTGCAAGATGAAGGACCTCTCCTCCCAGTGATGGCCGACTAGGTCTTCTTCTGCTACATATGCAACTAGAGACACAGTTCTGGGGGGTACTGGTTAGTTCAAATTTTTGATCCTCCTATAGGGTTGCAGACCCCTTTAGCTCCTTGGGTATTTTCTCTAGCTGGATATAAAATTAACTCAAACAAATCAGTAACCTTTCTTTACACAAAGGATAAACATGCTGAGAAAGAAATTAGGGAAACAACACCCTTCACAATAGTCACAAATAATATAAAATAGCTTGGTGTGACCCTAACTAAGGAAGTGAAAGATCTGTATGATAAGAACTTCAAGTCTCTGAAGAAAGAAATTGAAGAAGAACTCAGAAGATGGAAAGATCTCCCATGCTCATGGGTTGGCAGGATTAATATAGTAAAAATGGCTATCTTCCCGAAAGCAATCTACAGATTCAATGCAATTCCCATCAAAATTCCAACTCAATTCTTCACTGAGTTAGAAAGGGCAATTTGCAAATTCATTTGGAATGACATTATCTTTTAAGAAAATAAATAGTGTGTCAGGATAGTTCAAATCCTTTGTTTCTAATTAGAAGAACATTTGAAAGTAAAGTTAAAATACCAAGATTTACTCCCATTTCCTTGCATAGTCATTTTATTATTATTTATCAACTAGGAAATCAAACAAATTTATTTTAAAAGGTGAGGTTATAGGCAAAATCCAATTAGTAAGTAATTTGAATCCACAGTTTGGCTATATTGAGCAATTTTATACATAGTAACAATTATATTCCACAGTATTTATATTTTTTGAGGCCTTATGATTTTTCATTTTTTTCTTCATCATTTTTTGTGCTTATTGTGTGTTTTTTTCCTTTGCCTCTTTTATTAAAAATCAATTCTTCTATCATACAATATATCTTGATTTCACAATCCATTCCCTCTACTCCTCCCAGTTCTTCCCCACCTACCCTCCCTCCTTTGGGACAAACTCCTTTTCTTTCTTTCTTTCTTTCTTTATTTTTTTTTAGATATTTCCTTTATATACATTTCAAATGCTATCCCAAAAGTTCTCCATCCCCCCCCCCACCCTGCTCCCCTACCCATCCACTCCTGCTTCTTGGCCTGTCTCTCATCAGAAAAGAACATGATTCTAGGAGATAATGATAAAGCATGTCAAATAAAAGATAATAACAGAAAACAGAAAACATCATATCAAAGGTGTGCAATGCAAACCAACAAAAGAAAAGGACCTCAAGAGAAGGCACAAGAATCATAGACCTATTTACTCACACACTCAGGAGTCCTATAATACTACTAAGCTGAAAGCTATAATATATATGAAGACAATCTGGTGCACACCTATCCAGGCTCTACCTACATTGCCTCACCTATCCAGGCTCTACCTACATTGCCTCAGTCTCTGTGTTCATATAAACTTTGCCTCCAATCCCCCTGGCTCTTACATCTTTTCTACCTCCTCTGTAGGGATTTGTTGTGCACATAATATTTAATGACACCTTAATAAACTTAAACAAACATCTATTATGCATTATTCTTCTTTAACCCCAACGTAAAAAAAGAACATTTTGTTGGATTTTTTTGATTTTTGTTTGTTTGTTTTGGTTGCTTGCTTGTTTGTTATTTTGGATAGACAGGTCTTGCTATATAGCACTGACTGTTTCAAATTCAGTTTGTCATTAACATGCTCCTGACTGACAAATTGTCCTCCTACCTCTTCCTTCCAAGGTTACAAACTGTGTGTGATGCTATGACCAATTTCAAGAACTTTTTTGACTAGGAAATCGACTTAAAATATAATCATTATTTAATGTTTTCCTGTTTCAAGGTTCTTTTAAAATCCTGTTCTAAATTAAGGTAAATTTAATTATTTAACATTTCTTTTTAAACTTTTATGATAAACTAGCAAACTTAGTTTCAATTAAAAATAATTATTATATATACTTATTTACTAAAGCACATCTCAATTTTAAAGGCAGACACCAACTTGAATTTTGTTATATTATTTTCTAGTTTATAAAATGTTAAGGTGTGATTTTAATTTTTTTATATTTTTGTATTTCTGTGTATGGGTATTTTGCCTGTATGTATGTCTGTGTACCGGATGTGTGTCTAGTGCCTAAGGAGGCCATAAGAAATTGTCTAATGCCCTGGGAATAGTAATAGAGATGGATGTGAACTATCAGGTGGGTGCTGAGATTTGAACCAAAGTCCTCTGGAAGACCATCCAGTGCTTTTATCCAATGAGTCACGAGTCATTCCTCCACGTGTAATGGTTGTGCTTATTTGTTTGTTTTGCAAAATTCGAATATACACAACATTAGCAGCTAAAACACACAATTTAAAGACATAGCAAGGAACTTTCTCTCAGAACTATAACTTTCTGTAGGAAACTATTCCATGTAACACGAGAAAGAAAAGTTTAAAATTTGCTTAGGTAATTTCAATTTACTTAATTCATGAAGCTCTTATCTTTTGCATTATGGTATACAATAATTACATTGCTTTGCAACCTGGTGTTGGATTATTTCAATGGATCAAACATTTATGGATTATAAAGTATTAAGCCCACAAAAGCAATTTTAGTAGAGCTTACCTTAATAAGGGTACATGAATAGTTGAAATAACACTGTATGGTCAGGGAAAGGTAACTAATTAGCTGATTAAAACAAATATTCCCTTGATTGTTCTTCACACCACATAGATCTAAGTCTATTGGTCCCTTTGGCCTTATAATTTTGCTTGCAACATAGACTCTAACTGTAAAGAGTATTTTTTTAATAAACATTACTAATAAGAAGTGCAATGCTAAAATATAACTTGATCATCAACCGAACCTCTCCTACACACTATGATTTTGAGTGACAGCATGAGTAGGGTTGTTAATTAACTGCGGGAATTTAGCCAAATCATATTTGCCTCGGTGACACTCTTCTATTTCTCATTCCTTCTTCCATTGGTAAAATCAATGCTTAATTTTGCTTCTCGGTATGAGATGTGGATTAGACATATTTAGGATGAAAAATTGCAATGTTGTAAAATAGTCAAGGATTTTTTTTATAAGTTTTATACAGGCAACCCAGCTGCTGTCAGTTGATGCATTCTGTTGAATAACAGCCATGTTATTTCTAGAAGTCAGGACATCACATCTTTCCTCTCCATCTATTGGGTTTTAAATTCTTGCAGCCCCCTTTTCTCCAAGTTCTGTGAGCCTTAGATGGTAGGAAGTTACTATAGATGACTCATCCACAGCTGGGCACTCAGAATTATTTATAGTTAGCACTTTGACCACTCTTGAGTCTCATATTAACCACTCCCCACTGCAAAAAGGAGCTTCTGTGTCCAAGGATAGCAGCAGTAATCTATGGTTTTAAACGTGAGTCTATTGAATGCGGTTTGACAGTATGGCCATTTAGCAAACAACAGTAGAGTTTGCCTTCCCTTACCCAGAGCCTACGATCTATTCACTCATGGGCTGTTCTCTGTGTTTATAGAACCACGAATGAAATCCCTCCTGTAGAACAAGTCAAATACTCAACCACAGATGGAATGATTGCCCCAAAACAATCATGTCACTATCATATTAGTGGACACATCTTGTCATCAGGTCAGTGTTGTAGCACGAATGATCCAGCACAGGGTGAGCCTTTTAATGTCTTTTCTCCCAAATAACCCGCTAAGCAATTTATGGAATTATGTAAACTAGCCAGGAGGGAGAGATATTCTTCACAAGATTAACATAGTCACAAATCCCATAATGAACAGAGGGATTTGTGGAAGAATTATTGACATGGATGGCTGCTATGGGTAGGAGGGTAGCATTCCTTTGGGGTTGTGGCTGATAGTAGAGCTCTCAGGGACCATTGGATGGCCAGACATTCTTGTACTATGGATATCGCTAATTAGACTCTTAGGGTTGTGGATTTTTTGCTGTTGTTCTTCTTCTTTCTTCTCACCTCCTAGCTTTAATATTTTTCCAGTACACTTTATTCTTCCTCATTCCCTGCAGATGGGTTTATTGCTTCAGTCTGATATTATTTCAAGTACCTTTTAGAAATCTATGGTAGTGCACATAATTTCCTTTGATCTATTTTTTATCGTGAAAACTTATTTTTCCTTCAGTTATGACTGATAGCTTTGTTGGGTATAGTATTCTGGGGTTGGTAGTTGTTATCTTTCAGAATGAAAGATCTTAGAGAGAGGTGGAAAGAGGTAGTGGTATATAGATATGATCAGTATATTGTGTAGGTGTATTTAAATTCCAAAGAATAAAAATTACAATTATTAAAAGGAGTGAAAATGAGTCAGGCAGATCTAAAGTGAAGCTGTGTGTGAGGCATTTTCATTTTGCTCAAATAACTTTATTCCTTATAAAATAATAAAATAAATAAGGGATCAACTGTCAAGCAAAGACCTAAAGTTATATTGTATAGTATTTTAAGCCTACTGTGTGTATCTAGTATCTACAATTACAAAATTCTTCAGGGGGTAGAGAGATGGCTCAGCAGTCTAGAAGACTTTCTGCTCTTTCAGAGGATCTGAGTTTGGTTTTCCACAGCTACATCAGGCAATTCAAACTGCCTGCTATTTTATATCTGATTCTTCCTTCTGAGCCCCATAGGTACATGCATTCATAGGTACATACACACACACACACACACATACACACACACACACACACGTAAATAAAATAAAATTAACTTTTAAAATTCCAGCAAAAATAATCATTTAAAATACTATTGATTTCTCTAACTTTTAAAAACCTCTTTACTGTTGTGAGCACCTGACTCGCCAGCAAGAAAGACGCCACAACAGGATCCTTCTGCACACGTTTATTGGGAGAGCTTGATTGCAGAGGCAAAAGACCCCGAGCCCCAGAACTGGCTCTGCTTATATAGGCCTAGGAGGGGCGTGTCCACACCCGATTGGTTATGCTTTCAGTACCTCATTTACATGCCTTGGGCCAGGCTTTCAGTGCCTCATTTGCATGCCTCAGGCCAGGCAGTGACTTGGCAAAAACTCTACTGCACATGTGCACATTGGTTGTTTACCCAAACTTATGGGTGGCAGCCAGAGGTAGCCAGCGCCATCCTGTAATGGCGTATGTGGCTTCCCACATCTGTGTGTTCATTAAGCAAATGTCTTTAGGAATGAGGAAACTGAAATATAGTATATATTAGTAGACACATTCATGACATTAGTGAGAGACATAAAGGGAAATGTTAACCACCATATCTGAATATGAACATGGAGAATGTGTTACTTGGTAGAAATACAGTTACCTTCATGAATTCAAAATAGAAAAATTAAATGTCAGGAGAAGGTTTGGGAGAAAATAAAAAGAGAATGAGAAGAAGGTTGAATGTTTACATTCTTATAAACAATACAAAGTAACCTGCAAAGAACAGAAAACTAATCATTTAGCCAAGAGTTTAAATGCCACTTCAGAACACAGTATTGTTTTTGACAGTCCATCCTTGTATGAAGGGCCACTTCCACATTAGTCCTGCAAAGGGGATTCATGGCCTACCCATCTACTCCATTATCAAGGGAAGAGCAAAACACTACAATGGGATTTTCCTTGAACATTAAGTTTTGTGCTGGGGTGTCTTATATAATATTATAAATAATGAAAAGGGTGAAAGAAACACACAAGCCAGTGACTTCTAAAAGCATATCAATATCTCTGGGATCTAAGTTTTAGTTAGGACAGAAAACAGTCTACAGTCTGTGTTTGGTGTCCTCTCAGATCAGCCAAGCAGCCTGTCCTAATGAAAGGTAACTGTGGCACTGGGGATTTTCAGAAGCTGGCCTCTTGATGCAGGACTGCTCTGCAAGATCATGTGTTCCTAACATTTTATCAGCTTGATTTCTGCTCCTGCCCCCCCCCCACATACACTTGGTTTTATGTCTGTCAGATTTGCCCATGCTTACAGGATTACAGTCTCTCTTTCAATCGAACTTTAGCTCCTTGGACTTTCTTTGAGTTACACTCTACAGGAAAACATGGGATGTTTGATTACATTAAGTCTGGCTTATTTTGCTTAGTATGATTTGTAGATCATTAATTTTCCTACAAGTGAGAAAATTTTCTTCTTTCTACAGCTAAATAAAATTTCTCGATATATATTCTATATTTTCCTTTTTGATATAAAAGTATTTTGTATTCATTCATATGTATGTGAGAATATGTGTGCATATCTGTGTGGCACATATTATTGAATTATTCATATGTTGATGGGAATATCAATGGATTGTATAACTTGGATATTGTGAATGAAATTAGCAATGGTAATGGATATGGGGTGAGAAATATGTACAATACAGAGTTAACTACATGTTTCAAAGACATGTCAACATTTGTAACAGCTTTTGTACAGTATCTTCCAGAATCTCCAAAAATAGTTGAACTCTAAAGAACTCAAAACAAATACTCCAATGGGACACAGTTCAGACTAGTGTGAATATTCTCTTTGATTTTGGGAATAACCCTATCTTCTACCTACATATATACATTGATATACATTTACACATATTCATTTTAATTTGCTTAGTTTTCATTTTTGTAAAGTTCTATTGCTAACAATAAAAAAAGATGCCAATTCCTACATGGGATTCACTGAGTTACAAAAAGTATAAAAATATATGACTATTCACTTGTGTGAAAGAAACTTATGAGGCCTGACCAAGCACATGCAGTTTTTCTATCTTTATTTGGGATCAAACAGTTATTTTATACTGTTATATTTATAGATTTTTATACTACTGGTGAATATGGAAGTCTTTTTCTTGTTTTATATTTATCTATTTTTATTAAAAGTAGATTTTTTCATACAATATATTCTGATTACAGTTTTTTTCCTCCAGCTTTTACCACAAACTCTCTACTTCCCTACCCATACAAATACAAACCATTTCTCTCTGTTTCTCTGTGTATATCTGTCTATGTCTGCCTGTCTGTCTGACTGTCTCTCTTTTTCATGAGAATACAAACAGGTCTACATAATTCTGATTAAGGGGATGATGAAATACTAATTAACAGAAGACAAAGACTAAGAAAAAGCATAAGAAACACATATAGGTGCAGAGACATGTGTTCACACACAGAAATCCTATTTAAAAAAACCCACAAAACCAGAAATTAGAGTATATACTCAAAACAAACAAACAAACAAAGACACAACCCTATCAGGTTAAAAAAAATAAAGCTGCTATGAACATAATGTAACATGTATTCTTGTGGTATGGTAGAGCATCATTTGGGTATATGTCCAATAGGAGCTGAGCTTGGTCTTGAGGTAGAACTGTTTCCAATTTTCTGAAGAAGAATCAGATTGATTTCCAGAGTAATTATACCAGTTTGCAATTCCACCAACAATAGACAATGTTCATCTGTCTCCACATCCTTGCCAGCTAGTGCTGTCCCTTGAGTTTTTTCTCTTAGCCATTCTGATTAGTGTAAGGTGGAATCTTGGGGTAATTTTAATTTGCATTTCCCTGATGACTAAGGATGTTGAACATTTCTTTAGGTGCTTCTCAGCCATTTGAGTTTCCTCAGTTGAAAATTCTGTTTAGCTCTGTACCCTACTTTCTATAGGGTTACTTGGAGTTTGTGGAGGTTAACCTCTTGAGTTCTTTATATATATCTTGGATATGAGCCCTTTATTGGATGTAGGGTTTGTAAGACATTTTCCTAATCTGTAGGTTGTCGTTTTGTCTTTTGCCTTACAGAAGCTTTTCAGTTTGCTGAGCTCCCCATTTATCAGTCGTTGATCTTAGAGACTGAGACACTGGTGCTCAGATCTGGAAATTCTCCTCTGTTCCAATGAGTTTGAGGCTCCTTCCCACTTTCTAGTTTATTAGTATCAGTATATCTTGCTTTATGTTGAGGTCCTTGATCCGCTTGGACTTGAGCTTTGTGCAAAGTGATTAATATGGATCTATTTATTCTTCCATATGCAGACTGCCAATTAGACCAGCACCATTTATTAAGGATGTTTTCTTTCTTCCCCTGTATGATTTTTGGCTTCTTCATTAAAGATCAAGTGCCCATAAGTATATGGGTTTATTTCTGGATCTTCCGTCCTATTCCATTTATCTACCTGTCTGTCATTGTACCAAAATCATGCAGTCTTTATTACTATTGCTTTGTAGTACAGCTTGAGGTCAGGAATGGTGATTCCCCCCAGAAGAACTTTTGTTGTTGAGAACTCCTAGGGTTTTTTGTTTTTGTTTTTGTTTTTTGTTGTTGTTGTTTTTTTTTTTTTTTTTTTTTTTGCTTTTTCATATGAAATTGAAAATTGCTCTTTCACAATTCTGTGAAGAATTGTGTTGGAATTTTGATGGGGATTGTACTGAGTCTGTTGATTACTTTTAGTAAGATGACCATTTTCTTTATGTTACTCCTACCAATCCATGAATATGGGTGATCTTTCCATCTTTTGAGGCCTTCTTCAATTTCTTTCTTCAAGGATTTGAAGTTCTTGTCATAAAGATCTTTCACTTGCTTTAAAAAAAGTAATACCAAGTTATTTTATATTATTTTTGGCTATTGTGAAGGGTGTAGTTTCCCTAATTTTTTTCACAGCCTGTTTATCATTTGTATATATGAAGGCTACTGATTTGTTTGAGTTAACTTTATATTCTGAAACTTTACTGAAGTTGTTCATTAGCTGTAGAAGTTCTCTGGTAGAATTTTGGGGGTTTCTTATGTACACAATCATATCACCCACAAATAATGACACCTTAACTTCTTCTGGAATGTAAATAAATAAGATACTTTAAAAACATACAAGCATTATGTGACAAAGAATTTCCAAAAGTCTCATTGGGTTCATTTTGTGTTGACTTCTTTTTCATGATCAAAGAGAAGAGACATTCATTTGAGGGAAAAGAGGAGAGATAGAAGGAATACTTTATTAAACTTATACCAACGGAAACATCAGATTATTATATTTACATGTTTTGTGCATCAGGCTTCATTTTATTACTGGAAATCTAAGTTTCTTAATAAAATAGAGTAGTTTTAGTTTTTCTTTCAATCTTTGTAAATGCACAGAATTATGCCTTACTTACATAATATCAAAAGGATCACAGAAGGTAGTACTTCTCTTACAGTGCAAGCAGAGCATTCCCTGGTTACTTTTCTGCTTTGCCCAGAGATTATAGAAGGGACTGTGCAGAGGATCTTGCATAGGTTTACATTTCTATGTAGCACATGCAGGAACAGTTCATAAGCAAGCTTATCGTACCATTTTGTCTTCTCCACGAGGCCTCATCTGTTTTAACCATGGTCCCTATGTAACTGAAAATCAAATTGCTTAAAGCTTCATGAATTTGTCCTATTGTTGCTTCAAACATATGCTTTTCTTTACATGTTTTTCTCCACTGACTTTCCATGTTAATTCCATGGTCAGTAACAATGCCTGATAAGTGAAATCATATTCAGTAATTTTTACTGTTGTTATTGATTTTTCATCAACTACTTCTATTTGCCTCCTCCAACTCCATGATACGTTCTCTTTCCCAGTGTTTAGGTAGGCAGGAGGACTCTATTTCAGTGCTACAAGGCCCCCCATTTAAACACAGTGTTAAGTGATAAATCCAATGCCATAGGACTCACTCTTGTTTTTTCTTTAAAGTTATAGGGAAGAGACAGTCATATTTCCAAACAAATGCTGCTGAGCTAGAAGAACAGGAATGTGGCTCTGTTATTGGTCATTTGCCATCATTTGGTGGAAGTCTACAGAGAGCAGAGGCAGCAGAATAAATCGGTGATGAACGGCAGAGATCCAGAGACATTTTTGAATGCCAAGTTCTATCATTTCTAAGGCTGACAAATTTCTCTGGGCTTTTCAGTTCTTAGAACAAATAAATTTCTCTTAGTGCCTTTGGACTGAGTTGAGTTCATTAGAGTAGAAAGAATTGAAAGTTACTATTCTACAAATGAGCAATTGTTAACTCAACATTTTGGCTTCTGTAAGCCTGTTTTTCACTTACTAATTGATTTAGTGCATGTGCATCTGTGTGTGTGTGTGTGTGTGTGTGTGTGTTTGTTTGTGTAATAGTGTGTATGAGTTCATGTAAGTATGATGAGTACAAATATGTGTAAGAGTATGTGAGTGTTTTTACTGCATCTACATCTGTGCACTGGGTGCATGCTTGGTGGCTATGGAGGCCAGAAGAGGGCATAAGGTTCCCTAGACCTGGAATTACGATGTATCTAAGCTACAATATGGCTACTCTGGAAGAACAGTCATTAATGAACTCTTAGCCATTGAGCTGTCTCTACAGCTCTTCTTTTAAATACTTAATAATATTTTGAGGTTAAAAAAGTTGTGTATAAGGAACACAGAGAATTTAGACACATCCTGAAACAGATTCTCATTGGTGCAGTTTTTTTTTTAATGGCCTTGAAGAATCTGAGAGGCAATGGCCAGATATTTTTGTAGAATATCCATTACTTGGAATTTATCTGTTGTGTTTGTTGTGATTAGAAGATAATTGCTTATTTAGGAAAAGAAGACACAGTTCAAGTTCAGTATTTTTCAGAATCTGTCAGTGTTGCCAGAAAGCCTTGGCAACCAATAATTTCTAAGCACCTCAGTAGCTTTGCATTTTACAGTACATATGTGAATGAAATAACACAGTACATAACCTTTTAAAAATTCTCTTTTTTAGAGCATCACAAAGCTAAGAGGAAGGCAGAGAAACTTTCCTCATATGCTTTCCTTCTTACATGCTTAACTTTCTCATTTTTAACAGCAAACTTGTAAGTTCAACCGCTCAACTAATAAGCATCTATCAACCCATCATAGCCAGCTGGATTCTATAATTTACATTAGAATAACTATTCATCTTGGGCATTCTAAGACTTTGGAAAAATACAGTGTCATGTTTGCAGCACTGTAATATCAAATAGTTTTTTTTACTGTCTTGCAAGTCTTTTATGCTTTGTATACATATGTGTTCTTCATGTCCTAAATTGTGAAGAACACTATTTTTTCACTGTCTTCATCATTTTCCTCCAATATCAAAATATTTGAAGCAATCATGTGTGTGACTGCTCCATAAAGGCATGTTTTCTCTAGTGACATCAATAGAAGGTTCCCCCATGCCTTCCTATGACTTGTCAGTACATTTCTTTTCAGGGACGCCTGTTGTGTTGCTTAGATGTAACAACACAGATATTTTTATCCGTTCACTTACTGAAGGGAATCTTAGTTGCCTCTGCACTTTGGATATCATTGGGAAAGCTGAGAGAGACCAAATGCTTATAAGTCGGCCAATTTTAATGAATGTTATTAAAATACTGATTTACATTAGAGTCCTCAGGCTCAGTACGATTGTTGGCTGTGAATATCTGAATGTGTCTTGGTCAGGTGTTGATAGAACCTCTCAGGGAACAGTCATATCAGGCTCCTCTTGGCAAGTGCTTCTCAGCACCAGAAATAGTATGGGGGTTTGGTGTCTGTAAATGGGATGGATCCTTAGGTGGGACAGTCTCAGGATGGCCTTTCCTTCATGCTCTGTTCCAATTTTTGTCCCTGTCTTTCCTTTGGACAGGACCATTTCTGTGTTAAAATTTTTGAGATGTGTGGGTGTCCCCATATCTCAACTGGGAACTGTCCTATATACTGGAGTTGGTCTCTTCAGGTTGTATCTCCCCTTCAGCTAAGCTCATCACCATTGGGTCCTGGGGACTCTTGTTTCCCTGAAGTCTAGGACTTTCTAGTGACTATCCCATGTTCCGTATCCACTCTGCTACATGTTTCTATTCAATTTCCTGGCCTTCTGTACTTTTTTCTCCTGCCAGGAGCTGAAGGGGATTGCAACCCCATATGATGAATAGTATCAACCAACTGGACAACTCTTAACTCTGAGGGACTAAACCATCAACCAAAAAGTATACATGGAAGAAGCCATAGCTCCAGATACATATGTAGCCAAAGATGGCCTTATCTGCCATCAATGGGAGGGGAGGTCATTGGTCCTGTAGTAGCTTAATGCTCCAGTGTAGGGGTATGCTAGAGTGGTGAGGTGGGATTGGGTGAGCGGGTAGAGGAGCACTCTCATAGAGGCAAAGGAGAGGGGGAGAGGGGAAATGGGATTGGGGATTTGTGGAAGGGTAACCTGGAAGGGGAATATCATTTGAAATATAAAGGAATAAAATAATTAATAAAAAACAAAAAACAAAATTAACAAACAAAACAAACCCCCATACATATAAATAAACCTGTTTTTAAAAACTCAAAAAAAATACTGATTTACAAAACAGAATAAGGAAATGATTTGTAAATAATACTCCTGGAATCGTAAATAATAGAAACTCAAATATTCAGAGAGATAATTGAGTTCAATATAAGGCAAACAAATCACTGTTTATAACAAATTATTTATCTCTACAGCTGAATTCTTAACAGAGAGTTGTTATCCAGAGAGCTAGAGTGCCACATATAGATATGTCAAGAGTGAAATATCATCAAATAAATATACATTATGATGTGGTGATGGCTCTGCGAGTAATGTGCTTCCCATGAAAGCATCAAGACACCACAAGTTCAGATCCCCAGCACACATGTATGAAAACAAGGAATGGCCCTGGTCGTCTGTAACCCTAACTGAAGGTGAGGGTAAAGAGTTGGAGACAGAACCGAAGAGCTTCCTACACAACTAGTTTAGTCAGTTCAGTGAGAGACCATGCTTCAAATAATCAATTGCAGAGCTATCAAGGAAGAAACCTATTATTGGACTCTATAAAAATATTGATACGGAGGATATGTAAACACGCACACAGAGGGAGAGGGGGAGGGAGGAAGAGGGAGGGAGGGAGGGAGGGAGATTTGGGGGGATTTACAGTGTTATTTAAAACTGATATAGTAATTCTAAATGACTGAAAATAATTTTTTAAACAGAAAAGGAATCATTACCAATATAATTAGAAATACTACCCACTGATAAAGGTACTGGCATATGTAAATGTAAGAGGAGATGTGAGCACAACACTGTTAAGTCCTATCTGACTTAAGAACAGTTAAAACTGTATATTGATGACTACATAAAATGAATATAACTGGAGCATAAACTAACATGAAAGAATAGATATATATACTACTCAATATTTATACAATTGAAAATAAGTTCATTGGGTATATAAAATCATGAATATAATCCCCAGGTAGACAAATAAAAATGTGTCCAAAAATATATAGTAAAAACAAGAGGTCGAGCCGTACAATAGATAATAATCATTCAAAAATCACAGATGTGGGTAAGGCAAGAATGAGACAGAAGACAGAAAATCCAGAAGAGGGGCATTTGTAAACCCTAGTAAATCACAAACTAGATGACACACAAACTCACAGAAATTGAACTATAATGATGAATGGAAAATTGATTATAATATATGAATAATATATGTATGCTCACTCCATGCTACTAAGAGATATTATCAAAGAATATAGATTAAGTCCAAAACACTGCACAAATATATAATACAAACACCAGAAATATAATAGTGGATAATTTAGTAAGTATTTCTCAACCTATGGGTTATGACCCCCTTAGGGGTGAATAACCCTTTCACAAGGGTTGCATATCAGACATCATGCCTGTCAGGTGTTTACATTAAGATTTATAAAAATAAGTGGAATCTCAGAGTCTTTTTGATTTGCAGTTCTCTGATCACTGAAGACTTTGAACATTTCTTTAAATGCTTTTCAGCCATTTGAGGTTCCTCTGTTGTGAATTCTTTGTTTAGTTCTGTGCCCCATTTTTTGATTTGGTTGTTTGGTTTCATGGCGGTTAGCTTCTTGAGTTATTAGCCCTCTATCAGATGTGGGGTTAGTAAAGATATTTTTTCCCAATCTGTAGCTTTGTCAGTTTGTCCTATTTACTATGTACTTTGCCTTACAGAAACTTTCCGATTTCATGAGGTCATTGGAGTTTTATTTAGGAAATTTCCCCCTGTGTCAATGAGAGCTAAAATCAAAATCTCAGGTGACAGCACATGTTGGCAAAGATGTGGAGAGAGAGAGAGAGAGAGAGAGAGAGAGAGAGAGAGAGAGAGAGAGAGAGAGAGAGAGAAAGAGAAACTCCTCCATTGTTGGTGGAATTGAAAACTGGTACAACTACCCTGGAAATCAATCTGAAGGTTCCTGAGAAATTTGGAAATAGATCTACCTGAAGACCCAGCTATACCACTTTTGGACATATACCCAAAAGATGGCCCACCATGACACAGGGGCACATGTGTTCATAGCAGCTTTATTTGTTATAGCCAGAAGCTGGAAATAACCCAGATGTCTCATAACAGAAGAATGGATACAGAAAATGTGATTCACTTACACAATGGAGTACTACACAGCTATTAAGAACAAGGACATCCTGAGTTTTGCAGGCAAATGGATGGAACTAGAAAATATCATCCTGAGTGAGGTAATTCAGACCCAAAAGGACATGCATGAAATGTACTCACTAATAAGTGGATAATAGAAAGAAAGAAAGAAAGAAAGAAAGAAAGAAAGAAAGAAAGAAAGAAAGAAAGAAAATGAAAAAGAAAAAAGAAAGAAAGAAATGAAGGAAGGAAGAAAAGAAAAACCATAAAGAATCTCCAGGATATAATTTACAGAACTCAAGAAGGTAAACAAGTTGAAGGACCCAAGTGAGGACACCTCATTACCACTTGGAAGGGAGAAGAAAGCAATCACAGGGGACAGAGGAAGGGAGGGACCTGGGTAGACAATGGGACAGGGAGGGGAAAGGAGGAATAGGATCATGTATTAAAGTGGGGTGGGAACAGGACAGAAACCCTGAGGGACAGCAAAAAGGATGGAAACATGCAACCTTGGGAGGTAAGAGGTGCAGGGACCTGGAAGATGTGAAAATCTAAGGACTTAAGCGGAGGTACCTTAAATGAAATGGCTTACAGTAGGGAGAATGAACTTGTAATGTCCATCTCCAATAGAAAGATGGGGCATCAAATGGAGGGATGGGGTTGCCATCCCACAGTCATATACTGTTCTTGTCTGAAAGAACTTCATGGTCAAAAATGGAGAAGAGCCCGGGGGGGGGGGAGGGAAGGAGGTTCAATGACAAGCCTAAATTAGTCTCCAGCTCAAGGGGAGGCCACAAGGCCTGACACTAATACTGATACTATGGTGTGCTTATAATTAGGAGTGTAGCATGACTACCATCTGAGAGGCCCAACAAGCAGCTGAAAAAGTTAGATGCAGATAATTACACCCAACTATTGGAGAGAATCTGGTTACTCCTGTAATTGAATAAGGGAAAAAGCTGGAAGAACCTGAGGAGTAGGATGACCCCATAGGAAGACCAGCGGTCTCAACATACCTGGGCCCCTGAAATTTCTCTGACACTGAGCGACCAACCAGGGAGCATACAGCAGCTGATACAAGGTCCCCAACACATATAGATCGGAGGACTGCTGGATGTGGACTCAGTCAGAGAAGATGCACCTAATCCTCAAGAGACTTGAGGCCCCAGAGAGTGAGGAGGTTTGGTGGGCGAGGCATGAGGGAGTTGGGACATCATCTTGAAGATGGGGAGAGGAGATATGGGATGTAGAACAATCAGAGTGTGGACCAGGAGGGGGATAAAGATGAAATTCCTGACAGTAGGGAGAGGGAACTTATAGAATCCACCTCCAGAAGTAAGCCAGGACATCAAATGAGGGATAGGGTTCCCTTCCCACATTCACACTTCTGACCCATAATTGTTTCTGTCTGAAAGAATTACAGAGACAGAAATGGAGAGGAGCCTGATGAAAAGAAGGTCCAGCGACAGGCCCAAGAAGGATCCAGCTCAAGGGGAGGTCCCAAGGCCTGACACTACTACAGAGGCTATGGAATGCTCAAAAATGGGATCTATCATGACTGACCTCCAAAAGACCCAACAAGCAGCTGAAAGTGTCAGATGTAGATATTTGCACCCAACCAATGGACAGAAGCAGCTAACCTCTGTTATTGAATTAGGGAAGTCTGAAAGAAGCTGAGGAGAAGGGCAATCCTGTAGAATGACCAGCAGTCTCAATTAATCTGGACCCCTGAGATCTCCCAAACACTGGACCACCAAACAGACAGCATACACCAGCTGATATGAAGCCCCCAACACACATATAGTAGAGGACTTCTGGATCTGTGTTCTTTCAGAGATGATGTGCCTAACCCTCAAGAGACTGAAGGCCACAGGGAGATTAGAGTTCAGGTGGGGTTTGGGTTGGGGCATCCACGTGGAGACAGGGTGGGGTGGTGAGGATATGTGGGATGTGGAGCAGAAGGAGGGTGGATGGGGGATGGAATATGGAATATAAAAATTAAATCAAAAATAAAAGAAAATTGAATGAAAAAGAAAAGAAAAAGGAGAAATGTTACACACATGTTGTAATTTTTAAAAATAAATATTTCACAGTCAAAAAAGACTGGACTGTAAAAAGTAGATTAAAGAATAAGAGAGGAAGGAAGGAAGGAAGGAAGGAAGGAAGGAAGGAAGGAAGGAAGGAAGGAAAAGAAAGAAAGAAAGAAAGAAAGAAAGAAAGAAAGAAAGAAAGAAAGAAAGAAAGAAAGAAAAAGAAAGGAAGGAAGGAAGGAAGGAAGGAAGGAAGGAAGGAAGGAAGGAAGGAAGGAAGGAGGGAAGGAAGGAAGAAAGAAAAGTATTTTAAGTTTTTCAGGAAAAAATGATTTATAAAAATAGCAAACTTTCAGTTATGAAGTAGCAACAAAAATAATTTTATATTTGGGGTCACCATAACATGAGGAACTGTGTTAAAAGATTACAGCATTAGGAAGGTTGAGGATCAGTGTGCTTGCATGTTAGTTAAAATGGGTTTAGTAGTAAGTTATCACTATAAAGAATAACATTAGACATGAGTAATAAAAATAACAATCCAATTAAAAGACCTAACAATTAAAAAATGCACAAACATGTATGTATGTGTACACACATTTTATATAACAGCAAAAAATTCAAATGTCATAGGAATGACAAAACTGGAGTATTAGACATGTTGGTTATCATACAGAATTCAGTTTTCATTTTTCTATAATGAATAATTTAACTACACAAAATTGTAACACAATTTAGACAACTTAGACAAGCAGATTTAGCAGATATCTATAAACACCATGTTCAAAACAATAAAATGTATTCATTTAAAGTATATATGACTTCTACAAGAGATTATGATTTAATAAATCTCAAGAAATAAAAGGTGTTCAAGACCAAAGTAATACTATGTTATTCAACAAAAACAATGCAAATATATATTATGAACCATAGGAATTAACATATGGTAGGCAAATGTTACACACCTGAATGACAAGAGTTATTGTAGGAATAACAAAGAAAAATTTAAGAGCATGTTAAGATTATCAGAGAGAAAAATAAAATATAGCTAGATGGGGGGTGTAGCTGATACAGAACATATGGCTATATTGGTCCCTGTAAATGTCAATCTGAAATACTCAAATTATTGACTTTAACTTTCTCTGGAAATGTCAGTGGATAAATAAAAGTTCATTAATTTAAGGTAGATCGTAGGGAAGTCATAGGGACCATTAGAATAAAGATATGTAACATGTAGTAAAGTCAATGGAAACAAATATTGGTTCTTTGAGAAGATGAGTGATAATTTAGCACCACTGTTGGAGAAAAATGACAAAGAACAATACCACTAGCATTCATGAATAAAGAGGTAACATCATTAGTGAAGTTATGTAAACAAAAAGAATTATAAATGAGTCTTAGATAGGCTTTCTATTGCTGAGATAATTGAGTGGATAATACTCCATGACTAAAAGCCAAGCTGTGGAAGAAAAGGTTTATTTGGTGTCTGCTTCCATATCGCAGGTTCAATGAAAGCTAAGATAGGATCTGAAGCAGGGCGTATACCTCAAGTTACAAGAAAATTCAGAGGCAGTAAAGGGGTATTGCTTACAGGTTTGTTCCTCATAGCTTGCTTGGCTTGATTTGTTATATAATCCAGGACCATTAGTCGAAAGATATCCCATCTACAATTAGGTGGTCCCTTCCCAATAAATAGCTAATTAAGAAAATGCCCCCCATAAGGGACATTTTCTCAATTGAAGAACTCTCCCTTCCAGTGACTCTAGTTGTGTCATGCTAACATATAACTATCCAGCACAAAGAGAAAAAAAATACTCTGAGCAGTTGTATTGCCAATAAATCAGGTAACAAATTTGACATCTTTCTAAGAAGACAGAAACTGTAATAACTCTCTCAATGGAAACACCAATTCTTAATACACTAAAAACCAAACTGTTGATTGTCAATAAAAAGAAATCTTTCACAGAAAAACTTGATCTAAAAGTGTGTAGTTTTAAATTACACATTACTAATAAAAATAATTTACAGTAAATCTTTAGTATCATCTTTAAAAAAAAATCCAAACATCCTGAAATCCTATGAGGTAAAATATCACTATTATATTAAATCTAATGATATTCTAAGAAAATAAGAATTCAGCATCCTTCATCACTATAAATGCAAATCCTTCTCCAAATCCTCTCAGACTAAATCTAGTAGCACATGAAAACTATTGTGCACCATAACCAATGAGATTTATCCTGGAGGTGCAAGATTAATTAGCTTTTCATAAAAATGATTAATGGATTTTCAACACTTATTAACTCAATAAAAGACAAATTCTACATAACCATTTTAGTAGGTGCTAGAAGTACATTTGACAAAGTCTAACATACCTTCATAATAAAAATAAACAAAATAGGATTAAAAATGAATTGCCTTGGTTGATGAGAAGCAGCTATAAAATTGCATGGGTAATATTATAATTAATTGTGAAAGACTAAATTCCACCACAAATATCAGAAAGAAACAGGGAAGGCATGTCTAGTCTTGGCATTCTTTTTAATATTATAACAGAGGTTGTTCATGAGAGAAATTAGACAAGAAAAATTTGTAAGTAACGAACCTTAGAAGGGTAGAAGTAAAGTTGTCGTTTTAGAAAAGGTTAGAGTTTTACCCTATGAAATCCCAAGAATGCCATGGAAAGCGATCATAAATAATAATAGAGAACAGGGAGGTCAAGGGGTACAATATAAATTTACAATCTATTGAATTTGTTGTATAAGCCTAAAACAAACTACCTATTCTATACCTATAAACCATAGTTGTAATTAAAATGTTATAACTTTATTTAAAGTATTTAGGTTAAATAGAAATAAACAACATAAAGTGAGTACTACCTCCTCCTTGCAAGAATTTATGCCCTATTAACAAAAATCTGTGTCAATAAGGGATGCCTTTTTGAGGTGTTACCCAGGTGCTCAATCCCCCAAGACTGTATAGGCTATTGTGATTTTTCTTGATTACATTCTAGAACTTGAAGGTAAGATCCTACTGTTGAAAATACCATACACATCAGATACATGACTTTGAGGAATCAAGTTGGAACAATCTGGAAACTTTGTCCCTAAGAATTATCTCTCCTTAACCAGGCAGTGGTGGTGCATGCCTTTAATTCCAGCACTTGGGAAGCAGAGGCAGGTGGATTTCTGAGTTCGAGGCCAGCCTGATCTACAAAGTGAGTTCCAGAACAGTCAGAGCTACACAGAGAATCCCAGTCTTGAAAAACAAAAAACAAAAAACAAAAAACAAAAAAAAAAAAGAAAAAAATTATCTCTCCTAATACAAAGAAACAAAGAAGGCTATATAAAAGCTGCCAAGGGAGAAAATCAGTTCATGGTCCTACCAAGCTGTAAATGATACAAACCACAGCAATCATCAGAACCACAAGGTATCCCCATTGGTGCAATAATGGCACTTATAGCTTGGCAATAACCAACAGCTATTTAATTGTACTTAAGGTTCACTCAATAGAAAATAATTCATGCCTAGTACTATAATCATAACCACATAACTCACATCTGTTCAGGATATGAATTCTAGTGGAGAATCTACTGTCACCACTTTCTTTTTTTTATGTTTAGTTGTTTTTTTTTTTAAATTAGGTATTTTCTTATTTTACATTTCAAATGCTATCCCAAAAGTCCCCCATACCCTCTACAGCCCGACTCCCCTACCTACCCACTCCCACTTCTTGGCCCTGGTGTTCCCCTGTACTGAGGCATACAAAATTTGCAAGACCAAGGGGCCTCTCTTCCCAATGATGGCCAACTAGGCCATCTTCTGCTACATATGCAGCTAGAGACATGAGCTCTGGGGGTACTGCTTAGTTCATATTGTTGTTCCACCAATAGGGTTGCAGACCCCTTTAGCTCCTTGGGTACTTTCTCCAGCTCCTCCATTGGGGGCCCTGTGTTCCATCCAATAGCTGAATGTGAGCATCCACTTCTGTGTTTGCAGGCACTGGCATAGCCTCACAAGAGACAGCTATATCAGGGTCCTTTCAGCAGAATCTTGCTAGTGTATGCAACGGTGTATGAGTTTGGAGGCTGATTATGGGATGGATCCCCAGGTGCGGCAGTCTCTAGATGGTCCATCCTTTTGTCTCAGCTCCAAATTTTGTCTCTGTAACTCCTTCAATGGGTGTTGTGTTCCCAATTCTAAGAAGGGGCAAAGTGACCACACTTTGGTCTTTGTTCTTCTTGAGTTTCATGCATTTTGCAACTTGTATCTTGGGTATTCTAAGTTTCTGGGCTAATATCCACTTATCAGTGTGTACATATCATGTGAGTTCTTTTGTGATTTGTCACCACTTTCTTAAACCATAATAATTCTTAATTGCATTCTAAACGGTCACCTTTCTACCTATAAGTTAATGTTGCTTTCATCCCATATCAAAGAAACTTCTTGTTTGGAACTGACCAACACTAAAATCCACTACTGATTAAAATGAGTGTGGCTGCCCATCTCAATTGACAATGTCCACAACAGAACACCTACACTTAAAGCTTAGAGAATATCATAGAAAATAGTCTAAAATATAGTGACAGAATTAATGTATGGTATAGTATATGATATGGGATTCCTACCCATGAAATGTCAACAATATGGTTGCCTTAACATGACCTTAACAATGATAGTGCCAGTTGACTAAAATAAATGTCAATTAGGGAAGGGAGAATCTCAAAAGGGCTTATTAATAAATGAAGAGCTACAGGTAATTAAAAACTACTGAGAGAGGGAGAATCAGTCTTCTGGGGGATGCTCCCATCCCTTGGTGGTTATCCAATACATGTGGTTAGTATGAAATCCATAAACACATAAGAAACACTAAATAGACTGAAAAGATCGTGTGTACGTAAAAATACACGTACGTGACAATAATAATTAATGAATAAGGAGGTCATGAATTTGGGAGGGAGTTTGAGAACATAGAAGTTAAGCAGATGAAGGATGGAATTAAATGAAGTATTAATACATACATTTCCAAACATAAAAATAGTGGATTCAATAGTGTGCATCTATGATTGAAGCACTTGTATAGTGAAATAGAAGGCACAGAGAAGAGAATTTCCTGAAAGGTAAAAGACATGCAAGACTGGAAGACACAACACAGTAACTGAAAAAAGAAACCCGGTTGAAGGTAAGATTTGAGTCCTGAAAGTTTTCCTCTGACCTTCACAAATGGGCTGTGGTATGCATTATTTCTGTGTTGCTTGGTTTGTCTGTCTGTCTGTCCATCTGTCTGTCTGTCTATATCTTTCTCTCCCTCTCTCTGTCAGTCACCCCCTCTTTCACATTGTCTTTCCATCTCCCCTCTTTCTCTTCTGAGTAAATAAACAAAATTCAGAAAATTTTAATATCATGTCAAGAAGAAATTATGTTAATATTTGAAGGAAGCCTTTAAAAATGTAACATAAGCAAAAGCATAATACAAATGGAGTGGACAAATATTGAAGTCTTTGGTGTAACTAGAGGTGAGTAAATAAAGTTTAATGCCATAGAAAACTGTTCAATAATATTAAAGTAAGAACAATCTTAATTTGTAAGGTAAAGGGACTTCTATGTAGAGTCTTATAGAAACAAAAATAGACAGAAAAGAATATATTCTCACCATAGAATATTATAATCAAAACATTGAAACATAGGACAGTTTTTAAATCTGATGAAGAAAAGCATCAACTCTTATTGAAGATCTATTAGAGCAGATTAGTTGCAGATTTCCCAGTAAAATCCAGGGGAATAGGAGGGATGGAATGGCATACTTTTCCTGTAAAATAATAACTGACAAGCAAGATCACTATGTGTAGCAAGGTGTTCTCCAAAAGCAATGGACCAGGCAGGACCAACCTTATAAAATGTACGTTGGGTTCTGTGCATTTATATGTGAAAGAGAGAGAACCACCATTACAACAGTATATGAAACTATACATTCTGGTTTAAAAGCTGATCCTCCAAGAGAAACATGCTTCACAAGCAAACATTAAGTTTTAAAGCAATTATTTCTGATCACCTGGTCCTTTAGAGGAATTGCAGAGGTGTGCAAAGTAGTGGAGTTATTTACAACAGTCACATGCTACTGAAAACCACATATAGGCTTTTATCTTTAAAAAAAATCCATGATTTTTTTAAAAGTATATTTGAACCTGAACTAATACTATTTAAGGTAAGTGTTCTTGTCCAGTAAGGCAAATCTGGCCAAGGGAGACATCTTCATGGATTTTTAAGTAGCTTCTCTGATTTGAGAAGCTTTCATGTGGCGCTTCAATTAACTATTTCTTCAGCTCTTCTCTTAGTGTGTAGACAATCTATTCAAGGTAGATATAAGTTCAGGCTCTTGTAAAGTGTGAAGCCAATAAGAGGTGGTGTAGGATTTTATCATCCTACCACCCAGCTGAGAAGAGACAGCTTTTTTTTTTTTTTCAGCTAATTGCTGATTTTTGAATGAGCTGACTTCAATGTAAAGGAATTATAAAGAATAATTGATATTTGGGTGGGGTGTAGTGAAGCAGAGAACAGGTTCAATAAACTGATGGTGGCAGCTAGCCTGAAGATACCAGAACTCTGAGATCTTATATTGATTAAATTTTGGTCCAGAAATTCAATGCATAGTTATTTCTCTTAAAGTAATATTTGAAAACATAACAAAGATCAAAGAGCCAGACATTATTAATTTAATAAACAAATTAGATGGAAAGATAAGATAAACTTCCTAATATAGACAAAAGTTATCTTAATGAAGTCTCCAAATAGTGAGAGATATAAGACCTCAACTGGCCAACTCTTGTCATCAATGAAGCCTCTAGTTGTAGAACTAGGTCACATCTATTTGTGTCTTTGGAAAAAGGAGTCCCATAGAAGTCTCAAACAACTGAGGCTGTTGCCAAAACATTAGGCTGCTGTCCATAAACTGACAGCAAGGCTCCAGATGCAGAAGACAATGTGCGTTCGACTCATTGAACATGAAGCTTTAATTCCACTAGATTTTCATACCAAACCTCAAATGCTGCTCAATTCTGTCTTTCCACATATTCCCTTTCTCAATCCAACTCTTCCTCTTTTCCCTGCCTAATACTCCCATTTCTGTTCTCTACCTCCAGTCCCAGTCAAGCCATATAATCTACCCAAATTTTCCATCCCACCAAGATCCATGTCTCCTCCTATTCTAGTCTCTTCTTTTATACTTAACATCTCTAGTCTATGAATTGTAACTTAGTTATCATTTTCTTCATCAATTCATTTATTTATTCACTTTATATCCTGATAATAGCCCCCCTCCTCAAAGGCCCCCACACAACCTCTTGTTATCATTTGTTCAATGATAAATATATAAATATAAGTGAATACATACTATATTTTCTGGTTCTTGGTTACCTCACCCATGTTGATTTTTTTCTAGTTCTATTAATTTGCCTACAGTTTATTAAGGATCTGAGTAACACTCCATAGTGTGAACATGCCACAATTTCTTCATCCATTCTTCTGATAAGGGACAGCTAGATTCTTTCTAAAAAGCTAAGACAATGCAAACTCCTAGACATGTGGGATATGGAGCCTGAACTGACCATTTCCTGTAATCAAATAAGATTTACCATAGAGGAATTGGGAAATAAATCAGCCCCAAAACATTTGACCTACAATTTATCCTGCCTACAAATAAGAAGGAGTAAAGATGGAGTATAAATTAAGGGAATGGGCAATCAATGACTAGTGTAGCTTGAGACCCATGTCATGAGAGGGAGCCCACCATGACACTGTTAATGATATTCTGCTATTCTTGCTGACAGGAGCCTAGCATAATTTTCAATAGAGAAGCTTCTAGTAAGAAGCTTACTGGCTCTGTTACTGGTAGAAACAGATGCAGAACCCCATAGCCAAACATTAGGTGGAGCTTCCTCTTTCTCTGCATCCTTGCCAGCATCTGATGTCACCTGAGTTTTTGATCTTAGACATTCTGTGAGGTGGAATCTCAGGCTTGTTTTGATTTGCATTTCTCTGATGACTAAGGATGTTGAACATTTCTTTAGGTGCTTCTAAGACATTCAGTATTCCTCAGTTGAAAATTCCTTAATTAGCTCTGTACCCCACTTTTAATAGGGTTATTTGGCTCTCTAGAGTCTAATTTCTTGAGTTCTTTGTATAAACTGGATATTGTGGGGCACTGGACTATGCACAGACAGCCTGGTTTCCGGTTGATGCTAGATGTTGAACCCCGAGACACAGTGGTGATAATTCACCTATATGGAACAGAAGGACTTCTTTCATGTCTCCTGGAACCCTGGCTCCTGTCAAAGGTACCACCCTCTCAGCCCCCCACTGGAGAAGCATGGCGTTTAGTCATGTAGACAATGTCCCAAGCTTCTGACCTCAGGCTAAACTCCTCACGTGTTACCTAGCAACAGTAAAGATAACAGTACACCTTAAGAGGGGCTATTTGACCCCTCCTCACTCTCTTGCTCTCTTGCTCTTACTCTCCTTACTATCCTCTCTTCTCTCTCCTCTCTCTCTTTCTCCCTAGTCTTTCTTACTTAGAGAACTTTCAGAGGAAAGTTTTTAGAAAGAGCTTAGAAATAAAGGCTGGAGAGGAGAGGTGTTCACCCAGCCCGGGAGGGAATTGCCAGAGCATCTGCAGGAGATGTCTTGGTTCCCAGACTCCACTGAGACTAGTCTTCACAGGTGAGAGTGTGGACTACAGAAGCTAACAGCTTCTGGCACAGGCGGAAGCCACAGAGCTTCTCAGACAGCCCCCTTTTCAGGCTCCAGGCATCCGGTCACCTTCCCTGCCAGAGGAGAGGTGTCCGCCTGGCCCAGGAGGGAATTGCCAGAGCATCTGCAGGAGTTGATTCCTGGACTCCACCGAAACTAGTCTGCACAGGTGAGAGTGTGAGCTACAGAAGCTAACAGCTTCTGGGACAGGTCCTGTTTCGGGCCTTCATCTTCTGCCAGTAGGCAAGTCTGAATGCCAGATATCTGTGCACCTTCCCTGAAAGAGGAGAGCTTGCCTGCAGAGAGTGCTCTGACAACTGAAACTCAGGAGAGAGCTAGTCTCAAAGGTCTGCTGGTAGAGAATAATAGAATCATGAGAGGAACAAACTCTAACCAGAAACAACAATAACAACTGACTCCAGAGTTTACCAGATGGCAAAAGGCAGATGTAAGAATCTTACTAACAGAAACCAAGACGGCTCATCATCATCAGAACCGAACACTCCCAACTCAGTCAGTCCAGGGCACCCCAACACACCCGAAAACCTAGACCTGGATTTAAAGGCATATCTCATGATGATGGTAGAAGACATCAAGAAGGTTTTTAATAACTCACTTAAAGAAATACAGGACAACACTGCTAAAGAGTTGCAAGTCCTTATAGAAAAACAGGAAAACACATTCAAACAGGCGATGGAAAAGAACAAAACCATACTAGACCTAAAAAGGGAAGTAGACACAATTAAGAAAACAAAAAGTGAGGCAATGCTGGAGATAGAAACCCTAGGAAAGAAATCTGGAACCATAGATGCAAGCATCAGCAACAGAATACAAGAGATGGAAGAGAGAATCTCAGGTGCAGAAGATTCCATAGAGAACATCGGCACAACAATCAAAGAAAATGCAAAATGCAAAAAGATCCTAACTCAAAACATCCAGGAAATACAAGACACAATGAGAAGACCAAACCTACAGATAATAGGAGTAGATGAGAATGAAGATTTTTCAACTCAAAGCACCAGCAAATATCTTCAACAAAATTATAGAAGAAAACTTCCCAAACCTAAAGAGATGCCCATGAACATACAAGAAGCCTACAGAGCTCCAAATAGACTGAACCAGAAAAGAAATTCCTCCCAACACATAACATAATAATCAGAACAGCAAATGCACTAAATAATGATAGAATAAAGCAGTAAAGGAAAAAAGTCAAGTAACATATAAAGCAAGCCTATCAGAATTACACCAGATTTTTGACCAGAGACTATGAAAGCCAGAAGATCCTGGACAGATGTTATACAGACACTAAGAAGAACATAAATGCCAGCCCAGGCTACTACACCCAGCCAAACTTTCAATTACCATAGATGGAGAAACCAAAGTATTCCACGACAGAACCAAATTCACACATTATCTTTCCACAAATCCAGCCCTTCAAAGGATAATAACAGAAAAAAAAATACAAGGATGGAAACCACGTCCTAGAATAAGCAAGCAATCCTTCAACAAACCTAAAAGAAGACAGCCACAAGAACAGAATGCCAACTTTAACAACAAAAATAAAGGAAGCAACAATTACTGTTCCTTGATATCTCTTAATATCAATGGACTCAACTCCCCAATAAAAAGACATAGACTAACAGACTGGCTACACAAACAGGACCCATCATTTTGCTGCTTACAGGAAACCCATCTCAGGGAAAAAGACAGACACTACTTCAGAATGAAAGGCTGGAAAACAATTTTCCAAGCAAATGGTCTAAAGAAACAAGCTGGAGTAGTCATTCTAATATCTAATAAAATCGACTTCCAACCCAAAGCCATAAAAAAAAAAAGGGAGGGATACTTCATACTCTTCAAAGGTAAAATCCTCCAAGAGAAACTCTCAATTCTGAATATCTATGCTCCAAATGCAAGGGCAGCCACATTCATTAAAGAAACTTTAGTAAAGCTCAAAGCACACATTGCACCTCACACAATAATAGTGGGAGACTCAACACACCACTTTCAATTGACAGATAGTGGAAACAGAAACTAAACAGGGATACAGTGAAACTAACAGAAGTTATGAAACAAATGGACCTAACAGATATGTATAGAACATTTTATCCTAAAACAAATGAATATACATTCTTCTCAGCACCTCACGGGACCTTCTCCAAAATTGACCATATAATTGGTCACAAAACAAGCCTCAACAGATACAAAAATATTGAAATTGTCCCATGCATCCTATCAGATCACCATGGACTAAAGCTGATCTTCAATAACAACATAAATAATAGAAAGCCAACATTCACGTGGAAACTGAGCAACACACTTCTCAATGATACCTTGGTCAAGGAAGGAATAAAAAAATTAAGGACTTTTTAGAGTTTAATGAAAATGAAGCCAAAACATACCCAAATTTATGGGACACAATGAAAGCATTTCTAAGAGGAAAACTCATAGCTCTGAGTGCCTCCAAAAAGAAACTAGAGAGAGCACACACTAGCAGCTTGACAACACACCTAAAAGCTCTAGAAAAAAGGGAAGCAAATTCATCAAAAGGGAGTAGAAGGTAGGAAATAAATTCAGGGGTGAAATCAACCAAGTGGAAACAAGAAGAACTATTCAAAGAATCAACCAAATGAGGAGCTGGTTCTTTGAGAAAATCAACAAGACAGATAAACCCTTAGCCAGACTTACTAGAGGGCACAGGGAAATTATCCTAATAAACAAAATCAGAAATGAAAAGGGAGACATAATAACAGATCCTGAAGAAATCCAAAACACCATCAGATCCTTCTACAAAAGGCTATACTCAACAAAAACTGGAGAACTTGGATGAAATGGACAAGTTTCTAGACAGATACCAGGTACCAAAGTTAAATAGAGATCAGGTTAATGATCTAAAGAGTCCTATATCCCCTAAAGAAATAGAAGCAGTCACTAATAGTATCCCAACCAAAAAAAGCCCAGGATCATTTGGGTTTAGTGCATAGTTCTATCAGACCTTCAAAGAAGATCTAATCCCAGTTCTTCACAAACTATTCCACAAAATAAAAGCAGAAGGTACTCTTCCCAACTCATTCTACGAAGCCACATTTACTCTGATACCTAAATGACAAAAAGACCCAACAAAGATAGAGAACTTCAGACCAATTTCCCTTATGAATATCGATGCAAAAATCCTCAAAAAAGTTCTTGCTAACCAAATCCAAGAACACATCAAAACAATCATCCATCCTGACCAAGTAGGTTTCATCCCAGGGATGCAGGGATGGTTCAATATACAGAAATCCAAAAATGTAATCCAGTTTATAAACAAACTCAAAGAAAAAAACCACATGAACATCTCGTTAGAAGCAGAAAGAGCATTTGACAAAATCCAACACCCATTCATGATAAAAGTCTTGGAAAGATCAGGAATTCAAGGCCCATACCTAAACATGATAAAAGCAATCTACAGCAAGCTAGTAGCCAAAATCAAAGTAAATGGAGAGAAACTGGAATCATTCCCACTAAAATCAGGGACTAGACAAAGCTGCCCACTTTCTCCCTACATATTCAACATTGTACTTAAAGTCCTAGCCTGAGAAATTGGACAATAAAAGAAGATCAAGGGGATACAAATTGGAAAGGAAGAAGTAAAAATATCACTTTTTGCAGATGATATGATAGTATATATAAGTGACCCTAAAAAATCCACCAAAGAACTCCTAAACTTGATAAACAATGATATAGCTGGATATAAAATTAACTCAAACAAGTCAATAGCCTTTTTGTACACAAAGGATAAACAGGCTGAGAAAGAAATTAGGGAAACAACACCCTTCTCAATAGTCACAAATAATATAAAATACCTTGACGTGACTCTAACTAAGGAAGTGAAAGATCTGTATGATAAGAACTTCAAGTCTCTGAAGAAAGAAATTAAAGAAGATCTCAGAAGATGGAAAGATCTCCCATGCTCATGGATTGGCAGACCAATATAGTAAAAATGGCTATCTTGAAAAAGCAATCTACAGATTCAATACAATCCCCATCAAAATTCCAACTCAATTCTTCAACGAATTAGAGAGGGTAATCTGCAAATTCATCTGGAATAACAAAAAACCTAGGATAGCAAAAACTCTGCTCAAGGATAAAAAAACCTCCAATGGAATCACCATGCCTGACCTAAAGCTGTACTACAGAGCAATTGTGATAAAAACTGCATGGTAATGGTTTAGTGACAGACAAGTAGACTAATGGAATAGAATTAAAGACCCAGAAATAAACCCACACACCTGTAGTCACTTGATCTTTGACAAGGGAGCAAAAACCACCCAGTGGAAAAAAGACAGCATTTTCAACAAATGGTGCTGGCACAACTGGCGGTTAACATGTAGAAGAATGTGAATTGATCCATTCCTATCTCCTGTACTAAGGTCAACTGTAAGTGGATCAAGGAACTCCACATAGAACCAGAGACACTGAAACTTATAGAGGAGAAAGTTGGGAAAAGCCTGGAAGATATGGGTACAGGGGGAAAAAATCATGAATAGAACAGCAATGGCTTGTGCTGTAAGACCAAGAATCAACAAATGGGACCTCATAACATTGCAAAGCTTCTGTAAGGCAAAAGACACCATCAATAAGACAAAAAGGCCACCAACAGATTGGGAAAGGATCTTTACCTATCCTAAATCAGATAGGGGACTAATATCCAATATATATAAAGAACTCAAGAAGGTGGACTCCAGAAAATCAAATAACCCCATTAAAAAATGGGGCTAGGAGATAAACAAAGAATTCTCACCTGAGGAATACCGAAAGGCTGAGAAACACCTGGAAAAAAATTCAAAATCCTTAATCATCAGGGAAATGCAAATCAAAACAACCCTGAGATTCTACCTCACACCAGGCAGAATGGCTAAGATCAAAAATTCAGGTGACAATAGATGCTGGCGAGGATGTGGAGAAAGAGGAACACTCCTCCATTGTTAGTGGGTTTGCAAGCTTGTTCACCCACTCTGGAAATCAGTCTGGCGGTTCCTCAGAAAATTGGACATACTACTACCAGAAGATCCTGAATACCTCTCCTGGACATATATTCAGAAGTTGTTCCAACCGGTAAGAAGGACACATGCTCCACTATGTTTATAGCAGCCTTATTTATAATAGCCAGAAGCTGGAAAGAACCCAGATGCCCTTCAACAGAGGAATGGATACAGAAAATATGGTACATTTACACAATGGAGTACTACTCAGCTATTAAAAAGAATGAATTTATGAAATTCCTAGGCAAATGGATGGACTGGACGGCATCATCCTGAGTGAGGTAACCCAGTCACAAAACAACTCACACAATATGTACTCACTGATAAGTGGATATTAGCCCAGAGACTTAGAATACGCAATATATAAGATACAATTTGCTAAACACATGAAACTCAAGAAGAACAAAGACCAAAGTGTGGACACTTTGCCCCTTCTTAGAATTGGGAACAAAACACCCATGGAAGGAGTTACAGAGACAAATTTTGGAGTTGAGGCAAAAGGATGGACCATCTAGAGACTGCCATATCCAGACATCCATCCCATAATCAGCTTCCAAATGCTGACACCATTGCATATACTAGCAAGATGTTGCTGAAAGGACCCAGATATAGCTGTCTCTTGTGAGACTATGCTGGGGCCTAGCAAACACATAAGTGGATGCTCACAGTCAGCTATTGGATGGATCACAGGGCCCCCAATGGAAAAGCTAGAGAAAATAACCAAGGAGCTAAAGGGATCTGCAACCCTATAGGTGGAACAACAATATGAACTAACCAGTACCCCCGGAGCTCGTGTCTCTAGCTGCATATGTATCAGAAGATGGCCTAGTCGGCCATCAGTGGAAAGAGAGGCCCATTGGTCGTGCAAACTTTATATGCCTCAGTACAGGGGAACGCCAGGACCAAGAAGTGGGAGTTGATGGGTGGGGGAGTAGGTGGGGGAGCATGTTGGAGACTCTTGGGATTGCATTGGAAATGTAAATGAAATAAGTACCTAATTTAAAAAAAAAAAAAGAAATAAAGGCTGAAATCACTTTTCAAAGTGTCCCCTTTTCTTTCTGTGACTTCAACTGGCAGGCTGTGGCTTAGAGCCTTGCAGTTCCTTCAGAGATAGAACAAAAGCTACTTTATTTAATTCTTTCCCCCACCCTTTTAGGCTACAGGTATTAATTGCCTAAGCCAGCCACTTTTAACCCTCAAAATGAGAAAGAAAAATTTTATGACATGTTAGAAGTTATCAACAAGCACTCAGTATAGAGATAGAACATCCTGAGACCACCAATCTTTAAAGCTAAACCTGTGTTTGACTCCGTGTCTTCCTCAACCCACTCCAGTCTGGAAGGCCCTGGCAGAAGTAGATTTTATGTAACACACTCTGGAATAATGCCAAATGACTCAAACGAAAGTCCACTGGTTAGGCACCCTGCTTTTTTACATCGGTGCAAATAATCAACCTTCTTCAAGAGACCCTCCAATATGATAGTCACTTATATACTTCATCCAGAATTTTAATATCTGTTTCATAGTATAAATAGACATCTTAGACTACTTGTTTAACTTATATAAGGAGACTGGATAGATCCCTCAGGAATCAGTAGTGCTAACTGTTCTTGCAGAGGACCCAGGTTCAGTTTCTGGAAATTACATCAGGAAACTAAAAATCATCCAAACATCAGTTTCTGAAACCCAGTATCTTTTAGACTTTTTAGAAACTGGAGGTTTTGGTGCACATAAGCATGTGCAGTCACACATACATACATACATACATACATACATACAAACATACATACAAAAATAATGATTCAATTTTAAAACATAGTAGACTTTAGATTTAGTCAATTTTTCATAATTTATATTCATTTTGATAGTAGTAATTGCACCTAATAATCACTAGTTGATTTCTTATTGAGTCTGAACCATGCTAAGTAAATTAAATATATCATTTAAACCTTTCAGTTCTAAGAAGAGGCAGTTGTTATCTTTGATATGTAGGTGAAGTTAAGACAAACGATATTTGTAGCCTGAAAAGAATAGCATGATATTGAACTCAGCTCCTGTGAGAATAATATCTGAATTTAAAAAAAATGGTGGAATGGTTTTCTTTATGTGGCACATATGTGGGCTTGGGGTTTCCAGATATTTGACTCCCATTTGACTTTAAGGGTATGCACAAGGATGCTTTAACAAGAATCTAGGAGTTGAATCAACAGAAAAAAATTATAGCTGACAGAGTTCTATATTGCATTGCATTATCCATTCCACTTAGGACTTGAATCTAGCAAAAGTGTAGAATAAGACAGGCTAATATTCCTTGCTTCAGTGTTATTTACCAGGGACATCAATATCTTCCTGCATATTTTTTTTCACATCATCAACCTGCTGATTCTTGGGTTTCTATGTGTAGACAGGAACTATAATACCAGCGCTTTTTATGCACTTAGCTTATGATAGCAATACACTTTTTAAAAAATTATGTATTTGGCCTTGTGCTATTTGGTGTGGCAATAGCTAGTGATTACATTCGGCCAGCCAAAACATAAGATTTAACTATTTTTAGTCCTATACAACAGAACTACCATTGAAAGAATATCTAACTGGAGAATCTAAATCAGTTATTTAGGGCAAAAGATATATCTGTGGAATTAATATGTAAACTTGAGTGTCCATAAATTCAGAAATAGCAATTAATAATTCACTCCTTGGCTGATAAATTAGAGTTTCTCAGGGATAGCCCATAGGCATTAAAGCTATGAAATCTGAGAAATGTCATCTACTACTAAGGCATTCTATTTGCAACCAAAGAGGGACAAAATTGGATTTTAGGAGAACACTTCATTGTTTTCATTTTCTTGTTCCAGGGTTGTTTTCTCCATAAATTGTTTTCTTATTTTGGTGCCCTGAAAAAGGACTATAAAATAGGGGAAGAAACAGTAATTGAACAAAAGGCAAATAATAAACTAGAAACCATAATAGTCTTTGGTCCCAGGAAGTCCATATGTCTAGAAATGAGCTCAAGGTAGACTATAAAAGGATTTCTGGTGGTTAGATAAAAGCTAGAATTTCTCAGAAACTTGTTAAATAGGTTCTCTGTCTACCAGAAGGATTCATTTTTCTTGCCTCTGAAAGAAGGGGCATTGCCTCCACAGTAGAATCCCGACCTTCCTTGATTCCCAAGGCTTCTTTCCTCTCACATACCCATTTGTTCTCTATATAAAGGTGATATACCTCCCTGATAGCTAGCTAGCTTCCTTTGACATTATCAGTCTCTTGCTTTTCCCACTCTTCTCTCTAGCCTCTCTCACAGATAGCCCTGGCTATGTCCAATCTGCCAACCATGTCCAATCTACTACTTTTTCTCTTCTATGGACACTTCCATATGCCTCTGGATATTTTCTTTCTATTATTCACAATAAAAATGCCCTAATAATGGAGCTGGCATTTCAGTAGTTTATTGCAGTTCATTGCATAAGAATAGAATATAGTTGTTAAAGTCATAATCCTCATCTAACATGTACTGGAATATCCTAAATAAAGCTTCATCCATCCGGATTTCACAGGAAGAGGATTTTAAGAGGTAGGTCAAGATGGCCATGGGAGATCTAGCCATGCTCTTTATATTCAGAGCTACTCCTAGAGGTCACATATTTGCACACCTGGCTTCCAAAACACTATTTGCATCCTGGTGCTTTTGTAGCCTATGGGATAGCAGGGGACAATGTGCAGCTCCCTTGTGCATTCTAGACCTGCATATATCTCTGTGTTTCCCCACTCACCAAGCCATGGAATAGTATTCTGTAGCATAGCTGAATGTTTCTTCCTTTATATTCTTCCAACTGCCTTGTTTATGCCACAAGCTTAGTTTTGTTTTGTTTTGTTTTGTTTTCCTGGAAACAAGCAAAACAAATGTGTATTTCTTATTTTCTAAGTTGCTGCAAATTATCTTCGGGCAATGGAGGATAGAATTTGTTACCTGCTTAAAGACGTGAAAGGGTATTGAAAGAATCATGAAGTAGAATAGCATTACAGCTTGTTATAAGATTGAAATATTTGCCAAGCAAATATGGAATGGTAATGTTTGGCAATAGATTTAAGGACAAACCAAAACAGAAGGCCTATAGTAGCTGGGATAAGCTGTCATGTGTCTCCAGAGTCTAAATTCCTATAGCTTCTGTTACTTTTTCTGTTTAATAACAGTCTGATCACACTGTGACTATACACCTGTCATACTCTACTTTGACACAGATACTTTTTTTTGTTTTGTTTTTTTTTGTTGTTTCTGTTTTCACTCAAAGACTACAGTGTTTGGTACCTAATAGCTATCCTTTGAACATTTTTTTAAATCAATGAGTACAGGTATATTTCAATCGTGACATTTTTGAAGGTCAAATAGGATTATTGGCCTAGTGGTTAAGAGAGCCCAGTAAGTGAAATATTAATTTCCTGATGACAGCACCAGTACTGTATATTTGCACATTGGTGGTCAAAAAAGGGCCTAGTTTATCAGATCTACAGGATGGTGTAAGGAAGTATGGCCTATAAATCACACCTCTCTCATTCTAACTCTCTCTTTTCTATCTCCATTCTTTTCCTTTTTATTTTTCTTCCTTCCTTCCTATTCCTTCCATCCTTCCTTACTTCTGCAGTGTTTTGCTGTTGTACAGGTAAATAATCCTGAGGTCCAGGAACTAAACGCATTTCACTTGTTTTGGAAAGCTGAAATGTATAAGATGCTATTGTTGTAAGGAGAGATTCTGACTAACCTAATCCGAAGAGGATGCTCTTGGGCCTGTAGAAATGCCGCAAATGCACAGTACTCAGAAATGTAGCTCTTATGACATGTCACCCATATCATGGTGATATTTTTGTTGATGAAGCTGCTTTTGAGTCATGTCTGCTCTTTTAAAGAACCCCTCGCCCATACCCCTGTTAGTAACCTAGTAAAAGCTCATTGTTTCAGTAAGTTGACTTTGGTACAATTACTAGGTAGTTCTGTCATGGCTTCCCTGTCTGGACTGAGTAGACATGTATCTATTGTATCTCCCAGAAAAAGTTTCTCACCAAAAGTCTGTCAAAGACACAAATCCCAGTACCTTGATCTCCGAAGTGCTGACACTACAAAAGTGGGATGCACAGACGAATGCCATTGTAATATAAAATTTCAAATATTCCAGTATTTGTGAAAGTACACATAGGGTGTAATTACCCATCCTTCCACACCCACACACATTAAGAAAAGTAGCATCGTAGTTAGAAACACAATACGTAGAGATTGACATGTTTAAGAGTCTGTGCTTTAGGTCACAAACGTCTGTTGTTGAAGAAATCTGAGAATTTTGGAGAAGAGATTTGAATAGGTTTAAAATAGAATGAAACATTTATTATACAAAGGAATTGAATGAGGGGGGATTAGTAATATGGTGTAGATATAAACAAAGGAAGGCCAATATAATAATCATAAAAGTCTAATAACATTTTGTAGCAGAGAGAAGAAAATTGTAAAATTTCAAAGTAGATATTATAAATCATTAAGTAATCATTAAACTTGCTATTGCAGCATAATTAGGAAAATAAAATGGGTCCTCACTACTGCTCACTTATAACACTACATTCCAGATAACTAAGTCTTTGAAAATTAAAACTGCTAGGAGAAATGTGAAAGAGATTTCAACTCTTGGAAAGGGTACTTTCCAAAATTCCAAGACTATATTGCTAAGGTGAAACTAAAAGTTGACCTTATTAAAATATTTACCTGACCAACATACCATATGACATAGAAGACTAAATATTAAATTATGTAGCAAATATAAAATTTTATAATATAACATTTCAAATATTCCAGTAATATTTGTGAAAGTACACATAAGGTGTAATTATCCATCCTTACACACCCACACACATTAAGAAATATAGCATAATAGTTAGAAATACAATACATAGAGATTGACAAAGGGATATCTGTCTGTCTATCTGATTCTCATCTCTCATCCATTTATCTATCTATCTATCTATCTATCTATCTATCTATCTATCTATCTAATCATCTAGTTACCTATCTATGAACAACTGAATAAAAAATTGATAAATGTCATAAAATCAGTGAAAGCTATCCAAATTTGAAACCAAAAATACAATTATCCAACACTAAAAGTAGTTGAAGCTTAAAGATATGCACATTTAAACAGGGAGTGGGGGAGAGGCTATTGCACACTTTGGTCAGATGACAAGGAAAAAGAAAGCTAGCACTGGCCTGGAATCTTCCTGATTGCTAGATTTCACAGTACCATAAATTTCTGTGGATGCTGATGGTAGGGAAAGTCTGTCAACAATGTTACCCAGCTGTTAATACTATGTACTATAATAATTTCCTACCTACCCAGATGTGTCCATTGGTATTTCTGTTTTTCTTCTAAGTACACTGTGCTCATCAGTTGCTTTCCAATCTCTCAAATAGAATCACTTAGATATAAGAAGAAATCTCACATTTTCTATCTTAAAAGAGAAATTTTTGTCATTTAAAATAACAATATAATACAGGCATGGTGGCACATGCCTTTAATCTTAGTACTCGGGTAGTAGAGCCAGATGGACCTCTGTGAGTTCAAGGCCAGCCTGATCTACACAGAGAGAAGAATAGTCAGGACTACAGAGATAAAACCTGATTCAAAAGAATGAGATAAGAGTATGGGTGATGTGATTTTAATTTCTTTATCACTGTCTCTGAGATTTTTCTCGCTACAGGACAGTAGGTTTGGCGTTTGTATCCTATCCAAACTGGACAGAATCCACATTTAATTGAAGACCATTCTCCTTGCTCTCTGTAACATTTCCCTGGGACTCATCATTTGGTTGGAGACATATATATATATATATATATATATATATATATATATATATGACACATATATATATATATATATGTGTGTGTGTGTGTGTGTGTGTGTGTGTGTATGTGTGTGTGTGTGTGTGTGTGTGTGTGTGTGTATATATATATATATATATATATATATATATATATATATATATATACTCCTTTTCTTTGTATCCTTCAAGCACCAGATACATAAGCAGATTCTAGGGAATAGAAAACACAGCCAGAAGAGAAATCCTAGTGGTCCCCTAGTGGCCCAAATGGGTTTGTGCAGTTAACTAAAGTGCTTATTCTACTCCATGGAGGGGTGAGATTCATTAAGCAAGGAAGTTCATTAAGTAACTTCCAATTAGTCCGATTTCCCCCTCAGCCCAGGAAGCAGGACAAGCTCTCCATTATCTAGGTTTGCTCTCCAGTGAGTCACACGGCTCATCCCAATGTCAGATTGCGTCATCACATTCTGAAATTCTACTTTCACTTTGGAAAGTGGCCTTCTGAATTTCAGAAGCCGTGGCAGAACTCAAATTACCCTAGGGACAAATGATAAATATAAAATAAAAATACATGGATTTCCTGTGGAACCTAATGGCAGTTATGACACCCAGATTATGAAGGAGTTAAAATTATAGACACTATCAGAAATCCAGGAAATTGTTCTTGAAAGGTTTGGGGTTTCAGGGACTCTTCTCTACTTCTTTCTGAAGAACTACTGCATGTCTGTTTATTTGTTTTCTTCCCACAGACTTTTCTTTGCTCTTGCCTGATCTAATTTAAACCCACCCTCCCCTAACACTATGGCCTCAGTAAATGATGCAAACTTTAGTTTCTTAGCTCCATTTCTGAATACTTGAAACAAAAATGGTTTGATTTGGGCAAGCACAATAAAAAGAATGATATGATTATGATTATGATGGTGGCAATGTTGCTGGAAGCTTTTCATATCTTGGTTATCATGGGTATGCCTATGAGAAACAATTTAATCCTTGTTGATTCCATCTGAATCATAGCCTATATGGCCATTTTATAAATGGACAAGGTGATGCTTAGAGAGGACAAATCAGTTGATTACACAGGTCTAGTAGTAGACATGTTCCCAAAAGTAGCAGAACTGATAGAATAAGTGAGTATATATTTAAAAGTGTATTTAATAATGTAACTTGCAGGCTCTATATTAGCTAGCTTAATAGTGGTTGTCTCCTCAAAGGAAATCCAAGAATACAGTAGGTATTCAGTTCATGGTGCTGGGTTCCTTGACAGTCAGTCCCATTGGTGCTTCTGTCCCAAATCATTTTTAGTTTACTTTGTAATACCAAAGAATTAGTTTATAGAACCAGTGGAGGGGTATCTTAGCAACAGGATAGAAAAATATCACCAGTGAGAGTGAGGACAAGGACACACACACAAAAAGTTTCTTCCTCCATATCCTTTTATGTGGAGTAGAAGCTGTGGGCCAGATTTAGGGTATGTCTTCTCATGTCAAATGATCCAATCAAGAAAATCTCTCACAAGCATGCTCAGCTTTTGAGTTTTCATTATGCAGACAAATTGATAACCAATATCAGCAAACATAGTACCCAGATTATTTAAACCAAATTATTTTTTCTATGAAATAGTCTCTGCAACAGCTGCCTCCTAACCTTTTATCTTCATTGCCCATTGTTAATAATTAGTCTTCACTACTTAATAGTTTATATTTTCTATATTATATCCACAATAACTAGAAATACTAGAAATACAAGAATGTGCAAATTTTAGTCGGTGAGTTCTATGTCATAAAACACCTATTCTCAACACATATAATATTTAATAAGTCAAAGCTGATTAGAATTTATAGTAGTTGAGAAAATATAAGGTTTAAAACAATTATACTCTGCAAAATGGGTCCTGTTTGCTCAGTATTTGGGTTCAGGTTTGAATTGCTATTTTCTGTCTGCATGTTTTAGAAACAACAGCGTACCCTACAATGTACTCAACAATCAAATCCTACCCAAGCTGAGAACAATTTAAAGCAGTAGTCCATAGGAATGTCCCTTTATTGTCCTCTGCTTCCCAGAGCAATTTTATTCTTATTGCAGTGCAGCCCCAGTAGGGATCTCGATACTGTCCACTGAGATAGCAGGTACCCTTAATAAAGATGAAGGATTCTGCTGGTCCAGGAAGTTTAAGAGCTATGACTTTAGAAAATGAGTTGGGTCTGACATGCATGAAGCACAGTAAATAAAAGTGTATACTTTGGCGTTAGAGACAATAACTAACTTCAAGACCTTAATGTAGTAAAAAACAAACAAACAAAAAAACAAACAAACAAACAAAAAAACACCTTTAGTGAGTCCCTTTTCCAAACTTTATAAAACAAATCTGAAAATACGTAACTTGAAGATATTGATGGTATCTGTACCTATGATTTTCATGCACTAGATGTTCAGTAAATGCTCATTGTCATATGGTTCATCACTCCAGCTTCTTCTTCTAGTCCAGTGTAGTAGGACACCTTTAAGTCCCTTCAAAGTACATTCTTCTACCAGAAACCCTCTCTATTCCTCTGACAGGATTCCAAAGAAATCAATGGAGCTTTTAAATTGAAATGTTCACTTACACTTCTTATTAAACAGTTATTCCTTAAACATCCCCCCAGATAGCCTCAGTATCTTGCAGAATGATAACGGGCATCATATTAATTGCCTCCTCCGCATGAAATTCATTAATGCTGCTCCATGGCTTTTAAAAGTACATTCATTTTCACCTGTAGAAGCTGATTCCATCCTTGTATGACTAATCACAGAAATGACTCATTTAATAGACCTGAAAATTTTCCTCACTCTGCTCAAGAGTCTTGGATTCTACCTGGTTACTTTTGAGGGAAAGTGTTTGTTTGGTTTACAGTCCTGATTCTGTGACTTATTAGCTTGGTGTAACTAGTTAAAAAGTATACACATTGATGATTTATTCAATGAGCAGAATTCTAGGTAGCTCCCAGGACCAATGGGAATGTTGACATTCTTCTGCACACTCCTGCAAGTGTTACAATGGAATCTCTCTAGTAATGCTGTGTCACACAACTTTAAGATCCCTCAAAAGTGTAATAATGAGAGAGACTTCTTATGTACGGAATGGGAAGAAAGGCAGGCCCTGTGATCACCTGAGTGCCCACTATTCAAAGAGTAGGAAGCTTCTGCTTATTCTTCACTGGTGCCTCCAAGAAGGGGAATATCACCTGACTCTTCAAGGCATGTTCTATTTTTGGAATGTGTGTGTATGTGGTGGTTTATAAATGTTTGTGATATTCCTTATTTTTTCAAAGAGATATTCTCTTCATTCCCAGGAAAGATATAATAGGAAACCCCTCACTAAGCCACCATGTTCCCCCAAAATGCATGAATGCATGTCTCTTTTTGTTGCTATATTATATGGAATCATATAATGTATCATGATATCTTTGTCATATATATATATATATATATATATATATATATATATATATATACATATATATTTGTATATGTATATCACGTGGATGGATTTATAGGAGGATAAAACATTTATTTGTAAAAAGTCAGACTACAGTATTTTTATGTTGTCAAAAATATATAATGATATGTTTTTCAGAACAAATCCCCATTAGGCAAAGAATGAGTACACTTGGTGCAGGAAGGGATGGATGGAAGATAGTGATTTTGCCAGCTATCCATAGCCTTTTTTTTGGGACTGAAGATACAGTATTGGTTTGTTCAAATAGTCTGTTAGAACTGAGTCATGTTTTACTTATAACTATGATCCTAGGCTGATGCAAGCATGCTATTCTCAATCATTCTCATCATCGATAATGCCTGACTTCTAAGGAGCATTTTTAAATATTAAGGAATATATTTGTTTACTAGCATTAAAAGACATCAATAGCCATATGGTTCTATAACAAAAGCTTCTAAATATTATTAAACGTGTAGAATAGTCACATAAAATGAAAAATTGTCATTACCAAATTGCAAATACAACATTTCATCAGAAAGGAATGCATTAGACATCAAAATTTGACTAATTAATGATCTACCTAACAAGAGATGAACGCATAAATTGTTGATTTTTCATTTGCATTTCATTTATTATTGATGACTTTCATCTTTCATTCTTCTTGAACATATTTTTATTGCAAGTTGTTAAGAATCAAATACTCCCAGATCAATTCAGACTATCTATTAATTTATTAGTTATGCAACATCAATTATTTTATACATTTCTGAACATGGTCATTTATGGGTTTCTTTCACGTCTCTCATATGTGCTGTGTTTTACCATTTGTCTTAGAAATATGGGTCATCTGTCTCATAGGCTAGCCTCAGATCACAGTGAGGCCAAGGATGCCTCTGAACTTCTGACTTTTCATCTTCTAATTCCCCAATGCTGGGGTTACATGTGTCTATTACCATACCAGGTTTCATACATGTTAGAAAGGTAGTTCTGTGACTCATGCATGCTAGGCAAGGATTAACTGAGATATCTTCACTGCTTTTGTTTTTTTGTTTTTTTTTTTGTTTTGTTTTGTTTTGTTTTTTGTTTGTTTGTTTGTTTGGAATGTTTAATGGAAAGACATAGAAGATGTGTGTTGCTGAAGATGCAGTTTTATACAGATATTAAGTATTTCATTTCTTTGAATGCATATTTGCTCATTGCTGACTTGTATTATAAGTACACATATACACTCATACATATTCTTTGTTTTGTATCTAAGAAATGCCATTTAGTGTTCAGCACCAGGTTTTCCATTCTGCTTAATATTTCCTTTTGTTGCTAATAGTCTTTGATAATACATTTTATATACACAAAGCTGTGCCGGTATAATCATGCAGAAAGCCAAAATACTATATGGAAATGGAACATACTTTTTCTCATTTTCTCTTGAAAATTTCAGTGCATCGATATCAGTATTGTTAAGAATCCTAAGAGACTAGATTTCTTACTAACATATAGAATAAAGAAAACAAGTGGTTGCCAAAAAAAAGAAATCGACATGGATAGTTGTGAGATAAATATTTTATGCTGTCCAAAAGAAGGAAATTGTCTCTGTAGGGGATTTCTGATGCTTGATTTGTAGCCAAAATGCTAAATAAATGTTCCAACATCTCCTGAAGCTGTCACCATTTTAATGTTCTTGACTTAGTTTTTCTTCCTGGATCCACAGAAAATATGATTTACAGCTCCTAACAGATCTTTTTGCCCCAATTCCGAGGGGTACATAGAGGAGGGATTTCACTTTATGTAAAATATGTAACCATCTGAATGTGTATATTTGACCCTTACCTCAGGTAGACATTCACATATATTGTCTTCTGAATGTATGAAGGGTGGCTTTCACAACATGTAGACACACACACATGTATCATAATTTTGCAGATGTTATATACTGTTTTGTTTGTTTGGTTGGTTTGGTTTTTATTGTTTTTGTTTCTTACTATTGAAAATAGTTTAAAAAATCCTTTTCCTATTAATCAGTCACCCATAAGGACTATTTTTCATTACAAGGATGCCTATAGTCAAAAAAAGTCAAGGAAGAGCCACAAGAATCCAGGAAAATCCCCAGTATTTGACTTTTCCATCAGGGCTATGTAGGATTCCTTCTGTGAACCATAGAAATAATAAATGCTGAGCCCATTGGAACATAATCTCAATCAGCAAGATACCACTGCTTTCCAGATTTCCTCACAGCCCATTCGAAGTCCATGCCAAAACTAGCCGTGGATTTCTTCCTTTTAATCTGCCTTAGTCAATTATTGTCATTGCTCTGACTCTCCACTTTTGATCTGAACCAGTCAGAGGAGGCTGGGTATCTGCAGGACTTAGTCTAAGACCACAAACAACTCTAATCCGTGAGAAAAGACAGAAATAAGACAAAAAAGAAGGGGAACCCCTAACGTTTTTCTGGCAAACCATTCATCCTTTCGATTGCTGACTGGTCACAGAGTGGGATGAGGAATATGAAGGATTTGGAAGACTTCTCCAGGTGATTGTCAAAGGAGATCTGTCTGAGGGGAGGTAAAAACAGGAGGGTGACCGGGCATCCCAGTGAACCATAGGATGGTCTTGCTTCTCCCCTGGCTCTTCATTATTCTATGGTAAGAAGATTTTTCTTATTATTTCCCTTTTATCTTAGAGGGAAAGGAGAGCATATAGCCATTGGGTGAATTTTATATTGCATAGTGAAAAGCAAAACAAAATGAAACAAAACAAAACAAAAAAGAGGGATAGTGTGGCTGGTGTCTATTATAGGATAAACTAGCATTCATGAAACAAAGTATTTTCTCTGAGGCCAGGTGTGAGAATTTTTAACTCTCCACCTTCAGGCTAGAAAATGCCCAAGCTCAACTTGAAGATGAAGGCAACTTCTACTCTGAAAATGTCAGTCGGATTCTTGACAACTTGCTGGAAGGCTATGACAACCGTCTACGGCCAGGATTTGGGGGTAAGTAAAATACTGCATTTCTATTAGACCAAATGCTTGAACTTTCCTTCCTCTTTTATAACCATTCTCGGACCCAGAGGAGTCAGAAAGAAGGTCCCTTACCAGCTGGTAAAGGCGAGGGGTAGTAAGGCTTCATGTGTGTATTGCCATCTCTTCCTCACTCCTTCCTCAATCACTGACCATATGTAAGTTATCTTAACTCTATAAGCCTTACTGACCTAAATGAAGGAGTGTGTGTGTGTGTGTGTGTGTGTGTGTGTGTGTGTTTTCGTGGACATACTTGACTCACAGGCTTGTGTGAATATAGAAAGGGCTTTTCCATATGTGCCAATTTTCTTACTGTTTGTCCTTTGAAAGCTATCAGTACCAATGTCTTATTACCATTAGTCATGGTAGTAATACTTAGTATTAAAGCACACCAATCTTGTCATTTTCCATCCCTTGAAAGTCCCCTGGTGTGAATAGAATGAATGTAAAATAGAGTAATTGGATGACTTTTCACAGTTGGAAAGCTAAAGGTCATCCACTAGAAGTGGGTGGAAACAGGCAGAGCTTTGATTTTCAGGTATGTGAAAAGGTTTTATGGACTCATCGTGTTCTCTTAACAGTGCACAGATTAACAGCCCTGACCTTCTTGGATTATTTCAGGTGCTGTAACAGAAGTCAAAACAGACATCTATGTGACCAGCTTTGGACCTGTGTCAGATGTGGAGATGGTGAGTACACCGGATACTTTTATTTAGGAAAGAGAGCTGTTCTAGGTCTAATGGTTACAGGCATTACTGTCCATCTCTGCACATAACATGAATACTTCTAGAAATGCGTGTGCATTAAAGCAGGATACTGGCTCTACTTGGATACTTGAAGTTGAGTTTGTTTTTAATATTACAGGCTCTCTTCCATTCACATGTCATGCAATGACTAGCAAAAAGTTCTTTTAAAGTTTCTTGCCATGTAGAATATACTGATGAGCGTGATGCTGATATACGCCTATTATTTGTTATGTATCATCATGAGAGCATCTCATCCAAACAGTGAAGAAGTCACTTGGATAGGTTCATGCCTTCCACCTTGTTCATTGCGGATGCATCAGTGGGTGTTCTAGAGACTCTGTTCCAGGTACAGATGGCTGTAGATTCGTAAGAGGGTATTTATGGAAAGTGGCAATGAAAGCCTGAAGCCGTCTTTCTGAACAAAGTGTATCATGATATTCTTTTCCCGGTTTCCAGGTAGTATTTTTCTCCCAAGACAAACACCAAGACAGAAACTGTCATAAATGTCTTTTTAAAAGTATGCCATTAGCTTTTCTGGGGAAATTGTAATTCTGTATAAATAAGACAATTTCTGGTAATTTACTTTCCTACTTTAGATTTGACATGAAAGAAATGAAAAAATAAAGAAAAGAGGGATAAAAAATAAAGTAAATGGGAGCCAAAAAGATAAGAAAAGGGAAAGATAGGGAAAAGGGGGGATGGAGATTGACAGAAGGGAGGAAAGAAGGAAGATACAGAAGAGGGGTAGAAAGTGAGGAAGAGGCTCCATTGAGAAATAAAAATCTTGAGACATAAAGGAAGAGTCACTACACTCAGGATACTTGTTATTTTAGTATCATTTTTTGTTTCAAATTTTTCTTTATTTCAAGAATAAACAAGTATGACACTTGGTATCGCAGTGGTATTTATGTCGTATGTGCCTCTCCGATTATTTTGTGAAATAGAATCATTACAATGGATTATTGATGATTGTATAAATATATTCTGTATTGAAATATGCTTTTAAAAATTAATCACTATTTATATAAATAAGTATCATAGAGTAGGCAAAAAATTAATGCAATGCTTCAATATAGTAGCAAGGTATTTGTCATTGACTTCTGTGATGGCCTTATAATTACATTTTAAAAATTAACATTGTCCTGTAAAGCCTTGGTTTAAAAATCAAAGCTGAGGTATTTATATTAAATATTTAAATTTCTTTTAAAAATAATTATGGTAATGTTTTCTTGTAAGTTCTCTAATAACATCATAAATCCATAGTATGGAGCATTATTCTGCGAATCAATGAAGGTTCATATTATTTGGATCTCACTGTGTGGAAGTGTTGTCCTCTGCTCCCATCATGAAGGTGAGTGACATGTGAGAAGGAATGGCAAGACTAGCTGCAGGTTGGATGTCAAGCAGGAAGCTTGAAGTATAAACATTCCCATGCGGTTTTCTTTCAAATTAAGGATGACAGCAATGGAAAGCCCACAGCTGCAAAGTTGCCTGACTGGAGAGCCATGGAGGAACAATGTTAAGCAGAGTTGAGCAGGAGAAAGATTAGGCCCAATAACATATCTAAGTTTTATAGTATTACAAACCTTGTGAGTTTGAGAAAAGCAAGGAATGATCCGAGTCACTATTTATGATTAAAAATCATTTACTCATTATGATAAAATAGCACCAATTCTAAGATCATTATTTATTACCAAACTAGTCAACTTCATTAAGAAGTTATTGGTGTGGAATATGCTGTCTTGATTAAATTTGGAATTAGGTATAACTCATAAATGAACTGTTTCACAAAATATTTCCCCTTCTGTGTGAATATTTGATTTTTCTCTTAGGAGTATACAATGGATGTTTTCTTCCGCCAGACTTGGACTGATGAGAGACTGAAATTTAAAGGCCCTGCTGAGATTCTGAGCTTAAATAACTTGATGGTCAGTAAGATCTGGACTCCTGACACTTTTTTCCGGAATGGGAAAAAGTCAATTGCTCACAACATGACCACCCCCAACAAGCTCTTCCGATTAATGCAGAATGGAACAATCCTCTATACCATGAGGTGAGTTGTTCTTTCTATCTCCGCTATTCAGAGGCTGGGTCCATCATGATAAACAGAATGTTCGCTGTCTGCAGGCTCACCATCAACGCTGATTGCCCCATGAGATTGGTTAACTTCCCTATGGATGGACACGCTTGTCCACTCAAGTTTGGGAGCTGTAAGTTACACATTTCTTAAAGTTAAATAAGACATTAGATATATGTACTTACTTGATTCCAGCTGCAGACTTGGAAAATGAAAGAAAATATTACTAGGAAACTTTCACTGTAAGCTCAGAAATAGCTTTTTCCCAATTATTGGAAGTTTCAGTTAACGAGATTTTTTTTTAAAGCAACAAAGGTTATGTTTCTTTTACAATAGACAAGTCGGGTAATACTTGTTTTGAAGGAACGAAAGCTAATGAGTTATGTCCACTGCTTTGTGTCATTTGCTTCAAAACTACAGATGCTTATCCTAAAACTGAAATCATATATACATGGAAAAAAGGACCACTTTACTCAGTAGAAGTCCCAGAAGAATCTTCTAGCCTCCTCCAGTATGATTTGATTGGGCAAACAGTTTCTAGTGAGACAATTAAATCTAACACTGGTAAGAATATTTTTTTAAAAAAACATGTTAATGTAACTCTAATACTCAATTTTCAAAACATCTAGTATTTTATTTTATGAATATTAGATGTCATTGGCTAAATTTACTATTGTGAAGTCATAGCTTTAAAAAACTTGGTAAATAAAAACATTTCTGCAATCTTGGGATGAATTATTCTATAACTGTATGATATAAGGTGCCATCAAAACCAACTAACTGGTATGTGTCTTTACATCCAATTGTGTAATGTCCTTATATATTTTTATACCATGTCTTTGCTTGTTTTCTTCCAGACTATGCCAATTTAAAATTTGCAAGTTTTATATTCACTGGCTTCATTTTCTTACTGTCAACAGTAACTCTCCTAATAAGCATGTCTTCCAACAGGTGAATATGTAATCATGACAGTCTATTTCCACTTACAAAGGAAGATGGGCTATTTCATGATCCAGATATACACTCCGTGCATCATGACAGTCATTCTTTCTCAAGTGTCTTTCTGGATTAATAAGGAGTCAGTCCCAGCAAGAACTGTCTTTGGTATGCCTCACACTTTGTGTCTTATTTCCATTCAGTTTTCCCTTCTTAATGCCTAATGATTTTGCTGTGAATACTGACAACTGTGAGTTCTCTCAATACACAGAAAAAAAGAAAAAAAAGACACAGAGTCATATGTCACATAAAATGATTCTCATCTTTTTGCAAGTTGTATGGTGAATCTAAAAAAAAAATTCCCTGCAAGAATTATTGCTCTTTTCTATGACATAAGTGTCTTAGTTAGCAGTGCTAACATAATGGACAAACCAGACATACCCATCCAGAAAAAACATGTTTAATATAGTGAATCCACTCATGTGAACTATATCTTACTTTCATTAGGTTGAATAAAATGAAGTTGGCATTTGAAGATCCCAAAATAGATAAATATTGACAAATTTCCTATAATTCCGGCAAATGTTTACTTCCATTTGTGAAGAATAAAAATCACTACTTGGTGGAGAAAAATAATAAGAACAAGAGTGGAGACTGAATATTATGAGAAGCAAATCCACTTTTTCCCACATTTTTCATTTATATAAATTTAATAGCATATATGAAAGATTGGGTATATATGATTTATTATGATTAATTCTTCAAGACTTATGATTTATTATTTATGATTATTATTTATTATGAGTATTACTGGATCTGCTTGTCAAATTACCAGAATAAAAGTCCTCATATCATATCATATCATATCATATCATATCATATCATATCATATCATCAGCATTGCATATCTACAAATTACAGAAATTCCCTGTCACAATTCAGGCAGAAAACCTCCCAGCATTAAGGTGACGGAATTCTTTTCTGCATGGGTAAATACTTTATCTTTAAAAAATTCTTTACTTTAATTGAGTGACAAAATTTCATATTAGCTTCCAATTCCTGGTTTGCAATGAAAGATGATCTTGGCTTCTGAAAACAAAGATGGAGGATTTTGAAAGTTCAAATCACAGTAATTTATTATATTTTCTCAAACATGAAACTAGAACTCTTCGTGATTAGCATTTTATTATAGTTAATTTAGTTCAACAAATATACTTATGGGAATTTTATTTTCTAAGTTAGAGCATTAGGGTGGGAGATGTCCAGATAGTAACATCTGTGATAATGCAAGTAAAATCACAAGGCGGAGGCCAAGTGGTCCCTTACTAACCTGTTCTTGCATCCCTGTACAGGATTCCTGATGCTAAACACTGTTTCTCCATCTTTTTTATTTCAGGAATCACCACTGTTTTAACCATGACCACCTTAAGCATCAGTGCTCGGCACTCTCTACCCAAAGTGTCCTATGCAACCGCCATGGATTGGTTCATAGCTGTATGCTTTGCTTTTGTCTTTTCTGCTCTCATTGAATTCGCAGCTGTCAACTACTTCACCAATCTCCAGTCACAGAAGGCTGAAAGGCAGGCACAAACTGCAGCCACGCCCCCTGTGGCAAAGTCAAAAGCGTCTGAATCCCTGCAAGCAGAGATTGTTGTGGTAATTGTTTTGTCTTCTACTGTTAGCCAGCAGATAGAGAAAGCAAGACCAGCCAGTGGTAACACACGCATAAGCATTCCCAAACAGTATTTGTCGAACCTAAATTATATAACTAGAGTTTCCAGGAGAAGGTTGCTTCTCACTTCACAGGCTGAAGCTAGGGAAAAGCCTTCATTTAATCTTTGCTCTAAAGTTTTGCTATTCTTTTCATCACCTTTACTTGACCTGGCAGACTCTAGGCTCTCAAAGGAGACTAGAAAATTCTGTTTAGCCATTGGAAGTTTCCTTTGAACAGGTTTCCTTACAGTAACTAGGGAGAATAAAGTTTGTTTTTGTTTTGGTTTTGTTTGTTTGTTTGTTTGTTTGTTTTAAGTCCTAATGAGGCTTCAGGGGCTGAAGAAAAGGAAACAACTCCTGTGGCATGGGTGGCTTCTTTATTTCATAAGGAGAGGAGTGAGTGGAGCATAGAGGTTCTAGAAATGAAGGAAAGAAAAGAAATGTAGGAAGGGAATAAAATAGGAGGAGGAAGCCGTTTATCGATCCATTCTAAACAAACAGGAATATCCAATCTTAGAGGTCAGAGAGGAGTAGGCGTTCTTAAATGTCACAGTGTCTGCCAGAAATATGACCGGGTAGAAAAATCAGGAATTGATTCTAGAATTTCTGTTGTCTACATTACAAGCTAGTACTATTCTCTCCTCATCAAAATCTGAAGGAAATAAATGTACCCGAGCTTGTACTGCAGGATAAAACACATCTTAGAATGAAGATGACGTCATTCCCCAAGTATCCCTTTGATCTACTGATATTTTCTGTTTATAAGTATATACAGAGAGAATACATGCATATATATATATATATATATATATATATATATATATATATATAATGAAAGGGTTTATAACAGAACTATGCTCTAGGCTAAGTTTGACATTCTTGAAAATTATTTGTTTTTCAGGCAAGTTCGATTTCAAATATTTTTTAAAATATCTTTAATACTTTTGGAAAAAGTGAATTATATTGTAAACTATCTATATGCATACACATATGATCTATATTGTGCAAAATTTATAATTGAACTTAACATATTTCTTCAAAGAATTATGTACAAGAATTCAAAGTGGTTTGCAAAGGGTTACTGAAAAGAAAGTAGGTGGCATAATACACCGTGTGGAGCTTAAATCTATTCTTCTCAGATAAAGTGAAACAGAGGTTAGACATTTCCCTGATTCATTCCCACCTCATGAAGATTTTGTTTAGTTTTGTTTTATTTTTCCAAAAGAGATGATTAAGTCTAAGTTTGAGAATGAGAGCAGAACAGAAAGATAATTCAACAGAAATAGGATAAATTAAAAGCACCTAAAATGATTTTGAATAAACTCACCAATTTAATGTTGCAGTATAATAAAAATAAATATTTTCTTTATTTTTATTTTATTTTATTTTATTACAATTCATAGTACCAGGAGCATTTGGAGAATACCTAGAGTTATCAGTAACTCTGTCTATTAAAGATATAGTTTATAAAAAGATAGGAAGGAAGATCCTAAGTATTCCTATGTAAACTGTCTCCTGTGTTGCTAAAACAGCAACAAGATGAGCAAGTCCTGAGAAATCTGCATTAAAAAATCTTGTCAGAGCACTTTCTGTTGCAGATTCCATTTGTCTTTATGAAAAATTCTATTTTCCTATACTTCTCTGCTTAAAGTATTTGAAAACAATGAATAGGGTATTTTTATTTGTTCCTGAAAGACTAAAGTATAAAAAATTAAAACCAAAACTAACCAAACCCAAATATACAAACCTTAAAGGAATCAAAATAAATACACGTGATTATGTAGGACATTTATATTTTATTTGTTCACAGCAAAACCTAGTAAGTGGCTTTATAGACTAGAGAAGCCTAAATACAAATTGTACATTGGCTATTTGCATTATACAATGCTATATTATGATTGCAAGGTCATTTTTTCCCCAAATACCATGACATTTAAAAATGCCTATTCAGTTCTAATCAAAACATTATTTTGAAAAGTTCGCCATTGAAACCACACATTACTGTGGTGAAGGTGAAGTACATTAATTTGCTAGTTTCCTGTTACTTTAAAGGTCTAAGCCCTCTTTGCTGGGTCCCCCGGTGTGAATGCTCTCTACACCCACCACTGGGTTCTCTTCACTAGTACTTCTCCTAATATAGTATGTGTTCCTTCCAAGTGCGACAGCATTGTGAACCTGCACATAAAATTGCCTACAAAATTGACCAAAACTTCATTAGCCAGAAGAGACAGTGACTATATCCTAATTGTCTCCTTATTCACCGTGTGCTCCTTTTTACAACTGACATCCATTTGTGGAGAGGTTATGGTAAATTATTCAGACCTTATGTATATGTAAAGTTTCTTATGCAGAAAGAGTATGGAGTATCACCATATGATCTTACACCTCATGGAGCGGCTTGTGTTGCAAGAAGAGTAATGCCAAAGAAGGAAGTAAGTCCAGGCTTGACTGTGATAAAGGCTTTGGCTACAGAAAAGGAGTAGTGTGAAAATATTCATGTGATCGTGTCTAACCCACTTTGAAGGAGTGTGCATTTCTAGAAGAATGATTTCAGAGCTGAAAAGAGAAAGATAAGCTTGGCTTGTATAGAAGCCCAAAGCTAATTGCTAGAAACTCAGGTATAGAGACAGAAACGAAGCTGTTCTTTTTGTTGGTTCCTCTTCAGTATGTATGCCATATCCTGAACATGCTATAGTTGACTATGCACAGAGATGTGAAGGATAGGATGCTAAAAGTTACCTCTTCTTTTCCAAATTTGGCTAAGATTTCTTTCAACCCCATTAGTACTCCCTAAAAATAAGACTGTGAAAATCTCTAAGAAACACAAAGCTCTGGGTGTCTCTTTCCATGTTTGTTCCATCCTAGATATCCTAGGAAAACAGGAATAAATTAGGTGATATGTGCTTGTTAGACAGATGTTTGCTCCACATAGTCTATTTAATCTTCGTCCAGTTCTCTCAAATCCCAGTCTGGATTCCTTAGCAGCACTGATGTATCAGAAAGATGCCAATAAGTCATTTTTTGGAGGCCATTTTGTAATCCACTATGGTCTCAATAACTCTTGCTACAACACAAACTGTTTATAAAAATAGTGCACCTCTAATTTTTCCATAATATTAACATCATGTTTTTGAACACTGTTTACAAATACTGTTTTTTTTTTTTTTTGGTTTACTTTATTTGCTTTTAATTTGGTCTTCTTTTGGTGCATACAATGAGTGGTTCTATAAATAATTGCTGTGTGTGTTGTGTCGTGAGACTTGATTAGAATAGCTGCGTTAAGAGTTTATATATTTAGGCCCTTGAGAGATGGCTCGTTATTTAAGAGTACTAGCTGCTCTTACTGAGGGTCTGGGTTCAGTTCCCTGCACTAACATGATGGTTGGTATCCATCTGCAACTCTAGGTCCAGAGTATTTAATGTTCTCTTCGGCTTCCTCAGTCACAAGGCATAGAGTGCACATGGTGTACATGGCACACATACATACATGCAGGCAGAACACTTCTAGAAATAAAATAATAATAAATAACAAAAAATATTTCATAGAGATGATATATTTTGGCCACTTTATTTAAAATACTAGGCAAATATCAAGAATGTCTTTAATGCCTTATCCCTACATCAAATAATTATCATGTTGTCTACTTTAACTCAAAGTACCTTTGCAATATAATGTTACTTAAAACAAAGAGGTGCGCTAAAAATACCCAGAGCAGGATGGCACTCAGCAGCAGGGGAGCTCAGGAAAATTTCAAAACCACAGGTGTTCCACTCAAAACACTGACAGCCCCAAGCTGAGCCCTCATCTGGACTCTGACAAAAGCCTATTTTACCATCAACCTAAGCTGTGGGCTTACAATAGAGCAGGTGGGGTCTGATACAAACCTGTAGCTTAAAGGGTTTGCAAAATTGGCTTTCTTTCCACTGCAGAAATGTAATGTTTTTATTCTAAATTGGCACCTAGTATCCTCTGGCTGCCAATTCTTAACTATCTGGTAGCTGTTGATCCAATGTACAGCATTAAATACAGAACTCCTGCCTTTTCTTTATATTCTTACATTTGTTTGTGTTGGAACCCCTACCCAACTGGTTATCCTTTACCTCTTGTCCAGATACTGCAGGGCAGGGAAACCAACTGGATTTTAAACACAGCTATTCTCTCAGTGGGCATTGGACAATGTCTGCATGTTGTCATAAACTGGAATGAGGGTGCTATTGGTACCTTGTAAAGGAAAGTCTTCAACATTGACCAAGATTATAGAGGACAGTTTTAATCCAGAAAAAAAAAAACATCCAATCTACAATGTTAATACTTTAAAGCCTAAGAAACTCTTGGTAGTGCTGTTGGGATGCACAGGCTAATAACTGCTAATGACAGGGTCTCCAGCACCTGATTTGAATCCAACCCTCATACATACAGGCCTAAGTAAGGTTCCTTACTCCATTTCAATTTTTCATATCTAAAATGAGGATGATATGACATCAAAGATGTTTTCAATGTGTAAGTAAAATTATTCATGTAAATTTCCTCATAGTACTTGTCAACTCCTGGAAAAAATATTTACATTTTCATTCATCTGTTAACTAAGCATAAGGTTTTGAAAATATACTCTGTTCCATGCACTAAAGAAGAAAATACCAACATCTTATAAGCTTATTATGTATTTTTTTATAATCATTTTCTCAATCTCAATAAATGAGCCAGATTTTACCTTTCTGTCTGAAATAGAAAGAAAAGTTTCAGTCAGGTCATATATGATGCTCACAGTGATGAGTCCAAAACGAAGAGTCTCTGAGGGTTTGTTCTTCCTCTCTTATAATGGTTGTAGATATTTTGCTAGAGAAAAGGACTTTAGTGCTCTGTGTGTATGGAAGGAGGGTGGCTCTTATTTTGTAGAATGGAACAGTGACATTTTGTGGTTTCAGGTAGATAATAATTTAACATTTTAATGGGTCAAATAAAATTAATGAAATTAGAGTCTGAGAAATGTGATTGAAAACACTCAGGAAATAGTGCCAATTTCATCTTTTAAGACACTAGTGTATGGTATGTTAAGACCATATTGTCACTCTGGTACAAGTAAACCATAGCCTAGTGACCACAGGATTTAATCCTTAGCTATCACCTAGTTTTAATAGATAATGTCACTCTTTCCATGGCCAGAATCAGACAAGTAGGTCCTTACCTATTTCAGGTTTTTCTCCGTCAAGACCTTATTTACTTCTGTAAAATGAGTTATTTACTTCTGTAAAAATGCCAACCATAGTAGCAAGCCAACAAATAAAGCAACCTTCATATGAAATTCACCATGATTATATAAAAATCAGTCTCATTTGTTACCTGTAGGTAGAAAGAGATATTTGCCATGATTTCTAAAAACACAGTGGGCTGGAATTTTTTAAGATGACAGTTGTTACTTAGAGATCCAGTAATTTCCATGGTACATTAAACAAGGATGTCCAGGATAAAAAGAAAAAAAAATCAACACAAAATAAATAAAAGGATTCTTGAGTTTCTGCAGCCGAAATGTCACCACACTAGCAGGCCACTGTGATCCTGTGGCTCAGCCAGCACAGGAGAGGTGGCTGTTTCATCCTGTGCTGCAGGGTGGCTGGCTTTAGCTACAGGAGTCTGCTCACATGAGGAACACAGCATACCATGCTGCAAAGTAGTGATTTTGTTGCCAGAGAAGAAACAAGGCCATTTTACCAAATCAAAGGGCAATATGCAGCAAGTGTTTGAAGGTAAGGAGCCAGTAAAACAACGTTGCCCCAAGGAACATGATTGCTATAATATGTAGACAAAAAAACAACAGGAGACAATGGAAAGGTACCTTGACTCCAACAGCCTGGAAGGATTCTAGATTAGATGAAATCAAAGTCTCTGGACTAGGCTCACTAGTTTAGAGCAGAGATAAAAATGTATTGGAATTGAACAGACATTGAGTGGAGCCATAAAATTTGCTAGAAGTGTAATCATAACCAACATGTTCCCCTTCCTTTGACCTCTACTTTCACAAATGTTAATTAATGTACTTAATATGCCTTTCAAAAGTGGAATGTCCTATAATTTCAGTAGAAATTAAACCCAGTGATAATTAAACTCAGAGCAGCTTTCAGGTTAGTAGTTGAATGATGAATTATTTGGGATGATTTCAGAGAGAAGCCAGTGGAGTTCCTTGGTAAGATGAAGACTCTCTGTATCCAAATACTAGGTTTAAAGGCAAATGGATTTCAAAACACAAACATTCTCCCACTTCATTTGAAGAGAGCGTTGGTCCCTGGCCTTTTATATACATTGATCTGATGGATATTGGCTAATTCTTCTCCTAAGCATCTGCTGGTTCAAACTCCTAAGTGTGAGAATATGAAGACGTAGGGTTTGCTATCAGTGATCAGAACTAGGATTTCTTTGTCATAAGTAAGTGTCCACATATTTTAAAACCCAAATGTATCACACACACACACACACACACACACACACACACACACACACACACATGTATTGAGGCAGAGACAGAGACCAAGAGAAATGGAGAGACAGAGATAGAAAGACTGAAATAGAAACAGAGACAGAGGCCTGAGACACTGAAAACGAGAGACATACTTGACCAAGTACATTTACTAGCTTAGAGGATTAAGTATAATTTTGTAACCTGAATCAATTTTACCTAAGAGTACAATTTTCTATCTAATTGCTCAAATATACTTAATTTTTGGCATCTATTGTTGATAGACTCAATGTCAGATTGAAGCAAACTACTGGTTTTTGAAGTAAGGCTGCAGGTACAGAGTTCAGTGGTAGAATACTTGCCTGGAACACATGAGATCTTGCTTATAATTCCCAGACAGCGCCCCCCCAAAAAAGAAGAAGAAGAAGAAGAAGAAGAAGAAGAAGAAGAAGAAGAAGAAGAAGAAGAAGAAGAAGAAGAAGAAGAAGAAAGAAAGAAGAAGAAGAAGAAGAAGAAGAAGAAGAAGAAGAAGAAGAAGAAGAAGAAGAAGAAGAAGAAGAAGAAGAAGAAGAAGAAGAAGAAGAAGAAGAAGGGGGGGGGGAGTGCTGCCATCTTCAGTGTTTACCTGAGGGCAGGATGAGTTGCTCACTGGTAGAGACATATTTAACATGTGCAAAGCCAGGCACTTAAACTCTAGCACCACAAACACATACACAAAGTTAAAGCTTTGCTGTAACTTTTAGGAAAATGACAATATAACATACTATTGTGAATTTGTTGATGATTTGCCATACAGAGTTAATACATATGTGTCAGTGGAAAGTCATGCCTCTGGAGACAAAGACAGGGCATCTTTTTTAGTTTGCTATGTTGATGATTGTTACTTCTCTTTCTTAGCATTCTGACTCCAAGTACCATCTGAAGAAGAGAATCAGCTCTCTGACTTTGCCCATCGTTCCATCTTCTGAGGCCAGCAAAGCCCTCAGTAGAACGCCCATCTTAAAATCGACGCCTGTCTCTCCCCCATTGCTCTTACCAGCCACTGGGGGCACCAGCAAAATAGATCAGTATTCTCGAATTCTCTTCCCAGTAGCTTTTGCAGGATTCAACCTTGTGTACTGGATAGTTTACCTTTCCAAAGATACAATGGAAGTGAGCAGTACTGTTGAGTAGTTTGTAACCAGAAAAATCTGGATACTGTAGTTTGTCATTTTCCATTTTCCTCACTGACAGAACACAAATTATTGAGGTTAGTAGACATAGTCTCATTTCAGATACGACTTGAAAATTGAATGTCTGCATTTCATAATATGGAATAGGTATGTATGGGCTAAAAACAATAGTGGTACTCTTCAAAATTAAATTTAAAATAAAATTTAGAAGGCTACTGAAAATACAAATTTTCTGTAAATAATATTAATAATAGTAATAATAATAATAATGTGAATAAGGTAGATTCAAAATGAGTTTGCCAACCTTTGTCTTCATATTCAATATCTTAATTGTCACTGTGAATAATATTTTCCACATAGCAGATAAATTCAGACATACTGACCCTTCTAAAGCTTGCCTTAAATTTATTTATTTTGTCTTAATTTCTACTCTAAATATTTATTGGTATGTTTATACAGCATGCTGGTGGCCTTTACAATTTTACAAGAACTTTCAGTGGCATTGGACTGCTTATATTTAGTTTAGACATTTCTTTTTAACCTTGCTGTGTTCTTTTACCTCAATAAAATGTGGCATTATATAAAAATAAATAATACATAGTTTATAAATTATGTATGCATATGTACATAGCTTTAGTTATGCTGCAATACTGTTGCTATTTCCCACTAAATTCACATTTAAAAAGAAGATGCTTGCTAACACCAGGAGGTTCTAGCAAGGTCACTTGGTGGACTATACTATGACTGTATATTCTGATTATGGCTACCATCATATGCTACACTTTCCTAAATATAATGCTAAATAAAACCACAACAGGCCTGCATCTCTGGTTTTGATTCATTAACATGGGAGGATAAGTTTTCTTGGGTACCAAGACATGAACTGGCTTCCTCTTCCCCAGTGTCACTAACAGCCTTTCTGAGACACAGAAGGTGAGACAGCCCAGCACAGTCAGAGGCTGAGAAGATTTGAATCACAGTCAAATAATTGCTGCTTCCTTTTGCTTCTCTAATATCAACACTGAAATCTGGCTGGCAGTTCTCATCTCCCTATTTCCCCAGTACTTGATGATTCCTCAGTGTTTCTCTTGTATAAAGTTACTCTAGGGAAAGAAAAATCAGGCATAAGAGAAGGCAGACCATGCAGTCCGTTCAAATGGACTGAATCTCAGAATCCATTTACACATCAAAAAATACTTTTGTATAAATAATTTTGTCCCTATCCATGAAAATACCCACCTACTACAAATAAACAATTTCAATTTTATTTAAAATATCTTTCTACTAAAGGTGAAAGAGATAAGCTTTCTGTCAAACTTATCTATTGTTTTGATTTTCAATCAAGTGTCTTTAAACTCTGTAGACTATTTTTACTTATAGAATAGGATTTCTTAGATACATTGTTCTAAAGATCATTTTAATAGTGAAAAATATGCTATTTCCTTAACTCTATATAACAAAGATGGTATAATTACACAGAAATCCATTTATGTTTTAGGGAGTATGTTAAGTAATTAAAAGCCAAGTAGATCTCTATCTTCATCTAAGCTAGGCAATATTGAGTCTTCATCTCAACTATGTCAAGCATATTCTGTTATTTTCTCCATTTAAAGATGAAAAACCAAGGCAGCAATGGAAGAGCCCTTGGTTATGTAATGCCATGTGATCATCTGTGAAAACATATACATACAAGTAATAATATGTGGAGTGAGCAGATTATAATTATATATTTATGAATCTATTTTTACATTCATATATATGAAGCAATATGTTTAAAACTAGATGCCAAGACTTTTAAACAGAATAAGAAAGGATACAGTGGGGATAATTGCAGATAGGAAAGGGAAGGGTATATTTTCCCTTAAAATATATATTTCTATATCTCTGTATCTATCTATCTATCTGTCTATCTGTCTGTCTATCTATCTATCTATCTATCTATCTATCTATCTATCCATATATCTATATTCATATATCTATATCCATATATCGATATCCATATATCTATATCTACCTTCTAACTATCTATATCTATCTCTATATCGAGAGAGAGAGAGAGAGAGAGAGAGAGAGAGAGAGAGAGAGAGAGAGAGAGAGAACTAAGGCATTCAGTACATGGAAAATGTTTAAAACACAACCCATTAATGTACTACAGCTATAAATCATTCCTGAGCACTGGTATTGAACCCTAGCTAATTCACACCTTAATCATAACCTCAATCCCACCTATCTCCATCTAATAAAATATAAGACTTTTTTTGAATCTCTCTGGTGCTCTCTTACACTGAATTTCATTTCCCATCATTGTTTTCCTGGAATTTGAAACCTTCCATGTGTTTCTTATCTTCATTCTGAATCTTAACACAATGAACGATGCTTACTTTTTGCAATAGAAACATAAATAAAAACATGTAAGGCCTAAAGAATCCTTAATAAAATGATGTTGAATAAAATAACTCCATCAAATTATAAAACTTCCTGATTTCCTTAGGATTATCCAGAACTCTGTTTCTCAATATGCGCCATGGGATGGGAGAGTAATAGAAACTAACTGAAAAGAAAAACAGCTTCCCCAGTCAAATAATTTGGGGAAGAGATGCTGAGTCAATATTAAAACAGGTTTCTCTTCTACTAGACTTCCCACAGTCTTTATTGCACTTGTGTGAGCTGAGCTGCTAATAGTTTTCTGTGGGAAGATACCATTTCCTATCTCTTTATGGCTGTGAACTTCATTTAGCAGAAGAAAGTCTTAGCAATAGAATTCCCTAGAAAACAATCTGGAAAACACCACTTTAGGTACTATTTATATGATTTCCTCTATTACCCCCCAATTAAACAGATATGGAATTCAATGTGTAGATGGGGACTCCTGTTTTCATGGCTATTAGACACCATATTATCGCTGTGTATTAAAAATACAACTATGTATTCCAATAGAGAGACTTTAAAGTGTAAAAATCATGGTAAGATATGCAGAGATGCTAACTCCAGGAAGAAGATAACCTGAAAGAATGGAGAGGTTTTATAGAATCCACAAGTCAAGAAAGGAGGCCTCTGATAGCAGGACTCTGCCATCTGACTGGAGGACACAATCTAGCTGTGACAGAAGCTCAGTCTTCTGTGAAGGAAGCCACTGGAATGGGGAACCAAACTTTCTAAAACGTTTATCCCTGCTTGGTCCTGTAGCTCATCCCACTGGAAGAGGGTTAGCCCTCAGAGGATTTAATGAGAGCTGTTGTACACTGGGGACCAAGTATAAAGGGTATATTGCTTGTTTAATAGTAATATCCTGTTCCTTCATGTCTGCGCCAGCCCCGTGCCACCTTGGGTATGATCTCCCAGGCTCATGGATTGGCAGGATTAATATGGTAAAAATGGCTATCTTGCTGAAAGCTATCTACAGATTCGAGGCACTCCCCATCAAAATTCCAACTCAATTCTTCACAGAGTTATAAAGGGCAATTTCCAAATTCATCTGGAATAACAAAAAAACCTACGATAGCAAAAACTATTCTCAACAATAAAAGAGCCTCTGGTGGAATCACCATGCCTGACCTCAACTGTATTACAGAGCAATTTTGATAAAAACTGCATGGTACTGGTACAGAGACAGACAGATAGACCAATGGAATAGAATTGAAGACCCAGAAATGAACCCACACACTTATGGTCACTTGATCTTTGACAAAGGAGCTAAAACCATCCAGTGGAAAAAAGACAGCATTTTCAACAAATGGTGCTGGCTCAACTGGCAGTTAGTATGTAGAAGAATGCAAATTGATCCATTCTTATCTCCTTGTACAAAGTTCAAATCTAAGTGGATCAAGGAACTTCACATAAAACTGGGACACTAAAACTTATAGAGGAGAAAGTGAGGAAAATCCTTGAAGATATGGGCACAGGGGGAAAATTCTTGAACAGAACAGCAATGCCTTGTGATTTAAAATAGAGAATTGACAAATGGGCCTCATAAAATTTCAAATTTCTGTAAGGCAAAAGACACTGTCAATAAGAGAAAAAGGTCACAAACAGATTGGGAAAGGATCTTTACCAATCCTAAATCTGATAGGGGACTAATAACCAATATATTACAAATAAATCAAGAAGTTGGACTCCAGAAAATCAAATAATCCCATTAAAAATGGGGTACAAAGCTAAACAAAGAATTCTCAACTGAGGAATACCGAATGGCTGAGAAACACCTGAAAAAATGTTCAACATCTTTAATCATCAGGGAAATTCAAATCAAAACAACCCTGAGATTCCACCTCACACCAGTCAGAATGCCTAAGATCAAAAATTCATGTGACAGCAGATGCTGGCAAGGATGTGGTAACAGAGGAACACCTCCATTGCTGGGGGATTGCAAGGTGATACAACCACTCTGGAAATAGTCTGGTGGTTCCTCAGAAAATTGGACATAGTACTACTGAAGTATCCAGCAATAAATCTCCTGGGCATATACCCAGAAGATGTTGCAACTGGTAAGAAGGACACATTCTCCACTATGTTCAGAGCAGCCTTATTTATAATAGCCAGAAGCTGGAAAGAACCCAGATGACACTCAACAGACGAATGGGTACAGAAAATGTGGTACATTTACACAATGGAGTAATACTCAGCTCTTAAAAACAATATATTTATGAAATTCTTAGGCAAATGGATGGATCTGGAGGATATCATCCTGAGTGAGGTATCCCAATCACTAAAAAACCTCACATGATATGCACTCAGTGATACGTGGATATTAGCCTAGAAACTTATAATTCCCAAGATACAATTTGCAAAACACATGAAACTCAAGAAGAAGGAAGAACAAAGTGTGAATACTTCGCTCCTCCTTAGAATGGGGAACAAAATACACATGGAGGGAGTTACAGAGATAAATTTGGAGCTGAGACAGAAGGAAGGACCATCCACAGACTTCCCCACCTGGGGATGCATCCCATAAACAGCCACCAAACCCAGACACTATTGCACATGCCAGCAAGATTTTGCTGACAGGTCTCTGATATAGCTGTCTCTTGTGAGGCTATGCCAGTGCCTGGCAAATACAGAAGTGGATGCTCACAGTCATTTATTGAATGGAAACACCGGACCCCCAATTGAGGAGCTAGAGAAGTACCCAAGGAGCTGAATGGAGAATGCAGTGGCCATACACATTTTATTCCTTGTTATATATTCTATAGATACAGATAAAGTGACAAATGATTTTAGGAAACAGTATCTTTTTGATGATTCTTCTCTCTTTTTAATTACTTTAATACAAGGGCCGCTTCCATAAAGAATAGCTTCACAATGTAATCTTTTCTCATTATTATGTGGCAAGCACTTTACCTGCTGAACCATCTTCCATCCGGGGTGGGTTTGCTTTGTTTTGGTTTGTTTTTGGTTTGTTTTGTTTTGGTTTGGTTTGGTTTGGTTTGGTTTGGTTTGGGTCTGCAACCCTATAGGAGGAACAACAATATGAACTAACCAGTACTCCCAGAACTCGTGTCTGTAGCTGCATTTATGGAAGAAGATGGCCTAGTCCGCCATCATTGGGAGGAGGAGGCCCTTGGTCTTGTGTAGATTATATGGCCCAGTACAGGGGAATGCCAGGGCCAGGAAGCTGGAGTAGGTGGGTTGGAGAGCAGGGTGGGGGGAGGGTATAGAGGACTTTCAGATAGCATTTGAAATGTAAATGAAGAAAATGTCTAATAAAAAATTTAAAAAGTAGTATCTTTGGGAGGAGTAAAGTATGGTGATCCTGAGAATACAATTATCTAGACATAGGAACCAATTGCATCTTCCTGGACTCTTGATTTCCTCTGTCTCTCCAGTAATCTTTATTGGCAGAAATTCCAGTGATAGAGGAGAAAATTTTAGTTTTAGTTCAAGCATTAGAAACCTGAGAATAAAAGGTTAAACACAGAGCAATAAATACTTGTCTAGTGACACTTTAGTGCATTAATGCCATGCACATATTTTGTGCATATCTTCTATTTTGAAATAATAATATACAATTATATACAATTATTATTTTTGAAAACCACATACAAACACAAAGTTTTCAAAAATGCCTGTGTGTGTGTGTGTGTGTGTGTGTGTGTGTGTGTGTGTGTGTGCCTGTATGTGTGTCTGAATGCAGGAATACACGTGCTATGGTCTATGTGTAAGGTCAAAAGATAACCTCAAATGTTTGTCTTCACCTTCCATCATGTTTGAGATAGGGATTCTTCGGTATTTGCTCTTGCATATGTCAAAGTGTCTGGCACATGAGCTTCTAGGAATTTTTGTGTCTATGGTTTGAGAGCATTAGCATGGCAGGTGTGCATTTTATTGTCAAATTTTATCTGGGCTCTGAGGATTTGAATCCAGGTTCTCATTATTATGTGGCAAGCACTTTACCTGCTGAACCATCTTCCATCCGGGGTGGGTTTGCTTTGGTTTGGTTTGGTTTGGTTTGGTTTGGTTTGGTTTGGTTTGGTTTGGTTTTTTTTTTTTGTTTTTTGTTTTTTGTTTTTTCTATCTTTATACAACAATCACAGTATCTATTTATGACTAATAATATACATTCTTCTAACAAAATGACAATCTCACCTCAATACTATTCTGAAAAGATTACATTGTGAAGCTATTCTTTATGGAAGCGGCCCTTGTATTAAAGTAATTAAAAAGCGAGAAGAATCATCAAAAAGATACTGTTTCCTAAAATCATTTGTCACTTTATCTGTATCTATAGAATAAATAACAAGGAATAAAATATGTATGGCCACTGCATTCTCCATTTCTGTAATTATTTATTATGGTCACCCATATTTGACATTCATAATTGCTCTTCTGTTATTCTTTCCTCTCAGTCAGCATATTATCTGGTTGATTTAAGGCTATTTATCCATAAAAATCAATGAATGGTCCTGATGGAGGAATAGGACACCATCACTACACTCATAAAGACTCCTAAAGCCAAAATGTCTCAGGATTCTGCAATTCGGAGATTCCCAAACTTACTACCTGAGTTCACTCACTTATATTATGGACGTTGCATCTTTACCTTCCTTCCTAATTAACAATAGAACCAACTGTATCTTCAGTGACAAGGTGATAGTAGGATTTAAAATGTTATCATAAGTTCATAATCAGTACAAATAAAATGGAATCTGAGAGAAGCACGCCTTTGGCAAAAAAAGAGTGTATGAAGGTGGCATTGAAACTCTTTTGTTCCCTCGTTTATTTTACTTTATTTTTTGTCCTTTTTTGGTTATTTTATTTATTTACATTTCAAATGTTATCTCCCTTCCTGGTCTACCCTCTGCACACGCGCATCCCATCCCCTTCTGTCCTCTCAAATTTGCCTGTATAGAGTGCTCTTCCACCCAGTCACCCACTCCTGCCTCACCATTATAGCATTCCCCTAACCTGGGGCATCACACCTCCACTCTCATGGATGCAATCCTCTGGTACATATGTAGCCGAAGCCATGGGTCCCTCCACATATACTCTTTGGTTGGTGGTTTAGTACCTGGGAGCTCTGTGAGGTTCATCTAGGGATCCATCCCATCTGAAGACACCAAACTCAACAGTATTACTGATGTCAAGATGCTCTTGCTGGCCGGAGCCTGGTGATAGCTGACCCCCTAGAGGCTCTGCCAGTGCCTGCCTAATGTAGATGCAGATACTCACAGCCAACCAACCATTGGACTGAGCCTGGGGAGACCAGTGGAAGGTCAGTGGAAGAAATGGAGCAGAAGGGGATTGCAACTGCACAGGAAGAACAACAAGTTCCCCACCGTTTATAAAAGAGTTAAGTGGCTTTCTCCATCTTTAGATTCTGCAGTCAGAAAAGGTAATCTGGCACATCTCTTCTCATCAAAAAAAAACAAAACAAAAAACAAAAAACAAAAAACCAAAACAAAACAAAAAAAAACCCAGCAACAACAACAACAACAAAAACCAACTATAAGAATTTGGTATTGGGGATACAAAGTATCTCAAGGTACTTTCATTACTATAAAGATCATCTTAATTGATTGTGATGATGTTTCATGTCAGGAATAACAAGTGTCATTTTTCCCATTTACTGTGATATTTCATGGACATGATCAAATAGAACCTAATGTCTTCCAGAATCAAATGTAACCCATATAGAAAATAGCAATTATTTTTAAGGATTGGGAACAAATAAAAGGCTTTTATGTTTTCTTCTTAAGATATGATCCCTAAGGAACTAGAGCCCAGAAATTTAAGAAGAAAGCCATTCCTAAGGATGATGAAGTCAACTCTGAGAAGGTAATGTGCACCTAATGTTTGAACTAACTGCTTACGCTGGACAGGAGAGTCATTGCATGGAAAGGCTTCATACCAGAACAATATTGGGGTGGAGCTTGGACATTGTTTTTCATCCTGTCTATTACATACATATTAACAAATACATTGCATATTAACAAATACATTAGCAGAAACAAGATGATGCTAAAACGGAAGCTGTGCATTTCAGGCACAATATTAAAAAGTAAACAAAGGTATGTGGATCTCTAAGTGAAAAACAGTAGCATCCATACTGGGATGTCAACTGTCCTGACACATCTTTTAAAATATGTAAAATGCTTTTTTTGAAGTGTTCAATTTAAGATGCTATAATGAGTTGCTTAGGGAACCATACAAAAAAAGTGGGCTTTTTTTTTATGAAGGACTTATTGGTAAAATTCCATTTACATATATTATATCAAATGAATTTATATATGCAAATTGATCATCTTATTATATACTACTCTTAAGCATCAATTCACAATTGTTAAGATTATGGTTAAAAGCAGAGTACATCAGTGCAAAATAGTCCAACACTATGGAAATCAATGTGGATATTCTCAAGAAATTAAATACAGAACTATCATATGACCCAGCCATAAAAATGTTTGATGTAGACTCTAAAGCATACTAACTGTGACAAGGTCACTCCAATATTTTTGTAATATTATCCACACTACCCAATATACAGAGTTAACCTAGATGCTCATCAATAGACACATGTATAATTAAAATGTGCTAAATATATAAAATGGATTTTTCTCCATAAATATGAATGCAATCACCATCTACAGTAACATCGGTGGGACTGGAAATGATTCTAATAAATAAAATGAGAGAGATTTATAAAAATGACAGTGTATATTTTATTTCTGTCTTTGTTTTCCTATTGCTGTGAATAAAACACTGACCAAAAACAAGGTAAGAAATAGCTTTATTTTACTTTATAGGTTACAAACTGTCATAGAGAGAATTCAGGGCAAAAATTCAAGGCAGTTTTTCTGGAGGCAGGAACTGAAGCAGAATCCATGGAGAGGTGCTGTTTACTGACTTGCTCCTCATGGGTTAGCTTGCTTTCTTACACAACCCAGTACCACTAGCACAGGAATGTCACCAACCACAGTCATCAGGGTCCTCCTACATCATTCATTCATTCATTCATCCATTCATTCATCCATCCATTCACCATCTAACATTTATCTATCATCTATCATTATATATATATATAATCTATCTCTTTATGAGCATCTATCTACTATTTATGTCTCATTTTATATTTGTTTCAAATGACTATGCACAAGTATCCCTCATAATATGTTGACAAAAAAATTCTCATTTGTCCAAGCAGTTAAGAAAACAGCATTCAACATATCTCACAGCAGAGATTCTGGACTGAACAGGTATGCTTATACAGTGAAACACATTTTAATAATGTATCTTCAGGCAAATCACATAAAATTTTTGAGTGGTTTTTACTTTAATAATGATTTTGTAGCATTGTTGTGAAAGTGTGTGTATATATATACATATATATATGTATATATGTATATATATATATATATATATATATATATATATATATATATATATATATATACTTTATAACATACATATATATAAAACACAATTCTTTTATTATTGTCCCAGGTATATCATTTATCAACCAATGATAGATACTTTAGACTAGATATTGCTATTTAATTTTTATTTCTCTAGTGTCTAGAACAATATTTAATATTTTACTGATATTTCATAGATATTTCTTAAATAAATACCAGTATCCTCTTCAATTAAATTTTAAAAAATTTCTTCAGTGTGCAAAATACAAGCTTTGCTTACCTAAGAAAGTTGTCATTTCTCCAGGATCTGGCTCTGGCCTTCCTTCTGCTGCCAATCATGAAACTTTCTGATGCAAGAATTCAGAGCAGATACAGAGAATATCATAATAGAAGGTAGTGTTTATAGCAGAGTAAAGAGAAGTACTATCAAGATGTGGGACTAGACAATGGCCATGGAAGCCATTGTACAAATTAGGCAGGTTTTCTACTGCTTCTAAAGTCCCTAGACCAGATTCTACTTCCTTAGACATATTTTTCTGCCCAGGTGATTGACAGACCTATTTGGATTAATTCCTAGGCCATGAAATGCTGGCATGTCCTCATTTCTTATCAAAAGCCTTTGGACTAATAGTAATCTGACATGATTTACATGACCTAATAATGACCTTCTAGGAAGTTTAGAATGTCATTTCCCCACCCAGGACCAGAGATGCACATAGATTTCACTCATCTTTCAAGCTGTCAGCGTCCAGCCAAAGAAGCAACTCTCTAAAACAAATAGAAACCATTTCACCTCTATTTTATAATCTGCTGATTGTGAAGAATGGGTTTGTCCCCGAGGATAGTAATATAATTAGATACCTAACATTTACAGCTCACATAATGTATTGAACAATTTTCTTTTTAGAAAAGTTTCTTACAGGAAGTTTTAAGACATCTCCATATTTCGATGATAAAAAATTATATAATTTGTCCATCAATAGAAAAGAAGGGCAGAAATAGTTTCTTCTGCCTTGTGATGAATATCAGAGCTAGGGTGACAAGCATGCTGAGCAAGGGATCTACAGTGATTTAAATCCTAAACCCCAAACACTAAACTTTGAATTCTGTTCTAGTTGTATTTGATCAAAAAAAAAAAAAAAAAAAAACTGTTGCTGCTGTCTGTTAGCCTATCTGTAACAGTCTAAATGACTAGGAAGGCTCAGAAAACCAAACATATTAAACCAAAGAGTACTTGTACATGTTCTGGAGTTCCTGGCAGTAGACACTTAGCGACCATATCTTCTGCCTGCCCCATTCACCCTACCTGTCTGTGAATCTGATATAATCACGAGGGAGCACTGTGCAGCAGAGAGTGGATTAGGTCACAGTGCTCTTGCCACTGGCCCACAGATAATCCAAATGGGCCTGTTATGCAGTGTGTGTATTATTTATACCCTTTCATCTTTCTAGTAATTGTCCAACCTCTGGCTCTTTTCTCACTGTTATTAGTGAAAACAGATTTAGATCAGGCTATTATGAAATTCATTAGCAGGTCATCTGAAAGTCACTTGGCAAAAGAGAGAGGGAGGAAGGCATGTGTACAATTATCTATGAATTTACAATGGTCATTCTTCCCCATCATGCCTCTGTGTTCTTATTTGTAATATTAGGATACCAAACGCCTTCACCTTAATTGGGAGAATAAAAATTTTAAATACAGAAATTATATACATTCAGAGACTGATGAACTCTATAGCATTTGAGGAATAACAATCAGTACTACGGTTGCAATTTTATAAAAATCAAAATATTCACAGAATAATAGGAAAGTTGTGGTTCAGTATTTATTTGCTATGCAAGCACAAATATGCATCTCAAATGTGATGATCATTATTTATTTATTTTTTATTTTTATTTTTTGGATTTTCAAGACAGAATTTCTCCATGTAGCTTTGGCCTTTTGGAACTCACTCCCATAGACCAGGCAGTACTCACACTCAGAGATCTACCTGCATCTGCCTCCCAAATGCTGGGATTAAAGACATGTGTTATTACCACCTGGCTGTGGTTATCATTTTTATTTTTTTATTTAATTTTATTTGTAATTTATTTTTTTACACTCCATATTTCATTCCCTGTCCCTTTTTATCTACCCTCCGACTGCTCCACATCCCATACAGCCTCCCTACCACACCCCCTCTTCACATGGATGCCCCCACCCTCCACCCCTTAAGATCTCTAAACTCCTTGGCGTCTCCAGTCTCTTGAGGGTTAGGTGCATCATATCTGAATGAACATAGACCTGGAAGTCCTCTACTGTATATGTGTTGGGGGCCTCATATCAGTTGGTGTATGCTGTCTGTTTGGTGGTCCAGTGTTTGAAAGATCTCAGGGTCCAGATTAATTAAGACTGATGGTCCTCCTATAGGATCACCCTTCTCCTCAGCTTCTTTCAGCATTCCCTAGTTTAACAACAGGGGTCAGATGATTCTGTCCATTGGTTAGGTGCAAATATCTGCATCTGACTCTTTCAGCTGCTTGTTGGGTTTTTCAGAGGGCAGTCATGCTAGTTCCCTTTTTGTGAGTGCTCCATAGCCTCAGTAATAGTGTCAGGTCTTGGGATCTCCCTTTGACCTGGATCCCACTTTGGACCTGTCACTGGACCTTCTTTTCCTCAGGATCCTCTACATTTCTATCCCTGTAATTCTTTCAGACAGAAAAAAATTGTGGGTCAGAGGAGTGACTATGGGATGGCAACCCATCCCTCACAGTACATACCATGCATGTCCTTTTGCATCTGAGTTACCTCCATCAGGATGATATTTTCTACTTCCACCCATTTGCCTGAAAAAGTCAGGATGTCCTTTGAGTGATAGGTGATTAGTATTCCATTGTGTAAATGAACCACATTTTCTGTATCAATTCTTCTGTCATGGGACATCTAGGTTGTTTCCAGCTTCTGCCTATCACAAATAAGGCCGCTAGGAACATAGTGGAACACGTGCCCCTGTGGCATGGTGGGCCATCTTTTGGGTACATTCCCAAGAGTGGTATAGCCAGGTCTTCAGGTATATCTATTTCCAATTTTCTGAGGAACCTCCACATTAATTTCCCGAGTGGTTGTACCAGTTTGCAATCCCAGCAGCACTGGAGGAGTGTTCCGCTCTCTTCACATCCTCTCCAACATGTGTTGTCACCTGAGGTTTTGATCTTAGCCATTCTGTCTGGTGTAAGGTGGCATCTCAGGGTCGTTTTGATTTGCATTTTTCTGATCGCTAAGGACTTTAAAACATTTCTTTAGATGCTTCTCAGCCATTCAAGATCCCTCAGTTGTGAACTCTCAGTTTAGTTCTATACCCCATTTTTTGATTGGATTGTTTGTTTTTTTGGTGATTAACTTCTTGAGTTCTTTATATATTTTTGATATTAGCCCTCTATAGGATGTGGGGTTAGTAAAGATTTTTTTTCCAATCATAGGTTGCTGATTTGTCTTATAGACTATGTCCTTTGCCTTACAGAAGCTTTCCAGTTTTATGAGGTCCCATTTATCAATTCTTGATCTTAGAGCATGAGCCACTGGAGTTCTGTTTAGGAAATTACCCCTGTGCCAAAGAGCTCAAGATTCTTTCCCACTTTCTCTTCAATTAGATTCAGTGTATCTGGTTTTATGTTGAGGTCCTTTATCCACTTGGACTTGAGATTATTTCAACATGACAAATATGGGCCTATTTTCATTCTTCTACATACAGAGAGACGTTGGACCAGCACCATTTATTTCTGGGTCTTCATTTCTATTCCATTGATCAACATGTCTGTCTCTGTACCAATACCATGCAGTTTTTATCACTATTGCTCTGTATTACAGTTGAGGTCAGGCATGGTGATTTTTCCCCAGATGTTCTCTTATTGTTAAAAATTGTTTTGGCTATTCTGGGTTTTTTACCTTTCCAGATGAATTTGAGAATTGCTCTTTCCATGTCTATGATGAATTGCGTTGGAATTTTGATAAGGATTGCACTGAATCTATAGATTGCCTTTGGTAGGATGGCCATTTTTACTATGTTACTTCTTCCAATCCATGAGCATGGGAGATCTCTCCATTTTCTGATATCATCATCAATTTCTTTCTTGAATAACTTGAAGTTATTGTCATACATGTTTTTTGCTTGTTTGGTTAGAGTTACTCCAAGATATTCTATGCTATTTATGGCCATTGTGAAAGAAATTGTTTCCCTAATTTCTTTCTTAGCCTGTTTACCCTTTGTATAAAGGAAGGCTACTGATTTATTTGAGTTAATTTTATATCTGGCCACTTTGCTAAAGTTGTTTATCAGCTGGAGAAGTTCTCTGGTAGAATCTTTGGAGTCACTTATGTACACTATAATATCATCTGCAAATAGTGATACCTTTATTTCTTCTTTACCAATTTGAATCTCCTAGATCTCTTTTTGTTGTCTTATTGTTCTAGCTAATACTTTGAGTACTATATTGAATAGATATGGGGAGAGTTGGCATCCTTGTCTTGTCCCCAATTTTAGTGGGATTGCTTCAAGTATTTAACTTGATGTTGTCTGTTGGTTTGCAGTAAATTGCTTTTATTATGTTTAGGTATGGGCCTTGAATTCCTCATTTCTCCATTACTTTTAACATGAAGGTGTATTATATTTTGTCAAATGCTTTTGCAGCATCTAAGGTGATGACCATGGGATTTTTTGAGTTTGTTTATATAGTAGATTATGTTAATGGATTTTTGTATATTAAATCAACTTTTCATCCCTGGGATGAAGCCTACTTGATCATGGTGAATGATGGTGGTTTTGATGTGCTCTTAGATTTGGTTTGCAAGAATTTTATTGAGCATTTTTGTATCGATATTCATAAGCAAGATTTGTCTGAAGTTCTTTTTCTGTTTGGGTCCTTGTGTGGTTTATGTATCAGAGTAATTAATTGTGGCTTCATAGAATGTGTTAGCTATTATTCCTTCTTTTCTATTTATGGAATAGTTTGAAGAAAATTGGTATCAGGCCTTCTTTGAAGGTCTGGTAGAATTCTGCACTAAATCCATCTGGTCCTGGGCATTTTTAGGTTGGGAAGTTTTAAACGATGTCTTCTATTTCCTTGTTTGATATGAGCCTGTTTAGATAGTTTACCTGCTCTTGATTTAACTTTGGTATGTGGCATCTGTCTAGAAAACCATCCATTTCATCTACATTTTCCAGTTTTGTTGAGTATAGACTTTTATAGTAGGATCTGATGACTTTTTGAATTTCCTCTGTTTCTGTTATGTCTTCCTTTTTGTTTCTGATTTTCTTAATTTGAATACTGCCTCTTGGCCCTTTCATTCGTTTGGCTGGGGTTTATCTATCTTGTTGATTCTCTCAAAGAGCCAGCTTTTGGTTTTGCTGATTCCTTGTATTGTTTTCTTTGTTTCTATTTGGTTAATTTTGGCCCTGAGTTTGACTATTTCCTGCCTTCTACTCCTCTTAGGTAAGTTTACTTCTTTTTGTTCTAGACCTCTTAGGTGTGCTGTTAAGTTGTCAGTGTAAGATCTCTCCAGTTTCTTTACCAGGGCACTTAGTGCTATGAACTTTCCTCTTAGCCCTGCTTTCATTGTGTCCCATAGGTTTGGGTATGATGTGTCAACATTTTCATTAAATTCCAGTAGGTTTTAAGTTCTTTCTTTCTTTCTTTCCTTCTTCCTTTCTTTCTTTCTTTCTTTCTTTCTTTCTTTCTTTCTTTCTTTCTTTCTTTCTTTCTTTCTTTCTTTTTTTCTTCCTTGATCAAGTTATCACTAAATAGAGTTTTTCAGTTTCTATGTGTATTCAGGCTTTATATAGTTTTTGCTGTTATTGAAGACCAGCCTTACCCCATGGTAGTCTGATAGGATACATGGTATTATTTCAATCTTCTTGCATCTGTTGACGGTTGTTTTGTGACCAATTATATGGTTGATTTTGGAGAAGGCACCATGAGGTGCTGAGAAGAAGCTGTATTCTTTTCTTTTAGGGTGAATTGTTCTGTAGATATCTGTTAAAATCATTTGGTTCATACCTCTCTTAGTTTTACTGTGTCTCTGTTTAGTTTCTGTTTCAATGACCTGTCCATTGATAAGAGTAGTTTCCATTGATGAAACCTCCTGCTATTATTGTGTGGGGTTCAATGTTTGTTTTGAGCTTTAGTTAAGTTTCTTTTATGAATTTGGGTGCTCTTGCATTTGGGGCATAGATGTCCAGAATTAAGACTTTCTCTTGGTGGATCTTCCCCCTTGATGAATACGAAGTGCCCTTCTTCATCACTTTTGATAACTTTTTGTTGAAAGTCTATTTTATTGGAAATTAGGATGGTGACTCCTGCTTGTTTCCTTGGACCATTTGCTTGGAAGACTTTTCCATTCTTTTACTCTGAGATAGTACACGTCTTTCTTGTTGAAGTGTGTTTCTTGTATGCAGCAAAATGCTGGATCTTGTTTGTGTATCCAATCTGTTAGCTTATGTGTTTTTATAGGTGAGTTGAGTCCATTGATATTGAGAAATATTAAAGAGAGATAAATGCTGTTTCCTGTTATGTTTGTTTTTGTAGGTGGTTTTGTGTTTGTGGCTCTCTGCTTTTGACTTTGTTGTGAGATGCTTAATATCTTGTCCTTTCTTTGGTACAGGTATCTTCCTTGAGTTGGATTTTTCCTTCCAGGATCCTCTGTAAAGGCTGAGTTCATAGATAGATACTGTTTGAATTTGTTTTTTTTTTTTTCCTGGAATGTTTTGTTTTCTCCATCTATGCTGATTGAGAGTTTTGCTGGGTATAGTAGCTTGGGCTAGCATTTATGTTCTTTTAGAGTCTGCATGACCTCTGACCAGGCTCTTCTGGTTTTCATAGTCTCTGTTGTGAAGTCTGTGTAATTCTGACAGATCTACCTTTGTATGTTACTTGGCCTTTTTTTACTTGCAGTTTGCTCTGTTGTACATTTAGTGTTTTGATAATTATGTGATTAGAAGATGTTTTTTTCTGGTCCCAATTATTTGGTGTTCTATAGGCTTCTTGTACCTTTATGTCCATCTCTTTCTTTAGTTTGGGAAAGTTTTCTTCTATGATTTTGTTGAAGACATTTTCAGGTCCTTTAAGCTTCATTCTCCTTTATTATGATTATTCCTCGATTTGGTCTTTTCATTGTGTCCTGAATTTCCTGGATGCTTTGAGTTAGGAGGTTTTTATATTTTGAAATTTCTTTGACAGTTTTGTCAATTTCTTCACCTCTATCTTCTATATCTGAGATTCTCTCTTCTATCTCTTGCATTCTGTTGGTAATTCTTACATCTGTAATTCCTGACCTCTTTCCTAGATTTTCCATTTCCAGGTTTGCCTCCACTTGTGTTTTCCTTATTGTTTCTTTGTCCACTTTTATGTCTTGAATAGTTTTATTCAATTCCTTCACTTGTTTACCTGAGTTTTCCTGTATTTCATTCAGTGAGTTAATGATATCCTCCTTAAAGAATTCTATTATCCTCATGAGATATGATTTTAGGGCAGATTCCTGATTTTAAAGTTACAAGTGATACTTTAAAGCAAAGTAATAGTAGAGATCATGAATGAACTCTCAAAAAGAACACCTGGTCACATGCATGAGAAAGTATGTAAGGGACCTAGGGTATTGCCTGGGGCTTACTTTGTGAGATATAGAGAAAAGAGTGGCTAGTTACTAAAGTGAGTAACTTATGGGATTCTCTAGGTTGACTGATACTTTTGAGACATATATATTTTCTACTGTTCATGCTCTCTTTCATGATGCATCTGATTTTAATTCTATGCACAGTCAATTCTATGTATACATAAGTTGGTAAGTAAGATATTCATGGACAAAGTTACTCTTATTGAAGCTAATTTAGTCTGGAGAGCTTTGTCCTCCTTTACCTGTATATAACTAGGAATGTGTTTGAATAGAATCGGATCCCATTTAGGAGGAGACAAATATTCCATTGTTAAGAGAGGAATGCCTTTGCTGCTCTATGCAGGTATATGTGGTTGGCAGTCCTAGTTTTCTAAAAAACAAAAACAAAACTAGTATTTTTAAGTAGGAATGTGTGAGCAACATATATGAAGGGTCCTAGGTTTCCATGTGCATTATTAGAAGAAAGATCATTGAATATAGCTATACATAAAATAAATACTAGTTATTTTCAATCCCTAGTACCCTTTCTTATCCCCTTTCTCTCTCTTGCTGGAACCATTTTTTCCAAAGTCCCCTTCCATGTTTATGTCTTTATTATGTGTGATTGACAGAGTTTAATTGCAGTTGCTTGTATGAGCATAGATGGGCAGTTATTTACTGAAGCGTGGATAATTCATCAATGCTTATACCATTGCAAAAAAAGTGACACACCTTTCCCTAGCCATCATTAACGGTTAATTGTCCCTCAAGGTTGTGTGGGAGGGTTTCATGAGCCAATCTATCTCCCATAATGGAATGTTGATGGGGCCAATCTAGTAGTTCTCAGCTATCATGAATTTATGAGTATAATCAGCATGTCTTGTCTAGGAGGCACTGTTTTGCATCAATTCTCTCTGATCTTTGGCTGCTACAACCTTTCTGCCTCAAAGGCTACAGTATTCCCTGAGCCTTGAGAATAAGATAGCCCAGTTAAATTCAAATTGAAGATCTAATATGAAACTTATTCTTAATTTTTAAAATAAGAAAACTTTTACTTTCTTGACATTATTCAACTGACAACAGGAATTGTCCAAGAAGACAAAGACTATATATGTGTATACACACACACACACACACAAACACATACACACACACACACACACACACACACACACACACACACACAGAGGGGAGAGAGAGAGAGAGAGAGAGAGAGAGAGAGAGAAAGTTGTTCTTCTAAAGGCGTAGTTATCATTTTATACTTTTAATATTTGAATGTTACTTTGAAGAGTATTGTCAAAACTAAACTGATAGTGTTGGTAGAGTTTACTCTGTATCTGTTATAAACTTTAAGGGAATGGATTATCTTACAACTTACTCTGCTTTTATCATTGTAATTCGGGGTTAAAGTTGTAAAATGCTCTTCCAGATGTGCCGAGTCTGGTTGCAGCGTGACTGTGTAAGTGGAAGTATGACCCAGTTCCTGTCCCTGAAGCATTGCCAGGCTGTTGATTCCTATGCTGTGCTGATGGTTGATGTTGCACTGCTGCTGATCTACCGTCTTTACGACTTTACTTTGAATCTTTATGTTTGGGGAATAAACTTCCCCCATTACTCAGAGCTAATCACACTGTAGTAAATGAAACAGATGTAGTTCTCAAGAATAAGGAATGGTGATGGTCATGAGGCTTTGGAGGATGAGGAACAGACCTTCTGCTTGGCCTTTAGGGCCATGGAAAAGGATTTAGACAACATAACCATAGAGACCATAAATGCCTACATGGACTGTTACAGAAATGGTGCGTTGCCACCTTTGGCCTTGAAACTGGAATCATGAAGGGATTGCCTCTGGTCCAATGACTGCTGCATTGATTGATTGGGTGAGCTTGGTGACATGAAGGATAGAGAGTTAAAGTGGTCTCAAGAAGAAAAGGCATGGATCGAAAAAATAGGAATTTATATTTGATTTAGGAATAAATAGTATTAGAAGGAGAATACAAGAGGCTGTGGAATTGCTAGGATGAGGAAACAAAGTTTAGAATTAACAGATGATGTAGAAGCATATAAAAAGTTAGTACTTAGGTCTAGCTATTTGAAGAATTGGAGACAACAATGCCTGAACAGATAGTAGAGAGAGCTAACTGATTTACTTACAAAAATTTTAAAACTTTGTAAGAAATAATTTTAATTTAGTAGTCTGTCATTTTTCTTTCCTTACATGAAAATAGTCACTAAGGACTATTGTCTGCTGTATCAGGAAACTACACAAGCTGTGCCGAGCTACCCATGAAGAACAGGCTGTGTAAGCCTATAAGGAAATGTGCTTTTACTTTGTGTTTAGTTTTTACGCTACTGAAATGGAGATTGGGACTATTGATCTGGGATTCATAGAATCTATGTAAATTTAAGAATTTTGACGATTATTAACAATGATCAAAGCCTTTAGCTTTAGTAAATAAGAGACTGGGTGCGTGCTCTCTGGTTGGGAGAAAGCTAATGCACGAAGAAAGGAGAAGAAAGAATGAAGAGAATCTTCAGGGAACAAAGAGAGACCTTCACTGAAAGCTTGCATCTGTTATTGACTCCAAGTCATTATTGAGTCAGTGCTATTCCCATTCCTGCCTTTCTCAGAGCCCTCTTTATGCTGAGGCTAGACCTTCGCACAGATGTGTTTCTCTAGGTACTATTGAAAATTGGAAGGGACCCTCTAAAATTGCTTATTTTTTATTTATTTGGATATTTTTGACATCATATACTGGGAGATGAGAGAAAAATACTAAAGTTGTAGCAAGAGCTGAAAGAACTACTTAAATGTTTAATGAATGATTGAAGAGAAAAATTTTGGAAAAAATAAGACTATTTAGGAATATGTTAGTCTTTCTCTTCTATTTGTTAGCAGATATATTAATATTCATATTTCCTGCAGGGAAGCAAGGATAAAGTTTTATTTACAGCTTCAGCATAAAGCAACAACAATGAACCTTATCCAAATATTTTGAAATAACATTAAACAGATACTGTACTCTATAGACTAATTTATGTTCAAGTTATCCTTAAAATTTTTTAAAAGCTCGAAGGAATTTTATTTTCATACTTCATCCTTGAGCTAATCTTATATATTTAAATGAATGTTTTCTTCTACTAATTAAACTCTATGAATAAATGTTCTAGTTAGAATTATGATTGCAGTGATGAAACCAATGCAACTTGGGAAGAAAGGATTCATCATGTTCATCATCAAAGGAAGTCAGGACAGGAACTCAAGTAGGGCTCTAGCCTGGAGGCAGGAGCTGTTGCAGAAGCCATGGAAATGGTAGCTTACTGACTTGCTCCACATGGCTTGATTAGCCTGCTTTCTTATAGAATGCAGGACCACCAGCTCTGGGGTGGCCCCAACCACAATGGGCTGGGCCCTCCCCCACCAATCACTAATTATGAAAATGTCATGCAGACTTGCCTACAGCTAGATATTATGAATGAATTTTCTAAATTGAAATCCCCTCTTCTGTGATGACTCTTCCTGTGTCAAGTTGAAGTAAAGCTAGCTAGCACAATTGACCCCTTGTCTACTTGAAACACAAACACATTATTATTAAGCCACACCCTTTCCTTTCTTGTCCATTCTAGATTACACAGTAATAAAGATATCATAATATAAAACATTTTACAAGCTTAAAAAGTCTCACAGTCTAACAATTTAAAACCCTTGAAGAGTTATCTCATTAAAAATATCCAGTCTCTTTTAATTTCCAATTTCTCTGAAAAACTCTAAAATCTTCTTTTGAAAACTTTAATGTCTATCAACTGTGGGCTTCTCAAAATAAAAAATAAACAGATACTTCCTTACTTCAAGATAGAAAAATCAGGGCAAAGTCATAATATGAGCAAAGCAAAACTGAAGTTTATCAGCATAAATAACTCAACATCCAATGCCTGGAATTCACTCAAGACCCTTCCAAAAGTCTTGGGCTACATATCCAGCTTCACCCTCTGCAACACACACAGCTTGTCTTGTAAGATTAGCCATACTGCACTCCATTGCTGCTGCTGGTTTTGGTAGTCATCCCCTGATACAGGTATCTGCAAAATGTTGGGTCTTTTGTTGAAACTGAACTGCACTTTTACCAATAACCTCTCATGGTGCAGCCTCAACTTTGCATGACCGCTTCAATCTTGGACCTACAACTGACACTAAGGCTGCACATTGACTATGAGTGGTCTCTCCCAGTCCCTCAAAGTTCCAAGCCTCAGCTATTCTCCATGACCCTTTCATGCTTTCAAAATCAGCAAGATCTAGGTGACTGAGTTCAGCTACCAGTAAGAGGTACAATCTTGGTTGCCTCTGGAATATAGCATCTGTGTTCTTTTCCTCTCTCTGTGCAACATGTGAAGCAGTAGTGGGGCTAAGAGGTTCTATGGGTCTTAGTCAAGCTGGAAAAGCCCGAAGTGTTATAGCTCTTAAGAGAAGTGAGGGGATTTGGGCAGCCTGCAGAGAAGATCCTGCTACTGTGGCTGCACCAGGGACAAGGGTGGTAGTGAAGTGGGTCTGGCCTGCCAGGCAAGTCCAAAGTTAAGTGATGAATGCTTTAGGAGAAAGAACTCGTTCTCAAGTAGATGCTTCCTGTTGGCTTATTTTGAGATGTTAGTGATGCTCTCTTTGCATGGGGGAGTACTTCAGCTGTTTTCCCTATGTGACTGTCATGACCCTCTCAGTGGGGTATCCTGCTTAAATGTTCCAGAGAAGGCAGAGTTAGGCAGGAAATGGCTCCACTCTTACCATTCTCATTTCTGAGATTCACGGGGTCTGAGGTCACTCAATCTTATCAGTTCTCATGTATGGAGAGATAGTCCACTTACCCTACATGTTCTGACTCTCAGGAAACAGTTCAAAGAAGAGTTCACCACACCAATGCTGTCTCTTCTTAAACACCATAGATCACTCAGCTCCAGCCCATCATGAAGTAAGTATCACAGCAAAGCAGACTTCACTTTAGTAGTTCTGTTATCTTGTTAATTGTGGCTAATTTTCATCCCCAGCTAGTCCATAACACAGAATATTAATTCAAAATAACATAGAATCTTTAAGTCACTCAAACTTCTTTATAGAACTTCATGAAGCAGGCAGGCCTCCATCACCTGCATTTCTCAAACATGCTTTTTCCAAACTCCCACAGAACAGCTCAAAAAAGTTTGAACACTCAATGGCCTTACTCTCCCAAAGTTCCAAAGTCTTTTCACAATCCTCTCCCAAAACAGCATGATCAAGTTTGTCACAGCAATACCCTACTATCCTGTTACCAATTTCTGTTCTTCACTGAAGAAAGTCAAGAAAGAAACTCAAACAAGATAGGAACCTGGAGGCCATGGAGGAGTGCTACTTACTGGATTTCTTCATGTAGATTGTTCAGCCTGCTTTCTTATAGAACCCAGGACCACATGCTCACGGGTAGTACCACCCACAATGGGTTGTACCTTCCCTAGTTAATCACTAATTAAGAAAATGTCCTACAAGCTTGCCTAGAGACCAATCTAATGTAGGCATTTTCTCAACTGAAGGACCTGCCTCTCTGACGACTCTAGTTTGTGTCAAGTTGATGTAAAATTAGTCAACATAGGTAATAACAAAGGGCAGAAGATTTTCTGTTATTGCTTATCTCTTAATAGTGGCTTATTTGTTAATATTTAGTAAATGTAATGCTTTCTTTTCCTAACAGCTTATAAGAATATAAAAATTTTATGATATTAAAACACTAGTTTAGAAGTAGATATGTTTCATTCATGTTTGAAATGGTGATTCTATTTTCCACATAGGCATCCCTTTTTCTCCTTACTTATCCTTTTTCTACCCCCAGTCTTCTTCACAACATAAAAGGTGGTAAATTTATATAGTTACCCAATCATATTAGTACGCCTACTAGGTATTAGAATGGATAGTGTGGAAGAATACATGTTAGAAAATATTATTCTCACTCTAAATACTTCATTGGCTTCTGAACTTTGTCATTGGATACTTCTTGACTGGAACAATTATATAGAGATTTAATTTTGGGCATAAGTATGTCCCATCATTAAAACATTTGTCTTCTGTTTGTTTGTTTTGGTTTTGTTGGATTGATTATTTGAGACACAGTACACTCTTTGTAGTCCTCGTTTTATTTGAACTAGCTCCACAGAGCAGGCTGAACTCAAACTCACAGAGATCCGCCTGTCTCAGCTTCCTAGTGCTGGAATTAAAATTATGCACCAACATGCCTGGCTCCTTGTAATGTTTGTATTGGATGTGAATGGTCCCATAAGTCAATAGATTTGAATACTTAATCAGGAGCGTGCGGTACTACTTGAGAAGGATTAGGAAGTATGACCTTGCTGGAGGAGGTGTGGCTTTCTTGGAGGAAGTGTGTCACTGCAGGTGTGTTTGGGGATTTCAAAAGTTCAAGCCAGGCCTGCTGCTGCCTGTCTTCCTGCTGCATTCAGATCCACATGTAGATCTCTCAGCTACTTCTTGAGTACCATGCTTACTTGCATGCCAACATGTTTCTTACCATGATGATGATGGCTAAACCTATTAACTCTAAGCAAGCTCCAATTAAATGTGTTTCCTTGTAAGAGTTTCTGTGATCGTGGCATCTCTTCACAGCAATAGAATACTGACTAAAACACTGGAAAACAGAATACAATTTGTATTCCTATACCATATTATTTTCATATAAATAAGGCATTATGAAAATGTAGTTTCCTTCTTCAAAGGTATATAATATTAAAGTTACAATTATGGAAACAAAGTTTATTTATTCCTGCTGCCAATGCTTTTTAATTTATTTATTTATCTATTTATTTATTTATTTGTTACTGTTTAGGAGTATAGTCATAGACTCACAATTCATCTTTCTTACACATAATTAACTAATTTCTCATGACTAGAAAAGGAAAACAGACAAAGGGACTACATATATGAGAACTCAGTCCTCCTGAATCTTGAAGACTTTGGGAAGTACTAAATAGATTTCTGTTAATGCTTATACTAGTCTACTGTCTGCATCTCCATACTATGAACTGTCCCAAGTTTAAAATGTTAAATTCAGTTATTGTAATAATATTTATAATGTAGTTAGAAGTAGACATTTTAGAGTTTGAGTATCTCACTCTTGCAAGCCTAGCAAGTGTCATCTTTCATTTTGTTTTAATTTTAGTAAGACAGCCTGTTTTATAAGTGACAGATAAATGTTTCTGAAAAACACCTTAAGAACACATAATAAATGTAGATTAAACGTAGACAGCTATTATTTGGAGATAAACACTTAATTTTTCCCTAAAGTAGATATTGTTACTACTTTCATGAAATACAAACCTTTAAGACAATACTTTTATTATTTTGCAGTTACTTCATTTTTTCTATTGTCTTGTTTATTGTGGCTTTGGTAGAAGATTGGGATTTTTACAGTTTCTTGAGAGTGTTCTTGTTATAAATCATGCATGGAGATCTTCACAATCTATTAGCCTTCCTTATTTAATTGGGATTTGAACATCAAAATAGAGCTTGAAATGAGCTGTCTTACTAGAAGTATACCAAATGGCAAGTGATAGTTCTAAGACTACAGTGTTGAAATATTGAACAGAGTCCTGTATCTCTAATACTAAAAGATACACATTTAACTTTTCTGAAATCAGAACATAAGCAACATAGAGACATATTGTATCAGATTTGCTGTTAAAGCCCTCATATAAAGTGATAATTATATGCTATCAAAAATGGATTTACATTTCAGATTCCAAATGGATTTATGTAATCCCCATAGTTAACATGAAGACATTCTGCTTAAACTCTAATTAAATAATCACAGAATCACAGTATTGCTCTAAAGGCTGTGTGTTCCACATACCAAAACCACACATGTCTAACTAAGGGCCAGCCCAGCCTGGGTCTAATGCCATCATTGGTCTAAATACTGTTAACCAAGTTCTAGGGAGTATGACACACATAGACATACATTGTCATCTCAATGTTCATTCTTTGTTGTTGTCACTGATTTTTGTTTTGTTTTGCTTTGCTTATTTCCTTTAAGAACCTAGTACTAGAAAGATGTATGAACCTTTTTTTTTTTTTTTTTGCATGGACCTTTTTAAGTTAGATTTTAATTTTTTGGGCTCTCTTCCAAATTCATGGTCTCCTTTTCTTTAATTGATATTATAATATGTGTGTGAATACACATAATTATCTAAATGTAACTGGCGAGGTTGTTTCCATGATGTTCCTAAATCTCATCAAGCTGACAATAAGGATTAATGATCACACAATTCTAAAACCCATCTTTTGCTACTACTGAAGACCAAAGTCATCATAAACTTTGGTTTACTCTTACTTACTATGGTGCAGAACCTGTGGGCAGCTTAAAGCACAAGGATGAATAACCTAGATGTGAAAGCACTACTCCTTTTCTTTTTGTTACTCTCTTCTGGTCTTTATTTGAGACAGAAATGGAACCTAGAGGTTAAGGTATGCAAGGTGAGCATTCTATCACTGAACTATACACCCTACCTAGGTAGTGTCTTCTTAATGTAAATAATTCCCCATTTTCTTCCCTCTTTGTAATAGATTCCTCCGATCTTTGTTTTTGTCTTTCTTTATACATTGATCTATGCACGTCATGCTACTGGTGGCCTCAGAACAGAATGCATTTGTTAAACACTTCAGTCCAACACCATGGAAGACTTTCTCATCTCTTCTATTATTTAAGCCTAAGATGTTGACACAAGGCAGGTTTTACTTATATAAAACTGACTGAGGGAACTCACTACTTGATGAATTAAAGAACCTGATGTGTAGCTTGATGATCAACCATTTTCTCCAATGTGGGAGCACGTGGAGAGGCAGTCAAATGCTCTCCTTTTATCTGCAACATTTCAGTGCAAGCGATTTTTATGGAGTTCTGTGGGAATAGATTCTCTCCCAACTTGTAAAAATATTTTTATGTCAACAATATTTGTTGTATAATTTTAATTGTAGAGTGCTTAGAAAGTGAGATTTTTTTGTAGTCTTGAGTATGCACAATAAAGTGTTATTTCCCTTAATGTTTTCATTCAGTCAAGTGAATGTGTTTATGTGTGTGCATAATGACAACACAAGTGTTTGAGTTCAGATACACTCTAAGGTTGTAGCCATGTTCATTGTCATGACAGCTAAATGATGTTCTGTTCTCAAATTTAAGGCACATACTCTCCTATGGTGTTCTGTATTATATATCTTAGAAGTATCTGTTAATTCTTTGATATGGAAAACTACATAGAAGCAGGATTCAACTCACAAGTTTAATTTTCTTAGTTTCTAAAGTGGTCAAAATTTATGTAAATGAAGTAAAAATTTCTATTCCTGAAACTGACAAAAGAGTTATTAAAGTAAATTTACCCATCAAAGAGCCTATTTTTTGCTTTTTGGTGGGATAAATAAGATCGCATTTTACTTTTATTTATTAGTTTTGGACATACATTATTAAACAAAACATTTAAGAACATCATTGAAAACAAAGATTTTCAGCTGTTTTCCACAATTTCATTTACATTCAGTTGACATATTTAATACAGACTACTAAAGAGAAATTTTAATACTTATGAAAGAAGACACACATTATTATTAATTCTACATGTATATCTATAAACAGAGTATAAATATAATAGTATACCTATCTGTCATCCCCCATTTAACTGCTGAATTATAACGAGAATGTCATAACTTTTATTAGTGTTCATAACAGAACATGTTTGAGAGCATGTGATTATCTCATGGCAAATTTATTCAAATACTATATAAACAGTAAAAAAGAAAGCCATACACTCTGTAAAATGAATCTAATGGGATATTGTTATCTAAATGATAGCTTTGCATAGAAATTATATTGTAAATAATGGTAATTCTCATATAATGGTTATGTTTGTAAGGTTTTGAATAATTATACACATCAGAAAAATATTTTAATACATTCTATTTTAAATATTTCATAACTTTTTTCTTTTAGAATACTTTTATTGATTCTTTATTAATTTCACATCATGCATTCCAGTCCCAGTTTTCTTCCCATCCCCTCATATCCACCTTCTACATTAACTACCTCCCCCGTACCATAATAAACACACGCACATACACACACACACACACACACACACACATAAAAATAGACAAAACATAAGATACATCTCAGAGTGTAAGCAGTGGTATGTCAGTGTGTCCCACAAATGACCCATCTGTCCTCGTATATCTTAACTAGCAAATGTTCGCTGCAAGGAGTCATTGGTCTGGTTCAAGGTCTCTGGCACTTCTGTCACACCATCAATATTGGCTCCTCACACTGGAACTCTTCCCTAGTTTCCTGTTGTTGCCCTGTGTCTTGGAGATCTGGCAGCTTTGGCTTGGCAAGACCAGACCTTTCATGTGACCCAACCGTTTACATATGATGACGATTTTGGGGTTGGCCAATTGAAAGCCCTAGATCTGGTTCTGGGTGGTAGCTGGTCTGGTCAGTCCACGGCTTAAATATTTTATTCCTAAGTGTAGTTTATAAAATTAAAAATATTAGAGTAGACCTCATCCAGAAACCTCTTGTATTAGGTTAGCTACCTAGACCTCCTCTATATGGGTCTATCTACTCTACCTGGTCCTCCTATACCAGGTTGACTTCCTAGGACCCATGCTTTAGGAGTGCAGCCCACACAGCCTCTGGAAAAATAGGTATTACAGCTCTTCAGTTTAGGGCCACCTGCACCACTGTTGAAATGCTTGTACCATATCTACAGAAGAAAATGAATATCTTAATCATACTATTAATTAACTCTATGTAGAATGTTTTTAAAAACTCACTCTAATGCTCAGTGCTGAGGTCTGACAAAAAATGATGAAAATAAAATTAAGAAGATAATTCAAACACCTACTGTAGACAAGAGAAAAGAGTATTTTGGGCTTAAATGTGTGGCATATGGTGCTAGTATGAACATTAAATTATATATAATTAGGGGATGCATCTAAAGGGAAATACAGTACTGGCTGTTGGATGGTTCCCAGTTATGTAGATTGCATAATTGAGAAATCAAAGTTGCACTTTCTTCACTGAATTAGAAATTGGAAAGCAGTCAAATTTGATGTGGAAAACTAAAATTTCACGATGGATGGAGTCAGCTTGACATGTCTCAAAGATATATAGAATTTAGTTGTTTTGAAGTCTCTATGTGCAATGGAAGAGTGATAGAGTGATCCAAGTTTAAGTACTGCCCAGTGTCTATGCAAATTATAAATCGAGTTAATTTTGATCTAGAGAAAATGAGTAAAGGTATAAAAAGGGGGCCATGTGACTGGAACCTCTGTGTGTCAGGAATTTTGTGGAAGAGGAAAAAAAGAAACTTTGTAGCATTATCAATTTTTTAGTTGAGTGGCAGAAGACAACAGGACTGTCTCTGTAAACTCAAGGCAGTAGTTTGAAAAAGAGAGTAAGAAACTACCTGGAAGGCAAATTTTTCAGGTTGAAGGAATTATTCCTCAGTGCTTATTAATATATTGTAAGAAATATTATATTTCCAATGAAATAGAAAAAAATAAACTCCCAGAAATAGTGAATTTGCAAATTGAATGCATTGCTCCAAAGCTTTGACTGTGGACTAGTACAAAAGTGATTAAAATCCCTTGGGAGTAAGAAAATACATAGTAATACATGGAAGATAGAAGATAGAAATTAGCTTAGTAATGTTGTATAAAACCATAATCATAATAGTCCCAATAAACATACTTTAATATCAGAATTGTAAATGTACTATATTTACAATTATAAAATATTATAAATATATCACATGCATTAATATTAACATAAAATATAAATATATTAAATAATATATGCTATAATAATCAATAATAATTGTTAATGATATAATAATTTATTGTGGTAATTATATCTAATTTATATGTACATATGCAAATATGTAATTGAGGGAAATATTATTAAAGGCAGACTTAGCTAAAAGAGTGAAGTGCAAAATATAGCAAAATATTGAAAATTGGACTGATTTCAGCTAGGAATAAGAAATCATTCCTCAAGTACAAACCAGAAAAAAAGGAATCGATATTGAAATGTTAAGTGAGGTAAAACAAAGAACAGGGGAAAAAAGAAAAAAAGAAAGAAAGGAGAAGCTTGCTAAAATATGGCAAAGAATTGTTATTACAGAGAAAACTATATTTGTAAAGGAGTGATAGTATGGTGATCGTGTGAATTTTTCATATTCTTAACGTAGAGAATACAAAAGATAAAACAGTCATGAAGAGAAGATAAAAGGACATAATGAAGACATGAGGCTGCAAATTAAAGGGGGAAAGTACCATAGAATTGTAGGATGCAGAATACAGAGGGTAGCATAGTCTTTACTCCTCATCAAAGAAACTTCTCTTTGCAACAGGGGGATGCCATTTCAGAGAACCATCACTATCACCACCACCACCACAACAATAACAACCAGCAGAGTTGCGAATCACAGTCCCAATAGATATATTTACAAAACAAACTCCAAAGCTAAGGCGCAGGAATCATTGCAGAAGATTGGTGGGAAGACAGTGAGACCCAAAGGATGAGGGAGTGTGCGGTGAAACAATGTGTCTCCAAGCAATGTCAAAAGTTACATCCACAATGTCTCACTAATGAGACTATCTGAGCGTGAGTAAACAATAAAAAAACAAAAGACATGCCAAAGTGGATGTAGAAAATTTCACTAGGACAAATTCCCTACACAAAGAACTTTAGGCAACCAAGGAAGGCTGTGAGTGGGAGAAATAGGCTTCCACAGGCAAGAACATATGAATTGGTTATCCAATACCAAAAAGTCTACTCTGAAAGCATTATCAAGTATGAGCATGCTTAATTTGTTTTGGAACATATAAACACAAACACTAGTGACAACAATCAATGCAAATAAAAGAGCATATGAATTTTTAAAAGGAAATATATGTGAGACTTTGGAGGGAAAAGAGAAAGACTTTGGAGGGAAAAGAGAAAGGTGATAAGAAGTAATTATATTAGAATCTTAAGAAGTAAAAGAAGTAGTAATAGTTGGAGGAAGAGAAATGATCATATCATGGCACTCATATGAGTAATTTGGTAATGAATCTAGAACCTAAAGACCTCTCAAAATATAAAAGGAAAGAGTAGTGGCTGATTTTTATTCTTTTTCCATTTACAGTGTTTTTTTTTTCTTTTTCTTGTATATTTTTTTAAATGAATGTCTTTATTTTGCATTAAAATAACGTTAAAAAGGTAAAGCATGATTCCTTCTGGGACTAAGAAAGCTACTGATCAGGGAGGAGGCTTTTATTTCAGGTCCAGCCCAGGTCCTGTGGGTTCTGGGTATGATGTGCATGATATGTTCAGCAGTGGAAACTTATTGTGTACCTCTGGGGAGCAGCCAAGTTGCAACCGTGTAGTCTAGAATAGCTGGAGACTGAGAAGGTTGTATTTATATGTTTGTGTGTATGTGTGTAGCAACAATTAGAGAAAAGAAGAGCATGCATTTGAGGAAGAACAACGGGCGTATGGGAGGGGTTGGTGAGAGGAAATTATGTATTATAATTTCAAAGATAACAATTCATTGATGAAAAGGTAAGCAAATACAGATTTTAGAATTAGACTATGTTGTAGGGCGGTAAGCTGTGTACAGACAGCCTGCTGCCGGTCGAGCACAGGTCTGGAACCCCAGAGACTGGTGGGCCTTCATAGGTCGGTAGGAGTTTGGACATGCTTCCTGGGCCTCAGGCTTCCGTAGCAGCTACAGCCACCCACAGCCCTCTGCAGAGAGGTGTCTGGCCATCAGTCATGTAGGCAATGCCCCAAGCTCCTGGTATTCTGTCTGGACTCCACCACCACAGTTACCTGGCAACAGCCAGGATGGCACAGATCACTATAAAAGGAGCTGCTTACCCCCTCCTCACTCTCTTACTCTTGCTTCTCTCTTGTCCTCTCCCCACTCCTCCCCCTACCCCTCCACGCGGCCATGGCCTGCCTCTCCTTCCCCACTCTCTCCCTCTGCTTTTCTATGATAAAACCCTTAAAACCATGGACTGCCTCTTCTCATCGGGATCCACCTTGCTGGAGCAATGGAGCAGGTTTCCCTCTAAAGAGCTGAGCATCTAACCTCCCTGCGTTCCAGTCATGGTCGCCACCAACCCAAGCTGCCCGTTGAGCAAGCCGCCTGAGCTAGCCAGACACCCTCATCCCTGCGTTAACCAGTTGGAGCTCTATCCTCCCTGCCCTTTTTCTTTGGCCCCTAGGCCAAAGTCCACCGGAGGGTCCCCACTTTGTTCTCAGTTCTTCTGTGACATACAATGGCACCTGGGCTATTTGAGAGTGAGAACTTGACGTCCCTGGGCTCTGTGCGGCCCAGGGACCCCAGAACCGGCTCTTCCACGGTGTCCAGTGGTCTGTGGTGCCTGAGAGTCAGAACCCAACTCCAGCAGATCTGTGGTGACCTCAGACTGCACCTCCCTCACCCCCTGAGCGAGATCCCACAGTTTATCACAGTCCAACGCCCTCCCTGCGATTACATGGGATTCTGTGCAGTCAGACTTCTCTTCCCATGTTCTTCCTTGCCTAGCAACCCTAGCTCCTGACATGCTAGCCCCTGAGCAGATACAGGACCCCACTTTTTGTCCCAGGTTATGTGAGGATTAATAGTGGAAGGAAAATCCTAAGTGATCTAGCTAATAAAGAAAAACTTGTATCTGCTTTTCCAACTCCAACTGATTTGGCTCTCTAAAGCACCGTACTGTGACTGACTCTTAAAATCATATTTGCCTTCAACATTAAAAAAAAATGCCGTGACCCACTAGTAATGTCTGCTCTGTATTCAGAATATAGATTTCTTGTTATCATTTCATAGGCCCTTTCCATTTGTTTATTAACTCCTTCATTACACAGAGAAAATCTTGAGTCCTTTGGTAAAAAAGACATTTATTGATAAAATCGTATGATGTTCTAATTACAGATCAGTTGTATATATTTCTAATTTAATGAAGAGAAAGTTTTTACGTCTTGAAAAGACACACCCTCGTGATAAATATCTCTTTCTGGTGACCCTGTAAATAATCTGAGCATCCTCTAAAAATACAAAATTAAAGAATGAATAAAAATAGTTCCTCTAAATTGTTCCAGTCCCCAAAGCACCTTCCCTATTCAGAATTTCAGTCTGAGCTATCTAGGTCCACCTGACTCTCAGATCTCACATTTATTTTTATAACAAAAACTAGCATGCCCAGACATGAGGTATCATTTTCTTTTCCAAACCGAATAAGAATCAAGGCTCTGTCACTTTCCTAATGAGGACTCGTGCACAACACCAAGACCTTGAAGCATATTCAGGTGAAGATCTGTGATTTTTAACAACCAGACTTGCTAAGGGATTCATTTAAAGACAGTGTCAAAGGAACTCTTGAGAGTCAGCACATGATTAAATAGGAGGAAAGCTGGCAGAAGTCTTGATTTTTTCTCAAAGACTAAAAGTATAATGTTACTCTTTTTGGATGGGACCTGTTACTGACTCATTTAACAATGAATGTAGGAAATTTCAATGAAAGTGGAAAGCTGTGATGTTTAGGCTAGCTTGGAACACTGGGTATTTTGCAGAGCAATGGTCTGGAGGGGTTTCTTCTGTGGATCTAGCTCATTCCCATGCACAGACCTCTAAATAGCAGTCCTGCTCATGGAATTTCAGCGAAGAGCTGTCACCCACTGTTCTTTGGCTCTCAATTGAGGGTCCACTTTGATTGAGAAGATTTGCTGTTAGTTTCCAGACTCACTCTTCTGCTTTTTGTATACATTTCACTAGTATTCTTTGCTTCTCAGACCACAGCACATACTGGTGATTTCCCCAGATAATTACCACACTATAAACTTTGAAAGTGCATCTTTGCTGGCCATTGAAAAATAGTACTCTGATGGAGTCTATTTCATATATAACAAGTAACTAGTAAATCCATATAAATGATATTAAAAGAATGAGTCAATAAGAGACTCACATGCTTAGACAAGTGTTAGCCTGCATTCATTTCACCAACTATTCCATACAGGTCATAGAGAGTAGTTCATGGGGATGCTTGTTTTTATCTGCATTATACCTGAACAGTTGTTAAATGGTTTTGAGACTCTGTGTGTGTGTGTGTGTGTGTATGTATGTATGTATGTGTATGTGTGTGTGTACATGTGAACATGTTCCCAAGTTTTTGAGTCCTTGTGTGTGTGAGTATTCAACTGCACGTGTGTATGTATGTGAGGAGGTCAAAGGTTGACTGTAGAAGTCTTCTAACTTAAACCCAGAGCTCACTTATTCAACTAGTGTACTTATTATCTTGACAGAGGAATTCCTCTGTCTCAGCCTTGGGAGTGCAAGTATTTGGACATCCGCCAGGCTCACTATACACTAATGTGTATGTGGGAATTCAAACGCTGGGCCTTCTATTGCAAATGTTTTATCCACTGAGTCATCTTCTCAGCTCCACTAAATACATATTGAGAGAAATATCCCCTTACCCCTTGACTTGTCCTAAAAATCTGTTATCACCTGTACAAAACTTAGGCAACTAATCGTAATTTTGGTCATACCAAAAGGGAAAGGTGTAAGTTTTACAATGGTGAAATTCACAACAATTAGAACATGTGAAACAATAGAAGTTGTCAATGTACAAATCTATTTATCTTGCACATTTTGAAGATGATAAAGCTGGCTTTGCTTCAATTAGTGTGCTCAAAACATACAAAATCAGTAATACAGTTCATGTATGTAAGACAATAATCATACATTATGGTCCATTTTCAAACAAATCTTAATTACTGCCTGAATCTCTCTCAAATCTCAAATGGACTTTTATACATACTCAATCACTTAAAAGTTAAACATGCTAAAAAAAAATGCCATCCCATTTACAGATGAGCTCTGGGACAAATTTAGAAAATGCAATTCACTCTAAGTAATGATACTAAATGGTATAACAGATGCTACGGTCAATGAAGTTGCAAAAGGCCTCGTGATTAAAAATAAATTCTGATTTTAATCATTTTGCATTGAAGTCCTTTTAAACAGAGCAAGCTTTCTTAGTTCTGGGATTTTCACCTCAATTCAAACTCAAAGCTAACTTGTTTGATGGTTTCTTTGTTTGTCATCTGTCTATCTATCTACCTATCTATCTATCTATCTGTCTGTCTGTCTGTCTGTCTGTCTGTCTGTCTATCTACCTTTCTGTCTCAAAGCTGCAGAAACCACCCCTCCACCTGTATAGGGGCCTAGCAAACACATAAGTGGATGCTCACAGTCAGCTATTGGATGGATCACAGGGACCCCAATGAAGGAGCTAGAGAAAATACCCAAGGAGCTAAAGGGATCTGCAACCCTATAGGTGCAACAACATTATGAACTAACCAGTACCCCGGAGCTCTTGACTCTAGCTGCATATGTATCAAAAGATGGCCTAGTCGGCCATCACTGGAAAGAGAGGCCCATTGGACTTGCAAACTTTTTATGCCGCAGTACAGGGGAATGCCAGGGCCAAAAAGTGGGAGTGGGTGGGTAGGGGGTTGGGGGGGAGAGTATGGGGGACTTTTGGGATAGCACTGGAAATGTAAATGAGGAAAATACCTAAAAAAAAAATATGCAAGCACTTAAAAAAAAAGAGGAGAAACAACCTGCAAATAATAGAATTGAAAGCCTTACCCATGAGGTTGGCCACAGGCAGATACCAACTGTAGTGTTTAGGAGAGGCAAGGTTATAACATGGAAATAAAGTGACCCCTGAAATCCTTCTCAAAAAAGAAATTATTATCATTTATTAATTTGTGTTTTATACCCCACCCCCCATGACAGAGTTCTTTCTTCCCCTGTCCCCGAGATCAATTCTCTATAGGATTAGAGGCATTCTGTTCCACTGAGGCCAAATAAGGCAGTCCTCTGCTACATATGTGCTGGGGCCTTGGTCCAGCCTGTGTATGCTCTTTGGTTGGTAGCTTAGTCTCTAGGATCTCCCAGGGGTACAGGTTACTTGACGCTGTTGGCCTTTCTATGAAGGCATCTTCTTTAATTCCTCCCATCCTTCCCCTAACTCTTCCATAGGGGTACTCACCCTCCATCCAATGTTGGATGTACATTGCTTCTACATCTGTCTCAGTCAGCTGCTAGTAGAGCATCTCAAAGGACAGCCACGCAAGGCTCCTGTCTGCTAGTACAATATAGCATCAGTAACAGTGTCAGGGTTTGGTGCCCTCACCTGGGATAGCTCCCAAGTTGGGGAAGTCACTTGTTGGCCATTCATTCAATCTATGCTCCATTTTGTTCCTGCATTACTTTTAGGCAGGAACAATTTTGGGTTGAAAATTTTGAAGGGGGGTTGATGTCCCCATTCCTCACTGGAGGCCTTGTCTAACTACTGGAGGTGGTGTCTTCAGATTCCATCTCCCTCTATTGGACATTTTTACTAAGGTCACTCACGGTGAGTCTAGGAAGCTTCTAGATCTCTGGGACTTTCTAGAAGTTTCTGACACCCCCCACTCTGGGCAGCTGCATATGTCCATTCATTCTTGTAACCCTCTGAGCTTTACTCCTGTCTCAACATGGAGGACCATACCAGTTCCTCTCTCCCTATTCCTCTCCCTCTCTCCTCTCCCCTTTCCCACTCAGGTGCCTCACTCCCTCTGCCTGCCATGATTATTGTTTCCCCTTCTAAGTGGGATTGCAGCATCTTCACTTGAGCCTTTTTTACTGCTGTGAGGAGATATCATGGCCAACTTTTCTGTCATACCTTAATGGTGCTATTACATACTTCATTGAAAAACATGTTATAATCATCCATTTAGATAAATTAATGTAATGAAAAAATTTTCTGTATATACAAAGGTAAATAAGCATACACATAGGCTCCACACATGCATGCACATGTACATAAACATCTCATGTGTTCGCATGCATACACACAAGCAGCTTTCAATCTATATCAATTTTCATTTAATTTAATAACTCCTTTGTAGAACATGTCTGAAGCTGTGAGTCACTCCATTTTGCTAGTATGTGAAAGTCTGTATTATTCCTCTCTTTTTGAGGGAGAATGTCACTGAGTATGTGGTGTGTCACTCTGTACACCCTTTTGCCCAACTAGACATACTTGTGAATATTTGCTACAATGAATTATTATTCTAGTTCAAAGCCTCTGCCTTCTGCTACAACATCAGCACTAGACCTTCATAGAGATTAACTGATATCTTGCTGCTGCCCTGTGTCGTGAAGATCCTGAGGCTATGGATCTGCAGAACCGGCCCCTTTTGTTCCAGAAGCTCATAGAAGGGAAAGATGTTGGGGTGGGCCAACTGGAAGCCATGAATCGAGGCCTGGTGGTAACTGAATTGGTTGTCCTGCCAGGAAAGAGGCAAGCCAGTTCTCCCATGTCCATATCATCACTGGCACTACCATGTGGAGGGACAGAACCAGGTCAGTGCACCAATATGGCTTCAGGCTAAAGGACAGATGACCACCGACACACTTGTAGCCTCTGGTATTAACAGGTGGATACAGGCATTATCAGAGAACCCAGCTGCAGTAGGACCAAAACCCAGAAATGGCTCTTGGAAGCAACAGGTGCAGACATCATGTCCTCAGGTGGGAGTGCAAGTCTTTCACATCAACCTGTTCCTTACCGCCATGGGGTCTTCAATTCTGCCTTCTTTCATAAAGCAGAAACTATTCTGCTTCTTTTTCCTCTCCTACCTCTCCAGAGCATGCTTGCTAGCTTTCACTGTGTCTGCCCAGCGATGGCCCATTCATTCTGGATATTGGTCTTGATGTGCAAATTACATACTTCCGACATGTTATCTGCTTCTCCATTGATCTTTTAACCTTCTAACTATGGACAGGTCCAATGTCTTGTTGGATTATTCCAGTGTCCTATCTGACTCCATTTTTCTGATTTTATTATCTCTCTATACAGAGCTTCTTGTTTCTTGATGTGTTATTTTATTAACATTTAAAAGCACATTCCATTCCTTTATTAGAAATGTTCTTTATTTACATTTCAAATGTTATCCCCTTTCCTAGTCCCCCCCCCCAACATCCTCTAGCCCCTCCCACCTCCCTCTGCTCCTCAACCCACCCACTCCTGCTTCCTGGCCCTGGCATTCCCCTACACTGGGGCAAAGAGCCTTCACAGGACCAAGGGCTTCTCCTCTCATTGATGGCTGACTAGGCCTTCCTCTGCTACATGTGCAACTAGAGCCATGAGTCCCACCATGTGTTTTCTTTGATTGGTCATTTAGTCCCAGGGAGCTCTGGGGGTACTGATTAGTTTGTATTGTTATTCCTCCTATGGGACTGCAAACCTCTTCAGCTCCTTGGCTCCATTCTCTTTCTCCTTCATTAGGGACCCTGAAAATATTTGAAATGTAAATAAATAATTAATAAATATTTTTTTTAAAAAGCACATTGCTGTAGTGAGTATTTCGGTTATGCAATGTGAATATGTTTTTGTTTCAATCGCAGTGGGCTGCTTCAGATTTTCCACAGCCACTGACGATGCTTTATCTTGTGCTGTAGGAAAGGCATGATTTTTGCAAAGTGCAGATAGATTATGTTTGGAATTCTGGGGACCCTCGGGAGGGTATAAATGTGAAATCCCTGAGAGGGCCTGTGGTGGCTGCTGCTCTCCCTGCTTCTGCTGGTTCCTGGTGCTGCTGTTGCTATTGCTAGATTGCTGGTTGAAGATATTGTGACAAAGATTGGACTTGCCTCAAGGAACTCGATGCCCCTAATCAGCAGGAACTAGTCTAAAGAAGTGTGCACCACCTTCCCCCTCTAAACTTCTTTCTTTCCAAACCTGTCTTGGGGGCTTCAAAGAAATTTGGGTGGAATAAGGATGGAATAAGGGTGGTAGGTATTTGAACCCAATAAAGTAGATCAACAAGCACTCCAAAACACTGTGTCTGGCAGTCGACATTAAAACTAACTTGACTTTAATGTGAGGGTTTACCAGAAATAGCCTAAGGATGAGTTTAATTCTTGGTGTGGTAACAAGTGTCAGGTTTTAGATTCCTAAACCTATCCTCCTCCTCTTCCTCTTTTTCCTCTTCCTCCTCCTCCTCCTCTTCCTCCTCCTCCTCCTCCTCCTCGTCCTCCTCCTCCTCGTCCTCCTCGTCCTTGTCCTCCTCGTCCTCCTCGTCCTCCTCTTCGGCACTTACTAAATTGGCTTTGGAATGTTCTAAGCACTTCTCAGAAAGATTAGGCTCCTTCAGCTCTAATGGGTGCCATAATCCTTGAGCTTTTGGCTCAAGACAGTAAGTAGAGAGAGAACTTAGTGTGCATTCTTCCCATTCAATGTCAATGATGCAATGATTTGTGAGATTTCCCCCCACTGCTGTAGGTTTTCCTTCAACCTCATTCCTTCTCTAGCTGTAGTAATGCCACACTTTGTGTTTGGAATGACAAGTGACCCTGTTCACAGATGCATTTTGCCACTTAAATGTGCTAGAAAGACTGAAAGGGAAATTTCTTTTTAAATTTTATTTTTCCTCCAAAGCACAACCCTTTCCTCTGGAGGATTCTAAGAGCTTTCTTGATAGCAACTACTTGTCTGCTCCTCCTCATGGAACCATGACAGACTCTCTCTCCAGATTTTAATCTGAGAGTATTATTGTGTGTTGAAGGGAACACTCAAAAAGATTATGTTTCTTCAAACTGCCCTTCTGAGAAACTATTGTCCTCAAAGAAGTCCACACTTAATGTCTATAAATTTGTGTAAATTGCTCCTTAAGTGATCTGGCTTATGGCTTACACACTTTTGTTCACAGATTTTTCTACATATTTGTGGATGAGCCTTGTCCCAGAGTTCAGAGTGCAGACTTGTCCTATAGCCTTTCTACTCTGGTTTGCCTTACTAATGGAAACTTCCAATTTATTTATTTATTTATTTATTTATTTATTTATTTATTTATTTATTTCACACAACTGACTCGTTATAGTGAAGCAAGACTCAAGAATTTTAAATGTGATAGATGATCTATGAAGTTCATAGCTATTTATTAAATTAATTTCTTACTTTAAGATTCTTATAAATCCTCGTGCACATTTAATAAGTATTACAGAAACTGGTTTCTTCCTAAAGTAACATTTTGCAAAAGGTTAGCATAGTGTTGTGGTAGGACATCATTGGGGATATAGTTCACCCATTGTCTTCAGATTTTTCCAGTTTACATCTCATCTCCGTGTGATGTGTAGTAAGTATAGACACTAGTAAACTAGTTTGTCCACTGTCAAATCCATGGCACTGACAGAGCAATTACTGACACACAAGGAATCTAAAGTTTACTTTTATATCTACATCCATAGCCTTGTCTCCTGTCACCTGTTCCTGGCTCCTGGAAACCAATAATGTAGTCACAATTTTTGGAATGAATCAGTTATCCATTAAGTAAAATATGAATGGATTTGTACTGTATGCAATCTGTTGGGATTGTCTATTTCTATCTGCCACTCTTCCTTCACTCTCTATTAGTCTGTCCTTACAACCTATCTTGTCTGGATGAATACTGTGATTTAGGTAGTTCTTTAGTTTTGACTATTATTTCTTTGTACATACATTCATTGGAATATTTGTGAATTAGTTCATGACTGTCTTAGAACAGCTTCATAGTTGTGTCTGTCTTTCATGGTGTGTGCCTCTTAGTAGGTGATTTTGCTGCATGGCCTCTTTGTAGCAACAGCACAGTCCCACTCCTCCCTTCAGTCTCACCATGTCTGTATTCTAGCCCATTGTATTTGCTTGTGCTCAGTTCATTCTTCTAGCTGTTTAGCTGAAGTTATTGAACCTCTTCTGCCACAGATTGTGCTTCGTTTTTCTCCTTCTATGACAATTATTTTCTCTGTCCCTTCTCTTATAAGAAATGTATAGTTTTCCTTTTGTTCATGAACTAAATAATATTCTTTCCACCTACATATTTGAACATATAATTCATTCTCTACTGTAAAGACTAAACATTACTCAGTAAGATTAGTCAGGCAAGGCTGCAAGATGGCCTTTGTTCTATAGATTGTTATCTTCCTCCTTCTACATAATAAGAATATTGTGATGGTTTTATTTATTATACTGCCAACTCGTTAAAAATCTTTTAAGTATTTATTTATTTTATGTGTATGAGAGTTTTCCTTGCATCTATGTCTCTGTACTACATACATGAATGGTGCCCATTGAATTCAGAAGAAGTTATCAGATACCCTGAACCTAAAGTTACAGATGGCTATGAGCCACCATATGAGTGCTAGGTATTAAACCTGAACACTGTGCAAGAGCAACAAGTGCTTTTAACTAAGCCATCTCTCTAGCCTTCAAATTCTTCTTTCCATGCTTTAAGAAATTTCAGGTCTAAATAGTATTTCCCTTATTAATTAATCATACATATGTATGTTTATATATATATATATACATATATACATATATATATACATATATATATGTATATATGTATATATATGTATATATATATGTATATATATATGTATGTATATATATATATATATATATATATATATATATATATCAGACTATGCTTTTCTGTTCAAAAGGTTCAAAACAAAACAGTGGCAGCACAACTTGTGGCTGACGACAAGGTCAACAATAAACCAAAGGCAGAGAGGATAAAATATTAAGCTACATACCAATGTGATTCTTAGACAAGTTAGTTATATAAGAATCAAAACACAAAATTATATATATATATATATATATATATGTATATATATATATATATATACATACAAAGAGATATATACATATATACTTTAAGCTACTTATTTATTAGTAATGTATTTTCCTAATCCTCTGATGTGTTTCTGCATTGGTTTCTTATACTATATCTTTAAAAATGATGATGATGATGATTATCAATTTGCCACAGGCATATACATCATTTCATTAACATTTCCTCTCCTGAAACTTTTTTTCTCTTTCTCTCTCATTTTCCTCCATATTCCAAGCTGGCCTGGAACTTGCTATCCTCCAATCTCCGATTCCAAAGTGATCAACGGTACCTGCTACAGGTGTAATTGTCAGTTTTACTTTTCTTGGGTAAGGCAGAGTTAGGACATTTGAAAGAGGAGACGACTTCAATTACCATAGTTAAATAAAATCAGACTATGCTTTTCTGTTCAAAAGGTTCAAAACAAAACAGTGGCAGCACAACTCGTGGCTGACGACAAGGTCAACAATGAACCAAAGGCAGAGAGGATAAAATATTAAGCTACATACCAATGTGATTCTTAGACAAGTTAGTTATATAAGAATCAAAACACAAAATTATCCACTCCTTTCAAAGTAATTTTGAAATTAAAGTATAAATCCATCATTTTTCTCCTTCTTCCTTCTTCCTTGTTCCAACTGCTCCCATGTAAGACCCCTCCTCCAAATTCATGGCCTCTTTTTCTTTAATGATTATTACATACACACACACACACACACACACACACACTCTTCATAAACATATAAATACAAACTGCTCAAAATACATCCTGACTTGTATGCATATGATTTTGCAACTACTTAATCCTTCAAGTGTGGGCTTTGCCTAGTAAAAAACCTTAATGTCAATAAAACCAGTCTTCTTCTGTAGTTAATGCACTTGTGCCTAGTTTATAGTCTTGGAGTTGTGAGAATTCTGGGAAGAAGGCGGTAGACATTAGATGTCCCGTTTCTCTGTACAACTTGGCTTTACTGAGAAGAAATTTAGTCAGCTACATTCTTTATTTTCGGTCTCAGCTCTGTTGAATAAAAATAAAATGGTACATGGAGCACATGTACCAGGACTAGCATGTTCATCTTCTTAAGTATTTGCCATTGCTTATCTTTAAGATATTATATTGTTAGTTGGTTATTCTTTCTCAACTTGCCAATGAAATTGAACTCAGTTTTATATTCTATGGCCACTTAATCCTTCTTACAGTTTCCCATCAACTATCTGTCGAGTATAAAATTTCTTTGATGTAAAGTTATTGATTATGAGGACTTGTTCTTTTCAGTTCAATGCTTGCAAGCATGTCTTTTCTACATGTATATTGAACTTTCAATCTGATTTTAATATAGATTTTTTCAATGACTTAATGATTTTTGTCTCTTATTAGCAAATATAGCAAATACTTCCCCTGCACAGAGATCATCAATGTTAGTTACTATGTGGCTCAAAGTAATATTTAATTAAACTCTCTGGTGCAATACTTCATTAAAAAAAAACTGCTGTCAAGTGACTATCCTTTAAGAATCTCCTGAAACTACAAGATTTAACTGTATATATTGGGAATATGATTTTTTAAAGAAGCTCTGAGAAATTTTTTTTCAGACTGCCTATCCCTTAGAGCATATTTCCAAGAGCATTTTAAATTTAAAGAATACATTAAAAATACTCCTCATAGTTTGAGGAAAGAACACATTGTACTAGATACTGTACAATATTATAAATTCCATATGACACGACCTCAACTGGATAAACTGAAACGTCTATAGCCACTAAATATTTGAAGATTGATAACGTGATATTGGCAAGGAGCCATGATTAGTTGATTGAATGTACTTCCCTTGTATTCTAGGCATCCCATGGACACCTCATTTAAGCCAATTTGAATCAGAATCGCCGTGGAAACAATAATGTCTGAACCTGGATGAGATTGAATTTTTCTTAAAATACTTAAAATTTTAATGTTCAATATTTTAGGCTGTCAGTCTTGTGGCAGAAAAATCAGAACTGTGGAGGTGGGGGGGTTCTCCAAATGTAACAAAAAGCTTCCTGCTCTAAAGCACTCCAAAGAGTGTCTCCTTGGGAATGAGGGCTGCACTTCTGGGTATGGAAGTAGTATAGAACATGAGACATGCAGTCTAAGTAGAAAGCATAGGAAAATGCTCGTATTTAGAGTATGCATTACTTCTCTCATATTTTCATAAGATTCCTATAAGTGCTTATGGGTAAAAGGAACCTGGAGTCTCCCATAATGTGGTGAAAGAAAGGCAGAATAACCTCTGTGCCAGATCTGGGAATTTAGGTTATGAAAAGTGACCATCACCCTTTCACAATCTGTGTTGTCATCTCTCAGATCTTGTCTAGGCAACCACACAGGTGATGCTTCATGGATACAGTGTCTGTCATATGTAGAAGACAGAATCTTGCAGCAGATGTCCTGGACCTCTGGACTTTGCAGTCTTTTTGACTCTTCTGTGATGTTCACTGAGCCTTAGGTACAAAGGTTATATTATAAATGGGTGGGCATTATGTCTGGCCACCATAGAGCCTGTGCATTTTGGCCAGTTCTAGATTTCTGTGATGATCTTTGCATGCTAAAAATAGGAAGCTTATTTGATTAGTATGAGAACTACACTCATCTGGGAATATAAGGATAAGTATACAGAATGCATTTAAAAATTATACTAGTTTAAGAAAGTGGCAGTATTATGGTTTTGTCTATCATCCATGGCCTACCCAGAAGTGGCTAGGTTTATAATATCAGCATAAGTTATTTCCTATTAAATAGCCTTCAAATCTAGTTAGGCAGCTATTATCCCCCATCCCATCCTGGGTGGGAGTAATCTCACAAGGTCCTACCACTGAGTAAAAAGCCACAGGCAATTGACGAATGCAGAGAGAAGGAATTAGTCTTCCTCAGGGGTGAATCTCCTAATGGTTATCCAGTACCTAGTGTTCATTCATTAAAATCTATACATCCTAGAAACACTAAGTTGACTCAGCAAACTCTTGTTTATATATTTACATGTATTACATGTAACAGTAATGGGTAAATAAAGAGGGCCTAAAGAAGGACATGAAGTTAGAGGAATCGATACCATAGGTGGGGTGGGTCGATGAGGAGTTAGGAGTGGTGTGAGGTATATGGTAAAAGGCATGGTATGAAATACTTAGTTCAAATAAAAATAATATGGTCTTTTTGAAAGTGAGTATCATTACAGTCCTCTGTACTAGATTTTCACACAAGCTGACTTAATTTTATCTACATAGAGCCAGGCCTAGGCTAGAGTTTATGGTTCTCATTGTTTCTCAGTTTCCGATAAGCGTTTTCTGAGTTTTTCTTACAGGTTTCACTGAACCTCCCTAGTCTGCACCTACTGTTTCTTTCCTCTCTGCAGCTCCTAACAGCTCGCCAAGTGTGAGAGGCATCTTAACACACTGGCAAGTGGCAGGAAGAGCAAATTCCCAAGGTTGGGAATGAGGAGGAGGCAGGCAGGAGGGGGAGAGGAGTGAGGGAAGAGATAATCACATAGATTAGCCCCTCTTACTGAAAATAACGTGTGATATTCTTCAAAGCAGATATTTTAACTGCTGAATCCAAGTGACTAAACGGAGTGCTTTTCTCTTGGACATAATTTGTTTCCCAAAGAAATGACGAACAATTATAAAGGACCCTGACGAACATGAGCCCACTTCAAGCTAATTACACACTGCATGGAAACACTGATCTACTCCGGGTTCTCAGCCTGCCTGAGGCTCCAACCCTTTTAACACAGTTCCTCATGTTGTGGTGACCTACAACCATAAAATCATTTTTGTTGTTACTTCATACTGTTGTTTTGCTACCATTACGAGTTGCAATGTAAATATCTCATAAGTGGGATGGTCTTATGTTACCCCTGTGACAAGGGTCATTTAGTCACAAAGGGGTCATGACCCACAGACTGAGAACCACTGATGGACAGCAGTACTTTGGCACTTCTTCTCAATATCCCTTATATGCTGTTTCCATAGATAAAAGGTCATGGTTTTCTCCAATTTGTTTTCTTCAGAAACACTGCTTTAGTGTTGGGTATTAGGTTAAAAGTTTATAAGAACACGTGATCAATGTGGTGATCAATGTGATATACTTATTATGAGCTGCTACCTTTTGTAATCAAGATATTACACTATAAAAACTTTTTGAAGCATTTACATAGAGATTCTATATGAATGTTAATTAGAAAAATAAATATGAAATACAAAATATATAGTCCACAACCATAGTAAGGTTTTTTGTTCCATATGAACAACATGTTTCACAGCCTTGGTAAGAAGCTCTTCTAATTTCATAGAGCCTGAAGATGCTATAAAAGCTGTGAAGGCAGAAAGTCATCATGGTCTTATCCAGCCATAGACCCTGTGTGCTACAATACCAGTCAGGCAGGCAAGGTATTGTCACTGGCACCATATACACAAGGCTTTATAGGAGCCACCAACAGTTTTCTTGTTAAATGTGAGTCCCACACTACAAGAGAATATCCATGTCTTGTTGTAGCTGGTCTTTGTTACATTGTGTGTTCTCTTTTTATCCACTCATTAATCCCACCCCCACCCCAGACTCCAAGTTTCATCTCCTAACTCTAAATAGGAAAGATGGATAGAGGAAATCAAGGATTTAGGAAAATTCCTGAATTTAATTTACTTCCTTTTGCTTCTCCTTTGACTACAGCTTCTAACAAATTGCAACCAACCTCCCTAAATGAACAACAGCCAATACTACCACCTCTTCAGCCTCTCAGAGCCCTTTCATTTATATACCCTTTCAAAAGTTCTCAGAATCACAAATGTCAGACAATGGCAGAAATTATCTGCAGCTCACAAAATCACACTTCTGCTGGAGCATGAGGTAAACCGTGGTCAGTTGCTATGGATATTTTGAAATAGTCCTACAACCCTACACCTAGGACTAGAATGAAAGCACATTGTGATAATATTTCTGTGTTTTCCTCCTTTGTTTTAAGCCATTAATTGTGCTGAGTGTAGTGAGAAATTAGAAAGAGACATTTTCTTTTTCTTTCTTTTTTTTTTTTTTAAGATTTATTTTATTTCTATGACTACACTGTAGCTGTCTTCAGACACACCAGAAGAGGGCAAAGGATCCCATTACAGATGGTTGTGAGCCACCATGTGGTTGCTGGGAATTGAACTCAGGACCTCTGGAAGAGCAGTCAGTGCCCTTAAACGCTGAGCCATCTCTCCAGCCCCGGAAAGAGACATTTTCAATGGAATAAGCGATCTTTAGATCAGGAGACCTCTCTTGCTTCAGTGCTTACAATTATTCCTTAGTTAAGGGCCACTGATCTACTCATAATGGCCTGTTAGCCAACCATTTTAAAGGTAGGGATGTTGGTACTTCAGCAGTGGTCCCCTTATAAATTTGGAAACTCAATTCCTATTTTGCCCTGTGTTGAGACAATGGCCACAGCCTATGGTTGTTTTTGAGGACCTATATCAATACCTCTCCCAGGGGCATCTACAATCTCATCCATTATTTTATCAAGGGCTGCCTCCAGGATTGCAAGAACATATGAGTGCCCTTCTGTTTTCAAAGACTCCTTCCCCATAAATTTATGGTAGTGCCAACTACATAAGGATTTAATTTTCCTATTTGGTCTTCCTGTCCCACACACTTAACCCATAACACACTTCATTTTACCTGAGATAACTTTCCAATTCCTAGAAATTGTGTAAAACTTTTGAAGTAGGCATTCTGATATCCAAGATTTTTGTGAAATGATAGTTACATTAGCTCTTAAATTATTCTTTATTCGCCTGATATAATTGTTGTCTCTGAGACTTACTGCCTCTGGCTGCTGCTATGTTGGGCCTTTTCCTAGGAACTTGTAGCCTCCATTCAATCTATTGTGGCCTAGAATGTTTTCAGTCTCTGAGATTTGGTGCTGAGTAAACTTATCCTTTTTAGCATTTTCTGAACTCTGGCTGGTTAGTTTGACTCAGCTGTTCCTGCTCAAACTCCTTTCCAAGATGACTGATTCAATTTGGCTTCTTTCTTAGCCTCTGACTTTGAAAACCTAGATTTGAATTCAACATGAGCCATACGGGAGAGAAGAGCACGGTGTTAGACCTTGGCCCGACTGGAATGCATGTCAGTGAATTGATGCTGGATTCGCTGACATCTGTTTCAGCACACATCACTATGAGTGTCTCCCTTAATGTTATATATGAACTGCATAAAGAGCTGTGAATTCTGTTAGTAAAACGAAGAGGAGAAAAGTTTTACAGAAGCATTTTAGAATTTACCACCTCTTATGTAAACCAGAACCTTTTATTTATTTTCAGTTTTTTGAGATTTAATGACAAAAGTATATGTTCAAGATATTCAAACTTAGATTTTTGATGTACATGTAAATTTTCATATGACATTATAAAAAAAGTTATCACAATCCACTTAATGAGTACTAATCCTTTCCAAGTTAACTTTCTTTATGAGAACATATAAGATGTATTCATGGGAAATATTAAGTGTATAGCACATTAATATTAACAATAACCACCATGTAGCACATGAGTTTTATAGAACTTATTTATCTTATAACTTCAAGTTTACATGCTTTTACCCAAATCACATCTGTCCTTTATATTTTGGGAGCTGACTTTATACACTACTGTGAAATGTTAGGTACCTTTGCAAGACATGTGCCATAGATACAAATTTAACAGAGCAATATGGTCCTTTCTCAGTAGCATAGAGCCATTTCATTTCATAGATTTGCCAGATGTCTCACGCTAAGATCAGACAACAGAAGAGGTAAATATCACTAAGTCAACTACAGCAAACACATGACAGTGGCAGGGCTTCATTTCAAGGCAAGTTAATTATTGATGGACTAGTAATCGTGTGTGTGTGTGTGTGTGTGTGTGTGTGTGTGTGTGTGTGTGTGTGTGTGTGTTAAGATTGACTTTAGGACATTTCATTTGAAAGGCAACTTTTAGGGAGAAAAAGAGCACATTTTAACACCATACTACGTCCCACAAAAGAGGGCATTAAGGAAGCACGTCTCAGGGTCATAATTAATGGACAGGTGGTTTCTTAAAAGTCAAGCCAGTAAATTTCTGACAATCAGAGTAAATATATAGGAATCATAAACTACTTTCCTCTAAATATTTACTTTTTAGAAACCTGAAATAAAAATAAAATAAGGTGCTAGTGTAATTATTTGCATTTTTTTAAAAATAAGGTCAAGAATCTATTTGTCTTCTTTACTATAAGTCCTTTGGAGCTAGAGAAAAAAAATGTAGTAGATTCTCATTGAGTTAAAATCAAAGCAAAATCCCACCACCTAAGAAAGAAGGGGTGGGGAAGGGTTGTGGGAGGGGGTGACCTGTAGCGGGCAGTGAGCAAGATGTAAACTGAATAAGTAAAAATTTTAAAAATTAAAAATTCAAAGCAAAAGAAAACAACCAAAAAAACAAAATAGAGGCTCAAACCCCACATGTTCATAATACCTAGATATTTTCTAGAACCTGCATATTGTGACAAAATTTTCAAAACTTTTTGTCAGAGAAAATAATAATTCACATCTCTGAATCTACAACTTATAGAAAATGATATTGAAGTATAATATGCTATAAGATCATAAATTTAAGGATGATCAAATATATATAATCTATAAATTTATTTCAACAAAAAAATTAAAAATCGGTTATAAATTATGATATACAGATTTTTTGAAAACGAATGCTAACTTTTTGGGAAAAGTACTGAAGGTTTTCATTTGGCAGATCTTAGTTTGCGTCTCTGTGAGAAAATATTTACTGTGTCTCACTTTTCTCTCCCACAGTCCATAGATATGTAGACATTGAGAAAAATATAGAGATTGACAGAGCAATTAGTACTCTGCTTGACATATCACTGACAACAGCAATAATGAGTTTGATAATAAGACACTTCACAAACACGTTTAGCCAATTAAGGCTTAAAACATCAAAGACTAGAAGAAACATAGTTACAAATTCCACTGGGGAGTAGCAATCGCATTTGGCAATATTACTGGTCATATTAATTTGTCTTCAGGGATCCCTTTCAATTCCAAGCTGGCGAAATTTTTCTCTATAAAGCTAAGCAGAAAGTTTCACAGAATGGAAGTTAAATTTTCCTTTCACTGTGTCAACATAAACAGACTTTAAGGAGTACTCAAACAAAAGTATTTTTTCCTACTTTTATGCTCCTCAGAACTTGTGAGAAAATAAAGGTCATGCAAACGTACCACTACAATATTATTTCTTTGCCACTTTTTTCAGGGTATCATGAATTCATGGGACAGCAATGTACGGTTTGAGTTAATTTTATGATATAACCCACACTTGAACACTGGTATATGTGGAGAAGGTTACTTTGCTATTAGCATTATAATATGTTATATTTTTTTGTTTCAGAACTTACTAAAAGCAGAAACTAGAAGAATACAAAGCAGCATAAACCATACATGCTTTTTCTTTATTTTATTTTTTGTCTGTAAAGCAACATGTGAGGTACTAAGCCTATTCTGCAGGTATTAACCTGAAACAAGAACATATGTAAGAACCATTGATCTCTTCCTGTTTAGAGAAACTGATAAAGTGCTAGTCTTTTTTTTTTTCATTTTTTTGTTAGGTATTTTCCTCATTTACATTTCCAATGCTATCCCAAGTCTCCCATATCCACCCCCCCCACTCCCCTACCCACCTACTCCCCCTTTTTGGCCCTGGCGTTCCCCTGTACTGGGGCATATAAAGTTTGCAGGTCCAATAGGCCTCTCTTTCCAGTGATGGCCGACTAGGCCATCTTTTGATACATATGCAGCTAGAGTCAAGAGCTCTGGGGTACTGGTTAGTTCATGATGTTGTTCCACCTATAGGGTTGCAGTTCCCTTTAGTTCCTTGGGTGCTTTCTCTAGCTCCTCCATTAGGGACCCTGTGATCCATTCAATAGCTGACTGTGAGCATCCACTTATGTGTTTGCTAGGTCCCGGCATAGTCTCACAAGAGACAGCTATATCTGGGTCCTATCAGCAAAATCTTGCTAGTGTATCCAATGGTGTCAGCGTTTGGACGCTTTTTATTTTAATGGATTAAGGCAAAATCTGTAAGCGGTAGAGATATACTAGTACTTGGGCTTAGTGTAAATGAAAATATTAGTTTTGAGGGGTCTCTGATAAGTGGGATGTTCATTAAGTATGAGTTAATCCGGTACATTGTTTAGAGCAAAGGAAGAAAATTAAACCAAATTCTCATTAACTGTTGACATCTGTTAGATATCTGCTGTCATTTTAAGACTTTGATGCTGACACAATATAATTAAAATGATGCATCTTTCATTGGTCAACAAAACAGTGCTGGCTACTTTTAATACAATATACTATTTTATTTCTCATTACCACTGCATTCTTGCAGTCTCAAACATTCGCTGATTTTTCCAAACTCCTTTTTGAAACAGCGAAGGTAATTGAGATATTTTTTTCAAATATTAAAATGTTCCTTTTACTAAGCAAAAGGTTGACTGTAAGGTAAACATGGGCCATCCGTGATCTTGCCATCAATCCAAAAACATTCTAGTTTTGGCCTCTTGATCTGGGAAGTACTCTACCATTGTTACCCATGAGTATAAATTGACAGAAAACAGGCTGGGAGCAATTATTAAAAGCTTGTTAACTTGTTATCCACTGACTTAAATGTAAACAATTGTTTTGGTAGATCTACTTGGTAGAAAAACTTGTCTCAATAAAGGCTTAGAGACATATGATCTACATTCGAGCATACATTTCAGTGTACTTTTTTGTTTGTTTGTCTTTGGTTTTTGCTTTTTGCGTTTTGAGACAGGGTTTCTCTGTATAGTGCTGGATGTCCTGGCACTCACCTGCAGACCAGCCTGTCCTCGAACTCAGGGATCCATCTGCCTCTGTCTCCAGAGATGGAGGAGAGGAGGGAGGGAGGGAGCATAATCTTTATCAGAGAAACTTTATTCATCAACTGGTGGGAATAGATGCAAAATCCCTCAGCCAAACATTAGGTGGATCTCAGGGAGTCCTGTGGATGACTAGAAGGATAGGAGGAAGTAGAGGGTCAGGGACTCCACAAGAACGTGGCCCCCAGAATCAACTGATCTTGACTCATGGGGTTTGCAAAGGTCACAGAGCCTGTAACTTGATGTTCTTGTTGGATTCCTAACAGTGAGGTCGGGCCTGTTTCTCACTCTTTTTCCTATGTGTGGGAATTTTCCCCTCCTACTGGGTTGCTTCATCCAGTTCATGTACACCAACATCGAACAAGGAAATCCATCCCTGTTTGCATGCTTACTGTAATCAAAAAGAGAAACTTCCCAGAGCTCCTAGGGGCTAAACTGCCAATCAAAGAGTACACATGGAGGGACCAATGGCTCGAACAGCTTATGTTGCAGAGGATGTTCTTGTCGGGCTTCAATGAGAGGAGAGGTCCTTGGTCCTGTGAGGGGTTGATGCCCCAGTGTAAGGGAATGCCAGGGCCATGAAGTCAGAGTGGGTGGGTTGGTGAGCAGGGGGAGAGGATAAGGGATGGGGCCTTTTAGGAGGGGAAACCAGGAAAAGGGATAACATTTGAAATGTAAATAAAGAAGATATCTAATAAAAATTAAATAAATAAAATTTAAATTCATTTCAGCCAAAAGAAAAGCAAACTGCATCATTCTTGACCTTTTCAAAAACAATACAATGTAACAGAGATGAGCTGTGCTTTTTCTTTGCCTTACTTATTGACGTTTATCCAGCTCTTCAGAAAGTGAGCACAGTTAAGCTTATATTTTCTGTACTTTCTTCATATGAAGAAAATCAGTTTCCAATCTATAGGATAAACACAAACATGTACAGACACATACTCACACTCATATGCTCACAAAAGTACTCACACACACACACACACACACACACACACACACACACACACACACACACACCACTGTGCCCTATCCTTAGAAAATGATCTCTGCCTTTGAGTAATTACATGGAGACCATAAATAAGTCATCAGTTTCTAGGCCAAGTGTTTCCTCTATTTTTCCAGACCAAGTTGCCAATTTAGCATTTCTATATGACCACACATATTGTATGTCAGAGCTGTCTATGTATCCACAGTCAATTAGTCAGTCTGTCTGTCTGTCTGTCTGAATACTGCCTATTGATGTGCTGGGGATGAAAAGGGAAGTCTTGCACACGCTAAACATGGGTTAAACCCTTAAGATTTACTCCTAGTCTAAAATCATTTATCATAGATGTGATTTTACATGTTGTAGTTTTTAAACTACTTTGCCTCAGATTGCCTTGAACCTTCTATTACAATGGATGTTCTTCTTGCTTTTACTATTTCACCTTAAAATTGGGAAGAATGCTAACATACTGTGGAATTTTGCTAAAGCTTTGCTAGTAAATGAAGAGTTATCAAGCTGAAAGTTTCTTGAAATTAGGGAAACAGATCTGTGATGGACTGATTTCAAAGTGGTTAGGCCATCAATTTACATTAAGTTCTAGAGAACATGTCTGTTAAAGGACTCCTCAGAGGAATTGCTGGTCACTTTTCTTGACTAATTGTGGCTATATTAAAGTAAGACCCATTGCATATTCTTACACAAGCACTAAAATGTATCTAAATATAAATACATATTATGCATTAATTATTTCACATACATTTAAGCATACAAATTAATTTTAATGAATTGTTATTTTGACATGTACATCCTATGCATTATATGACTCAAATTGTTACATAATGATTTCAAATTATTTATGCTGGTTCCCTGTTCTTCACATGACTGTTTCAATGGCTTTGAAGAGACATACCCATTTTACATTTATTTCCACATTCCATTTATTCGATTGACACAAAATTATAAAACAATCTCTTCAGTCAGTAGAAAAATGTTTATTTTTCTCTATAGTATGAAGAATTAAATCTTGCTTTCTGGGCTTTTTAACATGAACAGATTTTTCCAAGATATAAACAAATACTCTACTGACAATGTTTTAACTCCTTACTAAAGTTAATATGCCTGGAACCATTAATAAATAAAGTGCTAAGATTATTAACATCATTAATAGCTAATTAGTTTGACAATTTGGCTCATAAATGCATGATTGTTTTTTATCATATTCTAGATAGTAGGTGACTTTCTCAGCTGGGTTTCTGCAGTACACTCAGGCTGTGCCATTAGGGTAAGAACAGCAGTGAACTAGAAGGGCCCTGGAAACAGCCCCACGGTGTGCAAGGTGGCCTGCACATTGTGCAGAAGACTGCTCCTTGCAACCTGTGTCATCTTACTCATAAGGTAACTACCGCCTTCATCAACACCCACTTCACCCTGATTTGACTTAAACACAGCTGTGACTAAAAGCAACCTCAGAGCATTATTAGCGCTTGTTGCTGCTTAATCGTGCAAGTGCATTGCTGAGATGGGGAATTCAAGTGACATCCTAGGTTCTACTTAGTTGCTAATAATAGAAGGTACACCTCAAGGAGAAATCCTGGAGCTACCTCAAGGAATAAGTTTTCCTCTCTGCTTACAGGCTACCAGAGGTAATGTATCATTATTTTCAATAGTTTTCTACCCATATGGAGTTCTCAGCTTTGATATCTAGATAACAATTGGTCAGTCCAAGTATGTATAGTAAGACAGTACATTATATTATTAAATATATTATAATTATTAAATATATTATAAATACTGGACAGAACCTGCAATCTCCAGTCTCTAACATCAGGATTTATTTAGACACAGTTAGGGGAAGGGTACTTGATTGAATCTCTCTATCTTTACCAGCCCCAAAAGTGCATATTTTAATGCTTTTGCATAGACTTATCAAATTTACCATTGACAATCAAAAATATTTTGAGGTAAAGCAATACGTTAAATACATTATTATTATCACATTAAATTATTTGTGTATATGTACTAATAAGTATATAATTAAGTTTCAGATACTAATTATAATATTTATCGAGCCTGTTACTTAAAATGAGTTACTTGCTATATATTTATATGCAGATATAGATAGATGATATAATGTACATAATATCTAATATATTGTAATATAAAAGAAAATTATTTTTTAAAATCTGGAAAGGAGCAGTGGTATGTATCTGTTATCCCAGAACTCAGGAGACTAAGACAAGAAAATTATGATTGTAAAATAGAGCCAGCTTGATATATATATATATATATATATATATAGAGAGAGAGAGAGAGAGAGAGAGAGACTTTTTCAAATTATGAGAATACACGAAGAAGAATAACAAGAGATGTTATTAATAGGTTCTTAATTGATTTATTTAAATATATTCTCTATTTAGTTCTGTCACATGACAACAATAGTTTGCACGGATATAACTATGATTTGCATATTCGGTGAAGGTAGATTAACTGTTGGTGCTTGAGATTTCAGAAATGTATTATATTTACTGCACTTATCAGTGTTTCTTACTACTCCAGCCCACTTGTCAACTCCTTATAATGTTCCCTGTTCATCTCACAACAGGGACTGGGACTGGGTAGATGGCTACAGGAAAGTATTAGGCTAGCCAGAATTAGGCCAGATGAAAACTATCATCTTTTGGAGAGGACACAATCACATTCTGTCTTAAGCTAGGGATGAAGATGAATTGGTTTGATGAATGCATAACAGTGAGTCATGTTTATTAAAACACTAAAACAAAGGCCCATGCTCACTATTACAGAATTAAGAAGAAGCAGGCTAGCAGGCTTTTGTATTTGAGCTCGGGTGTCTATTACAACTCTAAGGATTTTATTTTCTTCCAATATCAAATTTATAGAATGACCTCTGAACCATTGTATTAGAAAAAGATATAGTTAAAATTGAGATTAACATACAAATATATTTTAGATGTTATTATTCTGTTTATGTTACTCTCTAATGTGAATGTTCATTGATATGTTTAATATGTGTGTATGTGTGCTAGATTTTTTGAGTAAAGGAGTTTCAGTATTTTTATTTACTTAACAGTAATAAGCTATCTTGTGCTAAAATAAATAACATTTTTATAATAGCATATACTTTAATTATTTAGAGAAGCATTTCAACCCTCAAAATCAAGTTATTCTATACCAAGGACATTCACAGAAACATTTGTCTTCCCATTTGTAAGTTGAAAATATAAATGCAGATGTCATTGCCCTCTGTTACATTTTTAAGTCCCAGAACATGTTAGGTGCTAGTGTAAACTGGCTGAATTTTTTAATTCAGTAAATACTTTGTTAACTATGAGTGCTCATAATATCCACATATAAAATGCCCTCTCCTAGATCCTTGTACAGACACAAGAGTAGGAGTCAAAACAAATTCTCCTCCCTCCAATGTACTGTGCATGGTGACTGATGGTCATGGAAAGACTAGCTCCGACTGCTTTTTTTTTTTTTTCATTTAGCTTTTAATATTTTATGGAACATTTAATTCTCAAATCTTATTTCTAAAACTGTTTGTTGTGTTGTTCTTATGATACTTTAAAGTTTTGATACAGATTTATAAAAATTTATAAAATTTTATGGATCTTAAATTTTGTATTAGATTGTGAGCAGATTATGGCTAAATTTGTTTAATTCACTATCAGCTCACAAAGAGAAAAGGTTCAGAACATTATCTATCACCTGTCTATCTGTGTATCTTTCTTTCTATATATTTATCTAACATTTATATGTATATATATATATGTGTGTGTGTGTGTGTGTGTGTGTGTGTGTGTGTATGTATTCTCTTCAGAGATAGAGATAGAGATAGAGATAGAGATAGAGATAGAGATAGAGATAGAGATAGAGATAGAGATAGAGATAGAGATAGAGATAGAGATAGATAGAGATAGAGATAGAGTTAGATGTAGATGTAGATGTAGATACACGCACACACACACACATACACTTAGGAAAACATGGTTTATAATGGTAAAAGTAGAAATTCCATGTTAGGATGAAGTGTTTAATTTTAATTGGGCATGTTAATTAGGGCAGCTAAAAGGGGCTTTTGATTGCTGGACTTCAGTACTTTGATAGCTAGGTCTGGTAGTCAGCCTAAGGGAGAGGAAGTGGCCCAATAATGGAATAGACCTTGGTGGCTAGCTTCAGGAATCTAATCTAAAGGGTTTTAGCATGGAAGGTGGTGGGAGTGGTTGAGGAGAACAAGGCCTGCCAGGGCAGACTTTGGTCCCTCTGGGTTACAATGTTCAAATCTTTTAACAATAGGATTATCTTCAGTTGGGAAAGGATGGGGGAAAAGGAGAATTTGCAGGAAAAACTGGTGGCATAAGCAATGGAGTGCTTGTGTTATATGCAAAATGGATTGAGGAAGAAAAAATGAATGACAGGAAGGAGGAAAGTCAAGAAGTCAACATATTGATTAAAGTATCAGTTGGCAAATGCTACAGGATTTTAAAAAGTAATATTGTGATTGTACAACGAGAGCCTTAACTAAAGCAGAGTCTTTTGAAGTATCTTTCTTTAAAAAGACAAAAAATTGTATATTTACTCTTCATAAATTCTGTTCTGTGAGATTTCATAATAAGCACTGCTTCTCAGAAATCTCAAGACTAGGTTCCAATTTAAAATAAATAAATAAATAAATAAATACAACATGAACAACAAAAATTTAACAGACAGATGAGTCACTTTGTTTCATGAGGGAAATTTTTGATAATATTCTCACTATTGTAGTAACTAGTATCATTTTATTTCATATAGGTGAGAAAGGTAAAGATACTTGAAGGTCATTGTCAGCTGAACAAACAAATTATTATTAAAGCATATTAGAAAAAAGGACCATGGCTATTTTCATAGTCCCCTTTCCACAACTACAGTGCAACATGTATTATGATGCAGCCAGAGTGAGATGGCTGAAAAGAGGCACTCAATACCCTCTACTCTACTGTGAAAAATATATTAGATTCACAAACATAGGCCTTTAGAAAGAGTTGTTCAAAGCTCCATAGGTTTCTGTCAGTTTTTGCAGGGTTTGATATCAATACTCACATTTTTAGAAAGAATTGGATCTGCTTTCCTTTTTACCAACACTATCAAAATCTAACATTATTTTTGAAAAGTCATAATTTTATTAAAATGTTAAACTCTTATGAAGAAATTATTTATTATAATATAAACTATGTGAAACCTGCTTTTTAAAGTAAAGCTATTGAAAATTTTCTGTACAAAACTTCATTAGTACAAAAATTTTTAGTATCTTCAGTTAGCATGTGTCTTCATACTGTTCTATTGTTGTGAAGAGACACTATGATCAAGTCAACTCTTCTAAAAGAAGGCATTTAATTGGTATCTTGCTTGCTGTTTCAGAGAGTTAGTTCACTATCATCTTGGCTGGTGCATGGCAGAAGGCAGACAGGCATGGTGCTGGAGAAATTGCTGAGAATTTCATCCTGATCCATCAGAGGTAGGCAGAGAAAGACACTGGGCTTAAGGGCTTTGTGTGGACTTTGGATACCCCAGAGCCCAGCCCAAGTGGCACACTTGTAACAAGGCCACACCTACTCCAACAAGGCTACACCTCCCAATGCTTCAATGTTTTTAAACTATTCCACTCTCTAGTAACTAAGCGTTCAAATGTAGGATTCTAAGGAGACCATTCTTATTTAAACCAATACAGTAAGTTCAAGCTTTAATCCCAGCATTTAGAAGGCAGAGACATGTAGGTTTCTGTGAGATCCAGACAAAAAATTGTATATTTACTCTTCATAAATTCTGTTCTGTGAGATTTTATAATAAGCACTGCTTCTCAGAAATCTCACATGAGCTTTATTATGAAAATTTTATGCACATATATCATTATACTTTGCTTCTTAAAACCTCCTGTTTTTTTCTTTTTCTGGTCATTTTTCCACTCTATGAATAGTCCAACTTTTGATTTTTAAACATACACACACACACACACACATTTACATTCTGTAAATAAGAGAGAAAGAGAAAATGTATTTGTACTCCTGAGTGTTGCTTATTTTGTTTAACATCATAATCTATCTCTTTTCCTGGATAATTTCATTCTTTTAATGACTGAATAAACTTTTCTTGAATTTCCATGCCACGCTTTTTTTTGTTTTCTCATCTGCTGAGGGATACCTAGGATTCTACATGTGAATTTGTGAATTACTGTGAATGATGCAACACGACTCTGCAAATACATCTGTTAAATATGATTTTTTTTTCTTGTGGTGATTGTCAGTGCACGGTCTTGTATCTCCTCAGCAGGTCCTGTAGTACCGAGTTGAGTTCCTAGCCCTTAATACATATGTAAGTTTTTGGTTTTTTTAATTCATGCTAAAACAGGTTTTGTGGAAATGGTATAATTCTATCTCAGATCACAGGAAATCACAGAAGGCATGAGCATATGAAAGGTCCTGAGAATTTTTACTGTAAAGAAATCTGATTTATGTTAGATAGTCTCAAATTTCTTTATTATGTGCTAATTGAAGTCACATCTGGGCAGCAATGCGATCAGAAGCATTGTTTACATCTAGGCATTTGAAATAAAGGCGTAACAAATTTTCTTTATCTCATGTTTGTTTCACATCTTAATTTTATACATGTCTTTTTAGGCAACAATAAATAAATTTATGAACACATTCATGATAATTCTCCTGTTGCTTTCTGGACAGTGATTTATTTAAGAAAATATGATCTGGGAAAAACATTTGCAATTTTGCACTATTCATGCTGCTTAACTGCACTCATAGGTAAATGGCTATTGTCAGTCAGTGAAATAATCAAAGAGCACATATTTTCCTTGTTTATTAGAGCATTCTGTGGGGATGGTGTAGAATTTGCCTTGAGGAATAAGCAATTTAATTGAGGCAACTGGGGCATGGCTATACTGACAATCATATAACTATGCAAAGTTAAATATACATTATGAGATATATCACAAGGTAACCATGGTTATTTACTTAGTGAGTGTCCTGAAGTGAATTCCCAAGCAGTGAGGTTTCCATGGAGTAGTTGTAACTTGAGGTGATAAGGGCAATTCTGATAGTCATATATACTGAAGCATATATTAAGGCTCAGTTTAGACGTTAGTCAAAAGAAAATGGTATAATTCATCAAAGCAAGCTAAAGTACGTTTGCAATTGTGTGTGGAAAGACCTTTGGTGTCTTTATTATTAATAATAGTAAAATTTCTAGGAAAGTAATCACTCCACAAATTTAGAGATTACCTTTGAAGAAAAATAGTAAGTGGAATAAGACATGGGACTAATATATGTATGTTCTTAAATGGACAATTAGGAGAATAAGCTGAGCTTATTGTCCTTGTTAACACTAAGGGAAAAACACATAAAAGACTTTTATTTATAAAGGTGGAGCTAAATGCCAACAATCGAAAACAAAACTGCCCAGTGAGGCAATTTTAAGTTTTAGTTGAGAGGTTCTATGTGAAACTAGAGATTAAAAATTCTTGCCAAAGAGAGAGTTCTCTTCCATACTTCATGAATTAATTTTGTTAGGAAAACTGCTTAGAGGGAGATAAAGCCAGATGGAATTCAGCAATGTTGTTTATATAGGGGAGCTGACATGAACTTATAATTTTGAACACGTAGGTACCGCTCCTTGGCATACCCAGGAAAAGATTTGTACTTTGCATACATACAATTAGACACTGCAGAGATTTTTTCTTTCCAGAATTTTAAAGTTTGGTGGAAACCTACATTGAATCAGAGATTATCTTGAAGTAACATATGTGGGAGCTGGGCAGAGAAAGCACCAAGTAAACAAAGTTCTCAGGATTCCTTTATATTATTTTAGAAATCTCACATTTCACATCTCAAAAATGCTGTGGAACTCCAGAAGGACACATGTGAATGCATATCCTCTTGTAGAATATAGAACACCTGGGTCTGTGCTCTTTTTACTTTATTTTTAACATGTATGTTTGATGTAAAAACCATGCTATATGTTACCTCTGTTAAACTTAATATAAATTGTTAGTTATGAAACTTCCAGAAGCCATAACTAAGTTACTCTCCTTTGCTGAATTAAAAATCATACCACAGGGCTGGTGAGATGGCTCAGTGGGTAAGAGCACCCGACTGCTCTTCCGAAGGTCCAGAGTTCAAATCCCAGCAACCACATGGTGGCTCACAACCATCTGTAACAAGATCTGACGCCCTCTTCTGGAGTGTCTGAGGACAGCTACAGTGTACTTACATATAATAAATAAATAAATCTTAAAAAAAAAAAAAAGTTGTTAAAAAAAAAAAATCATACCACAATCTAAAACATTGAACAAGACTATAATAGTGTTACATGTATGGTAATAGAATTCTAAATATGGCATACAAATGGCTTTGATTTATTTTCCTTCCTCAGTCATATATTTCTGAATGATGCTATTTCAAAGCTCATCTTATATTTGTGTTTGTATAGAAGACATTCATTAAAACAATTGAACATGTCTCTTTTTGCTTCCTTTGACAAGACTGATAAAATATTTATTGACCATATACTGTATGCTCTGTATTTAAAACATTTCTGAAGAGTATGATGGCTTTGACTTTGTGAAATGTACTAGTTATGTGGAAGAAAATAACTACTGAAATAAACACTTCATTCCAAATCAAGGCATCAAACTGTGATGTGTATACAAAAAGGGAAGCAAAAACATATGTGAGTGTATAAGACAGAAGCCTCCTAAGTGAATGTTACCATAAGAACTTGTAACTAGAATCTAAATGCTCTTGTCTGTCAAACTAAATTTGTCTGGGGAGTGAAAATTTTCTGGATGTAGAATTTATGCAGATTTATGCAAATACTTTACATCCTGACTCTTCACACCCTTTTTCACATCATTTCTTTATTGGCCTCCTTGCAGTTAAAATAATGTTTATGTCACAAAGGCTCATGACTATGTGACCCAAGACCAAGGCAGAAGCTTAGAGTCAGTATGACATCTTTTCGTCTCTATGAATCTCTTACTTTTCAGATGGTTAAAAAAAGTGAATATATTTATTATAAAAGTAAATGCTCTCTACTAAAAGCACTCTGCTGTCAGGTAAGCCAATTCTGACTTAAATAATTTGACACCATTTTATTTATGCCTATTTTATATTATTTCTGTGAAGTATATTTTTAAATGTATACTTTATTCCTACAGAGAAAAGTGCACAGGAAACTGTACATCTGAGCCTCAGCTATTTTGAAAAGGTGGTGCCTTAGAAACCAACTGTAACCCATAAATTAGTAATTTGTAGAGTTTTCAATTACATCTAATTTAATATTTAAAAGTATATATTTAGAGCAGTCTATTTTGCTTGCTTATTCTGCATTTGTTTGTGTTTCCATTCTTCAAAGCACTTTTCTCTTTGTATTCCTTTCTTGAATTGCAGGCCACTTCTCATTATACTTCCCACTGTAAGGCTTACAGAAAATTAAAAGACGCCTACACAAAAGGAATATAAAGGGATGCAATCTGTGGGGTTATAAGTGGCATCTTTTTACTGTAATAAAACAAGCAAGGAATAAGTAAAACCGAATTAAACTGAAGTCCATTAATGTGATATAAAGCAACTAATAAAAAAAGATTCAAAGGATTTAACTGTCAATCTTTGGATGGTGTCCTATTGTGCAATGGATGCTTGGTTGATTTGGAAACCTTGAAGTGCCCTTCAGAGAGCCAAGGTTGACACTCCTTCTACAGCTCTGTAGAGGAGAATAAAGATTTGACATATCTGTGTTTCTTTTGCATTTACATGACTTCAAGAGAAGGAAAAGGCTGTGAAGCACTGAAGTAAAGACCAACTCGAAACACCTTATTTATACAGTTGTGGTTTGTTTTCATTGCTCTGATCTCTAAAACAGAAGATGTGGGTTGAAGAGAATGGAGAAGACAAAACAATTGTAAAAGTGTAAAGACTGACCCACTACTCAGGAGTCAAATCCCTTCTCCATCATGGACTTGGTTAACAGACCCGTGCACATATGAAAAATAGCTGGCACTGGAGGATTTCAGAAACTCATGGGCTAAGTGTTCTAAATACCACACCAAATCATCTTCTCTTATAAGCAAAAGAAATTTTACCCTAAACAGCAAATAAGTAACAAATACCGAGATGCAGTCAAAACACTCTAAAATTTAATAGAAGCCTCAGAATAGGGCTGGCTGAAACTATAGGAACACTTGGTGCATTAATTTACCTGATACTATAACAGACACAATGAAGAGACACTTAGCAGTTTTTGAAAGTTTTAGAATCTATCCCCTCATCCTTAATTTGCCACAATTCAAGAATAGTTTTAGAGCCAAAGAGATTTCATATTGTTTAAAATCATCACATAGTATTACTAGTCACTAGGAAGGGCCCGGTATACGATAGCAAGGTAGAAAACATGCATTTTGAGACTCTGATAATCCCTTAGTAATTGTTGTTATGAATAATATACTCAGATGGAACATAATATTATACTTCATAGTAGAGAAAGACTTCAAAAGTCTACTACTGCAACTGCTCTGCTCATATTCTTGGGAATTTCAGCTTAAAATACTTTATTGCATCTGGATCATCCTCATAACTAGCTCAGAGTGATCTGTCATTTGGGGTAACAGGTAATGATCAATTGGGCAGAGGGTACAAATGGATTTCTCTTCACTCTCTTCATAAATGCAGCTGACACTCCTTAGTGACAGAGTATAAATAGATCACATTATATAAGGCACACTGAGGGTTTTTAATCTTTCAAAAGAATTAACATTGCACACAGCATTATTATTTTAGAATTTCCTACACACAGAACATAGTGTTCAAAATCTACCCTACTGATAACCATGAAAACAGATAAAGCAGAGTATGAGAATCTGTATTTTGAAAGACTTTTGTGTGTAGATGTAAACTGAAGTCACAGATGTTCTGTACAATGAAGGAATGCGCATCTGGTTAACTGATGTTCCTGTTTAAGAGTCTAGCGGAAGCTACTCTGTACTTGTATAATGATGGTCATTTTGAATGACTTAGGGAAAGGACAGATTGCTCTTTGTCCAGACACAGGAAATACAGCTGTACTTACAGCACAATTTTTAATTCTCATGAATTAAAGACTTAACTGCATTATTACATGCTAATATTGTTGATAAAGTAGACTACATTTTTCGTGCAAGCACTTCTCATTCTCTTGTTGACATGCCTTAGAAATTCATGACTTATAAAGACATCCATAGCTCACAGGGTTACCAGTGGTTTTCCACTATTTGTTGCCCCTAAAGTGTCCTTTCTGTGTGTCAAAATTGATGGGTCCACGCCAATCAACACATTAATGTCAGTTCCATGCTTCTTGAAGGAATAAGCAGAACCTTTGTGCTTATCTTTCTGGAACATTGTCAGTGGCACACCATACTGGAGATTTGAGGGGAGACCCTGACCCTCACCCTGCAGATAAGGGCCACAAAAGGTATGTGTTTTCTGTTTAAGTTACTAGCAATCTCATCACACTACTCCAGACATTTCCTCTTGCTGATAGCATCTTATGAGCAAGCCTTTGTCCAGTTGCTGCAAATGACCTTGGAACATCACGTGAAATCATTAGAAGAATTGAGAAATTACTTCTATTGCTGTATTGCTTTAGCAGCTTTTCCACTGTGCATGACACATATGCATTGTGAATACGGAAACACTATTAGATAGATTATTTTCTCATGTCAAACATACCTTAACAAATGTTACAAATGTCTGAGTATATTAACTTCATATTTTTTTTCTTTCAAAAAAATACATGGAATAGCTCTTTAGAAAACATGAGGCCACAAGAAAGAGAAAAAGAATATAGAAAATAACATGAATGTTGAATGATTCTTATTTCATAAATACAATCTAGGGCTGACTGGCCATGTAATTAGGCAATTAATTAGGAAAATTAATTAGCATTGAAAGACTTTCAGCTTGTCTATGCATTGGAGAATTTCTCAGGAATCTTCAGTTACAGAAAAAGTTATACAGAGCAGAAAATCTAAGGGTCATAAAACATCATCTAGTAAGTAGTCACAGTACCTATTATTTAGTTGTAAATGAAGAAGAAACAATCCTTGTGGAATGGATCAACATTTGCTGCCAAGCTCGATACGCTGTTTGATGCCTGGGACTCACATGACAGAGGAAGAGAACTAACTCCCACAAATTATTTTCAGCTCTCCAAATTCATACACTCACACACACACACACACACACACACACACACACACACACACACACACACACACACATACACACACACAATCTATCATGGTAATTTTTTAAAGATTAAGCAATCAATAATGTGATGTCTATTCCTAGTTGTCAACTTAATTATATCTGGAATGAATTCCAATCCAATCACACACCTGTGATCCAGATCATGAGGCTAGAAGACACAGGATTCCAACCTGGATCTAGACATGGGATGAGATGGGATGACTCATGCTTTTGATCCGGATCTTGAGCCATAGTTGTGAGACCCAGGCAAGGATGTCTACACCTTTCATCCTAGGAGATAGAGGCAAGCAGATCTTTGAGTTCAAAGCCAGTCTGGGTCAGAGCAAGTCCAAGTTCAGGCTTGGTAGTACCCACCTTTAATCTGGGCCTTGTCTTCTGCTAGAGGCCAAATAAGGATGATGGAAGAAGGAAGACTCACTCTTCTTTGACTTCCTGCCCTTAATTGCCAGCACATCCTTCAGGATTCCAGCATATACAGAAGACCAACTGAAACAACTAGCCTCATGGGACTGAGAAATTCCTAGATTCTTGGACTTCCCATTCACAGACGCTCATTGTTGGGGTTAGTTGGACTATAGAGTCTATGTCATTACAATAAATATCCTTAATATCTAGAGACATTCCATAAGTTCTGTGACTCTAGAGAATCCTGACTAATACAAACAAGTAAATTAAATACATTATGGTCAGAAATTATTTGGATAATTAACAAAGTAAAAGCCATTTATGTATGTATGTCGGGCAGATGGAGGAGGATAAAGTGAGACTGGAAATGTTACTGTGTTTGGCTTACAGATGTAGCTCAGTGGTTGGTCCTTATCTCTCTTGTGAAAATTCCTGTGGTTGATTATCAGGATAAAGAAGGAGTTAAAATTGAACATATATTAAGCAAGATCATAAGAGGAATATAGCTGAATAAGCTTAATGGTTATTAAGGAGTTAACTTTGATAATAAAGCTGCTTGCTTTCTTATTTAAGACAGCAAAGAACAGGTGGGGAAAAAAAGCCTTCTACTTAGGAGTAAAGGGAAAATACTGAGCTGATAGATAAAAATGTCATTAAAGATATGAAATTATACAGAATTGCAGAAGAACAAATTAATTCAAAAAACATTCCAGGTCCCTTCAAATGCTCTGCATTTTAATGACCCCTGTAAGTCACTATCCAGAGAGCTCATCAGATAGAGGCCACTTTGTCACTCTTCTCCTGCAAGATACAGTGAGACAGAAGACCCCAGAAATAAACAGTACTTACTTAACTCTGCCACTTTCTGACTCTAGTATTTTTGTTTGCTGAAGTAAGGTATATCCAAAACAGTCACAGAAGTCCAGGCTTTCTTTAGATGTCTGCATTCATGCTTGTTGATCTGCCTGTGCAAGATAGGCAGAGGCCTAGAATGATTCTATGAGCAAACTTGCCCGAGTCTAGATCCTAATATCAGTAGCAACATCAAGAAGAAACCACACATTATCTCACAGACTGCTGGCTCTTTTCTAACACAGCACACTACCTATCAATGTAAATGTGAAACAGCCAATCTTGTAAGGAATGTTCTCTTACAACAGACCAGCTAGAGCTCTCTGCATCAGATAGTAAGAAGTGGTAAAAAAAAATTACTTAAGCAAAAATCAAGAACAAACAAACAAAAAAAGATTAAAACAAAACAAAATAAAATCTACCGTGCCATCCAAAATTATCTTATTAGTATTTTTAATTTCTTTTATTTAAATGTAAAACAATGAATATCCAAGTTGGGTTCAAAAAAGTATATATAAATAAATGTTAAGATCTTCTGTCTCACAATTGCACTTTCTCTATACTTCTGTTCATAACTGATTGACATTTTCTCCATTGTTTTCAGTGAGTTGATGAACCTATGCCCTATTCCTCCCTCATCACAGGCTGATCTGGAGGGTACAGACAGATAGAACTAGCGTATGTACCAAGAAAATTTGCTAACTTCACTATACATGTTCAAACAAATATTTCCTTCTCACTGCTTTGATGTAGATGAACACAACATCTTTACCATCATACACAGATCTGTTAAATATCAAACAAATGGCTGAGGTACCTATTTAACATATCAAAGCAGATCAGCCTGCCAGTTTTTCTCAGAATCCTTCAGTACCTACCTTGTACAGGGTATGACTGGCATACCCTACCCTCTGCCACAATTCTGCAGCCCAGGTGTTGGGTTGAGTTGCTCCTCCCAAGAGGCTCTTCCCAACATAATCCAGCCTTTTTGGTTACAGGCCTCCTTTTGTACCTTTGGCTTCCTGGCTGCTGCAACTGATTACCTCTATTCTTCCTTTCCCTCTGCCTTTCCTGATGGGGCTCAGGGTCATGACCATTCTGGACTCTCCCAGATGTGTCTGTCTCGTTATGTTCTCCCACATATTATAATAAAAAAAGCCTCCACTCCACCATACCTAAGAGAACTTATATCCTTTCCTTTCTGTTTGCTTTCTTTCGTTTTGTTTCATTCAAGATCCACATGGCTTTTACATTCCTTTCCTAGAAAACCATGTGTATAAGCTCTTTGTCTCATTGCCGTGACCAAAATACTTGCCAACATTTTGATAGAAATGACAGGAAGAACAGGTGGATTTTGGCTATCATTTTCCATGTACAGCCCAGTGTGATGTAGAAACCATTGCGGTAGATTTCTGAGGCTTCTTTATACTTTAATTCACAGAAAAGGTGAGGGTGGAGAGAGAAGACTGGAGAGGGGAGAGGAGAGAGTAGAGATGAGAGACAAGAGACGAGAGAAGAGGGAAAGAGGACAGGAGGGAGAGAGAGAAATAGGAAAAGAGAGAAAGACAGATTTGAATTCTGGTACTCAGCTGGCTTTCTTCTTCATTTAATTAATAATGAACTCCATTATATGGGTTGGAGTCTCCTATATTCAAAGTGAGCCTTCCCTTTCCAGTTTATCCTGTCTGGTCCTTACAGACAAATGGAGAGGTATGTCTTCCAGGTAACTCTAAATCAATTCAGCTCTCTTTTTTAAATTTAGAGGATTTGGGGGTTGAGAAAAATTTAATATTCCATATCACAGTGGAGCAAACAAACAAGAGCAATCCCAAGATATATACATAATCCAGCCTAAAGAGTCTGACTTCTCTGCTCTACCAGCAGCACGTCAAAGACTAGCTTCACATACCACAGAGCTTTCTTGACTTTGTGACAACAAAATGGACATTTTCCCACAATGCCCAAGGGGAAAAAAGTAAAGCAAAATAGTTCTTTGTTCAAAAGGCAGAAGGATCCATGAAGACTGAGTTCCTTCCTACAAATTCATTTTAGGTCAAATGGAATGGAATGGACGTTGAGATATCAAAAAAAAAAAAAAATCCTAGCTTTCCCAACTCAATCAGTGACATTTAATTTGGCCTTATGGATGTCAAAGAATTTGATTTACTTCCCTCTACTGGACTGTAAATCCTGTAAGATTATGAGATAAGGTGTTAAAGGAATCCAGGCAGTTAGGGAAAGGCCCTTACAAAGGACCTTGACTCTTTGGACAAACTCCTACAGGACACCATTAACCATACTTTATGGATCTTAGGTCCTGAACTGAAGGAACAACTTTGCTATAAACTTATCCGTCCAGATCAAGGAATTGGTTCCAAGAGAAATTCAGTCATCTTATGCCATGAAAGACATGAACAAATCAATTAGCTCTAGTCTTTCAGCTTTAACACCTAGACACTCCTGCTTACTAACCACCCTACAGTATTAGAACCCCTTTGTTTTGGTGCCATGCTTTTGTTGTTCTCTAGCAGAGCTATGGGATGAGTGCTCTTTGTCCTCAGTCTGAGAGCTTCATTCTTTGCAACTGTTGAGGCAGGATTATCATGTGAGAAGTGCTCAACATTGAGGGGCCATGATCATCTTACCAATTCTATTCTCAGACATAAGTGCAATGCTTCTAGGAAAAAGTATTAAATGATTCTTGATTAACTAGGATAAATGATTAGTAAAATAACACAAATTTTGGTAGTGATCTTTATCTCATCCAGTGGGATTAACATAACCTACTGACTTGAGTTTTGAAAGACTATTAATATCCATTGCAAAATTGATTTTGTAAAAATGTATGGGTTTTCCTGCTCTTACAGTGTATAGAAAGTTATTGTTTCAACTTGAACAATCATCTTTCTCATAGGGTAAGAACTCCAGCTAGTAGATTAGTTTTACAAGGCACAAAGTATTACAAAATAGTAAAACAAGAGCTTGTTAGTATAGGGAATGTTGAAATATAAATATTCATTTTATGGTTAGTATCAAGTTTGAAATAACATAAGCCAACTGCCTTATAATTTTACTATCGAAGAATATCATATTAAAGATATTCTATGAAATTTCTAGACTTTGGACTAATTGTTTATGGATAGTTTTCATATCTGATTACAAAGAAGAGCAGATAAAACAGGTAAAAATAAAATGTTTTTCATATTCCCCAATTCCGTAGTAGGAGACAGACATGTGAGCAGTGTTTTGATGAATAACAAATGATGTAAAATAAAACTATAAGCTAGGCTTAGTGGGTGCAGTGACTTGAATGCGAATGGCCCCCATAGGCTCAGAGGTTTTAATTATTAGTCTTGAGCTAATGGACCAGTTTAGGAAAGTTAGGGATGTGGCCTTGCTGGAGGAAGTATGTTGCTGGAATGGGAAATGAATTTGAGGTTTCAAAAGCCCATTCTAGGTTCAGTCTCTCCCTTGACTCCGCCTTTGTCACTGTCTCTCTTTCTGCTTGGTGCCTATGCATTAAGATGTATAGCTGTCAGCTACTGTTCTAGTGACATACCTGTCTGTTCTTGCCATAATAGTCATGTACCAACCTTTTATAAGTGTAAGCAAGACACAAATTCATACTCTTTTATGAATCACCTTGGTCATGGTGCCTCTTCAAAACAATATAACAGTAATTAAGACAGTGGCTGTCATGGTTAATAGTGATTGACAACCCAATAAGACTTATAAACATCATCGGAAGACATTTTAGACATGCCTGTGAGGTATTATTTAGATTAGGTTAGTTAAAATGTGGAGTCACATACTAAGTTGGGTACCAATATGTGGGCTGGAGTCCCTGACTATGTACAAAGGAGAAAGCTAAGGAAGTTTCAGCATACATTTTTTTCCACTTCCTAACTGTCTAAGCAACATGAGCATCTGCCTCTAGATTTCCTGTCCCTGTACCTATCAGTCATGAAAGAGTATATCCTCCAAATGTGAGACAAAAACATTTCTTACTTAAAGAGCTTTTATGGAGTATTTGATCTCAGAGATGAGAGAAGATAACCAGTACAGTGGGTTAGGCCTATAATGGCAGCACTTGGAAGACAGAGGCAGAAAGTGAGAGATTTTTGTCCAACTTGGGCTACAATATAGCAAAACAGAGGACAGAGGAGGGAGAGAGAGAGAGAGAGAGAGAGAGAGAGAGAGAGAAGAAGAAGAAGAAGAAGAAGAAGAAGAAGAAGAAGAAGAAGAAGAAGAAGAAGAAGAAGAAGAAGGAGGAGGAGGAGGAGGAGGAGGAGGAGGAGGAGGAGAGGAGAGGAGAGGAGAGGAGAGGAGAGGAAGAAAGAGGGAGGGGGAGAGGGAGATTAAGGGGAGAGAGAGAGGGAAAAAGAGAATTAGCCCTAAGCTCTGGTGTGAAGAAGACATGGGTATGTCTGTCAAGAGAAATGTCTCCTAAAGTAGTACACTCCTGCAATCATAATGCACTCTGGTGGTTGAAGACAAAAAGACCTTCCCAGAGTCTAAGATCAGTCTGATAAACAACACTGCAATTCCTATTACAAAGCTACCACTAACTTACACCTGTGCCCAGAAAACAGAAAGAAACAGATTTGGCCAGTCAGTGAAGTGTTTTGCTATCAAATAGTATAGAATTGAAACTGAAAGCGAGGACACAGCACTGAAGGCTGAAGTAAATTAGAAGTTATTGGAAGTATCTAGGGAAAGATACAGACATCCTGATAACGCAGAAATCCTTTAAGTCAGCTGACAGATTTGGTGATAGCCAAGAGATAAAGTCAGTGATGGTTATCACCAATTAGATGTGAACGCTAGGAAGTGATAGAGAACTGAGGTCTGGGGAGAAGAATAGATAATAGTAGATGGCAACGCTGTGAAACCACACAGCCAGCTCAGGTCACTTTGAGATCTCTTGTTATACGGGATTCCAATATAGTCCTAATATAAATCTATATGAATAAATTTGGAACTTTGTAAATGTAATAATCAAGGATTAAAAAAACAGAGATTCCAATTGGAGAGATAGCTTAGAAGTTAAGATTTCTTCTTGCTCTTCCATCAAACCAGTTTGGTTCTCAGCACCCACACTGGGAGACTCACAGCTGCCTGTAGTTTCAGTTCCCTGGGATCCATCACCTTCTGGATTCTGTGGGCATTCCCCTATTTTCACAGAGACACACAAACACACATACACACACACACACGCCTACCTTCACACGTGCCTACATACATGCATACACACACATGCACACACATGAACACACATACACACACATACCTATACACACACATACCTATGCATATACACACACATGTACACATGAAGAGACACACACTACAAATGAAAATTGCATCCTCAAATCACACAAATGGATAATAATCTTTATTTAAACATGTCAAGTGACACATAAAAGGTAAAAATAATATTTGGTGAAAATGGGAGTCTAAGAACAATACATGCTTTAAGAATGTGCAGAAGACAGATCTGTTAGAAGACATTGAGAACACCCATTGTTTCTAAAGAACCATGGCAGTGAAACAAGAGTCTCTGTTTCAGAAACTCAGAATGCACAGAGGTCAGCTTCATCTGCTTTACAGATTCCCTGGCAAATGCGTTGTTGTTGTTGTTGTTGTTGTTTTTGGTTTGGGGTTTTTTTTTTTGTTTGTTTGTTTTTGTTTTTTGAAACAGGGTTTCTTTGTGTAGCCCTGGCTGTCCTGGAACTCACTTTGTAGAGCAGGCTGGCCTTGAACTCAGAAATCTGCCTGCCTCTGCCTCCTGAGTGCTGGGATTAAAGGCATGTACCACCACCGCCAGGAACATATATTTCTTTTTTTTATCTGTGTTGGTTACATTGGCTAAGGAGAGAAATATAAGAAACTGTAAATAGCAAATGAGATAATATTGGTAAATATTAGACTGCAGAAGATCAGATATGGACTACTATCTTGAGAACTGATGATGTTTATTAGTTTGGGTAGGGGGTATACTGGAATGGAATGTTAGAAGCATGTCACAGAATGAAGATGAAGTAAAGAAACTAGAGAATCAATCATAAAATGCCCTGCAGACTTGTGGACACCTGCTGCTATAACCTAAAATGATAAAAGTAAGTGTAGATTTTGAGAGGAAAAAAAGTGCTTTTTATGTGGATCTTTCTTCAGTTTATCTTGTTGGTTTTGATGCTGTTATTAGACTAAACTGAGAGGAAGGAAGGTATACTCATATCTGCTTGCATAAGCTTGTTCTAGTAGGTATTGTCAAGATACATTCTCCCCAAGAATCTTTGTCCGTATGTACAGGACCTAGCAGTTTCGGGTGCAGTGAATAAGTCAACTTGGGGAGTCACAAACTAGAGACATAAAATCATGAAAACCTGTGCCATTTTCTACAATGTGTATATTTTAGCAAAGAAAAGAGGTTGCTATTTCAAGGTCAAGCCCTGTAAATGGTATTTTAATATAAATGTCTTTGGTAAATTAATACTAGGGGTGTATTTCTTCATCCTAGCTAGTTCCCAATAATAACAGAGAGAGTGCAAGATTTATTTTCAAGCTTCACCTCAATATTTGAGCAGGCTATTGATTTATATTAGCCCCTAAACTATTCTGGCTACCACCCAATCAAAAATCTCAATAATACTTGAAATTATGTTTTCCTTGTTTCTGCTGAACATTCAAGTATTGTGTTTTCCTTCCACCTTGTGGCAGATCTCCTTTCTTTTTCTCTCTCTCTCCTTCCCCTGGCTGGCAGAAGCCCCGATGTATTCTCTCTTCTGCCCCAGTCATTGGATGATCAGCATTTATTGACAAGGCAGAGAATAAATGGTAAGAATTGTTTACACAGAGTTGTGACAGGTGATTCTGGACATAAGCATTGCAATGCCATGTCCTGATTGAAATAAGTTATGAGGGCCGAGAAATCAGCATCTCAATATTGCAAGGATATCCTTTACATAATGCACAACATTATCCTTACAAAACTTGCATCGTTTTCTCAGAGCATTGGTACCAGAGAAAGGTCCTAGTCATGTGCTAAAGCATCAGGAAGTGAGGATATCGTGAGATATTGATATTTGTGACTGGTCACCTGTTATGCTACTTCTCCTTAGCTTCCTGCACTATTTTCTATAATCTCCAATCATCTATAGCCATTCCACCTGAACATGCCAGACCTTGCTGATACCCTTTTCCTCCTTTCCATGCTAGCAAACTTCTGGTGCATTTTTACTTTAAGGGAAGTGACAGCCTCCCTGCTAATGAAAAGCATATGTTACCTATCCAAAATATGTCTGGTGTGCTTACCCACATGACTTTTATAAACAGGCATGAATCTCTTCTTAACCTCTGGCATCTATAAGTCTTCATGGGCATTCATCCAACTTCTTGTCATTTTCAAGGTCATTTTCCTTCTTCTTCACTCTGCTGGTTTCTTCTTTCATTCCTCTTACCAAAGACAGTCTCTCCTTCAGCCATGGTACAGATGTTCTTTGCAGCTTGTGTCCTTTCTTCTCACACATACTGTCCTCTGACTATATGGATAATTGATATTTTCTTCATCCTACACATTCACTATGGTTGCATTTTCTTTCTTGGGCAATCTGTACACAATATAGAGCTGAAGAGGTAACTGATTGTTCTGTTGGTTTATTTGTATTTTTTCCATGATCTGATATAGTATTTGAGTGGAATAGCCATCTGATGAGTATTTAATATAAAACAAATAAGACAGATGATAACACTTGACGTAGTAACAGTGATCTGTAATTGATGAAAATTATGTAATTTAATGAAAATATTTGAGGTCATAGAGCAAAGAAAGTAATATAATTCTTCCTTAAACTCTCACATTTGAAGACCAATTTTGTGGTAAGATAGAGGGAAGTAAACTTTTAATTAACTGAATCCTAACTACCTAAAGTTGTCAGTATCCTAAAGGTAATGATCTGTTAATGCTTGATGTTAATTAAAAGAAAAAAGTTTTAACTTTAAATGCATTAGCAGCTGTCTATATTAAATGTGATACCATTGCATGTTTTATATACCTGCTTAATAAAGTTCTTTGGGAGCTACCCCAGGCCTTGTCTTAATCTCATGTTGGCATGAGTCAACTCTAGAGAAGGTCAAAGGTTCCCACTTTCAATTTGGTAGACAACTATGTTGGAGCACTTCTGATCATTTAACATAGAGTAGGCTTGGAGTTTAGATGCTTTTTTTCCTCTAACAAGCACACAGAATATATACTGAGACTTCCCTAGATGTTTAACTAAAAAATACATACACTGGGGGCATTCACTTTTGCTTGGTTTCTGCTAATTGACCAACAGTGCTGACAGTTGATGACAACAGTCAGAGTCAATTGGCTACCAGTTGCAGAAAACAAAGCAAGAGTAAACTGCACACCCTTTAATGGAATCACTCAGTTCTCCCCTAAATATCCAGTACAGATCCAAGTTTACATTAAAATGGTTGCCGTGACAACAGGTTGGAGACATTTAGTATGCTGACAACATCTGAAACACATGCTGCACCTTTTCCAAATTGAATGTGTTCTTTAGAGGTAAATTTCCATATATTTCTATCGCAAATGATTACAATTCCCTGTTGAGGTCCACCTCTTCTGACAAAGAGCCTCTTGTAAGACTTGCCCAGTCATTATTGGCTTTCAACATCAAATCAGAGGGATAAGAAGATAAAGAAGATTCCTGGGACTCCAGAGAACCTGCACTACTATAAATGATAAGATTTGAGCAGCTCCCTGGGAAAGAGAGAGAGGCGACTACTACCTCTGCTCACAGTACTTCGGGAACTCTGTTACAGTAGCTAAGTGAGAAACATAGTTACATTTTCATTTTTTAAACAGTTAAGAGTATTAGTAAGAGAATGTGGGAGACTAGGAGCACTCTAAGCAGCTGAAGCTCACATGAGTGATGTTTCTGTAAAGCAGGCAAAATTCCTAAAGAATGATTATATCACTGCTATGCTAAACATAATTCAGTGGCTCTCCAACTGAGAAAAACACACAAATCTTTAAAGGGCCTTCCAAGGCTTGTACAAACTCATACTTCTACAGTTCCACTCAAAGAATTCTTTCCTTCTCTGCCTGTATTTCAACTACTTTATTTCACTTCTCCAAAAAATCCATGTTCCTTTACATGTATTCACAAAATTTCCAACTGCTGTTACTGTTGCTGAGGCTCTCTGTAGACCACAGTGTTTCAGTCAACAACATCTCTTCTTGAGCTCCAGCCTCTCCAAGCTTTCCTTGGCTCCTAATTTGGGATAGCAATACCTTCCATATTCTCATTTGTACGATATTATTTGTTCAAAATATACTCTGCCTTGTATCCTCATCCTGAAAGCACACTCCTTCATGTCTAATCCATAAATGGTTTCTACCACCCTGATGCCTATTTTGGTCATAAACTTTGGGTATTATAGTCAAGTGCTATAGAAAATGGTGATGGCATTTTTATACAAAGACAGAAAAGCAGAAAACGATACCCTAGAAGATGTTCCTTGGGCCTGGGTTTCACAATGAAATGAGATATGAAGTAGAGTTACAGCTGAGATATTCTTCTCAGTCCCATGCAGGACCTTAGCATGAACTATAACTATACAACATGTAACTACATAGCTTTAACTTATAACCCCCCTGAAATGTATTCTTTCTTGTTTTGTTTTAGTATAAGAGAAAAAAAATATAATGTTAATGTTAGACTTCTCATCAATAAGTTTACTATAGTCAATATCAACAATTAGTTGTTAGTATGCTTAAACTATATTATCCTGTCAATCTATTCTTAGTTAACTTACCTATTAAATAGGCATAATAACAGGATACCCTGAACCTCAAGGTTGTGGTAAGGATTAAATAAGTTAAAACTGTTTTGATTTTTATGTTTTGCCCATTTGGCTGGTTGTACCTCAGAAGAAGAATTGACTTTCTTTGCTTATTATAAGACCAAAAGCAGCTTAGAGAGGAAAGGGTTTCCTTGGTTTACAGGTTAAATTCCATCATGGAGGAAATCCAGTGCAAAAACTCAAAGCAGGAACCTAGAGGAAGGAATTATAACATAGAACACTGAGGATTGCTTCTTATTGACATGCTTCTAAGCTCATTTTCAGATATTTTTCTTATACATCCCAGGCCTACTTGCATAGGAGTAATAGTGGGCTGGCATCAGTGAGAAATCAAAAAAAGAAAACAAAACAAAATACACCCACAGACTTGCTCTCAAGCCATTCATCTGATAGGAAGTCTCTGCATCCCAGAATTCCTAGTACTATAAGCAGTACTGAAGAAAATGACTCGAATAGTTTTCAAGATAAACCATCCCCATTTTCTTGTGGTTTTACTGTCTGAATAGACTGAATACACTTGGATTCTCCAGGGAGGACAACTGGAATGATCCCACAGAGGGTAATATTTGGATACCCTCCCCTTTCCACTTATCTCTCCATCTCTGTGGGTCTTCCTGCTCTTGCGGATCATCAGCCGATGTTGCTTGTCCCTACCAAGACACTTGGGTACCGGGTAAGAAAAGCGCAGAGTCAACAACACAGACTCTGGGAGTCAGGCAATGGGCAAGAGCAGACTCGTTTATCCTTTATTGCAGGAACTGGGCAAATCTTTATTACTGCCCCCTGCCTCCAGCATCTCATTTGCTAAGTGCCTCCTACAAGCCAATATAATCCCCTCCCCTCCCCTCCCCTCTCCTCCCCTCTCCTCCTCTCTTTTCTTCTCTTTTCTTCTCTTCTCTTCTCTTCTCTTCTCTTCTCTTCTCTTCTCTTCTCTTCTCTTCTCTTCTCTTCTCTTCTCTTCTCTTCTCTTCTCCTCTCCTCTCCTCTCCTCTCCTCTCCTCTCCTCTCCTCTCCTCTCCTCTCCTCTCCTCTCCTCTCCTCTCCTCTCCTCTCCTCTCCTCTCCTCTCCTCTCCTCTCCTCTCCTCTCTTCTCTTCTCTTCTCTTCTCTTCTTCCCCTTCCTCTTCCTCTTCCTCCTCTCCTCTCCTCTCTTCTCTTTCTATTTTTGTTTTAAACCATAAGAAGAGAGAGGGTAATGCATAAATCAAGCCTGTAACAGTTTGATTGGCAGAACATCGGTGGACCATGACTAGAGACCCAGGAAAAAGGCAAGGATGTTAAAGGACTCTTAGTCCTGGTTTGGAATCCTTTAAGTGGGAAGTCACCTGTGTTTCATTAAGGAAAGTAGAAGGAAGAGTGTGCCCTTTCCCTCCTTTCTCTATCCTTATCCCCTTCTTTCTAGCTCTCTTTTTATTATGAAATAGTCTCAGGAAGCTCAAGCTAACTTAAGACTCTATAGCAATGATGACCTTCATCCTCTGTTTCCCTTTATTTTACCTTCCCAATGAAAGGATCACAGGCATATGGCCCTATGCCTGGTTTATAGAATACTAGTGCTCAAAGTAAGAACTTCCTTCGTGTTAGGTATGGATTCTGCCAACTGAAATACATTTACAGCCCCCAACTTGAATTTTTAAAAAATATTCTAGTGTTTAAAGTGAAGCTGGAAAAGCAACTATTTCTTTGATTTGGTCAAAATATTGTTGCATGAGGGCACAAGGATGGGAATGGAGAATATGAGGAAAACAAAGGAGTGGAAAGTGCTAGACCATTTATACATGGTAACTGATAAATGCACAATAAATCATTAGTTATTACAGTATTTCTAGAGTATTTAACTATTTTAATTATTTTGTTCTTACTTATCAATGCTTATGCTTAATGTTATGTCCTTAAATGCTTAAACTTATATTTATTGCCATTTATATCCAAGATGAGCTTAAATTGGTAAATAAAATTTTTCTAATTAATAACACTAGTTCTCCCAATAATATGACATAGTCAGATGCTAGTAAAAATACACACAGCATTTCTGTTAAATCCCCTGAGTGTTTGAAAGGAAGAACTTGGCTTTGTTATATGGCTTCCTATTACTAAGGTTCTTTTTAAGCCTTTGCAACTTTCTATTCTCTTTCACCCCTGAGGTGGTTATCCAAATATAGTGAGGCCATGTAAACCAAACTGGATTATCTTACAATTAATTTTTCAAAGTATTTGGAGATTTGTTTTTAAAATAAATTGGAAGTAACATATAGTAAGAATTGGAAGTAACATATAGTAAGAATTTCTTTCGTAAAGAGAAAAGGTTTCAAAAAAATTAAAAATATATTGATGTTTATGTTTGAACAAAATAAATTTAAATAAAATTGAAAGGGTATATCCTGGATTGAAAAGGAACTCTTATTATAAGTATGCTAAACTACAGAGTCCAAACTGATATCAACCTGTGTTAATACAGGCCTGATTTCTCTAGGAAAAAATATCTTTCCCCAGGTATATGCTATATCATATCTTTATCATATCCTGGATTTAAAAGGAACTTTTATTATAAGTATGCTAAACTACAGAGTCCAAACTGATATCAACCTGTGTTAATACAGGCCTGATTTCTCTAGGAAAAAATATCTTTCCCCAGGTATATGCTGTATCATATCTTTATCCCCACCTCCCCCAAGAGACCTTTGATATGTCAGATGCATTATGTAAGTCTCTGGCCCTCCTGTACATGGAGGATGCAAACTCTCTTTATTCAGGTTGCACTGGGCCAACACCGATTGTAGGCATGCTTCATTTTGGGCCTGATACCAGAGGAAGAAACACACATTCACCAGCTTTCAAAATAAAGTATCCCGTCCGTGCAGCCCTGGCACCAGAGGCTGAAGTATCAATTATTGCGAACATATTCTCGGCACTTTAAAGCCATTACTCATTCTTCAATGTGGAATAAGAGTTTGTGTTTGGGGCAAAAGAAGGAGAATTGGCAGAAGCTTTGCAGTCAGGATCTTCTTTTCAAAGAGATGTCCTGTGCAGAGTGCCTGAGCTAAACCTTTTGCATGGCTTAACACCTTCCCCTTGGGGCAAGAAAGTCAGTTTACATTTTCCAGTGAGCCACAGATATGGATGATTGCATTGATTTCATTGTATAGTAGACTTAACAGCCAGCAGATTTATGGTTTAATGGAGATCACAGTGTAAGCTTCAGCAGAAAACCTCCTTCAGGAAGAAATTATGCGCTTAGAATGCTACATGCATTTAAAGGTTATAAACAGTCTACGAAACTGGGAAAACTGTGTCCCATGTTCTCCAGGGCAAGCATCCCCTGAACTCTCCTTGGGAAGTAGTCCGTGCTGAAGTACACTCACAAGACCTGGACCTCAGCTCTGTGCAGTAGTGGCTGATGACAAATGGATTGTAGGATTCTTGTTTCTCTTTGAGACATTCCTATATAGCCCAGAGATTCTGCTATCTGTCTAGAGTAATGCAGGAAAATCGTGTGGATAAGATAGCACATCTACATTAGAACACCCCCTTTCTTAACTATAAAACTTACATGGTAAACCACATATATTTGTAAATCAGAGAAGAGTAGAGACATTAAAAATTTGTGTGTGTAAATCTGATATCAGAACTAATTTTGTTGTAGCTTTCCATGATACATAGGATCTCAGTACTTGGAAAGAGAAGGCAGGAAGATGAAAAGGTCATGAGCAGACTGTGCTACAGAGAGAATCTGAGGCCAGCTTGGGCAATGAGATCTTGTCTAACAACAAAATAAAGCAAATAACAGTAGCCACAAGCCACTTCACTAGAATTCCTATAACATAGAATGCATATATATTCCCCTCTATGATGAGTATCCTCTTTATCTCTTACATAAAATATATGAAAGGATGTTTATAAATGCTTACAATATTATATTTCTTTAATCATTATGCTTTGGATAATATCTATAAGTATTAAATCTTGCTCATTTTTAGTTTGTTTGTATATTGGTTAAAATGGAAAGGTGACATATTTCAGTTTACACAGTTTATCCAGGAGAATCTGAAATCCTTGGGTCCTGTGTTTAGATGTCTACGGTCAAAGGAATGAGAAACAACACAGACTGGGCAAAAAAGGAATTTGTGTGTTTATCTCTGCCTCTTGGGTTTTTAAAATGATATCTGAGATAAGAAAATGATAGGCTTGAAGCCAGTTAGCTTCCTACCTAGCTCACTAGAAAAAAGTCCTTTCACCATGAACTCCTTCACAAACTTCCCCATAACACAAGAAACTGTAGTTCCTGCCACACACCTTTGATGGGTCAACTCAAAAAGGCTGCTTCCTCATTTTCTTACAGAAATCTTTTCCTAGGCTTGGTTTAGATACATCTGTGTGAGGGAATTTGAGCTGGAAAGGAAAGACATGAAAATGAGGATGGTTTGAGTTTGAGAATGACCATGACAGGCTCCAGGGCAGAAGGCAGAGTGTGAGGCTGCTCCAACTCTGAACATGACAGTGGGACCAGAGAACCCAGAGTCTTTCTGGGATATTCTCCTTGCTAACTTAGATTAACCAGATTTAACTGGCCCATTCTGTTGTTTAAAATAATAATAATAATAATAATAATAATAATAAATAATAATAATAATAATAATAAAGAGGCAGAGGGAGTAGAGGGGTTTTTAATGTCAGTGTTAACAGGATGCAGAGAACAGCCTAGGTTTCAGTTTGCCTACGTGTTCCCAGCACGTAGAGAGAGGAGAGCTTTTGAAGATTTCTGTTTTAACAGTGACATCAAATAGGTCCACAGGATAGTCCCTACAGGACACTACCATTGGGAACAAAAGTGTAGAGAAACAATATGGGGTGGAAGATGATGTCTGCTACAGCTGGTTTCCACAGAGGCTGATGCAGAAATACTGTCTCATGCAGCTTAGATGGGGAAGAGAGATTAAAAAAAAATGTGTGGGTACTTGATCTAATTCACTGGTTTTGTCATAAACCTAATTCTGTTTGTTTCATCTCTGAGCTGCTTCTTAGCTGTGAAGTGAAAACAGAGAGCAATCATTCCCTGATGCTGTGATATTTCAATATAAAATTTGGAGATAGGATAGTATATATTCCCACATTAAAAATCAATACAGGCATATTAAAATCAATGCACTTTATTGGTTTTATAATTGCAAAGTATGAAGTATGTTAAGAAAAAAAATTTTTAATTCTTATTTGGGAGTAAGCTATGTTACCCACTCTTCATATGAGCCAGCCTGGCTTCTTGTCATTCTAGGACACTGAGGGTCAGGACTTTATTTGTCTAGAAGAACTACTTCCTCTCTCGCTTCAAGGTCTTTTACCTTGCTTTCTGCATCACTTCTTCCTCATCTTTTATCTTTTTCCTTTCCCCTTCCCCTTCTTCCTTTGTGGATATGAACCTCTGTATTTATCTGCAACATTTAGAGGCAGAAGATGCGCATTCATATTTATCTTCAAACAGGCCATTATCTCAGAAATCTCATGTGATATGAGAATGGATTTTCTCCTTTAAATCTGGGGAGGAACTAATTCCCAAATAAAAGACTATGCATTTCATTAATCGCTTACTTACATATTCAATATATTGTGTCTATGTATTTAGTGGAAACTGAGACTTAATGATCATTATACATTCTTGCTAACCTGAAAGAAAATGAAAATTGTTGCCTTTAGACTACAGACTAAGATGGAAAACAACTAGAAGGGTAGGCTGTGCTTACATGCTGTTCACTAGAACCTTTTGGGTAGCGTTGTTAGAACACCTCAGTCATTCTTGAAGGTAATTGTTGGTCATAGTGACAGGTGGGGAAAAAAACAAGAACACATTGTTAGATAAGGCAGGAGAGCCTCAGTGTTCCTAAAGAGGTATAATGTGTTACAGGAATAAATACCTATGACAAAATGAAGAAGATGAGAAATGAATAACAAAAATTACAATGCTATGAGGCAGCTTTTCTCTAAAATCGGGGGGGGGTCATTTTAATTCAGGGAATTGTGAGAGTAATTGTGTATAAAAAATAGTAAACAGTTTTAGATAATTTTGGCTCAGTAACATTTTCTTTAAAATCTAGAAACTGAAGCTCAGTAAAGAGGTAACATACCTGGCTTTGTATGCTTAGATGAATAAAAGACAGAATTATAATATTTTATTAGCTACTGTTTAGTACTGGGCACTGTCTTCTATTCAGAATTTTGTCTTATTTTTCTTTAACCATATTAATTTCTGAACAGTTTATTGAAATTCTCAGATCAGACAGAAGAAAATTGCAGGATGATATATTAGGAAAACTTTAAGTAAAGAAATGGGGGTGGGGCAGTGTGGAATGCTGATGCAATAGGAATATTCTGGGATCTATAACAGTAATCCTAATGGAGATCCTAGTCCTGAAGGATATGGAGTCTGAGTTGGCCATTTCTTGTAACCATGAAGGCTTCCAGTGGGGGGGGGGGGGGTACTGGTTTATAGACCTTTGAGTTTTGGACAAGGGGATCCTGTGGAGATCCCCAAACAATCCAGACTGATGTTAGAACAAAGGGCTGCTCTCTGCGAACACAGTGTGGCCCCTTTGTCTATGACACCATTCACACAGCTTATTGAACTTTGTGAGGTTAAGCTGGAGCCTGCATGAAGCCTTTACCCCTGTGTTCAAGTCTCCTTGGTGCAGGAAGGTATTCTGCAGGCTACCTAAAGAGAAATGTGGACACCAAACCAGCTACAAAACCTTTGACCTACAACCTGTCCTGCCAGAAAGATGTACAGTGGCAATGGAGGCATAAGAACTTATGAGAGCCTTATACTTGAGGCCCACTCCCTGAGAAAGAGTCCATGCCCTACACTGGCTAGTTAGCCAAGAGACCTAGGGTAGAACCAAATATGATTGGTCAAAAAACAAAAACAAAAACAAAAACAAACAAACAATAAAAAGATTTCTAATGAGTATCCTAATGAATTCCTATGGCATATCTTGTTAGGCTCATAGATTGGTACCTTGCACAGTCATCATCAGAGATGCTTCCTTCTTCAGCAGATGGGAACATAATCAAAGACCCACAGCCAATAATTATGTGTGGACTCTAAGCTGGAAGTCTTCATCAGGTCTTGCTCCTTGGAGCTCAGGGAATCCTGTGGGATGCTGGAAGACTGTAGGAATCAGAGGGGACAGAGGACACCAGGAGAACATGGACCACTCAATAAACAAAGCAGGGCTCACACAGGCTCACAGAGTCTAAAGTGGCAAGTACTTGCCTGCATGGGTCTGCAGATCCTCTGTATGTATGTTATAGTTGTTGGCTTTGTGTATTTGTGGGGATCCTAACAGTGGGAGAGGGTGTGTCTCCGGCTCTTTTGCCTGCACTTGAAACTCTTTTGCTCCTACTGGTTTGCTTTTTCCAACCTCCATAGAAGGGCTTTTGCCTTGTCTTACTGTATTTTGTTTGCTTCTGTTTGACTATTGCCTCTTGGAGGCCTGTACATTCCTGAAGAGAGATGGAAGGGCAATTGATTTAGAGGAGAGGGTAAGAGTGGGGAACTTGGAAGAGTAGACAGAAGAGAAACTGTGGTCAGAATGTACTGTATGAGAGAAGAATCTATTTTTATTTTTTTTTAAAGTGAATTTTAAAAATTCTGCTTGTGAAATAAAAATAATTAAAAGACATTTTCATGTGGTTTCTCTTTACTCAAAAAAAAAAAACCTTAAGATTATACAGATTTGTCTCTTATTTTAAAAAGAATTTAAGTTCAGCAGCAATCCCAGACCATCACGGAATTTCATCTGAATTATTTAAAAGAACCTAATGGTTATTTATTTTCAACAAAACTAGAAATTTCTTTGATCTTGTTATGCCTGCCTTGACAAAAGGGAGTAAGAGCCATTGAAACTTTCAGCATACATGAAATAGTGTATGACCCCAATTTGGTTCCAATATTTATTTAATCTACATTATCTTCCTGTTTGCTCACATTTTTGGAGGAAAAAATGTACTGCACTATTTAAATATCATTTACTCAAAACTAGAAACAGATCCATAGGACCATAAGCATCTGGAGCCCTTTTGAATTAAAAGAGCAAGTTCTGCATCACTGTAGAGGCTCCTCGGGAACTAAAGTTTGAACCAAAATGTGATACAGATGATATTCCACTTCCTAAAATATACTCAGAGGAACCAAGTCATTATGCACTTATTGATATGTGCATGCCCATATTTACTGTTTCAGGATCCCCAGGACTGAATAAAGAACCGCCCAGAGGCCAGTCAGTGTGTATAAACACATACAGTGCATGTAGACATACACTGCATTTCTTCAGCCATAAAGAAGAAATAAATAGTGTCTGTTGGAAAAATGAACAGAAATGAATAGAGATCATCACATTAACTGAAACACGCCACAATTTGACAGATAAATATGTCTCTCATATGTTTTCTCTCATGTGCAGATCCTAGACATTTAAAATATACATATTTATGATGGCCTAGTGGGATGTTTCAGAGGATAATGGACCTGATATCCTGAGTTTGTTCCCCAATATCTACATAATGAAAGGAAAGAACAAACTTCCTCAAGTTATTACCAGTTCCTAAATTCATGTGTGCACATGAAGACACACACACACACACACACACACACACACACACATGAAAAATCAACCAATCATTCAATCGATCAGTCAATCGTAACATGAAAGTAGAGGGTGCTTACTTGGGAAAAGGGAGGAGGCCTGTAGGAAATGGAACTCGAGATATTATCACAGTTTATTATATTTATTTAAGAGAAAGAAGTAACAAAATTCATTAGTTTGTACAATGAAAAATGAATATAGACTAAATGTTTTGGTTGGTGTTGGTTGTTGAATTGACTAGATTAGAGGATGCTCAAAACTTAACAACGCACACCCATGTTGTTGGGTGTTTGTTCTGAGAGAATTGACATACAGAATGATGACCTAGAGGAGACTCAAATGAAAAGAAAGTCCACTGAGAAAGCAGCCTGCTGGTGCAGGGCAAGCCTTCCTATGTGAGCAAGCACACTACTGCTGAGATCTCCTGCTGATATCCCGCTCCAGCTGCTTCATCTTTTTGAACTGGACCCAACACCAGTGACTTTGCAGCAAGCTCCCAGGCTTTTCAGTACCAGATTTGTTGAGACTGCCAAGGAATCCAGCTTTTTTGACTTAGCAGCCAACAACTCTTCCTCCATCTTCAATATACAGAAGGCTGATGTTGGACTAAGGCCCCTACCTTGTAAGTAAAGCTATTATACCCCTGTATTCTAAGTAACATGTGTTCTCTTGGAATCCTGCCTAATATGCTAATATGAAAAATGGGAAAAGTTTAAGTTCTGAAGACTGCAGATACATGACATTGAATTGAATTTACCTTTTGCAATGTTTTAAAGAATGGCATACACTAAAGTAAAAATTCATCAACTCAATACACACAATGCCGTCATTGGGCACACACATCCTTTCTTCTTTAACTGATTGAATAAATCACAAGCCAAACTCAAGAGTTCCCTTAATATACTATCATGTGTAAAGGAATCTTTGATTCACCTGATAGAATTGTCATCTTGGAGGCTTACTGTCTCCCTCTGCTAACCTAGATCTAGCCCAGGGTCTTAGCTAGGTTCTCTAGCCCCATAGGGTTGTTCAAACACACGAGTCTATGGGAGCCATACATAGCCATAGCATAATAAAAAAATATGTTTAGTCCAACTTCCAAAGACCCAATAGTCTATAGCATCTCAACAACATTAAAAGTCCTAAGTTCAAAGGCTCTTTGGAGATTCATCCAATCACTTAACTGTAATCCCCAAAGTAAGAAGCTGGGTAAACTCCCAACTCTGTATCTCCATGTCTGATGTCAAAGAGGTCTTCAGATTTCCAACACCTTTTTCATCTTTGTTGACTGCAACAAACTTCTTTTTTCTAGGCTGGTTTCATTCCGTTAACAGCTGTCCTCAGCAGATATTCCACAGCTCTGGCATCTCAAATATCTTGGGGTCTCTAAGGCAAATTCAACATTATAACTTCTTGTTGCATTGTCTGGGATTCACAAAAGATCTTCTGGGCTCCTCCAAAGGGTTAGGTAACATCTCTAGCTCTGCTCTCTGTAGCACCGCTCTCTAGGCCTCTGGTTGACACTACTCCACTACTGCTGCTGTTTCTGGTGAACATCCCCTGGTCCTGGAATCTCCATTACACTGGTGTCTTCTGCTGCAACTAGGCTTCTCATAGGCTATCTTCATGATGCCAATCCTCAACTTCTTTGCATAACCCTTCACTCCTGAGCTGTCAACTGCAGTTGAGGTTGTACCTACATCAATGGCCTTCCCTGGCCTTTCATAGTGCCAAGCCTCTGCTGCTCTCCATAACACCTCCATGTCTTCATAACCACTGCCATCTGGATGATTCTTACACATTACCAAGTCCAGCTGCAGCATGAGGTACGACCTTGGCTATCTCTGGAACATGGGTTCATTGTGCTCTCAGAAAATACTTCTGATATTTCACCTCAGTGATGTTGGTCTCTTCTCAGATTTTACCTCAGTGATGTTGTTCTCTTCTTAATCACTGCTAGTTTCTTAGCTCCAACAAGCCAGCATCAATTGTCTTAGTAGTCCCTTCTAGTCTGGACTCTAAAGCCAGAGCCATGTGGCTGCCAAGTACTGCTGCTTGTTTGGGCTAGAACATGGCACCCCTATTCTATTACCAACTTTCTGTTTTCCAACTCCCTCACTGCCTAAACTTGGTTGTTCTAGAACGTTCTCTGTACATTGACCTTGAACTCAGAGATCTGCATGGCTTTGTCTCCTTAGGTTAAAGTTGTGTGCCAACATGCCTGGACTTAAATTTAGCTGGATAGGATCTTGCCTCAAAATCCCACTCCCTTATTCTGTTAATTCCTAGAACATAGGATTAAGTTCCATTCTACTTCCTGGTACCCTTTTAATACTTGAACCATATATTTTGTATTTTCCTCTCTTAGCTTGCTCCTTCAGACAATGGCAAAAAGCAATCACATTCTTCACCAAAATTACCACAAAACAGTCTCTACACTACATAATGAAATTCTTCTCCACTGAAACTTCTTGGGCCAGGACTGCATAGTTCAACTCTCTCTTAACAACAAAATTTTCCATATTCATACTAGAAAGCCCATTAAGCCTCACTTAAAGGATTCCTCTGCTTTCCAAATCCAAAATCTCCAAATCCACCTTCTTCCAAACAAAAGCATGGTCAGGTCTATCACTCTAGTCTCTGGAACCAACTTCTGTATTAGTTAGTTTTACTGCTGTGAACAGTTGCCATGACCAAAGCAACTCTTATAAGGACAACATTTAATTGGGGCTGGCTTACAGTTTCAGAGATCAGTCCATTATCATCAAGGCAAGATTATGGCAGTTTCTAGGCAGGTATGTAGGAAGAGCTGAGAGTTCTACATCCTGTTGTAAAGGCATACAGGAGAAGACTGGCTTCCAGGAAGCTAGGATGAAGGTCTTAAAGTCCACACCTACACTTCTTAAAACAAGGACATATCTACTCCAACCCTCCTAATAGTGCTACTCCCTGGGCCAAGCATATTCAAACCATTATGTTCAGGAAGTTTCTAGCCTCCATACAGTCAAATCTATGTCTAGAATGTTTTCAGTCTCTGAGACTTCCTGCTTAATAAGCTTCCTAATTCTTTCTGATTTCTGACTAGCTGGTTCAACTCAGCTGATCTGGCTCAAATTCTTCTCCTTCGTGACTTACTTAATCTGGCTTCACTCTCAACCTCTGCCTGAATTATTCTGTTTGGCCTCATAATAACTTTGGCAATATGTTCTAATCGTCTGGTTTCTTCTCATACTCTGGCCCTGTTTCTACCTTAAGTTATGTGTGTAGCTCGTTTTCTCTTGGCAACCTGTTCTATAAAAGTGCCCCATTGTACTGGCTAGTTTTGTGTCAACTTGACACAGCTGGAGTTATCACAGAGAAAGGAGCTTCAGTTGAGGAAATGCCTCCATGAGATCCAACTGTAAGGCATTTTCTTAATTAGTGATCAAGGGGGAAATTTTGGCCCCTTGTGGGTGGTGCCATCTCTGGGCTGGTAGTCTTGGGTTCTATAAGAGAGCAGACTGAGCAAGCCAGGCGAGGCAAGCCAGTAAAGAACATCCCTCCATGGCCTCTGCATCAGCTCCTGCTTTCTGACCTGCTTGAGTTCCAGTCCTGACTTCCTTTGGTGATGAACAGCAGTATGGAAGTGTAAGCCGAATAAACCCTTTCCTCCCCAACTTGCTTCTTGGTCATGATGTTTGTGCAGGAATAGAAACCCTGACTCAGACACCCAGTAAAACTGCCTCTCTCTCCCTGCACCACTCTCTCAAGTCTTTCCACTCTGTTCTTGTGAGTGTTGGGCATATCCTATTCTGTCACATTTTTTTTTCTGATTTGTCATTTTGTCTGCCACCCAATTAGACATCACTTTCAAACATGAGTGCTTCTTTCTACAAACTAACTTTACCTTCATTCTTTGGGATTAAAGGTGTATACTAAGGGCATGCCCGTATTTCAGCCAGAGGGATTAAAGGTGTGTGCTAAGGTTGAGTCAAACCACAACTCGAAACATATGTTCCCACTAAGCAACACAATCTTGGGGTTCACAATGTGATCAAATATGCTGCAACAATTATGACCAGGTACACTAAAGAGCAGGCCAAGGGTGTTTAGTATTGTACTTGAAGCCCTTGTATCTAGTACTGCACCTCTGGACTTAACTTTCATATACTGTCTCTAAGCTTAGTTTTAGCTTGTTCCTTAAGAGTAACAAATCTCTGTGTTGCAAAACTAGTTGATTTTTTTTCTTTTCTTTCTCACCTGTGACCCCTCTTTTCCATGAAGAACTACAATATGTACTCCTGAAACAGAATTTGAATTCATGGGACTAAGGGCCCCTTTTGATAGCCAGTTACTGATGCAGGCAAGGCAATCCCCATTTCACCTTAGTGAAGAAGAGAGCACTGGATCCCCCGGAAGTGGAGTTAGACCATTGCCAGCTACTAAGGATGCTGGGAACTGAACCTAAGTCTTCTGCAAGAGCAACAGTTGTTTGGTGATTATGTTGAGCCATCTCTTCAGCCCCAGCTTTGCGTTTTATTTATATATTTTCATTTAATCTAAATACTTTCACTGCTAGTCTAGTCATTTCACTGCTTTTTCTGCATACATCTTCCTTACTTATGTACATGCGTGGATAGAAAAATTTAGATCTTAAACTGAGTAATTAACATCTCTAAAGGAACCACTTACCAATTCATTATTAGAGACATCTGAAAATGGTATTTAAACAAAAATTTAGAGGAAGACTTTTAAAAATCAAATTGACATAGTGAAGAAAATTCCATAGTGTATTAAAAAAATCTAAAGAGATTATGAAAATACAAATTACACAAAAAATTCTCCCAATCCCCATTTATCTCAGTAGTGCATCTATCCAGTTCATAGAATATTGGATTAAACTTGAAGTCAAATTAAAATCATCCACTAATAAAACTTTAGATTTCCAAAAAATATCTATTAATTAGACTGCATTTGTTATCAGGATTAGAGGAACTAGGTATTACTTGTACACATTGGTGTTTATTTTTTCAGGTAACAACAAAAGACAAAGAAATTAAAACATAAATTTATGTCAGACAAACAGCAAGATAATTGTATTTTTCTGTGATTGATGTTGTACTATTAAAGGTTTGAATATGTTACATTCGTTTTTGGAAAACCAGCCATGGCTTAAAAGTGGGTAAAACAAGAAAGGTCAAGCAACTTTATGTTACAATTTTCTTTTAAAATTTAGATAACTTAGTGCCAGAGAAAAGATGGGGTAAGAGTAATTAGTAAAAATAAGCCACATCATAGTTAGTACTTTATAATTAATTAATTATTGAAATTAAACTTAATCTTTAACATGCTCACCCTCACTCTTTCTTAAATGTTAGCCTCCTTTTTTTCAATTATTATTCGTGTGTGTGTGTGTGTGTTTGAAAGTAAAGAAATATAACCTACTGAGTCCTTTCGTAATTTCTGTATATGATTATTTTTAAAATATCAATGAAACTACTAAAGATGCTTATTTATTTAATGACTTAATTGTGGATTTAAAGAAAGCCCCATCATGCCTTTGCTTTCTAGGAGATTCGAAAGTACCCCCATACACCCATGATCTTATAGGAATCCAAATGTTCACACTTTCGCCTCAAGACAGGCTGCATTAGCAGTAATTCTTTAGAAGACACCCTTGATCTTCACTGAAATCCCCCCTGAATGCTTTGGTTCAGCAGAGAATTAGCACTGAGACCCCTGTCAAACCATTCTTTACAATTCCTGCATGAACACACGTCTACAGAGGAGATGGCTATGCTTCTGTGACTGTCAGTGAAGAAATAATATGGCCATATCTAAATATTCCTGACTTTAAAATTGTTTCGCATAGCTATCAAGAGCAGCTCATCAGTTCTCTTTCTGAAATGATAAAACCCATCCTCACTTAAGAAAATGCAGTTCTGAGGGGAGAAGTTTGATAGAGCCATCTCACGTAGGACTATGTGTTCCTAAGTCTCTGTCTCTCTTCCCACACTGTCTTACTGTGGGTCTCTGTATTTGTTTCTGCCTGCTGCAGGAGGATGCCTCTTTGATGATGGCTGAACAAAGCACTGGTATATAAATATAGCAGAATACTCTTTTGAGTAATTTTATGATTGAATTTTTTTAAACAAGTAATATTTGGTTTTATTCTAGGTCTCTGTGCTAGAAAGCTCAGGAAACCCTGCAGAAGAAGAGGCAGAAAGAGTAAGGACAGACAGAGTGCACAGGGTGTGTGTGTGTGTGGGGGGGGTGGTTATCAAGAGAACAAGGCCGTTTAAAACAGCTGAGAAAAGCTTATATGAACTCTCAGAGACTTAGGCAGTAAGCGCATAGCCTACAGGTTTGTATCAGGTCCTCTGAATATATAGTATAGCTTTCAGCTTAATACTTTTATGAGACTCCTCAGTGAGTAAAGAAGAAAGTCTCTGATTCTTGTGCTTTCTCATGGGACTCTTTTATTTTGTGTTGGCTTTGCTGTCCAATTTGGATATGATAGTTTTCATTTTATCTTATGGTCTTTTATTTTGTTATGATTTATTATCTTCTAGGAGTCTGTTTTGTTGTAATGAGGGACTGAAAGGGAATAGACTACGTTGGGAGAGCAGGTAGGGATCCACTAGGAGGGAGAGGAAAACTGTACTCAAATAAAAAAGTTAAGAATATAAAAAGTATAAATTCATCCCATAAAAACACAGAATTTGTGTGTTTTAACATTTTTTCAAGATTTTTGCCATTTTCTGAATCACGTGATAGTTTGTATCCTTAGACATTGAGAGGGTTCCCTTAAAAGTCATCAAAACATACTATGTACATGTTTAAGATATTGAACAATAAATAATATATATTTAAAGTGATGTGATTATGAGGAAGATGTATAACGTAGGAAATCACCTTTTTGCTCTGCACAATTCCTGCTTTTGGTATAGAAACTGACACAACTGAATGCCACCAACACTGCTGCTTTTCAATTCATTGATTCTAACATGCCAGTTCAATTTCTCATTACGGGCAGGGAACCTACACAAAACCAAAAGCTCAGCCTCCTTTCCTTTCTTCCTCTATTTCCTCCTTTCTCACCTTCTTCTTCCTCTCCTCTTCCTCTTCCTCTTTCCTTTTCCTCTTCCCCTTCTTCTCTCTCCTCTTCTTCTTCTCCTTCTTCTTCTTCTTCTTCTTCTTCTTCTTCTCCTTCCCCTTCCCCCTCCCCCCTCCTCCTCCTCCCCCTCCCCCTTCTCCTCCCCCTCCTCCTCTCCTCATCTTCCTCCTCCTCCTCCTCTTCCTCCTCCTCCTCCTTGTTTTCTTCTTCATCTTACTCTTCTTTTTGAAGCAGGCTGCCACTATATAGCCTTCTTACCCATCTATTGAGAACCCACACAGAAAATACCAACCACAGATCAGCTGTGTTAAGGTGAGTTTTGCAGATAGCAAAAGTTCACACACTGGGTTGATACTGTTATGTCACCTGGTTCAGTATTCTGGCATTTAGCAGCCAAACAACTTCCAGAAAACCCTAACATAAGTGTCTGTCCATGAGGCTCCTGTACTATGGGAAAGATAACTAAGTATATGTGTCAGAGGGTAACCAATGTGTATATGTGAAGGTTTGAATTTTGTTCTTACCAGAGTGATCAAAACTGAGTCACTCTACACACAGCAAATGCTAACATCGTTGCTAAATTTTATTTGCATTTTTAAAAAGAAGAAACTAAGTATCAGAAATTGAAGTAATTTAAACAGAGATCACACAGCCAGCAAATGATGAATCATAGTCTCACAGGGAGATTGTTTTGAATTCAGTATATTCTTTTTTGCTTTGTTTCATATTACAGAGAAATTACAATACTTATGAAAAATGTGACCAAAACTTGTGAAAAAAAATAGCTTTTTCCCTAATCTGTCACACTTTAGTGAGACACAATTTACAATATTTTCATGTACAAATATAAAACATAGCAAATAAGAGGTTACAAGAAGTAACAACTTCGACCAAAATAAGTGTGATTTTATATTTCCAAGGCTTGCTTAATTCCTCCTTTCTTGAGGAATAAGACAGGCAAAAGAAAGGGTGAGAAGAAAGCTGATTGGTTTAAAATGTTCACTTCCTGGTCAAATGCTTCCTCCTGAGCACTGCATTCTACACTTAACATATGTCAAAAGAAATGCTTCACAAAACATCTTGAAGCATAATATTCTGGATTTTCATTATCAGTTGATGAACACCTAGGCTGACTGTACTTTTTTAAGCCTTTGTGAGCAGAGTAACATTGAACATGAATGAACAGGTATCTCTTTAGCGAAATGCTCAACCCTTACCAGACAGGCATATTTTTGCTTCACAGTTCATCAGAATGTAGAGACTTTTAACTGTTCAACGTTAAATGGGCCAGCTGTGTAATGTTCCCTCCTCATGTGGCTCATGGAATCTCATGAAGAGGGGGAAAAGTTTGTAGGGGGCAGAGTTTGGGGAATACTGTTGAGAAAAAAAATACCTTTTGGATAGGACATAATATTGCATTCATATAAACTCAGAGTGGATGTAGCTGACTACACCAGACTTGCGCCAGGTCAAACCAGGTGTAATTCCAACATAGATGTGATAGCTCTCACGAAGTTCTTTTAGGTGAGGAGCTTTGATGATCAGTGTTCTTCAGGGACTTAGTTCATGCTGTTCCATGTGAATTGTCCTAAACCTATCCATATATGTGGCACACTGACTCTGAGTTATTAAAAGAGAATATGAAACTTGGAAGGGTGTCGTAGAGGTGTTCTTGCAGAAGACTGAGAGGGAAGTGGGATAGATAGGATCAATGCACATTGAACACTTGCATGAAATTCTAAAAGAAGCCATGAATGTTAAAAATTGAAAATTCTAATATGGCAATATCTTTCCTCCTTGGTAATTGCTTTTGATTCAGTAACTGCTTCAGTTTAAATAATTCCTAAGATATTTTTTCTTGATCAATTTTTGGAGTTCATATTGTGTCATATCATCTGAAGTTGTGACATACATTTATATCCCCATAAGTGCACCTGTATTGTCTTTTGTTTTTTTTTTTTTTTGTTTTGTTTTGTTTTGTTTTGTTTTGTTTTTTTCCTGTTCACTGCTTAGCCTCTAGTGTGTAGCACAGTGCCTGAGCGCATGAATTTATTTTTTAATTCAGTAGACAATGAATGGGGCTAAGAGACTTCTAAGGAATGTATCCAAGCACTCACAGCTTGCATGTTGTACAACTGGAATTTTCACTGCAGGTTTCAGTCCCAACACTGTGGCTCTTACATTGTGCCAACTGTTCTACCTTGCTTCCAACAGTTATTGCCATTGTGATCATGGTGAGTAGCACAGGGGGAGTGAAAAAAGCTTAACTTTATGCAATACTTCATTTTCTTCTTCTTTCTCCTATATATCAACCTCCTCTGCTCGTCTCCTGCTCCTCCACTCCTCCTCCTTGTCTTCCTCTTCCTCCTCCAACTCCTCCTCCTCCTCTTCCTTTTTTCTTCCTCTTCTTGGTCTGAGCAGCATTTAATCTACAACATTAAAATATAAAGTGGCCACTGTACCAGGATAGTCAGTAGAATCCATGTGTTCAAATGCACACATGCTAAGAAAGAACACGGGTTATTTGAGAAATAGTGGGGAAATGTCAGCTTGGAGAGAGATTGGGCACAGTGAAAAAGAACGCTGAGCAAGAATAGAACACTAGGCAAACCAGACAACGTGAAGGAATTCAGTGGCCATTTTAAGTGAAGTAGGAAGTACCTGAGGAATTTAAATGGAAAAAATAGCATTATTTGATCTGGGTTTTTGAAAGGTATGAAGTAGAAATGGCAAATATATGCACTATGATTATACACATGCATATGTAACCCTTAGGTCCTATACATTGACTTTGAAAAGATATGTAGAATGGAAATGGGAAATGAACACTTTGCACATGTCTGGGACATGCAGTAACATGTTAAATGTCTGTTAATATTCTCTTCTGTTACTATCCAGTTGCAGGCTTTATGAAGTAGCAAGAATGACCCCAGAGAATAAAGAACCTTGCCTAGAGGTAGCAATTGTGATGTGAGTGAAATTCTAAACTAGATATATTTTCATGTTGAAAGCAGTCAGTGCATGATGCCAATCATAATTCCCTTTAAGATACAGCTTATCCTGTATACCCTATAGCTATTAATTATGCTTTTAATTTTTCTATGACCTCGTGAATTCCCCATGGGTAATTCTTGAGCTTTCTGTTTCATTTTATTTTATAGTATAGAATTCAGGTCCTTGAAGGAGCTTTATCAGCAAGCCTCACTTTTACATTACCCTCTGGTTGTCCTTTCTTACTTGTTCATACATAAATATACACACATACAAACAAATGCTCACATGGCACATGGGGCTGATGCAATTGCTAAGTATTCATTACATAGTCATCATATTATATTAATTTCCTCATAGTCTTAGAACTTTTGAGATATTACTATTTTTTAATTAGTATGAAGAACTTCAGTTTTAGTAGTCTTTATCTTCCTGCCAAAGACATTTTTATACTTTTGTAAATGGGTTTTGTCTTTAATTCATAAATATATATATACATATATTCATATATGTGTGTGTGTGTATGTGTGTGTGTGTAATTCATACATACGCATTTATTTATTGAACTGTATGTGTTAGTTTCTTATTTGTCCAGAGTGTATTTCATAGATGTTTTCTTTTTTTTATAGATAGAAGCTTTGTATCAAGATACATTATCCTCTCTACAAATATATTCTAGATTAAATTTTGCCTTTCAACTAGTCGGTCATCAATGGTAGGAGAGGCCCTTGGTCCTATGAAGGCTCTATGCCCCAGTATAGGGGAATGCCAGGAGCTGGAATGGGAGTGGGTGGGTTGGGGAGCAGGGGGGGAATAGGGGATTTTTGGAGGGGAAACTAGGAAAGGGGATAACATTTGAAATGTAAATAAAGAAAATATCTTTTAAAAATTGCCTGCCAAAATCCAGATATTTTACTTAAACAATATAAGTTTCTTTTGAAAAAGTAAATTCAAAGAACATTACATATACCTCTGTTTAAACTGTAGATATTACGAGGAGTTGTTTTAGCAGATATGTGGTGTATAATTACATAGTATTACATGTGCATAATGTATGCATGCTTTTGTGTACAGGCGTGTGTGTGTGTGTGTGTGTGTGTGTGTGTGTGTGTGTGTGTGTGTTTGAATGTACAGAAATCACAAGAGGATGCCAGAAAGCTTGAGCAATCCTCCTGTCAATATATCTCACCGTGCATAGCCATGCCCAAATTTTTATGAATACATGGAATTTGATCTCAGGTCTGTATACTTCTGCAGTGGGCACTCCTATCTGCCAAGTGCTACCCTCAGCTGGGAGAGGGATTCTGAGACAAGGGGTGTCTGGAAGCAGTGAAAAGAATGACCTGTGTTCTACTTGACATAGCTTTTCTAGTCTGCTTCTCTCTATGTTCTGCTTTCTATCTGGAGATTTCTCTGTCTATATTCTGCTTGCTTGCTATTCCAAGGGATCTCTCTGTCCATGCCCTGCTTACTTGTGAGTGTGTGTGTTTATGTGCATGTGTGTAAGCCTGTGTGTTTATCTCTCTGTGTGTGTTTCTCTCTCTCTCTCTCTCTCTCTCTCTCTCTCTCTCTCTCTCTCTCTCTCTCTCTGTGCGTGTGTGTGTGTGTGTGTGTGTGTGTAAGTTAGTTCTCCAAGAAGTTCTCTTTTTATCCTAAAAAAAAAAATATTCTGGATAACTCTTCTCCTACAGCCCCAGTTTTTTATGTTACAAATCAATGAAGTCATTTACTCCAGGTTTCCTTTAGATTATTTTATGAGACAGCATCTTGTGACCCCAGCCCTTTGATTCTTAGGAAACAGCAAACAGTTTTTCTTAACTCTGCAAAAGAATTCAGAGATCTGTCTGCCTTTGTTAAGCACAGACAATAAACTAGTTAAGTGGAACCCTGTCCCGAAATTACCATTTCTACCACACCTGGACCTTGCCTAGCTGTGTCCCAGGGTGACTGTGAACTCAGAAATCTGCCTGCCTTTTGTATCTTTTTGACAAGCTAGCTCATAGTGTAGCTGCCTTTGTTTCTTTAGCTTCATGAAGCCCCTCATAGTTCATATTGCATCCTTATATTTTGCATAATTGAGAAATTATATCTATTTTGAACTCATGCATTTAGAGCTCTTTTCTACAGACATAAAGGCTGTCCTGAAAGTCCCAGTGTTTAGCATTTGGCTGAGACATTAGCCACACCTTTGACTCCTGCCTTCATGCTGTTTCTAGTTCTCATGGAGTCATTAACTAACAGAGAGGACATACGTCAAAGGAATGTGGAAATATGTACATTATTATATAAACAAGTCTTATGCCCACAGCAGCCATGGACACTTGTTGAGGCTCAAAATGGGGCCCTATCCCAGGGGCAGGAACCATGTAATTCCGTCCTCACCAAGGCCACACTGAGCTCGGTACCTACCTGCTGATAAATCTTAAGTCCCACTATAAATGGTTTCTGTTTTTCTTTCTATTCTTCTTTGTCACTTTGGAACTTTTTATCTCTGACACACAAAACTTGAAGTGAAGAATAAATTAAGGGCAACAAATATTTAATTCTATAAAGAGTAGATTCTGGGAAGGGATGTGTTAACATAGTGTCAATACTACCTTTCGTATCACTCAGATTGAAGTACTTTAAAAATTATGTTTTCTCCAAGGGTCTGCAGCTGATTCATACAGGTTTTACTCAGAATGCTGCTGACCTTTGAAATTCAAGAAACTGAGCTAGAAGGAAGAACGATAAAGTCAGTATTTATATCCTGATGGAGCACTTCACAAGAAAAACCCTGTGGAGGCCACATTAATGAGGATTATTAAAAAAAACTCTATTCATAATACTGGTGATATAAAATAACCCCCAGACTCAACTTCTCAAGAATTGGGAAATATTCTCCATGAAAAGATTTCAGTGAACACATTGGCTATTCTGTTGGGGATTATAATCCACTTCAAATTTCCTCGTCTCAATATGAGACCACTGGAAACATAAAGAAAAGAGTATTTTTGTGAATTAACCTTATTAGAAAAATAAGCAAAATCCTTAGCTGGTGACATGGATTCCACTGGAGGCTGAGCATTTCTAGGCAGAGCCGTGGTCTGAATTCTACTTGCCTGTTACCCTATGCACCCAGAAAGGGAGAGGACAGGGTAAAATGTCTCCCCAAGTTCAAGCAAAGAAGGCTATTCCAAATATCCAACTTAAATTTAAAAGGAAATGGGTATATAGTTTCAATATCATGCATCTTCATCAACAAAAATCACTTATATTTAATATTATGTTCTTTGAAATTACAGCTTATGTGGGTAGGTCCTCCAACTGTTAATGTATTGCACCTTCATGCTCTTTCCTAATCTGATACTCTATAAAAAATATGTGTCCATCATATTCTATCTTTTCATATCTTTTCATGGTCTTTCCAAGAACAATATGTAGTGACAGGTTTAGCATTGCAAGCACTATAGCATTGACTTGGCTCGGTGTTTTGCCCAGCATGCCTGAAGTTCTAGGTATAGTTGCCAGCACTGAGTACTAACAAACAAAATAGCTTAGTAGTTATGTTTTCCAAATGTATAGTTTGGATAACTATACTATAATTTCCCACATTGGAAAAAAAATAGTGTATTACTGTCATTGAGGCCATGTTTGTATTAAAATCTTGCCAACTGACAGATCTCTTGTCTTCAGGAGGAACTAGCTGTGGGTGAGTACTTCTACTCAGGACTATGACAGTAATGCCTAAGATGCTGGCACAATTTTTCCACACCAGTCACTCTTTTATTATATCTTCTGTTTAGTGTATTAGAAGGAACATTTTCATGATCATGCAATCTTCTTATTTCTTTTTTTTTTTTTCCATTTTTTATTAGGTATTTCGCTCATTTACATTTGCAATGCTATACCAAAAGTCCCCCATAGCCACCCACCCCCTCTCCCCTACCCACCCACTCCCCTTTTATGGCCCTGGCGTTCCCCTGTACTGGGGCATATAAAGTTTGCGTGTCCAATGGGCCTCTCTTTCCAGTGATGGCCGACTAGGCCATCTTTTGATGCATATGCAGCTAGAGTCAAGAGCTCCGGGGTACTGGTTAGTTCATAATGTTGTTCCACCTATAGGGTTGCAGATCCCTTTAGCTTCTTTGGTACTTTCTCTAGCTCCTTCATTGGGGGCCATGTGATCCATCCAATAGCCTACTGTGAGCATCCACTTCTATGTTTGCTAGGCCCAGGCATACTCTAGCAAGATTATGCTGAAAGGACCCTGATATAGCTGTCTCTTGTCAGAGTATGCCTGGGTCTTCTTATTTCTTATCAAATCAAACCCTCCAAAAAATGACTGTAGCTACCACTGATTGCATTTGGCTTAATTAACCATTCTGGCTTTTTTTTTTCATTTTTATAGGTTTTTTTTTTTAATTCACTGGCAATATAGTGTAAGAAACAATTTTATCACCTATGTATTTATCTGTCTATAACCTGAGCAAGGCATTTTTAATAGAAGTTAAGATTCTATTCACATAATCATCAGAGCTATAGAAGTCAAGTTCATCTGTTGTTAAATAAGTTTGTAATCCTTCAAGACTTTCAATACAATATTTGTGTTGTATTCAACCAGCTTCATGATTCACGTCTTTTGCCTCCCAGTCTTCCAGGTGGCTAATCTATGTGGACCCATAAGCCTCTTGTTATGGCCTACAATCCTACATCACCACCTTCCCAGCCTGTATTGTCACAATCTACCAGTCCCTGTCACCATATCATAGAGATCTGCTTTATATATAAAATCATCCCTGAAAACACACATACAAGTCACATTTTATATACACATATACGCACATGAAAATATAAGTGTATATATATATATATATATATATATATACACATATATATGTGTGTGTGTTTGTAGAAGATGTATATATTTATTTATCTGTGTAAATCCATATATGTGTATGTATATATATATGTATATATATAATGTAATAACAATGAATGAATAAAAGAAGCCATGAATTTGAAGGAAAAGAGTGAGGGTTATGTTGAAAGTTTGAAGAAAGAAAAGGGGAAAAAAGCATAGTACTATCAGAGGATCCCGCAATACCTCTCCTGGGCATATATCCAGAAGATGTTCCAATTGGTAAGAAAGACACATGCTCCACTATGTTCATAGCACCCTTATTTATAATAGCCAGAAGCTGAAAAGAACCCAGATGCCCCTCAACAGAGGAATGGATACAGAAAATGTGGTACATTTACACAATGGAGTACTACTCAGCTATTAAAAATAATGAATTTATGAAATTCCTAGGCAAATGGATTGACCTGGAGGGCATCATCCTGAGTGAGGTAACCCAGTCACAAAAGAACTCACATGATATGTACTACTGATAAGTGGATATTAGGCCAGAAATTTAGAATACCCAAGATACAAGATACAAAGCACATGAAACTCAAGAAGAACGAAGACCAAAGTGTGGACACTTTGCCCCTTCATAGAATTGGGAACAAAACACCCATGGAAGGAATTACAGAGACAAAGTTTGGAGCTGAGACAAAAGGATGAGCCATCTAGAGACTACCATATCCAGGGATCTATTCCATAATCAGCCACCAAACGCAGACACCATTGCATACACTAGCAAGATTTTGCTGAAAGGACCCTGATATAGCTGTCTCTTATGAGACTATGCCGGGGCCTAGCATACACAGAAGTGGATGCTCACAATCAGCTATTGGATGGATCACAGGGCCCCCAATGGAGGAGCTAGAGAAAGTATCCAAGGAGCTAAAGGGATCTGCAACCCTATAGGTGGAACAACAATATGAACTAACCAGTACCCCCTGGAGCTCATGTCTCTAGCTGCATATGTATCAGAAGATGGCCTAGGCGGCCATCAGTGGAAAGAGAGGCCCATTGATCGCGCAAACTTTATATGCCCCAGTACAGGGGAACACCAGGGCCAAGAAGTGGGAGTGGGTGGGTAGGGGAGTGGGGGGGGGGAGGGTATGGGGGACTTTTGGGATAGCATTGGAAATGTAAATGAGGAAAATAAATACCTAATTAAAAAAAAAAGAAACCTAAGTCAAGTCCATTCCGGTACAGAAGCTGCCCAACATTTCATAAAAAGACACAAATACAAGACACTATGTTAAAAACACAAGACTTTATTGCTAATAAATGGTATGACTAATAACCACTTTTGTTCTAATGCATAAGCCCTAATATCACTTTTATGCTAATACACAAGCCCTAACATTATAAAGAAAAGAAAAAGACAAACAATGTTTGCTCATAGCAGCTGTTGTCTTTAGTAGGAAAAGGTCCATGTTTAAGGAACAAAAGAACTCTTCTAACTTTCTCTTGGAGGTGAACATTATTGAACCCATAATAAACAATGCATAAATCAGCTCTTTGTCTCTGAAGGAGACAATATGTCTTCTAAACTTATTTAGTGTACAAACATCTTTGTAAAGATCATCAGAAAAACAGGCAGGTGCTTTGTCTGTAAAATATTTGAAACTCAATAGACTTAAAGAAAACTGATACCCAGTTGTGGGTGGATTTAGGCTGGTTTAGCATATCAGCAATACCCCTGTAGACTCAGAGGATCAGTACTTCTGACCTCTATTTGCTTTAACCTTTGGCAATGCTTTTTTATTTATAGTTGCAGGAAGTATACACTAATATATACATGTGTATGTGTGTGTATACATATATGTGTGTGTATGTATATACACACACACATATGTATATATTCTATTATATATTTATATGTAATTTTATGTATATTTATATATATTTATGTGTATATATTTCATGTAATATATTGATATATTTCATATTATGATATTAGAATATATTTTATATTACATATTATATCACATACCATGCATATTTTATATATTATGTATTATATACTATATATTATACATTAAACATTATATAATATTGGCATTTTTCAGTTATTAGTCAGCTTTTGTGTTCAATCAGATACTTCAGGCAGCTCGGTTATCAAAGAAAAGGTATATTCAGCTCATGGCTTTGGCGACTCAAGTCCTGGATCAGGTTAGGGTGGACAGTGTATGTGATCTTTAAGCTGGAATTCTCTATTGAGTGGCATGAACAACATGTTGATGGAGGAGCTTGTACTACCAAACACGATGCCACCCAGAAGAAACAAAATTCTGTAACCCCTATGAGGGCTCATGGCAAGTGCTTTAAAGATTTTCTACTAGGCTTCACCTCTCATATATTTGATTACTCCTGAACAGGGCTACTGGGGCATTTGAGATGTTAGTCACATTGTACCCTTGGAGGGCATGCAGAGCACTCAAACCTTAGCTGTCTGCACAAACTAATTAAGGAATTTCTTCCAATTTCAGTCCAATTATAAAGCTGCTGGTTTCTGGTAAGGTATGCATGTCACTGTGGCACTTTTAGGATTATTGTACCATGCTGGCTATTTTGGTGGGTGTTAGGCTTCATAGCTGGATAAGACTGTTGGTTACTTCTTTGTGTATGGCACCTTCTTTTGTACTATGAATGCTATCCCTCAGGGGAAAGGCTTTCAGTCAGTTCCAGATCAGAACCATTTGGAACCTCTGTCACAGTTGTATGGTTTTTTCAGCAATAGGGGCTTACCTTCCACTCTGGGGATTAACAAAGGCAATAGCAATAGACTGTAATTGAATCATTTATTTTGACAGACAAGAGTAAAATAGATTTTTGTACAAGGTAAAAATATATGTTCAGTTGAGACTCCTTTACACCTTGAGAAAACTGTCACAGTGAAGCCAAACAGGACATAGACTTTGATCCTAAGATCTGTAAACTTATTCTTAACTGAGTTTGTTCTTTTATTGTTATATGGTAAATTTTCCACTATTCTAAATTCTCATATCTTTTCATGATTTTACTACTAGGATAAGAGAAATGACAATTTTACTATATCTTTAATAAACATAGGTCAACCTTGAAAAATGCCATTTCATATTTATATCTTTGAACAACAAATGCAGTGTGCCTCCTCTTAGCTTACCCTTGTGAATCAGTCATTATCTTCCACAAGAAGTCATATCTTGAATTACCACAGAGCCAATCAACATGAGTCTGAGGGCAATTTGTATTTGAATGGCCTCTAAAAATTATCTTTATAGAAGAAAAGTAGAAAAAAAAAACTCTTTGATTTAATTTAATCACTAAAGGTGAAATTTGAAAAAAATATATGGACACTTCCTTGTAGTAGATTGGCTCTTCTTTCTCTGGAGGCTAAGTTTTCCTAACCAAGCTCTCAGAATCACACCCTGCTGTGATATAATGGGATCTTGAGAAACTGGGTTACTAAGTATTTCTAGAAACCTAAGGAAGACTCTTTAATCTTTTAACCAGCAGAGCCTCTAGTGAACATGATGAAGGATTTTACTATTTGGAATCATATGTTCTCGTTTCTTCTTTCCTTAAGATAAATAATGCCATGGAATGTTCTATCTGATGTGAAAAATCCTGAATTATGTAACATTAAGTTTCTAAACAAATGACCTTTCAGTATTTGATCTCGGACATTGGTTCAAATGGTGTTTCTTTAGCTGGTTTGTGTTACTTAAAAAATACAAAACACAAAAACAAATCAGAGTGATGCCTTCCACCAGGACGTCAAAAGTAAATGTGTCCTAGTTCACAGACTTCTGTTCTGTAGAAAGAATCAAAGCTGAGCTCCAGCACAGAGCGCTTCCCTAAAAGTAAGTGGTCCAGAGGTGCACTACTTAGTAAAAACTTTCAAGCTGGCATCAGAGAGCAGTAGTTAGCTTACGCATTACTTTTTGATTTTTAAATGTTATTTGGCTGTTCGAGGATTCTGGCTACCCTATTTATGACGTACAGCCATTTGATTAAATGTTACCTGAGAATCTCCATTTTCTGCATATTGTTATTTTAAGTTAGATGATATTCTACTGGTCCTATGAATTCTATAAAGCTCTCATTGGGATGTTTCTACATGGGATAGCATACCCATATATATTTTTTAATTGTTTTCTGAATGCTTTAATAATTAAGTTCCATGATATTTTTATTACAATCTCTTTTTCTCCATATGTAATAAACCAAGATTGAGAAATATGGGTCTACATCTTCCTAATATTGAAACTGTTTATTGTTGCTTTTCCACATCCATTATTTTTATGGAATTCATATTCAAATTTGAGAGCAGTAAGAAAGAATACGGCTGAACCATGTCTCATAATATGCCTTTCTACTGTTTTCATGTATGTGATACTGACAGTGAGCCTCAAACAGAACAATAACATTAGTCCAGATGTAGGATACCCAACTAAGTACAATACATTCTTTCCGGAAATAAAAAAAGAGTGGCACTCAAAGAAATGAAAAAAAAAGTTTTTTTTCATTAGTATGTAATTTCATACTTTAGAGTAATATATTTCTAATGCAACTACAGTCTCCTATTAAAACACATATATTAATATTATAAGGTATGCAAATGCACTATGTAATTTCTTCCCAGTGTCTTTGCTCAGTACCTGACTTATTGTAGTAAAAATGGTGATGCTTTCTGTAAAACCTTGTCATGAGAATTAGCTCAAGAATTATTGTTTACCATGTAGGAGTAGGCACACAGGCTTAAAGAAAACATGTTTCTAAAGGATTGAAACACTTTACAAGGGCTTAGCAAGAGTCTTTACTAAGCCATATATAGATGAGAGGCAAAAGAAACATGGATGCATTTGGAAATGGTCTTGTCTCATAGTGTTGGTTTCTTGTCTCATAGTGTTGGTTTCTCCCGGAAGCTCATTTGGCAGGATGATGATTGTAAGAGGTGTAGTGTACCCATTATGGCAAAACCCACAATCATGATAAACAAGATAATTACCTTCAGCCCTCAGCATAGGAAGAGCCCAGTGAAGTGTGGATCCTCAGCTGGAAATCCCATTCAGAGACTCTTTACAACTTTTCATCAAAGGTTGGGAAACAAACACTCAGAATGGTAGAGGTGAGGTAATTTTTCATAAATCCAGACTGCTTAAACTTTGGCTAATTTTATGATGATATAAAAGAGCCAGTGGAACTGGATGTATACTTTTATAAAATTAGAGTAAGGAAATTAAGAAATTAAGGGATTCTCAGGGTTCCATGGTTTCTGTGTTCCAGGAAAAAGATGACTTGCTTTGAAAACAGGATTGTGTAGACTCTTATTGATGCCGTCATTATCAGTTCTCTAGTCTAAGGGACAGAACTTCACAAAAAAATGTCCTTGGTTTAGGTCATAATACTGAAGTTTACAGTGGAAAGTGCAATATAGCGTAGTGTAGTGTGCTATAGACTGCTTCTCACCAGCGTCTCAGGAGCTGGGATGGTGGAATCTCAGGAAGGTGATCCTCTCTCAGTCTGGATACAGATTTCTGCAGGCTCTGGTGTCTTTTCTAAGATGGAGACAGATCTTGAAAGTGGTGGAGACATCACGCATTTGTTAACAGGGATGCTAAAACGTGTTAGTATGGAGATCAACAAAGCCAAACCCTGCCCTCCATTCCTTAATTCATGCTCAGAATGATGCTAGCACATCCCAGCTTAGCACTGAGTCTAGTCAGTCTTCCCTATTTCTCTCACACAGCTCCTTTATCCATCCTCCATACTGGTTGCAAAAAAAAAAAATGTCATTCAATAAAGTCAACTTAGTGTTTTCTAATCTTACCCACAATTTCTTAATGGAACCATGCTGCCACGAACACAATAGATCATTGTGCTTATTTTATTGGGGAAGGAGGAGCTTTCTCAGTTAGATTTTGCCCATTTTTCGCAGTACGAAACTTTGACCCAGGAGCATGTATTCACCTTCAAGACTAATGCACTAATATTCTAAGAAAAGGTTATGAAATTCGTGACAGATATGTCTTTTTAAATATTACATTTTCTATCTAAGTTATATATCTACTCAGAAAATCCCTGTGTACTCCCTCAAACTATGCTTCCTTGGGGCAGCCTTTTTTCTATGATATATTCAATGAATGTGCTCTTTTTATTTTCCCAGTGTCCAGCAGAGCATAAACAAGGTATTATCTTAACTGTTTTATGTATCTTCTTATTATGACAGTATGACATTTGTGACAGTGGTTTTCAGCATCTTTCATCATCAACTGAACTTCAAACTCTTTAGGTTGAATTGAATATATAAAGTTTGTCAGGCATTGTGACCAGTTCTTGGTAAGTAGCAGATATGTGGCTACAGTGGCCTAACACACTCTTTATATTTTTACTAAAATTTAATTCATTAAATTAAAGCCTGGATGCACCAGGGCTGGTAGGGCATGATACAAAATCAGTTAAACCTCCATTTATAAATTTTTGATATTAGTATGTGGGTTTTATTTTAAATGTTACATAGTAAACCCATGGACTGTTACAGCTCCATCATCAAACACAAGCTCCCTATAAAAAAATAAATACAATCCTAGTGTGAAATACATGTGGGCTTGAGAACTGAATATAGTGTTAACTAGACAGAGTGTTTATTGGTTTCTTCAATAGTGTGGGTTATGTAGAATTAGGGATTAACGTGGTAGCTTAGTTTATGCCCTTTCCCAAAAAAATGTGGAGAATAAAGGCATATGAAGAAACACGTGGAGACTTCTCAGACTGTGAGCTGGTCCTTCCATGGAGTAGCTCCACTTCCAGAAACATTCATTCTCCACAATTCTTAGAAACGCTTTAAAATAATGTTTTCTTCAGACAATTGTTTCCCTAGTGTAAAAATATATCTGATTCTAAGCAAGTTTGAAGCTTCATTTGATTAAAACTTGCCTTGTCTAGGTTATTACAAGTCTTTGATTTTGAGCATTACAAAGTAGTCCATTTAAGATAACAGTAATCCTTTTCTTGAAAGATATTTATTAGGAAACATCATTTGTTTTTCAAATGATCAGAGCCTCAGAGCATGGGCCAAGTATATCTTCATGGTGAATGATCAAGATAGGCACTTCTGCCCATCTTATTATGGAGATATCATCCATCTGTTCTCTACTGTGACATCAACTGGAAAAATTTATAAGCTGTCTTTCAGACACTATATACAGCCAGCCTGTTCAAACAATGTAGATAAAAGACACCCATCATTTTGTCCCATTTCTGATCCTAACGGTTTTTGTAATACTGCAATTCTGTATCTGCAGATGACAAAGCTGTCTATTGCATGAGGGAAGCGACATCTGCAGCGTGAAGATGCTGCCTTGGCATATGGCCTGCATATTGCACAATTATTCTGCCTCTGGGAACAAACTGTTGCAAGGTTCAATCCTTGACATAGGCATTGGATAGTTGGGAAATGTAAAGCAAAGAATCCCCCTTTTGAAATGCTGCCTCTCCATCTCTGAAAAGAACATCAGAAGGAATAGCTTTAATGTTTGGAAAAATATTGCAATGTTCATCAGGGTCTTGATAAATAAAAGGCCCTCCTTACTTTCTTTACTTTCTTTTTCTCATCATCATCTCATCTATAGATTGCTGTTTTTAGTAACATTGGAATTTTCTGAGTTTTAGTAGCGATAAGAACAGTAATTATTAGTTGTTATTATACTTATGTCTATTTTCTACAAGTTATGAGATTAAAGGATCTTTATTATTATTATTTTGAAGTCTATACATATGCATTCTGTATTGCAACTCTTCTTCTTACTTTTTAAATGTTTGTGACATTAAAACAAACTTTGTCTTTTAAAAATAATGAGGGAAGTGAGCCAATTACATTTCATAAGAGTTATTATCTTTCCCAGCTGACTGCAGGACCTACAATAGAATCAGATTCCTCCAGAAATAAATAATTCTGTCTCCCCTCCACACCTCCTTTCCTGGGATATTCTTCCTCTAACACCTTAGAACAAAGAAAAAGCAGTTATCATCAGTTGATAAAGACTTCCCGTGGTCCCGTTAATGAAAGAAGCTCTCAATCATGACTATTACTTCCGCTTTTCTTCCTTTAATTTATGTTCATAGCATTTATAGACCAGCTTGAATTAAAAAGCATATTTATTGATATATTTGACTTTTTCTTTGCTCCATAATCTAGACATGTAGCAAAAGAGGAGAGAAATTACAAAATTGCCAAATACAGTCTGTCTACATTTCTGGTAATTAAAAAAAATCCCTGCCACAGGGAAAGTGTTCAATAGATGTATGAACTAACACTAGGTAATCTTTGATCAATATCAAGATCAAGGAACCTCTGGCTATCCTTTATAGCTTTTTCCTGAGTTTGTTTCCTGTATCATTTTATTTCTTTGCATTCCATCAAAACCCTTGGTGTTTCTTAAGTTACTTGCAAGTTAATTGTTCACATGTTGCCAGTTTCATAGTTTCATACATGCTGGCAGAAGACGTAAGATTGCTTGGTTGAAGAAAGGATTTTCTAAGTAAAGGCACACCCAGTAAGCATCCACTGAATATCTTGGACTTCTCAGTGAAAGGGAAAGATAAACTCTACTTTTGTTTGTTTGTTTGTTTGTTTGTTTGTTTGTTTGGTTTGGTTTGGTTTGGTTTGGTTTGGTTTGGTTTGGTTTGGTTTGGTTTACACACTGAATTTCTGTCCTTTCCTCCAGAAGGAAATGCTATTTCTGTCTTCTAAAGTGATATGAAAACCTACTATTAGGAGAGAGATTATCTTTATCTTCTAAGAAATTTTCCACAAAATCTCTTCAACAAGCTAATATGAGGAGGGACATGTCTTGCTTATAAGACAGCCAAAGTCCAGATTCATTTAGGGATTGTCTCTGAATTAATTCCCCTAACTCTTTAATTTCAAACTAATGTCTTCCCTGCTCTTTGAGAGGTAACCTTATTATGACTCTGCAACTCACTGGATTTCTCCTTGCCCTCAATGGACTGGCAGTCTGATATTAATTAGTAAGAAGATACAAACTCTCTATCTCTAAATCAAGCCTTCTCTATTCTACCTAAATTACAAGAGTACCATCTCTAAGCAGTATTGGTGGCTAATGTTTCTTATAGATGTCTCCTAAAATACTATGTGTGTTTTGACAGATTTGAGAATATTAAATCATACAAGAGTAGTTAATCCATGGTTACAATAGAAATATCTCTCTTTGTGAGTAACCATTGTTGCTATTTTAAAGATCAAATTTTCTTAATCAGAATGGACTCTGGACTCCTGGACCTTTGGATCAGAAATACATTTACCATAGTAAATAATTAAGTCAGAGTCAATGTGCAAAGGGTCAAAAATAGTGAGGAAAGCCTAGTGAAGAATTGTACACATCAATACCTAAGCTTCTAAGTTCAAAGCTTTTTGGTAAGACCCCTGGTTCCAATCATACATAATGGATGTATGAGTGGATGCAAACTAAATTAGTGTTTTGGTTAACGTCTGGAATAGTATGCCAAAAAATTTTTTACCAAAGAAAGAAACAGAAGATGAGAAGCCTCATGTAATTCTCCAATTATAATAACAACATAATTTCACCTATGCAGGTATTCATGGAGCCAGAAAATAAATATTCCCACATATTGATTTGAATCAGAGTACCTGGTATTTGAATCTTCCTAAGGCTTTATTGCTGTGTAGTAGTCTCTAGATTAGGATCACCTAGAACCATTGACACTGCTCAAGCTGACACAAATTGGCATTGCATCTGGAAGATCCTATTGAATTCATCCATTTAATGTTAAATTTCATTGCAACTAGGAATTGAAATTGTCAAAACGTTGAATAATGTTGTCCTCAGAAAGATATTCCTCATAGTATGCAGCATTTGCACAGCTATTTTATGAACTCCTATGTGGTGGTAACATGAAATATTCCCTGAAGAAAAATATTCCAAAGGCCAACATCTCCATCGAAGAGAATTACAGTGACTCGTGGCTTGAATTATTACTATCTAAGCCAATGTTATAAGGAATTTCTGTAAAGTCATTAGAAATCAAGTTTCAAAGAGTAAGTGTATTTCTTTTTTATATGTAACAGTGATTTAAACAGCCATAATAGAGGGCTGGAGAGATGGCTCTCTGATTAACAGCACTGATTGCTCTTCCAAAAGTTCTGCATTCAATTCCCAGCAACCACAACCATCTGTAATGGGATACTATGCCCTCTTCTGGTGTGACTGGAGACAGCAACAGTGTACTCATATACATAAAATAAATAAAAATAAATCTTTAAAAAGTAATAACAACTATACAGGATATACTAGCAGTACCTTATTTGTTTGAAAGAAAAAAAGATCTTATGTATCTCTGACTGTCCTGCAGCTAAGGATGAAGGCAATGCTGGACTCAAACTCATAGACATTTGTCTGGCTCAACCTCTTACTAACATTTTAGAAATTTTGCATTAAATTTCACAGGGAAGACCTTAAACTAGATGATTTACCCAAATAATATTATCTATGTCCATAAGGTTATGATTATTTCTAAATTTCAGGTTAAAAAAAGTTATAAAATGTAGGTTGTTTTAGTTAAGTAATTAGCTGAACTAGAACATGACTCCCTGATGTCCTAATACTTGGATATGCTACCAGGGGGTGATTAATTAACTGAGTTGGTTCTGAGCAAAAAACCTCTATAACTTAGGTCTGAACATTCAGTCGCCATGTCTAACACATATCTTCATTTAAACTCAGGACAGAGGGGAAAATAAACCTTTTGCACTCCCTGGAGCCTGAAGTTCTCACTGAGCTACTAGAGACCACATACATGGCATATCTACATTCCACTCTGAGATGAAAACCTACCCAAATGCATTGGCTGAGTAAATAACCTAGCATTGTCTACCATCAATAGTAAAAGTCATGTTCGATTTTAAACATAGAAGTATTTCAAGGAAATACTGCAGAAAATGATTAAGGACTTCTTTTTTGTCTTTTCATTCTTCAGACCAAATGCTATGATTTGAACACAGAGAAAATAGATATTAAAGTATCTATTTACAACTGGCTGTGTTATTACCTTCTTTTGAACAATGACATGGGAGAGGCTATACTTTTTGTTCATGATGAAGTTAGTATTTTTTTTGTCTCCATAAACACTGAGTTGCTGTGATACATTTTGTAGCGATGAAAACAAAGGACCTTAAGATATTTACACTTATTCTTTATTTTAAAACCCAGTCTCTCTGAGGCTCTCAGGGAAACAAATACACATGAGGAAAGGAACATCCTTGGTAGGAGTTTAGAGCTGATTGCTTACATAATGGAGCAAAATCACAAAGCCAACCTTATATTTCTTTCCATTTACGAGATAAAAGGAGATTCACTTAACAGAGAGACAAGTGAGAGTTCCTAAGTAATAAGTAAGTAAGAAAGAGAAGTGGCTAAAGAACTCTGGTACCCATCATCATGACACTAACAGACTTAAACATATGCTCTCCAGGGTATTTACGAGCACAAAAATGATTCCTTCTTTTTAAAAAAGTGGCTTCATGTCACCATACTGGCAGTCCTGTCAAAATGATCTGGTATTTATAGCACATACTTGTGTCTATTTCTTACTCAAATATTTGGTCCGTTGATTGACAGCTTCTATTTTCAGGCATTTGTTGTTGAGTTTATGGGGACCTCTAAGCATGCTCCTTGGGAGAGTCATTGAGATTTTGAACTGAGTTTATTTCTGAGAGATGTGTTACTCCTGGATGACTTCATAGTTGGGAAGACAAAGGAAGTGAGTATGAGCTTCTAGCACTGCTCAGTCACTTCCTCCTCAACTTCTCAGAGTGTATGAAATCTCAGCAATTCTGGGAAGCCAGCTCTTGCTGGGTGATAATTATAACAAGCCCGTCTTTGCAAAATGTTCAGACTTTTGGAATTTCAAATGAACTCTGTATGTCATTGAATTACTACTTTTGTATCCAGAAATCTAAATTACATTTTTATCTTATTTTGCTGTTGTTTTATCGTTTAAATTTACAAAAGATATATGCACTAGCCATATAGAAAAAAGATAAAGAGGACAGGGACTGGGGCTGGAGAGATGGCTCAGTTATTAAGTACATGTCTTGCTCTTCCAAAAACCAAAGTTCAGGTCTGAGCACTCACGTGGGAAAGCTCACAGCCTCCTCTAACTCCAGCTTCAGCAGATCTCAAGCTCTTTTTTGACTTCCATAAGTGCCTGCACTCACATTTGAACACACCTTTCAGTCAATCCACCCACCCACACAACCACATTTCTACACATATATAAAAACAATCTTAAAACTAAAACAATAACCTCTATATAACTATAGACAGTTTTAGATATCAGAATATATATCCTAGGCTAGGCTCAAATCTAACATAATCCTGCCTTCACCTCTGAGAAGTTGAGATGCCCTGCTTAACCTATATGTTATAGGCATTTTGTGAACTGGCAACCATTATGTTTAGATTTTTATCTTTCGAACAGCAATGCATTGTACCTATATTTTTCTTGCCCATGAATAAAGATTTACATCATTTATAAAGATGTACATAAAATTAGTGATGTAAATATGTCCAAATTATTCAATAACTCTTCTATCTTAAGCATTTTGGATGCTCCAATGATAGGTGTATTTTAATGTTCTACCTACGTTTAGGTTTCCACACTTGGAATTGTGTTTTGAATAGATTACTGAAATTGTTTTGATTTTTGAATAAATTGTCATGTATTGTAACCAACCAGCTTACCACTAATGGTGTATGTTGTTTACCATCAATTATTAGTTTTTATTATTTATTTCTTATTTTATTATTTAGACAACTATGGCATCTGCTGAGTGCCTGCCTAGTTGAATGGTTTAAAGCAAGGCACAACCTCGGACGCAGGCCAAAAGACTGATGATCTCTGGCATTGTAGAAAATGAAACTCTTACTGTTGTGTGATCTATAAAATCTTAAGTCTTTCTTACTGTTCTGTGCATCATTAAGTGCTGAGGAATCTTAACCTCTATCTCTGTTATTATTTACTTTGTAATTCTCTGCTTGAATAAGTGCTGGAAAACTTAACTCTTGTATACCATATAAAGTTACTTTATAATTCTCTGACAATTAACATATTCTGTCCTGTATTACAGCAGAGAATTCAGTAGAGGATTTATTGGTAAGGCTCCTTTCTCTTTGGTCTGAAAACTTCTCCTCTCATTAGCCAGTCGAGAGGGAGGCTTGGAGCAATTAACTTTTAGTGAGCCAGGAAAAGAAAGTCATGCTCACAGAAAAACAAAGCTTTTACATAAGCAAGTATTCATAGATACACACATTCATACACACATTTATGTCAGGCCAGATCACCTGTCTCATCCACTCTACAAGTATATATGCATACTTACATACATATACCTATACTTAATATATATTACATATATGATCTCCTGCCAGATATATGTGTAATATATATCATACATACATGCATACATACATACATACATGCATATATTTGATGGCTGGAGTAAAAGCCCGTGAGTAGGTTTCATTGAGCAAGCACCAACACAGAAAGAACTCACTCATTGTGGGTAAAAAATAAGCTTCAACCTTTATTGAGCAGAGAAGGAGAAAGCTACCTTTTTATTAAGCATGAAAAAGTCCTCTTCTTGTCAGTAAAAACATGTCAGTAAGGAAATCCCCGTCTCATGATAAGAAGCCTACCTGCTCTCTCTGCTCTTTCCTGCTGTCTCTTCTGTTCTCTGCCTGCTCTCCCTGCCTGCCCTCCCTGCCCGCTCTACTCCTGCTCTTCCTCTGTTTCACTCTGCTTCTGCTCCTGTCTTTGCTCTCTCTGCGCTGCTGCTCTGTTCTTTCTTTTCTGCCCCCTCTGCTCTCTCTGCTCAGCTTTGATCTGCTTCTATTCTCCTTCCATTCTGCTTCTGCCCTTCCTCTTTTCTTCTTGTCCTTCTTCCTAATTCTTGTACTTTTCTGGGATAGATGATCATGTGGTATTCTAAGCATCTTTTTTTAAAAATTTCACAAGTTCAATTATATTTTCAAATGAGAAATTGAATAATGAGTTACAACAGAGATGTTTACCTGTGTTTCCTTAAGACTAGTTATCGAACTAAACATTCATTATCTGCCTGTATATCCACAGGTTCATTATGAGTTTAAAACAATAATTTTTATATCATTAAGTTAGCATGGTTTTGTCAAGAGGCAAATAATCTGCCTAGTGTCTGATTAGTTTTGAGATTTTGTATTGATAAATTTAGTTAATGTTTTATCCTTTGTCATTGGACCTACAGCAAATTGTTCATTCTCAGTTTATGACCTTTAGTTATCAGATAATGGTTTTAAAAACAGCCTAAAAGAAATGTTTTCCTTGATTTAAATATATTTCAAGTATGCTTTCTATCTTAGTGCAACTAGCCCATCACAAATGGAAGTATACAGAGCCCTAATTGCAGCCTTATATTATAAAGGGCTCAAAATTTACTTGAATAAATTTAGGAATTTTATAGAATCATTATTAGAAATTATGAAATGATCTATTTGTCTATGTAGCATTACTACAAGAGAGTACATCTTTGTTGATCTGCAGAAATTCCTGCCCAAAGGGTGGGCTAATGCCCAGGAATTGTTATTTTAATTTAATACTGATAGAAAGGCATATCAACTGCAAAAGTCAATCCTGAGATGAAATTTTTGAAGGCATTACAATCGGAATTATTCATCGCAGTCATGCCAAACAATGTGTAATCTCCAGAATGTCTCTTGTATGCTTTTAGCCTTCCCTAGATGACTTCTAACAAATATCATATAGCTTGAGTTTACATCTCCATTGCCCAAATTGCAGTCAAACACTCATTTCTGTATTCATTGGCCATAACGTAAACCTCTTGTTAGTTTGTCGTTTCAATCTCTAGATTTCTCTTATGATTCATTGAAGTTTCTTACCCTGTACTAGGAATCTGTGTATGAAAATACTTTTAAAGTGTTTAGCTGGGTTTCTGTTTGTTAGTTGGTTTGTTTGTTTGTATTTGTACTTTACCTTGCAATTCATGCCTCACTCTATTTATTATGTAAAATGCTGTTATTTTTCTTTGGAAAACTACTCATACCGAATCTAATTTATATAGGTGACTATAATTTAGAGTCTTCATTTGTTTGTAGATGGCCAAGTCTTTCTGTAACATGAATATTGAAGTCCATTTAATATAGTGGCATGTACTTTTTTATATGAAATAGAACAAACTGTCTCATTTTTCCTACCTTAAATGTTCTTGACACTATTCATAGTAACTCTTTCAGTAAACTTTTTAATCAATCTATATTTTTATAAAAATCAACTAAACAGATCACTGAGTATGTTTTATTTTATATAAATGGGGCTGTGGATCCTCTAAAGCAGTATCTATCTATAAGATATGAATTCTGCTAAGAGCCACCAAAGAATGATGCTAAGAGCCTGACAAAGCATGTGTTTTCTTATAGTGCTACATGGGAAAATCTCAAATTTAGGTTTAGATTTGGAAGCCAGATTTTTAAAAAAATCTACCCAAAAAGATTACTGAAGTCTCTTTACACAAAATTGACATACATAAATAACTACCTGTGTTATCTAAGAATTGTGTCTTGTTTGTTGTATTTTATACATTTGATTTAGTAAATATTTGATGACATATAGTCTAAAAATGTTTCTAGTTATATATTTATGTTTCATATATGATCAGTTTTAAAGTAATAATATTTCAAAAGGAAAGACTGCCGTGAACATTAGGGACTTTATCAGATTTTATAGACACGTTCAGTAGTTTACAGAGCATCCAGTGCTTATTTATGGGTCTTTCATTCCTTATTTTTCTAGAGCATTCCATCTTGAAACAAAGAAAATGCTGACTTATCAGTTATCGCTTCAAGTTGTTTGTTTGCTGTTTTTACATTTCTCACGTTGTTGTGTACTGTTTAGACTCAAATTACACATTGGTTTTAGGAAATATGAACAGAGGCAGCAACATTTTATAGTGGACTATTTTAAGCTTGTGAGCCCCTGTCTGAGCATGTGTATGGTATGTCTAGAAGCCAGGCCTGTACTTGAGCCCCCCCCCCTTAGGTTTTTGACAAAGGCTTTCTGAACCTTGTCTGACCTTCACCATCCATGTTCCTCCAAGCCACAGGGCAATTCCACCAAATTCGATGACTTGTTTGGGAGCCTGACAAAAAATTTCTTCAGGCAGTGAAATCATGATTTAAACATATGGCTGTCAGACTAACTTAGGACAGTTCAATCTGTAAAACAGCTAGTTTTCCTAGAGGTATGACGTCTCAAGGTCGCCGGAAGAGGAACTAGAGTGTTTTAACTTGATTCAAAGTCCTGCCTCTGAAGGAAAGCACTGAACAGCATCTCAGCTGAGCTGCCTTTCAAATATTCTTTATGTATTCTGGCTTCATCCCACCTTAATAGATTAGAAGAATACAGACATATTAAGTTTATATTAGAATACAAGATGAAATGTAAAAGAAAACAAAAGCATTGTTTTATTTTCAGTGTAAAGATTTATATTTGTGTTTAATTTCAGTTTCAGGCCAGTGGTAAGTTTCACTTGATTGAACATGGTGTGAGATTCCCTGTGAAAATATTTCCATGTTTAAACTAACAGTATCGGAACTCTGACATCGTATTCCCAGATCCTTAGTTCTACATAGAAAAACTGGCTTTTCAATTTCTGAATTTACTGAGTTCAATCTAAATGGCCTGTTTTGCAGTGGTGCTCTGGACTTGGCTGAATTGCTACTCTCTTGAGCAATATCTATTCCAACTGCCAGAAAAAGAATAAGAAGTAACAAGAGTTGGTTACATCTCCTACCTTCTGATTTATTCATTATTTTATGTCACTTATGTTTATTCCATTTTATGGATTCCAACACAAAGCACCCTATACTGTCACTTAGCCTCTATTGTTTTGTTGGCAAAATAGTTGAGTAGAGACTGCTTGGAGAGAGCATTATTTTGCCTCCTGTTATGGCATTATGGTTTCATTTCTCTGTTTTCAGCCTTAAGCATTTGATATCTTATGTCTGACCACCTGCTGACTATCATTTCTCCATAATAATGAATTTACTATCCATGCAAAGGCCAATTCTTCCTTGCTTCAGGCCACAATTATATGATGAAGAAAACTAAATGGTCAATGTGGTATGTGTGGATTTTATGTGAGTATACCAGACCAACTGCAAAGCCTCTGTTGGTTTGATTATAGCATCCCAAACTCAATTTCAGTGTTGGAAATATGATAAGCCAACTAATAAATGTTTCTGTCTATAAGATGGCATACATTTCAAAGACTGAGGTAACAGAAAACATAGCCACCAGTTGTTGAGAGTGTTTAAGTATACAATAACTATGCAGGTATTTACTTATAGATATTTCATGTATGATGAATATATGATTCTTCCTTTTAAAATAAGAAAGCTATAGTTCAGAGAAATTTTCAAAGAGCAAATAAGTGACAGAGAAAAGAAGGAAGAAACAGAAAGAAGCAAAGAAAGATGGAAGAAAGGATAAAAGGAAGGCTAGAAGAAAGAATAGATCTGCTTCCAAATTCTTTTGCTAAATATTATGAAAGACAGTTTCCATTAGTGATATACCCATAACTATATTTTGTTGTAAGTAGATAATCATTTGTGATAAACTTCAAAGACTATATGAGGGGGATTTACCTTCTTTTTTCTCTTTTTCTTTTGATAATTAGTTAGTTGTTTCTCTTTTTTCTTTTTCTTTTTACTTTTTTGGTTTTTGTTTTTTGTCATCATTGTTTTGGTTTCCTTCCTTCTTTCCTTCCTTCCTCCCTTCCTTCTTTTTCTTTTCTTTTTCCTTTTTTTCTTTTTTCTTTTCTTTCTTTTTTTTTCTTTTTGAGACAGATTTCTTTTTGAGCGTTGGCTGTCCTGGAACTTTCTCTGTAAACCAGGCTGCTCTTGAACTTATAGAGATCCACAGGCCTGATTCTACCAAACACTGGGACTAAAGGCATGTGCCACCACTGCTCAGCTTCCTTCACTGCTTTGTTTAATACAAGGTTGAAAGCAACAATACAGACCTGCATGCCTGAGAAAGTCTTATATACTTTCTGAATCCAGTTTTTAGTACTATTATAACAATGGGGGAGGGCAGCAGAGAAGCCCAGAGGGTGAAACAAGTGAATGGAGATAAGCAACATCAGGGTGTGGTGGGGCTAGGGGGGACCCTTTATAAAGTATCAGAGACCTTATATGAACCCTATAAAGGTGAAAGACTCTAAGGACTCAATTGAGGGGATCTTAGCCAAAATGCCCAACATTGGTGACAGGGAACTAAAAGAGCCCATCTCCAGGAGATAGAGAGGGCCTAAAGTGGAGGACAGGGTTATTAATCCACAGTCAAAATTTCTTACCCAGAGCAGTTCCTGTCTAAAGTACTGCAGGGACAAAAATGGAAAAGAAACTAAGGGAAAAGTGAACCAACGAACAACACCAAGGCCTGACACTATTACTGATACTGTGATGTGCTTAAAGACTGGAGTCTGGCATGGTTGTCCCCTGAGAGGCCCTAACAGCACCTGACTGAGACAGATGATATACACCCAACCATTGGACTGAAGCTGGAGACCCCTATGATTGAATTAGGGGAAGGACTGAAGAAGCTGAAAAGGTGAATTGTGAGGAGCGCATGAGGCCGCTGCCCCAAGATGGCGCCCGAGATGGCTGCCAGGTCTTATGACCTGCGCCTGACTTCCTCTTATCTCAGACTTAGCCACATCCCAGCCGCCTGCACTGCACAGATGCCATGCCTTGTCAGCTTGCCTGAGGTGTTGTCACTTGCTGTGAACCTATGGACTGCCTATGGACTGCGTTATGTGACTGGGGTGATTGGGAGGAGTCAGTAGGAAGGCGAGCCCTGGGGTTGTGCAAGAGATTCCTGTTCCTGCATTGCAATGCTAAGGGTTCCTGAATAAACCTGCTTGAAGAAGGACAACGTGGTGTTGCTCTTTCCTGCTGGTTGGGGTGGATGAGACAAAGAATGACCCCATAAGTCCAGCAGTCTCAATTAACTAAGATCCTAGGGAGCTCCCAGAGACTGAGCCACCAACCTGGAGCATACAAGGGCCAGTTCTAGGTCCCTGGCACAAATAGAGCAGAGGTCTGCGTGGTTGGGCCTTAGTGGGAGAAGATGCCGTGAATCCTCAAGAGACTTGAGACCCCAAGGAAGGGGGAGTCCTTAAAGGAGGGGGGAGCACCCTTTCAGAGGCAAGGGGGAGAAGTAATGGGATAAGAAATTGTGGGAGGGGGACTGAAGGGGACAATGGGAATATAAATAAATAAACAAAAAATAATAAATATTGAAAAATATTATATTGGGATAACCCTTTTTTCAATATCGGGCATGGTATTGCTCCTATTGACGAGCTAATCATTTCTATGAGCTAAACTATCATTTTGAAACTCATTCTGTTCTTTTCTTAAAAGTGGTTGAGAATGGGCTACCATATGTGGATCAGAATACTAAATATGAATAGAGACCCACAGCAAGCCCACTGAACAACTCTCAGTCTCTCACTCTGTGTGTTTCAATGGCTATCATCTTTACAAGCAGTAAAGGTAATCTGTAAGCAAGAATGCTAGACACCATGTTTTTCAGAAACGACAGAGCAGTGAGTGTAAAAATTCACACTGGTGAGTCAGGATTCACAATGTCTGTGCAAACTCAGGCCAGAAAAATATTAGAGAGGGGTGGTTGCAAAGTCCCACTCATATCTATGCAACTCATGCTGAATGATGGATGTCATGAAAAGGGAAATAAGGTTTCTTTGAGAGTGTGACTACCTGTCCCTAATGCTGTTGCCTGTCTGTGGAATCCGTTCCTGTAAGTGGGATACTTTGTGGCCTCAGTGGGAAAAGATGCTACTAGACCTGCAGAAACTTGGTGTGTCAGGGTGGGGAAATATCCAGGGGAGGCCTCCACCATCTCAGAGGATAAAGGGAGAGGGTGAGGGGCAGGAATGTCATAGGGGACAAGGAGTGGGGTAACAGTGATCTTGAGTTGTATGGATGAAAATTATAGTAAGAAAAATCTAATTCACACTCCCCACAGTTAACATGGGCCTTTAGTTATAGTTGGATGTATTTATGTACAATTTTAATAAAAAGGCATCCACATCCACACACTTGTTTTCATTTCACTCCACAAAGCAAAAATTATTGTAAGCATCAAGAACTGAGAGCTATTGAACAGATGGGGTATTAGTGTCTTAATTCTTGATCTTTGTTCTCTGTAAATCCTTCCATTGCATATCCTCTCCACAAATCCTGTGACCAGGGCATGATGAGCAGTTTTTCAAATGCAGCTGTAATGCTCAGGTCATTGTGGACAAATATATAAACTGAGATGTCCAGCAGGATAATAACAGCACATTCAAGTCTTGGGATACTGTAAAACAGACCTATCATAATCCTACCAGAAGACCCTACATAAACCAAGTGTAGTCTCTTGAAACCGGCTTGTCTATAATTTCCCCTTACTATTTCTGGTAAGTGAAAACCCTAAACTTTCCCCCCTGGATAATAAACACTTAATACAGACAACTGAGTATTTATTTATCTCACTTGCCTAAAAAACAACAAAGAGAAATAGATGTGCATCCATATCTACAGTTAAAATGTGTTCTCATTTGGTTTTATCTTAATACTGTTCTACTAATAATGTATGTTTCTTCATTCAGGTCATTTAGCATGGGTCTGAAATTGCATTTTAAAATGTCATGCAGAGTAGATATTTTAATAATTGTCTATTTTCATACCTTCTTTCTGACTTATCTCATTGTCTTCAAATTGCCAAGTGAATCTACAAAGCAGAAAACCCTTCTTCAGAGTTTGGGCAATATGAAGACTATTTATTTTTAAATGAATAAAATTACTTCTTGCTCTCAGCTTATCACTTCATTCAATTCTAAATAAATCTGAATTTAATCTACTTGAGTTGCTGGATTTAACATCTGTGAAAAGTCTTTTAAAGAACATGGGTGAATCCAGGTTATGATGTGTGAGTCACTGTATTGAAAATTATCAACAGAGGGAACCTCAAGAGTGCCCTACTTAAATAACTATTAAATTGCTCATGGCTCCTGCACATGTGTATATGTTATTTTTTAATTACACATAAAAGACGGTATTTTAAGTATATTCTTGGAAAAATCTATGTTTGCATGAAATAGCTATGGATAGACTACGTGCTAGGAGGATTCTATGAGGCCTTATACTTTCAGAACTATGAGGAAAAACCTATTCCTAAAAAAGATATATTGAGGCTTTTACAAGACATACCAAATTACAGCAAACAAATACAGTAAGGGATAAAGAGAAAACAAATGTGCAGTCATTAGAAACAATTTATGTTTCCAAGAAAAGAGTCAGATGTGATATTTTCCCACACAATGCTGCAACTTAAATGTGGGGTACTATAACTGTGCTTGAAAATTTCAATTAATGAAGTTTGGAGAACCTTGGTAATATACCCTGCCATAGAGCTGCTACATGGTATATATATATATATATATATATATATATATATATATATATATATATATCTGTATCTCTATCTATCTCTATCTATCTATCATCTATCATCTATCTATCTATCTATCTATCTGTCTGTCTGTCTGTCTGTCTGTCTGTCTGTCTGTCTATCTATCTATCTACCTACCTACCTATCTCTCTATCTCTCTATATATCTATATATCTATATATCTATATGTGTGTGTGTCTGTGTGTGTGTATGTGTGTGTGTGTGCGTGTGTGTGTGTGTGCAAACTGTGCATCTATCCTGGAAATAAAAGATACTATCTTGGATGGCAAATGTATCTCAATTAAAGCACAAAATTTTCCCATTTTAAAAATTATTTTTTAATTCAGTATCAATTATACAAGAAGGGATATTCTGTACAATATACTTATATGGTTCACTAAGTAAGGTGGTCTGTATTATATACTAGTGAAATTAGTAAATTTGAGAATACTGTATAAAGCCATTCATTTATATATTGATAATTATAGCTATTCAAGTAACAACCTTTACACTTATTATTATGGATTACTAGCCACATGTTAATATTGAGAATTATTTTCAGCCCACATATATCTGAGCCATGCCACTATCTTTTTTTGAATGTCAATAAAGCTGGTTTATTTTCATTTATGTTTTATTTTTACTCAGATATTTGTAAATGTTAAAAACGTCACTGAACGAGTGAGAACATTCATTATTTTTCTCTCACTAACTACACTTCTAGTTGATAAAGTAAAAGCAGTTTTCTGTTGAGTAGATTCAGTGTCATGGGTTCAATTAGGTCAGGGCTTTCTGCCATTTAAAATGACAGAAAAAGCAATGTGTACCAGACTGTAACACTAGAGACGAAGGTATTTGGCCTGCCTAGCATCTCTGATTCTAGGTTTGACTTCAGAGCCCTCCTGCTGAAAACTATTGGTATTGGGGATATTGGCCACTGGTTTCATGAGAAAGATGGTAAATAACAATAAAAATCTGAAATAAAAGTGAAATTGTATGTTCTCAGCACACTTGTCTTCAAACTAAATACTCTTGTTATAAATATTTACTTACTCCCCAATCTTTTGTTAACTTTTAATACTAGATAAATTTCTATAGTTTTGAAATTAAAATGTGCATTGATATCTGTGACTAACCTAAATGGCCAAATATATGTGTAGGGGCACATTTGTAGGGGCACAGGAACTCGCAGTGAAGAAACAGTTGTGAGTAAGTATGAATGAACAAGTGAACCTGAATTCTGAAATTTAGATTCCATACTAAAATTGATAACTCATGATCCAAATGACCTTGGGCAAATGTTTTGATGTTTGTAAGCCACGAATATGAAAGATTTGTAAAACGGCCATATTAAGATTTGTTTTAAGAAAGAAGTTGAATGTGCTATGCTAAACAATTGGGATATAATTTTACAAAGTAAACACTCAGAAATGTTAGAAATCATAATTTTTGCTATTTCAATAAGTTATTTTGTCAGGTATACACACTTTGAAAGGATTTATTCCAGATGTAACAGGAAAACTGTAATGCCAGCAGCTGTCAAAAATCATTAATAGAATGGGACATTATAAAATAGTTTTCTTTTTATTAATTTTTGTGTTTTAATATCTAGAAATATGTGGATATATTAATATCTCAGATGGGAAACTATAAATTCATTAATTGTTTACAATGTTGGGTAATGTTTTGGGAATTGTCAAGTTATTGGTATTTTAAATAATATATTTTATGAGAATGATGTATATGTAATATGTAATGTATATGCAATCTGCTCTATGTTGTATTTTATTTTAAGGGGCATTCTCATTTCTGCATTAACACTCTAGCTCCATAATTCTTCATGTATTTTTCTAGGGTATGGAAATGCTGTAGAGTTACATGTAGCTATAGTGGTACATAAAGCAGTACATGATTGAAATTGTTCTCAGAGAGTTTTCTCAAATAATAAAATTTCAGAGCCAAGTGTTTGCAAAATCTAATCAATAGAGAGATTTAGTTGTGTGACATGAGAGGAAAAAGCCAAAATTTCCCCCAATTTGTTGAGAACTGTAAAAGAAGTTACAACAATTTTGTCAGGAGAAGGAAAGACATTTTAAAAAAAATGTTATATTTTATGACTATTGGTTTTTTGGTTTTTTGTTTTGTTTTGTTTTTTTATGGCATTGAAACTATGGAAAGTTAGCAGACTGGAGAGATGAGAAAGTGCTTTATAGTTGGTAACTTGGGGCTTCAGGACTTCAGTAAAGTTAGTCTTGCTTTACAAGCTGCCCAGTGAACAAGTAACTAATTGATAAATGGAGCTCTGCCACACAAGGGAATGGCAGTATTCGCTGGTATTTGAGAGTGCATCGACCCTTGTTGTGTGCTTTGCGGGCAATTATTACTGTTTAAAGAGAGATGCCTCGAGTCAGTCCTCAACCCCACCTTCCAAACGCTTATCTTGAAAATTCCTTGTCAGCAATTCACCCCCCAAAAGCCAGAGAACAAAGTCACATTATGAATGTGGTCCTTGACTGTGAAGGCCACGTCATTGCAACTGCATAGCTTAAGGTTTCATCTTATAAACTGATTTCCTTGCAGCATACGCCAAGAACAACTTGTAGAATGCTAAACACAGGAGTGTTTGGTGCTGGCTAATTAGTCCCCCCCCCCCCCCCCTTTAATGTTTTGGACAACACTCAGCCTCTATTTTAAATTTCTCCTCGGCCAGAAGTCCACTAGAAGAAAATGGTCAGCGGGTTTACCCAAATTCAGACTTCATCTACCAGAAATATGAATGGCATAAGGATGCCTCATATTTTTCAGCACCTCCTCCCCATGTGGTTTTAAAGTGCTGAAAAGCAGCTCTTGGAGGTGCTGGCCATTGTCTACTAGCACCCTGAGGAAGACAGCACCCATGACCTGAGCTAGAAGCCATTCACAAAAACCCAGCAAGGAACCACAGTCATTGCTCAGTCCCTGAAAATCCCTCAGGAACATGTCGAACACACACACACACACACACACACACACACAAACACACACACAAACACACACACACATCCTGCATGTATAGTTATCTGTGGGTGAAGAACTCTCAGGGAAGGTAAGAAAAGAGGACAGAGAAGAAAAAACAAAGTAGAAGCTTTCCCCCCACTGACTTCTAAAAATTCCCCCCCCCCCATTTTTCTGAACCGAAAACGATGGAGTTCAAGGCAAAGGCATGTTTCCGGAAATGGAGATGTGCCTCTCAAACCCAGAAATGATTTATGCGAAGTTAAATATTCCGTGTTCGAAAACCTTGCAAAATTCAGAGTTAAGGGAGTCTGTGCTTTTTCAGGACAACGCACGCAAAGGTTAAAAACCCGTTTGCGAAGCCTGTCTGGCTGTCCTCTATGCTGTAGATGAAAGGCGGGATGCAAAGCACTCGGAATCTGACAAAGTATGAAGGACTCTAAGCCCAGGGGCCGTTCCCTAGCAAACAGGGTTCTTCCTACTGTCCCTCACTCGTCCTGGTTCTGCAACAAGCAGGGATTTAGCCATATGTGTGGGAGTGTGCGAGGGAGAGCAAGTCGAGGACAGAGCGCTCTCCACACGTGTAAGCCTACATCTCCCTGCTTCCTAGCTTGCGTTCATTCATATGAATGCAGTGGTTAAATATTTGATCAGAGGTAGCAGAGTTACAAGGATCGGTTGTGCTTTAATGAGCACACCTTAGAAGAGTATGCTCATAAATATCAAGAGAGAAAAGATCCTAAGAGTGGCCCCCATCTCTAACCCTTTCTACCCTTCCCTTCCCCCATTTTTCAGTCCCCCTTCCCCCCCAAAATAGAGGAATGCTTGCAGCAGATTGAAGAAGGATTTGAGCCGGCAGCTACAGAGATGGGGATTAGGGCCAGAGTGCAAGTTAAATTGCGCTGCATATAAAAAATGGGCGGATTGGTGTCCAGATCCAGTGGCTGGTACCACCTTCCTTTCTAAAATAAAATCTCTCTGGCATGAAGTCACCGCCTATTTCACATCCGGTTTGCGCTGGGACGTATTACTACTGTCTTGGTACAGAGAAATCTTTTGTTGTATAGCTGCAGATTGGATATTGGGAAGCAAATTTGGGTATGAAATCTCCAGTGCAGGAGCACGCAGAGTCCATGATGCCTCAGACCGTGTGAGTGAGCGCGGCGCGAGGACGCCCTCCGCCCGGCGCGCCCGCGCTCGCAGACTCGCGCAGCTCCGACTCACCGCGATCCTCTCTCCCACACTTTTCTCCCGGGTCTGGAGCGATCCGGTGCCCAGAGGGGGCCCCGAGGTAAGTGAGACTTCGGACCACGATCGCCCAGTGCTTGCAACCTGCCTTTGTCCTAGCTGGAGAGGCAGAGATGTTCTAGCAGGGAAGCGAGCAGGAGCAGGACAGGAGCTGAAGCTGGGAGCAGGTAGAAACAAGGAATGTTTTCTTCTTTCAGGGTGAAAACTGCAGCCTTATAGGAGTAGATTTTTCTCTCTCGCTCTCTCTCTCTCTTCCTGCTCTCCTCTTTAAGGAAGATTAGAATGTACCCTGAGGGGTGGGTGGTGACATGTTGTTTTGATCTCTCTTTCTTCTTCTTTTTTTTCCTTTCTCTCTTTTTTCTTTTCTTTTCCTCTTCTTTTTTTCTGTCCAAGGGGAGCTGCGGTGAGTTGGGGAGTGGCTCTGGGGGTTGCCATCAGCTAAAGTTAAGAGGTTAGGACCAAAAACCTGTCACCCTGCTCCATTCTAGGGAAGACTGGCTCACCCTGCTTGAACACGTCTCTTCTCCCCTTTCCAGCCACCACAGCTGAAATGCCCTCTGGTGTAGGGGTCTCTCCCATTCTGGAAATGAGAAGCTGAACTTACTTGCTCTGGGTGGCAGGGGAGGTGGGTAGTGGAGCATGCTTCTAGAGAGGGGAAGGATGGAGGTGGAAAGGGGGCAAGAGACAGCTTCGTGCTGCCTTTCAACTGTTCTGTTTGTATTCGCAAGAAACTTTCTTCCTCCACAACTGAAGTGCCACGGCAGGTTTGTTTTTCTGCAAATATGAGAAGAGTGCAAGAGCTATGGTGTCTTGCCATGGGAATCTCATTCTCTCACCCATTCAAGACTTTCTTTCCTTTTCTAGAATCAGTGGCGATTAATAGGGTTAAGAGAAGTTGTTTCCTCTTCAAAACAGATGTTAAAACATGCTTTAAAGAAAGAATTACCATTGTGCCATTTGGATGCAATATTTTCACATAATGATATTTATCCAAGATACCCTGTCATAGTCTACTCCTGTGTGTCAAAACCGGTCACTACATTTAAGAGAACACTATGAGGAAGCTCACGGTGCTTATCTCTACATAATTTCATTCTAAATGAATTCTGCTTCCCTGCTTACATGGCTGTGTGTGATGGTTCTTACTGATTGGAATGATCCGGGAGAGTGTAGAAAGCATTTTGTTGATGTATTTAAAGGCATACATACCACATGGACCTAGAGAATGCTTAATGTAAAAAAAAAAAAAAAAAAAAAAACAAAAAAAAACCCTGGGTTTTATAAAGCTTCCATCTATTCACGGTTGACCCTACTAAGGAGTTAAGAATCGAGAAAGTGGGAAAATAAAATACATGTAATAGTTTTCATAGTAGGACCAGGATTAATTTCAGTGCATTTAAGTAACTACATCTGCTTTTTAGCCAGGTAGTGCTCAGGATTTTAAAATTTGGCTTAATAATTATGTATATACACATAATTATGTGAATGTATAACACACACACATAGACATTTCTATAACTCTTCTGTTCCATACACATTTATTCCTCCAGTATCCTCCTACCATATCCAAGTTCAACAATCAGATAATGATTGATTGCAATTTACCTAAGTGGGAATAAATATACCCTCCTTTTCATGCGAAGCAAACCACTTAAGCTTCCATCTGTTGGAGACAAAGTGTTTTCTAGCAGCACCCTGGAAGAAATTAAAGGACGCTTACAAGATATGTGTGGGTATGTTTGTGTGCATTGATGTGTGTGTGTGTGTGTGTGTGTGTGTGTGTGAGAGAGAGAGAGAGAGAGAGAGAGAGAGAGAGAGAGAGAGAGAGAGGGAGAGAGAGAGGGGGAGAGGGAGAGAGAGAGGGAGAGGGAGAGGGAGAGGGAGAGGGAGAGGGAGAGGGAGAGGGAGAGGGAGAGGGAGAGAGAGAGAGAGAGAGAGAGAGAGAGAGAGAGAGAGCCCAGCACATGGCCTGACTTTAAAGTGTATCCTTTAGCTTCACAGAAACATTAGTGAGCATATTTAACAACCACAGAGGAGAAGCACGACTCTGGCATTCAACAGTGTGTTTCCAATGGTTTTTATAAAGAGGCAGATACAGTTGCTTCTGAAATCAAGGTATCTCCAGAATTCAGGGATGCATTTTGTCAACAGAGGTGTTAGTCTACTAGATCCCACGTAACCACATGCCCTCCTTTTAGAGACACCAAGTTTAAACCTTTCAGTACAGATTCCACCACAGGGACCCGAATCAGAAAGGTCGTTTTGAATAAATCAGCAAGTAATAGAAATGCAAAGGCTACTCTAGAGTAATTTTGTCACCTGAAACCATTTCAAGTTTTATAGGATAAATTAAAATTCTGGTACATTTCTGAATGGAAAGGTGGTACGGAAGGTGGGGAGTGGATGGGCCAGGTTTCCATTGCTTCCAATGAGTGTCATATTCCAGTGAGGTCATTTCCTGACTTCAAAGCATTCATCGGAACTGCCTCAGTCAGCCCTAGTGGTTATAACCTGATGTTTCTTGCAAGACACACTGATCTCTACTTATTCCACTTTTCAGCTGTGCAAGCCCGTGATGAAGAAAAGTCGGGGTCTCTCTGACTATCTTTGGGCCTGGACCCTCATTCTGAGCACACTGTCGGGAAGAAGGTGGGGGCATTTTCTTTAAAATCTGCATGACAATTTCTGTAATTTTTTATTTATTCCATCAGGGGGAAGAAAATTGTCCATGGATGAATTCATGACTAAGGGAATTCAGAAAACTTTACTGCAATAAAATTTCAGCTAAGACTAAAGAAGAATAGAACATGAAAATAACTTTCTTGTTTGGATGCTCACGAGAATACACTTAACAAGCTTTACTTTTAAATTTAAACTAGGAAATGTATGAATTCAACTCTTAAGTCTGAAACAACTTTTTAGTTTTCATTTGTAACTGAGCAAAAAATATATAATTTCCTAATTTATGGGAAAAGTTACTAGATAGTTATAAGTTAAGTTTTCAATAGGAAATTTTCTAACTATTTGCAAAATCATAGAGTAACTCACAAAAGCATGGAAGTTAAAATAATATTTTAGAATAAAAATAAGTTAAAATAATATTTATAACGTGAATGCCACATGACTAGAAACACATGTATATTGTGTTTTAAACCATGGTTAATAAAATCAATAGAGATAGAATATACCAGATGATTGCTGTAAAATACTAGATAAAAATTAAATTTTGCTCATTTAGTATTAATATCAAGAAGAAATGTTGTGAATCAATTTCAGTAAGTTGAACTAATAAATGTATTTTCTAATGATCCAATAAAGAACATGAGATTGTAATAGCATTTATCTAAATGATCAAATATTTTATATTGTTCTCTACTTTAATAGTTTTTTGTCTAGTCTATTCTTGTGCCTTACTAAAAGGTGTTCAGCATATAATAAAATCCTAAACTCCTTGAAGTGTAATAGGAAGTGAATCTTTATGAGTAAAAATCAGAGCTATGGAATCATCTGGAAAGGCAGACATTTCTGAGGATTGGTTTAAAATGAGATGCTGGCTGTGTTACTTTTTAGTATTATCGCATAAACAAATATCGGAAGAAGAAGATGCATATTACAGTCTGATACTCTTAATTTCAGGAGTTAAGTGATCAGTGATTTTTGAAAAATTATATGGAGTGTTACTATTATAATGACCTGTAGATGGAGTTAGTGCACAGTGTTTTATTACAGAGTTGTTCATGTGGAATCAAAAGCAGGTTCAGTAACTGACATTTCTCTTCAAAAATGAGTATTCAGTCTAGGGCATTCTGTGTTGTTATTAGTATTTATTCACTCCCAAAGTCATCTTAGTTCCTCTCCTGAGTTCTGTGGCAGTTGTAATTTAAATAGGAAATTAGATGTAAGGTTGAAGATGAGCCTGATTACAAAATCACAGTAAAGAAAGATTCCCATTCCAAATGGAATAACAGGGCTGGTTTTGTTTGGGAAGGGGCTGATCTCTTTGGTATTTGCATTCCAATTCAAACAATTGCTGACAGCAAGATTCATAAGCTTAAACAATTTCTTGTGTTTTACATAAGCTGTGGAAACACACCACACGCACAGATAAAGGTAACAGATACCCGGGATTCTGAGGGCTGTGTTAGCAGTCTAATCACCTTCTGTTGTTTCTCTAACTTATCATCTTTTCTTTCCTAATTTCACTGCTTCCCCCCTAAGAGTTTTCTCTATGGAGAGTTTCCTGAATCCCTAGATGTGTTCACATCTCTTTGTCTTTATCAACACGACCTTCCAGTGTCCTTGAAAGATGATGGATGGTATTTGTTTTTGTGACATTGAATTTTTACAAGTATTTACTTTCTGAAAGCCGATCTTGCTTTTACCTTACTACTGTCATCTGCCAATGAGACACGCAGGAAGTCACAAACTCACTGAGAACTTGATTTAAGAAATAAAATAAAACAACAAGGTGTTTAATTTTGCCAAATGAGAATAAGCTCTTAATCTGTGTGACATGAATGGATTAATGTTTAATTTAATGAAATGAAAAATGGTCTTGTGGAAATAAATTCCATATATTTAGTGCCATAGAGAAATTTTACGTATAACTATCAAGTTAAAACTTTATCAGAAAAGCAGTCTTTGAAAGTATATACAACTCAGTTAATGTCCATACAGTTAGGATAGGCATTCAAACAGAAGCAGTGAAGAGTCACATTAAAGTTTATACTTTCAGTATTGAATATCTTTTATGCATTTATCCATGAAAGAATCAGTACTAGAAAAATAAATTAACTTTGCATCTTTAAAGTGGCCATTATTTACATTCAGTCCTTCCTTAGTCCCTTCTATTGACTGTGGTTAATTTGGTGTATGGTGTGTTATATATCTGCAAGTTTTAAATAAAATTTTATAAAATTAAGAAAAAAGGAAGTGGTCTGAATTTTGCTTATACAAAATTAATTATTTGCAAAACAGCATTTGTTTCTGAGGTGAAAATAGATTATATTTGGCATCCCTGTCAAAGAAGTGAATTCCGGTTTAAAACACCATTATTTTGCTCACATTTATTTATTAACCATATAACTATGTACAAGTGAAACAAAAAGAATACTAAAATTTAAATATAAAGTATATAGGTTTATTTCCCTTTCTTAATTTTACACCCTGTACCTACTTAAGCTTTTCATTCAAGGTCAGAGCTTTCACTGAGATTTGTCAGCAAGTGTAATTTTTTCTAAGATAGAAACTGCTTCTCTCTGAGGATTTGAAGGTGTCATGCTGGTCATTACATAAAACACGATTAATTCTGCATAGATAATAGACCGGTTGGTATAGAAACACAAGTTATAGGAAGTGCATCCCTATGTGGTTGAAAGCTAGAATAATAATACTGAAAGACTATAGCCCCAAACAGAAAGAACAGGAATGACCGTTCCTCTACAGAAGGTTGAAAATAAAGTCTTATTCCAGAAAGTGAAAAAAACTCATTTCTGACCTCTGCTTTGCCCTTAAGTAGTTGTGTCTTAAAACACGATGCCACCTTATATCTAGAGTGCATCTTACATCGTGTTGGCTTTTCCCAACACTTCTACTATGTCTAAACCCAGAAATGACCAAAGTTAAAGAAAATAAAGGTTTGAATGAATCTTCATTGCTTCATACATCTTAAGGGAAATCAATACACTCATAAAAATATAAATAACATAATAAATGATTTATGTATCTTCCTTTCCTAAATATCTTAAAAGAACATCCAAAAAATCAAAATAAAAAATGTATGGAAACGAAATGGAAGGAGTTTTGATATTTAAAAATTTGCATACTAAATAAAAAAGAACCTTTGAATTCATTGTGTAACTCACATATAGATATACATACGTAGAAGATAAATAATATAGATCAAGCCCTCCAAATTGTTTCTTACAGTATGAGTTAACAGTCTTCTTTGCTCAGAGAAGGTATGTCTCTTCTAGAACTTGCTGTGCTGAGAGCTGAAAACGTAGAGTTAGAACTCATTTTCTATATTAAAACTAAAAGCCTACCACCAATGAGGCCACACAGGAGACAAGGACGAGAGTCTTAATGACATTCAAACTCCCAATAGCAAGTTAAGTAAGAAACTCTGAGGAAGGCATTGAATCGAAAGAGGTTTTAGTGGAAATTTGATGCTATTATTTTCTATATCCTTCCCTCAGCTATGGACAGCCCTCCCAAGATGAACTTAAAGACAACACCACTGTCTTCACAAGAATTTTGGACCGACTGCTGGACGGTTATGACAATCGTCTGAGACCAGGTTTGGGAGGTGAGTTGTACTCTCACATTTTTCTTTGAGAAAGTTTAGTATTATTAAATATTTACCTATTTATCTCTAATTTCTCTTCAAGCAGTAAACAAAAATGTTAGCATATTGACTGATAATTCATCATATTTTAATAGTCCACTCAGTGCTAGTTCAATTTACTAAGATCATTTTGTGCACATAGCTATATATAGTGATGAACAGGCACAAAATTCTCACAATGACACAAAAGAGATATGTATTTTTGAAAACACAATTTTTCTGTCTGATAAATTGATTGTACAAAAATGAAGATAATATTCTCCCTTTCGGTATAAGATTTATTAACTTCACCTCTTATATCTGTACTGAATTCAAAAGGGTATCTATAATTCTATGCTGGAAATACTTATTTTAGAAGATTGTGTAGCCAATCATATCTTTGTGTTATATGACCCCATATCCTTGATCAAAAGTGAATAAAATAAATGGTAATATTTTATTTTTTAACCATGTAATTGAATGTAATTCTTTAGTTCTCTTTAGTAAATTTTAATGCTTCTTTAAAAAATAATTAGTTGATTAATTGACTAATGAATTTGTTCAGAGGAAATTAATGTTTGATTATATATATATATACACACATATATATATACATATATGTATGTATATATATGTAATAGATACACACATATGTATGTATATACACACATTAATCCTTGAAAAAATAACACACAACCTCATATATTTGAGTAAAGGCAATTGAAGCCATATCAAAATATTTGTCTTAAAGTAAAACAAATAAAGCAAGGAAAGGAGTTGAAATTCCAAGTCTCATGAGAAACCAACATACCACTCTATAACTCTAAGTTACAGCTGATTTGTCACCTTCTTCAAAGCAACAGAAGCCAATAGTAATATTTAATTAGCAGTATGAAAGCCTCCTTTAAAGTTAGAACACATAAAGAAAAATAAGCTGAAGAGCTCAAACACTGCTTTTCAAAAAAAGGTATGAATTTAGATTCATTCATTCATTATTGTTCAGAAATGGGACTGGAATGAAAGGCTTGGCACATGCTAGGCATATCTTACTCCTGAGTTACATTCACAGACCCCCATTAAAATTACATAGCTTGCATATTATTATCACATGTTAAGAGAAAAATGTCAAGAGTTTCAGATTTTGCAAATATATATATAATTGCAATATATTATATATAATATTTTAATACATATTTTCATATATACATATGTATGTATGCTTACCAAGTATACCTTCTTATCAAATTCAAACATTAATTTTTGTACATGATATTTCTTTAGGTTTGGTCTAAGTCTTGTGTTCTTTTAACTTCTTGGGGAGAAAATATTATTCTAAAGTTGCTGAATATAATATTATGTGTTATATATAAACTCAGATACTAAAAAATATGAGGAAAGAGGGTAGACACATTGAGTCTAGTGTCTCAAAAGCCACCTAGGGAGCTTAGGAAGACTCATTGTCAAGAAAAATAAAACCTTACATTTGAGACAGAGTATGAGAAAACAGACATCACAGCTCTGTTCCTAGTGCAGTGATAGAATGTCATTGTATGTCTAAGCATCTGAATTGATGCTAAAACAATTGCTCTCATGGCATACAGTTTAAATAAATTACAAAGAATAAGACTAAGGGGCCAGGTACTCACTGGTTGGTTGATACAGATAAAAAAGGTGAAGTCTTCTGAAAATGCTGACAAATTATATGCATTTCCTTGACTGACTGTCCATCCTGCTGTCCCAGGTTGATCCTTACAATAGTAATAGGATGAACCTCATATGCCAAAGCTTCATTCATTCTAGTTTATGAAATCATATTTGATACTTTATTTTGTATGTATGAATATCCTCTGACAGGTGTGCATGTGGCACTCAGTTTAAGGATTTTATATAAATACACACTCACACTCACACACTTGATTTAATGATCAGTTGTAATTGTACTCTTATTGCAGTCTAAATAACAAGGCATTACTGCTGATTTTCCCATATATTATTATTAATTATATATGCTTACTTTTTACTAAACATATTCTATGTACACTTAAACTACAGAGAGCCATATATATTGCAAATGACGAAACAGCCTAACGTGTATATTTAATGTGAAGATTTGAGAACTATGGTATCAGGGGATTTTTTTAAATTAAATTATTTTATTCTTGTACATTCCGAAAGTTGCTCCCCTGTTTCGTCACACACACACACACACACACACACACACACACACACACACACACACACGCACACACACACAGGCATGCACAAACTTGCTGCCTCTCCTCCCCATTGCCCACCCACCCACCTCACCCTGACCAGCATCCCTCTTCCCTTGGGCATCAAGTTTCCACAAGATTAAGCTCATCCTCTCCCACTGTGACTTTCTTAAACAAATGACTACATTAGTTTATCAGAATAATACTTTTTACGTTTATATAATCACTTAATCTCTGAAAATAGTAAAACAGACTTGTGGTTTATTTCTATGAACAGAAAAATGTTTCATTCCATAACGATGGAAGATAACAGAAATTCAGAATCTAGAAAAATACATTTTAAAAATAATGTCTTTTAATCTCTAGAATTAATTTTGCTATTTTACATTCTTGAAAATACTGAATTAAACAATGTGATGGTTATAAAGACAAAGGAAAACACAGGTGAAATCTTCTGTTTCTATTTTAAATGTTGGCCTGGAATATAGTGAAATCACCTTATTTTATACATTTTGATGACATTTGTAATTTTAAGATACAAATATGTGATTCTTTTAGGGTTAAAACAATTTGTGTACATTTTGATGCTAATTGTAGTTAGAATATGAATTATACTTCCAAGTCATTGATTTTGTAATATAGTCAGCTATGAATTTACAGAAAATGGGTAACTTTGGTACTGACTACTTAAATCAAAATGCTCTTATTTTCTTTGGGTATAAAGGATTTAATTTTATGTTTGCTATAAATTTCAGATAATTCAAGCATGGCATGGTTAGTAGTAAATTCTTTTAACGGAATGAGCTTCCTGTCCATATTATCATTATGGCTATATTTTTTTATATAATTCATTTATTTTCAGAAGAAAATACTATGGAAGGAAAGAGGAGACTATTTTCCCCTTGTTTATTTATTTATTCACTTGACATCCTGATTGCTGCCCCTCACCTACTTTTGGTTCCCCTTCAAACAATCCTTCCCCCATACCCTTTCCCCTTCTCCTCTGAGAGGGTGGAGGCCTCCCCTGAGCATCATCTCCCTTCCCTCCATCCCACTGGCACATCATGTCTCAAGCAGATAAAAATCTTATGTGAAAACAAAGCAAAAGTTTCCCCAGAGTTTGTGCATGGTTATATCTGAGATGACATACTCCTAGAAAAGGGCCCTGCTGTCTTCTTTGTTATGGTCAAACTGTGAAAAAGCAAGGAGTTTAGTCCCGAATATCCTCACGGAATGATAATGAAACTTAACATTATGTAAAGAATTCCTCCCTAAGCAGATCCTGCATGACTTATTCAGTTTTATTATTTGAGAGTGTATACCAGGATGGAACTAGGAATGAAATCCATTACTTCATAGACCCAGGTATTGGAAATTAACTTGAGAATATAATAGCACTATTTTAAAAGGCTAGGGCCAAAAGTCAACCAGAGGAAGACAAAGTAGAATTATAACTTGAATAGAAATTTTCTGACAGGGATTGTGGGTTTTTAGTTGCACATAGGTGAACTTAAATGATTAGAACAAGTACAACATTAAGACTTTAATGTAGATGAGAAAACTAGAATTCAAATTATGAGTAGCTAGAAAATTTTTAGAATCATCAACAATTATTAGATTCTTTTTCATTTATATTCTCTTGCTTTCGTGGCAAGAAAACAAGAGAATCTTCTTCGTCCACCAGATAATTCAGAGTGTTGGAATAAACCAAGTTCAAGTCTAGAAGTGTGACATAGAGCAGTAAAGATTGAAGATCAGAAGGAATGGGAAGATAAGAAAAGATAACTTCAAGTAGAAAGCAAACAGAGACTAGGAGATGAGGAATGGGAACAGAAGAAGCATCCGTACGACAGACAGGTCTAGAGACAATTCTGAAGCAGAGGAGGCAGGGCTGGACAGAGGTAGAGACATAGAGCTTCTTGTGTTTGTCTGTAAACAGGAACACATGTGAAGTTCCCAAGGAATCCATTTTCTGTTTTATTCCGTGTGTTAAAATGAACTATGGATGTCTGGATGTTCTCGACTTTTCCCCAACTTAGGAACTGAATAGACTTGGGTGAAATTCGATTTGACTTTATATAGGAGCCATTCCAGTTTCTGGAATTGTAGACCAATAAGCCACTGAAAGAGACCTAATGCTTACTGCTGAAGAGACTCTTCAGGGGTTTTAAGAACAAACAATACAAGCAATGCCCTTCTAGGAATAGCCTTTCTTTTTAGTCCTTTCATAAATATGGAGGAGGCCCCTTCCATTTTGTGATATGCTTCATTCTCACTATAAATCAGACTAGCATACAGCAAATGTACTGTACTGTACTGTACTGCACAGGTCTCCTCACTAGCCTAAAGTTGTCTTCTTCCTCATGTTTCAGGCAGCTGCCTTTTAAAATAGGCTTTCATCTAAAAACAACTTCATTTCACTCTTTCAAAAACAAATTCCACTAAATCCACGTTTAAGTAGAATATGAATGAGATAGAGAACAAGAGATAAAATCTTGGTGAAGTCATAACTAAACAGCAGACAAAAACTGGTCCCATTCTTTCTTTCTGGTGTTTCTTGGAAATGCTGTTAACCATTTCTAAATTTATTTTTAAATTTAATTGTAACAAAGAATGCATGGAAAGATAGATAGCTCTTCATAATTTTCTCACCAAACCACGCAGCTAAAGAAAGCCAATAAAAGAGATATAAGTGAACATTTCTAAAGTCACCAGCATAGATGGCTGAGTAAAAAAAGTAGTTTATAGGTTTTTAGACAGAGAGTGATTGTATCCCTGTTAAATAGTAGTAGTATTTAATTAAATATTTTTTCTTTGTGCTTTCAATATTAATTTATTTAAATTCTTTGATTTTGATCTTGTTTTATTTATTTTATTGCTAGAGGAAAAATGGCTAATAAGGGTCTAAGCACCTCATTGAGCCATTGGGAACCCTAGATACTCAAAGTATTTTAGAAGTATTGTATTGAAGAATTAATCTACGTTTCTAGGTTTATGGACTGGCTACTTTTATGTCAACTTAATGCAATCCAAGGTCATTTGGAAACAGGAAACTCAATTGAAAAAATGTCCCCCATTAAATTGGCATGTACCCTACATGTGGTGCATTTTCTTAATTGATGATCCATGTGGAAGCTTCCAGGTGCTTCCATCCTAAGCAAGTGGTCTTGCATGTTGCAAGAAAATATTCAGAGCAATACGTAAGGAAGCATGACATTGAAAACCATTGCCCCATGACTTGTGAATCTGCTATTTCTTCTAGGTTGGCCTGAACTTAGTTCTGGCTTTGATTTCTCTTGGTGAGGAAGTATGATGTGGAAGTGTGTGCTGAAGTAAACCCTTTCTTCACAAAGCTTTATTTGGTCATGGTGGTTATCACAGCAGTAGAAAATCTAACTAAAACAGTACAATTAATTTATCTTTTATCATGGAAGAAGGAGAATCAGGAGTTCAACGTTATCATGGGGGCCAAAATAAATTCAGGCAAGCTCTGCTACAAGACACCCTGCTTCAAAATGAACACTGAAGCTAAAACAAAGTAATTTCCCAGTCTTGAGTTAGTCAAACCTGTATACAATTTTTTTAGACTAATTGTTAACAAGAAACTAATTGATTACAAGAAACCTCAGTTTGAAAGAGCCAACTTGGCTGAAGTTCTTTGTCACTGGAAAAAATTGTATTTGTTTCTTAGGGAATATACTTGCATTTCGTTTTTGTTTTTTGTTTTTTTAAATATTAGAAAAGTAGAAAATTAAAAGCGAGTATATTTTGTGCAATTGTTAAAAGTTTAAGTCACTAGAAATGAGGAAAATATTAAAAATTACTCTCTTTAAATTTACTTTTATTTAAATTAAAATTTTAATTTATGAACTTCATTTAAAATAAAAAAAAAAAAGACTTGCAAATAAAATAAGTATCAACACCCCAAATTAACCAGACCCAAAGACGATACATGTCAGTGACCTGGGTAGTTAAGTGGTGGGCCTGAGTTGTACAGAAGTTATTAAAGGAAATTGCTTGTCAAATTATGTTTCTGTTAGAGATTGTTATTTCCAGTGGTGGATAAGTGCATAAAAATAGACTTGATAGTGAAGAAGTAGAATCCAATGTGAAATGTCAGAGCCACAGAAGGACTATTTAAATTCTTTTTAGAAATCTAATTTAGTTGCCTAATTTATAAGATAGCTGGTATTAAAAAAAAACCTTTCATGATTATTTGACTTCCTGTGTAGTATTGAGATCAGAGAGAAAAATTATATTCATGTTTAACTAACAGTAAAGCACTGATTTTGTATTTGTGTTTGGAAAAATTTTAAACAGCTTACATATCTTTCACAATGTAAGTGTTAGATAATATTTAAAAGGTTATACACATTAAAATATCAAAAAAGCAATGTAAAGGGGTCTGCTTATTTAATCTCTTCTCATTGGTGTTATATTTATTTGATAAGAAAATGATCTTGAATAGAGGATTTAACATTTCTACACTTCGAATCCTTCACTTTAAATTTATTATAGTGTTTTTGGAACTTGAATGCAAGCCGTGGAGCAGATGTTTAGATATTTGCAAATGCAACATCCTTCCACAGGAATAGTAGATCTAGACAGTCTGTGACATAGTTGTATTTCAAGAGAAAGACAGCTACCAAAGCTCCAAGAGACACGGTTCAATGAACAGAGCATCCCTCTGAATCTTTACTATTTGAGATCTCCAGTCGGCTCAAGGATCCAACTTATGTAATGGATCTCTAAGCTAACTAAGGAGTGTTACAGCATAGTTATAAACATTTGACTCTAGTCTTTCCTGTTGTATGTCAATCATCTACATGACCAATGCCCACAAGTTTCCTCTGCGATGAAAGGAAACCACTGAGACTAGGTTCAGGTCACAAAGGCCCATCCTAGAAAACAGGAATGGGTAATTTCTTCTGCCCCTATCATTAACCTTTTCCTATCCTTTGCATTTCCCATCTTTATTCCAGTCCCATGGTGGAGTCTCTAAAATATTTTCTGTGTATTATTTCACTTTATGGTAGAATGTAATGAAAATTTACACAATTTTCTTGATAGAAGAGTCTGAGAGTTATGAATTACAGAGAACTACTTTGAATTTAACAGGGAGCTGGTTTCTATGTAGTGGGATATTATTCAGTATTTCTATGCTATTATCATAGATCTCAAATACTACATGGGATACCCAACCTCAAACTGTTATATAGACATATACATATAAAAATAACTTATTTTTCCAAGACTACCAGGTAAACCCTTTCAATCAAGTGAGCACTCTCCCAGAAGATTCCACTACTAAGACCATAGAAAGAAGAAAATTTTCAGTGGAAATGAGGTATAAATCATGCCCGATAGTAAAATTTATCTTTCTTCCACATAGATGCTTGTATCATTTGAGGTCCCTAAACTCCAAACCATTAAATGGTCAGGGACTTGTTAGATGTCCTAACACATAACTTTACTTTATATCCAGTTTTAGTTGGTAAACACAAGCAAATAAGGTTGATTTAAAAATCAACCAGAGAAGAGTTTCCTTTTTTTTTCCCCCTTTATGGCATTAGGAGGATAGTAAGACTGGGAGATAAATGTTGGCCAGTGCAATACATTGCCCCAGAATATTGTCAGCTTTTCAACAGCACCATTTTAAACTAAGAGTTTTGCATTAATTTTATGATGCTGAATAATGCTATTCATTTGGTTGCGATATCGGATTTCATAAATTAAGAGTGCATAAAAACTTTCCCAATGAATATTTCTGAATTGCTCAGTTGACAGCATTTCTTCGAACATGTGGCTAATGCCCCATTAAACAAGCTGTTGTGATGGGTATTGCTAACACGTTGCCCACAACTCTCCCATCTCCCTATTCTTTTTATTATAGTCACTCTTATACTCCACTATTCACAGAGCATCAGTTATTTTCTGGAGGTTCAAGTAGCATAATGTTACTTCCGTACCCAAAGGTTTTCTGTGGCATTAGAACAAAGGTTGGATGCTGTCTGCCATCCACTCCAATGTAGTCTCACTTACTTCAAAGCATTATCTCCTCCCGGGATCATCAGAATCTCCAGGCCCCAGACATGTCAATCATTTTCTTCCCTTACATAGTCATCTATCTACCCACCTGTCTATCTCATCATACCTATATATGAAGTCTTGCTTAAATAAATCTTCATTTAGAAAGCTAAGAGCTGTACTACGGAACAGAAATAGTAGTGTTTTTTTCTCACCATTTTATTACTGTTATATAGAATTGTGTCTGTTTAGCGTACTCCAAATGACAAGTAAGTTTAATTCATACAGATAACAGATGTAAATCACTTTAATTTTTGTTTGAGTTCTTATTTATTCACTCATAAACTGAATCAAAATATATTTACAAAGATGCAAGGAAGGTACCTAAAATCACATAGCTTTTCTAGAAGAAAATCAAAGTGAAAATCAGACCCCCTGTATGCTCAGTCGAATGCAGTCATCCTAATTTTACTATACTGCTTTTTTCCTTTATGCTCCTGGCACTGACTATCCTTTTGAAATATCACTTGAAAGCCTTCATTATTTCAATCCTTTCAGTGGGGTCTTGGCATTGCTGGAAAATCCAGATCAAAAGAGATTTGTTCCCTGGAAGTTAGGTGGTACAACCGTTGTATATGTTTAGACACACCACTGAAGTGTAGGCTTGCTTAAGGACTTAATTTTTAATATAAATTTATTATTTTGATTTATCATTATCTTCTTTAAATAGGTAAAAATATTCATCATTGTGACTCCATTTTCTATGAAGTAATCATATATTTTCCTTAAAATATCAATATATGCATATATTTATATCTAGAAAAATTATTGAATTTCAATTGCATTAACAGTGGTAAGTAATGGCCTTCATAAGGAAAACACCTTTAGTGAAATTCTTTGAATATTTATATCTTTGAACAGTTCTTCCACTCAAGTTATTTTAATTGATTTATATTTTTCAGCCAAGTCTTTAGTTACATAACAGTTTCAGTCATATTTGGTTTTGCTTGGTTGTACATATTTTTACCTATCTTATTTAAGGCTTGTGACTGCTGATATATGCTAAGAAGAACACATTGAAACAAAATGTGTTGGTTCCTTTTCATTCGATATCTAGAAAGATGCTGGTATTATCCAAGTACATATTAGTGTAGTATTAAATCAGTGAGTTCTGGTATTAGAGCATATGATTTAATATTAATCTTCTTTAATTTAGATAGGTAGGTAGCTAGATAAATGATATATATAAGTAGATAGATAGAAGATAGATAGAGAGATAGATAGATAGATAGATAGATAGATAGATAGATAGATAGATAGATAGATTAGATAGATAGAAGATTGATATTACTTGTGACTTTCATTGAGGAGAAGGACCTGGGAGGAATATATTTTCTAAGCACATGGGCAAAATCAGGTTCCCTAGCAATGCTATCAAATTTTTCCATTTGATATCTCCTTGAGATTTTTAAACCGGTTTAATTTTAGCTAGACCTCAACTAGAACACGTAAAGACTTGGCTATTTCTGCTTAGCCTTGGTGCTGAGCTTAAAGAGGTATTAGTTTCAAGTCACCACTTCTTATCCTACACAGGGAGGTAACCATGCCACTGAGTTTTGCTGAGATTCATTTGTAGAGATGCTCTTGCCTAAGATTTGCTGATTGGGATTATAAAGAAGAGTGACTCACAGACCTCTCAGGGCATTTCTAGTGTGCTACTTGTGAAAAGTCCATTTTGGTTAGAGAGCTTGCCTTTCCTCTGAATTTTGGCTGAGATGAAAGAAGTATGGTATAAGGATAGTCACAGAAAAATGAAAATGTAATTCAAAATTTTCCATTTGATATCTCCTTGAGATTTTTAAACCGGTTTAATTTTAGCCCCAAACATGATCTATTATGTTGACTTCAAACTCAACATGAAACTTTTGTGGTTTTAAAAGAGTATTCCTGAAGAACTTTAGGAAACAAACGGGTCAATAGGACTGACTAATTTACTTAGACCATAGTGTCTTATGGACATTAAGATGGGAAAGGTCAGAGAAAGAGTTCATTTTCCTGTTGAAATTGCTTTGTGCCTCTCAAGAGTTGAGTGACAGGCTGAGTTTCACTTAGCTATGCATCTCCCCTCTCTTATGACATCATTCATCCTTCCGTTATAATCTCCATAATCCCTCCTAGGCATACTTCAGGTACTGACCTTCTGTTTCCTCCCCCTCTCTTCCTTCTTTCCCTTCTCCTTCCCCTTCTTTCTATCCTCTCCTCTCTCCTCCCTTCCCATCCTCTTCCCTTTGTCTAGGTTTTCATCCCTCTCTTCCCCTCTCACTCCTTTCCTTTCCACTTTTGCTTCTCTTTCCCCTTCCCCTTCTCTTCTCCTCTCCTTCCTTCTTTACCCCTTCCATTTTTCTGCCTCTCTCCTCTATCTGTCTGCCTTCTTTACTTTCTCTTTTTGCTTTCCTTCTTGCCCATTTGGAGGATGAAAAGGAAAATATCAGATACTAGTAATTGTAAACTATTTAAAGATAAACGAATGATTACAGAATATAGTAAGAAAGTCATTTCAGATTCTTTGGACACAGAGATTTAAGATCAGATTTCTTGGGTTGGAATATAGTGAAAATGAACAAATCTTACAGGCAAGTGACTGTTAAACAATAAAGTGAAGTGTCTGAAGTTTATGAACTAATATGGTAAATAAGTTTCAGGCCATGGATGAAGAAGATATGATGAAATAGATTTTTAAAATGTAATTTTAGTCATTCATGCAAATTACTTTACAATTTTTTCTATTCTCTGTATGGCATGGGTATAATTATGCATGGCAAAAGATGAACCTATCACGTATCATGTTGTATTTGCTTGGTACAATGGTCTTTATAAATATGATTTTAGTCCTTCAAAATTGTTGATTATGTAGCTAGTCACCTATTAACTAACAGTCTTAAAATAACAAAGGGCAAAAGGTACCCTATAAGTTCTGTAAATTTTCGTTTCACTCTTTCAGGCCACTTCACTGTGCATGATAATCCAAATTGGTTGATAGTAAAAAAAAAAAATCTTCCAGTCCAATTTCTTTAAATCTTTTGATTTTCAAATTTTTGTAATAGAAGCTAAGTTGTCTTCACACATAAGAAAAAGATACTAGTGACACGGATTTGTAAGAGAGTGACCCAGGTTGGCAAATATATGCCAAAGTGTAGACAAATTAGCCAGCATTCCTTAAATAAGCATGCATCTCAAGAAAGAAAAGTCAAAGATAAATTTTCCAAGTGTAAATTTTTTTAGGATAAATTTTCCAAGTGTAAATTCTGTTATCTTTCTTTTTGTACATTTTCCTGATAAGATATGTCTAGAGTATTGTATCATATAAAATACAAGTTGTAGATGTAGAAGATAAAAATTAAAAGAGATACTACAAGGTATGATATGCTCTTGCTTTTCTAAATATGTGGCATTGATTTTCCCTTTGTTACTGTTTGTTGAAAATTGGTCAAAGCAGTGTAATAAAATGTGACTAAGTGGAGTAATCTTAATATGAACAGAATTCACATGCATGAAAATGTTCTAGTGAAGTACACTATGTAACTAAGTTTTAGTTATCATATAAAATAATGAGAGGTTTTAATTAGAAAACAATCATAGTTAAAAGTATATGGAGGCAAATATCTATGATGGATATACAGTGATCTAGGAGGGTGGATGCTAGAGGATGCAGAGCCAAGATTGTAGTGGAGAATGGGTAACAGCACTGAGATGCAGGGCTAAGCACCTGTGCATTTTCCACTACAGCATGACGAGGCTTGAGATTAGAAGTGTGATCTTAACACACAACTTTATGTCTTCTTGTTACAAGCTATGAAAAAAATTAAATCTGCTTTAAGAGTGAACCAGAGATTATGCTCACATGAAGAAACTTACTGGGCTGTTTTAATATCAAAGAACTATTTTTGCTCAGACAAGAAGAATTGAAATGGTTAACTAAAGCAAGATTTCCTCCTCTAATTGATTTTGTTGAATGAGATTACCATCTTTGCAGTATAGTTATTGGAGGCTCAACTGTCCATGGATGAGTTGCTGAAAGAGACACGGTTACTCTTGAACAACAAAAGACTTTACTATTGCAGAGACAGGGTGATGTTTTCAATGTCCTCTGATAAAGCTAGAAATGGAAGCATGCATGATGGTAGCCTGTAAAAGACTAGACTGTAATTTTTCAGAGTAGATGAAAATTATATAACTCCCTTTTTTCTGTTGTCATTCCTCAACAAATCATTTCCTTTCACCCAGTCATATTTTCCATTTCTTGGTAGTAACTGTGTTCCTTTTAAAAGATCTGTGTTGAGTTGTCAAGAAACTGCAAGAAATATGTTTTAGTGCTTTATATATAAGCCATCAGAGGCCACTATAATAAAATCGCATTCAACGTAAAACAGCGTACTAAATTAACTCTTTCCATGCCACAATATGTAGCTCGTCCTCCAAGTTGAAAATGCTTCCATACTTGTCATATTTTTTCCTAGGGAGTAATTTGGATAATTCAGTTATGATCTAGTAACAGAAAGTAATCATTTGTAAAGCATACACTTGAGACCTTAAAGAGTCTATAATGTCTGCTCTGCCTTCCTCTATACCTCCCAAGGGTAGACAACATACCTGAAAGATTTGTCTGGCTATGTAAAAATATTTAAACTTTAGACATATTACTATGGTAACATATTTCTTTCTATAATCTGAAGTGGTTCAGGATCACTTAGGCAAGTGTGGCCGTTCTTTAAGAATTCATTAAGAAGCAGCCGAGATTGCCTGAAAGTCAGCCTCTCAATATTTAGGATCTTTTCTCCTTTGAAAATATTAACTGTGAAATTCCACATGCAAGCAGTCAATTATCAGAACTACACAGTAGACCAATTTCAGAAATGGCTAATCAAAGCCAATAAATTTCCCATTTGGGTGTGAGTTTGTGATAGTGAGCTCTAAGAGCATCTGTTGATAGATACTCACTAGCCCAATTTCCTGCTTCATCAGAGCGTGTAACTGAAGTGAAGACCGACATTTTCGTCACCAGTTTCGGACCAGTTTCAGACCACGATATGGTAAGTGACACTGTGTGTGTTTAAGTTCTTGGGTTTTGTTTAGGTAACTATAATTACATCATTTCCCCTTCCCTTTCCTCCCTGCATTTCCTCTTAAGCACCCTCTACTTCCTTGTGCCTAAATGAAATCGTGGTCTCATTTTCTTTGATATTGCTATATATGTCTAAGGATATCAATATAGTGCTTAGGCCATTTAGTGGTGTGTTGGGGGGGTGTGATTTTAGGATTCACCACTTGCTATTGGATAACAAATTAGGGACTCATCTCAAGAGAAGACTAATTCCGTCACTTTCAGCACTGTTTAGTTAACTGTAGTTCTTCCTCAATGGATAAGGCTGTGTGAGAATTACTCCTTTCCATATTACCATAATCACTGGTATTGTACTTCTTCAGGTCTTGTTTAGGCAGATACATTGTTGAAGTATTATGAGTGATACTTGCCTGTCATTTCTAGTATTGTCATTTCTAGTATTTTTAAAATGTGTGTTTAAAAGAAAAATATTTGAGAAACAACTTGAAATGCCTTTGCTGGTCATAACTTGGTGTCTTTGTGGCTTTGTGTGATTACAAAAAATGCATATATTTATATATATTGACAATATATTCATATCACATAATACAGAGAGTGGGAAGGGCAGAGGCAGGTGATGGAGAGGGAGAAGTAGAGGGGGAAGTGGAAGTGCAAGGGGAAGGAAAGGGAGACAGACAGACAGACACACACAGAGAGAGAGAGAGAGAGAGAGAGAGAGAGAGAGAGAAAGAGAGAATATCATTCAACCATTGCAGTGTTCTGCCTTTCACCCCTTAAAGTACTGATCTTCTTGACTTCTGTCCAGAGGACTCACCAAACCCACCCAGCACCTTTCCCTTTAGTTGTGAGACCAGGTTGATTCTGGGAGGCTACGCTTTCAGAAGTAAGCACTACTGTTACAGAGCAAGCAGGCATTTGTACCGTGACATGGCTGAGTGCTTTTTGACTATATATAAAAAATGGATATCAAAATTGAATGAATACTTTACCTTAATTAGAAAGAGAAGAATAATTGAGAGAGAGAGAGAGAGAGAGAGAGAGAGAGAGAGAGAGAGAGAGAGAGAGAGAAAGCTTTGTTGCAAACTGCTCGTCAAATTATTTCTAGCAGTGGAACTGTGGGTATCCATCCTTCTTTTTCTTACAGAACATCTTCAAAAACATAGGAGTTGACATCAGTATAACCAAATCATTGTAATGAGGCCATTAAAACATACCACTATGAATATTTTAGATATGTATTATTATTTTCAAATGCTATTTTTATTAGTACTTAATACAGATGTGCTTTGATTTCTCAATAGCTCAGAGAGAAATAAAATAAAAGTTGCAGATATTTTTTCTGGTTTAAAAGAAAACTCAAGAGAGTTTCTGTCTGTATCCTATATGATGCATACTCAATCTTGCCACTCTCCCCGATTCAGTCACAGTCTTAAATACTTGCATGTTCTCATGGTGAAAACCATGATTAATATAAGGCAATACAGACTGTGAGTTATCAAGTCTGGCACTAGGAATAAGTCTCACCACCACTAGCAGTCTGCCTTCAAAAGCCAATATAAAAAATCACATCCATATGAAACACAGTGTTAAACATTCTGGGTAAAAAGCAATTCTTAAAGAAAAACGCTCATTGTCTCTCAGATGTCTGTGTTATTATAGGCATAGGCCCCATTCATGTACAAGTGTATTCATGAGCCCAGCAGTGGTGGCACACGCCTTTAATCCCAGCACTTGGGAGGCAGAGGCAGGCAGATTTCTGAGTTCGAGGCCAGCCTGATCTACATAGTGAGTCCCAGAACAGCCAAGGTGACACAGAGAAACCCTATCTAGAAAAACCAAAAAAAAAAAAAAAAAAAAGTTTTCAGGCTTTAAATTACACATGCACACACACACACACACACAAACATGCACACATGCACATACACATAAATATACACTTTATACACACATCACATACTCACAGACACACACACACACACACTCTCTCTCTCTCTCCAATTGTACTTTTTTCATTTCTACATTCATCTAAGCATTACATTTCCACAGGGAACCAAATTGAGAAAGAAAGCCATTTATCATTGACACAATACCAAATTAACTTCCCCAACTTGTATTTCAATCAAGTTCCTTGACATAAAATTCAACACAACTTTTGGCCACATGCATAATACAGCTTGGTGATTTTTTTTTTTTTTTACAAATTAATGTCTTTTTATCTTAAAATGATGCCAAAAAATTGCAAAGACAAACTTGTCTTTCTGATATCATAGCATGAGTGGATTGCCTTGTTTAAATGGTGTAATTAATTGCTAGTTGCTTTATGATAGAGCTAGAAGTCTATATGCCTACTAAAAAACATGAACCTCATGGGTCAGAGAAAGCTAAACTGTCCTTCTTGACTTCTGAATATTTTGAGGAGAAAGACAAAGGAGTGCAGGGCATGGGATTAGAATAACATATTGGTTTTGTTTTGTTTTGTTTTGTTTTGTCCTGGTTTTGATTTTTTTCTTTTTTTTTTTTTCTTGGATATTTTCTTTACTTACATTTCAAATGTTATCTCCTTTCCTGTCTTCCACTCCAAAAAAACACCCTCCCCCTAACACTTCTGCCCTTCCTCCTGCTCACCAACCCACCCAGTCCCACTTCCTGGCCCTGGCATTCCCCCACACTGGGGCATAGAGCCTTCACAGTACCCAGGGCCTCTCCTCCTTTGGATGAACGACTAGACCATCCTCTGCTACATATACAGCTGGAGTCATGTGTACCACCATGTGTACTCTTTGGTCGGTGGTGTACTCCCTGGGATCTCTGCGGGTACTGGCTAGTTTATATTGTTGTTCCTCCTCCAAGGGGCTGCAAACCCCTTCAGCTCCTTGGGTCCTTTCTCTAGCTCCTCCACTGGGACCCTTATGAGAACTTTTTAAACTTTTTTAATGATAATTCTTCCTCTTTTATTCTATCTGGCAGAATGCCGATTATGAAATGCAGTTTAAGAGGTGGTGTTAGGGAACAATGCCCAAAGGAAGCTAAATCTGAAAAATAAATAAATTTCCTTCAAATATTTAATAGGCCTTAATTATATTTTATCTTAAAATATATTTATATTTTTAAAGAACTTCCTTCATATATACAATGCATTTTGATCAAATACACTCCCATTTCTGTCTTTCCCCTTTAACTACTACCAAACTCACACAACAGTGTCTCAATTTCAACTTCATATACGATCATTTTGAACCCCGAGATCATTTTGAACCCCGAGTCCAATTTGTACTGCCAGTATGTTTGCAGGGCCAGAGCACAGGCAGGCAAGCAGGGGTCATATTTCAAATAAAAACTGTTTTCCCCATCTCCCAGGGACATCAGTTGCCATAGCTCTTCAGCTATAGGGCTAGAACTCCCTCCATGCTGGACTTTGACTGGCTTTTGATTTTTGAATTATTGGCTCAGTTTAACTGACATTCAAAGAACCAATGAGGTTATGGTTTTGGCTTAGAATAAATATACATAATATATATTTTTAGTTATCATTATTCCTAAAGCAGTCAAAAATGCATTTCACATAATGGTCTTTCTTATTGCCTATAATTTCTGAAACAGTGTTTGACTTGTTTTGTGTTATGATCAAGTTAGGCTTTGCAAGTGATTTGCAAAATGGGTCCTGGAACTTGTACCTGATCTCTTGCAAGAGAAGATCAATTATTTAAATAGTATTATGGGAAATCAAGTATGAAAAGGAGCTTTAGATGGCAGAATGATAAGGTTATTTTCTTTTCTTCTATCGTCCTTTCTTCCTGCCTTTCTTCCTTCCTTTCTTTCTTTCTCTCTGTCTCTCTTTCTTTCTTTCTTTCTTTCTTTCTTTCTTTCTTTCTTTCTTTCTTTCTTTTAAAATAAAGTTACTTTTCAAAACAGGAAAAAAAAACCTTTGCCTATTTTTAAAGTAGAAACTAATAAATTGCCCAATGAATAATAACCATATTTGCATTTGTTGCATTTGTTATTACTGAGTGTTTTCAATGTTTTTAAATCTTATTTTATTTTATCTTTATTTCAAATCATTCAGCTCACTAGTATTCTCATCTGCATGCTTTCAGAAAAATGAAAGTGACCCACTAGCTAACAGTATCACCTGAAACCTGGGCAGCCCATCCCTGAAGACTGCTGAGCTCCCAAGGCATCTAACTTCATTTAGAATAAAAAACAAAATGAGGTCAACTCCCTAAGCTTATTTTAAAAACCATTAATTGGCCATCAAACAGCACATTCCCAAGGCACTAGGTTCTGTCAGAAATATCCAGGCTGCACAATCACACAGTCTTGCTTTCCATAGTATTTAAAATGTATTAAGTCAAGGCACACACAGATGGCTTAAAAAAAAAAAAAGGTCTGAGCCGGAACACTGAATACAATATTTATTTAGGTACAAAGTGAATGTTTTGTCCCAGATCTTGAGAATAAGTCTCATATTCTCCGGGGACCTACTCTATTAAGCAGAGAAACTTGGGGAGAATTTTTTCTTGTTGAGGTGGGAGCTATGACTCTGGAACTTGAATAAATCCTACAGCAAGCCTTTGCATTTATTTAGGTTTTTTGTTTTTTGTTTTTTCCCTTCAGAGTCCCATCTTCTGTATTCTCCTTTTGTCTGTCTTGACTGGGACTCCTTTCTCACTGTCTTAAGGTTCCCATTTTATAACTTTTCCAAAGTCACTGTTTCCAAATACCACTTGATTCCAAGCTATAGACAATCCTAGTTCAAAATTGTGTTGATAAAATTAAGAAAACAAATAATAGGTATTGACTCTACATGCACAGTTCCTAACACTATAGGTCTTCCACCTGCCTTGTCCCCACGTTTGGAAGAGGGAAACATGGCGCATATTGGTCCAAATGTCCATTCTTAACCAAACGCATTGTGGTCATGGAGGCTAAAACACGCCATAGAAGGAAGCCTGGGAAGCTGCCCGTTTCTACCACGTGGGCGGTTCAGAAACCGGAAGAGAGTGTTTCTGTTTGTGGTTGGGCAGGATTGGATCGCAGTCTACTGCTTTTGTAAGGTTTTATTTCTAATTAGTAAAAAGTGGGATATATCTTACCCTTAGTAATGTCAGTCTGCCTGTCTCTCTGCCTTTCTCTTTCTCTCTCTCTGTCTCTCTCTGCCTCTGCCTCTCTCCCTCTCTGTCTCCATCTCTCTTTCTCTCTCTCTGTTATATTTGAACAAGAATTGTTTCAAACCAAATAGGAGTTTCATCGTCAGCCATTAGCACAGACAAATAAATCCTAGTAAAAATATAAAAAGCACACAAATGTTAGGATGTGGGAAATTTGACGTAATTTTTGGAGTCATTGCTTTTGGACATATCTTGTTGAAAATTTCAACTAAAATTTTAAGTTTAATTTGCATTTAACACTTACCATGCTTTCACAGACAAGACGAATTCAATCACAACAAACAAAACCCTCCTTATAGCTTGCAAATGAATCAAGCATTTTGATTTCTGGGAATATTGTTTACTAGAGCACGCTTGGTATGTTGATTTAACTGTAAACATTCTCTGTAGTATAAGCCAATGTAAACTCATTCAGTTGTATGGAGAATATCTGGCTGTAGCTAGACAGAAAAAAAAAATAGAACAGTCATCAGATATCATATCCCTGTCCCATAAGCCTGTCTATTATCCAGACACGGCACATATACACAAGCAAACTAGACATATTTTGAATGATAAGCAACTGTTCTCAAGTACAATTGTCTCATCAGCCAATCCATAATCCCCCTTCATGTGTTCTTCTGCTAACACTCAAGGTTTAAGAATTTCTCCCTCTGCTGAGTTTAAAGGATGCTTATCAAATGTTTGCTGTGAATGAATTCCCATCATGTATCACAGTGACTTTCACCTGACACTTCCTGACATAGAAAAAAAATCTAAGCAACAAGCATGGTAACTTGTTTGGCCTGCATCAACAGAATAGTATCATTTTGCTTACTTCCTTGATTATATTTCAATCATCAATAAGCCACATGGTGCATTAGAAGACCTTCACCAATGATGTTACTTCATAGATCAGTAATGGTTGGTCAATATCACATTTATGCTATAAGGGCACGTATGCATTCAGATTTTACAGAGCATTCTTTAAATCATAGGAAAAAGACAGGTATTTAAAACCATGCACAAAAGGCTTAAAGGCAGACATTATTCTGTATGTCCTAAGGACAACATGTATGGGATTTAAAAGCAGCTGTTATCAGAGGGATCGGGCTTCAGAAGATTAGAAAAACATGGCATAATGTTCTGCAGCTAGACCCCTTCTGGTTTTGAGTATGCGAAGATTAATGGAGAGTGTGGTAATCTTTATTTCGAACCATTGGGTTCTAAATTTAGTGTCAATGTAGCAAGTCCTTCACAAGGAAGATGAATACTACCCTTTTCAATTTCAGAAGCTGGGAAGTCACATCGCTTGTTTTTAGATGAGCAGATGTTTGTCTCTGGGTAATGCCATAAGGAAAGCTCTGCTTATTCAGATAAATAGATTCCTGGCTGTGAATGATGATGAGGTTCACACATCTCTCATGTGATATACACACACACGTGCAATCACTAACGCGCACACCACACTTTGCATTCTTCCCTCTCTCCCCACTCTTTAGGTAAACAAACAAACAAACAAACAAACAATCAAACCCTCCAAATCAACAGTGGAAATTTAGCTTATTCCACATTTTCCTGGTCTTGTTCACCATGAAGGAAAATTGAAACACTACATATATTGTTTGTGTAAAAACAAGAAACAAAAAGCCATTTCTTTAGCCAAAGAATTTTTACATCTGTAACAGCACCAATTTAGCTTGAGTTTGAATATGAAGTTTTCAGAGAACACAGAGGGGTCTGTAAATATTATGCTTTATTTTTATGGCTAAAATTCCTTTATTCAAATATACCCCTTTATATAAAACCTGAAAATATGAGGTTTTTAAAACTGTAGTATATTGTGTTTCTTTTATTATTGGTGACAAAGGAAGTTTTTGTTTGAGAACAATTTTCTTTCTATAATTTTTTTCATATAGAAAAGAAACATACTTCTTTCTTCCTTCCTTCCTTCCTTCCTTTCTTCCTTTCTTCCTTCCTTCGTTTCTTTCTTTCTTTCTTTCTTTCTTTCTTTCTTTCTTTCTTTCTTTCTTTCTTTCTTTCTTTCTTTCTTTCTTTCTTTCTCTCTCTCTTTCTCTCTTTCTCTCTTTCTCTCTTTCTTTCTTTTGTTCTTTCTATGTATGAATGTATGTATGCATGCATGTATGTATTTATGTATGTACATGTATAAAATTATTATAAAAGCCATCATTTATTCCTCTAACACTAAACATCTAAGTGCCACCACAAGTTTGCTCCCAAAAACATCACCTAAGCCACAACAAGATTCCAGAATCTTATTTGTAAGGTATTGGTATGGCAAATATATAAAACTGTAAACTCTGCTCTTTTCCAAAATTATATAGGAGTATACAATAGATGTGTTTTTCCGTCAAAGTTGGAAGGATGAAAGATTAAAATTCAAAGGACCCATGACAGTGCTCCGGCTAAACAACCTTATGGCCAGTAAAATCTGGACTCCAGATACATTTTTCCACAATGGAAAGAAGTCTGTGGCCCACAACATGACCATGCCTAATAAGCTCCTGCGTATCACAGAGGATGGCACTCTGCTGTACACCATGAGGTAAGGACAGCCATGGTTCCTGCAGGAAACTGTCCATACTTTTTGTTCTGTCACAAGAAGAAAATCATCAGGGCGATGTGCCATAATTGGGTTTTTGGTTTCCTACTTTTATAAAATCCTGACTTTTCATATAAAGCACATAAGGTAGCAAGGCAAGCCTTCCAACTTCTGTCACTGCCTTCAACTAAATGCAAACACACACTGGCAGGACTGGCTAGGCCATCTTAAGAAAGACAAAAATCTATTAAAGATATCAAATTCTCCACAGTATTCTGACGACATCAGCAACAGCTTTCTTCTCATAAATAGATAAATAAATAGATAAAGAAACAAATAAATATTCTCCTTTCATTAAAATATGGAAGGAGTGCATCTGCACCAACTGGAGCGGTTTCCTTCACATATGGGATCACTCATGACCACTTTTCTTTGAGAAAGTTCCATTGTTTTCAAGTATATCATCTCCCAGAGTGAGCCTACCATTGGCTTAGTGCATGCAACCTTCCAATCCTTCACATTTGAAGGTGCGCTGCATATTTTCGAGGTGCTGTAGCTTCAACTGTGCTGGTCACAGCATTGTCCAAACTGGAGAAATCTCCTTGCGGAGAGCAAAGTGGGGAAACTCACAAGTACCACAGCCTAAGCACTTGTTTCAACATAAACATTTACAGAAGGGGCTTTAATAGAACCATGTCGAGCAGAAGACTCAAGTTTGGGTTTATTTGTGGTTTTCCTTCTTCCTGGAGAAGTTAGCAGGACAATTTTAACCTGAGGGTTTTTCTGTGTTGAATCTGAGAGGTAGAAAAAAAAAAAAAGAAAGAAAGAAAATGCTTTTTTACATTTGAAGTGATAGAGGTAATGTGTAGAGATAAATTCACGTTAAACTAGGGAAGTTGGCTGGATAAAAGAATCAGGATAACCTGGCTGGATAAAAGAGTCAGAACCACCCAGTGAGAAGACAACAGAGAGATTCTTGCCATGCTCTAAATCCAGTTTTGTTTTGAGAAGATAAAAGGCCCTAAGATCAGGAAAATGGACACTCAGTGTTAGACATTTCTACATGTTGTTATGTAATTATTTGACTCTATCTGGTTTAATTAATCAGAACAATTCCCATAGCTGGGTGGATTAGTGGGTGCTCTCTGTTATAAGAAACACCAGCAATTCTTTCTCCATCTTCAAAATCCAATCCTGTCCATTTTCACTAAGCAAACACAAAATTATAGAAATCAGTCATGGTAGCTCCCTTAGTTCATTTGGATATTGGGAATATGGCACGGGTGTGCACTTTACTTCCATCTCTTCTGTTTGCTAAGGTTAATACCATCCTACTCTAATTATCAATATCTAATCTATAGAGCTTTTATTTGTATTCTGTGTTCCCTTAATAAGGTTGACCGTGAGAGCTGAATGCCCAATGCACTTGGAAGACTTCCCTATGGATGCCCATGCCTGCCCACTAAAATTCGGAAGCTGTAAGTAAATTTACTTCAAACTATCATTATTTTTTTGTCTACTAGTTTATTTATTTATTCACTTTACATCCAGATTGCTATTCCCCTCCCAGTCTCCCCTCCTCTACCTCCTTTCCCTTTCTCCTCCCCATTCTGAGAATGGGGAGGCCCCACTGGGTATCAACCTACCCTGACACACTAAGCCACTCTAGGACTCCCCACTGAGATAAACAGGCAGCCCAGTTAGGGTAGAAGATCCACAGGCAGGAAACAGTCCAAGTAAGCCCTGCTCTAGTTGTTGGGGAACCAGCATGTAGACTGAGCTGCACATTCTCTATACATGTGAGGTCCAGGCCATATATTCTTTTTGGTTGATGGTTCAGTCTCTAGGAGCCCTCACGGGTCCAGGTTATATGACTCTGTTGGTCTTGTAGAGTTCCTATCCCCTCTGGGTCCTTCAATTCTTCCCCCACCTCTTCCAAAAGACTTTCTGAATCCTGTCTACTGTTTGGCTGTGGGTTGCTGCATCGGTCAGCTACTTGTTGGAGGCTCTCAGAGGACAATTATGCTAGGCTCCTGTCTTATTTTTATGAGAGATCTATGAACTTGAGCAAGAGATTTCCAATTAGTTATGATCTATTGGAGAGTCACAAATACATAGACAGCAATGTGTTACAAGAGTTGGCTTCAAGCAGTAGGCCTTAAGTGTTTTTCTTAATTTTTTACTTTTTAAAACATATTTTATATTTATGTATGTGTGCCTATATGTGCTGGATAATTTTCTGTACATTTATACAAGCTAGACTTATATGAAAGGAGAGAACCTCAATTGAGAAAATGACTCCATATGATCTGGCTGCAAGATATTTTTCTTTTTTTTTAATTAGTGATTGATAGGAAGGGCCCAACTCATTGTGTTTGATTCCATTCCTGGTTTGGTGATCTTGACACATCTCATCACAGCAATAGTAACTGTCACTAGGATACTATGTGAGCGAACCTCAGGCATGTGCGAACACCTGTGGAAGCCAGAAGAGGGCATCAAATTTACTGAAGTTGGCATGAGAAGTGGTGATGAACTGCCTGATTTCTGTGCAGGGACCTAAACTCAGGACGCTGAGAAGAGCAGTGCACACTCTTAACCACTGAGTCATCTCTCCAGCTCCCATGTTATTGTTATTTACTAAAGTAGAAACCATGGGTTAAATCATGTAGTAGAAAATAGTATCTAGTGGTATTGGTAGAAAAGGGAAAGGAGTCTTGTACCTCATAGATACTTTTTCATCCTCTTTAGAAGGGATCACAGTATTTACTTTATATTTTTCTAGTGTGGTTTTAAGAAATTATTCACAAGTGGCCAAAGACAGGTGTATAGATGCATTATCTTAATGGAGGCAGATTGTTAAGGAGACATCTAGAAAATAATTTATTGTCATTATCATCTTAAAGATTTTCCAGGTCAGTAGGACTGTCCCATGGCATTCATGAATTTATTTATGCTTTTGCTCCCATTTGATTGTATCATAGACATACTCCAATGTGTTAACTTTCTGGATGTGTACTGTTTAATAGCATCAAGGAGGACCTTTGTGTAGACAAAGGAACTTTGAGCTGTAGAGCTGGCCTCTCTCAGCTTTTCTTTCCCCTTCTATTTCTGACTATCATGCATACATAAGGTGAAGATAATGTATTTCTGGCTTCCTGCAGAGGGGGTTTCAGACAAGGACTGAGTCAAATCCAGTTTACCTAACCGGCTTACTGTTCCCACTAGACAAGCAGACTGAGCAACTATTTTGGTAAAATATGATTCATAGAGGAAAAATAGTGATCGTGTAGGATGGGAGCAAGCAAAGAAAATAGCAAAGTGCCTCCATGTGCCTAGCAGCTCAGTCATGGGGAGTCATTGTTCTCTATTTATAGATCACATTCTATCCCGAAGACGCGGGATTAATAGCACTCAAACCTGTCACCTAAACAGGACTTTAGAGAGGACTACCCTTCCCCACCCTTTTCTTATTTTGATGCATTCCTTACATCGTGGGCTCTTGGGTTTTCTCCTGAGTGGCAGTTACATTTCTAACCATGATGTCATTATTTGTAACTTGGATGCCAAATAGTACATCAAATATATCAGGCCTTATTAGTTCCCCCAGCCCACAAAGTAACCTTAGATAGGAGAAGATGACCCACCATATTTTTCCTGAGCCAATATTAATTCATTACCAGTATCACAATATCATTAAAATGATGTTCCTAGATAATTATGTCCCTAGATATAAGTATTTTACGCCCAACTTTAATTAGGCTTCAAATATGTTCGTATTTGGTCGTACAGGTTTGTTTGGGTATTTTTGATTTTTTTTTAATTAAGTGTGGTCAGCTAAAAAAAAAAGGGGGAACCATGCATTTTCATATAAGATATGTAGAGGTCACTATTACTAATGTACACTTAGTGGCTTAGTGTTGTATCTTTAAAAGGGAATGTCTTTAGATGAAGTTCCTCATCAGAAAACGTCATCTATAGCACTTGTATCTGTTTTCAAGAAGATGAGGAACAGTTAGTAAAGAAAAAGAGAATTCAATAGCTGCTTCACAAAGATCAAAGGTTTTCCTAAAGTCCTAAAAATCATCTATTTATATCTATGTATGATGAGATATGTTTTACTTTGCCTAGGCTGTCAGAAAAGGTTGGGTAGAAAATATTTTCATGTAGAAACGTTTTCAGTTGAAGGATTTGGGAGGTATTTTAAAAGGAAGGAAGTAGAGCTTGAGAAAACAAAGAGCATATCATACAAAAAGAATGAAGTTAAAGGAAAATACATGAGCAGCGTTCCACCTGGCTATGTCTCTTCCGATCATTTTTGCTATGCACTGCTCTTTCCTTTGTCACATCTATGTTGCTTCCAGTTCCAACTCTCACATCTTAGCATAGACAGCACCTCTTAAGTTCTTTCCAGATGATTCTGGAGAGATTTGTAAACATCACTATCAATCTTCTGGGTTCTCTTTCCAACATATCTTATAACAGTTGTCCCTGTATCGTTATTCATTATTATTTGTGTTATGAATACTCTTTACTGTATGCAGGCTACTACTTTTATAAGACTAAGGTATATTATATTTAGCGTTTTCTAGTGCAGAGAATAACACAATTCACTAAATAAGCATTTATGGAATAAAGGAAAGTTGTACTAACAAGCTTTAAGTGCTCTTTTGCTTTTCCACATTGAAACTTCTGAGGGAATGGAGAAGGTTTGAGGAATGAAGGGAAAACCTGAAGACCTGGGCTCTGAAGCTGATAACAAGCACCACAGCTTCATTTAACAGCTCTCCTCTTGACATTAAATCCGGGCTTGACTATAAGGCTATTTCGTAACCATAACTAGTGCCTTTTGTTTTTACCATTACTTCCTAGATAATGTGATTTTTGAAAGCATGTCCTCAAGTGTTTGACTAAGCAATGGAAGATATTTGTCAGTTTTCTTATATTTAAGAATTATCAATTCAAATAAACTACTGAGGTACCCTCCTTCTGTCTTCTCTTCCATAAAGCACCAGCTTGCATTACAGGAGTGTATTCCTCATTTAGGGAGATTTTTAGCAGAAGCCATGAGTACTGAGTGATGTGAAGCTTCATTGTACTGGAGCAGAGGCCTGTATATCTCCATATACCATGGGACTTCTAAGAAATGAAGTACAAGACAGCAAAGATAACATACCAAATTTCCCTCTCCAAGCCCATTAGCATTCCAGAGACCACCTAGCCACTGTTGCCAACAAGTACATAATTCGGTAGCAGGAGATTTAGCTTGCTCCAAAATGACCTGTTCTCTAGAATTAGCTTCCCTGACATTTACAGAACCAGTATACTTCCTTGGCTTTTGTGCACAGAGTGGACATTTTTCTAGAAAACACACACACACACACACACACACACACACACACACACACACACACACGGCAAATAGGATAGAGTAGAATGAATAGCATTGTAAGCTGCCTTCTCCCTTAATTCTACTCCCACTTTGCTCTCTAAATAATATGATGAAAGCATGAGGCCACTGATGCTTTTCTCTGAGGCACATCAGTCCATTCATGCTTTCACAAATACAGTGTGTCTACTTCTGCAAGAAAACAAAGATTTGCTCTGATCAGAAAAATATATGTCGTTGAAAAACATATCCGTGGGCTCCAACTCCGGTACACTGTTCTCTTCTAAGAGACTTTTAAACATCACATTTTATACCTTCATAATTGATAAAAATTGTATTAATCTGCACAACAGTAAAATGATTTCTTCATTTATCCAATTAAACACACACACACACACAAGAAAAGATAAAAATGTTTAAAAATCCACAGGAGTGAATCTAGATTACCCATTTGCCACTTAAATTTGTCTCAGAATACATTAAATTACTTTCTCACAATTGCCCATACAAGTTTCTTCAAGAGATAGCTGTATGAATGGACTTTCAAAGGGTGATGGGGCAGACAGGGTGCAGACATATTATGGGGAGCAAGATCTCGGGTTTTCTGCTTCACTCAGTTCAGAGTAAAGTGACCTTCCAAGTTTTGATTCACAGGCAGTATTTGTTTATGTAAGGGGCCTCATCTACACGTAAAAGGCAACCATAATTTAAAAATCTTATAATATTTTATCTTGGCCAAATACATATTTGTACACTGTTCTTAAGCCTGGGTTTCAGGGTTACATTGAACAGTTGAGTATTAAGAATTCAATGAGTTCTAAGAAAGTTTATCTTTTTGGGGGGGGGCTTCTCCAAAACATAATTGAAATTATACTTTATAACTGTTGGTATAAAGATGACTACAGGCCAGGTTAGGTTATATTGATCTTAGATTTTAAATAAATTAAAACATTTTCATGGCCTTCTGAAAGTGTTTTGGTCTCTGGGCAGGATGCCAAATGTAACTAATGGACAAGTTGGCCACTGGCCAGTGAATCAAGCTTCTATCATAAGGACAACCTTTGCTACCATGCCCTCCCATCAAATAATCTAAAGCAGCTAGCTTTTTCTCCTCTGATACCCCTTAAATTATTAAAATCATTGTGCATCTAAACAGGGGACAGCATCTCAGCCCTTGTGAAGAGGATATTCTGGTACTGGGAAACAGAAATGCTGTAAAATCTTCTCTTTCCTGCTTCCCTCTTCTTTTCCTCCTTCCATCTATCCTGCTCTTCCTCCCTCACTTCCGGCATTCCTTCCTTTCTATCCACTTGTCTGTCATGTCAACTGATTAAGGATTCATGAACCAGAACCTCATATGGAAGATTTGTTGACTGACTTGGCAAATGAAAATAAGTGAGAAAGGGGGTCTATAAGATAACTTCTCATGCCAATATTTATAAATATAGTCAATTTAAAAGGTTGCCAATATAATTCTCTTGTCCAAATGTTCTGCAGCAACATTTCTGATGTTAGTTTTCCACTTAATGTAAGCATTGCATGGCTCAACTTCCTGTGGATCCAGAATTGTTGTCTCTAATCTTACGTTAGCTCTCATGTTTCCTACTATGGCCACACTAATCTTCTTCAATTGAGAAACCCCGTTGCCTGAAATAAAGATGAATAAATAATCAATAATGAAAACATATCTATTGAACAAATTCTTTCTGGTGACCTCTGTTTGCGTTCTTTTTGGTACTGTGTTTTATAAAAGTGTTGACTCTGAGACTTTCCAAGTCCTTCTCCAAATCTCAAATTGAGCCCTCCCTCTGTCCATTTACCCAGTGGTGTATACTCTATCTCACTCTGTGGAATTACATCTTTATTTGCCTGTCTATTAATGAGTCCTTTACATAAAGATTGTAAGTCACATAAAGTCACCCACCTTGTATATGGCTCTTTTTGTATCACCAGCACAGTGCTGTATCCTTTTTATGAGCTGAACATGCTAAATATGAACAAATGACTGAAAGAAAATTTCAGAAATATGTATACCTATATTACCAAGCAACTGAGTATGTGAGCTTTCATTTCTAGCTTGCCATCTGCAACAATGTGGAAAGAAATATGAAGATGATGGAACAATCAGCTCATTAGGAGAATCATAGAGGCAGATGCACATGTGTACTATTTTCTCTTTTTAATCTCAGATGCTTATACAAGAGCAGAAGTTGTCTATGAGTGGACCAGAGAGCCAGCCCGTTCAGTGGTTGTAGCAGAAGATGGGTCACGTTTAAACCAGTATGACCTTCTTGGACAAACAGTTGACTCTGGAATTGTTCAGTCCAGTACTGGTAAGTTCCATTGGATTATTTTGGAGTTAATGGAAGGAAGAGGAAAAAGTATTGTGAGAATTTAAGAACTCTGTGATTCCCTCAGTGATAGAGAAGTCAGAATAGGGAATGAGAAATTTTTCCAGAGCTATACCTGTCATTCATTATCTTCTGGCTTCTCTTTATTTTCACAATAAGAATCTGGTTCTAGGGTGGGTAGAGGAGTGGGGGTGGGTGGGTATGGGGGACTTTTGGTATAGCATTGGAAATGTAAATGAGCTAAATACCTAATAAAAATGGAAAAGAAAAGACACAGTCAAAAAAAAAAAAAGAATCTGGTTCTATAAGATCATGGCAGCCTGGGATATAAACAGAAAATTGGGATATAAAATGAGGGATGAAAGTTTGTATTAATTCATTATGCCTTCAATTTACCAGTACAATGTAGTAACTCCGTAGTATGTGAGGAATAATCAATCAAAACCATGCAAATCATTGCAGGCAATATCATTATAAAAATATAGGCCATTTTGTGACCTCTAGGTCCCACTTATTGCCATACATCAACAGATTGTGCTTAAATTCACACATTAATCACTAACTGTAGAACACACGTGCACACACACACACACACACAAACACACACACACATGCCAATTTGCTTTTTTTCCTTTTCATGAGACTATCCTACAGCTGAAGCCAAAGGAGGTATATACACTACTTAGCCTTTCATTTTTTAATTGAAAGTAGATAATGTGTGATTCTTTTTAGTGTTGAAAACAACTCTAGTCATACTTTCAAACAACATGAGACACCACTACTAAGTGGAGGTCCTGAGGTTATGGCAAAGTATTATACAAAGGCCCCCAATTTATACAAGGGATTGTCTTGTATTATTTGAAATCTGATAATGGAAACAAAATAATTATAAATTAAATCTGAGATACAACAAATCAGAAACGTTATGCTTTCCTCAAAGCTTTGTATTTTAAATGTGCACAATTCCTAAAATATTTTCAAGAGCTAATTATGTTTAGCACATCTTACAGAATTTAAAATTATTTAACACTCTTTAATTTGTGATTTTTAAAGACAGTGTCCTACTCATTTACATGAAGAATGATGGTAGTTTTCTCAGAAAACAAACAAACAAACAAACAGCAATAACAACAAAGTTCGGTTTTCAGGTTTTATCTTGGGACCTTAAGAATGTTAACATTTTCAAGTAATTGATCAGCCACTTAATTTTTAAATGCGATGTCTCTTTTTCTTGTTTAAAAACACCAATAACAATTTTAGGAGCATAAATAGCTATGCTTCTTGTTCTATATGATGGAGAAGCTCTGCCCTCAGCTTTGCCTTTACCAGCCCAGCCTGTCACTTTACTGTGAGAAAGAAAGATGTGGATCAACATCCTGGTCCTGTTCTTACAAGCCTGTAATGTTGGATCAGTTCTTTATCCAGAAAGAAATCTATCCTTCATCTAAGGAGACAGAAATAGCAAACTTTTCATTAAAGGCAAGATAGTGGCTGGAGATGAAGCTCAATATAAGAGCCTTTGCATAGTATGAGTAAATGTCTGGGTCTATTATTATACCTAAAATGATACCTAGAAATAGGGTTGAAGCTCTAGTTAAAACACAGAGGAATATCACACAATTGTTGCTCAAATTATTGAATAATTACTGTTACTCTGGTTCTAAAGCCTTTTTTTAAATCTTACAACATGTGCTGATAAAGATACCCAAATATGCTCTGTTTACTTCTTTAAAATGAGCATTATAATAAGTCGGGTATCATGACAGTCACTGGAGTTTCAATGATGCCACAGCACAGACCTTGCTCTCATGGAAGGCGAAGTCCTGAGTGGATGAAAATATAAACTGTAATTATCAAAATGGGTGCTAAGTGCTGTGTGAATGCTTTTGTGAGGGCAAAGATCATGTCAGTTTTCTTTATCCCTATCATTTTCTATAGTAGCTGTTCCAGAGAAGGCATTGAATAAATATTTTGAGCAAATAAGAAAAAAAATGTAGCATAGGCTAATTGAGGAGAGATTACTGCAGGAGGTAGAATTTCACATTATTAGTGTTAGAGCTCTGTTGGAAAACAGTAGCCATTATTCTATGTACTTTCCATTTAGTATCATATATAGACACACATTTATTCTTTTATAACAGTGGTTGGTGATATCAAGGAGACAACCACACTGCAGTAATAGACATGCAATAATATATACAATTCTGGAAGTTGGTATGGAGAGAAAAAAGGACTCTTGTAGATCTATTTTTAATGACTCTGAACATGCCATGATAGCCCACTGTAGGACCAGATCCAATGTTTTTAGAATTAATTCTTTTGTGAAATGACTATTTAGTTGCTAAAGAGTTATGCCGCTAGCATTCAAATTGTTCATAAAAGAGTAACATATTCAAAAAGAAAGGGGCTGAGCCAAGGGGGTGAAAAATCAAGTCTTGGGTCATTGAGCTGGTGAACTCCCTATGTTAGGCTTACTTTAAATAACCATTCTGTAATTGAAAAATAAGTATAACTGCACACAGTAGTAGACCCCTTATTAGTAAATATTTGAACACAGAATGACAGTAAATTCTCAAATATAGTAAAGTGTGATATACATCTTCAACACTTCAATAAGAAACCAAATTATTGGTCTCTTTGGGTCCATTTTAGCTCAAGATTCTCTGTAGGTTTCAGTGGAAAGCAGCAGAGATCCTGTGCAAGATTGTCAATGTGATATTTCATGACTCATTGTAGAGCACTGAAGACATAAGATAGATGACACTGAGTGGAATTACCTACGTGGTCCTGCCAGGAAACCAGAGAATGATGGCACTAGAACACAAAACAACAGTACCTATCTATCTATCTATCTATCTATTTATCTATCTATCTATCTATCTATCTATCTATCTGTCTGTCTGTCTATCTATCATCTACCTATCAAAACAACTTTTTTTGGGGGGGGGGTCGGTTTGTCCACCTTAATATCTTTTGCAAGGGCGCAGTTAATTCAGATTGGCTGTTACAAGCTTAGAAAGTAATATCCTCCTTATATATAAACACTCATCGTATAATCCTAGTGACATGCTTCAGGTGCAAAAACCTCTGCATAACTTTGACAATGGAAGAAAGAGAATGGTAGAGATACTACCATAATATGCTCGATTCTAAGTCAGTTATTACAGGTCATTTACAGAAATTGAAGTCGTTACATTGACCATTAGGATAAGAATAACACCAGTATCCAGAAAGGAATGAGAAAGTAATTCATCCAGGGGTTTTAATATGTTCAAGTATAACTTCACATGCCTTATTTCCAGAGCAAATTTGATCACAGGACATGTGAATAAGCTTGGGTATCTGAATGGCGATCTTTTATTCTTAGAAAATGACAAAGAAAAATGATATGATCATCTTGTTTATATATGGAGACTTTTCTAGATGGTGTCTGAATAATGACTTTTCAAGATCAACATCAGCAGGAATTATCTTATCTGATAGTGGATCATACTGAATCAACCATAATGGCTAGAACATGATCTCCAGGGAAGGCTTCTGTAGTTTCTCATCCAATAATTCATATTTAATGTGAGAGAAAAGATATAGTTAGGCTAAGAGTTCCGTGATCAGTCATGTTTTCTTATTTCCATGGTATGTGGAAAAATACTTCCATTAGACTATATGTTTAATAACATAAGTGGACTGAAGGTTGACTTCCCTGGTCAGTGAGATTAAATGTCTACCATTCTTATCTTTATATTATACATCTAAATAAGATTTAGGATAATATATATGGTCACATATGCTCTTAGATTTTAGCTTCATAGTATCCTAGGAAATAGGAGAGTGGAGCCCAGGAAACCAACCAAGATGTTTAACATATATTTGAGAAAGCCACTTCTAAAATGACTTGAAATGCCAATTTGCCAAATTATACCGCCTTTCTTCCTTACATTGTCCTAAAATTTACTCTGAGTTATATTAGGAATATTGTTACTTTTAATTTATAATCTTCCCTCGGGTTATATAATCTCTAAGGATATTACAATTCTTCTATATTTTAATTTGACATGCTTAGTAGAAATGCTCTTGGTGTCTAGACTTTCAATCCATATTATGATATGGTCTTTTCTCTTTTGTTATTCTTTCATTTTTAAATTATTACAATTTGATTCTGATACTGCTGTCACTTCTGTCACTTATTTGAAAGTTTTATGCCAATGCTCTTTAGATTTTATTTAATTTAACATGCTTTCAAAACAGTAGAAGCCCTCCTGTTCTTTCACAATCTCTCAGAAAAATATGTTGTTTATAATATGTATAATGTCAAATAATATCTCCCAGAACCATATTCGTTACACCCTCTTCACAAAAATGTCACAATGCAAATAACAAAAGATGATGGAATATATGTAGATACTCATCTTCCTGACATTTTATGAAAGATGGGATTTTTTTTTCCTTTAAGCTGATGACATTTTTCAGATCACAATAGAATGAGTTGTGAAGAATAATAAAGCATACCCCTGGGATGGTGAAACATAACATTGGCACATAGGCTATATATTAGCAAAAGTCTCAGAAAATTGAGTTTTTATCCTATTAGGATCACTTGTTTTCTTTCTATTGACCTTGAAGTCATTACCAACAATATACAATAATATAGTTTATAGATTTTAAAAATGAAACATAATTTTATTAATGAGTATAAAGAACAGTTCTAATTAAAGTACAAAGTACTTGTACATATTCAGTAAATGGTAGTTGCCAGTAATACCCAATAGAGATGAATGCAGGAATGGTTTTCTTTTGTAACACTGATAGTATTTCTTTTGCAAATACGTTTTAGAAATTTTTATGGAGTGTCCTGTTAGAGCAGTTATCCTTCAGCCACATAGTGTTTTTACTATTGTACAGACAAGAAAACTCAGAGGAAAAAAAAATGTCTACTTGAGGTGCCCAAGGCTATACAACAAGAAAATAGATCTAAGTATTAAACTCAAATAAACTCATTTTCTTCAGAGGCTAATAAAATTTTCCCTTAGGACATTTCTTGCTACCCTGCTGAGGACCTGGTATTTGGGCTGTTCTCAATTCATTCATGAACAAAATGTTTAGCAACAGAAGCCGTGTAGAGTTTGCTTGGCCAAGGTACTAAGCTGATGTATGGAAGAACATGAGCCTGTATTGCAAGTTAAATCTGTGTTATAGAAAGCCTTGACTACAGAGGAGAGTTTGTTCTCTACTGTATGTAACGCAGGCCATTTCCATCCTCATCCCAGGGAAGGAAAGATCACCCGATGCTGTTATCTGGCAGTTGTGTTGCTAGGTGCTTAGCTGCACAAACTCAGCAGCTTTTATTCAAACATTCCAAAGAAATTTGAAAACATAAGTGGATAACAGAGAAAGAACTGATGCGGCTAGAACTGGGAAGCAAAAATTTCTTAGAGTCTGTTTCTCCATTAACAAGACTACAGTTTTACACAGAGAATGAATTGGAAATATTTACATGCTAATTTGCTAATGATAACGATAGAGAAGCTGTCAGAACAGGGTGTGATTTCCTTCTGGGAGGTAAATGCCTCCTCCTTGAAACCAGAGTGTTGGTAGCTCTTCTCCCTTCTAGTATAGAATTACTGAAGACATTTAATTTCTAGTGCTCTTGCTTTAGGGTCCCTGTTCCAGGTAAAGTCAAGAGATATAACTAAATAATAAACAATCCACAAGACAGACTTTAGCCATGAGCAATTGTTGAGTCCAAATGTCAACTGTACATGTGAGGGACTTTGGTATAATGAGTGAATATGTTAGCGTTCTACTGCTATGAAAAATCAAGAACTTGTGGAAAACATTTAAAGAGGAGAAAAGTGTTCCTTAGCTCAGGATTTTTCATATCCAATTCCATGATTGAATGATTTCATGGGTCTAGGGTTATGTTGCATAAAAGAAGATAAGGCACTAAGCCTAAGGCAGACCAAATCTTCTCATCTTAAGAAGCTAGGAGTCTCAAAACAATGTTTACTATGGTTAAATGCCAGTCCAAGGCAGAAGACTTGAAACTCCCAAGAATTTAGTTAGTATAAGTCCGTCTTCAAGGACTGCAGAAGCAGCAGTCTAGTGCCTATGCGCCCGGACAGCAGCTAAATAACTCTGGCAGTGTTGTGCATATTCCTATACTTTGGCTTCCCCCTTCTTAGCCACTGACTTGGTTAATCTACATTGAGAGCAGATTGAATGACTTTACCCCTTAGTTCCCTGAGTCATTTCCCACCTCCAGAAATACCCTTGTTGAGACATCTAGAAGTGTGCTGTACCAATCCACTCAAGTTACCCTGGAAACCAATTCTAGCTTTGTTTGTTGGGCTCATTGAATCTATCGCATCACTTTCAGACTCAATCTGGAAATACAAGGCCAGCTTTATCTCTTATGTATATGATAGAACAATGGAAGAAGGAAGGAAGAATTAGAAGATTTTAATACCTCCATGATATCCCCAGAGACAAGTTGATCTGTATTTAAAAACTGTTGCTTTTCTTTGTTGGACAAAGGCCTTTCGCTCCAGGTTATAAGTGTCATGTGGAAACAAGATATGTCTAACCTCTAGAACTTTCTTTCCTTTGATAACCTAAGGAAATAACTACTTTTAAAGGCACATTATTCAACCTCACTGTGCATTTCATCCTCTAGGAGAATATGTGGTTATGACGACTCACTTCCACTTGAAGAGAAAAATTGGCTACTTTGTTATTCAAACATATCTGCCGTGCATAATGACAGTTATTCTCTCCCAAGTCTCCTTCTGGCTCAACAGAGAGTCAGTACCAGCAAGAACTGTCTTTGGTAAGTGCTAATCAATATGCATGTAGACAGGTGTAGAGGGTACTTATTTCATGACTGTGTCAATGCAAGGAGGATGGAAAAAAAGTTAAATATGTGTTAAATCTGAATTTAGTATAAGAAAAACATTTGGAGACTTATCATTTTCACTAAGATATGATTTTAAACTAAAGTCTTTATGTAGAAAACTGTTTTTTCAATACAAATAGATGACTTAATAAAATTTAATTTTAAATTTTGGCTTAAAAGGTAATGAGACAGATACTAAAAGCACTTACTAGATTAAAAATACAATGACCTAAACTTTAAATTCTACATATTATATGATTTTTAAAGAATCTTTAAAAAAATAGCAACAGACTTTCTCATATTAGAGAAACCAAAATTTTCTTAAGAAGAGGTCATTAGTGATCCTTGCCATAGACAGATATCTCCTTTTACCTCTCAGGTGCACTCCTAAAGAGTTAAAAGTAGACTCTTTCCTATTAGAATCTCTAAAGTAATCTCAACATTCCAAGTTAAAGGTATGTAATGGAAAATTATTTGAATAGTGAACACCTTGTCTAATGTGAAAACAAACCTACTAATTCAATATATTAGAGTTCACATTCCATAGAAAGGAGTGTTTCCTGATGGAATCCCAGGGGCACCACCATAATTGCACTTTTCAGACTAATGAAAGCAAGACTTGCAACAGTAAACTTATCAATGATGTCACATAACCAATGATGTTTTATTTGAAATACACTGAGTTATGGCTGTGTTCTGGAAATAAAATGAAGTAGTAAACTGCTTGCACATCCATGACATGTATGGTTGAACTTGAAATTTAAATGATCATAAAATTATAAAATAACTATAAAGAATAGTTATTATGTGATTTTATACCAGTCATTTTCAATTTGATTCACCATATTATATTATTTAAACCTAAAATTTAGACAGTATTATTATGAATATCATATTAACTTGAAACCAAATGAACATAACGGTAATTATGTTAATTATTCATCTCAGGTTAGGAGCTACTAGGTGAGGTGTTGAGGAGTCAAGATAAGATATGCGCTCCAGATGCCTTGTACTTAATGGTTGCACAGTGCTATCACCTTTGCTTCATCCTGCTGCATTAAGCTGGCACATATTGGGTTCACTATGGTCCATGTCATTCACTTAGAAGTAATAGCCACATGTCTATTGCTGGAAGACATGTTCAACCAGATTTCTTCTACAAATAACTACTATCTACTTGCTGCATTGAAGTTCACATGTTCCACACTGAAAAAAAAATCTGTGAATGTTTACAATCAATTCATATGTAGAGATTCTGACACCCCTAACATCCACAGTGTACAAGAGATAACACAGCAGTTCTCTTAAAAAGAGATACAGATTGCCACATCTGCTCCACAGTGTCTTGTCTTCTGAACTTGGCAAATGCTTCCATGTTGAAAATCACATAATCTGTTCTCTGATCTTCTGACAACAGTTTAAGCACACAACTAAATTAACCTGCAAAATGATTTGCAGCTGCAGAGTAAATGAGCAGTGCATTCAGGTTCATTTTTCTTTGTAGCCATTTGTCAATGCTAACAACCATCCAATCCACTAAATACAGACCTCTTGAGAGATGTTGGCCTCTGCATGGGCATCTCATCTGAGCCTTTATCTTACCAGGAAATAAACACTGAACTAAATACATGATATAGTTCAGGTTTTGTGATTTGTTTTATTTTAAAAGAATGTACCAGTATTTTGTCTCATGACAACTTTTTCCTCTCTTGCAACCGGCCAAGTCTACCCTTTCTATTTGGAAATTCGCCAAAGTGTTTCAGTGTTTTATGAGTCCAAAAACATTGCTTGTACCATTTTCAATGATCTTATATTACAATTGACCCAAGACCTTTTGGTAAACATAGCTGTATAACTGTAACCTCAGTTTATAGCAAGTACTTTTGTGTACAAAGTCATATATTTATAGTGTTTGAGCTTGACAAAAATCACAAATACATTTTTTCTAGCCCTTTAGCCTTTTAACATTTATTCAGTACATGATTCTATTCTTTTTAGCCTGAACTTAGCACATTCCTCTGAGTTCCATGAATGCCTAAGCAGGTCACTAGTATGTAAAGAAATACCAAAAGAGAAAAACAGCAACACTAGATTTATAACCCTTTGTTAAAAAGCAATGAAGAATGCAGGAAAGCTGAAGTCTGCTCTATGACTTGAAAAGATGATCTTTTTCTCTTCTCATGCTCTCATTTATTTTCAGGCAATGCCATGTAAACTTTCTTCTAAAAATGGCCCAAGTTTTAGGTTTAAATTTACCCAGTAACAAGTATATAATTTTTTTCTATTTAATTAATTAGTCTGAGCTCCTATTTCCAGTTTAATCTACATGCAAGGAAGGAAAACCAATGTTTAAGCTGATCACAGAGGAAAGATAAAATATGCAAATTATCACACCTAACCTTTGAAGTTTAACAGTCATACAACACATTTTTGTTCCTTTCTGTATTTTGGTAGGGGTTTTAAATCATACATACACATGCACACACATATATGCACATACATATAACTTAAGCTACTCAGTACTAGTCTTAGTTTACACAGTTTGAGGGTAAGATCAATAGTGTGCAGAGAGATTACTTTTGATATTTGCTTACATACATAAACTGAACTTCAGAGAACTGGAGTTTATGGTAGTAGTAATATATAATAAAGAACACAGGCATTTTTCTTCATAGTCATTAAGTTGCCATTAACCATTAAACTGAGAATTAAGCATTTTTATTATATAATCTTTTTAATACTCTCAATAACTTCGTGTTTTAGAGTTAATAAAATCAATTAGTAAGGAAGAAATTAAAAGCAACAATACAAAAACCTAAGACTGTGGGGAAATTTTTCCCAAGGTCGTTTCCCAAGGTATAGTTCAGCAATTATAGAGCTGGGATTTGGAATTGGGCTCCTCTGTTCCCCAATTACTGACTTTTAATTACCTTGCTATCTGCTCTAGTTGATATTGATATGTAAATCTGGGGGCAGTTCATCAGTTAATATTCTTTAGGTTGGTTATGTAATAAGGAACTGGCCCCAGTAATTTTTGAACCCAATGCCATCCAAACCTCGAAATAAACATTTTCTACAGTCCTGCGCATATGCCATGAATATCATTTAATAAATATTCTACTGTATTCCTTCTTAATCATTTCACTATCTAGTGTAGTTAAAAGACTATCTACTTAAAAAAAAAAAAAAAAAGACTATCTACTCTGATATTCCTGGAAGACCTAAGAACGTTGGTTGGTTTAAAGCAGCTTACAAAAATGTTCCAACAGCTGCATAACACAGCTGATTTTCTAAAACTATCAACAGGAGGAATTAGTCCTCACTTCAGCATCGTAGATTGCCAGCTCCTAACTTGGGAATGCATTAGTTCTCATCTTTAGGTTATTAGATGTAATCCTCACCATAATGGTTGAATGACTGTGCAAAGGTTGTTCTTTCTGAGAGTTTCACTGATGGCATGGGCCATGAGGGGATGAAGATGGAATCAGCCATTTTGCAGATACAGTGGTTAAGGTCTGTGAATTCACTTACCAGTGTACTAAATATTCGGTCCAGTCCTTGGAATAGCTCAAGGCTGCTCTGTGGTGATCTCTCACTCTTCCTGGCAGAATTGCTTTGAACTATTTTTAAATGTTTGCATTTTTTTTCTAAAGAAATCTCACAGCATTAAACTCAGTATATGGTACCAATACAGTGTGTTCCATATGGTAGTTCAAACAACAGGAAAGATAACATTATCCACACTCTATCTCATAAAAATATCTAAATAAAATAGAACTAACTTACAATGTGCTTTTACTGTGAATATAGGTCGCTTAAATCCCTACAGAATAGGGAAAATGAGGCAACATAGAACAAAGAGAAGATCATGGACACTTGGATCAAACAAGTTTTACCCCATAGCCATTTGATTTTAAGCAAAGTATGTCAATTCTATATGCAAGTAGATGTGCATGTTATTTTGCACAGGAAGTTTTATGTAACTTGCTATCCACTTATTCATACACATGCTGCTTCCAGGAAATGGGTGAATTCTTTTGAACGAGAAGTAGTATATGAAAAAAGCTATAAATGTGGAAAATTATCATTCCCCAAGTTGTTACTTACCTTTCTGCTTCCAAGGACTAATTGAATTTCATATTTCTGCATGTGGGACAAAGACTATTAAACAGCTCTATAAATATCTCTGAGTACCACAGGTATTAGATATCTAAGATATATATGTCAAGAGTAGGGTGCATTGAATAATATCAGTCCCTATCCTATATAGGATATGCATACAAGATGGCTATTTAATGAAGTTTACTGTTTTAGTAACGTATTCTGAATTAGGAGAGTACTCTATCTCTTCTGAATGACCCTAAATACTGCTGTGCAAAGTATATTGAGGCCATATTCTGACTCCACCATCACAATCAAAATAGGGTGAATCTGGATGTGAATCCAGATGTGAATCCAGATGTGAACCCAGATGCTTTTGGTTCCCCTTTGATCAAGGGAACAAGCACAGGTCTGCTGTAATAAAATTTTCTGTAGTGAACCAATATATTTACTTAATTTCTCTCCTTTTAGGAGTGACGACTGTTCTGACTATGACAACCTTGAGTATCAGTGCCAGAAATTCCCTCCCGAAGGTGGCTTATGCAACAGCTATGGACTGGTTTATTGCAGTATGCTATGCCTTTGTTTTCTCAGCTCTGATTGAGTTTGCCACAGTAAACTATTTCACCAAGAGAGGGTATGCGTGGGATGGCAAAAGCGTGGTTCCAGAAAAGGTAAACACCACAATGGCTCTTTGTTATATGAGGATTCTGAGACCTTATGCTTTTTAGATGTAATAAGTTGGTTTGTGGAATTAGATGCAAGAAAGTAGTGACTGGGACTCCTTTCTTATTCTCATAGGCTGTGAATGATAAAGTAACAGTGGGTTGTTTTGTTTTTACTCATAGCAGAGGTTGTTTGGGTACATTGATTTGCAGATAGAGAATAGAGGAAAGAAGGAGGGACATTCAAAGGGGAAATTTTCTATTCAAATGTGGCTTCTCTGTTTGTTTTAAGTACCTGTTATCAGATGCAAACTATAATTTTCCTATTCTGGTATAAGTTCTGTAGCAAAAGCAGCATACTCCTTCGACTGCTTTCCCAAGGTTATTTTCATGTTTTAGTTAGGTTATATTTGAAAAATTAACTACCCTCAGCTTTCATTCCAGTCAAGAATAGGCATACTTTCCAAGTCCCAAAGCAGACATGCCCTTGATATATTACGTGCGAACATAATGGGAACCACCATCCTATAGCTGCTTCCTTAGAAAAATGTTGTAATGCACAGACGTGAGCCACACAGATAACCTAGCAATTTCTAGTAGCCTTAATTTTAAATTATAGACAACCAGGTACATTGGCACACCTGTCTTCAATTATAGTACTTGAGTGGCAGAAGCAGGCAGATCTCTATGAGTTTGAAACTAACCAAGGCTGTATAGTCATACCCTATCTCAGAAAAGCAATCATAATAATAATGATAATAATATCAGCAATAATAATAATCCATGAACAAAGTATAAATAAACCTTAATCAAAATGATGACTATACTTTATCCTAATATACACAGTACAGAAAAATGCCAGTTTAATAGCTGTAACCCATCAAAGGGTTCTGTTTATATTCTGTATGTATATAAATCATCAAAATCCCATGAATATTTTTTTCTTATATTACACCTTTAGTTAGTCTACATTTAAAGTGCTCAATACCTAAACATGAATAATGGAAAATGTGTGAGCTCACGTAACTCTGAAAAATAACAATTATTTAGGAGAATCTACTCATGGGCGGCCTGCAAAGCAGCCTGAATACTTGCTGTTGATTCTGAATTTGTGGCTGGGAACAACCTGGAGTGGTCCTTTCATGTAACCTGGCCTCACTCACACAATTGCGATTAAATTAAGTTTGCAAAGTAGCTGGGAAAATTTTGGTGGCCTCACATATCTTAGGCCTCTACTGGCTGCCAGGGAGTCTAACCGTGTACCCGGTCTCAAGCCACTCCCTAGTCTACCCTAGGCTTCTTTTCTTGTCCAGAATACTGTTTCTAGAAGGCGAAACTCGAGGCTGAAAAGTATTTTGAGTTCAGTATCCTAAGCTTATATAACGTTGCTATTACTCTGAGTCTGCTTTGCATTCAACCAGTGAAGAAACATATTCTACCTCTTGATCCGAAAGGTTACAAAACATCATCTGGCTTTTCAAATGATCATAGTGTGTTAGTCATAAATTACAGACTTTAGATTTTTAAATCAAGGAAAAGAGTTTTGCAGCAAGTGCTGTTTTGCTCAGAAACATCATTTTGTTTCTCACTGTATGCTAAATAAGTTATTTTTTTTTTCTTCTCCAGCCAAAGAAAGTAAAGGATCCTCTCATTAAGAAAAACAACACATATGCTCCTACAGCAACCAGCTATACCCCTAACTTAGCCAGGGGTGACCCCGGCTTGGCAACTATTGCTAAAAGTGCGACCATAGAACCGAAAGAAGTCAAGCCTGAGACAAAACCACCAGAACCCAAGAAAACCTTTAACAGCGTCAGCAAAATCGACCGACTGTCAAGAATAGCCTTTCCGCTGCTATTTGGAATCTTTAACTTAGTCTATTGGGCCACGTATTTAAACAGAGAGCCTCAGCTAAAAGCCCCCACACCCCATCAATAGGTTCTTTTAGTCGTATTCTGTTGTTCAGTCCTCTGCACCGAGAATTGCTTTCTGTTCTCAACGCAGTGATTCCTATCTGCTTTACTGCCTCTGTCCTAAAGAATTTGAAGGTTTCCTTATTTCCATATTTCATACAAGAACAAGAGACCCCTGTCTGACAGTCCAGAGCAGAGCAGAGTATTCAGCTCAGGGACAGGATTCTGAGAGGAAGCCAGGGAGCAAAAGCATGTCAGACGGAGATAGACAAGAGGAAGAGAGAGGGTAAGAAGGTCCAAAGATAGGAGAAAAAGTAGAAAAAACCAGAGCTTAACTGTAACCACAGAGTCATTTGTAGATATATATTTCCAAATATTCTAAAAAAATATATACGTCAAAAATATTTTTGTGTGAAAGTGTTTAAAAGGGCAAATAACAAATGTTTAATGAACTTTAAACCTATGTCTTTATTGCACAAATGATATAGTGTGCTTATGTTTTTATTCGTCAATGTTGAAGCTGATATATAGATTTAATGTTTTGTTTGTCAAATTAAAAATTCCCTAGGCTTTCTCTTTTTAAATTTCACTATGTAATATTTTGTTGTTAAATGCTATTTTAGAATGTAAGAAAGCCTAACAAATAGGGCAAGGTGGGGCTATCACTGTAGCATTCTGAATCCAGTGTGGGGGAAACCCTTTCAATGGGCTACACTGCTGTCATCTGAACTTTTACCAGTAGACTCTATAGAGATCAGCCAGCCTAACACAGATGTTTACTTGATAGAATCTGAAATAAATAAAAGAATGGAATAATTTAAAAACTATCCTTTTTACTCTTATTCCCAGATAGCCCATTCACCCAAGAATTCTCTATTCTTATGATGAAGATGCTTTCAGAGGGGCAAATCTATTTTGCAAGCTCTAGAATTGTTGAATGTATTCTTTTATATAACTACATCAAAAGCTTTAGATTGAAATTTATGACTAGCCAACAAAAAATAGAATATATAAATTATATATGTAAATATTCAGCATGAGATTGTACATTTAATTTTTTTTTAAGTTATGTTCTTTAAATATCATGAGGGATCTCCACTTTTAGCTGTTAGATGTTGTTAAATGCTATGGAAATACATTTAGAGCCTGCATTTAAGAACAGAACAGCCTGTAGGAGACAGATGCCACTTAAAACATATTGAGTATGAAATTCAATTATACCGAGAACTCTCATAACTTCACTGCTGCCCTGTGTTCAATAGTAGATCAGTTGCTATCTGCTCGAATTATGTCATACCATATTTTCCTATTTTAGGCTATTGTGATAAAGAGAAAAAATAGGGAAGAGTAGTTGGAGCTAGAAAACCAACTGTATATTATTTCTCTATTTGCTGATACCAACTATTTCAATAAGTGCTGTACCATATGTAGCATCTAATATAAAATACATGAAAGAATGTACAGGAACTAGCTTTTATTGAGTAATATTATTACAGTTCATTTATACTGCAGCAATATATTTGTAGGTATACTATGTAAGGGCTTTAAATAAAAGAGGTCCATTAATATTCCTTATAAAAAATTCTAGCCTTTCATTATTGCCCAGATGTTTTAGAAGTAAATATTTATGAAGAAGGTATTTTTGAAGTCTCCTTTTGTCTGATAGATTTTCACAGATATTTAACATTAGTTCAGAATCCACGGATCATGGTCTAATCACATTTATAAGACCATGATATAAGCCTTTTAGCATAATGGCCAAATAAGACAATTAGAATCCATACCTGAGTTTTGAGCAATGTTATTCTCAAAAAGCTGCTATCCAATGATGTTGGAAAACACACTGCCTGTGTTTCCCTAAAACGACAAATCTCTGGTTTCATCTTAAATGTGCTTCATTGTTTGATTTGGTCCTGCCTAAATTTCATGAGCTATGCCAAAAAAAAAAAAAAAAAATGGCTGAACAAAGGACATTTCATGTATAGATATGTATAGAAAATAAAATAAATTATGGCTCTAACATCCGTGTTGCCGTTTATCTTGTTATTTTCCGGCGTTAACCTAACATGTTTAGTGCGAGTATTTTATCTTCCAGACTCCTCATGCCTAGGTTTGGGTCTGTATTTTGCTCATTAGATGTGAATATCTCTTATTAGTCTGCTTATGCTTTGCAATGATCGTATTGCCATCATTTCTTAGTTGTTAGTACATGTGAGTAGTACTCTATTATGTAAATTGATTGCAAACTTATCAAAGAGAAATTATTCTATGTAGCTTTACAACAGTGCTTTGCTAAACCATGTACTAGTAGTTAAGTCTTCCTTGAGAAAAATAAAGATACACTCTTATAAAGAACAGTTCCTGCTGACTCCCAGGAATTTTTTTTTAAGATGACACTGAATGTTGATGCACCTTAGTGCAGTGAAGTGGCAATAAAACCCAAACTGAGTCAAGATTGCTCATGGCAGCTGCATGTCTCGCTTTCCAGAGTTTAGCAAAACCTTTTAATCTCATGTCTCACTGTATTCTATTATAATAATAAAGCTTACATTATTCAATAATAAACTGGAATACTTGATTCTGTTTACACATCATCCACAGGTCCATCTGTTGCCCTGTTTAACACATTTTAGGGCTAGAAATGCTTGCAAGTATCAAGTGTCAGCAGCAACATAGCCAGTTGGAAGTTTTGAAGATTTGTCAATACGCTAATCTTAAATTGTTGTTTTCTAAGACTTGTGTAAGAACTAGAATTTATCATATAATTTGATGCCTGATACCGCTAGTAACACTTCAACATTTGTGAAACACAACAGGAGCAAGAACAAATTCAATGTAAGCAAAAATTATATTCAGTTGTGATAGATGAAATAACATCAGATAATCTGTCAAGTGGTGACAGGACCAAAACAAGGTAGATTCAATTACAACGAATGGAAAAAAATCTCTTTAAACCTAAATAAATAAATAGATAGATAGATAAATGAATAAATAAATAAATCAAAATTAAACTAATCAATATTCATCACTTGGTCAAACACATCACCCATGAAAACGATGTAACTATCGTGGTCATTAGTTTCTGATCATTCCTAGGAAGGCACAGGGGGCTAAAAACCTAAGTCAGTGTCAAAGCTCTTCAGAATTATCAAGAGAATAAGAGAGGCTTAGCATCATTGCCAATCATATGTTTAAAGTTCACTGAAGTGCTTAGCTGGAGTTCTTTCAATTTAGCATTTTTAGCCAACCAAAACAAATATCTGACTCATTCTGTTTCAACGTGATTTATCCATACCAATTACCTTCAGATGTTGATTTAGTTCTTCACAAGACCTTACACTAACTTTTTCTGAGGCTCCCTTTTTCTACACTAAAGATGGCAAGGAGATAAATATCCCATGTCCTTTTCTTCTTTTAGCTGACCATTTACTCTTGGTTACAACATGAAGTAAAGTAAACATGAAAGTTATTATACTTTCTAAAGAATTATAATTAATTAGCCTATAGGTATAAATAATTCGTCCTTGAAGAATTACATGAATTTACCTAAGTTTCATTCTGAAAGATAATTAATCAGCTATCACTCATTTGGAGGAGTAGTGAAGGCTAATAAAAGAAATCCATTTTTTCATTTAAAATAACTAATTAAATAATTAACAGATACAGGTGGAATACTATTCAATCTATAAAAAGATAACTTCTATCACCTGTGACAACCTGGTAGATAGATAGATAGATAGATAGATAGATAGATAGATAGATAGGTAGATAGATAGATAGATAGATAGATTTTGCAAGACAAGGTTTCTGTGTATAGCCCTGGCTGTCTTGGACATCACTCTGTATACCAGGCTGGCCTTGAACTCAGAAATCTGCCTGCCTCTGCCTTCCAAGTGCTAGGATTAAAGGCATGTGCCACCACGCCTGGCTCAACCTGGGCTATATTGGAAGACATTTAATATTAAGTGAAACACGCAGGTACAGAAAGACAAAATGTACAAGATTTTACTCATATGTCAAAGTTAAACACAATTAAACTCATAAAATTGAGAATACAATGATGAAAATTGGGAATGAAGAGATATTTTCTCAATGATACAAAATTTTACATATATGTTATGCAACATAGTAAGTATATCTAATAACAAAATATTCTTAGTTTGATATTATCACATAATTACAATATTTCTCCCTTCCATTTCCTCCCCCAAGCCCCTTCCATATACCCCTTACAGCTCTCATTCAAATATATGGCCCCCTCTTCACTAATTGTTATTGCATGCATATATGTGTGTGTGTGTGTATATGCACATATATATATCTCCTAAGTATAACTGTTCAGTCTATATAATGTTACTTATAGAATGTTTATAATAAATTATATTTCAACTCTCCTTATCAAAAAAATGGTAAATACATTTTGAACTGAAGGTGGTAATAAGCTCAATTTCACCATTCTAGAAAGCACACATTTCAAAATACATGCTATTGTAAAATGTGTATCTTTAGCAGATGAATAAAAATCATTAATGAATATAACTTGAAATTTTAAAACTCCAACTCAAGATGGTAAAGGGATTAGTTATATTAAAATTGACTATTTCATCCACAAGGATAATAAAAGAGGCATATATCAAATTATCTATTATTTTATTTATCAAATTTAGTCAAAGCAAAAGAGCTGAAACTGTAACATATCTAGAAAAAGACATTGAAAAGTTTTCATGATTTAGCTAACTCAACAGTACTCACAAACCTCCACATATTAAAGGAAGTCACAATAAATTATCCTTCATTAAATATTAATCCCTTTGTGATTTAAAGTCAAAATCATATCAAGGAAGAAAATGTAAAAACTGAAATCATTGACTGAATGAAACTTTATAAGAATTTTAACTGTTAATAGATAATCAGGATATATAAAAAAAATCTCATGGAGACCCATATAATAACTGATAACCCATTTTAAATGTACTGTATACATGGATATTAAAATGTAGTCAATAGTATATTCAAATGATATTTAATAACTAATAGTATTAGTTATTAGAAGAAGAAAAAGTGAAACCACAGTGTGTAATAATTTCTACTCCCAAAAGGAATGTATTATAATGTAGGTCATGAAATGCACTGAGGAAAATATAGAAAATTTTAAATCTCATACATCTGATGAAAATATAAAACAGTGTGAATATTGTGGGGAAAGGCTTAGTTTTTTTTTAAATGTTTGATATCAGATTACCATTCATTACTCTCTAAAAAAATAAAAACATACATTTCTACCAAATTATGTGTTATTACTAATAGGCACAAAATTCATAATCACCTAAGCTAGGAAACTTCATAAATACTAAACTACAGCAAAACAAAAACAAATAAACAACAACAAAAGACAGACAAATACCAAAATTTTATCATGAGGGATGAGAAGGAGAAAGAAGGGTTCTAAGAGGAGAGAAGATATTGGGCAAATTAAGATATATGGATGAACTGGAAAACATGTAAAGCAAAAGAAGCCAGACACAAAGTATCCCACATTAAAAGCTTCTATTTACATGAAATATCCTGTGAAAGAAAAGTAGAGTATGGCATTGCTCCTGGTTATGGAACTGAATAGACCTAATTATAAGGAGCAATTTTGATACAATGGGAGTGTTAAAATTGTGCTTTGATTATTGCTATTCAATAACAGTGTACTAAAATTTATAGAACTTTATATTGTTGATAGGTAACTATTCTATTTTAAGTTGTCTTGGAAGCTATAAAAGGAAGAAATGACATGAACTATCTCCAATATTGTCTTTGAGAGAATCTGGTAGACTGCCTATCTATCAGTGTCTCTGACAAAATTTTCCTCTTTCTCAAGATACCCCATGGGGGAACAGATAGTTAAAACTATGTAGAGAGATATCAGTAAACAATCTATGCCTTAAAACCAAAAGAAAGTAGGAAAAGTTTAAATTTGTAAATTGTGAAGGATCGTGTAAACCAATATATACAAATAATGCATATGTCATACACAGAAGCTAACAGTATATCCAAAACACTAATCACTTCTCTCCACATAAAGTGCTCATATTCCTACACTTGAAGAAATTCTCTGAAAGAATAATATCATTCAGCCTGAAGATTCTTTTTTTTTCATTTAAGGCATTTTTATTATTATTTTATTTATTTATTTTACATTCTAGCCACTGCCCACCCCACCCCCCATTCTCTCCTCTCACAGTTCCTCCTCTTGAAGGTAATCTCCAAGTGGCCATCACATTTGTAGCTGCCCAGAAGGACTTCTTAGAATTGATGTCCTGTATAACTTACAGTTTCCAATTCAGTAACTCCTGATGAAGCTAATGATTTGTATTTTCCCAGACACTACTGGCTAATGGGATACTGAGCAATTCACAGGTGAGATCAACAGCATTATGTTACCCACTCATTGGTTTTAGTTTAGAACTTAAAGCATGTGTATGAGGAAAGGGGGAAGGAATGGGGAAGATCTGTGGGGGAAGGCATATACATTTTGCTGTTCATGGCAGAGAATTCAAAGGTTTATTAAAATACATCTTAGTGCTTTCTATCTCACTCAGCACAAAACTAGTAGCTGTCCAACCGCACCGTAAGTGGAAAGGCACATACAAACAAAGTGAAGGAATACAATTCAATGAATCCGCTAAATTGGAGGTAATATTTCTTACATAAGAAAACTAAAGTATAGTTGAAAGGAGTATTATTTCGGTCAATGTCAGATACTATAAGTGAAAGATTTCTACTTGCTATACTACAGCTCAGCTCCTTGAAGGTCAACCAGTAGACATGATTAGCCCTCTTTGCCTGTGGCTCTGTTTATTTTTCTTGATAGCTCCATTTTGAACCGTTTTAAGTGCAGGCAAAGATTTGCGGATATTTTCACCACTATCAGCTTCCACATGTTGAAAAACGAATTGTCGATGGTGATGACAAAGTTCTAGTTCTAGAGACTGAGAAATGTGCAAGCTGTATGCAATGCTGCCTAGGAGCATTTATGAAAACACTGTATTAAATACACAGTGCAGAACTTAGACTATATAATATACAGTCAACAATATGAATTTCTAGATCCCTACCACATCATAGTACATGGACAAAAGGATTCCCCTTAAAATATTGCTATATGTTTTTTTTTTCAAAACACAGATATTTGGGCAAAAAAGTGTGATGGCATTAGGTTTTTTTATATTGAAATTGACGGCTCCTACCTCCACAGTCACATTTTTTAAGACTATTGGGGGGTGAGTAAATTCTAGAACCCAATTATCCTTATAAATTCAGCTTTTTATATAAATTAAATACAAACAGTTACTTACATTGAATAATCCCTTCACTAATCATATATCAGAGATTAGCCATGCACATTACCCAAATTCTCTCAAAAATAAAATGAAAACTTAACTCTTGAATATGCCACTGTCCACAGCATCATGATACCATTCCACTCTTGTACATTATGAGTAAGAAAGAGATATGAACCAGATGACATCCAAAACACTTTTTTGTATAGAAATGAAGATGGAGTTTTTAGGTTGTGGATATTAAAACACCTTAATGAGAAGACTTGTGAGTGTCTGTCTGTCAGAAAACAGGCTTAACCTTGGGCATAGAAAGAGGCACTTTCTCTTTGAGTATTTCTCTTCCTCTCATTAGTCGTAAGTGGCATATACAGTAACAAACAAATGGTTGTAGAGAGTACATTATGTACAGATCAAATGACCTGAATGGTAGTTATTCAAACATGAATAACTACATTGCTCAAGCCCTAACCCTTTTTGCTTAGTTTCTGTTTTGCGTGGTGGTGTTTGTAAATATATTTAACAACATCCACAGAATATAATTCTCAAATATAAGTCCTAAATTTAAAGATAGCCACATATATCTCATTGTGTTATAATGGCACAGGGAGGCGTGACAGTGACTGGAGTAATCACACAGGAAGGCCATGTGAAGATGAAGTCCTGATTGAAGTTATATGCAGAAATGTCTGATGCTAGAGGAGGCTGCAAGAGACAATAAAGTATTTCCCTACAGTCTAATGGAAAGAGTTCAGCACTGACAATATTTTGAAGTGTCTATAACAGTGGTTCTCAACCTGTGGATAACAGGGGTTGTATAGCACATATCTTACATATCAGAAATTTATATAATAATTCATAACAATGGAAAAATTATACTTATGAAGTAGCAATGAAATAATTTTATGGTTGGGGGTCACCACAACATGAGAAAATGTATAAAGGGTCTCAGCATTAGAAACATGGAGAAGTACTGCTCTAAAATGTTGAGAAAAGAACTCTGCTGAATACAATCAACTGGATTTACTAATTCATTACAGCAACCCTAAGAAAATCATGCAGAAACATCCAGTTATAGATAAAAGCATGCATCCTCTCTCTCTCTCTCTCTTTCTCTCTGTCTCTGTCTCTCTCTGTCTCTCTCTCTCTCTGTCTCTGTCTCTCTCTCTGTCTCTCTCTCTTTGTCTTTCTCTCTCTGTCTTTCTCTCTCTCTGTCTCTGTCTCTGACTCTCTCTCTGTCTCTCTCAGCTTAAATCTATCCTTAAACACCCTTTATTTATTATCTGAATACCAATATACATAAGCCTTCTTTATACCAAACAGCTATAAGCTAAAGATTCACTTTAGAAATTTCTACTATGTTACTGAGATATTCAGCAAATAAACGCATTTTCTCCCAAGCCTGAAGTCTTGAGTTCAATTCTTGAACCAAATTGGTGGAAGGAGAGAATGCTCTCTATAAGTTCTCCTCTGATCTACACACTCATGCCACACCATGCACATATATGTCCTGCCCCCCACTCACATACACATACACTACATAAATATAATTAAAATTAAAAAATAATACATTTATTATTCAATTTGTGCACTAATAGAAATTTCTCTCTTCATTGTAAAGTACATGCATCATTAAGATTTCGTCACAGTAACTCCTGAAGGCTTTTAGTAGCATATAGATTTTGTTTAGTTTCAGCATGCCACTATTTAGAAACGGGTAGTTAGCATGAGTTAAAAAAATGAACAAGCAAATATTATTTTTAACTTTAAACTCCTAACAAAGATGGAAAGCAGTGTTGTGTTTGCTTTTGTTACAGATATATTTATGTATGTATGATGTGTGTATGTATGTAAGTAAAGCTAGATTTGTCTGGGGATGAGATGGGGTTTTTGATCCAAATTAGACTTTTTCTCATCCTTCATCCTCATCGCAATACTTATTATCTCAAAAAATCCTGAGTCATGCATGTGTTAGAATAAACATAACAACATAAAAACATAAGAACTACTGTTTACTTGTAAGAAAGAAAGGAGCATAAATAAGCCCTAATGGACTGTATTTAAACATTCATATACAAGGAACCAGAGCCACTTATTTTAGGAATGAAATTTAGGTCATGGAATTGGAAAGGCACATCCAGGGCAGCAGCCTCATTTAATAGAGGTCAGAACAGCAGAGCTGTGTGTTACCTAGTTTGCAGTTTACGATAATGATGTTATTTGAATGTGATCCCTGCTCCCTGGTCACTGTTGCTTCAAGTTGCTTAACTCACATATCTATGTAAACATAGCATCAATATCAAAGTTACTAAGAAAATGAAGTTAACTATAGACAATGAATTTGAGGAAGTAAGTTAATGATTATTCTCCTATTTTAAGAATGTCCATAAATGTCATATACTCATGCAAATAGTAACCCAAATTATATTTAATGTTCATAGATGTACAATGGTTGTATTTCATTGACTGAAAAAATATGACAAGACACAGACTTTTGTGATGGATAACATTAAAATTATACTGAATTAGAATATTATTAAACTAGAATATATATTAAAATCCACAGAACAATATCCAGCCAAAAGTCTTGTTCTCCTGATGTTTACGGGGCTATTGTCTGCTTCTTTATCTGAGCAAACCATTTTCAAGTCACATAGAGGTTTACCACTCTTTTAGAAATTCTAACAAACCCAAAGACACATTCCTCATAACATAAAGCTTAGTAAACTAACTTTTTCAAGTACCAGTGTGGTGGTTTGAATATACTTGGCCCAGGGAGTGACACACTAAGAGGTGTGGCCTCATTGGAGTAGGTGTGGCCTTTTTGGAAAAAGTGTGTCACTGTGGGCATGGGATTTGAGACCCTCCTCCTACTTGCCTAGAATCCAGTCTTCTCTGGTTTGCCTTTGAAACACGATTTAGACCTCTCATCTCCAGTGAAATTCTACAGAGATTCTGCCATACTTCACGCACTGGTGATAATGTACTGAACCTCAGAACCTGTAAGCTAGCCCCAATTAAAAGTTGTCTTTTACAAGAGTGCCTTTGTCATGCTGTCTCTTCACAGCAATCAAAATCATAACTAAGACAGAGGTTGGTACCTGGAGTGGTTCTAGAGAAGCAGAAGTATAAGAATGAATCTTTTAAGTATCAGAAGGAAAAGGGCAACAACAAAATCCTTCAGACCTTAGGGTTGGAGATACTGCTACAATCAACTGGATTAAATGCAATGGATTTAATTGGGTCCTAAGGTTGTAAGGGACAAGTGGCAGCATTGAATCAACATAAACAAAGTGATCATAGTTATAATGGACAGTGTAGACAAAACAACATTCGTAATGACCAAACCCACAATGATCAGATGCCAGGAGCCATCTAGGAAAAGTTAAAACTAACAGTTGATGGTTTCACTGTGGACCACAAAACCATGATGGATGCACCTTTCTTGACAAGGCAAAAGGGAAGACATTTTAGGAAAGACTCCTGCTATTAATGTGCTTTTCCTTTGTGTGTGTGTGTGTGTGTGTGTGTGTGTGTGTGTGTGTGTGTGTGTGTATGACATCACTAGGTATTAGCCCACCCTTTTGAGAAGATTTGTGCACAACAATGAAGATGCAGTGTCTTTTAGAAATGCTATATAAACCAATAGATGATTTCTTAATTCTTATGATGTTTCTGTAAGAATTCCTAAAATTACACCTTTAATCTGGGCCATACCTTCTACTGGAGGCCTACATAAGGACAATGAAAAAAGAAAGTGGTTGTTCTTTGTCAGCTTGCTTTTACTTACCAGCACATTTTTTAGAACTTACTTCTTCAGGATTCTAGCTTATACAGGAGACCATCTGAGAAGCTTCATGGAACTGTGCAATTACTAGGTTCTTTGATTACTTGGACTTTAGATTCTAAGTCACTTCAATAATTTTCCTTAATATATTGAAACATTCTGTAAGTTCTGTGACACTGGAGAATCCTGACCAGTACTATACATACATGAGGTTATTGTTCATTTGTTTGTCTCACAAATATCACTTCACTAGAGAAGACATTATAATGAGAAGATTAAATTAAATTCTTCAGAGATTCACTGCTTAAATCTTAAATTAATTTTGGCAGGGATATGAGTAGAAGGAATGTTATTTTGGTGAACTCTGAAACAATGCTTAAAGATGTTTAATCATCACACAATTAACACCCACCTTACTTTTGACTCCATCTAAATAGTATCTTGCTGGAATTCAGCTCCATTTTCCACAAAAGACATTACATTATAATGTTCACATTGCCTTTGGCAGTGAGTCATTAGACACGATATAATTTTGGTCAAATAAAGGTGAACCTATTTGTGCAACAGAAAAGAATTGTTCTTATATTGAAGCAAGGAAGGGCAGGATTTAAGCCCAATTAGAAAGCTGATGGTTGACTGTGAGCATCCACTTCTGTGTTTGCTAGGCCCCGGCATTGTCTCACAAGAGACAGCTATATCTGGGTCCTTTCAGCAAAATCTTGCTAGTCACAGTCAGCTATTGGATGGATCACAGGGCCCCCAATGGAGGAGTTAGAGAAAGTACCCAAGTAGCTAAAGGGATCTGCAACCCTATAGGTGGAACAACATTATGAACTAACCAGTACCCCAGAGCTCTTGACTCTAGCTGCATATGTATCAAAAGATGGCCTAGTCGGCCATCAGTGGAAAGAGGCCCATTGGACATGCAAACTTTATATGCCCCAGTACAGGGGAACACCAGGGCCAAAAAGGGGGAGTGGGTGGGTAGGGGAGTGGTGGGGGGAGTGTATTGGGGACTTTTTGGATAGCATTGGAAATGTAAATGAGGAAAATACCTAATAAAAAATTAATTCTAAAAAAAAAAAGAAAGCTGATGGTTACCCCAAAGATGTAGTAATACCCCCGGTGATATGGTGCTAGCTCACAGAGAGAGAATAGCACTTTGGGAAAGGGGGAAGGAAGAATATCAAATGGTAAGGGCATTTGACAAAGCTACAGGAAATCTTATTTTTATATGTTTACCATAAGTGTATGCATAGACATTTCAGACACACACACACACACACACACACACACACACACACACACACACATATATATATATATATATATATATATATATATATATACAAATATATATATATATATATGAAGCTTGTCACTTTGTGGTGATATTTCTCCCCCTAGGATCCCCATGCTATCTAGCTAAAACCCCAGTGTAAGAAAAGGGAAATATCCCTTCAAGTTATTACTTGGGTAGGTCTGAGAGACAACCCCAAGCAATAGTGTTATTGTCCTTATGTAACTCTGGGAACTTTAAGGTAACACTGCATTGCTAAAGATATCACATGCTTCACATAGAACAAGTCAAACTGGTAATGAACTGGGAGCCTTCTTTCTGAGTGCTAACTCTTACAGTGCCAGTAGTTATTACACTAGCTTCCAAGGATGATATATAATCAATAGCCCTGCCTAGGTAGCTGTATATTTCAACATGGTCACAAGCATCAATTCATCTATATATTACTAAATAGTCACCTTTGCATCTGTTATTCCATAAACAAGATAAATTAGATGGTTTCCTTATTATATACTCCTCACTAAGATCTACTTGCTAGCTTTCATCAAAACAGCCCAAGTATTTGCAGTGACTCTTCTTTGAATGACAAGTTCAGTTCTTGGTTCTAGTTTCTTTAATAATCTAATTGCATGTATCCAATGGAGAAAGAGTAAGATAGATTGAGCTTTCTTGTTTTTTACCAAGCTTTGTTTAAATGAATGTAAATGAACTAAGGATGTGAATGTGAGTCTTGAAATGTAACAAGATCACCTACTACGTAGATTGCTGAGATTTCTGTGGAACATTTAAAGGTTTAGCATCAAAGGATTGTCCTTACTTCAATGTAAAGTCATTTATACTGAAGATGTAATAGCATCAGTGATGAGAAGTGTTTGCCTTTCAGAATGAATCAACATCAACCCCGAGTTACTAGAATCCTGTGTGGTTTATTATTCTACAACACAGAGAAAACACAGAACATTGTACTGAACAAAGTCCTTGCTATAATGGTAAAATCTATTGATTAATTAAATGTCAACCACTGAGTTCATGCCTTCTTAGCATTTGGTGGGCTGAAATAGAATGTACAGAAAAGATGCCTTTGCTGTTTAATGAGTTATCATGATATCTCAATGAAAATCAATGAAATATTTTTTAAATCCATCCAAAATCTTATGTTATAAAATATTTTTACTTAAAAATAGTGGATCAGTTTTAATTCAGGTGTAAAGGAGACATTTCCTCAAAATGAATGAACTCATTCAATCTCTTTGCAAAAGCAACTAACAATATTTATCACCCATGATAAGACTTGAGTAAAGATTTTTCACAACTCGATGAATGGCCAGATTTTCCAGATGACTGATGTGTAACATGTAAAACCAAATATAGAAAATGATCTATTTGATGTCACACACAGAATACTTCATATTAATGTAACTGAGTAAGAAAAACGTAATGAATATGATTTTTGCTTTTATATTAAAGCTGTGTATAAGAAAATATTATAGGTTAAGTTTTGTACAATATCAGAGAGTATTCATACATATGAATATATATTATTCTTTCTGAGAAGAAAGGACTAGTTATATTATCTTTAAGGCTGTATAAGTGACCAGAAACTTCTATATACTTCAACCACAACAAGACAATAACAGATTGGAAAAAAAAAACATAAAGAGATGTAAATTTACCATTCTTCTATTAATGTTGATCATATAGAAGTTACAAAAGTATGAAACAGTAACATGCTTTTTATTATGCTTTCCTTTAAAAAAAGGTATTTGTATGCATCATTCTGCACATGTGCCAGCTTATTCTGATGCACAGAAGTAAGTTTAAGTACTCTGGAGTTTGCGTTCCAGGCAGCTGGGAGAAGCCAAACCTCAGCTAAACTGAGGTCCTCTGGAAAAGAGTAAGTGCTATTAACTATTGAGCCATTTCATTAAGCCAAACTTGTCCTCTCTCTTGTGGCACTATAGAAGCATTTACTCCATCACTGCATCAAAACCCCAGGAAAATTTTACTTAAATGGTTCATTTCCACTAAAATATTTTCATAAAGGATGAGTTTATTTTAGTATTTAAATAAATATTTCAATAGTTTCTCATTCAGTTTCTAGTATAGCAAATGATAGGATACAAAGCATACAGAAGGATCTTTCACCTACTGAATACTTTATGGCAATGCCAAAGATCCTTTAAGAGCAAAGTTTTAAGAAGTCATGCCAGGTAAGAGAGAGTGGCTATTAGAATTCAAGAGGATTTTGAGAGCAAAGCTGGGCGAAATAATGAGCGATAATAGAGATATTAGTACTGCATTAGAAAGAACCACACAGCAGAGCTGAAACCCTGCTCTTATTTCCTAAGACTACTACATGTTCTTATGGTCAAATGGAACCTTTTATGACATTTACTAGAAATTTCAAGGATATCCCTGGTGGTATATTGTACAACAAGAATATCCCTGGTGGTATTGTAAAAAATAATATTAACTATTCTCCTGAGTGATTTAATCATGTAATATTATTAAACATCACTAAAAATGGATTTGTAGGCTTAAAATTGTAGATATGATTTAATATAAAATGCTGCTCTTTCGATAAGGAAACAAACCCTCAATAAATTCAAGTAAGTGCCATTTTGTGACATCAACTGAATTCTGTACAAAACAAAAGTTGCTAACTATAAACAATATTTTAACACTGCTTAATTTTAGCTATTCTTATACTTTAAGAAATAATTAAAATTTTATTCTTATTTTGTTATTAGAGGTATTACACCATGATTTTTCACAAGATAAAGATGTGATATACTACTGACCTACCTTCCAACATGAAAGACTTTTCTACAAAAGAAAGATCATCTTCTTTAAGTGTTAAGGCTGCTTTTGATAGAAGAAGATGAATGAGAAGGATAGAGTGAGATGAGAGGTCTGGACCAAAATTGGACAACTTGAAAGTCAAGGCATGTGCCGAAGAGTGCGCTTCAAATGCAAGGTTCAGCCTGCTGAGCAACCATTTCAAAGTCAGCACAACCAGCTACCATTCTGGTAGATACGCTTCTTTTGATCTACCAAAACTGGACCTACATCTATCGACAGCAGTGAACGGGGGACCAGCTGTTGCTGCCTCTCCATGACTGGGCATGAAGCACTTAGTACTCTGCAGGCTCATCCACTCTCAACAGTGCCTTTGACACATCATCAGCTGTCATGGCAGTATTCTTGCTCATATGGTCATCTATATAGGCACAGGAGACATCTTTACATTGTGGTGTCAATGGAATCTCGGCATCTAGACTTGAAAGTGTGATGTTTGTATATCTGGATATTTAGTTCTCTTTACATTCAAAATTTTAGAAATATATGTGTGTACATTTGTCTCCCTGTCTATCTCTCTGTGACTGTCTTTGCTCTCTCTCTCTCTCTCTCTCTCTCTCTCTCTCTCTCTCTCTCTCTCTATCCCTCTCTGTCTCTCTCTGTCTGTCTCTCTCTGCTGTGTGTATGTGTATGTATGTGTGCGTGTGTGTGTGTGTGTGTGTGTGTGTGTGTGTGTGTGTGTGTGTGAATAGGTGTATGTCTGTGTGTGAATAAAAGGGAGAGATGGAGTGAAATAGGGATATCTACATATGTTCTTGTTACTGCCTGCGTGGGTTTCTCAATATTGCCCTCACTCTCAGTACCCTGTGAAGGCAGACTAAGCAGTGTAACAAAAATTGCCACTCAAAATCTGCATGTTTTAGTCTAGATTTGTAGTGAACCCAGAGGTGCTCTTGATTCCTAGAGAAAACTCTGAATGACTTCTGGTGTTGGCACAGCTACTTATTTAAAAGATAAATAAAGGGCAAATCCCCTATATTATAAACCCCTTTGGCTTTAGGAACCTGTTTGCTTTTGCTGTTGCCAAAGGTTATTGGGACACAGCAGAATGACAGATGTCTGGAGACAGCAAGCCTTCTTGAAGCCCAAGGCAGTCCAGGTGGCACCAGGGAATAGCCTTCTACAGACTGCCAGGCCTGTGCTCTTTAATCAGAACTGCTAAATGATCCAGGTGGCAAGGAGCTTGGGCACCTCAGTACAACACAGGGAAAATAAGTGACCATCTCTTTCCCAACTGTTCTATTGGCTCCGGATATTGTTGAATAGAGATGTTCTCCAGAGCAGAGGGGGGGACTGCTTTTAAGGAGAGATCATATATCCTTTTTATTTTAGTAAAAAGAATTAAAAATTAAAAAAAAAAACAGTCAAAACATATACACATATGCATGTTCACCAGAATTCAAAAAGGTCAGTAACAGCCTCAAGGTTAGAAAAAACAAAAACAAAAACAAAAACAAAACATGTTCAGCTACTTTACAGAGAGTGTTGAGTTTTAACCTTTTATTTTCCTGAGAAATTGTCTTCCCCAGGTGTTGGTCAAGTTCAGAACTATAATTGAATATGCTCTGTATAGTTGTCTCTTGGGGGTGTGTATCAGTGACCTTGAGGTTCTCTGTAGTTTCTATAGAAACCTATTGTTTTAGATTAACAGTTCTCAAAGAGTGGACCTTGATCCCTTTGGGAATCAAATGACTCTTACACAGGAGTCTCCTAAGACCACTTTTGGAAAGCACAGATATTTACTTTACGATTCATAGCAGTAACAAAGTTACAGTTATAAAGTACCAATGAACACACATTGAAAACTGAGATCTCCATATGAGTGAAAACACATGTTTTCTGTTTTTCTGAGTCTGGGTTGCTAGACTTAATATCAACAAATATTCAGTAAACTCACAGGAAAAGAATAATTGACCAAACATTATGTCTTGTCAGTTCAAGAGTGAGGATGTGAATTTGAGTTAGATATCAAGGACAATCTTGTCATCCCCTGCCTCAAATGGGCATGGAAGCTGTGTGACAAAAGGCCAGAATAGACAACATCAGAGAAGAGAGTCCACAAAGACAAAGGTGCCAGTGAGGTGACAAATGGTCATTAAGAAAGGTAAAGAAATGAGCTGTTGAAAAAATTTATTTTGAACAGGAGCATGGTTTTAAGTTTACCCACATGTAAAAGCACACATTTTGATGTCTGTGTTATTACCAGTCATGAAGAGATCTAATAGAATACAGTGCTTGTAAATACAGATTCTAATTTTAAAATCCCCCATTAAATTAAAATATCTATATGAAATGTGAAAAACATATATCTTCAAACAACTCCCCAGGTTCTAGATTTTTCAAGTAGGAAAAATATTTAGCTTCCAAACATATTGTGCAAACGCTGAATAAATTAATCAATGAAATATCCCAACAAAGCACTAGACAGTAAAATTATTTAGGAGTTGTATTACTTTTAATTGTTGAATAAATAATATGTTCACTGGACTACTTTGTAGATTTTATTTGGTGAGCTGGGCATTAAAGGGTGGATACAAAAGTCTTTCTACATTCATTATTTTTTAAATTTTTATTGTTTGGGATTTTATTTACATCATGTACCTTTATCCTTTCTTCCTCCAAATAGTTCCACATACTTCTTCACACACACAAACACACACACACACAAGCACACACACACATACTCACACTTACCAACAAATATGCAAAACACTACAAACAAACAAACAAAACATCAACAACAACAAAAGCCTAAAGAATGCTGACAGCAGCAGAGAGTCTTCCCCAGGGGAAAATCACACTAATTGCTTATCCAAGACCAGATAGGTAGTCATTTTAAATTTTAGACAATAATTCTATTTTTTTTTTCAGAATGTTGTACAAGAACATTGCATCTATATCACTCCCACTTGAGAAAGTACCCAAGGAGCTGAAGGGGTCTGAAGCCCCATAGGAGGAACAACAATATGAACTAATCAGTACCCCCAGAGCTCCTTGGAACTAAACCACCAATCAAAGAAAACATAGTGGGACATGTGGCTCTAGCTGTATGTGTAGCTGAGGATGGCCTATTCGGTCATCAATGGGAGGAGAGGTCCTAGGTCCTGTGAAGGTTCTATGAACCAGTATAGGGGAATGCCAGGACTGGGAATGGGAGTAGCTGGGTTGGGGAGCAGGGGAAGGGGGGGAGGGAATAGGGGATTTTTGGAGCGGAAACTAGGAAAAGGGATATCAATTCAAATGTAAATAAAGAAAATATCTAATAAAAATGTTATGTACATCTTCAAAGGTTGAAATAAATATCAATGAAGTATAAAAAATAAAAATAACAAAAGGACAATATAAACCCTATTTCTCCATTTTAAGGACCAGGCTTAAAAAAAAAAAAAAAAAACTCAGAAGGCACCAGCTTCAGGGATAGGCCATAAGTCCCAGAAACTAAGTCATAAGACACCAGGTCTAGGAACAGACCATAAAATCCAGAACAAGATAATAAAACCTGTCCCAAAGAACAGCTTGAGGATAACAACAAAAATGGAGAAATATCTTATATCAGAATGGGCCATCTGTGCTGGGCAACCCTATTTCATGACATGGCTGAAAGTTCATGACATAGGAGTGCAGACAACTGACTACCTATGATCCCTCACAGCACCCACCAATGAAATTTTAGATTACCTAATCCTTCTAAAGCCTTCCTCCTTTTTCCAATAAAACCTGTTTACCTTTGCCTGGAGTCACCATTTTAGAGAATGGTTGACCCCCACGTGCTGGTTGTTTCTGCAGAATAAATATTCTTTATTTTTGCATTCTATCCATCTTTCTTGAGCTACTTTTGGACCCTTACACCATGTGTTCCCCTCACCTCTGAAATTCATAATCTCTTTAATAGTTACTTTTACATGAATATACAGTGATGTGATCTACCCACAATGCTGTGAACTTGAGGGGCTAAGAACAAGTACCTGCTCTGTGCCTGAAAGGTCAAGAAATGTTTCCATAGATCTGTCAAGTGAGCAATGCATCTTCAGGCATCCTGAAAAATAGGTTCTCACCAATAGGGATGGTCCTGCCAACTGATCTACTCAATAGTGTATCCAGTCAGTAGAGCAGATACAGATACAGAGTTTTCCAAGTTTGGCCAAGTCTGCTTGCAGTGGAGGTGGAGGAAGATGTTGCTTCCTGTGTTAATATCACAAGGAAAAAGAATATGGAGGGAGAGTAGCTTTACAGATTGCTTTAACTATGAATTGTGGAGGGTTTAGAGACAGATGATTTTGCATGCTTTCTTGACTTCATGGCTTAGAAAACTTGAATGTTTTAAATTTTATTTTTCTTAGCTGTAAGATGAGAACATTAAATATCAAACACAAAATCATGTTGGTTCTTAGGTGATGTGAATGCAATAAATACTTCAACACTTGAAATAAAACAAGTGAGTGTACCTGTTACCTCTCCTTAGCGCTGGTTATTTTATTTTTAATAGTTTGAGACATGAGTATTATGGAGTTCCAAACCATCCCTGCTACTGTCTCTCACTATTCTTGTTTGTGTAAATAAAATATAACAGCCTGCAGAATTTGTCATGAAAATTAAAAGTTAATCTTGAGAACTGAGTGGCAGATTGCAAAATAGATAAGACATCCCTGTTTAAATAGTTCTTTGATGCTTTGGTCTGTCTTTCATAGTTTCTCAAAATTTACCCATCCTTTTGCCCTTCACATCTCCTCTTTCTATGATGCAAGTCCTATCTGTAAGATTCTAATCTCAATTAATTCCTGTGCTACTCCAAGTATGAAAAAGTCTGTGTTAAATGGACAGCTTTTTATAAAATGTAATCTTTCTCCATGAGACATACCTAATTTTATGAAGCTTCAGATAAAATTATCTTGAAGCTAAGATAAATTTATCTTAAAACTGCAATAGGTTTCAAGAGGGACACTGGGAAGGATTATTGAAGATATCAACTTTATTAAAACAGTTACTAATTCTATTGACAGACATACAGCTAGACAAGCACAGAAATCTCTGAAAAGACAAAACCATTGTTTAAGGAAGTAGGGATCTCATCTAGTAACTTTCTAAGGATGCACATGGTATAGCCAGGCTCTATAATTCCTAAGCAGGGAGCAACCGGAAATGGAGTAGACAGCTGGTTGAAAATAGTATTTATGATGTAAACTCAATTCAACATTTCCACAGGTAAGACATCCTGGTACCTCCTACTTAGCTAAGGACTCACAGAAAATGACTCAGCACTCAGCGAGGTTCCTGTCTATATATTAAAAAGGAAAGGCTTGTACTGCGATCTGAGTGCAAGATGGGTTTTTAACATTGTTTTCATACTTTGACAACTCTTAAAAACTAAACTAACAGATTTTTATCAAAAGCAAAGATATTGAATCTCTTAAACTAAATCGTTAAAGTAGTGGGTCAATATTAAATAATCTGTACATGTAATCGACCAGGTAAGTAAACTGAAACAAACAAACAAACAAACAAACAAACTGCATGATCATCTCTAGAAAATAGCTTGGGGAAACTCTAACCAAGCAAGTGAAAGACCTTCATGACAATAACTTCAAATCTTTGAAGAAAAATTGTAAATGGCATCACAAGATGGAAAGATTTATGCTCATGGATCAGTAGGATTAACATAGTAAAAATAACTATCCTACCCAAAGCAATATACAGATTCAATGCAATTCTCATCAAAATTCTAACAGAATTATTTAGACTTTTAAAGGACAATGCTCAGAATCATGAAAAATCAAAAAATTCACAATAGCTAAAACAGCTGTGAACAGTAAAAAGAACTTCTTAAAGAAAATGAAATTTTGTATCTTGTGATTCATGTAAAAAAAGTTGTCTATGAGCCCCCGACCTGGGGCCAAGAACAAAGCAGAACAGACAGGGCTGTTGTTAAGACATTCCTAAGAACAGCTTGATTGTACAAGCAGGGCTATCTTGTCTGGGTCAACACCACCTGGCCAGAACCTCCCCTCTGTCTACTGCCCCTTGACACTGGGTAAAGTCATACATCAACTGGTTGCTATGTGAACAAAGATAAGCCGCCAGCCCACAGGAACAAAGTCCTAATGCCCTGTAATCTTTCTGTTAATGTTTGAATAAGCCAATAGTGTGTCGCTATGCTGAATTCCACACCCCTAAGCCCCTTACCCCTTAAAAACCCCTAGCTTTTGAGCCTCGTGGCCAACATCCATTATCTCCTGTGTGAGATGCATGTCGGTCCGGAGCTCTGTCATTAAACGACCTCATGTAATTACAGCAAGATGGGTCCTCGTGTTCCTTTGGGTGCTCTCTCACTCCCGAGACTAGAGTAGGGGTCCCTGAAAGGGGGTCTTACACTTCTAGACATATCACCATCTCATATTTCAAGTTGCACTACAGATCTATAGAAATAAGAACAAAACAAAGCAAAGCAAAAGCCACTACGTATTGGCATAAAAACAGACATGTTAATCAGTGGAATCAAATTGAAGACCCTGACATAAATCCACATTACTATGGAGACCTGAGTTTTGCTAAAGAAGCCAGAAATACCCAGTGGAGAAAAGAAAGCATCTTCAACAAACAGTGCTGGTTTTACTGGATATCTGCATGTAGAAGAATGCAAATAGAGGCATATCTATCATCTTGCATAAAAGTCAAGTCCAAGTAGATAAAACAGTTCAACATAAAACCAGGCACAATGAACCTGGTAAAAGAGAAATTGGGGAATAATCTTGAACACTTTTCACCAGAGCCACCATTCTGAACAGAATACCAATAGCACAGGCACTAAGACCAATTATTAATAAATGAGACCTCATGAAAATGAAAGGCTTCTGTCAATTCGACAAAATGACAGCTATAAAATGGAACAAGATTTTACTAACTTTACATCTGATAGAGGTCTAATATCCAAAATATATAAAGAACTCAAGAAATGAAAATTTAAAAAAATAATAATCTAATCCAAAAAATGAGTACAGGTCTAAACAGAGAATTCTCAATAAAGAAATCTCAAATATCTGAAAAACACTTTAAAGCAATGTACAACAAACATCCTTTGCCATCAGGGAAATATAAATCCAAATTACCTTGAGATTTCATCTTATACCTTCCAGGATGGCTAATATCTATGATATAAGTGACATCTTCTGCTGGTGAGGATGTAGAGCAAGGGGAACACTCCTCCATTGCTGGTGGGAGTGAAAACTTGTACAACCACTATGGAAACCAATATGACTGTTTCTCAGAAAACCAGAAATCAATTTACCTCAAGATCAAGTTAAACTAATCTTGGGTCGTATACCCAAAGGATGTATCTTACTACAAAGACATGTGTTTAGCTATGTTCAGTGAGGCTTTATTCAGAATAGCTAGAAACTTTAACAACTTAGATGTCCCTCAACTGAAGAATAGAAAAGAAAATGTGACATTTACATGATAAAGTATTACTCAAGTGTTTAAAAACAAGCCATCATGAAATTTGCAGGTAAATAGATGCAACTAGAAAAAAAAAAAAAAACCACTCTGAGGTAACTTAGACACAGAAAGACAAATGTAATATATATTTATTTGTAAGTGGATAATAACTGCTAAATAAATGATTTAAACAAGCTACAATTCATAGATCCAGAGAAGTTAGGTAAAAGGGGTGCTGTAGGAGAAAAATGATGTATCTCTCAGGGAAGACAAAATAGAGTAAAATTTACATGTGGACTGGAAGCTGGTAAAGATGGGAGCAAGGGGGATTGGGTGAGAATAGAGAATGAAGATATGGAGCAGTGGTAGGGAGAGATAGCTGGAATAGGGAAGCAGGAAGACAGTGTAGAAACCGAGTATGCAGGGACCCCACTCCCCAACCCCTAGGCATACCCTGGTGGGAACAGAGTGACATAGTGCTGGGACAGGGTCCAGGTGTGAGAATCCATGAGTTTGGGTGGCTGTTGTGGGCATAAGGCTTGTTTGTATAATAATATAAACCTTTCAGATTTCTTAGAGGAACTAATGTTAATGATTCTATGGGAATTACAAACAGTGTGAGTCCAGGATTCAAGGTGAGGGCTTTGTCTTCTCAAAAGTGTAAAAGCTGAGACCTTCAGAACAGCCCTTAAGGCTATGGAAAAGAGCTCTAAATATATGAGTTCAATATATGTAAATACATATAAATAAATTTTCAATCATGCAAAATATAAGGATGCAATATGAATTATGAGGGGATTCATGAATCTAAAGAAACAAAGGCAGTTGTTCCATGAGCCAGCTTGTTAGAAAGATACAAAGGCAGGCAGATTCCTGAATACAAGGTCAGTGCAGGACAGAGCTAAATTAGGTCCAGGTGTGGTAGAAATGCTAATTTCAGGACAGGGTTCCACCCAACTAATTTACAGTCTGTGTTTAACAAAGGCTAACAGGTCTCTGAATTCTTTTGCATTTGTTGTCTTTTAAGAATCAAAGGGCTGTGTTCACAGGATGCTGATTTGGAATACAATCAGAAGGAAATTAGGAGTAAATTGATATGTGAAATAAAAGCTTAGAACTGTGTTCTGCAGGAGATGAACTATTGAGAGAATATTTTAGAGAGATAAAATGAAAGAACTGCTTGGAGAACTCACACACACACACACACACACACACACACACACACACTTGGATTTACAAGTTGACTTTCATTCATGCTTTCGTGGCTCTCAGACACCCCTTCTCTCAGAACCCCTCTCCATGCTGAGGGTGTTCCTAAGCACAAATGCAGTGGACAATTTCTGGAATCTGTGAGGATGACCCTAATGAGGTCTAGTAATGAAGGTTACAGGTAAGGCTTTGAGTGGTACGACTGGGTTGGTTTCGCTTGAGTTGTTGGCTAAGAGTGTTCTGTGGAGATCACCAAACAATTTAGCCCAATGTTAGCATAGAGAATAGCTTTGGGAAAACTGAAAGTGGGGCTCAATTTCGAGGACAGCATCCACACAGTTCACTGAAAGCAGAGAGGTTGAGCTGGTGCCTGTGAGTAGCTTTCATCCCCACATTCTAGTTTCTTTGCCTCAGAAAAGTACTTGTAGGTTACAGAAAGACAAAACTTAAACAGCAACACAGCCTCAAAACTCTCACCCTAGAAGGACTTGCCTATAAGGTATGCTGGAGCAAGGGTGGCACAGAACTTGTGGAAATGGCCAACCAATGTCCAGTTCATCATAAAGCCCAAACCATGAGAAGAAGCCCATGCCTCATAACACTGCGTTGATGGCCAGGATCTGGAGACTCAATAGTCTAGAGACTAGGGTCTAACAAAATACTTCTGGGGAAAAAAAGACAAAAAAGCAATGAAATGATTTCTAATGATGTTTTGCTATACTCATAGATAGGTGCCTTATCAACTTGTCATCATAGAGGCTTCCTTCAGCAGTAGATGGGAGCCATTGCAGAGTCCCTCAGTCACACATTATGTGGAGGGAAAGTCTAAGTTGGAGGTATCCATCGAGTGGTTCTTCTCTTAGAGGAGTTCCATGTACCTTAGGAAGAAGGGGGAATGGGAGGAAGATGGAGTCAGAGGGAATGGAGGACACCAAGAGAATATGGCCCACTGAATGAGCTAACCAGGATTCATAGGAACTCTCAGAGACTGAAATGACAAGACTGACAAGGCCTGCAATTGTCTGCATCAGGTCATCTGTGTATAAATTATGACAGTTAGCTTGGTGTTTTGTAAGACTCCTAAAAGTGGGAGTAAGTGTAGCTCTGATTCTTTTGCCTGTTCTTGGGACTCTTTTCCAAGAACAACTCCTCTCAGGTTGCCTTTTGCAGCCTTGATATCAATTGAAGACTTTTGTGTATTCTTACTGTATCTTGTGTGCATGTGGGCGTGTGTGTGTGTGTGTGTGTGTGTGTGTGTGTGTGTGTGTTTAAATGTTGACTCTTGGAGGCCTGTTCTTTTCTGAAGGAAAACAGAGGAGAAGTGGATCTGAATGAAAGAGGTTTGGAGGGACAGATTTAAGTGGAATGGAGAGGAGAAAGGAAAAACTATGTTTTGGGTAAATTACATAAGGGATGAATCTATTTTCAATTTAAGATATAAACACATAAATGTCATAAAATATTAGGTAATATTTTTCTAGCTGCCTGTTTTTATATGATCCACGAACCATATTACATGAATTTTAAATCAGAGGGGCTAAAAAAGTTGAGTATGTTGTCACAACCATAAGTTGTTTTATTGTTTTAAAGTCACTCCTTGGTTTAAAAAATCGTGTTGAAAATGCTAGACCGAAAAAAAAAGAAATGTGTACATTTTAGGGTTGATCAACTCATAAGCATTATTAGACAAGCCTTTGCAGACCATGACTTTATCTGTAGAGTTAGCAACTAGGTTACAGGCATTTTACAATTTTATATTCTATATTCTTGTATCAGTTTTCTATAGGTTCCTCAGTTACACTAGTGTTTTCTATAGCCTCCTAGTAATTTTCTAGAGAAATTGAATAAAAAAGCAACCAGAAGATAATTTATCACAAGAAACACATGAGCATAAAAGGGGAAAACAGCTATCATTCTTTTGATAGGCAATTTCTCTTCTCAGGCAGGCATCACCAATCAATCACCACACTCATTCATGTCAAGGCTAGAAGGCCCCATTATCCCACTCAAGCTCAGAAATGACAAATGAGATGAAGCTCATCACCCTATCTACATAGAGATGAAATGCTACTTCAGAATAAAGCCCAAATTCACAATCATCGATTTGAATTGCAAAGTTTACAATGCCGGAGCCAAAATGTCCTCTAGATTTTTTATTTGTTTGTAGCTCATTATCTCCCTATTAATCACATAGCTGTCTATTAATTTTGTAGTTGTCTGAAGTACCCAATCCAATACTAATCTTTTTCTGATCTTATATTTTTTTCCTCACTCCTAAAGGCATTGCTTGTAGTTTGTGATGTGTTATATAACATTTTACAAGTTCAATGATCTTTACAAACATGTAACTACTGAAAGAAAATATGAACAACTTAAAAACACACTCTACACATATTGAAGTCTCCTTTCACAGCAAATAATCAACTAATGAAAGTATGCATTACATGTATCACAGATGTTCATAGTTAAGAATATATAGCATGAAGAAATTCCTGGGAAAAACGAGTTGTAGAGAATGTTTAGGAACATAAAATACAAAGATCAGAGCACTGGATTTCCACATCAAGAAGACAAGAGGAAAAATAATTTTGAACAAATTTACAGATGGAGAATTAGCAAAGAACCAATTTTTAATAAGTTTCAGATACAAGGTTAGGGGTTAAGAAGAGATCAGTTACTTATGTCTTTTTGGAAGTTAAAGAAATTTGCTCATATCACCTAAACTATCGAACGGTAAGAGAAGCTAGATAGTCACATTCCAAGAAATACAGGCACAAAGAGAGTCTCAGGTGTTTCAAAAGCAGGGACATATGGCATCTACACTGGGGCACAATCATTGCATTATCTCAACTTCACTTTTTTCTTCTTATGCTACCCTATTCTAGACTAATCTCTTAAGGGATTTCATTGTCCAGTCATGCACTAATCTACTTCTGAAGAGATATTATATTTACCAATAATAACAAAATCCTATGAAATGGGAGGAATTTTTTTCTAAAAGAAAAAATGCATAAGAGTATTGCTTTGTTTATTGAAAACCTTCTATATGAGCATCATCAGTAGGACAAACAAGCAGGCTACAGAATGGGAAGCATTTTATACTTGTTAAACATCCAATAGAGAACAAGTATCTAAAATTTAAAAGGAACGTACAAAAAAAATGAACATTAAAAAGAAAAAAAATTGAAAAATAGGGGGAGACATCTAAACAAAGTAACCAAAAGAGGAAACACAAATGGCTAAAGATACTTTTAGATATATAGAACATCCTTAGTCAGCAGGAAATGCACCTCAAACCTGCTTTGACATTTCATCTTACACCAGTCAGAAATGATCAATAAAACAGTGACAGGTCATGCTGACAAGGATGTGGAATAAGGGGAATACTTATCCTGTGCTGGTGGGACTGCAAACTTGCACAGACACTGTAGAAATCAGAGTGTCTTCTGCAAAAGGCTGGACATCTATTTACCACAAGATCCAGCTGTATGACTCTTGGGCATACAGCCAAAAGACTTTACATCCTACTACAGAGAGACTTGTTCAGCTCTGTTCATTGTTGTCCTGTTTATAATTGTCAAAAGTTGGAAAACACCTAGATATGCATTAGTGGGAAGATAGGTAATAAAATATGGCACATGTTCACCATGAAATATTATTCATGCTAAAATAATTATTAAATCTAAAGATAAATGGATGGAGGTAGAGAAAATAATCACTCTGAGTTAGGCAACCCAGATCCAAGAAGGCAAATATGATATGTATTCACTTAAATACAGATGTTAGCTGCAATGTTTTGAATAAGTACTCTACAATCCATATGAGTAAAGAGGTTGGGTATAAACTAATGGATTAGGGGAGGATGGGTTTACTTAGAGAGGTAAACAAAAGAGTTATCAATGGATGAGGATTGGGCTGAAATGGGAGGGTCGAGTCGGAAGGTAGAAGGAAGAGGGTAGTGACAGAGGGAATGTGAGAAGGGACAGCTAAAACTGAGGACAATTTGAAGGATCATATGGAAATCTAATACAGTAGACGCTTTCTAGAATGTATACATATATGCTGGCAATCTAGTAGAATAGCCAAAAAAAAAAAAATGTGTGAGATGGAGACCCAAGTTTAAATCACCAATGTAAATATGAACTCACAGAGATTATTGCAGCATGCATAAGGCCTGCATGGGTCTAGGCCTGAAGGGATCCCAGGACAGAGAAGGGAAGTGGGTACAAGACTATGTTCCTTATCCAAACGCTATCTCCAATTGAAAATCACTAGCAAGTGATTAGTTCTCTTCAACTGAGTCTCAAGGGAATACAAGAAATATTAAGACCAGCCCCATGGTCAACATTTAATAGTCTACACAAAATAAACTCAATGGTGTTTTAGTGTCTGCATCTGTATGTGCTTCTTGTGCTTTTTTGGGGCATTTTTCCTTTTTTTTTTCTTTTCTTTTCTTTTTTTGCTGTTGTTTGTTTTGTCCTACTCTCGTTTGCTTGTTTTATTTTAACTAATTTCATATTATTGTTTTTATAATGTAAAGCAATTATTAAATTTAAATATTAGTTGATTATATTTTTCTTCTTCCTCAAGTTTGTTCAGACCCTCTCCTCTTCCTTACCACCCATGTTTAAATTTGTTTTCCGAAAATAAAAAAATAGATAAAACAATAAACCCTAAATCCAATACAGCATCAAAATGCCCCAAACCTAGAAAACAACATACAACATCACACAAAAAGAAATAAAACCAAACAATAACAACTACACACCAAATATTAACCAAATAAAAACATACCCAAAAATCCTGTGGCATACATTATTAGTATAGATGCTTATTTGTATTTTAATGAGAGGAAGAAATGCATGGATTTTGATAAGTAAGAAAGTGTGGAAGATCTGGGTAGAGATTATATATTAAACAATTATATTAACAAATATATTAAACAATAATAATGTTATTAATTATAACCAAAATACATCATATATAATTATATAATATAATAAATATATTCAATATAACATGTATTAAAATCCTATTTTCAAATATAAAAAATCAAAAGTAAAAGCAAAGCAAAAAGCTAGAGATAAATAACATACTCTGGAGAATCTAATTACATCCCGATGAGGAATGTGGATGCTAGCGCTTGATGGTGGTTTGATCCTGTATAGTTTATAAAGAAGGATATGAGAAAGTCTGCACTAAGGCAAAAAGGATGGACTGAAAATAGACCACCATGAAAGCCATGACATAGTGGTATAAAGGTCTGATTAAGAACATGCCTTCCTAGAGGGAAGGTCATAGGCCTCTGAAAATTCAAAAAATTTACAACCTTCAGAAAGTCCACAAAGCTTCAAGACTCACTTTCCTCACAGCTTCTGGTAGGTGTATAATCTAGAAACAATGTATAGGGCAAAGAAGGTTCTCTTCAGCTACCTTTATGTCAGAGAGGGAGTTCCAGGAATGAGCTAATAACTCTTTATGAGTTATTAGCTATGGTAAGTTGAGTTTTTCACTGGTGCAATAACCTTTACCCTAGGAGTCTCCATTTCGTAATGGAAATCAACACATGAGCCAGAAAGAACTTGGAGCTATTTCTTCAGTATGTTATTGGGGTATGTGGGGCTGTGGATGTATGGGAAGCGGGGAAGGGAGAGTTCCAGTGCTCTGGGCAGGCAGACATGGAAGAACACTTTCCCCTCGGCCCCAGGTGGGCATCTGGCTGTGTGAAGCCACTCACCCCACATGGTGAGGGGTGGACCAGGGTCAGCCCCCATACCAGGTTCTCAGTCTCTGGCATCCCACCCTGGATACAGCAGTGGAGCTGAGAACAGAATAAGTGTCCCGGGGATATGGGAAGAAGTCAGAGGGAGGGGGTTTCCTATGTAGGCAAAAGTCTTAAGTCCGGTCCATGGCTGGAGCATAGAAAGGCCTTGTGACATGAGATTAGGCATGGCTCATTAGGAGAAAGCCTATCCCATCGTCCAACCATAGCTGGCCTTGATGAACAGAGATAGTCTATGGTTTTAGAGCTTTATTGTAGAAAGGCAGGAGAAAAGAGAAAAGGTAGAAAGAGAGAGAGACAGACCGGTCATGACCAAGAGGAGAGAAGGGGGGAAAGGAGAGAGAGAGAAGAAAGGCTAGGGAGTAAGAAAGCTTAAAGAAAGAGAGGTAAAAGCTTAGAGAGTAAGAGGGAGAGAAAGTAAGAGAGCGAGGAGGGGCCAAGCAGCCCCTCTTATAGTGGGCAGTTATTTTGCTGTCGCTAGGTAACTGGGAAGAGTCTAGCCTGAAGGTCAGGAGCTTGGGACATTGTGTATGTGACTATTCTCCTGTGGGGGCTCTGGGGATGTAACTTCCACAGGAGCTAGGGGGCCAGGAGACATGAGGGAATGCCGTCTGTCCCATGTAATTGAAAATTATCACCACCGGGTTTCACTGGGGTTCCACACCATAGCTTGACTGGAGACCAAGCTGTCTGTGCATTGCCCATTGCCCCACATGTTATGTAGGCTTATTAGTTTTTAGTTACACCTACTAGGAGAAGGTATTTTCCTAGTTGAATATATTTAACAGAGGGGGTGGAAGGAGATGTACAAGGGCAGAAAAAGAAAACTACTTCAACAGATAACAGCTCCACAGTATGAAAGGGGATGGGAGAAGTTCTATGAATCAAAATGCATCTGGGCTATTTCTAAGAATAAATAAACAGCTCAGCATATTTTTTATTGATAAGTTAAACAAAACCAACAACAAAAAAAATCCCCCTGAAGCTAAGAAACAAATTATCTTTACACACACACAAAATTATTTTATTTTCATTTTCTATCATGTTTTCTTCGAACTTAACATTTAATCATTATGTTGCCATCATCCTTTGGACTGAGCACAGGGTCCCCAACGAAGGAGCTAGAGAAAGGACACAAGAAGCTGAAGGGGTTTGCAGCCTCATAGGAGGAACAACAATATGAACTAACCAGTACCCTAAGGGCTCCTAGGGACTAAACCACCAACCAAAAAATACACAGTGGGACTCATGGCTCCAGCTGCATATGGATCAGAGGATGGCCTTTTAGGTCATTAATGGGAGAACAGGCCCTTGGTCCTGTGAAGACTTGATGCCTCAGTGTAGGGGAATGCCAGGGCCAGGAAGTTGGAGTGGGTGGGTTGGTGAGCAGGGGAAGGTGGGAGGGGATAGGGAGTTTTTGGAGGGGAAACCAAGAAAGGGGATAACATTTAAAATGTAAATAAAGAAAAAATATAATAATTTTTAAAAAATAACTATGTTGTGTAATTATATGTAAGTAGTCTACCATTCTTAACAATGGCTTCAATGAAAGAAGAATCTTCTCTTGGGAAGAAAATAGATCCATGATGTAGTGGTGGAGAACAGTGTTATGACCAGGAAGATATTATTCCAAATATCAAAGGTAGAGCATCTTGATAAGTGGTCATGTTCATGCAAGCTTACTAGTTTAACAGAATCTTCCTTGGCCTACTTGTGCTTAGCTCAAGAACAAATGATACTGTCACAAAAGGTCTATTTCAGACATTGGTTCCTGAGTTCATTGTCTTACATCAATTACGATGAAAGATTTGACACGTAAGGCAATAAGTGTAGCAGAAGCAAGCTTGGTTAAGAAATGTCAAGAACCAATAAGAAGAACTTCAGAAAAGTAAAATACCGAAGAGTGTGTGGGGTGCCAAAGAGAGAGGGGAAAATGTCAAAGTCAGTTGTCTGTGGCAATGGTAGAAATTAGACAAATTCTAGGTATCTTCTACGAGAAGAATAGATCTCTGATCTAGCATGAGCCAAGCTAATGAAGGACCCAGTGGCTCAGAAGACCCCTCTGTTCATGAGCTGTCATTCAGTTAAGGGTATTTGTCAGTCTCTGACTTGGCTTTGTATATTGTTGACCTTGGCTGTTTACTAGTTATGAGTCACTTGTCCAAGAGCCATTGTCCTCTGACTCTGCAAATGTCTCAAGTGTTCTTTCTCACCCCAAGCTCTCTTTATTCTCATAGCTGTAAAGATGTTTTTAATTCTCTGTCTACAGGATGGTCTAGATATGCTTTTCTGAAAGAGGGGGGCACTTTCTTAGATACTTCCTTTTCTTAGTCTACTACAGGTGACTGTTCTGGAAGCAAAGATTGTGAAAAGGAAAAAAAAAGGTGACTTAATGCACATTTCTGAAGGGCCTGGGTGGCCAGCCAGCCTGTTGTTACTGGTTCTGAGCCCTCTCCTGCTTGCCTGTTTGGCCATTGACTAAGAAGCTGCAAAGCATCTTATTCATCTTGTTTATTGAACCAGCCTTTGCCGTTTCAGCTCTCAATCTCTCCTTTAAGCATAGTGCCAATTCTCACTGCAACACATGTGAGCAATTTGTCTTTTCTATGAGCCATTACCTGTTGTGAGCTAATTTGCGCACCAATGGATAAGTAAAGGGGATAAATGTCCACATACTTTGAATTTGTAAATAATTTTTTTTTACAAAGCTCATATGAAATTGTTTGTCTTTCACAGATGCAATAGCCTTTGCAACAATCTTTAGTTATTTGGAGGAAAAAAATAAAAATTGTTTAATATTTTCATAGAATATATTTTGATCATATTCTTTTGACTTCTCAAATTCCTCCCATATCATCACTCACTTCATACTCAGATTCAGACATTTTTCTCTCTTAAAAAGAAAAGAAAGAAACAAAAAAAGCAAACACACACACACACACACACACACACACACACAAAACCAAACAATCAAAAATAATGGAGTCATTTTGGGATTGGGCAACTACTCCTGAGCATGAAGTTTGTCCTGGAGTGTGGCTGATATATACACAGTATCCTTCCTTTGAAGAAGAAATGATTTTCCATTTTCAATAGCTATTAATTGCATCTAGCTTCTTGAATATGGGTGGGATTTTGTGCCCACTTCATCTTCAAAACCTGTTTTCTAGGACCACAGGATTTGACTAATTAAGTAGGTATATTGAGGTTGGTGAATATGATATAATCTGTTCTAAGTGAAGTCAACTTTTGCTAGACTGCAATAATCCAGCCCTGATTTGATGCGATTTTACATTTTCAGGAGAAATTAAGATGTTTAAAGTAAGAAAGAAAACCACCAAGTTTTTCAAACAAAATTGATGTCATCAAACATACTGCAGGGTAAAAGGGTTTTATAATTTTAGACTTGAGTAGAGATTTGAGAGTTGAAAATCTGAAGTTATCCCTCAATGTACCATTGTCACAAAGAAAGGAAAATGAGAAAGCAGAGCTGGGCTCAAGAGAGTTACACTTGAAACAGAAATTAAATGTACTCATGCAGTGTATTATCATATATGTCCCAGTACAGCAGCTAAAACCCATTTCAGTATGAACACAGCAGCAGCCAGTTTCATCACTAACAAGCTGACCTCCTCAGGAGGGAGAACCAAATGATCTATTTTCACAACTGAAACTGACACTTGAGCCAGGACATAGGTTTGTATGTGCAGAGTTGGTGTTGAGTCTCAATCAAGATGAACTCTGCAAGTCTGGGTGTGCATCATAGATCAGTCTTCCAGAAAACCTTCCTGACCCCTCCTCCTTGGGTCTTGCATCCTCTTCTACTGTCATTTCAAACAATGGAAAATTAAGATGCAAGACTCTAAGAGAAACAAATGGAAAGAAAAATCAGAATTGGTTGAAATCAAGGTTCTCATTTAGGAATTTTAGAGAGAGAGAGTATGTGTAATCACGTCCCATGTTCAAGCATAATGGCAGTCATGTAGACAGAGACACTACATTTTTTTTTATTGTGACACCTGATCAGTTTCTCCCCTATGCTTTGGGTATTCATTAAACCAGTGAGCAACTGGTTCACAGAGAGTACTACAAAACTAAAATATTAACGATTTTACCCCTCTTAGGAATATTTTAGAAGGACATTAAATAGAAGATTCCTACTATTTAGAATTGTAGATTATTTAAGTTCAATTTTATACACCAACCCATAATGGTGATAATCACCACTTCAGAATGCTTTGTGAACCAGAAATTCTTCAAACATCTCTTTTTCATTTGTTAATTTAATTTTAACTGTTTCACGAGGCGAGTTTCCTTGGTATTTTAATTTGTCCCTAAAATAACTGTGATAGGTTGAAGCTATGGCATGTATAAAGCTACAAATCTATGATATAGATGTTTTAGGAAATATGAATTTGAGTTAAGCCATACAGACCTCGAAACCTTCCTGATTACAATTAACAGATAAGAAGTGTCTAACCATGTGTTTTATGAAGTCATAACCTATGTTTTCTAATGAATTCTAGAAAATTCACCAATCATAGCACATAAAGTAGAAATTAGAGGTCCTTGTTAAAAAATATCAACAATTTTAGCCTATAAAATACTCCCGAAAATTTATGGATCTCTGTATTAAAATTAGGCTTTCATATAGACAATTAAATATGATATTTAAAAAATCTAGAGAAACATTGACTAGTTAAGATGCATATGAAATGATACTTATGTTACTGGGACTTTGGAAAAAGCAATAATATACTATGATCACACTCATTAAAAAAAATAAAACATCTGAAATATCAAGTGTGGCCAAGATGGGAAGAATGACAAGATTTTACACTTGCCTAGTGGGTGATCCTAGTTGTTTAATAATCTGGGAGTATCTGGCATGTTTGGATGGGCCCAATGTAATTTCATGCATGAGTGTATACATAGTCAGATTGCTTGTATTAAGTCCTCTTCTTTGTAGTTATTACTAGTTCTTGCTTTGTTTTCTTTGCCAATAGAAAATAATTATTACAGATATCTGATTACAATTGTTATGATTATTATATTAGACTAGTCATTATATATTAATGGGCAGAACATTATGACTTGGGAAGGTTAGAAATAAGATTTCAGTATTTTCTTTCAGACTTTGGTTTTGCTTGAGTTTTTAAATAGTATCTCAGACTAATAAAATTAAATATTATAAAACATTTATCCCATTAAAATATTTTATTTGAATGCATTGATATAGTGCTTAGTAATTCTGATTTGTAAATTATAATTTTAAAATCATGTTGGAAATCAAATGCTATGTTTTCTTTCTACTCTCATGAATTCATTAAAATATTTAATAACACTGGTACTACTTATCTAAATGACCCAAATTTATTACCTCTTAAAATATGAGAAACTTTCAGCATGTATTCACTATATTTCATAATGAAATATTCACTTTGCATTTTTGCATACAGATTATTATTATTTTGTCTTACTATATGATAAAACTGAACTTCCCTTCTTTGAACATTAATATAAAATGTTAAATATTTGATATATTTAAAGAAATGTTTGTTTCTAGTACTTTGTGTTTGTTTCATCTTATAGTGTTTTACTTAATTACTCTCCTTTTGGCTAGGCTTAATTATAGGTAGGCTATGCAAAGACATCTGTTGCTAAGTTGGACATTCCATAAGTCAAAACACTGATTTTGTTAATCCTTTCTGTTCCCATCAGATTTCCATGTTTTTCATTTCATTCTAAGCCCCTATATTCTATTACTGGTAATAGCATTTTGAAAATGGAGTTCATCATCACACCATAAATCATTTTAAAACCATTCTCTAGGAATCAATGACCAAAATAATGCAATTTCAATGTTTTCCTTAAAGGTAATTTGAATTGTTAGATTGAATGATCTGGAAACTATTGCAACACAATTTAAAATCATCCAGAGAAAGGTATCAAGAAGGATGTATATAATAAAGTATTTGCTTGTAAAAAAAATTGTTCCTAGTTAAAAAGTTTTCTCTTTTTAATGAAACTAAACTTTAGAATGTTTACCACTACCACATACAATGGGGATAGTAAGAAAGAAAAATGAATATCTATTGAACGCATCAAACTAGAACTAATGGTATTCCTTTAAATACAAAGTCAGAAAAAAATGTTTCTTCATTCACAAGGAAATTACAATTATTATTTTTTAGTGTTTTTACCCACACTATATTGTTATTTCTGGGTTACAGTTTTAAGTGTGAGTTGGACAATGTATTACCTTGACATTGAGTTAGGTAATGTGTTACCCTTGCTTTTGGAAACATCTTATTGAATATTTGACATTTTAGAACACTACCGAATTCAGACAAAGAGAAATCATGTCACTGTGTCCTCCGCTGATAGGAGTTTTGTAGTTCCTGAATCCAGGTAGTGGCTATCATAAAGAATTTAGTGGCAGGCATTCCAGAGACATGCTCTACAATTCTGCCTTGCTACATTTCTATTTCCCTCACTTGCTTCATTTCCTAAAGCAAAATTTTGAAAGACTCTTACACCAATGAGTTTGATGTAGGGACAATTAGTATACAAAGCACATAGTTTTCTCCTATATACTTGCTTTACAAATGTCAGATTCAATCAGTGTTTTGATTAGTAAACATATAATTTGCATTCAAAATTTTACTTAAATAGCTTTACTAAAATGACAAAGATGAGAAAAAAATAAAACTCATACTAACACAAAACAACAACAACAATAAAAAAAGCCAGAAGTAGAATATTAAAACCATCCTTGTACTTTCATTTTAGAATTTATTTTACAATTGTGGCCTTAATTTTCACAGCTATACAAGTAGTCAGTGACTAGAACCATGATAGATTCTTATTCTTTCTTACCCTTGAGTTGAGCTCTTTCTATGAAATGTGCTGGTATTGGTCATAGAATATGAGATCATAGTTAAGAATGACAAATACAAAATAATGCAAAGTGGATTCTTTTATAAACTTAAAATGAATCAATCAGTTTATTTCTATTTTGTATGGTGAGTTAGCAATCTTCTGTAGAATCATTTTGGTGACTAGTTCTAGTTCTATTATTAATTGGTTGTCACGTCTTGAGACTTTGAAGAAAATATGGCAGATTTAATAATGAGTTATCAACACAACTCCTCCATATCTTCATTAAAATGTGTGTATATATATGTACAGATGCTTATATTTGGTCAGCAGAGATAATAGAAATTTAGAAAGTAGTTAACATGTGTTCCACTGATAATTAAAATAAACAGCAGCAAAAGTTGAATCTCTATGCAGTGATTTCCCTGACCAAGAAAATACTCAGTATGTTCAAAGCCATGAGAGGTTCAAGAACTGAGGAACAAGATATTTGTACAGGTAAGGCTTAAGAATGAGATTGGTAAATAAAGTTGGTATAAATATATTTCAGAAGTCTGGAGCACTGGAGAGATATGCTCCACAACTTCTCTCTCCTTCAGATATGTATACATGCAGACATCTAGATCGCCCACCAAAGGAACCGGGCAATCACATACTCTGCAGAAAATTAAATCTTGAATATTTCATCTAGAGCCATGGCAGAAGATATTGTAACACTGATTTGGAATTTTGAGAAAATGTAATAAACAACAATACCATTTCCTGAGACTCACTTAAAATACTACCCAAAAAATAAGTTTAATGATAAATATGATGTAATTGCTAAAATGTATCTTTTGATTGTGAATAAAAGTAGGTCTGCTTGTTGTGCCAGATAGGGTTTCTGAATCCCAAAAGACCACCAAGGAGCCAACTCCGATGTAATCACTATAGGGTCCCTTGATTGCAAATTTGAGTTTGGGCTTACTCACCACAGCTACATAGATCAGTTGGTGAAGCAGCCCCAAACTCTCATTGTGACAAGGTTTTATAGGAAAATAGGAGAGAGTGGGGAGAGAGTCCAGCCTGGCAAGCATCTAAATGAATGTCTATTGCAAGCCAACAGGAAGCTGCTCTGAAGCAAGACCATATATGGTCACAAATGGACTGAAAAGTACATCTGAAACAATCAAGACTAGTCTTTGATTGACGGTTGCTGGGAAGTAGCTAGGGAGTAACTCAGGTCAAGGACAAGCTAAGCTGTGGTGTCCTTCCTGGTACTTGGGTGCAGCTTGTGTTCAGCTGCGAGTTATGTTCTCAGGCATTTATTTATTTGTTTGTTTGTTTATTTATTTATTTATTTTTCTTTTTTTCTTTCAAGATGCAGTATATTTGGCTTCTCATGCTAACTCTATTCCTAAGAATTTTGCTGACCCACTAAATTAAACTGAGGAACTCAAGGGTTTCCTTGTGTATGTCTCCATTACTAATTAATTAATTAATTAATTGTCAAAGAGAAGCCAAATTAGTACATGGCAATGCTGGATTCCAAAGGATGGAGAACAGAGGATATATCACCCATTTCTCTTATAGTTTTGGTTGTGAGCTTAGCCTTTAATGGCTGAGCCATCTCTCTAGCCTGACCACATTTCTCTAACATGTCAACCATCTTATCATGAAAGAGGGAGAGATGACAAAGAAGCTTCAAAAATCATCCTAAGAAATCCTACACCAAAATCGACATTTACACAGAATTTTGTAGCTTTATTTCTTTTGAGACAGGGTCTCATTTTATTAGCCATCTACCTCTAAACTCCAGGGAATCCTCCCTGCAGAATGTTAGGCTTATAGACAATAGCCACTATACAGAGCCACTACTCCTACTTTAAAGAAAACTGAGTCTTAAAAACTTTGGTCTTCTCATTTCTCAAAAAAAAAGAAAAAAGAAAGAGAGAGAGAGGGAGGGAAGGAGAGAGAGAGAGAGAAAGAGAAAGAGAAAGAGAAAGAGAAAGAGAAAGAGAAAGAAAAAGAAAAAGAAAAAGGAAAAGAAAAAGAAAAAGGAAGAAAAAGGAAAAAAAAAAAAGAAAAATCTAGCATGATGTGCCTACTCAGAATCCACTTTTAGCCCACCTAGGAGAATGGATTGAAAACTATTCTTTAGAGCTGTAGTTCATATTGTGGTAACCTCTGACTATAAAACTATTTTGTTGCTATTTCATAACTGTAATTTTGCTACTGTTATGCATCTTTATATAACTGTTTGATGTGCTGGATATCTGATATGTGACCACCCCCCAAGGGGTCCTGATCTACAGGATGAGAACCACTGTTTTAGAGAAACTCAATTGCTCCATGACAATATCTGTACACAATAAAATTTCTGTATCATTTTCAATGCATAGATATTTATTTTCTCTTATTTCATTGGTTTTAATCATTTTGTATTTAGAGTTCCCTGAGTGCCTTGTGTTGATTCTCAGTGACTTTGCTCTCTTGCTGTATTTCACATCTGCAATTTAAGTGATTTTCTTAACTTGTATGTTTGGTGGCTCTCTGTCTCTTACCATCCCCAGCTTCTCCTTTCTTCAGGCAGCTATGATTCTTCACTTACGTGAATAAGAATGTTACCTTAACTGCAGTCTCTGCCACCTGCCTATTTCTTTTGTAATGATTTTACATTCTACAGATATGGATTCATTCAAACTCAATTCTGAGGCCTCGAATTTACATATTGTCTACCATTTACAAGTAAATTATGCCTCTGCCTATTTGCCTGGTTTCCTGCTTCCTGGCTTTTTCTAACTTCAAAGGAACACAACCAAACATTGCAGAATAGACATGAGAACACAGATTATTAAAAGGCAAGAAAAGATTACCTGCAGAACTATTCTGACTGACCCCAAGCTGAACCTCATTGAGTGTGTGCATATGAATCTTTCCAGTAGAGCTCAGGCTTTTTGTTCTTTTTTTAAAATATTTTTTCTTTTTTAAAATATTTTTATTAGGTATTTTCCTCATTTACATTTCCAATGCTATCCCAAAAGTCCCCCATACCCTCCTCCCCACTCCCCTAACCACCCAATCCCACTTCTTGGCCCTGTCGTTCCCCTGTACTGGGGCATATAAAGTTTGCACGACCAATGGGCCTCTCTTTCCAGTGATGGCCTCTCTTTCCAGTGATGGCTGATTAGGCCAACTTCTGATACATATGCAGCTAGAGTCAAGAGCTCCGGGGTACTGGTTAGTTCATAATGTTGTTCCACCTATAGGATTGCAAATCCCTCCAGCTCCTTGGGTACTTTCTCTAGCTCCTCCGTTAGAGGCCCTGTGATCCATCCAATAGCTGACTGTGAGCATCCACTTCTGTGTTTGCTAGGCCCCAACATAGTCTCAGAAGAGACAGCTATATCAGGGTCCTTTCAGCAAAATCTTGCTAGTGTATGCAATGGTGTCATCATTTGGCGGCTAATTATGGGATGGATCCCTGGATATGGTAGTCTCTAGATGGTCCACCCTTTTGTCTCAGCTCTAGACTTTGTCTCTGTAACTCTTCCATGCTTGTTTTGTTCCCAATTCTAACAAGGGCCAAAGTGTCCACACTTTGTTCCTCATTCTTCTTGAGTTTCATGTGCTTTGTATCTTGTAACTTGGGTATTCTAAGTTTCTGGGCTAATATCTACTTATCAGTACATTTCGTGTGAGTTCTTTTGTGATTGGGTTACCTCACTCAGGATGATACCCTCCAGGTCAATCCATTTGCCTAGGAATTTCATAAATTCATTCTTTTTAATAGCTGAGTAGTACTCCATTGTGTAAATGTACCACATTTTCTGTATACATTCCTCTGTTGAGAGACATCTGGATCCTTTCCAGCTTCTGGCTATTATAAATAAGTCTGCTATGAACATAGTGGAGCATGTGTCTTTCTTACCAGTTGGGACATCTTCTGGATATATGCCCAGGAGAGTTATTGCGGGATCCTCCAGTAATACTATGTCCAATTTTCTGAGGAACTGCCAGACTAATTTCCAGAGTGGTTTTACAAGCTTGCAATCCCAGCAGCAATGGAGGAGTGTTCCCCTTTCTCCACATCTTCACCAGCATCTGCTGTCACCTGAATTTTTTATCTTAGCCATTCTGACTGGTGTGAGGTGGAATCTCAGGACTGTTTTGATTTGCATTTCCCTGATGACTAAGGATGCTGAACATTTTTTCAGGTACTTCTCAGCCATTCAGTATTCCTCAGGTGAGAATTCTTTGTTTAGCTCTGAGCACCATTTTTTAATGGGGTTATCTGATTTTCTGGAGTCCACTTTCTTCAGTTCTTTATATATATTAGATATTAGTCCCCTATCTGATATAGGATATGTAAAGATCATTTCCCAGTCTGTTGGTGGTGTTTTTGTCTTATTGATGGTGTCCTTTGCCATACAGAAGCTTTGCAATTTTATGAGGTCCCATTTGTAAATTCTCTATGTTACAGCACAAGCCATTGCTGTTCTATTCAGGAATTTTTCCCCTGTGCCCATATCTTCCAAGCTGTTCCCCACTTTCCCCTCTATAAGTTCCAGTGTCTCTGGTTTTATGTGGAGTTCCTTGATCCACTACTATTTGACCTTAGTACAAGGAGATAGGAATGGATCAATTTGCATTTTTCTACATGATAACCGCCAGTTGTGCCAGCACCATTTGTTGAAAATGCTGTCTTTTTTCCACTGGATGGTTTTAGCTCCCTTGTCGAAGATCAAGTGACCATAGGTGTGCGGGTTCATTTCTGGGTATTCAATTCTATTCCATTGGTCTACTTGTCTGTCACTATACCAGTAACATGCAGTTTTTATCACAATTGCTCTGTAGTACAGCTTTAGGACAGGCATGGTGATTACACCAGAGGTTCTTTTTTTTTTTTTTTTTTTTTTTTTTTAGAAGAGTTTTTGCTATCCTCGGTTTTTTGTTATTCCAGATGAATTTGCAGATTGCACTTTCTAATTCATTGAAGTATTGAGTTGGAATTTTGATGGGGATTGCATTGAATCTTTAGATTGCTTTTGGCAAGATAGCCATTTTTACTATATTGATCCTGCCAATCCATGATCATGGGAGATCTTTCCATCTTTATTTTCTTTCTTCAGAGACTTGAAGTTCTTTTCATACAGATCTTTTATTTCCTTAGTTAGAGTCACGCCAAGGTATTTTATTGAGAAGGGTGTTGTATCCCTAATTTCTTTCTCAGCCTGTTTATTCTTTGTGTAGAGAAAGGCCATTGACTTGTTTGAGTTACTTTTATATCCAGCCACTTCACCAAAGCTGTTTATCAGGTTTAAGTGTTCTCTGGTGGAATTTTTAGGGTCATTTATATATACTATCATATCATCTGCAAAAAGTGATATTTTGACTTCTTCCTTTCCAATTTGTGTCCCCTTGATCTCCTCTTGTTGTCGAATTGTTCTGGCTAGGACTTCAAGTACAATGTTGAATAGGTAGGGAGAGAGTGGGCAGCCTTGTCTAGTCCCTGATTTTACTGGGATTGCTTCCAGCTTCTCACCATTTACATTGATGTTGGCTACTGGCCTGCTGTAGATTGCTTTTATTATATTTAGGTATGGGCCTTGAATTCCTGATCTTTCCAAGACTTTTATCATGAATGGGTGTTGGATTTTGTCAAATGCTTTCTCTGCGTCTAACAAGATGATCATGTGGTTTTTGTCATTGAGTTTGTTTATATAATGGATTACGTTGATGGATTTCTGTATATTGAACCATGCCTTCATCCCTGGAATAAAACCTACTTGGTCAGTATGGATGATTATTTTAATGTGTTCTTGGATTCGGTTAGCGAGAATTTTATTGAGTATTTTTGCACTGATATTCATAAGGGAAATTGGTCTGAAGTTCTCTATCTTTGTTGGGTCTTTTTGTGGTTTAGGTATCAGAGTAATTGTGGCTTCATAGAATGAGTTGGGTAGAGTACCTTCTGTTTCTATTTTGTGGAATAGTTTGTGAAGAACTGGAATTAGATCTTCTTTGAAGGTCTGATAGAACTCTGCACTAAACCCATCTGGTCCTGGGCTTTTTCTGGTTGGGAGACTATTAATGACTGCTTCTATTTCTTTAGGGGATATGGGGCTGTTTAGATCATTAACATAATCCTGATTTAACTTTGGAACCTGGTATCTGTCTAGAAATTTGTCCATTTCATCCAGGTTTTCCAGTTTTGTTGAGTACAGTCTTTTGTAGAAGGATCTGATGGTGTTTTGGAGTTCTTCAGGATCTGTTGTTATGTCTCCCTTTTTTTTTTTATGTCTCCCTTTTCATTTCTGATTTTGTTAATTAAGATGCTGTCACTGTGCCCTCTAGTGAGTCTGGCTAAGGGTTTATCTATCTTGTTGATTTTCTCAAAGAACCAGCTCCTCATTTGGTTGATTCTTTGAATAGTTTTTCTTATTTCCACTTGGTTGATTTCACCCCTGAGTTTGATTATTTCCTGCCTTCTACTCCTCTTGGGTGAATTTGCTTCATTTTGTTCTAGAGCTTTCAGGTGTGCTGTCAAGCTGCTAGTGTGTGCTCTCTCTAGTTTCTTTTTGGAGGCACTCAGATCTATGAGTTTCCCTCTTAGAAATGCTTGCATTGTGTCCCATAAGTTTGGGTATATTGTGTCTTCATTTTCATTAAACACTAAAAAGTCTTTAATTTCTTTCTTTATACCTTCTTTGACCAAGGTATCATTGAGAAGAGTGTTGTTCAGTTTCCATGTGAATGTTGGCATTCTATTATTTATGTTGTTATTGAAGATCAGTCTTAGTCCATGGTGATCTGATAGGATGTATGGGACAATTTCAATTTTTTTTATATCTGTTGAGACCTGTTTTGTGACCAATTATATGGTCAATTTTCGAGAAGGTACCATGAGGTGCTGAGAAGAAGGTATATCTTTTTGTTTTAGGATAAAATGTTCTGTAGATATCTGTTAAATCCATTTGTTTCATAACTTCTGTTAGTTTCACTGTGTCCCTATTTAGTTTCTGTTTCCACAATCTGTCAATTGATGAAAGTGGTGTATTGAAGTCTCCCATTATTATTGTGTGAGTTGCAATGTGTGCTTTGAGCTTTACTAAAGTTTCTTTAATTAATGTGTTTGCCCTTGCATTTGGAGCATAGATATTCAGAATTGAGAGTTCCTCTTGGAGGATTTTACCTTTGATGAGTATGAAGTGTCCCTCCTTGTCTTTTTTGATAACTTTGGGTTGGAAGTCGATTTTATCCGATATTAAAATGGCTACTCCAGCTTGTTTCTTCAGACGATTTGCTTGGAAAATTATTTTCCAGCCTTCCACTCTGAGGTACTGTCTGTTTTGTACCCTGAGATGGGTTTCCTGTTAGCAGCAAAATGTTGGGTCCTGTTTGTGTAGCCAGTCTGTTAGTCTATGTCTTTTTATTGGGGAATTGAGTCTATTGATATTAAGAGATATTAAGGAAATGTAATTGTTGCTTCCTATTATTTTTGTTGTTAGAGTTGGCATTCTGTTCTAGTGAGTGTCTACTTTTTGGTTTGTTGAAGGATTACTTTCTTGTTTTTTCTAGGGCGTGGTTTGTGTCCTTGTATTGTTTTTTTTTTTTTTTCTGTTATTATCCTTTGAAGGGCTGGATTTGTGGAAAGATAACATGTGAATTTGGTTTTGTCGTGGAATACTTTTGTTTCTCTATCTATGGTAATTGAGAGTTTGGCTGGGTATAGTAGCCTGGGCTGGCATTTGTGTTCTCTTATTGTCTGTATAACATCTGTCCAGGATCTTCTGGCTTTCATAGTCTCTGGTGAAAAGTCTGGTGTAATTCTGATAGGCCTGCCTTTATATGTTACTTGACCTTTTTCCCTTACTGCTTTTAATATTCTATCTTTATTTAGTGCATTGTTGTTCTGATTATTATGTGTTGGGAGTAATTTCTTTTCTGGTCCAGTCTATTTGGAGTTCTATAGGCTTCTTGTATGTTCATGGGCATCTCTTTCTTTAAGTTTGGGAAGTTTTCTTCTCTTATTTTGTTGAAGATATTTGCTGGCCCTGTAAGTAGCAAATCTTCATTCTCATCTACTCCTATTATCTGTAGATTTGGCCTTCTCATTGTGTCCTGGATTTCCTGGATGTTTTGAGTTAGGATCTTTTTGCATTTTGCATTTTCTTTGATTGTTGTGCAGATGTTCTCTATGGAATCTTCTGCACCTGAGATTCTCTCTTCAATCTCTTGTATTCTGTTGCTGATGCTTGCATCTATTCTTCCAGATTTTTTCCCTAGAGTTTCTATCTCTAGCATTGTCTCATTTGGGGTTTTCTTTATTGTGTCTACCTTGATTTTTAGTTCTAGTATGGTTTTTGTTCATTTTCATCACCTGTTTGGATGTGTTTTCCTGTTTTTCTTTAAGGACTTCTACCTATTTGGTTGTGTTTTTGTGTTTTTCTTTAAGGACTTGTAACTCTTTAGCAGTGTTCTCCTGTGTTTCTTTAAGTGAGTTAATAAAGTCCTTCTTGATGTCCTCTACCATCATCATGAGATATGCTTTTAAATCCAGGTCTAGCTTTTCGGGTGTGTTGGGTGCCCAGGACTGGGTGAGGTGGGAGTGCTGTGTTCTGATGATGGTGAGTGGTCCTGGCTTCTGTTAGTAAGATTCTTATGTTTGCCTCTCGCCATCTGGTAATCTCTGGAGTCAGTTTTTATAGTTGTCTCTGGTTAGAGCTTGTTCTTCTTGTGATTCTGTTAGTATATATCAGCAGACCTGAGAAACTAGCTCTCTCCTGAGTTTCAGTGGTCAGAGCACTCTCTGCAGGCAAGCTCTCCTCTTGCAGGGAAGGTGCCTAGATATCTGGAGTTCGAACCTGCCTCCTGGCAGAAGTTGTGTTCCACTTACCAGAGGTCCTAAGATCCTTTGGAGAGTGCTCTGGGGACCTTGGGGGTGTCCGCTGATTCCACACCCAAGGTGACCCTGAGCTCAGTCTTTAGTTTGCTCCTCTTCCTGCAATATTTCCTCCTAGAGATAAAATTGTTGTGAGGACATTTTGATCTTTTTGTATTTTGAAAACAGCAACCACAATCAGAAAAGAAAAAAAAAGAAAGAAAGAAAAAAAAAAGAAAATAATTCAGTAATTTCAGTGAATCTCCACTGGAAGAACTTCCTATTAAAATGTTCATTGCATTTATTCAAAGACTGTATTCACTTAAAAAAGTTTTCATAAATATAAATCTTGGCATTATTTGGTTAACTATCATCTGTAAACTAAAACCTAGAGAGACGTATCAGCAGTTAAGAGTGTATAGATGACCAAATTAGGTTATCAGCACACATATCAACTGACTCACAACCATCTAAAAATCCATCTTTGAGGATTCCATACTGTTTTGTACCCCACAGCTATGGACAAGCAGATATACAAATAAATACAAATAATAAAATAAATCTCTCAGACCAAACACCTGGAAACTAAAATGATGAGGTGTAGAGATAGGAAGAAATGATGTTAAAAGACTCTCACACATGTCCACACTTCATGTTTATTAGAAGCATCATATTAGACATTCCACTTGCCTCTCAATATGCCCTTCTGCAAACACTGTCTCATAGCTAGCTAGAAATCAAAGCTGCATCCTGCTCTTGACACATTTTTTCACATTTATAGATATTCAGGAGGCCAGAGAGACTTTGGTTGAGCCTGGCTCTGTTGTGTCATTAGTGGCATGATCTTTTTTTTATGAGCTACTTAATCCTTGGAGCTCAAAGTTTCCTCAATATAAAATTAAAGAAACAATGTTACCATATTTTTCTTCCTATTTAGTCCAGGAATATAGCACATAGAAATTTTGGTACAATGGTTGCTAATGGGTACATGTGTAATGAATGTTAAGTTTTCATCATTATGCCAATTTTTAATAGAATTAGGATTGCTGTCCAAATCCATGCAATTCTTTGTCTTTTGGATGGCTGTCAGCTAAGGATTTAAGGGGCAAATATCGAAGTATTTACAAGGAGATAAAAATCTTATTTCAAAAGTCACAATTTATAAAAGGAAACAACACTCCAGGGCAAATACTGAATTATTTATATAATGATATAGTAAAAATATTAAGATATAATGTAACCTTTCAAGCTGCATTAATAATTGACTTCAGTTTTGCAGAACAGATAAATATAGTCTTCTAAAGACAATGGTGCCTAATGGCATAAAATACAGTTTCAGACGTCAGTGCTGTCTTTACACTAGGTACAATAATGTGAAATTATTTATGCTTGATAACATATACCCATACCATTCATATTTATTGAGAAATAAATGATGTATTATGAAGATGAGTGTGCCAGACACCCATTGTGTTTGGAGTACTAAATTTATGTTTGTTTTAAAATACATATTTAGGACAGCTAAATATGATTGCATTTAATCACAATTACGTCTAAATTGTATTAAACAGTCATCTTTGTCAAGAAAGGGATCATGCAAACTTTAAGTGTAGATTAGGATCATAAAAATTTCATTTTAAATATATCCACTCATGCACCATGTTAATTATTCAGAAGTAATTGTTAGAAATCATAAAATAAAACATTATTTAAGTCAAGTACACAGGAGGGGTACAGCAGAAACAGTGTGAAATAAATTGACTAAAATGTTTATTTCCTAAAAAATTATACTCAAAGAAAGTGCTGGAATATATTTATTAACAATTTATAGTTAGCTACATGGAAATTTGATGGCACAGCATTACTGGGAAGTTTCCACTTGGTTAATTGCTAAAAGTAAGCAGCACTTGAGTGCCTTTTAAAACCTTGTTGAGTTTTCAGGGTTATTCCCAAATATAACTGTAACACTGGTAGTTCCAGAAGAGTTAGATAATATGCAGAGATCTGATAAAAAAAAGAGTAGTAAATATCAAAGATTTATAATAATCAACAATGAATGTTCTTCTCAAGTTTGATGGAATGCTGGAGAAATGGCATAATATTGAATAATACCCCACTTTTGGTATCTTGCTTCTGCCATCACAGATTACTAGCTTATACACCTTTTTCGCTGAAGAGCATTTAACTTTACTCTTATCGAATATAAATGCATATATGAGTTTGCAAAAAAGTTGAAAGATGTATAATGTGGTCGAATTTCAAGGCTAAGTGTAAAAGTTACTTAGTGTTTAAAGCCAGGATTGTCTAAGTAATGAAACAATGTCTCAAAACTAAAACAAACAAACAAACAAACAAATAAAACAAAGTAAGAAAGAAAAGAAAAAAAAAGAAGAGGTTCGAGTTGGATAGGGGGATCTGGAGATACAACTCAGCCATTAGAAAGAGTGCTTGCTGCATAATAAAAGAACAGCTCAGATTGAAAGCATCCATGTAAAAGCCTTGGAGACTACAATGGGGACATGGCCAGAGGAAATTAGAAAGAGAAGGATCAATAGAATAGTCTGCCAAACCCATCTATCAATTTACTAGGAAAATTTGTAAGTTCCAGGGAGAGACCCTGTCTCAAGTGGATAATGCAGGTACTTAAATAATTAGATATGTTAGCATCCTGGGCTTCTATATACATCATTATTACACATACACACATACCAGCACCCACTCCTACACACACACTCACACACACATACACAAAAAAAAATAGAGTGGCGAGAAGAAGAGAAAGAAGGAAAAGAAAACAGCATAAATCACTTAATTCCTCAAAGTAATGCATATATTTCTATTAAGCAACATTACTGACTTTGTGTAACATTTACTACTGGAGTATGAGTCGCCTCAGTTCCCACCGATACCAGACTCATTCAAAGGATATTGTGGTTATACTGAGCACCTAGTGAACATATGCACTTGCCGTAGGCTCACTATATCTATAAACCCCTCATTTAATGAAAGCTCCAAGGATACTTCCTGTTTCTCCAAGTCAGCTTTAATATAAATAAGAACACATTCTCCTTTACATTATGATGTACGTTTTGAGTATACAACAGATATTGTGGTGACACTATTAAGAATTCTGAAATTTTCATTTCAATAGAAACTGCTGGTCTAACTGGCAATCTGTATGTAGAAAAATGAAAATAGATTGATATTTGTCATCTTGCACAAAGCTCAAGTCCATGTGGATCAAGAACTTCAACATAAAACCAGGTACATTGAATCTAATAAAAAAGAAAGTAGGAAAGAGCCTTGAACACATTGGCACAGGGGAACATTTCCTAAACAGAACTCTAATGGCTTAGGCTCTAAGATCAGGAATTGATAAATGGGAGCTCATGAAACTGGAAAGTGTCTGTAAGGCCAAAGACAAAGACAATATGACAAATTGGCAACCTACAGATTGGGAAAAAGTCTTCACTAACTCCACATCCAGTAGAGAGCCAATATCCAAAATATATAAGGAACTCAAGAAGCTAACCACCAAGAAACCAAACAACCCCAATTTAAAAAATGGGGTATAGAACTGAACTGAGAATTCCCAACAGAGGAATCTCAAATGGCTGAGAAGAGGTTAAAGAAATGCCAGGGCCAGGAAGTGGGAGTGGGTAGGTTGAGGAGCAGGGTGGGGCAAGGGTATAGGGGGCTTTGGGGATAGCATTTGAAATGCAAAGGAAGAAAATATCCAATAAAAAAAAAAAGAAAGAAATGTTCAAAGTCCTTAGTCATCATGGAAATGCAAATCAAAATGACCCTGAGATTCCACCTTACACCAATCAAAATGGCTAAGATCAAAAACTCAGGTGACAGCACATGTTGGCAAGGATGTGGAGAAAGAAAAACACTCCTCCGTTGCTGGTGGGATTGCAAACTGGTAACATCACTCTGGAAGTCAATCTGGAGGTTCCTTAGAAAATTGGTTTCTTTAAAAGCACAGAAATATTATAAGAATGTGCTTTCATTTTATCCCAGTTGCAGGGATGTGGGGCTGCTTTGAACTGTTCAGTTTGAACTGAAGCAGCTGACTCTGTGCTCTAGCTAGGGCATTGTTTTGCTAGCTGCTGCAGATAGTTGCTGTGTTTGTGTGACATTTGGAATTCTATGAACTTTTCAGAGGGTATATAGACGCTAGAGCCCTGGTAGCCCTAGTAGGCAAGGTTAGTGGTTGTTGGTCTTTTAAGGGTTGCAGTTTGTTTGTAGTCTGTTCTAAGAAGAAACAAAAGGAAAGAAATTGGATTCAGGGATCACTCTCTTTCCCCCCTCTCCCCCTCTTTTTTTCCTATCTACTATTAGGAAGAGACTGGGAGGCAGGGCTAAAGGGTGAGGGGAAAATAGCACACAAAATAGCAAAGACCAGCTACAGGGTAGACTTGGAATACATCTGCCTTATTTCAACTTGTAAAGAGAAATTCCAAAACTGTAAGCAAATTAAATTAGTAAGGAAATCAACAGTATGATCAAACAGATGGGAAAATTAAATAAATAAAAACTTTAAAAGCAAAATACAAGGTGGGAGGGAGGGACCTGAGTGGGCAAGGGAACAGAGGAGGGGAGGGAAGAGGGGGACATGATCTGGTATTGCATGGGGGAAAGGACTGAAGCCCCAAGGGCCAGGAAAAAATGGAAACAGGCAACCTCAGAAGGTAGAAGATTGGAGGGACCCTCCAGAATGCACCAGAGACCTAAAAGGTCAGAGACTTTCAGGACTCAAAAAGAGGGACCTTAGATGAAATGCTCACCAGTAGGGAGAGGAAACTTGTAGAGCCCACCTCCAGCAGGAGGACAGGGCATCAAGTGAGGGATCTGGTTGCCATCCTACAGTCACAACTCTGACCCAGTACTGTTCCTGTCTGAAACAACTGCAGGGATGGAAATGAAGAGGAGCCTGAGAAAAAGGAGGTCCAGTGTCAGGCCCAAAGTGGGATTCAGCTCAAGGGGAGGTCCCAAGGCCTGACACTATTACTGAGGCTATCAAGTGCTCACAAAAAAGAGACGACTATCATGACTGCCCCGAAAGACTCAACAAGCAGCAGAAAGAGTCAGATGCAGATATTTGTACTTAACCAGTGGACAGAAGCTGCAAGACCCCTGTGGTTGAATTAGGGAAAAGCTGGAAGAAGCTGAGGAGGAGGGCGACCCTGTAAGAGCACAAGCAGTCTCGGTTAACCTGGACCCCCGAGATCTCTCAGACACTGTACCACTAATCAGGCAGCATACACCAGTTGATATGAAGCCCCCAACATATATACAACAGAGAACAGATGGGTCTGGACTCAGTCAGAGAAGATTCACCTAGCAATCAACAGTCTGGAGGCCCCAGGGAGTTTAGAGGTCTGGTGGGTAGGGGCTAGGGGGTGGGGGCATCCACGTGGAGACTGGGGATGGAGAGGAGGTATGGGATGTGGAAAAGTCAGAAGGTGAACTGGGAGCAGGGTAAATCTGGAGTGTAAAAAAAAAAGGATTAAATAAAATTAAAAACTAACTAAATAAAAAGATCCTGGTGAAAATGAACATGACTATACCCTTCCTTTCAAGTAATGTCCCATATGTCATGCCAAGCTCAGGATAGAGATTTTGCCCAGCTCAGAGGAGGGGATACAACAAGGACCTTGTCATTAGTCATAGCGCTTTCATCTTTCTTCTTGCAACCTCTCTTTCTAAATACACATTTCAGTCACATGTAGGAAAACAGTATCAGAACAATATTGTTTGATTTGCAAAATATTGAAATGATGTCTATTGTCTTTAAGGTTTCTACTTTGCCTGAGGGATGTCAGTTTCAAATGACAAATACAATAACAATTTCATTTTATTTTCATGATTTTGACATTGAATAATTAATTCAATTATTCAAGTAAAGGGAAAACTATACATTGTTTTTCTCTTTTTTATGTTTCAATAAAAAATTCTTTTTGCAGGAAAATAAAAATTATTAATTCTACTAAGTGTTTTTTTTCTGTTTTTGAAGCATCACACTTATTGCTTAGATGTCTTGATGCAGGAGAGCTTGCTTTTCATTTTGATTTTGGAATTTCCATAGAATTGAACACAAAGACAAACAAAAGTTCCCAAACCAAACTTGCGATGCTGTCCCTGTGGCACACAGCAGATTTGATACAACGAGTAGTAGTCGTTTTAAAGTTCCCTTTAGAAACACATGAATCCTACACAGTGCTATTCTTTTCTGTTTAATGAATGGGTTCAAATCATCAGATCAACTCTCTTCTTGAAGAAAGGGGAGAGGAAAGAGATGCAGGGGGACCTGTCCAAAACACGCATCTGATTCAGGGGGCTTCCCCAGAGCAGCTTGGGAGACATCGGCCTTTCTGTTTCATTTTTCACTACATTTTATGTAGTGATTGAGTCTCAGCAATGTGCTCATAAAGAGAAAAATAAAAATAAGAAAACAAACAAAATGGCTACAACAAAAAGGAGAAAATTTGTACCTAAAAATAGTTATTTAGAAGATACACACACACACACACACACACACACACACACACACATATACACATACATAAATATTTACATACAAACACACACATATCATTTAATTATATACTATTTATTATATATTACATATATCCATATATATAAAAGCAGCAAGGGTAAAAAGAACCAAACAAAATGTATAGAAGCAAAGTATCTGAACATGCAAGCTATACTATGATTCACCCAGCACTTAAACAAATCACAGATTTCGAAGTTATCATTGAGAAGCATAGCAGGCAAGACAAAAACCAAATAATACATTTCTTAATCTCACTAATAAAGTGTAGCAAGACCCTACTGACTATAAAGGAACAGATCAGACTAAATAAAGCTTTATATCAATAGTTATCATTGCCTTTTGCAGCCATGGCCACAGCTTGGAGCCAGTCCCAACTACATCTTACCACAGCATAGAGGTCAGTCATGGCTTTCCCCCACATTATCTCATGCATAGTTAATCTACCAGATTTTTTTAAAATTATGGTATGCTATTGTCTGCATCTTTCTTCTCTATTGGCAAGAAATAAAAAGAGTTTTCAATATCAACAACTAAATAGGAATTCATACATGTTTTTGGAGGATAGTATATAATACATTTTATAATTTCATATTTACATAGTGACCTAGCAACTTCATTTATAAGATTTTTGCCCAAAGTAATAAGTATTTGAGCATATTTCTTGTAGAATAGTTTTTAATCATAAAGTATTAGAAAGCCATATGTCTTTGCAAAAGTATAGAATTGACCTAATGAAATATATTTGATTATAACAAAATTTAGGTGGATTTTTAAATAAGAAATCATGAATATATGATTGTCAAGTAAAACAAGCTTAAATATATTTTAAAAGGATAAACTGATAACATCAATTGTGTCTAATACCACTACAATTAACAATGAATGACGTAAACACAGTTGTAGAGACATTGTGAGGTCCTAAATTAATTTCTCTAAGAAAATCATCCAGCCTATGGGAGTAAGAGACTAATGTTTCACTTTAAGGAATTGTGTGACTTAATGGTTTATCTCCAGAAAAAGTAAGTAAACTTCCTTTTCCCTAAAGATTAATGTTGATCTGTTCAAACCAACCTTCTAAGCTGAATTTTTAAAATACTGTAAGCCCCAATTAACAAATATTCAGATGTATTTGTAAGGAACACAGGGGAAGAAAACCCTTTCTGTATTATGCTAATGACACTAGCTTCTGAGATGAAGTTAGGAATGACAAGCAGTTATCTTATTGATGGCTTTGATCACTCATATTGAAAGGCTGCCGTATGCAGTATGCTCATTTTACACAGGGCAGGGGAGGTTGAATCAAGTAAATGCCACTATACAGATGTCATTTGTGTTATTCAAGGTCAATCAGCCAATCTGTTCTAAAATCAGAAGTGAACTCCAGCTCATGAAATCTTCATTTTACTCGACGACATTGTCTGATACAAGTGGGTGACATTAATCATAGTGACACATTCTCCTTAGGCTGGACCACCTTGGTGTGACATACTTCTTAAATGAAAGGTAGTAAGAAGGAAAGAGAGAAAAATCTACTTAATAAAGTTAAGTAAATTCTTATCTATAGTAAATACAAATTTCCCAGAACATTTTTTTTTATTGAAGGGGCCTAGGGAGAAAGTATGAACAAGAAGTGAATTGTATAGAATAAAAGCTGTATCTATAGGAACAGAGAAATCTTATACTCAAGATGGACTGTTCAAAATCCCTAGAATAAAATTCTGATCAACTCTTTGCAGGAGGCCAATGGGGTTAGCAGTTACATTTTCCCTAGTTCCTTTTGATTTGCTTTTTTTTTTTTTATCAAGGAAGTTATTTAGTTCTGACTTCCTGTCCTCTCCCCCTGGCTCATACCTTCTCTCAAATCTTTACTGATCTAAAAAGCAAATGCAAGCTTATTACGATGCATGCCTATTTCACAGCACAGCACATATGTTAGCTTAAATACTAATTATGTTACATAACAATTATTTAGGAAGAAAAAATAAGATTAATTTTTAAGCTCTAACTATAGGAAATATAATTTTACTATTAGTTTCCTTTATAATCAAGGGTCTATTATCATTTTATAATATTCTATTGAGTAAGTGAAAGATTTTTCATTTAATGGAAATCTTCACAGAATCTGTAAGTCTGGGCAAAATAATATAAAAGCACAGCCACGTCCATTAAGACTTAAGTACAAACACACACACTCATACACACACACACACACACACACACACACACACACACATACCACAACACACACAAACATGCGCATACACACAAATATCATAAAAACTCAAATAAATTCTTGTAATATAAACGAAGTAAATCTATATTGAGGTGATGTAATTTATTTAGGGGTGCAGCGCTTTTATCACACACTATCCTAAACTAAACAGTATTTTGTATAGAATGTGTTCTTCCATTTATTATAAAAAAGAAAATCATAAAATCTTTTAAAGTGCTACTTAAACTAGATAATACTGTGTTAAATTCCATATGCCATTTCTATCCTTATTTTGGTGAGTCATATGTGAACTATTTTTGTGCAGTTTTTTAAAATAAGCATAATATTCTTGTATTTTTCTTCTCAAAATAATTATTTCAGAATCTTAAAGATATTTGAAATTGCTATCTATCAAGTTTGTAAAAGTCTTATAAGTTTGTATGCACATACACATATGTGTAGATGTGCATACAAAGTCATAAAAAATAAGCTTGGGTTTCAGGTATTTGCAGGATACCTGGCTTCTTATATGTGTACTGGAATCAGATTGTAGTTTGGGTTGTATAACAGGCATTAAAACATCAAGTAACTTTTCTAAAACCACTAGACTATCATCTTAATGTATACAATCTCTCATATTGCTATAAAACCGAAGTTGTCAATACAAATTTTAATATAGAATCAAAAAGCCATAGTGTTTTAAGTTGATGTTGCCATACATGTTGCTTATCATGTGTCATGTTTCCACACCTACTTCATACACATTTCATATACATCCCTTATAATTGAGTCTAATGCTTTGCTGGAATCCAGATATTCTGAGATTTCCAAATGATGTATTATATGTTTTTGGACAGATAGAATAAATCGGCTCTACATCTAGATTACAGCATTATGTTTTATATCTACTCCTAGCAAATGAAACACTCTGTGCATTTTAAGCAAAATTATATAAAATTTGTGACTCCATATGCCCTTTCTAATACACTTTACTAAATTACTTTCTTTACTATCAATTTATGTACATATATATATATTCACTTCCTGTACACTAGAATTTCAACTCTCATGAAGTAATTCAAATTATATAGTATCAACTCACTAATAAGCTCTCAATATCCAATATTTAATTTCTAAATAAGCCGTATATAATGAAATCATGTATGATTACAGACATTTGGGGAAGAAAATTACTTTATTTTGAAATTTGACATAAAATTATAGGAATTTGTGTTCAGGAGGACAAACCATACTCATTTATTTATTCACTTATTTATTTTATCCATCTTTCTATCTGTCATCTATCCATTCATCCGTCCATCCATCCATCTATCATCACTTATCTACACACTAATCTAAGAAAATTTTTCCATAGACATTTTTTTATGTAAACCTAGGATCTAGGTTTTTCTTTTTCACTTTAAAAATTGACGTTGCATTTACCCAAAACGTATACAGAAAAAGCTGTGTCAGGAGCTGTGGTAGATGCCAGGGGGCTGAAATAGCACATAAAATATTCCTGGCTGAGGCAAAAGGACAGACAGGCAAACAGAAAATCAATTGAAATGCAGACTGCTGGTAAGGGCTATGACAGGGTCAACACATGGGGGTTAAGGGAACACAAATGAGGGCCATCACCCTTGTTTTCAAGGACCCAAACACAGCATTAAGTCATAAACCACATATTAGTATCTCTATATTGAACCTCAGGAACTCAATTAAAAGTTTAAAGTTACTGAGGCCAGGACTTCAGCTTCTTAGATCTGTAACTGCACGGGTATCTCATCTTAAGTTTGAAAGTATCTGAATTCTGCAGATAGTCAAGAGTGGTTCTCGGGGGAAAATGGTCAGTTTTGTGTGAATCAGTTTCTTCTTATGTGAAAGTTCAGTTGTCAAGTGTTGATCTTCCCAGGGTTGTTGCAAGGATTAAGTATTCACACCAGGCAAGACACTATCACCACATTGCTGTCTTACTGTTTCCTAAACAAACTGTAGGTTGTACACTTACATGTTATTATAACCTAGAATTTCAGAGACTCATTTTTCGAAGGAAGAGATTATGTTTTATTTTTAAAAGAACATCTGAAGCTATTATATAAGGATTTATCCCCAGGATTCTGTAGAAAGCTACAACAGTATTTAGAATTGTAATAAACTAATTTATCACCCAATCACCTATCTATTACTAAATTCCTTATCATTGGAAGACTGGGTGTCGTACACTTAAACTTCAGATTCTGATGAAAAGGAAATGAAAACCATGCTTCGTTTCTGTGACTAAGATTATTAGTGTAGTGTCTGCCGATGACTTCTTGTTAAGCTTTTTGTTTTCATTTGTTTGTTCTTTGTCTTAGGGATCCTTTAAATGACTAAGTGTAACAGAAAAGTTGGCTGGAGCTGATGGTGAAAAATAAGTTGAATTATTAAAATAAATGTTGAAGTTGGCTGAATTTTACATTAGCATTGAAACAAGTCTACTAAGGCAGTCTACAACCTCATGAACTGGTCTTTCCTCCCATTTTCAATTCACTCAAAAGTATTTCTTGAGTGGCTACTTTATGTCAGGCATGTCTCCATCATTACTCTAATACTCAATGATTTATGACATTTTGTATGCCATCGGTATCTGCACATTTTTTCTAAAGCTCAACTCAGAAATCAGGCAGAATCATTTTTTCCTTTAAAAATCAGAGAAATCAGAACTGTGTTATGTATTGGTAATCCCTTACAAATGCCAAGGTTTATTTCCATATCTCATGTTTATAAATCATCAACACTGCTGCTACACAGAGCTTTCAAAAGTTGTATTCTTAATATATTTCCCTAGAAAAAGATACAAATAATTCAAAAAGTATAATAAAATTTTATTTTTTATGATCAGGGAGTAATATGATGATAAAGTTTCATATTAGCCTAATTTCTTAAGTTTGAAATAATAATTGTTCATTTGTAACTTGAGTCCCCTACTCAGTAGTCTGTCCATTTACCAAACCTTTGTGTTACCTTTTTACAAGTCTAACATATATTAGATAATAAAATAACATAGAATAACAAAATGATCAATGTCCCAAAGAAATGCGTATATGCCTGCTACTTCATAATTCCAAAATTTAATCCATTACTTTAGTTACTGTATTTAATTCACCTAGTAGTATTTAAAAATTAAAATTATTTTTCCTTCAAGGTGAAGAGGGGCATACTGAGATAAATCCATTCACGTTTTAGTAGACATTGTCTTCAGTGTTAACTAATTGACATAAAAAAATCCTTGGTCTTAATAATTTTTCCCCTTCCTTCAACATAGAATCAATTGTTTGCTCTATTGATGACATAAATCTTGATTAATAGAAGTCTTATTGTCTCGTCAGGTCAGTGCCAGCCCTGGGCCATCTTGGGCATGAACACGGCAGAAGGTCCCAAGGTCCCCAGAGGACTCTCCATGCTGCAGGTACCCTAGCACACACATGATCTTGAGATCACTGGTGAGTGGAATGCAACATCTGTTCCAAATATCCCAGAGGGTCTTGTGCCTGCAGGAAAAGGGACAAAGGAAACCCCCACAACCAGCAGCTGGGGTTCATTCCAGTCAGCACTAGCCCCATGCCACTTTGGGAAAGAACTCGGCGGGCCCTAGCACACTCAGGATCTTGGGATCACTGCAGGAACAGGGACAAAGGAAACCTGCCCAACCAGCAGCTGGGATTCTTTCTGGTGGCTCCAGCCCCACACCATCTTGGGCACAAGATCCTGGGTGTGCTTGGGCAGGCCCTAGTACTCCCAGGATCTTGGGATCACTGAGACCAGTCTACACAGGAGAGCACGTGGACCACAGAAGCAACAAAGCTCAATGGACAGCATCCCTTTGGGACTTCATCCTCAGCCAGGAGGCAGAGCTGAGACAAAGACCCCTGGGTACCTCTCTGACAGAAGAGAGTCTGCCTCCAAGGAGGGCTCTTATCCCAGGACTCAGGAGATGGTTCTAAGCTCCAGATTTCTGTGCATCTTCCCTGCAAGAAAAGAGCATGCCTGCAGAGAGTGCTCTGACCACTGGGACTCAAGAAAGAGTTGGACTCCCAGGAGTGCTGACAGAGGCTAACAGAATCACAGGAGGAACAAGCTCCAGCCAGAGACAGCTAGAACATACAACACCAGAGATTACCAGATGATGAAAGGCAAACATAAGAATCTTACTAATAGAAATCAAGACCACTCAGCATCATCAGAACCTGGTACAACCACCACAGCAATTCCTGGATACCCCAGCACACCCAAAAAGCAAGATTCAGATTTAAAAGCATATCTCATGATGCTAGTAGACGATTTTAAGAAGGGCATTAATAAATCACTTAAAGAAATACAGGAGAACACTGCTAAACAGGTAGAAGTTCTTAAAGACAAAGCATGAAAATATCGTAAAGAACTACAGGAAAACACAATCAAACAGGTGATAGAATTGAAAAAAACCATCCAAGATCTAAAAATGGAAGTAGAAACAATGAAGAAAACCCAAAGGGAGACAACTCTGGAGATTGAAATCCTAGGAAAGAAATCAGAAAACATAGATGACAGCCTCAGCAACAGAATACAAGAGATGGAAGAGAGAATTTCAGGTGTAGAAGATCCCATAAAGAACATGGACACAACAATGAAAGAAAATGCAAAAATACAAAAAGATCCTAACTCAAAACATTCAGGAAATCCAGGACACAATGAGAAGACCAAACCTACGGATAATAGGAGTAGATGAGAATGAAGATTGTCAACTTAAAGGGCCGGCAAGTATCTTCAGCAAAATTATAGAAGAAAACTTCCCAAACTTAAAAAAAGAGATGTCCATGAAAATTCAAAAAGCCTGCAGAACTCCAAATAGACTGTACCAGAAAAGAAATTCCTCCCAACATAATAATCAGAACAACAAATGCACTGAATAAAAACAGAATATTAAAAGCAGTAAAGGAAATAGGTCAAGTGACATGTAAAAGCAGACCTATTAGAATTACATCAGACTTCTCACCAGTGACTGAAAGCCAGAAGATCTTGGACAGATGTTATACAGACCTTAAGAGAACACAAATTCCAGCCTAGGCTACTATACCCAGCAAAATTCTCAATTACCATAGATGGAGAAACCAAGATATTCCATGAGATAACCAAATTCACACAATATCTTTCCATGAATCCAGCCCTTCAAAGATGATAAAGGGAAAACACCAACACAAGGACAGAGAACGAAGACCAAAGTGTGGACACTTTGCCCCTTCTTAGAATTGGGAACAAAACACCCATGGAAGGAGTTTCAGAAACAAAATTTGGAGCTGTGACGAAAGGATGGACCGTCTAGTGATTGCCATATCCAGGGATCCATCCCATAATCAGCATCCAAACGCTGGCACCATTGCATACACTAGCAAGATTTTGCTGAAAGGACCCAGATATAGCTGTCTTTTGTGATACTATGCTGGGGCCTAGCAAACACAGAAGTGAATGCTCACAGTCAGCTATTGGATGGATCACAGGCCCCCCAATGGAGGAGCTAGAGAAAGTACCCAAGGAGTTAAAGGGAACTGCAACCCTATAGGTGGAACAACATTATGAACTAACCAGTACCCCAGAGCTCTTGTCTCTAGCTGCATATGTATCAAAAGATGGCCTAGTCGGCCATCACTGGAAAGAGAGGCCCATTGGTCTTGCAAACTTTATATGCCCCAGTACAGGGGAATGCCAGGGCCAAAAAGGGGGAGTGGGTGGGTAGGGGATTGTGGGGATGGGTATGGGGGACTTTTGGGATAGCATTGGAAATGTAAGTGAGGAAAATACCTAATAAAAAATTTAGAAAAAAAGAAAGCTTGGTAAAAATAAGCAGATGGCATCCATTAAAAAAAAAAAAAAAAAAAAAAAAAAAACATGAAAGTAATCCTTCAACAAACCTAAAAGAAGATTGCCTCAAGAACAGAATCCCAACTCTAACAACCAAAATAACAAGAAGCAACAATCACTTTTCCCTAATATTTCCTAATATCAATAGACTCAATTCCCCAATAAAAAGACATAGACTAACAGACTGGCTACACAAACAGGACCCAACATTTTGCTGCTTACAGGAAACCCACTTCAGGGAAAAAGACAGACACTACCTCTGAGTGAAAGGCTGGAAAACAATTTTCCAAGCAAATGGTCTGAAGAAAAAAGCTGGAGTAGCTATTCTCATATACAATAAAATCAACTTCCAACCCAAAGTTATCAAAATAGACAAGGAGGGGCACTTCATACTCATCAAAGATAAAATCTTCTGAGATGAACTCTCAATTCTGAATATCTATGCTCCAAATGAAGGGGCAACCACATTCATTAAAGAAACTATAATAAAGCTTAAACCACACATTGCACCTCACACAATAATAATTAGAGACTTCAACACTCCACTCTCATCAAAGGACAGATCCTGGAAACAGAAATGAAACAGAGACACAGTGAAACTAACAGAAGTTATGAAACAAATGGCTTTAACAGATATCTACAGAAGGTTCTATCCTAAAACAAAAGGATATACCTTCTTCTCATCACCTCAGGGTACCTTCTCCAAAATTGACCATATAATTGGTCTCAAAACAGGCCTCAGCAGATACAAAGATATTGAAATTATCCCATGCATCCTATCAGATCATCACTGACTAAGGCTGATATTCAATAACAACATAAATAATAGAAAGCCAACATTCACAAGGAAGCTGAACAATACTTTACTCAATGATACCTTGGCCAAGGAAGAAATAAAGAAATTAAAGACTTATTAGAGTTTTATGAAAACGAAGCCACAACATACCCAAAGTATGGGACACAATGAAAGCAGTCCTAAGAGGAAAACTCATAGCTCTGAGTGCCTCCAAAAAGAAACTAGAGAGCACACAGTAACAGCTTGACATCACACCTAGAAGCTTTAGATCAAAAGGAAGCAAATTCACCCAAGAGGAGGAGACAGCAGGAAATAATCAAATTCTGGGCTGATATCAACCAAGTAGAAACAAAAAGAACTATTCAAAGAATCAACCAAATGAGGAGCTAGTTCTTTGAGAAAATCAACAAGATAGATAAGCCCTTAGCCAGATTCACTAGAGGGTACAGGGAGAGTGTCCTAATTAACAAAATCAGAAATGAAAGAGAGAAAAAACAACAGAACAAACCAAAAAAAGCCCAGAGCCAGATGGGTTTAGTGCAGAGTTCTATCAGACCTTCAAAGACCTAAATCCAATTTTCCTCTATTCCACAAAATAGAAAAATAAGGTACTCTACCCAATTCATTCTATGAAGCAACAATTACTCTGATACCTAAACCACATAAAGCCCCAACAATGAAAGAGAACTTCAGACCAATTTCCCTTATGAATATCAATGCAAAATTCCTCAATAAAATTCTGAGTAACCAAATCTGAGAACACATCAAAATGTTCATACATCATGATCAAGCAGGCTTCATTCCAGGGATGGAGGGATGGTTTAATATACAGAAATCCATCAACATAATCCACTATATAAACAAACTCAAGGACGAAAAACACATGATCATCTTGTTAGACCTGGAGAAAGCATTTGACAAAATCCAACACCCCTTCATGATAAAAGTCTGGGAAAGATCAGGAATTCAAGGCCCATACCTAAACATAATAAAAGCAATCTACAACAAACCAGTTGCCAACATCAAAGTAAACGGAGAGAAGCTGGAAGCAATCCCATTAAAATCAGGGACTAGACAAGGCTGTCTGTCCACTTTCTCCCTACCTATTCAATATAGTACTCGAAATCCTAGCCAGAACATTAGACAACAAAAGGAGGTCAAAGGGATACAAATTGGAAGGGAAGAAGTCAAAATATCACTTTTTTGCAGTTTATATGATAGTATATATAAGTGATCCTAAAAAATCCATCAGAGAACACCTAAACCTGATAAACAGCTTCAGTGAAGTAGCTGGATATAAAATTAACTCAAACAAATCAGTGGCCTTTTTCTACACAAAGGATAAACAGGCAGAGAAAGAAATTAGGGAAACAACACCCTTCATAATAGTCACAAATAATATAAAATGCATTGGTGTGACTCTAAGGAAATGAAAGATCTATATGATAAGAACTTCAAGTGTCTGAAGAAAGAAATCTAAGTAGATCTCAGAAGATGGAAAGATCTCCCATTCTCATTGATTGGCAGGATTAATATAGTCAAAATGGCTATCTTGCTGAAGGCAATCAACAGATTCAAAGCAATCCCCATCAAAATTCCAACTCAATTCTTCAGAGTTAGAAGGGCAATTTGCAAATTCATCTGTAATAACAAAAAGCCTAGGATAGCAAAAACTATTTTCAACAATAAAAGAACCTCTGGTGGAATCATCATGCCTGACCTCAAGCTGTACTACAGAGCAATTGTGATAAAAACTGCATGGTACTGGTACAGCGACAGACAGGTAGATTAATGGAACAGAATTGAAGACCCAGAAATGAGCCCACACCTATGGTCACTTGATCTTTGACAAAGGAGCTAAAACCATCCAGTGGAAAAAAGACAGCATTTTCAACAAGTGGTGCTGGCTCAACTGGAGGTTATCATGTAGAAGAATGCAAATTGATCCATTCTTATCTCCTTGTACAAAGCTCAAGTCTAAGTAGATCAAGGAACTCCACATAAAACCAGAGACACTGAAACTTATAGAGGAGAAAGTGGGGAAGAGACTTGAAGGTAGGGGCATAGGGGAAAAATTCCTGAACAGAACAACAATGGCTTGTGCTGTAAGATTGAGAATTGACAAATGGGACCTCTTAAAATTGCAAAGCAATAAGGCAAAAGACACTGTCAATAAGACAAAAAAGGCCACAAACAGATTGGGAAACTATCTTTACCAATCCTAAATATAATAGGGGACTAATATCCAATCTATATAAAGAACTCAAGAGTGTGGACTACAAAAAAATCAAATAAACCTATTAAAAATGGGGTACAGAGCTAAACAAAGAATTCTCGACTGAGGAATACCAAATCGCTGAGAAGCACCTGAAAAAATGCTCAACATCCTTAATCATCAGGGAAATGCAAATCAAAACAACCCTGAGATTCCACCTTACACCAGTCAGAATGGCTAAGATAAAAAATTCAGGTGACAGCAGATGCAGGCGAGGATGTGGAGAAAGAGGAACACTCCTCCATTGCTGGTGGGATTGCAGGCTTGTACAACCACTCTGGAAGTTCCTCAGAAAATTGGACATAGTACTACTCGAAGATCCAGCAATACCTCTCCTGGGCATATACCCCGAAGATGTTCCAACTGGATATATGGGCTCATGCTCCACTATGTTCATAGCAGCCTTATTTATAAAAGCCAGAAGGTGGAAAGAATCCAGATGTCCCTCAACAAAGAAATGGATACAGAAAATGTGGTACATTTACACAATGGAGTACTACTCAGCTATTAAAAACAAGGAATTTATGAAATTCTTAGTCAAAGAGGTGAATCTGGAGGCTATCATTATGAGTGAGGTAACCGAATCACATAAGAACACACATGATATGCACTCACTGGTAAGTGGATATTAGTCCAGAAACTTAGAATACCCAAGATACAATTTGCAAAACACATGAAACTCAAGAAGAAGGAAGACCAAAGTGGTCTTTTTCCTTTTTAGAGTGGGGAACAAAATACCCATGGAAGGAGTTACAGAGACAGTGTTTGGAGCTGAGATGGAAGGAAGGACCATCCAGAGACTGCCCCACCTAGGGATCCATTCCATAAACAACCACCAAACCCGGACACTATTGCACATGTCAGAAAAATTTTGCTGACAGGACCCTGATAAAGCTCTCTCTTGTGAGGCTTATGCCAGTGCCTGGCAAATACAGAAGTGGGTGCTCACAGTCATCTATTGGGTGGAACACAGGGCCCCAAATGAAGGAGCTAGAGAAAGTACCCAAGGAGCTAAAGGGGTCTGCAACCCTATAGGAGGAACAATAATATGAACTAACCAGTACCCCCAGACCTGTGTCCCTAGTTACATATATAGCAGAGGATAGCCTAGTAGGCCATCAATTGGAGGAGAGGCCCTTGGTCTTCGGAAGATCATATGCCCCAGTCCAGGGGGAGTTGCAGGACCAGGAAGCAAGAGTGGGTGGGTTGGGGTACAGGCATGGTGGAGGGTATAGGGGACTTTGGGGATAGCATTTCAAATGTAAATGAAGAAAGTATCTCATAAAAAAAAAAGAACACTTACTGTCTCAATTTTGTGTATGTAGTTGTTTTCTCCCTTTGAGGAAAACCTCCTCATCCTGAGTTAGTACCAATGAGACAATGAATCCTTTTCAAGGTTACTTACAGCTAAGAAATGGATTAACTCTGTGCAACATTCCATAGTCCCTGATGAAGTCCTGTCTCCTAAATTATAGTACTCCTTTGGTTTCCTCTTGGGAACCAACTTTCTTCCCTTGAATATTTAAACATTACAAAAACCCCAGTAATTTGTATGCTAGTTTGAGTAAATTGTTTCTTTTTTCACACACAAACTACAAATGCTCCCTTTTTAAAGTGTCCTTTTGCTGTAAGATGTATATCTTACAGCAGAAATCATTTAGAAACATTCCAAGGAAATATTTTTATTTTTCTTCTATTTATTTTAGGACATATTTCAAGATGACTTTTCTTCTTCAAAAGAGAAGCACAGATCCAAATGTGTCTAAATAATCAGACATCTAAGCTGAAAATGTTGCTATTCCATTCTATTCACAGCCAACACTAATGGCTCTATTTGTTCAATATCTTCACTTAATTGCTAGCCTCCCCTTCCTAACAGAACACCATGTAAAGGTGTGTAGGATACATTATACCCAAAGTTGGATAGGATTATGAGCCCACAATGAATTTGACAGACCAGTTAAAATATCATCCTCTTATTCTTTGCAAAAGAATGTTTTATTTATCAGTTGCCTCAGGCTAACTGAATTGGGAAAAAAATGTCCACAATTATGTTAAGTCCCATTCTTTATTTTATTTTATTTTATTTTTTCCAGCTCTGTTCCTATTAAAAGTGTGGCTTTACCATCAGAGGGAAACAGCACCTTTTCTCAATGGTATAATTGGAGTTATTTTTTCCAGTGTCAAAAAAAGTTTGTCTTGTTGGGAACCATTGCACCGACTGTGAATGGTGAAGCTGTTAAGCTTTTACTATTTACTCTTTATTCAGATTTTAGGAGAACCTGAGGACCAAACTGCCTTCCTTCCTCATTACCTCCATCAGGGGGAGCTCTGACAGTGTTTCGCCTAGCTGGGTTTCTCTTGGCAAACTACAAGCTAGTCATTTACACAGCTCTTTAAAGTGTATTGAACTTTAAAAGCCAGAACACACACATTTTCTGTCCTTTCTCTCGCTGTGTCACAGCATGGTGTCGATTTTTTTTCTTAAATCGTTTTTTAGTATGTATCTTACAGTTCAGGATATGTTTTATCTCTGTAGAAGCATGCTTAGTGCTTCTTCCTGGGAACTCGTTTTACACAACCAAGAATGAAACCTTGTCAATCTAGTTTATATGGACTGCTCTAACAGAGGACGCTAAAGACTCTGGTTAGAGGCAGGAAATAAGGCAGTAATGACGGAACTAGGCAAAGCAGAGTTTCTCCAGTATAATGCCCTGCTGATTTTCATGTAAGACAATAAATAGATATATACACATGTAATTGAAGCAGCTCTAAGAATTAGCTTTAGTACTTACTCATTTTGAAATGTTGAGTGATGTAACTAAAACTTAGATGAAGAATCTACCAGGATCATACAGCTTCTAACGGAGAAGACAGGCTCTTCCCCAAAGGACAAATGTTTATTATGCAAAATGTACACAATTGTGTCCCATTTTACTAAACAAATAGTAAAATGAAGGAAAAACTAAGGAAGTCATACTTTTTATTTCGGTGTTCCTTTTTAGTGTCAAGAAGTACCTAATTCTTTTCATTTAGTGTTCTTTTCGCTTTTGCTAATATTTCAGTTTTTCCTGTGCAGAATATTAAGTTCCAGCAAGGATGGAGGTAAAATGAATGAACAGAACGGGCAATGATGAGCGAAGTGCAGGCAGCTGAGAATCACACACTCAAAGGACACATCCTTTACCAAGCAAAATAACACCTCAAAAATACAATGCAGAGCACACTAAGATACTGCTGAGTAAGAAAACTGACAGAACATTTCTGAATTTTGCTTCATATCACATGTATTTTTCCACATTCTAATAATCAAATGAAAAATGAATTGAAGAAAGGAGCTTTTCACTACTGTGTTCCATTTTGGTGCATATAGAACCTAAATGAATACAAATCAGGTTGAATATAAAAATAACCTCAGGTTTGCACAGGCGGAAGATTACTGTTTATGCATGTGGTCTGTATTATTCCTTTCTTCCCTTCTTATCTTTGAGCATCAAAGCAACAAGTATAGCAAATTCCATAATAAAATCTGGACATCATTTTTGAAAACCCATATGCCATTATGTTAAATCATTCACAAGGTCATTTCTTTCTTACTAAGCATTTTCCAAATTGCTTAAGTAAGACTCAAAATTGCCCTTCCTTCCAGCTCCATCCCTTAGAACTTCGTTTTCTCTAAGTATTCTGACTGGTCTCCCATAATCTTTAACTTGCCTTCTGTATTAAGACTTCCGTGCACAGGCCCCACTCTGCACTACAACCCAGCCATCTCTTTGCTCTCTTTAGAATGCACCCTTAGGTCACCACCAATGCTCAGTGTTTTGCTCGGCACCACCATGCATCTACCATTCATGGTCTTCTATCAAATGCAGTCATTCTCCAATTGTCTCTAGAAATAAAATTTCAATAACAATCCATGTATTACTCCTTGCCACCCCTGACTCTGAAAACAAGTTTTTAGTGACTTTTCACATCCTCCAAGGGCCACTGGCTCTTCTCCATCTAGTATTTCTATCAGGCACTAGGAACAAAATAAGTAGAGTTGATTGTTGTACACAAGGACTCAGTAATGGGAAAGGTTGACAAATGGACTACTGTAATATTCAGGAATACTGAATATTGCTTGATACAATGAATGATGTCATAGGTTAATAGAGATTAAAAACCTGATGGATAAATATCAAGGTAGTAGGAAATCTATACTTCACACACCTAAGGGATATTTGATAAAATGTACATGAGAAACTAAAGTACAAATATTAAAAGGCAGTGAATGAGAAAAAGAATGTATTAAAAGATTTGTCCATACCATTGGAGATTTATTTTAACCTAAAAAAGTAGATAGTTTAATCCTAATTAAAATACTTTCTGCTACAATAGATTTTAATTGGATGTTTTCTCTTCTGATAATTGCATAATTTTTCCTCTTCTGTCATCTTTTTTTTCTCATCAAAATTTTATGCTACAAACTAACCAGAACACAATTCTTAATTACTCATATTGTATCTTACGGTGTTATTATTGACAATGATATGGCTGTGCTACACATCTTAATTATTATTTTAAGAAGTTGGACAGTTTCATCTTGTACTTAAAATGTTTTGCATTTTTATTTATAATACATATTCTAATTTTAAATATTTTAAATATTTTGAAATAAAGTAGGAATAGCTACAAAATTTGTTGTTCATTCTGCCCATTTCCATCAGGCAGATAATCCTACCTAATTATACTGTAATGCATATATTTCACATCAGCACTATATGCTCATAGAGAAGTCTGCATTTTCATCACTCATGTGTTAGTGTGGCTACCGGCACATTTGCAGTGTAAAGGAAACACAGGGGCAGAGAGATGTTCCTGCCACAAGCATGTCATAGGCACTTGTAACCCTTCTCCCAAATCCTTAAACTGCAATCACCAGTCAGTGCTACCCTACACCATTCCTGCTTAGTACTACGAAATCATTTATTTAAAAATAATACGTGCTTAAATAGCTATAAAAATAGATGCTTAAGTAAAAATTATACACTTCCAGTAAACTGAATTAAATGAACAATAGTTCATTTAACCCTGGTGATGAGACAATTCAAAACTAAATTACTTTAGGGAATAATGAAGTACTACATGTTATCCTCATTTGCCACATTTAAAACTGTCTATGCAGAAGATGTAGATATAGTTTATACATACATGTATATAGATAGGTATAGATATATATAGGTGTAGATGAAGGTGTAGAAATGTATGTAGCTGTATATGAGGTATATATGTTTGTGTATATGTATATACATACATATATGTTTATGTATACACACACACGTTTACAGTGATAAAGCTAACTAATGTAATAAGATAGCTGAAGTACTTCTATCCACTCATATTTGGTCATTTTTCAAGTAAGCAATCAGGTGAAAATGTGAATGTTTTTAACCTAAATAGTAAACCTTTTTCTTTTTTTTTTTTTTAAAGATAAAATAAAATAAGATAAAACAAAACCCATCACATCTAAGTTGAACAAGGCAAAGGAGAAGGACACACCTGTTCACATATTCAGGATCCCATGAAAATACTATGCCAAGAGATATAATACACACAGAGCAACTGATGCTGTCCTGTGTCAGCCCTGTGAGTGTGGCTTCAGTCTCTGTTACTTCACCTGAGTTCTCCTGGTGTCCTCTGTCTCCTCTACCCTTCTTTCTCTTCCTCTTCCCTGGGCTTCCATGAGGTCTAAGGGGAGAGATTTTATGTAAACATTCCATTTAGAGATATGAGCTAAACCTAATTCTTTACATGAATGTACTCGATAGAAAGGCTTATGTGACTATTTCTTCAGTTAATATTTCATAATAGAAACTAAATGTCAGAATCTTCACAGTTCAAAACTGTTTTACATCTGAACCTATAAAATAGTTGCAAGATATTTTTATACAACCTGTTCAATAAAGTGTTTGATTAAAAAAGTAAAAGATCCCCGTGACCTTCAAAATTTTCTGAGCATAATTATTACTCTACACAATATATAGTCTAATAAATATTTGATAGTGAGTATTAATGCAAATTTGAAAATTTGCTTTCCAAGTAAAATCTTATCTGAAATTTTGTATTATTTCTAATTAAGCCGTATTGACTTTTTCCAGATGTGTTCACATTTAAATGTTCATATTAAAATAAAATAAGGAGATATGATCCCCAATTTGTGCATTTAAAGTCAGTCTTTCTATTCATTCATCTATGGTGAGCAGCTTCTCTTGCTACGTAGTAAGCTTCTGAAATATAAGACCATTGTTAGGGACCCTTGTAGTCCATTTCTTTTCATTTCTGAGCAGCATTCTAGTGTACATATAGTCCATATACTTATGTGTCAATCCATCAGCTAGAAGCTCTTACAAGACAAATTCTCCAAGGCACTTTCATTTTATGTATTCAAGTAAAAGAGCCATATGGCCAACTGTTTACTTAATCGCCATCCTCCATAATGCATACCACCTTCCAAACTGTATTTCACTAGTTATCATTATAAGTCTTACAAATCTCCTATAGGTAAGTTAGACCATTTTTGGCTTTGAAACAAAGACTGGAAAAAGAAAACAATTGAACTACATCTAGTTTTGTCAAAGGTGTGTATGTATGTGAGTGTGTGTGTGTCTACATGCATGTGTGTGTGCACTCTTTCTTTTGTTTCCTACATTTTTTTATTTCATTAATAATCTTCTCATGACCATTCTCTATTCACTGTTATCACAAGAAGGTAAGAATGCTCTTTAGAACATTGAAACTTAATTTTTTTTTTAGAAAATATTTATCTATAGGTTCTCCACAGGAAGACCAACAGAGACAAATAAACTGGACGCTTGGGGGATCCCAGAAGTTAAGTCATCAACCAAAGATCATACATGGGCTAGACCTATCCCTACAGCTTGATCTTCATGTAGGTTCCTTAACAATTGGATCAGGGCTGTCTCTGACTCTGTTGCCTGCCTTGAATTCTGTTCCCCTAACTGAACTGCATTCTCTGGCCCCCAGGTGGAGAATATGAACTTAGTCCTGTTGCAACTTGATGATCCAGGGTAGGTTAGTATCCACTGGGGGAGAGGGTCTCCTCAGAGAAGAAGAGGAGAGAGATGGGAGAGGGGTTGTGTAAGGAGGGGCCTAGTCAGAAGGGGGCTGCAACCAGGATGGAAAGTGAATAAATAAATAAATTATTGAAAAAAGTAAACATTTATCTATTAGAAGGAACAAACTTTGTAATTTTTGAATAACAAAGTAGTGTGTGTCATGGTAAGAATACATGCTCTTGTGCAGGCCTGAATATAACCCTAATATACACCATTGGCAAATTGGATTTATACTACACTAACCGCTTCTTACTACATTTGTATCTGAATCTAGAAAATCAGTTTACTTATGTTAGTGGGTGCTCATCACATGTCTTAAAGTGTGTGTCTGCCTAAAAAGGCCTTTTAGAGCTGTATTGCTCTCTAGCAACAGTTATCAATCAGACAACAGGTTTCATTATTAAAAATTCCATGTATTTTCCAGCATAAATACATACTAAACTACTGAGGAATTCAATGAGTCAAATAAAATTCAGTATGTTCACAACATTGTACATTTTTGCATATTTTATTATCTTAGTTCCAAATCTATTATGTTTACAGTATACATTTTAACTAAAAGAAAGATGATATGCAACTGGAAAATTCAATAACTTAAATCCCGAAGAATTCAAATATTTTCCTGGTTGGAGTGATATGTTCTCTCTATTGAGACAATTCCTAGGTTTTCACTCAAAGTTATATCTTCAGCCTGGATATCTGATCTTACCTCCCTCGACCCTGTTCTGAATTACATTTTTATACTCACAATGCAGATACTGAATCTAGAGACTAGATATCACAGGAAGACATTCACAGTGCCTTTTAAAGATATGCAGATCGCTTTGTAATTCTTACTTTTTTGTAAGAAGCAATATTCTTTCATATTTATAACACCTACCCAGTTCAGAATACTGATGATATACATACATCATAATCCTTTTAGCCAAGGTTTGTACTCATAGGACTAATTTTCTTCTGCCATTTGCTTTATGCCCTATAAAGTTTTTAAATTGATGTTTTAAAAGCTGCCTTTAATCAGATTTTCTGTGCCCTTTATCCTCACTAAAATGTTGATGGCCCCATATTGTACTAGATACCAGCTTTGTCATTGAAACTTTAGACTGTGAAATATGTTTAGTAGCAAAGTATTAGAACCTATATTCTGTCTAAGCTTTGTTAAGAATTCTGTTTGCTTAGTGATCACACTCAGAAGGTCAATTTATGATAAGAGGTTAAAGAGGAGGTAGATGCCTATCCTCTAATATTTTTTTATTGTGACTCTTGTATTTGAGTTCTGAAAATCAAATTCACTGTGAGAAAACATACTTAATAAATATATTTTATATTGCAATTAACATAAAATTTAATGCCAGGTTCTGGCCTTAGTATCTTCTGACATAAAAGAAGATATATAAATAGCCTGTCCTCTTGAAGCGAACAAGATTTCAAAGCATGAGTAAAAATAATTCCTAAAACTAAGATTGCCCTTTTAAGAGTTAAGAGGGTTTTAGAGCATCTTTTCGTCTTTCTTTTTCAGAAACAAACTCTTCCTAAAAGACATTGGAAAGAAAACAAGATTTAACTAAACTATTTTTAAGTTTAAAACTCTATGTTAGCTTCTAAATTTTCTCTGACTTATTTACCAAAAACATTTGCATAATATGAATAATATGGGTTCATTCCTCAGTTTCAGGTGGCTGATATACTTCAATATCAAGGAGATTTCTCCAAAAAAGAAGGAGAGCACTTAGGTATAACTTAAGGAAATATGAAGTTTATTTCTGAGAAATCCAATTACAAACAAAGTTATTAATGAAAACTCATATAAAATGACACTCAATAAATTTACTGAGTATATATCTTTCATTAGAGAAATGGTATAGGTCCTTGATAACAAATGGTTCTTTGGTGCATTGATTTAATCAACTGTAGGAGAAAGGTGTTAAAAACAAAGCACGTATGTACTAGGTATATACAGATTATTTTCTTGACATTCCATCCTGAGCAACAGAATACAAGAATAAAATAGAATATAAACATTTATATTTTATTACATAGTATGTATAACTAGATATTATCTAAAACATGTAAAGTTAGCAATGGCTTGTGCTGTAAAATCAAGAATCAACAAATGGGACCTCATAAAATTGCAAAGCTTCTGCAAGGCAAAAGACACCATCAATAAGACAAAAAGATCACCAACAGATTGGGAAAGGATCTTTACCTATCCTAAATCAGATAGGGGACTAATATCCAATATATATAAAGAACTCAAGAAGGTGGACTCCAGAAAATCAAATAACCCCATTAAAAAATGGGGCTCAGAGCTGAAAAAAGAATTCTCACCTGAGGAATACCGAATGGCAGAGAAGCACCTGAACAAATGTTCAACATCCTTAATCATCACGTAAATGCAAATCAAAACAACCCTGAGATTCCACCTCACACCAGTCAGAATGGCTAAGATCAAAAATTCAGGTGACAGCGGATGCTGGCGAGGATGTGGAGCAAGAGGAAAACTCCTCCATTGTTGGTGGGATTGCAAGCTTGTACAACCACTCTGGAAATCAGTCTGGTGGTTCCTCAGAAAATTGTACATAGTACTACCGGAGGATCCTGCAATACCTCTACTGGGCATATATCCAGAAGATCTTCCAATCGGTAAGAAGGACACATGCTCCACTATGTTCATAGCAGCCTTATTTATAATAGCCAGAAGCTGGAAAGTACACAGATGCCTCTCAACAGAGGAAGGGATACAGAAAATGTGGTACATTTACACAATGGAGTACTACTCAGCTATTAAAAAGAATGAATTTATGAAATTCCTAAGCAAAAGGATGGACCTGGAGGGCATCATCCTGAGTGAGGTAACCCAATCACAAAGGAACTCATACAATGTGTACTCACTGATAAGTGGATATTAGCTCAGAAACTTAGGATACCCAAGATATAAGGTACAATTTGCTAAATGCATGAAACTCAAGAAGAATGAAGATCAAAGTGTGGACACTTTGCCCCTTCTTAGAATTGGGGACAAAACACCCATGGAAGGAGTTACAGAGACAAAGTTTGGAGCTGTGACGAAAGGACGGACCATCTAGAGACTGCCATATCTGGGGATCCATCCCATAATCAGCTTCCAAACGCTGACACCATTGCATACACTAGCAAGATTTTGCTGAAAGGACCCAGATATAGCTGTCTCTTGTGAGACTAGGCCGGGGCCTAGCAAACACAGAAGTGGATGCTCACAGTCAGATATTGGATATATCACAGGGCCCCCAATGGAGAAGCTAGAGAAAGTACCCAAGGAGCTAAAGGGATCTGCAACCCTGTAGGTGCAACAACATTATGAACTAACCAGTACCTCGGAGCTCTTGACTCTAGCTGCATATGTATCAAAAGATGGCCTAGTCGGCCATCACTGGAAAGAGAGGCCCATTGGACTTGCAAACTTGATATGCCCCAGTACAGGGGAACGCCAGGGCCAAAAAGTGAGAGTGGGTGGTTAGGGGAGTAGGAGGGAGGGTATGCGGGACTTTTGGGATAGCATTGGAAATGTAAATGAGGAAAATACCTAATTAAAAAAAGCATGTAAAGTTAAATGGAAGTTCTATATTTCATATTTCTGGGAACATATTTCTATCTTCAGTAATTGAGCTAAGTAAGCCAGACCAAAATAAATGGCTTACCTTTTCCTACATCCTCACCAATATTTGTTGTTACTTCTGATTTGCATGTAGATGATTGGTAGCTAAAGATTTTGAATGTGGTTTTTGTGTTTATTAGCCAATTGGACTTATTCATTGGATTGAACCATTCAGTTCGCCATTTATTGATAAGGTTATTTATTCTTCTGTTATTTAAAGTTTTAGTTCTTTATATAACCTGGTTATCAGTACCCTGCCTAATGAATAGTTGACAAAGTCTTTCCAAATCCTGAAGCCTGTTTTTTTTTTTTAATCTGTTGATTTCTTCTGCAGAAGTCTTTTTAAATAGAACATGATCCCATTTCCTATCCTTATTAACCTACCCTGAGCTCTGCAAGTTCTGATAAGAAAACCATTGTTTATTTTCAGATCTAGGAGAGTCTTCTCTGTGTTTTGAATATTTTCAAAGTCCTTGTCCTTTTTTCTTTTTCTTTTTTATTAGATAGTTTCTTTATTTACATTCCAAATATTATCCCCTTTCCTAGTTTCCCCTCCCAAAATCCCCTATCCCCTCCTCCCTTCCCCTGCTCCCCAACCCACCCACTCCCACTTCCTGGCCCTGGCATTCCTCTATACTGGGGCATGTTAAAATCTTTGATCCATTTGGATTTGCCTTTTGTACAGTGTTAAGTAAAAGAATATAATCCCAATTTTGTGTGTATGTATTTCCAGGTTTCCAAGCACCAGTAAGTAAAGAAACTTTTTTTTCTGATGTAGGTTTGTACACTTTACACAGGTGAATGAAAACAAAAGGTATGAATGTGCTTCACTTATCCTACCAGTGGAAATTGGTCTAATGATGGAGATGCTGCTGGTGATAATGGAGGGCAAGGGCAGAAAACCACAAAGAGAAAAGAATGAAAACCTAGTTCGTATTGACTTTATTGGTCTGGATCAAATTTTATGACGTCTGATGTCAGGTGTTTTTATCTTTGCCAGTTATTAGAAAGCAATATAATTGGATCCCCAGTGCCCACAAAAGCACAACTGCATTGAAACTCAGTATATGCCATACTTTTTCTTTTTAGAAGATATGTTCTGAAGATAGCGTGCTTGTGTAAAGGTCTAGGGAAGGATCTGGTCTGCTTTGGTCATACAGATAACATAGGAGTAAATGAGTCACTTGAGCTATTACCTCTGGTTCTTGTTGTAGGATCTTGGGGGACATATCTTGCCTATACTATGTAAGGATTATTTATACTAGTACTAATACTGATCCATGTCCAGTGACTTCTCTGAGGTCTTTCAATGGTGTTGCTCCTGGAAGAGTGAAGGACTTTAGTCTCTCTGTACTTCCTGAGCTGTCAGTGTGGACATGCATCTTACTTTATGGTTTCTATGGGTTAAAATTTGGTCCTTATAGCATGGCTAGGCCTGGAAAGCAAGGATAATTTCTTAGTAACTGAAGTTGTGATCAAGGGTGGAACTATATCAGCCAGTGAGGCCAAAACTGAGTTACATTTTAAGATCTGTCATCAAAGTTCAGCACTGAAACTTCTGCCAAGGCCTCTTGCTTATGATCACATGGTGAGCCATCTCACACAAAGACCAGGAATTTGACGTCATTTTCCAATGTGGTGGGGATTCAGGTGATGGACTTTCATTAAATCATAAAGATGAATAAAAGTATGTCATTTGCAGAAAAGTGATTTTAGACCACTCTCTCTATATCTATTCAATATAGTACTTGAAGTTCTAGCTAGAGCAATTAGGAAACAAAAGGCGATCAAGAGGGTAAAAATTTGAAAGAAAGAAGTCAAAGTATGATTATTTGCAGACGATATAACAGTATACATAAACAACCCCCAAAATTCTACCAGAGAACTCCTACAGCTGATAAATGACTTCAGCAAACTGGAAGGATATAAAATTAACACAAGCAAACCAATAGCCTTCCTTTATACAAATGATAAGCAGGCTGAGAAAGAAATTAGGAAAACAACAGCCTTCACATATGTCACAAATAGCATAAAATATCTTTGTGTAATGCTTACCAAGGAAGTGAAAGTTATGTGTGACAAAAATTTCAAATCCCCGAAGAAATGAATTGAAGAAGACCCCAAAAGGTAGAAAGATCTCCCGTTGATTGGTAGGATTAACGTAGTGAAAATGGCTATCTTACAAAACCAGTCTACAGATTCAATGCAATCCTCATTAAAATTCCAACATAATACTTCAAGGACACAATAAGAGCAATTCTCAATTTCTTATGGAAAAACAAAATCCCAGGATAGCAAAAACAATTCTCAACAATAAAAGATCTTCTTGGAGAATCACCATCCCAGACCTCAAGCTGAATTACAAAGCAATCGTGATAAAAACAAAGAGTGATAAAAAGGAAGATTATATTTTATGTCCATTCCTTTAAGAGTATAAAGCTGTGTGCTTAAGGTACCTGGTTTTCCAAGGGATCTATGGGTACAAGGATGTTTGTACTTTGTTCCCAACTGGTCTACATGCAGGTTCTTGTGCCATTACTATGCATGAAGTCAGGAACTGAGTTTCCTATTTTTGTTCTGGGATGTTTTGATTATTTAGTCTTGTATTTTGACATATTTTCCAGTTACTTCACTTTTTGCACTATACTGCAAAATGTCAAAGTAAACTTACATATTCATCTCTGTATGTAGATTAATCACGACATTGTTTACTATTTTACTATACCATATTGTACTATCATCTTAGGTACCTATCAAGATATAGACAATTGAGTCTCTCTCTCTCTCTCTCTCTCTCTCTCTCTCTCTCTCTCTCTCTCTCTCTCTCTCTCTCTCTCTCTTTCTCTCTCTGTTTGTCTCTGTCTCTCTCTCTCTCTCTCTCTCTCTGTGTGTGTGTGTGTGTGTGTGTGTGTGTGTGTGTGAGTGTACACACATGCCCATGTTTACTTGTGTATGCATGCAGAGACCAAAGGCTGATGTTATCTCTGCATCACTCTCCACCTGTTTAGAGACAGGGCCTCTCACTGAACCTGGAACTCAATGATTTGACTGGATCTGATTGACAGCAAATCTCAAGGATCCTTCTGTGTCCATCTTTCCAGAATTCACACCCCAAGTGCATGCCACCACACTTGCCTTTTTTTGTATGGTTTCCAAGGATTGGGCTTAGGTCTTTATTGTTCACCAAACACTTTATCAACTGATCCATGTCCAGTGACTTCTCTGAGGTCTTTCAATGGTGTTGCTCCTGGAAGAGTGAAGGACTTTAGTCTCTCTGTACTTCCTGAGCTGTCAGTGTGGACATGCATCTTACTTTATGGTTTCTATGGGTTGAAGTTTGGTCCTTATAGCATGGCTAGGCCTGGAAAGTAAGGATATATTCTTAGTAACTGAAGTTGTGATCAAGGGTGGAACTATATCAGCCAGTGAGGCCAAAACTGAGTTCCATTTTCTCTCATTGGTCATTTTATTCCAAGTCAAATTAGCTTATCTGTTTGTTTCTGTTTGTTTATTGCTTGAAGACAATTTTATTCACCCTTTCTACTGCTTGGAATTCTCTTTCCTCAAAATTTCACAGGACTGTTTTGTCCCTTTCAGACCCTATCTTGAAACTGCACTGCAATACACACTGCCGGGCACCCCGTTGATCAATCATCCTGTTGGATAATATTACCTTAAGACATTTATAAAGTTAATAGTGCATTAATATCTGTCTTTACACCAAAAAACAAGCCTTCTCTAATGTCAATTAGCTAAGGGTGCTTCTACTGTATCCCCACAACTCAAGTTGCGAAGGACATATTGGAAGGGCACATCAATGCCTCTGAGGGCCAAATCTTCACATCCACCCGCATGTGTACCCAATAAAAAAGGAACACAGACAAACAAGAAGCAGAGAATGCCAGATGAAGTTCAAAACTGTCTTGCCCTTGAGTCACTACACAGCACTATTAGAACCAAACAGAACAACTCACTCTATCACTCATGAGTTAGATTGATGTGTCGCCACTTTTCAGGTTATAGTGGAATGGGACCAGGGCTACTGTATAAAATGTAACCCTAGGACTGTGGTTTTCAACCTGTGGGTCATGACCTCTTTGGGGTGTCAAACAGCCCTTTCACAGGGCTCACCTCAGACCATTAGAGAACTCCGATATTAATATAATGATCCACAAAAGCAGTAAAATTACAGTTATGATGTAGCAACAAAAATAATTTCACGTTTGGGGGGTCACTGCAACATGAGAGACTATATTAACGGGTTACATTAGGAAGATTGAGAGCCACTGGCCTGTGGAGTGACAAAGGTAAAGAAAAACGCTGCTCTCTGCTCTCAATTAATCTGGTAATTGAGGGTACTCTGCCTCCAGATGTGATAGGAGGCAGAGATAAGCCAAATAGTGTATTATTAGCCTATCTTCTTTCAAGTGAAAGGGATGTTTAGAGTAAGAAAATAGCAATATCGCCTCAATAGCTAATCAATTTTTTTTTCATTGAATGAATTTGTTTTCTGTCTGCTTAACTGCAAATGACAAAGGGGAGATAGAGATAAGAAGGGGTTTTCCTAGGTTTGCTTAAAGCAAATAACCTATTTTCTGGTCCAATGGTTTCATGCTAAAGCAAGCTAGCATTTGGGGCTTGTTGGTGAGGTGTGAAGGCCACAGAAACAAGTAAGAGTTAACGTGTGTCAAAAAGCCAGATGAAAGCAGGCCTGGTGCTTCTCCTCCAGCCGCCCATCAGCTCTGGTCTTAGGGCTGGCTTTCCATTCCTTGCTTCTTTGTAGCAAGGCTTCTGTGCTAGAAAAGACAAACAAGTAGAATCTAATCTCCTCATTCAATTGCACTGAAAAGCAGTTCCCCCCACTAAGGCCATGGGTGTGCAATTAGCTCCCTTTGAACATGTCCCTGCTTCAAGAGAAATCAGAAACTCTCAAAAGGTGTGAGGAGAGCCAGGGAGTTTGCAGAGACCTTGCACTGCTTTCTATCTGAGGAGCTTTCAGTCTTCCCTTGTCAGATCTAGATTCCAGTGTTTAGCGTGTGGTGCCTCCATAAAATGATTCTGGGATTCAGCCTTTGTAGCAAGGGCTTTTCTTAACGTTCAGAAAGGTAGTGAGGTTAAGTTATTAGCCTTTACAGACACAGCATCATACAGAAAAGGATGCTGAGTCTGGAACTTGGCTTGGTGGTTTTTTTTTTTTTTTTTTTTTTTTTTCTGACTTTGATTCTTTGCTTTGATTATGGGCTCATATATTTATTTATTTAGAGAAGGGTCTCATTCTAGACTGGCCTGAAACTCATGGAATCAAGGGTAATCTTGAACTTTTGAGCCTCCTTCCTCTATCTCCCCTCATTGGCATCACAATAATAAACTGCTCTGTTTGATTTGTGTGCTACTGGGGATCAGACCCAAAATGATGCATGCTATAGGTAAGTTCTCATAAGAGAGTCACTACCTCAGTTCTAGCATCTTTAACTTAGTATTTAGGAGCAGTGCCAAAGTTCAGTCTCCCCTCCCCTCCTTCCCTTCCCTCTTTCCCTCCCCTCCCCTGTCCTTCCCTCTCCTCCGGTCCCCTCCCCTTTTCTCTTATCTCATCTCCTTTCATCTCTTCTCCTTTGCCCTCATCACATCTTTTCTCTCCTTCCTTGCCCCTCTGCCTTGAGGTAGGATCTGATTATGTAGCTGAAGCTGCCCACAAAATCATAACCATCTACCTGGTTTTACTTCATAAATACTGGAATCACAAATATGAGGCAAAACACCAAACCAGAAAACAATTTTCAGGGCACTGTGGGGGTCATAAACTAATAGCAATAACATGTTAAACCTCTTCAGTTAACATAAAAGGAGCAATGGTGGTAAAGAGTGAAGGCCAGCATGCTTTCTGGAAGTATCTGCTCATTTCCTCAGGCTCTTATGTATACATGGAAAAACCTCAGATTTTCATTCCATATGGAAAAAAATTATGAGTCAGATTTGTGTTTGTGATATCCACCACCCTTGGAGAGTTATTAAATATCACTATGTAGAATTTCCTCTTTTGAAAAATAAGAGAGAAAGAAATAAATTTCTTGCTTTTGTTTGAAAAGTCAGTGCTAATATTTTTTCCTGGAACTTTCTTCTTTCAACAACAGCCTCTCTGGAATGGACCATATCAGTGTACTTAATCTTCAGACATTCTCCATACTACTTTACATTGGTTTGCCACAGCTACAATAACTACGATAACTACCATGTACTAGTAATGGTGCTCATAACAAGTGCTAAATAAATACTTATTAACTTGGAACTGTAGGTTTCTATTAGGAGTTATAAAAATACAGTTTAGTAAAATCAGTTTTTCTTCATGGTATCTTAGGCAATTACTAAATTAAGAACTTATACTTATACCTAGATTAGGTATTATGTTAATCATAGGGAACTAATGAGCTGAAATTAACACAAATTTCATGTTGAAATGATACATACTTTGAGCCCTGACAGTTATGGTTTTTAACTTGTTGTTATAGGAGTTTTACTTGACTGTTATTCGTTCTTCTAGCTTGGAGAGAGAAATGTGAGTGTCAGATTTCCTAGGACTGTTGCATAATTGCTGTAATAGCTGTGAAATACCTAACTTGGAGCATAATAGCTACCAATCAGTTTGGTTGGCTCTTACAAATGCAAGCAAGTGATGATCTATGCTGGAGATTTTAGGTATGTTTTTTCATTTAACTTCCCCTCCCCAAATCCATGAGGGAGGTACCAAATTACTTTTATGTTGCAGAATCAGGACTCAGTCTTCGGTTTAACTCTAATGAATGCAGTTTAAAGGAAGATACATCTTGATAGTATCTAGGAAGGATAGTAGCATCATCCTGTTGTCCATGATTCTCCAAATACAAAAGATGGCAAGATCGATTATTGCTTCAGAGTTACTTCAGATATGTAGCTCTAATTTTTGGAATGAATTGTAGTCTAGAGCAGTGGTTCTCAGCCTTTTAGTGCTGTTTGAGAGATGAAATTCTATCCTCATATATTTTGGGAAATATTGCGACCTCCACAACATCTTAAAATTTGAAGCCAAGGTTCTGCACAAGTAAAAGACTACATTTGTACTAAGTCACTTCATTTTCTCACCCCTATTCCCACCAGCATGTTACACCGAGTGTCTCACTGCCTAAAGATTTCCTTGCTTTACAAGAGTGGCCTTCATCATCCCACTGCATCTTTACTGGATATAGTTCATTAGAGCAGCACAAAGCAAATACAGCAACACAGATTTCCACATCAGTGAAGAAGCCTCTTGTATCATGCGTGGCCACTGGATTCTTTACATTTTCCAAATTACAGTTACTCAAAAGTTGTAAAGCCACATCTTCTGAACGTGTAATGAAAACGTGAGGAGTAAATCTTTGTAGCTGCTCGTCACCTTGTCCTCACTTTCTGCTGCTTTCAATGTCTGGTTGACAGGTCCTAGAGTCTCTAGCAAGTTCCTTCTTCAGACTTCTGTCTCTGGATTACACACTTCTACTGACAACCCTAGTTCAGGTCTTTTAGAGGTTTGCCATTTTAAACACTTCTTATGGCTCGTTTATTTTCTTTCAATTATATTATTACCTGTTATTTTGTGATAGACACACAAGTATTAAGTGTTAGAGTTTAAAAAACTAATTTTGTTACATTAAATTCCACTCTTAGTTTCTTACTTTTGAAAGTAGCTTTCTTTTTCCTCCCTCCCTCCCATCTCACTCAGCACAGCTCCCAGGGAATGCAGCATCTCATGACTGGATTGTCACTACCATGATAAATAAAGCAAACTTCTTATTTCAGTCTCTTCTTTTCATAGAACATTCCAAACTTCCAATTGAAATACCCAAAATAGATGTTCAAAAGTACACTGTGGAAAGTGCCTAAGATACTCTGCTTCCTGAATTAAACAATCCTACTTACTTGTAAGTCCTTTTAGGGCATCAGGAACCATTTTGTTGTTGTATCCAATGTCAAAACTAGTCTAGTATTCCAGTCTCCTTTCCTGAAACATTCGCAGAGACAGGTCAAACTTCACTATCTTTATTTTCTTTTTGAAATCCACTGAATGCCCCCAAATTAAACGCAACATCTTTAAAAATCTATATCTAGAATAGGAAGGATATGCAATACACAACAATGTTACTTACATATGTTTCTCTTAGGAAAATGAGATTGTACGGAGCACTTAACAACCTATTTTTGCCATTTACCTTTTAGTTGGCTTTACCTTATTGTTTTTAATAAGAATGTATTGCTTTTAAAATTCAGTGAAGAAAAATGACTATATTCTTAGTTGTCTGTCGAATTTTCTCTTCCATTTTGGTATCAGGACTTTTCAAAGTCTGAGCATGTTACTGACAGAATAAATGACTCTATCCCCATCTGCTTTGTACTTGGTGTGACCATATGATATGGTTATTGCCAATGCAGTGTAAGACGAAATAGTCCAGAAAGTCATCTCAATTTGAACTAAATTCAACTTTGAAAAGATTTCTTTTCCTTCTATCTTCTTCTTTCGTGGGATGAATTTCCTGGATAACTTGAGCCCTGGATGATTGGTTCATAGCTGTGAAACAATAAGCTTTAAAATTGCACAACTCAGATTGGAAGTAGATCCTTTACACACAGTTAAGTCTTGATGTGACTGCTGTTCTGCCTGACAAAGTCTCTGCAATATCACCAAAGACCTGGAGTCATAGACTGAACCCTCTCCACAACTGACATTTTGAGAAAATAAATCGTTTTTGATCTCCAGGTTCTGGGGATAATATCTAACAGTAATAAAGACTTTATTGTAATTTATAAAAGTAATACTATTCTTTCAGAGATGTTATATTTTAATCATCATAAAACAATGTGATTGAGTGTGCATGAATTTGTGCGTGTGTGTTTAAGTGGAGGTTTCTCTTCTTGAAAGACATCCACTTATCCTAATAGTTATCCACATAACCAGTTGTTGTTTTTAATAAAGAGGATGTTGGGTTTGGGGTGTTTTTTGTTTGTTTACTTTTTTGAACCACTGATAAGCAGGAATATCTTGTTTAGAACGCAGCTTAGATATCTCTCAACAGTTAGTAACTCCTTCCTAGTGGCCTAGATAATGTTCACTTTCCCTATTAGGGTGCACTGTGACAATCCTCATAGATGATATTCCCTGAAGTGTGATATGGGTGCACCAACTCCATTAGTTCCTTGACTTGATTTGCTATTGCTAATTAATTCAGAGTCTACATTTCTTTGCCCAAGGTCCCACCAAAATTCCTAACAGGGACTTTTCATTCCAATGTATTTATCGTCCATTTTGCCTCACAGATAGAGAAAAAATATGCTGTGTTTGTTTATTTTCTCCCAAATACTTTATAGTGTAAGCTTTTGTTTTCATGACTCATCTTACTGAATTCTAAATTAGCAAGGTAATACAAATTCAGAAACATTCTATTATCTTATGTTCCAAAATGCTTTAAGATATTTAAGGTCATATTTTTTGGTTTTAATCTTTGTTCTGTCCAAGTTATTTATCATTTTAGTTTACTTTAGTGTAAATAGTAAGTGCTACAAATAGAGATGTTGTTGATAGAGAATGATATCTCCAAATGTTTTTATACAAAAGTATTTCAACACGGTATATTGAAATAAAATATTTCTGTGTACTAGAAAAATATCACAATTAACGTTACGTGTCCATGAAATATAACCACAATTCTAAGAAGCTATGGGCTTTGTGTTTCAATCTCTGTTGCTCTTTGCAGCTTGCTATACAACTGAATAGTAATTAAAGTGGAATTCCTTTCCTTCTATCAATCCAGAGACCATTGCAGAAAGTACCTGGTGAAATTTCTAATGCATTGTAAATTTGCAAACATATGGGCACACAACCTTCTTCCCTTAATAATCTAGCTGCTCTTGCCCATTTCCCAGTTTTTTCTTTTTAGATTTTGTAGCATGCAAACGATGTACTTTGACAATAAGATCCACCGTTGCTTACATGCTGTGGAAGACTGAAAAAAAGGAACAGGAGTCTGTAAAATCGTTATTATTTTTTGGTTCAGATTGAAAGAAGAGTAAGCACATTCAAGTACTGACCTCGGGACCGAATGTCTTCGGAATAGAAAAAGGAAACTCTTCATTTCTCCTTGGATGCAAGAATGTTGAGAGTGGATCAAGCATGTATATGTGGAGGTGGTGGCATTAAGTAGTATTCTGGAATATAAAAGGTTGTCAAAAATGAGAGAAAAAGAACAAATATATTTTTGTGTGTGTCTGTTAACTCATCTAACTTTCAATTTTCTCCTATGTTTGTATTTTATTCCTCATACAGTTTGTGATTTTTTTAACAAGGTTAAGAATTTAATTATAGCATTTTCATATATATATATATATATATATATATATATATATATATATTTCATATAACATATACATTCACATGTGCATATCATATTCACATATATGTATAGATCATATACATAATATTCATTATATATATCATATACTTATTTTTAATTTTTATTACATTTATTTGTGGTTATATATACTTGGGTGCATATACATGACATGGTACACACACAGAGGCCAGAGAACAACTTGAAAGACTCAGTTCTCTCCTTCTATCATGGAGTTGTCTGAAAGTGCACTTCAGTCTTTAGACTTGGCTAAATTGACTTTAAATTGAACTATCTCTCTGGTCCTTATAATCATACAGAAGTGGTGGTGCACGCCTTTAATCCAGCAATTGGAAGGCAGAGGCAGGTGGATTTCTGAGTTCGAGGCCAGCCTGGTCTACAGAGTTAGTTCCAGGGCAGCGAAGGCTACACAGTGAAACCCTGTTTCAAAAACAAAAAACAAAACAAACAAAAAACAAAACAAAACAAAAAACAAACAAACAAAAAGTGTGTGAGTGTTAGTGTGTGCGTCCTGTTCAATCATGTAACACATAACTTTAGTGTAAAAGGATATTATAGTTATATTTGTGAGATCAATTTACTAGGTGTAAGTGCACAAAAAAATAGCTTTTGGTAAAATGATAATAAGAATTCCTATGGTCTTCCCCCTAGAAACTATTTTTTTTCATGCAAAAAAATATATTCTACATGATGCATAGATGTCTTGAAAACCATTTGCTCATGGAAACAGTGGTAACTATAGTTCAGGAGATGCTTCTCCACTCCATGGAGCTTGGAATAGAAATCTGGAGGAGGGAAATTCCACAAAAGATCACAGATGTATTATTTGCAGATTAGCCAACATATGGCATGTTTAATTGCAGTTCTGAAACTGAAGCAAGGCTAAAACTGATATTTTATTTTTAAAATTTCAGGCTATAGTGCCTTCTAAGCATCATCTAGAAATGTCAGAGCTTTGGTCAACTCAATCCAAATTACCTAAGGCATTTTTCATAGGTTAAAACTTGAAGTGAAAATTTCAAAGTAGTCCAAACTCTGGAGAGAGAAAAAGACATTTTAAGTGAGTTAACCTTCCATCCAATGGTAGAGGCACATTCTCCTTCACCATTTTTACTTTTTTCTTTTTTAAGCAAGACCACAATATATAAAACAAATCCACGTTTCCAATAATTTGACTTAAGTGTTAAAGAATTGGGACGAAGTGCATGAAGCTGGGGGATTATGGCTGGCGATGGAATTGGAAGGAAAGAGTAGATGGACATGTTCAAACTACACTGTAATCACATATCAATCTATCAAATAATAAATTAAAATGTTATATGAAAAGTAAAAACCTTCTCCCAAGTCCTAGGCCAGTGTCACTCTTCACCTACTTTGGATTTTTAAACAATGTGTGTGCAGAGGCGGGGGGGGGGGGGGGTGTCGATGTCTCTCTGCTGTAGGTGAGAGTATGTGCTGGTTCATTCTAACTACAAGAAACAGAAATTTCATAGAATTTCCCTGGAACAGGAGGTGGATAACAGTGCCATGCCCTCACCATGCACCACTCATGGATTTCGGGGAAGGGGAACACATATTCACAGTTAGCAAGAGTGTCAAATATTAAAGCTGCTATGGAAACTATTGTGGTGTTTCTTCAAAAGTCTAGAAATGGATTTTTGAAATATGATCCAGTTATACCAGTTATGACCAAACTGATATTTTATGGATACTTGCTCATCCATGTTCATTGTTACTCTATCCATGATAGGCAGAAGGGTGGAAACATACTAGATATTTGTTAACTGTAATGTTGAGTGTGCCATGAATATTACCCAATGGAAGATTACTTAGTTGTGAAGAAAAGAAATTAGCAATTGACAGGCATAAATCATATTCAGTGAGGTCCCCAACCTCTAAATGAAAAATGACACACACCATATTTCATATGTAGATACTATCTTTGAATTTTAGAAGGGTATGTTTATTGAAGGACATATTGCAATATAGAGTGAAGTAGGGAAATTAGTAAGATGACTTTAGTTGGATTGCAAAGGAAGGAGATAGAATGCATGGTCTGAAGAGATAGAAGAAAATCATTGAGCACAGAGGGTAAGATTGAGGCATGAGAAGGCAGGGTCAGGGAGGAAGTCTGGGGAGGGATAACTCACAGTGAACACCATTAGAAAAGCTAGATGGAAACCTACAATTAGCAGCTTCTTTTCCTAAATTTTACTCATATACATGCACACAAAACATTTTCTGTGTAATCGCTTTCTAATGGGGATATAATGCCTCTCCTACATACCAACAAACAAATAAAAATCTCTGGTCAAGATACAGCATATTGCTTACCTCTATAATTCTTAAATCCCAACTTTCAGCTATTGCAAGATCTAGAGTCAAGAGGCCCCAAGGCCTGACACTATTACTGGTGTGCTTACGAACAGGGGTCTATCATGACTGCCCTCTGAAAGGCCCAACAAGCAGCTAAAAGAGTCAGATGTAGGTATTTACACCCAACCAATGGGCAGAAGCTGCTGACCTTTGTGGCTGAATTAGAGAAAAGCTGGAAGAAGCTGAGGAGGAGGGAGACCCTATAGGAAGGCCATCAGTCCCAACTAACTTGGAGCCCTGGGCTCAAACCCTGAGACACCAACCCGGCAGTATACACCAGATGATATGAGGCCCCACAACACATGTACAACAGAGGACTGCCAAGTCTGGACTTAGTCAGAAAAGATGCACATAACCCTTGAGAGACTTGAGGCCTCAGGGAGTAGGGAGGTCTGGTGGGGTTGGGGGTGGGGACATCCTCTTGGAGACAGCAGGGGACCGTGTGGGATGTAAAACAGTCAGAGGGTGGATTGGGAGGCAGATAAAGTCTGGATTGTAAAAAAAATAAATAAATTAAAAAAATAAAGAAAATTAAAAAAAGAATTAGCATGATATTGTAATGAATGGTCAAAGACTCACATATAGGACCCAATACACTGCAATTCCATCTTTGAATTCATGGGTCTTGACTGAGATCTAATTTCAAATACACTTTTATAATATTTAAAATGATATTCCTTCTAATAAATCCATGTTGATAAATTGAGAAAATGACTAGGAATAACCAAGATTGCAAATTAACCCCAGCCAACAATGCTTATCACCACTCCCCATAGAAAAACCATAAGAGGTGTTCATAAATCCTGGAATGGTGCCTACAACATAGAAGAATTTTATGCTCCATACATATATAGCAAAATATAAAGGGATAATATCTGTTGTTATGGGCCGAGTTTAACATTCCTTCAGAGTTCATGTGCTGAATGTCACATAGAATGTGGTTATCTTTGGAGATGAGTACATTGAAGGAGACAAATCAACTTTTCACTGGGCCATAAAATAATTGAACTCCATTACCATATGTCCTAGTAAACTTATTGTCACCTTGACACAGCCTAGAACAATCTGCGAAGAGAACCCAAGTTGAGGAATTGCCTAGATCAGATGACTCTGTGTGGTTATCTATAGGGGATTGTCTTGGAGGTTTACTAAGGTAGAGGAGGCAAGCCCACTGTGGAAAATACCATCTCCTAAGTATGTTTCCCTGATATGTATAGACTATCTAGCTGAGCATGGTTCATTCTCAATAGTTCCTCCCATACTTTTTGGACTTAGAAATGAGTTAATTGGTCAAACTGAAATAGCAAGCAGGCCTGCTTTCAAGTTCCTGTCTTAAGTTACTGCCTCAGATTCCAATAATGATGGAATGTGATTTGGAATTGTAAGCCAAATAAACACTTTTAGACACTATGTTGTTTTGGTCAGTATGTATTGTTTTGTTTTGTTTTGTTTGTTTGTTTGTTTGTTTTCATTCTAACAGAAATTAAACTAGGATACCATAAGGGAACCAACCAGACATCTGCAAATTAGAAAGAAGAATTTCAATAGAACTGTGAGGGAATGGTTACATTTTGCCTTAGCTTTCATAACTGTTGCATGTTGGTCACGGCATCATAATGATGTTGCATTGCTAAGTTAATTTTAGATTGCTTATAGATTGTGCAGTTTCTTGTTGATAGCAATGACTGATGAACCACCTCTGTTCGTTTGCTCCTTTATGATTAAATTAAAGGGTTTCTCTAGGTTTGCCTTTTCAGGTTTAAAAATAGTGGGAAAATGCAAACCATGCTAATTTAAAATGACAAAGTAGCTCCCAGGAACTGGGAGGCCTGGAGGGAGAAGCAGCCACTTGACAAGATGGGGAGGAGGAATGGGATGAGGAACTCTGTGGGAGGACAATGACTGGAATGTAAACAAATAAAAAATGTCAACATAGAAGTTCTGTTTAAGAATCCTCCATGCATATCTCGAACGTCCCGGCTTGGGCCAGGGTAGTGGTGGAGTCACAAGGTAGGATTCTGGTGATGGCTTTCTAGCTCTGTAATTATAATGAAATTTTGATGATAACTTCTAAAAACTCCTAAAAACTTCATTGCTCTTTCTGAGGGTAAAAGACTGCTGGCTTAGGTGATTAACATAAGCAATGCAGCCAAGGTTCTATCTCAGCAGGAGTTGCTGGGCTCTAACTTTCAGTCTGCTAGTTAGAAGTCACAGGAAGAGAAGACACTCAGAACACTGATTATAGAGTTTATTACTAAGTTGTAAAAAGTTTCCTATGAAAGCTATTTAAGGGGAAAAGCAGAAAGATCCTAAGTGGGTAAAGAGAAAAATAGGGAAAGAAAGGGAAAAGATTCTAGCCTAAGTGGGGAAAGGCAAAAGAGTCTGCTCTATTGATCTCGCTCTCTCTCTTTATTCTCAGTACTTACACATCTTTCAGAATACATGATCACATGTTGCAAACTTCATCACACGTTCACACAAAAAATTAAATCATAATTGAAATAGAAGTTTACAACAGCGAATGCATACATGTATATCTATTTGGAGTAATTATCTAGCTAAACATCCATCACCTGTCTCAGCTCCACAGGTTCACTGAAGGTTTAAAACCATAACTAAGTTATTAGCGAAGTTTTGTATATTTTATCTTCTGTCCTAATAGAAGAATAAATCATTAGTTCCCTTTTAATGACCTTTGCTTAATTGTTTTACAACCTCTTGGAATGTGCTCTGAGTAGAAGACAGTCTGGTTGCTGTCTAAGAGCAATTAACTGGTAACACTTGGGAGACTGACAAAGTTCTCATTGCAGCTTTGACTATCAGAAAAGGACCTAATAGCAGTCCCATTATAAAAGGGCTTACTAATCACAGATATAATTTTAGGAATTCTTTTAGGATCATCATTAAGACTTAAGTCATCTAATTGTCTATATAGCACCCATACAAGACAGTACATCTTCACGGATCTGCGGAGCTCTGCTTCAAAGAGGTGTGTTACTACTTGGCGATTGTTATATATGTTTAACAATAACAGGAAAATCATATTAATAGCAGGGATCTTTCCTAAAGTGAGTCCCTCACAGCCTTGCTTGATGAGGGCTCACCTGTCGCAGATTATATAATAGTCCAAGGCCACTTCAGGATGATCACCTGCTAGTTATTAGCTTGTCCCATTATGGCTCCTGACATGCTACTTTTGTTATCTAGTGTTGTTACATAGTTATAGCTTTGTTTATTTTTACCTTTATAAATATTGCATCAATACAGCATGATCGTCAATCCTAGATATAGGCAAAACTTAGCTAATCATTAATGGCAGGTACTTCAGAGACCAAATGGAAGCAAAACAGTTAACCAAGTGGCATGTACATTACTGGTAATAAGGTTAATCATTTAAAAAAATTATGGAAACTATTAAAAGTACAAGTCCTACATCTTGTCACCTTAGTCAACATATTTATTTGGGAAGATTAGCAGCCTTCTACACTAAGAGATTCTATGTAATATTTACTGCAGTCTGTGTCACTTTCAATCAATTTCACCCCGTGACTGATTGGAATGATGTGAGATGTCTTTTGTGGCCCTTTCTTCCAGAATTTACCAAGGAACTTTTTAATATAGATTATGCAGATTAACTAACCTGTTTCAAAATTTGAACTTTTAGGTATGAGGCCACTTTAAGGATGTGATGGAATTTTCTGCAGCAAGCAACATGTGCACACACACACACACACACACACACACACACACATCTGCCAGATTCCACCTTGGGCCTGGGATTTTCTCAAGAGGCATCAAACATCATTTCAGCTGTCACCATGTCATTTGCAAAGGAAAGAATCTAATTTTGGCACTCATCTATTAATAGGGGTCTAAATTAACTTTGGGTGACTGCATTCTGCCACTGACTCCTCAGTGTTCAGTATATTTGACGCTGTCCTCAAGAGGGTCAACAATGGGTATTTAAATACACCCCAGTCCTCCTCTGTCCTCAAATAAATGAAAAGTCTATGATTTATGAGTGAGCATGGATATTTACATCTTTCCATCCTTCTTTGTTTCTTGAAATTCTTATATAAAAACTATCACATCAAGTGTTTCCTGAAGAAAGTATCACTCCATTAATTCTATTCACACATATATATATGTGTGTGTGTGTGTGTGTGTGTGTGTGTTCTCAGATGGTCCTTCCATTGTGTATCTATAAGAGAAAAGGTAAATGCCAATTTCACTGTACTACATTTGCTCTGATTAGTTCAGTATAAGGAGTCAAACATAGTGAAGGAGAGGGTGGAAAAAAAAAAGAAAGAAAGAAACCAACATAATGAAGGAACAGATTCAAACTCTGGATGAAACCAACAATGGGATCTTTATTTGCACATTTTTTTTGGCTATCAGGGAGAGATGGTGGACTGACTCTCTGCCTCCAAAAGTGAGCATTTAACTTAGCCAAGGTTCTTGCTTGAAGCAGTTTGTTCGCTCTGTGTCCTTTCACATTTGATTTGTATCAATTTTGGAAGTACTTCGATCAGAGTGATTTAGAGCAATATATAAATAATTTGAAAAACGTTTGGAGTTAGAGATTCTCTGAGCCTTTCCACATTTCTATTAGTACAGGTAACTAAGGAAGACTCAGTTGGTAGATACTACTATGTATCCTAATTGTTAATGTTTTCTGAAACATTTGGTTAAACTTAAATCTTAAAGTCTTTGGAAGAACTGAAATTTGGCTCAGTGTTTAAGAGGACTTATTTCTCCTTCAGAATATCTAAGGTTGTTTCCCAGCATATAAGGTAGCTTATAACAATTTTCAACTCTAGTTCAAGGACATCTGACATCTTCCACAGTAACCAGGCACAAATATGCTCCACATACATATATAGTCATATAAAACACTTATTCACATGAAATAAATAATCTAGAAGATATATTTAAAATAGTTCTTAGAAGAAAGTTCACTTAACATTTAAATTAACAGCTCAAGTTTTTAGACTAGTAATTATATTTTTCCTGGATGCATTTTTAACTTCAAACAAATAAGTTACCCACCCCAATCAGCTAAAAAGAATTGGGGAAAAAAGTATCCACAAAAAAAACATATGTAGAGGGAAACCTTGTACCTGAAAGTAACATAGCAGCAGAATTCTGAACCTAATTCTGCCCATATTCCTATCTCTAAACCAAACTGATTTATTAGTGTTAAAAATAGTTAAGTCATTTGTGTTTACCAGCAATGCATTTCTGAAATCACATGCTTGTTATAAGGAAATCCCTTGATTTATGACTTACCTTCAATGAGATTATTCTGATATGCAATAAATTGTACTGACTTGAGATAAAAATTACATTTCTTGGTGTAATTGTTTTGGGTACACTTATGGAGGAGAGGATTTGAAATAATTTTAGAATTTAATGAGCAAATTGCCTATAAAAATATTTAAAGTATGTAGTAACTCCTTGCCTTTCACTAATGTGTCCACTTTAGATATAAACATTGGCATGTGAAATTAAACTGTAAAGAACACTCTAGAAACTTCCATTTTATATTTGCATCAGAAGATCATGGACAGATGTACTCACTTTGTAACATGAATTCCTAATCAAAATACTGAAGCTTACCAATAATTGAGTATGATAGTTAATTTTGATTGTCCATTTGAGGGTCTTGAGAATCACCATGGAAACAAACTTCTGGGCATATCTGTGAAGGAATTTGTTAATTGCTGTCCCTGCTGCCACCAAGTCTTACCAGTGTGATGAACTGCATCTTCCAACTGTGAGCCCAAATGATACTATCACTCCTTGTTTATGTCAGATATCATACCACAGGACCATGAAAAGAAACCAATAACCCCATTATTTCTTTAAAAATGTGAAATATTTGCAGTGGTGAGTTATTTAATTTTTCCAAGGCATCATAAAATGTTTTTCATGAGATGACCAGAGGCCAGGTATGGTTACATAGCTGATTACCATTTTCAAGGTTAGTCAAGGCAATGCTTTCTGTTAAGTCTCTTTGAATCTGAAATTTAATGATTTCAACCCTTTTACCATTGTGTCTCCAAGCTATTATAACATTATCGGGACACTAGTTAATTAAAAGCTCAGGAAGTGTGAGACCACTTTCATTCAATTTCATAGTTTTGTTCATGAATTTGTTGTGTATTAACTCATTCAAAATTTTTTGATGACTGCAGTTCCTTTGGGCATCAGAATTCAAACAGGGCTTAAAACACACTTGTCTTAATAAAATTAGACCCTAGTTAGGAAAATCATTGGTACCCTGACAAATACATTTAAAAATATAATGTTATATTGACAAGTTCTGTTAACATGTGTGTGTGTGTGTGTGTGTGTGTGTGTGTGTGTGTGTGTGTGTGTGTGTGTTAAAATGTATAATCATAGCATAAAATTTAGAGAGTGGCCAGGATGGACCTTTGTTGTAGAAGCGGCATTGGAGTTTGATTATTGCTCACTATACTGCCGTGAAATCTGGAGTTCACTGATTTTGAACTTTGAGTTGTGTCAATTCAAATTCAAAATTTGTTTTATTTTCCACAGTATTCTTCAAGAGGGAATGTGCCAATATGCCACTAGTATTTTTCTTTTCTTTAAAATCTATCTATCTATCTATCTATCTATCTATCTATCTATCTATCTATCTATCCATCCATCCATCCATCCATCCATCCATCCATCCATCTATCTATCTATCTATCTATCTATCTATCTATCTATCTATCTATCTATCTAAATACCTATCTATCTATTTATTTATTTATTTAATTTTTATACTCCATATTTTATTTCCCTCCCAGTCCACTCACTGACTGTTCCACATCCTGTACCTCCTCCCCACCCCTGTCTCCATGAGGATTTCTCCACCTCCTACCTCCAACCCTACTTGACCTGTAAGCTCCCTGGGGCCTCCTGTCTCTTGAGGTTTAGGTGTATCATCCCTGATTGAATGAATCCATATTCAGAAGTCCTCTGCTGTATATGTGTTGGGGACTCATCAGCTGGTGTATGCAGCCTGGTTGGTGGTCCAGTATTTGAGAGATCTCAGGTTAATTAAGACTGCTGGTTCTCTTACAGGATTGCCCTCCTCCTCAGCTTCTTTCAGCATTTCCTTAACTCAACCACAAGGTTCAGCAGGCTCTGTCTGTTGGTTGGGTGCAAATATCTGCATCAGTCTCTTTCAGCTGCTTGATGGCTCTTCCAGAGGGCAGTCATTCTAGGTATATTTTTGTCATTGCTCCATAGCCTCAGTAGTAGTGTCAGGCCTTAGGACACCCCTTGAGCTGGATTCCACTTTGGGCCTGTTGCTGGAACTTCTTTTCCTAAAGCTCCTCTCTATTTCCAATCCTGCAGTTCTTTCAGACAGGAACAATTTTGGGTCAGAGCTTTGACTGTGGGATGGCAAACCCTTCCCTCATTTGATGCCCTGTCTTCCTGCTGGAGGTGGGCTCTATAAGTTCCCTCTCACTGTCTGACATTTCATCTAAGGTCCCTCCCTTTGAGTCCTGGGAGTTGCTCATTTCCCAGGTCTCTGATATATTCTGGAGGGTCCCCCCAACCACTTACCTTCCGAGGTTGCCTATTTCCATTCGTTCTGCTGGCCCGCAGGTCTTCAGTCCTTTTCCCTCACTCAATACCAGATCAGGTTCCCCTTTCCATTCAACCCCTGCCCACTTTCCATCCCAGGTTTCCCCTCCATTCCTACTTGTGGTGTTTTTTTTTCTCCCTCCCAAGGGGAACTGAGGCATCCTCACATGGGCCCTTCAGCTTGTTGACCTTTTTGAGTTCTGTGGACTGTATCTTGGTTATTTTGTTGTTTTTGTTTTTTCTTTTTCTTTTTCTCTTTCTCTTTCTTTTTCTTTTTCTTTTCCTTTTCCTTTTCCTTTTCTTTTTCTTTTTCTTTCTTTTTCTTTCTTTTTCTTTTTCTTTTTCTTTTTCTTTTTCTTTTTTTGGCTAATATCCACTTATTAGTGAGTACATACCATGCATGTCCTTTTGGGTCTGAGTTACCTCACTCAGGATGATATTTTCTAGTTCCATCCATTTGCCTGCAAAACTCAAGATGTAATTGTTCTTAATAGTTGAGTATTATTTAATTGTGTAAACAAGTCACATTTTCTGTATCCATTTTTCTGTCGTGGAACATCTAGGTTGTTTACTGCTTCTGGCTATCACAAATAAGGCTGCTATGAACATAGTGGAACACATACCCCTGTGGAATGGTGGGGCATCTTTTGGTTATATTCCCAAGAGTGGTATCTCTGGGTTGTCAGGTAGGTCTATTTCTAATTTTCTGAGGAACCTCCAGATTGATTTCCAGAGTGATTGTAACAGTTTGTTATCACAATGGAAGAAAGTTTCTCCACATCCTCACCAACATGTGTTGTCATCTGAGGTTTTGATCTTGCCATTCTGATTGCTATAAGGTGGAATCTCAGGGTTGTTTTGATTTGCATTTCTCTGATCACTAAGGACTTTGAACATTTCTTTTCTTTTTTTTGGTTTTGGATTTTGGGTTTTTTGTTTTTGTTTTTGTTTGTTTGTTTGTTTTTTAATCGAGAAAGGGTTTCTCTGTGTAGCCCTGGCTGTCCTGGAACTCACTTTGTAGACCAGGCTGGCCTCAAACTCAGAAATCTGCCTGCCTCTCTCCCCCTGCCCCCTAGCACTGGGATTAAAGTCATGTACCACCACACCCGGCTACTTTTCTTTAGGTGAGTCTCAGCCATTCAAGAGTCCTCAGATGTGAATTCTCTGTTTATTTCTCTACCCCATTTTTTGATTGGGTTGTTTGGGTTTTGGTGGTTAGCTTCTTGAGTTCTTTATATATTGTAGATATTAGCCCTCTATTGGATGTGGGGTTAGTGAAGATTTTTTCCCAATCTGTAGGTTGCTAGTTTGTCTTATTGACTATGTCTTTTGCCTTACAGAAGCTTTCCATTTTCATGAGGTACCATTTATGAATTCTTGATCTTAGAGCATGAACCATTGGAGTTCTGTTTAGGAAATTTCCCACTGTGCCAATGAGTTCAAGGCTCTTTCCCACTTTCTCTTCCATTAGATTCAGTATATCTGGTTTTATGTTGAGGTCCTTGATCCACTTGGACTTGAGCTTTGTGCAAGGTGACAAATATGGGTGTATTTTCATTTTTCTACATACAGAGATCCAGTTAGACCACACCATTTATTGTAAATGTTTTCTTTATTCCATTGTATATTTTTTGACATCTTTGTCAAAGATCAAATGTCCTTAAGTGTGTGATTTTATTTCTGGGCCTTCAATTCTATTCTTTTGATCAACCTATCTGTCTCTGTATCAGTACCATGCAGGTTTTTTTGTTTGTTTGTTTGTTTTGTTTTTATCACTATTGCTGTGTAGTGAAGCTTTAGGTCAGGGTTGGTGATTCCCCCAGCTGTTTTTTTGTTTGTTTGTTTGTTTTTGTTTGTTGTTTTTTATTATTAAGAATTTTTTGGCTATTCTGTTTTTTGTTTGTTTTGTTTTGTTTTTATTGCTTTTCCAAATGAATTTAAAAATTGCTCTTTCCATGTCTTTGAAGAATTGTGTTGGGATTTTAATGGAAATTGCATTGAATCTGTAGATTGCTTTCTGCAAGATGGCCATTTTTACTATATTAGTTCTGCCAAAATTCATGAACATGGGAGATCTTTCCATTTTCTAGGATTTTCTTTAATGTCTTTCTTGAGGAACTTGAAGTTATTGTCATACAGATCTTTAACTTGTTCAGTTAGAGTTGCCCCCAAGATATTTTTTATTATTTGTTGCTATTGTGAAGGGAGTTGTTTCCCTAATTTCTTTCTCAGACTGTTTACTGTTTGTATAAAGGATGGTTATGGATTTAAGTTCATTTTGTATCTGCCCACTTTGCTGAAGTTTTTTATCAGCCAGAAAAGTTCTCAGGTAGTATTTTTGGGGTCACTTATGTATACTATAATATCATCTGCAAATAGTGATATCTTTATTTCTTCTTTAACAATTTGTATCTGCTTGATGTCTTATTGTTCTAGCTAGCACTTTGAGTAGTAAATTGAATAGATATGGGGAGAGTGAGCATCCTTGTCTTGTCCGTGATTTTAGTAGAATTGCTTCAAGTATGTCTCCATTTAATTTGATATTGGCTGTTGATTTGCCGTAAATTGCTTTTATTATGTTTAGGTAAGGGCCTTGAATTCATGATCTGCCCAATACCTTTCATATGAAGGTGTGTAGTATTTTGTTAAATTGCTTTTCTACATCTAAGGAGATGTTCATGTGATTTTTTTTCTTTGAGTTTGTTTATGTAGTGGTTTATGTTAATGAATTGCACCAACATTGCATCCCTGGGATGAAGCCTACTTGATTGTGGTGAATGATGGCTTTGATGTGTTCTTGATTTGGTTTTCAAGAACTTTATTTAGTATTTTTGCATCAATATTCATAAACAATATTGGTCTGAAGCTCTCTTTTTTTGGTTGGGTCCTTGTGTGGTTTAGATATCACAGTAATTGTGGCTTCATAGAATGAGTCAGGAGTGTTCCTTCTGTTTCTATTTTATGGAATAGTTTGAGGAATATTGGTATCAAGTCTTCTCTGAAGATCTGGTAGAATTTTGCACTAAATACATCTGGCCTTGGGATTTTTCTGGTTGGAAGGTTTCTAATGTCTTCTATTTCCTTGTGTGATATGGACCTGTTTAGATAGTTTACCAGCTCTTGATTTAACTTTGGTATGTGGTATCTGTCCAGAAAACCATCCATTTCATCTAGATTTTCCAGTTTTGTTGAGTGTAGGCTTTTATAGTAGGATCTGATGATTTTTTGAATTTCCTCTATTTCTGTTGTTATGTCTCCCATTTCATTTCTGATTTTCTTAATTTGGATACTGATTTATTTTGAATTCTAAGAAAAATCACAAGTCATGGTGCCATTAATATTGAGAGATATTAAAGATAGATGACTGTTGGTTCCTGATACGTTTGTTTTGTGGGTGGCTTTATATACTCATGCTTCTCTCCTTTTGGCTTTGTCATGGGATGCTTAATACCTTGTCTTTTCTTTGATGCAGGTACCTTCTTTGTGTTGGAGTTTTCATTCTAGGATCCTCTGTAGGTCTGGTAGATAGATACGGTTTGAATTTGGTTTTGTCCTGGAATATTTTGATTTCTACATCGATGTTGATTGAGAGTTTTCCTGGGTATAGTAGCCTGGGCTGACATTTGTGTTCTCTTAGAGTCAGCATGATTTCTTCCCAGTGTCTACTGGCTTTCATAGTCTCTGATGGGAAGTCTGGAGTAATTCTGATAGGTCTACCTCTGTATTTTACTTGGCCCTTTTCCCTTGTAGCTTTTAATATTCTCTCTCTGTGTTTAAAGTTTTGATAATTATGTGACAAGAGGATTTTCTTTTCTGGTCCCATTTATTTGATGTTCTATAGGCTTCTTGTACCTTTATGGCCACCTCTTTCTTTAGGTTGGGAAAGTTTTCTCATATGAGTTTTTTAAATAGATATTTTCTTCATTTACATTTCAAATGCTATCCTGAAAGTCCCCTATAGCCTCCCCCTGCCCTGCTCCCCAACCCACCCACTCCCGCTTCCTGGCCCTGACATTCCGCTGTACTGGGGCATATAATCTTTGCAAGACCAAGGGACTCTCCTCACATTGATGGCCTACTAGACCATCCTCTGCTACATATGCAACTAGAGATACAAGCTATGAGGGGAACTGGTTAGTTCATATTGTTGTTCCTCCTATAGGGTTCCAAACACCTTTATTTCCTTGGGTAATTTATCTAGCTCCTTCATTGGGAGCCCTGTGTTCCATCTAATACATGACTGTGAGCATCCACTTCTGTATTTGCCAGGCACTGGAATAGCCTCACAAGGGACATCTATATTAGGGTCCTGTCAGCAAAATTTTGCTGGCATATGCAATAGTGTCTGGGTTTGGTTGTTGTTTATGGGATGGATTCTCGGATAGGGCAGTCTCTGCATGAGACTTCGAACTTTGTTTCTGTAACTCTTTCCATGGGTATTTTATACCCCACTCTAAGAAGAAATGAAGTATCCTCACTTGAGTCTTCCTTCTTCTTCAGTTTCATGTATTTTGCAAATTGTATCTTGGCTATTCTAAGTTTCTGGGCTAATATCCACTTATCAGTGAGTGCATATTATATGTGTTCTTTTGTGATTGGGTTACCTCAGTCATGATGATATCCTCCAGACCCATACATTTGCCTATGAATTTCATAAATTCATTGTTTTTAATAGCTGAGTAGTACCCAATTGTGTAGATGTACCACATTTTCTGTATCCATTCCTCTTTTGAGGGTTCTTTACAGCTTCTGGCTATTATAAATTAGGCTGCTATGAACATAGTGGAGCATGTGTCATTATTAAAAGTAGGAACATCTTCTGGGTATATGCCCAGGAGTGGTATTGCTGGATCTTCCAGTAGTACTATGTCCAGTTTTCTGAGGAACTACCAGAATGATTTCCAGAGTAGTTGTACTAGCTTGCAATCCCACCAGCAATGGAGGAGTGTTCCTCTTTCTCCACATCCTCGCTAGCATATGTTGTCACCTGAATTTTTTTATCTTAGCCATTCTGACTGGTGTGAGGTAGAATTTCAGGGTTGTTTTGATTTGCATTTCCCTGATGATTAAGGATGATGAACATTTTTTCAGGTGCTTCTCAGCCATTCGGTATTCCTCAGTAAAGAATTCTTTGTTTAGCTCTGTACTTTATTTTTTAATTATTTGATTTTCTGGAGTCCAGCTTCTTGAGTTCTTTGTACATATTGGATATTAGTCCCCTATAAGATTTAGGATTGGTAAAGATTCTTTCCCAAACTGTTTGTGGCCTTTTTGTCTTATTGACCGTGTCTTTTGCCTTACAGAAGCTTTGCATTTTCCTCTGTGCCCATATCTTTGAGTCTATCCCCCACTTTCTCCTCTATAAGTTTTAGTGTCTCTGGTTTTATGTGGAGTTCCTTCATCCACTTAGACTTCAGCTTTGTACAAGGAGATAAGAATGAATCAATTTCTATGGTTCTACATGATAACCACAAGTTGTTCCATCACCATTTGTTGAAAATGTCCTTTTCCACTGGATAGTTTTAGCTCCTTTGTCAAAGATCAAATGACCATAGGTATGTGGGTTCATTTCTGGGTCTTCAGTTCTATTCCATTGATCTACCTGTCTGTTGCTGTACCAATACCATGCAGTTTTTACCACAATTGCTCAATAGTGCAGCTTGAGGTCAGGCATGGTGATTCCCCCAAAAGTCCTTTTATTGATAAGGATAGGTTTTGCTATCCTAGGTTTTTTGTTATTCCAGATGTATTAGCAAATTGCCCTTTCTAACTCTATTAAGAATTGAGTTGGAATTTTGATAGGGATTGCATGGAATCTGTAGATTGTGTTCAGCAAGATAGCCATTTTTACTATATTAATCCTGCCAATCCATGATCATGGGAGATCTTTCCATCTTTTGAGATCTACTTAGATTTATTTCTTCAGAGACTTGAAGTTCTTATCATGTAGATCTTTCACTTCCTTAGTTAGAGTCATACCAATTTATTTTAAATATTGATGACTATTTTAAAGGTGTTGTTTCTCTAATTTCTTTCTCAACTTGTTTATCCTTTGTGTAGAGAAAGGCCATTGTTTTGTTTTAGTTAATTTTATATTCAGCTACTTCATTGATGCTGTTAATCAAGTCTAGGAGTTCTCTGGTGGAATTTTTAGGATCACTTATATATAGTATTATCTGCAAATATTGATATTTTGACTTCTCACTTTCTAATTTGTATCTCCTTGATCTCCTTTTGTTTTCTAATTGCTTTGGCTAGGACTTCAAGTACTATATTGAATAGGTAGGGAGAAAGTGCCCCCCCTTGTCTAGTCCCTGATTTTAGGGGGCTTGCTTCCAGCTTCTCTGCATTTAGTTTGATGTTGGTTAGTGGTTTGTTGCATATTGCTTTTATTATGTTTAGATATGGGCCTTGAATTCTTGAACATTCCAAGACTTTTATCGTGAATGGGTGTTGGATTTTGTCAAGTAGTTTCCCAGCATCTAATGAAATGATCATGTGGCTTTTGTCCTTGAGTTTGTTTATATAGTTGATTACATTAATGGGTTTCTGTATATTAATCCATCCCTGTATCCCTGGAGTGAAGCCTACTTGATCATGATGGATGATCATTTTGATGTGTTCTTGGAATCAGATTGAAAGAATTTTATTGAGCATTTTTGCATCAATATTCATAAGAGAAATTAGTCCTAAATTCTCTTTCTTTGTTGGGTCTTTATGTGGTTTAGGTATCAGAGTAATTGTGGCTTCATAGAATGAATTGGGTAGAGTACCTTCTGTTTCTATTTTGTGGAATAGTTTCAGGAGAATTGATAATAGGTTTTCTCTGAAGGTCTGATATAACTCTGCACTAACCCCATGTGGTCCTGAGCTTTTGTTTTGGTTGGGAGACTATTAATGACTGCTTCTATTTCTTTAGGGGATATGGGACTGTTTAGGTCATTATTCTGATCTTGATTTAACTTTGGTACCTGGTATCTGTCTAGAAAATTGTCCATTTCATCCAAGTTTTCCAGTTTTGTTGAGTATAGCCTTTTGTAGTAGGATCTGATGATGTTTTGGATTTCCTTGTGTTCTGTTACTATGTCCCCCTTTTCATTTCTGATTTTGTTAATTAGGATACTGTCCTTGTGCCCTCTAGTGAATCTGGCTAATGGTTTATCTATCTTGTTGATTTTCTGAAACAAAACAAAACAAAACACAGCTCCTGGTTTGCTTGATTCTTTATATAGTTATTTTTGTTTCTACTTGGTTGATTTTAGCCCTGAGTTTGGTTATCTCCTTCCTAATCCTCTTGGGTGAATTTGCTTACCTTTGTTCTAAAGCTTTTAGGTGTGATGGCAAGCTGTTAGTGTATGTGCTCTCTAGTTTCTTTTTGACAACACTCTGAGCTATGAGTTTTCCTCTTAGGACTCCTTTCATTCTGTCCCATAAGTTTGGGTATGTAGTGGCTTCATTTTCATTAAACTCTAAAATGTCTTTAATTTCTTTCATTATTTCTTCCTTGAACAAAGTATCATTGAGTAGAGTGTTGTTCAACTTCCATGTGAATGTTGGCTTTCTATGATTTATGTTGTTATTGAAGATCAGCCTTATTCCATAGTGATCTGATAGGATGCATGGGATAATTTCCACATTTTTTTTTTATCTGTTGAGGCCTAGTTTTATGACCAATTATTTGGTCAGTTTTTGTGAAGGTACCATGAGGTGCTGAGAAGGTATATCCTTTTGTTTTAGGATAAAATGTTCTCTAAATATCTTTTAAATCCATTTGTTTCATAACTTCTCTTAGTGTCCATGTGTCTCTGTTTAGTTTCTGTTTCCAGGATCTATCCATTGATGAGAGTGGGGTGTTGAAGTCTCCCACTATAATTGTGTAAGGTGAAATGTGTGCTTTGAGCTTTACTATAGTTTCCTTAATGAATGTGGATGCCCTTGCCTTTGAAGCATAGATATTCAGAATTGAGAGTTCATCTTGGAAGATTTTACCTTTGATAAGTATGAAGTGCCCCTCCTTTTCTTTTCTGATATATTTAGGTTGGAAGCCAATTTTATTCGATATTAGTATGGTACTCCAACTTGTTTCTTCAGACCATTTGCTTGGAAAATTGTTTTTCAGCCTTTTCCTGTGAGGTAGTGCCTCTCTTTTTCCCTGAGGTGGGTTTCTTGTAAGCAGCAAAATGTTGGATCCTGTTTATGTAGCCAGTCTGTTAGTCTATGTCTTTTTATTGGGGAATAGAGTCTATTGATATTAAGAGATATTAAAGACAATTAATTGTTGCTTCATGTTATTTTTGTTGTTAGAGTTGAGATTCTGTTATTGTGGCTATCTTCTTTAAGGTTTGTTGAAGGATTACTTTCTTGCTTTTTCTAGGGCATAATTTCCCTCCTTGTGTTGAAGTTTTCCCTTTATTATCCTTTGAAGGGCTGGATTCATGGAAAGTTATTGTGTGCATTTCATTTTGTCATGGAATACTTTGGTTTCTCCATCTATAGTAATTGAGAGTTTTTCTGGGTAAAGTAATCTGGGCTGGCATTTGTATTCTCTTAGGATCTATATAACATCTGTCCAGGATCTTTTGGCTTTCATAGTCTCTGGTGAGAAGTCTGGTGTAATTGTAGAAGGTCTGCCTTTATATGTTACTTGACATTTTACTCTTACTGCTTTTAATATTCTATCTTCACTTAGTGAAGTTTTTGTCCTAAATATTATGTGTTGGGAGGAATTTCTTTTCTAGTCCAGTCTATTTGGAGTTCTGTGGGCTTCTTGTATGTTCATGGGCATGTTTTTATTTAGGTTAGGGAAGTTTTCTTCTATAATTTTGTTGAAGATATTTACTGGTCCTTTAAGTTAAATTCTTTATTCTCATCTATACCTATTATCCTTAGATTTGGTCTTCTCATTGTGTCTTGGATTTTCTGGGTGTTTTGGGTTAGGATCTTTTTTGCATTTTGCATTTTCTTTCATTGTTGTGTCCATTTTTTCTATGGAATCTTTTGCACGTGAGATTCTCTCTTCCATCTCTTGTATTCTGTTGCTGATGCTCACATCTATTGTTCCTGATTTCTTTCCTAGGGTTTCTATCTCCAGAGTTGTCTCCCTTTGGGTTTTCTTTATAGTTTCTACTTCTATTTTTAGATCTTGGATTGTTTTGTTCAATTCCATCACCTGTTTGGTTATGTTTTCCTGTAATTCTTTAAGAGAGTTATTAATGTCCTTCTTAAAATCCTCTACCAGCATCATGACATATGATTTTAAATCTGAATCTTGTTTTTCAGTTGTGTTGGGATATCCAGGACTCATTGTGGTGGGCGTATTTGGTTCTAATGATGCTGAGTGGTCTTGGTTTATGTTAGTAAGATTCTTACATTTTCCTTTCACCATCTGGTAATCTCTGGTGTTAGATGTTGTAGCTGTCTCTGGTTGGAGCTTGTTCCTCCTGTGATTCTGTTAGCCTCTATTAGCACTCCTGGGAGTCCAAATCTCTCCTGAGTCCCAGTGGTCAGAGCACTCTATGCAGGCAAGCTCTCCTCTTGCAGTGAAAGTGCACAGAGGTCTGGGTCTCAGCTCTGCCTCCTGGCTGAGCATGAAGGCATGAAGGGACCCTGTTCAAGAAGTTCTGTTTCTTCTAAGACCCATTTGTTCTCCTGTGTGGACTGGTCTTAGAGAGACCTGGGATATAAGATGGTGCTCTCACCTGAGTCCTGGGCTCAGAGCCCTCCCTGGAGTCCAACTATCCTCTCTCCTATGATATTTTGAAGACATTTTCAGCTCCTTTGAGCTGGGAACCTTCGTTCTCCTCTGTTCTGATTATTCTTTGGTCTGTTCTTTTCATTGTGTCCTGGATTTCCTGTATGCTTTGGGTTAGGAGCGTTTAATGTTTTGATTTTTTTTTGACAGTTTTGTCAATCTATTCTACAGTATCTTCTACACCTGAGATTCTCTCTTCTATCTCTTGTATTCTGTTGGTGACACTTACATCTATAATTCCTGACCTCATTCCTAGGTTTTCTTTTCACTAACAAATATTTTTTTTCTAATAAGAATCTCACTTTTGAAGAAAAATAAGATGCTGTGGTAACTTCATATAAAATCATTTACCCCTCATTGACTTTAAGGCCCACCTTTGCCACTGTTAGTCTTGATCAACCAGTGTGTCTCAGTATTCTGAGCAGAATAATGTTATTGAGAAGAAATATCATAGTAATTCTAATAAAAAAACAAAACTACTCAAACAAGACAAGCAATAGAAATAGAAGTGTAACTAGGATATGCTTTATTTAGACATTGTCATATTTTTCTTCAGTTGAGTAACTGTCAGTGCTTGTGTAAACCAATATTTGTCTAAGGATGTTTTCAAAAAGATGAAAATCAGTATATATTTTAAAAGATCTCTTTTATATAATGCTACTATGTTTACTATCATGTTACTAAAGTAAAACGGAATTGAATTCTTTTAATGCTTCCTGATAGCATTTAACACAATGTAGTAAATGTGTCAGTTATAGAGACAGTTAGAAATATGTCCAATATTGGGAAAACAATTCACCAAGTAGAATGATTATAACATTTAGAGGACAAGATATTCAAAACCTATTAAAAATCAGATGAATCATTGCAAATTGTAATTGTACATTTTGATTGCGTGCAAACTATGATTATAATATTTGTATTCTTATTAAGCAAAAAGTATAGCACCTCATTTCTTTTGCTGCCTAACTGAAGTGGTATAATCTCTATGGGCAGGAATAGAGCCATCTGCTCTCCTTTTTCCCTTTAATTATTTCACATTGGATTTGACAAGGTATTACTGGAGATTTATTACAGAGAATTTCACCTTATAAGAATTTAGGCAGGAGTGTCTAAACATGGCTAAGTTCTGTGGCTTGTGGCCACGGTTTTGAGAGTGATAGAATTTCTCAAGCAAAGCTTAACATCTGTAATAGTAAGATCTGAAACACCTGAGGAAGAGTTGGCCTTTTTTTGCTGAAGGCAAGATTTGGAGACCAGAATTCCTCTTCTGTTGTTTTGTCTGAACAATCATCACTCCATTGTGAATTTCCCTTCTTCAGGTCTCAGCACTTTCTGCTCTATATAAAGATAAAGCCGTTGTGGAAATAGGTATTTCTTGCTTTCCTGTTTCATTGCCTTTTTAAAATGGTGTAAAATATTGATGCTTTTCTCCAGAGAGTGTTCAAAGAATCAAGCATTACTTCACTGGCCACACATACAACTCCATTTAACTTACTTTTTGTTTGTGACCATTTCTGAGGAATCTTTTGCTACCTCCTAATATCTCCCACTACACCAACACACAAGTAGGAGTGAGGAAATGAATTAGGTATCTTTTTAACCATGCCTCTCCAAAATATACAGTGAATATTCAAGTTATAATCTTGATTTTATATCTTAAGGTCTTTATAAGAAAAGAATATTACAAAAGACGTGATGAAAAGCAATATTAAATCATACACAGTCCATTCCAATTCTGTAAATGCATTATACAATTGAATTGAAGCACTTTTGCTCTTGGTAGAAACAACTACAGTTTCATCTCAATCATTAAAAAATCACAAATTTTCTTAATTTTATATCTTTTAAAATGAATATATAGTAACTTTGAGATCAAAATATCTCTCAAATATCATTAGTAGTAATTTAAATTTCTACTATATTGTCTGAGATAATATATGCAAGTGACCATAATAATTAAAATTTGATCAACACTGGAATCATCACTCTGATATATCCATGCATAGATATATAGGATTCTAGACATTAAGCTAGATTTAGATATAAGTGTTTGTTATTACTTTAAAAGTGGAGAGTTTCTTTCAATTAATGGGTATCTTAATCTATTGCTGATTCTATAATAAAGTTAGGACTAAATAATTTATAAGCAATACAATTATATGTATGACAGGTTTGGATGTTTGAATTCTAAAATCAGTGTGTTGTCTCATTCAGTATCTAGTAAAGGTTGATTTGCTTTCAAGACCCCATATTACTACTGCTTGTTCCAGATGGGACTAAACCTTGTGCTGGGGCAGGTGGATCTCTGTGTGTTCAAGGCCAGCCTGTCTACAGAGCTTGTTCCAGGACAGCCCATGATACACAGAGAAACCCTGTCTCATCAAATCGAGAGAGAGAGAGAGAGAGAGAGAGAGAGAGAGAGAGAGAGGGCTAGAGTAAGAGCTCAGTTTATAAAAGTGAACACACACATGTATTGCTATGAGAAATAAATGAATTTGATTAGTATACTGTTTGTATAATCATTTTTATTACATTTAAATATAGTTGTTTTAACAACAAATGTAAAGAAATATCAATGGTTTGCTATCTTTTTACATTAAGTATACATGCTGAATAATGTTCTGATTATCGTTATGTAACTTTTTCATTTCAGAGCATATTCAGTAACAATAACTGAAATAATTTCCATTGTTAAAAAAAATTAACTAAATCATGAGTAGAATTAGCTTCCTTACCCTCACAAGAAGTGTGTCTGAATATTTTTAAGATATAAGATCACAGATTTAAATGTTTTCTAAAACACAGAAAATGAGAATACCATTTCTAGTTTATACCCTTAATAGTCGATTAAAAATGCCACACTTTTGTAAATATCTTAAATAGAAAACTACAAAAAAAAATCATTAAATTACTCTGGTGGTAGAGTAATGTGAAAGGTCAATAGCCACATTTTACTCTGTTTCCTCTTGTTAGACATTCTTGTGGTGTGTTCATGACCAAAGAAAAGACATTGAAACCGGTAATCACTTTCATCCATGGTGAAATGTATGACTTTTTAAAGAATGATGTGAAAATAAATTAATTATAATGAGAATGCTTGTTGCCACACTGTGAACTGCTCACCATAAAGGAAGACAAATTTAACAATGCCCATAATAGAGGTGTGAAATAGAAAGCCATATGCACAATCAAAGACATTGCTTCTTTCTTATACAGTATGTCCAGTGCTTATGTTATACACCATGAGTTATTTCATATTCTTTGTTAACTAAGTATGGAGATTGACCAAGCACAGATTATTAACTACTACTGAGAAGTGGATTTCACCTTCTGCAAATTCTGCAAAATTTTCCCATGACGTGTGTGTGTGTGTGTGTGTGTGTGTGTGTGTGTATAGCTGTAGACTTGAAAGTGAAACAAAGTAATTGTTTTTCTTGTTTTAAAATAATTTAAAGGGTGCAAAAGTATGCACTGATTTTTAATTCTTCACTAAATAAGGATTATTTAAACACCTTCACAAACCATTTTGTTATGATATTTCTCTTTACAGAGGCTATGCCGTAGCAACACTATTTCGTGTAATTGACATTAGAGAATAGCTACATTCCATCCTAGTCCATTCTGTGTTGTAAGAGGCACAGTGATTAAACAACTTGCAAACGTTTGTGATACAGTATTTGAATGTATTGTATGGTGGCAGAAGGAGAAGGTAAGCTGCTATGGTTTGAATGAGTATCCTAGAATTTCATGTGTTGAAAACTTAATCCAATCTAAAACTATTGGGAGATGTAATCTATCAAAAGGTACTTTCTTTATGACTTCTTTGATTTCATCAAGGGACCAAAATTGTAATCAAAGATCAAGTTCAATCATGCCTTGTACTTTTGTCATTCTGTCTTATGTCTCACAATGTCACAGAAAAATAACTCAGTGTCATGATTATGGTTTCCTAGGAAACAGAAGCAAACGGATGCTGTTTGAAGTTCCCATTTTCTGGGATACTATCATAGCAATACAAAACATGCTATGCTAGGAGCAACATGAAGTCATAGTTGAACATATTTTCACTGACAAAAAATATAAAAGTGCTTTTCAAAGTATGTTTTTTCTTCATCGAGCATTTAATGATATTAAATATATCCCTGAGGCCTAAAAATTAGTCTTCTATTCTTTGGATTAATTGGCTAGATTACAGTTGTCTTGTATTGAGGACAAAGAATGTTTCTTTTAAATATAGGAATGTGTCTCACTCAAGATTCTCTACAGACATCATGAGAACCACATCCTACTTTGCTGATTTAGATTCTTTGCCTCCGTAAAAGGACAAGACTAAGATGTGAGAAAAGTCAGGTGAATGTCCTGAATGGAATGGAATTAAAATTAATTTCACACTCCATATGAAACTAAGTTAAGGTGCGAAAATGGTTGAAAAATAGCCGATAGTGTTATTATTACCTTGTGGGTTTTTAGAATTTTCAAAGTTAATTCTACAGGGAACTCTTCATGATTTTTAGCAAGGCTGTGCATACAGATGTGGATGTACAAAGTTACTATTTGCATTTTATATAATGATAGGAGATGTTCAACATGCATAATGTTTAGGTGACCAAAGTAAAATCACAGAAAATGCCTTATAAGTTGAGGAAGTTGAAATTGATGGATATTATGAGCAGATCGTTGATTTAACACTATTTGGTTTTTCTTTTTTTTTTAATATTTTTTATTATTACGTATTTTCCTCAATTACATTTAGAATGCTATTCCTAAAGTCCCCCATACCCTCTCCCCCCCAAGTTCCCTACCCACCCATTCCCATTTTTTGGCCCTGGCATTCCCCTGTATTGGGGCATATAAAGTTTGCGTGTCCAATGGGCCTCTCTTTCCAGTGATGGCCAAGTAGGCCATCTTTTGATACATATGCAGCTAGAGTCAAGAGCTCGGGGTACTGGTTAGTTCATAATGTTGTTGTACCTACAGGGTTGCAGATCTCTTTAGCTCCTTGGATACTTTCTCTAGCTCCTCTATTGGGGGCCCTGTGCTCCATCCAATAGCTGATTGTGAGCATCTACTTATGTGTTTGCTAGGCCCCAGCCTAGTCTCACAAGAGACAGCTATATCAGGGTCCTTTCAGCAAAATCTTGCTAGGGTATGCAATGGTGTCATCGTTTGGAGGCTAATTATGGGATGGATCTCTGGATATGGCAGTCCCTAAATGGTCCATCCTTTTGTCTCAGCTCCAACCTTTGTCTCTGTAAATCCTTCCATGGGTGATTGTTTCCAATTCTAAAAAGGGGCAAAGTGTCCACACTTTGGTCTTTGTTCTTCTTCAGTTTCATGTGTTTTGAAAATTGTATCTTATATCTCGGGTATATTAAGTTTCTGGGCTAATATCCACTTATCAGTGAGTACATATCATTTGAGTTCTTTTGTGATTATGTTACCTCACTTAGGATGATGCCCTCCAGTTCCATCCATTTGCCTAGGAATTTCATAAATTCATTCTTTTTAATAGCTGAGTAGTACTCCATTGTGTAAATGTACCACATTTTCTGTATCCATTCCTCTGTTGAGGGGCATCTGGGTTCTTTCCAGCTTCTGGCTATTATAAATATGGCTGCTATGAACATAGTGGAGCATGTGTCCTTCTTACCAGTTGGGACATCTTCTGGATATATGCCCAGGAGAGGTATTGCGGGATCCTCTGGTAGTACTATGTCCAATTTTCTGAGGAACCGCCAGACTGATTTCCAGAGTGGTTGTACAAGCCTGCAAACCCACCAACAATGGAGGAGTGTTCCTCTTTCTCCACATCCTCGCCAGCATCTGCTGTCACCTGAATTTTTGATCTTAGCCAATCTGACTGGTGTGAGGTGGAATGTCAGGGTTGTTTTGATGTGCATTTCTCTGATGATTAAGGATGCTGAGAATTTTTTTCAGGTGCTTCTCAGCCATTCGGTATTCCTCAGGTGAGAATTCTTTGTTTAGCTCTGAGCCCCATTTTTTAATGGGGTTATTTGATTTTCTGGAGTCCACCTTCTTGAGTTCTTTATATATATTGGATATTAGTCCCCTATCTGATTTAGGATAGGTAAAGATCCTTTCCCAATCTGTTGGTGGCCTTTTTGTCTTATTGACAGTGTCTTTTGCCTTACAGAAGCTTTGCAGTTTCATGAGGTCCCATTTGTCAATTCTCGATCTTACAGCCAAAGCCATTGCTGTTCTATTCAGGAATTTTTCCCCTATGCCCATATCTTCGAGGCTTTTCCCCACTTTTTTCTCTATAAGTTTCAGTGTCTCTGGTTTTATATGAAGTTCCTTGATACTCTTAGATTTGACCTTAGTACAAGGAGATGGGAGTGGATCAATTCGCATTCTTCTGCATGTTAACAACCAGTTGTGCCAGCACCATTTGTTGAAAATGCTGTCTTTCTTCCACTTGTTGGTTTTAGCTCCATTTTCGAAGACCAAGTGACCATAGGTGTGTGGGTTCATTTCTGGGTCTTCAATTCTACTCCATTGGTCTACTTGTCTGTCATTATATCAGTACCATGCAGTTTTTATCACAATTGCTCTGTAGTAAAGCTTTAGGTCAGGCATGGTGATTCCACCAGAGGTTCTTTTATCCTTGAGAAGAGCTTTTGCTATCCTAGGTTTTTTGTTATTCCAGATGAATTTGCAGATTGCTCTTTCTAATTCATTGAAGAAATGAGTTGGAAATTTGATGGGGATTGCAATGAATCTGTAGATTGCTTTTGGCAAGGTAGCCATTTTTACGATGTTGATCCTGCCAATCCATGAGCATGGGAGATCTTTCCATCTTCTGAGATCTTCTTTAATTTCTTTCTTCAGAGACGTGAAGTTCTTTTTTTTTTTTCCATTTTTTATTTGGTATTTAGCTCATTTACATTTCCAATGCTATACCAAAAGTCCCCCATACCCACCCACCCCCACTCCCCTACCCACCCACTTCCCATTTTTGGCCCTGGCGTTCCCCTGTACTGGGGCATATAAAGTTTGCGTGTCCAATGGGCCTCTCTTTCCAGTGATGGCCGACTAGGCCATCTTTTGATACATATGCAGCTAGAGTCAAGAGCTCCGGGGTACTGGTTAGTTCATAATGTTGTTCCACCTATAGGGTTGCAGATCCCTTTAGCTCCTTGGTTACTTTCTCTAGCTCCTCCATTGGGAACCCTGTGATCCATCCATTAGCTGACTGTGAGCATCTACTTCTGTGTTTGCTAGGCCCCGGCATAGTCTCACAAGAGACAGCTACATCTGGGTCCTTTCGATAAAATCTTGCTAGTGTATGCAATGATGTCAGCGTTTGGATGCTGATTATGGGGTGGATCCCTGGATATGGCAGTCTCTACATGGTCCATCCTTTCATCTCAGCTCCAAACTTTGTCTCTGTAACTCCTTCCATGGGTGTTTTGTTTCCACTTCTAAGGAGGGGCATAGTGTCCACACTTCAGTCTTCATTTTTCTTGAGTTTCATGTGTTTAGCAAATTGTATCTTATATCTTGGATATCCTAGGTTTTGGGCTAATATCCACTTATCAGTGAGTACATATTGTGTGAGTTCCTTTGTGAATGTGTTACCTCACTCAGGATGATGCCCTCCAGGTCCATCCATTTGCCTTGGAATTTCATAAATTCATTCTTTTTAATAGCTGAGTAGTACTCCATTGTGTAGATGTACCACATTTTCTGTATCCATTCCTCTGTTGAGGGGCATCTAGGTTCTTTCTAGCTTCTGGCTATTATAAATAAGGCTGCTATGAACATAGTGGAGCATGTGTCCTTCTTACCAGTTGGGGCATCTTCTGGATATATGCCCAGGAGAGGTATTGCTGGATCCTCCAGTAGTACTATGTCCAATTTTCTGAGGAACCGCCAGACTGATTTCCAGAGTTGTTGTACAAGCCTGCAATCCCACCAACAATGGAGGAGTGTTCCTCTTTCTCCACATCCATGCCAGCATCTGCTGTCACCTGAATTTTTGATCTTAGCCATTCTGACTGGTGTGAGGTGGAATGTCAGGGTTGTTTTGATTTGCATTTCCCTGATGATTAAGGATGTTGAACATTTTTTCAGGTGCTTCTCTGCCATTCGGTATTCCTCAGGTGAGAATTCTTTGTTCAGTTCTGAGCCCCATTTTTTAATGGGGTTATTTGATTTTCTGAAGTCCACCTTCTTGAGTTCTTTATATATGTTGGATATTAGTCCCCTATCAGATTTAGGATAGGTAAAGATCCTTTCCCAATCTGTTGGTGGTCTTTTTGTCTTATTGACAGTGTCTTTTGCCTTGCAGAAACTTTGGAGTTTCATTAAGTCCTATTTGTCAATTCTTGATCTTACAGCACAAGCCATTGCTGTTCTGTTCAGGAATTTTTCCCTTGTGCCCATATCTTCAAGGCTTTTCCCCACTTTCTCCTCTATAAGTTTCAGTGTCTCTGGTTTTATGTGAAGTTCCTTGATCCATTTAGATTTGTCCTTAGTACAAGGAGATAAGTATGGATCGATTCGCATTCTTCTACATGATAACAACCAGTTGTGCCAGCACCATTTGTTGAAAATGCTGTCTTTCTTCCACTGGATGGTTTTAGCTCCCTTGTCGAAGATCAAGTGACCATATGTGTGTGGGTTCATTTCTGGGTCTTCAATTCTATTCCATTGGTCTACTTGTCTGTCTCTATACCAGTACCATGCAGTTTTTACCACAATTGCTCTGTAGTAAAGCTTTAGGTCAGGCATGGTGATTCCACCAGAGGTTATCCTTGAGAAGAGTTTTTGCTATCCTAGGTTTTTTGTTATTCCAGATGAATTTGCAAATTTCTCCTTCTAATTCGTTGAAGAATTGAGTTGGAATTTTGATGGGGATTGCATTGAATCTGTAGATTGCTTTTGGCAAGATAGCCATTTTTACAGTGTTGATCCTAACAATCCATGAGCATGGGAGATCTTTCCATCTTCTGAGATCTTCTTTAATTTCTTTCTTCAGAGACTTGAAGTTTTTATCATACAGATCTTTCACTTCCTTAGTTAGAGTCACTCCGAGATATTTTATATTATTTGTGACTATTGAGAAGGGTGTTGTTTCCCTAATTTCTTTCTCAGCCTGTTTATTCTTTGTGTAGAGAAAGGCCATGGACTTGTTTGAGTTAATTTTATATCCAGCTACTTCACCGAAGCTGTTTATCAGGTTTTGGAATTCTCTGGTGGAATTTTTAGGGTCACTTATATATACTATCATATCATCTGCAAAAAGTGATATTTTGACTTCCTCTTTTCCAATTTGTATCCCCTTGATCTCCTTTTGTTGTTGAATTGCTCTGGCTAGGACTTCAAGTACTATGTTGAAGAGGTAGGGAGAAAGTGGGCAGCCTTGTCTAGTCCCTGATTTTAGTGGGATTGCTTCCAGATTCTCCTATTTGGTTTTTCTATGGCCATTTTCTCTAGTAACAACTTTCTTCTGCTGACATTAATAAGGCTAAACTGTGCACATCTGGGTCTTCTGTGAATATGGTAGCAAAAATTGGTTGATGTGGAGTCTGATGTTTCTATTCAGCTTTCTTAGAGATGAGTAGGAGACTGTGGCAGCGACAAATCATCAGATTAATGAGCAATGTTCATGATCAGTACAACATTCAATATTGCATTACTTTCAATTAATCATGTATGTATTAAGCATTTTACTATTTCCAATAGAAAGTGATCTAAAAAGAATAAATAAATACTTATATGTATAGGTTGTGTGTGTATACACATGGCATGATACATAGTTGATGCCACATATATGAATAATTTTACTTTATTTAAATTGGTCATATTGCACAGGTTACTAGTGTTATTACCTGAATTAAAAGAAGTGAAAAATTTAAGAACAGTTACTAATAAAAATGCACAAATGTTTCAATGATTTATAATACTATGGGCAGCATTTGAGAGTTGGTGTAAGGCTATTTATTCTTAGGCTACAAATGTATTACGTTCAGGTGCTTGAAACATACAAAAACTATTTCATATCATACCATATGACTGGGATTTTGCAGAATCAAGAAGGTTGTTTTGGTTCTCTGGAGTCTAACTTCTTGAGTTCTTTGTGTATATTGGATATTAGCACTCTATTGGGTGTAGGGTTGCTAACGATCTTTTCCCAATCTGTTGGTTGCTCTTTTGTCCTATTGACAGTGTCCTTTGACTTATAGAAGCTTTGCAATTTTATGAGGTCCCATTTGTCAATTGTTGATATTAGAGCATAAGCCATTGGTGTTCTGTTTAGGAAATTTCCCCTGTGCCCATGTGTTCGAGGCTCTTCACCACTTTCTCTTCTATTAGTTTCAGTGTATCTGGTTTAATATGGGGGCCCTTGACCAACTTGGACTTTAGCTTTGTACAAGGAGACAAGAATGGTTCAATTTGCATTCTTCTACATGCTGACCTCCAGTTTATTCAGCACCATTTGTTGACAATGCTATCTTGTTTCCACTGGATGGTTTTATCTCCTTTGTCAAAGATCAAATGATCATAAGTGTGTGGGTTCATTTCTGGGTCTTCAGTTCTATTCCATTGATCTACCTGCCTGTCTCTGTACCAATACCATGAATTTTTTTTTCACTATTTCTCTGTAATAAAGCTTGAGTTCAGGGATGATAATTTCCCCCAGAAGTTTTTTTTATTGTTGAGAGTAGTTTTTGCTATCCTGGGTTGTTTTTTGTTTTTTTGTTTTCTTTGTTTTTTTTTTTGTTTGTTTGTTTGTTTGTTTGTCTTTTTTTTTTTTTTTTTTTGGTTTTTTGAGACAGGGTTTCTCTGTATAGCCCTGTCTGTCCTGGAACTCACTTTGTAGACCAGGCTGGCCTCGAACTCAGAAATCAGCCTGCCTCTGCCTCCTGAGGTCTGGGATTAAAGGTGTGTGCCACCACGCCCCGCTGCTATCCTGGGTTTTTATTATTCCAAATGAATTTGCAAATCACTCTTTCTAACTCTATGAAGAATTGAGTTGGACTTTTGATGGGGATTGCATTGAATTTGTAGGTTGTTTTTGTCAAGGTGGCTATTTTTACTATGTCAATCTTGTCAATCCAGGAGCAAAGGAGATCTTTCTTACTTTTGAGATCTTCTTTGATTTCTTTCTTCAGAGGCTTGAAGTTCTCGTCATACAGATCTTTCACTTCCTTAGTTAGATTCACACAAAGGTATTTTATATTATTTGTGATGATTGTGAAAGGTCCCTAATTTTTTTTTTAGCCTTTTTATCTTTTAAGTAGAGAAAGGCCACTGATTTGTTTGAGTTAATTTTATATCCAGCCACTTTGCTGAAGTTTATTTATTTATTTATTTTATTAGGATTAGGAGTTCTCCGGTGGATTTTTTGGGGTCACTTAAGTTTACTTTCATATCATCTGCAAATAGTGATACTTAGACTTTTTCCTTTCCAATTTATATCCCTTTGATCTCCTTTTGTTGTCTAATTGCTCTGACTAGGCCTTAAGTACTATATTGAAAAGGTAGGGAGAGAGTGGGAAGCCTTGTATAGTCCCTGATTTTAGAGGGAATGCTTCATTTTCTCTACATTTAGTTTGATGTTGGTTACTGTTTTTTTTTTTTTTCTTTATGTTGCTTTTACAATGTTTAGGTATGGGCTTGAATTCCAGATCTATCTTTCCAATACTATTATCGTGAAGAGGTGCTGGATTTTGTCAAATGCTTTCTCAGCATCTAATGAGATGATCATGTGTTTTTTTTCTTTGAGTTTGTTTATATAGTGTATTATGTTGATGGATTTCTGTATATTGAACCATCCCTGCATCCCTGGGATAAAACCTACTTGATCATGATGGATGATTGTTTTGATGTGTCCTAGGATTCAGTTTGCAAGAATTTTATTGAATATTTTTGTATCGATATTCATAAGTGGTTCTCTTTCCTTGTTGGGTCTTTGTGTGGTTTAGGTATAAGTGTAATTGTGGCTTCATAGAACACATTGGGTAGCGTTTTTTCTGTTTCTATTTTGTGGAATAGTTTGAAGAGTGTTGGTAGTAGGTCTTCTTGAAAGTCTGATAGAACTCTGCACTAAATTCTTCTGGTCCTAGGCTTTTTTTTTGGGGGGGGAACTATTAATGACTGCTTCCAGAGAACGAAATAACCCTATTAAAAAATGGAGTACAGAGCAAAACAAAGAGTTCTCAACTGAGGAATACCAAATGGCTGAGAAGCACCTAAAGAAATGTTCAACATCCTTAGTCATCAGGGAAATGAAAAAACAACCCTGAGATTCCATCTCATAGAAGTCAGAATGGCTAAGATTAAATAACTCAGGTGACAGCAGATGCTGGTGAGGATGTGTAGAAAGAGGAACACATCTCCATTGTTGGTAAGATTGCAAGCTGGTACAACCACTCTGGAAATCAATCTGGTGGTTCCTCAAAAAATTGTACATGATATTACCTGAGGACCCAGCTATACCACTCTGGGCATACATCCAAAAGATTCTCCAACACATAATAAGGATACATGCTTCTCTATTTTCATAGAAGCCTTATTTATAATAGCCAGAAACTGGAAAGAACCCAGACATCCCTCAACAGAGGAATGGATACAGAAAATGTGGTACATTTACACAATGGAGTACTTCTCAGCTATTAATAACAACGACTTCATGAAATTTCTTAGGCAAATGGATAGAACTAGAAAATATCATTTTGATTTAGGTAATCCAATCCTAAAAGAACATACATGTTTTGCACTCACTGATACGTGGACATTAGCCCAAAACCTCAGAGTACCCATTATACAACCCACAAACCATATGCAGCTTTACAAGAATGAAGACAAAATTTTAGATGCTTCAATCCTATGGGGAACAAAACAATCACAGGAAGTAGAGGGAGGGAGGGCCATGGGTAGGAGACAGGAGATGAGGAGAAGGGGGAAGGAATGGGTATTTAAGGGAATATCTAATATACAATTCACAGACCACATAAAGCTCAAGAAGGAAGACTAACGTGTGAATATCAACCAAGCAGACCCATCCCCAGAGCTCCCAGGGACTAAACCACCAACCAAAGAGTACATATGGCTCCAGACAAATATGTGGCAGAAGATACCCTTGTCGGATATCAATGGGAGGAGAGGCCCTTGGTCCTGTGAAGGCTAGCTATCCCAGTCTAGTGGAATGCCAAGATGGGGAAGCGGGAGTGGGTGAGTGGGTGGGAGAATACAGTCAATGAAGCATTGGGAATGGATTAGGTGGTTTCCAGAGGGGAAGACAGGATAGAGGATAACATTTGAAATGTAAATAAAGAAAATATCGAATAAAAAAACATTTAAAAAAAAGGACTGTTTTATCCATGTTTTTCCCCTCAGAGCTTCTCAAGGCTACCCTGCTGACCACTACAACTCTCTCAGATATCAGTTTGAGACCAAAATCTATCCAAGACTTAAAGTGAGTGGACTCTGGGCTAGGTTTCCAAGATTGAGTACTTTTTATTAAGAATTTGAAATGCACATTCGACCTTATTCATTTGCCTGCACTGTTATATCAAGTCATGTTTATGCCAAATGCAGAAACAGGTAATATAATTCACTAGAATATAACCCTGAGTGATTTGTTTTTTTTTTTTTTTCCTACCAGGATATTCTATACTAAATAAATGTTGTTAGAACAATTCAAAGGAACACAGAATCAGGGATTCTTAGAAACAATTAGGAAATTGATCATGGCTTGGCAACCAACCTTTCTATTAGAGGTATTTTGGCTAATCTAAAAAGCATAATTGCATCACATTATATTGTTTTAATATGCAAGTCCCTGATTAGTATTGTGGTTAAGTCTTTATTTTGTATATTTATTGGTCATTTGCAATTCATTGTCTGTTAGAAATCTGTTTGTATTCTTTGTTCATTCTATGTGCCAACTAAGAGAAACTCATAATAGAATAATTTAAAGACTTTTGTATCAAATGCATTAAATGTTTTATGTTAAAGATAAATGTATGGATTTTTCCTAGCCTATTTACATATTAACGATTTCTATACTTAACCACTGTCTTTATGGATTTTGGAGATTGTTTTTTTTTTTTTAAATAATTGTGTGTGTTTATGTGTGTTGTTGTTGTTGGATTTGATAGAGCAGGAAGAATTATAGGCGTTTCTGATCCAGCCAGTGTCAGTGCAGTGAACCAAGCAAGATGAATACGCTGCAGGTGCATAGGAAGATATATAATATAAACCTCTTATACTTGTTGTTTAACACATTAAATGTATGTTATATATGAAATATTAAGAAATCACTTAAAATAAAAAACTTTGGTAAATGCATAATTTCACTATACATTTTGGTTTTATTTTTTAACTGTGGACTAAAAAGTTTGAATATAGCATCCCATTAAATATGGTAGCCAATACCTAATCAAGATATTTCACAAATATGTACCATTCCTAAATATATCTGTGTAATTTCTCGCCAAGTACATAGAGCACTGAATGTAACTAAGATATAAAAATCTTGCTAGTGAGTCTGATAATCGTAAAAGCTCCACTATTTAGTACAGGGAAGCTGTGCTTAGATCAACATTAAAAACAAAAGAATTCTTTAACTGTGAGTTTCTCAGAATGTAGCTCAAGCCACAGTGTGAAGGTAGAGGAAAATTGGGGGGAAGGAATATGACTTAGGCGGCAAAAATTATGGAGTAATCCTTCTAACAGTGTGGGATTGTACTTAAGGACACAGCCCTTGACATTCAAATTATCTTTTTTCCAGACTAAGCCCTACTACTTATTAGATGACTTATCTTGACAATGCAAATGACTTGATCCCACTGCTCATTTCAATGTATTTTTCTCAAGAATGAGATAATGTGTATGATGCAACTGACCTAGGAGTTACAATAAAGCATCCTGTAGTTCTTTGTACAATTGATTCAAGTTCCTCTTACTACGCCTATAAACCTATTCTCTAACAGAAACCCAAGGTTTACACATGCTGGGCCAATTACCTGTGCTCTCAGAAGTCAATTTTTAAGATAAAGAGAAACAAACTGAAAGGAATCTGGAAGAATCACATGAAAGGCAGATATAGATCTGATCATGTGGTTGTAGAGGTTCCTAACTCATTTCTTTTCCACTTTTAGTTGTTCAAGATTATACATCTATAAATTGTATGAAGCAATGGTTGTTCAGCTTGACTAAACTCCTGAAGCTTGTAACTGAAAAAGCAGGCGCCACAGTAGAAGACAGTATTCCAGTTGTCATATAAGCATTCAACTCCATTCCTTTTTGACAAGTTACAAATGAAAGAATGTTTTCAAAAATATGCCATTCAGGCTGCAGTCAATATTGAGATGCACAATCAATCCTGGTGCTGAGAAGGGAGTGTGTTCTCAGGCCCTAAGGGTGTGTGACACCTCTGCTGACTCCCAAATAAGACCCAAGAAAATCTCTGAAGAGGGGGACGAGTCAGAGAGCTGAAGAATGGAAAGGAATGCTTTGAGATTTTGTCTTTTGTGAATGAAATAGCTGTTAAGCTCATAAACTCATGCCTGCTGAGAAGAAAGAGAAAAAAGAAAAGTCCCCCACTTCTAAAGCTACTGCACTGTGGGTTCAGGCATTAATATGTTTCTCCCAAGAGGACACAAGAATTTATGCTTTATGTTCTATCCCTAGCCTGCTAAGAGTCATGTCTTTCTCACTTGTAATATATCTACGCATTGCATCTCAATGATCTCAGAACCCTTACCTCATTTAACATTAGTTCTAAAATCTAAGGTTGGACCTCTTCTTAGAGATGAGCTAAATCAGACACTGGGTGACACAGGTATGACTCATACTGACACAAAAGTCATCTCCAGGTAGAAACTTGTGAAAGTAGGAAAATTATGAGCTTCCAAAACGCTAAGGGCATGTGCTATGATTTATCTCTAAAATCCACACTGTGAACAGGGGAAACATTATCTATGATTTTGCTAGCACCCCAAGAAATCACATTCTTAAATAAACCTGGGGTTATGCCCCTATTTAGGGTGGCTATTGTAGAACCTTTCCTTATTCTGAACCCCAGTACAAGAAGAGAAGAGTCTCTCTTGGTTCCCTCAGTAAGCAAGACATTTTAACACAACAAAAAGGAAGACATTGCCTTTCAAACCAAAAGAGACTCCGACTGAGAGACCAGATACAGCAGCTTCTCCACCATCCAGAAGATCTTCACATTTAGCATTTCACCAGACTTTTTGAAACGTCACTAGTGCAAGAGTTTATTTCTCTTAGTAAGAAATTTCTTCTTTATTTCTACTTTTTGGAATGCTGTTACCTTACAAATGAATATAGTGTTTGCTACTGTCTGGTCACTACATCCAGTAAGTGTACCTTTTCCCATGTAATGAACAGTAGACTAACGTGAGGAGATGAGCTAAATTATGACACAAGGCTGTTGATATACCCTAAGGGCTGTAATAATGTATGACTCAAGATGAGATTGTGTATATGATTTCTAAATACCTCCAACCCGAGGATGTTATTTATGTAGCACATGACCTGGGAATTCATCCCCTCTCACCACTTGAGTGAATAATGATAGTAATAACATTGAATCTACTTCCTTAAAGTGTCTGCTCTTGCCCAAACTTAGCAGAGTTCTAGATGGTCACTCTACTACTTGATTATTAAAATTAACCAATTAGAAGCATGGTCTGTATTTATTAATATTTAGTTATGATCTTCAAGTTATTTTTGTTCAATATTTCCAGTTATGTGTTAACCATTGCTTCTACAGATTCTAGACTTTCATAGATGAGGTCAGGAGAAGGAGTTTGAAATATTTTCTCACAATTAGCAATGCATTAACTGCCAGTAATATAAATTCAAAGTAATCAATGGAAGGAAAGAAATCGGGGCTGGTGGGATGGCTCAGCGGTTAAGAGCACTGACTGTTCTTCCAAAGGTCCCGAGTTCAAATCCCAGCAACCTACATGGTGGCTCACAACCATCCATAATGAGACTTGACGCCCTCTTCTGGTGCGTCTGAAGACAACTACAGAGTACTTACATATAATAAATAAATGAATCTTAAAAAAAAAAAAAAAGAAATCTATTCATTTGGGAAATAGTCAAGTCTTACAAGAACAAAAGATTTCCAAAAAACAAAACCACAATTTCAGATGTTGCTGAAGGGACCCTGTTATAGCTGTCTCGTATGTGACTATGCCAGAATCTGGTAAATACAGAAGTGGATGCTCACAGTCATCTATAAGATGGAACACAGGGCCCCCAATGGAGGAGCTAGAGAAAGTACCAAAGGAGCTAAAGGGAACTGCAACCCTATAGGTGGAACAACAATACGAACTAATCAGTACCCCCCAGAGCTCGTGTCTCTAGCTGCATATGTAGCAGAAGATGGCCTTGTCGGCCATCAGTGGGAAGAGAGGCCCTTTGGCATTGCAAACTTTATATGCCCCAGTACAGGGGAACGCCAGGGCCAAGAAGCGGGAATGGGTGGGTAGGGAAGCAGGGCGGGGGGAGGGTATAGGGAACTTTCGGGATAGCATTTGAAATGTATATAAAGAAAATACCTAATAAAAATAAATAAATAAAAAGAATTTTACACATAAGAAAGGAAGATCACAACATACATTGATATATTAAATATGTTTTATATAATTTTAAACATGTTTAGGTTTCTTATGCCTAAATTTATATGAACACATATATACAAGCTTATATACCCCCACTTTTTTCTAATACCAGGCTTTTTTTTTTAGTATTTTATATATTATTTTTTAAAGGCTTCAGTCTAAATGTTGTTAGTATAGATTACAACTCATTTTTTTCAAGATTCTTTAAATGTTGCTTTTCTTCTAGGTTTAGTTGGATGAGGGAGAGAGAGAGACAGAGAGACAGAGAAAGAAGCAGAGACAGAGAGGTAGAAGCAGAGGTAAAAACAGATAGATAGATAGATAGATAGATAGATAGATAGATAGATAGATAGATAGATAGATAGATAGAGGAAACTTAATTTTATCTAAGGTTGAAGAAAGAGTCCCAGAAGAAGGAAGTTTTAGTTTATGAGAGACTTAGAGTTCATTCCACACTTGGAGCATAGGATTAGAGAAGGCTGAGAAAAACTGTTGGCTATTAACATGTTTACTGTGTAATCTCCAGCAAGTAATTTACTATATCCAGATTTTAAATGTTTCTTAATACAGTGAAAAGATGGAACAGAATTGTCAGTTAATAGAATGGTTACTTAGCAAGTAAACCATGTATTAATTCATTTAAGAACACATACACACACATACACACACACACACACACACATGCACACACACACACACAATTTCTATTACTAATTGTGGAGAAATGGTTCTGAAATTGGCATATATGGTAAAACATTGGACTGTCCTTGACAATGCCAAAAATTTGTGTTAACTTTTTCTATATACTTTGATTTGGCGACAGTAAGATTAAAATAGCACCAATATAAAATGCATTTAGGCTTAAGTCAACAATACTAGCAGTTCATAAAGACAGTAGACACTGGGGTATTTTTCTACCTATTGCTTGTATTATATAATGCTAAATTTCCACCAAAATACGAGCAAGGAATTCATCATGTGTTATAACAGTTCTTGTGTCATATATATTTATATGTACTTTTAGAGCTCTGATTGTAATTGATATCTTCGGCAAGCATGAAATTCAAAAAATTAAATGTTACATGTTTACAATAAGATTCAAATATATAATATAAACAAGTTTACATATTAAACAGATTTCACACGATATAAATATGTCATTAAGCAATCCAACCGGGAGATCTTATTATAGTCAGGGGCTTGTTATTAGTAAGATCCTCATGGTCATTAGTACTTGCTGATATGGTTTCATTTTGCTTATGATGAGCTATAAGCTAGTTACCTGCACTATTTATATTCTATAGATGGTGAAATAAAGCTTAACACAGTTAAAAGATATACATTAAAATATTATTTCCTTGCCTCTCTGTCTCTCCTAAAGTGAAGACTTGGTCAGATAATTTCTAAAGGGAATTTTAGCTATGGGATCTTATTAATTTTTTTGATGATTTCTCAAATTGATTAACTAGAATGTGGGCAAGGTATCAAAAATTCTTAAATCACTTAATTACATAGATAATACATGGACAAGCTCAAGTAGTTTCAAAAAGTGTTGCTTGCCATTGTAAGCAATATTAAAATCTCATAATTAGTCAACATTTCGTTAAGTAGGTCAACAAATATTTCACCATAAGTCATTTGTATAAAGTACATAAAAAGAAATTTGATAATTCAGCAACATAATAGTAAACCTGTACAGGTTATGAAAGGAAAGCATATAGTTTACACATATCTGCTTTTTTTCAGCATCTGGTAAGTGGTATGACATTGGTCACTTGACGAGTCAATGAATTAATGAATGTTTTATATTATTTCATTCATCTGTCTGGAGAATGAAGTTCAAAATTAATTTCTGAGTTTGCTTGATCATCAAGCATCAATATTATCACTTAGTCAAGTTGGGAAATCATGTAAATTTAAGTACTAATCTCAAAGGATATATATCCTAGTTCTTGCCTTAGTTTCTTTATTAAAAGTGAAATATGACATATAACAGGTTATTTGGATTTCATGTGTTCTTGTGATGGGTAATCAGTTTGGCTGGACTTGGGATCTCCTAGGAGACAGAGTTTCAGATGTGCCTTTGGTGGATTTACAGGGAGATCTTATTAAAGATTGAAGACCCACCCTGAATATAGGTGATTCAATGTGGATTGGAGCTAAGACTAAGTAAAAAGTGAAATAGAACATCAGATTTCACTGTAACTCTTGTTTCAATGTGACTAGCACTCTCATGTCCCCATCACCCTTCCTTCCATGCACTGATGGACTGCAGGCCTCTGAACTATAAGCTAAAATAAATGCTGTCTGGGGCCAGATAAATTATTCAGCAGGTAAGAGCACATGCTGTGCACGCAGAGGACCTCCCAAGTTCCTACATGGGGCCCTAAAAATCATCTGAAGCTAGAGTCTCAGTTAAAGATACTCCTAGTCCTCACCAGCACATTCACACACATGGATCATGTAAACCTCTGTAGATGGACACACATATGCATCAAATATAAAATGGAAAACAAAATGATAAAACTAGCACATCCCTTCTTAAATCTTGTTTTGTCAATTATTTCTCCTTGAAAAGAAGAAAATTAAACAGTACTGCCATCTTTTATAAAAACATGTAAATTATATACTTTTTTAAAGTATCTTTTTAATAACTCATGGGAATATTCGTTAATGTGCAAATATCATATGAAAATCAAGAAAGTGACATAGCATAAATAGGAGTATTTGTATATAAAATGCAGGTAACTTTTATTCCACATTACAAGTAATACTAGGCAAAATTTCTACCATTAAGAACTATCTAGCCAAGCAAGGTATCTTACTTGGGATTTTCATTGCTGGAACAAAACACCATGTCCTAAAAGTAACTTGGGGAGAAAAAGGGTTTATATGACGTAAGCTTCCATATTGCTTTTCATTATTGAAGGAAATCAGGACAGGAACTTAATGAGGGCAGGAGCCTGGAGACAATCGCTGATGTAGAAGCCATGGAGGCGTGCTGCTTACTTAGCTTGCTTAACATGACTTGCTCAGCCTGCTTTCTTTTAGAACCCAGGACCACCAGCCTAGGGATGGCACTACCCATCATGGGCTGGGTCCTCCCCCATTGATCAATAATTGAGAAAATACCATATACTCAAAGCTCATGGAGGCATTTCCTCAACTGAGTTTCCTTTCTCTAATGACTCTAGCTCGTGTCAAGCTTGTTTCAATTTGACACACAAAACCAGACAGTTCACTGGGCAGAAATGAAAAACACAAGCAATTATACAACTTTGTAGAGGATATAATATATAATATAAATTTTAAGATTTATATTATTTAACTGGGAATGTAGCTTTAGTAGTAGAACATTTTGTTGGAAAACATTAGGTTCTAGGCTCACTCATGGGACTATGAAACCCCAATTTTTTATATTTATTTTTATTTTTTTGGTTTTACAAGTCAGGATTTCTTTGTGTTCAGCTGTGGCTGTCTTGGAACTCCCTTTGTAAACTAGGGTGACCTTGAACTCACAGAGATCTGCCTGCCTCTGCTATCTGAGTACTGGACTAAAAGCCGGTGCTACCATCACCTAGTGAAACCATGTTTCTTAATGTAGAGAATTAACAAAATTCATTAGTCAGGGAAGGAAATGGGTTTAAGAGGGAATCTTCAAATAAGTAGGAAATAAATACCAAGGAAAAGGACATTATTATGCAGAGACAACACATATGTGAATGCTCAAGAGCTGGGAAATAAAACTGTGTCCTACATACTGCAAAGCACCAGTGTGGTCTGAGTACTGACAGCAGTTCTGAAAGTAGCCTGAGATGAAGATAGTAAGGCTTGTCCACACTTCCTTGCTTATGTTACCAGATCTCACAGTGTTGTCACATGTCACCTGGCTTGCTTATGTTACCAGATCTCACTGTGTTGTCACATGCCACTTAAACAAATCCTTGTTTCTAATGTACCAATGGGAATGTACACAGGCTAGAGAGTTTATGTTTTGAATTAATTTCCTTAAAAATAAGGTCCAGACTGTGTATTCTTTGATCATTACTTGGAAGGTTTCCATCTTCTAAGCCTTTATTGCTACAAAATTTCTTCCAAAATCTGTTTTAACTTCACAACATGAGTATTGATATGCGTTGGTTTCATTTTATGCAAAATATCTCTAACTTTACCTTTGAACCATATTATTCAAAAGGACTTTGCTTAATACTTAAAAGTTTTGGATTTTCTATTTTTTTTAATCTTTAATCTTTTTTTTTTTTTTTTTTTTTTTACAGTTCAGTCATTATCCTGCTCCGGGTCCACCCTCTGACAGTCCCTCAAGCATATTCCTCTTCCCCTGTCTCCAAGAGGATGTCCCAACACCCCCACACCCCAAACATTTCTCCAGGCCTCTGCCTTCCCTGGGGCCTCTAGTAGCTTAAGGGTTAGGTGCATCTACTCTCATTGAGGCCAGACCAGGCAGTTCTCTGTGTTATACATGGCAGGAGCCTCAGACCAGCTAGTGTATGCTACCTAGTTGGTGGCTCAGTGTCTGAGAGATCTCCAGGAGCCAGTTTTGTTGAGACTGCTGTTCTTCATATAAGGTTGCCCTCCTCCTCAACTTCTTCCAACCTTTCCCTAATTCAACTGCAGGGGTGCCTGACTTCAGACCATTGGATGGGTGTAAGTATCTGCTTCTGTCTCAGTCAGCTGCTGGTTGGGCCTCTTGGAGGGCAGCCATGCTAAGGTCCTATATGTAAGTATATCATAGCACCAGTAATACTGTCAGGCCTTGGAGCCTCCCCTTGAGATGGGTCCCAGTTAGGAACAGTCACTGAATCTCCTTTTCCTCACTCTCTTCTCCACCTTAATCCCTGCAGTTCTTTTAGACAGAAACAATTCTGGGTCAGAGTTTGTGACTGTGAGTTGGCAACCCCATTCCTCCATTTGATGCCCTGTCTTTCTATTGGAAGTGGATTCTAAAAGTTCCTTCTCTCCACTGTTGGGCACTTCATCTAAGGTCCCTCCCTTTGAGTCTTGAGATTCTTCCACCTCTCAGGTCTCTGCTACATACTAGAGGGTCCCCCATCTCCCACTTCCTGAGGATGTATACTTTCATTCATGTTGCTAACCCTTGGGGCTCCATTCCTGGTCTCCCCAATACCTGATCATGGGGAAAAGGGGAACATAGTCAGGATTTTTCTATTTATGGTAGATTGCTCAGTGAATTCTGAAATAATCTTATGCTTTTTTTTTTTTTTTTTGGTTTTTCGAGACAGGGTTTCTCTGTAGAGCCCTTGCTGTCCTGGAACTCACTTTGTAGACCAGGTTGGCCTCAAACTCAGAAATCTGCCTGCCTCTGCCTCCCAAGTGCTGGGATTAAAGGCATGTGCCACCATGCCCGGCAATCTTATGCATATTTGAAATTTATTTATTTCATGAATTTTTAAAGGAATGCATGTGTTGCAGTCTATTCTTCAGTTCCGGAATGGGGTCTAGAAGTGTGGTCAGTGTGTGTGTGTTTGTGTGTGTGTGTGTGAGAGTGTGTGTGTGTGTGTGTGTGTGTGTGTGTGTGTGTGTGTATCTGTCTCCTCCATTAGCTTTTTTGCGATTCATTTGAAGCCTTGATTTTAGTTGTTTACATTTATGAGTTCTGTCTTAATAGTTAATTACCTCAACATCATAAGAATAAACTTATGCCTCTCATTTTCTTATTTACTGTCCTACTGCTACAAGAAATAGTATGACCAAGACAACTCTTGTAATAGAAAGCATTTAGTAGGGGCTTTGTTACATTTATAAATGGTTAGTCCACGATCATCCTGTTTCAGGAAGTAGGCACATAAGACACTGGAGCAGTAGCTGATAGTTTTAATTGAATTACATGAATATCTTGTCTTTTGTACATCTTTTGTTGTATAGTTTAAGGATGTGAATTCTTATCTCTGTCCTATCAAAGGACAGCCATCACCCCTTCAATGGATTTGCAGGAAATGTGCCACACGATAACCTCATTTCATTCAATGTCTGGGCTTCTTTGTGATTCTGTTTTTAGATATATATTTTTAATATATGTCTGTTATAAACTACAAACTACACTCTAATGTTATATTTGTATTACAAAGTAGAATTTTTTTAATTGTAAAAACATAGTAAAATGGGTTTTAAGTAAATTCAGGTAGAATATGTTTTTTTTGTTTGTTTGTTTGTTTTTTTTTGTTTTTTTTTATAGTGAGTATTCCTAGAATTCCTCTTTATGGTCTATGATTCTATCTTGTGCTTCTCTCGACATGAGATCTTTAGCATTAGTTTTAGTTTAGCTGACAAGCTCTCCCAGTCTATCATTGTATAAAAGTGTTTTGATTTTTATACTTTAGCTTATGAAATGCTTGCAGAATTTCACATGTATATCTAATCTTAGTTGTTTAAGATGTCAGTGCTGTCTCTTAGCTACAATTTAAAAAATTCTTCATTTTTGAAAATGCGGTAAACATATATAATGGTATATAATCATATCTACTTCTATTTCCACACACCAAATGCCCTTATGTCACCCCAAAGTCTACCCGAAATATGTCCATTTATTTTATGGTGATGATGTAGCTCAGTTACTTCCACCCTGGGTGCTTGAAATCCCTTACTGAAGTACTATGGATATTGTGTAATTGCTGGGGGGCAATGGCCATTCTATTTTGAATTTATAGTAGTGGTAGGTTGTAACCACTAACTGTGGAGGACTACAGATATTGTCGATATGTCATCCATCATCAGATTGCTGACCTGTAATGTCACAGTGTAGCATTCTATGTTTTATCTTATATGGATGACTATGAAGATTTTTGGCTCAGTTTTTATCCTACTTACGCTGCTTGGAATCCACTGTGTTTTGTGAATCTGTATGTTAATATTCCCCACTAATTTGGGGAATTTGCAGCCTTATTGCCTTCAATATGTGTCTACTTAATCTTCTCTTCTCCATCAATATCACTTTGTAGACCCCCATTCCTGGGATGCTTAGACTTGAGCTGGTAGTATTTTTCCAGGGTCTATGTGCAGCTCATTTTTCACTGCTCCTGTTTCATCCTTTTTTATGTTTCTCAAGAACTTCTGTTATTCTCAGTTGTCTGTCTGCTACTAGGTATAGTTTTCCTTCCAGGCACTGGAAATTTAGCTCTAGAACTTCACTCTCATCTTTTTAATACAGTTTCTTTCTTTTTTTTTCTGCTGAGATGCAATTCCGCTCATACATTTGGCCATATAAACATCATGGGCGTATATATTTTTTCATGAAGTCTTTGAACTTTTTGTGGTGGACTGACTGTTACTTTCTGCTAATTGCAACATTTAGGACATCTCAGGTTTATCTGCTTCTGCAAACTATAATTACATTTGCTATGTCTTCATGTTCTGTGCTATGCACGGTTAATGATTTTGCCATGTGTCTCATGTTTTATATAATATAGAAACACGATTTTGGTATGTTGTGTTTCTCTGAAGAATTATTATTTTGATGTAATAGGTGTTAAATTATTTACCAATCACCATATTTGAGTGGAGAATACACTGCACTACTTTCAGTGGGTCGGTCTTAGTTTCGTCATTACGCTTATGACTAATCAGCAATTCTCTAATTAGAGAAAGGTCTGGGCCACGGGAGCTGGAGTGGAGTGAGGTGCTGACAGGGAACCTTCACCTGATCGATTTCAGTTGCCATACTGCATGGTAGAGAATAGCAGCTGATACTACGACTGACAAAGCCTTTCCAGTCTTTCAGTTTTGCATTCTCTGAACTCTTTAACATCCCTTGCACACTTTTTCCATAGAAACAAGCATTTAATGAGAGTTTACCCTGATACGTAAAATATTATCTTTTTGTTGTCGTTTTCTGATTTTTTTCCTCAATTTATGCCTTCGGGGGAGCCTTCTGAGACTTATCAATCAGATTCTACTTTATTTAGCTAACTTCTAGTGTTGAGTAGTTTTCTTCCATTTGGGGCTAAACAAGGAAATCCTAGGAAAATAGAGAGTAGGTTTTACTCATTTAAGTTGCCAGAGATGAGGTATAATCTTAGAGCTAATTTAATTATTTAATTATTTAATTCTGCAGGTAATCTACTTTAATTTCTTTATACCTTCACATTATATCATAGACTTTTCTAATACTTATTAGTTGTTCAATTAATAATTCCCCAAAAGTTGCAAATGTCTTCCTACTGAGTTTTTGCCAGAACTAAAATTTAAGTCATATATTTGAATTTCTCATAAGTAATTGCTTATATATCAAACTTTTAATATTTTGAAATTTATTTACTTATTTAATTATTCTGTCTCTGTCTTTGCCTCTCTCTCTCTCTCTCTCTCTCTCTCTCTCTCTCTCTCTCTCTCTCTGTGTGTGTGTGTGTGTGAACGTGCACGTGTGTGTGTGTGCATGGTGTGTGTGTGTGTGTGTGTGTGTGTGTGTGTGTGTGTATGCATGTGCAAGTATGTACTTACTTACAGAACACTTGTAGTGGTCAGAAGATGACTTTTGGGCAAGGACAGCTCTCAAGAGTCAGTTCTTCTCTTTACCTTATAGAGTTAGTCTTTCTGTATGTTTCTGCCACTACATAGCTTGCTTCAATCTACCTATCCACACAAGCTTCTGTGCAATTCTTTTGTCTTTTGCATTTTATGTTAGGAATGCCTAGATAATGGAACCACTCGATTGAATCTGTCGCTTTTCCCTACAGATATAGCCTACTGGCCCACAATGTGCAATCTCATAATTTGCTTCTCTGAATATTGATCACAACCCACCAGTATTCTCACTGCTTCAAATTAAGATCAAATTTAAAATTTAACACAAATAACACTAACAACAGCAGAAGCAATAAATATAAATAGTATCATATAATGGCAGTTCCTTTTGTAGTTAAATGCAGGTGAGTGGTCATTTTCTTCATTTTTACATTCTAGTATATTTTTCAAATTTTAATATAATTTAATTCACATGTATGCATATAGACATGCATATAATTTATAATAAAATGAGCCTCATTTTATAAAGTAATGGATATAAACTTAATAAAATAGATAAGATGATTATGAAATAAGTTATTAAATAATATATTTTATGAGTATGAGATATGGCAATATCAGAAAACATCAAAATAGCTTAGTTCAAAGACTAGTCATCAGATAAGAAGATCCACTGAGGCACATTGAAGCCTACTAGTCAAAAATAGTACAATTAAAATTCTCTTAACATGTGAGAAGGCATTCTGTTAATTGAGGTTGATGATAATTTGTGGAGATTATTATGAACATTATCATTTGGTTGAAAGATTACTATTATGTGAAAATTTGTGACTGATAACAATCATTCTCTTGGGGTTCACTATGTGAGTGACTAATTGAATTTATCTGAGAAAGTACTTTGGAAATCCTGAAACGTCCCATAGGGGAAACGACAGATTCTTCCCACACAAGTACTTACATCATCTAGAAAAAATTAGCGAATTAGTGGGTTGCCTAACTGCTTGGTTGGCCACTTAGGATATTACATAAAACTCTCTTCACTCAATTTATTCTTGTAACTCTGATTGGAATTAAGTGACATGTGTATTCTGATAGCCACTCCAGTGGTTATGGGATCTAATATTTTTGTGATCTATAACTTGCCTCTTTCTTTCACATCACTTTTTTAAGCATCTATAAATATGCCTGTAAGCTTTATTCTTAATGCTATGGTGAAATTAGATATAGTCCTCAACAATGTGTAATTGTAGACTGTCTCTGACCTGAATAAACTGCATTTGTGAAGGGAAACCCTGGTCTACCTGATGTAGCTGAGTGAGAAACATTTCAATGAAAAGACATTTAAATTTGTTCTGCCAATGTTGAAATCACAGTGGGAAGAAATCCATTGACCTCATGTGAATGCTGTTTTTATTTTAATTGGATTTTGTCCCATGCAATGAAATAATTGAGCTTAAGGCTACTGTCATGCAGGTTTCCTTGATGTATCTAACAGAAGCAATCTCCTAGTCCTATGTCATAGGCAGAAGCCATCAACATTTTTTTCCCATTTTTCTCAGGTGTAATTTTGAAGGTAAGGATGGAACTGGGATCCTATTATCTTATGTTCAATTCCCACATTTTGGACTTCTTATTCAAATGCCATTCGTATAGCATGATCTTTTTTTCAGAGAAGGTTTGGTTTAGACATGGAGCACTGGCAGCTTTTATAAAAATGTTGAGACAATTACCTCCCCTGTGTCTTTTAATGAACATATTGCATATGAAATGCTGATTCTACAGGAAGTGGAAAGTGCTTTGCCATCTCCTGCCCCAGGATATGAGAGTATGGCCGATTAATTAGGGTAGAATAAGAAGAGAGTTCCTCTGTCCCTGTGGCTCATTTGATCAAGAAAGAAGAGTGTTAATACAGGGATTTCCAAGACGGATTCCAAAAACATGTAAAATTATTAAGAAAACGAAGGACAGAGCTTATAGAATTGACAGAAGTGTCTCCCATTGCCCAATCTCCCACTGCTTTACCCACTGGTACACACAGGCATAAGCAAACCAGGGCCCTATTTGGTGATCTTGGTTAAGCACCTATCTCCATGGAGCTGTGTTGGTTAGCATTCCAACAGATTGACTTTCTCCATGCCTTATTGTGTCAGTGTCTTTTGCTTCCCTTCAATTTACATGCACCAAACCCTTCTCTCAGAAGATGGTTTGCAAAGCACAGCTACTTTTTCTCACTGCTTGGTGCCCCTCCCCCACACGATGCAATGATTTAAGTTAATAACATTGTTCTCAAATAGGGCAAAACTAACCCTCTCTCTAGTAACTCTGTTCCTAGGAGTACTGAAGCATCTCTTTTTGTCCCGTGAATGGAAATCCTAGTCTGCTGCTACAGGAAAGGGTTAAAGAGTGCTGGCAAGAATTCACGCATGTGTTAATTCTTCCTGCAGACTCACATCTCTTCCACTTTGACCTCACAGTTAATCTGTGAGAGTTAATCAGGCAAAACCTCTACTGAGTGATTTTTTTTCCCACACAACAGAACCAGACAAAGAGAGCACAGCCCCATCTAAAAAGAAAGAAAAGAAAGAGAGAAAGAAAGAAAAAGAGCAAGTAGATAAACCTAAAAGGACCGACCCTTGGGAATTCCTGTTAGTGCACCGGGCATGAATGTGAGCGCCTTTCTGCTTCTCTCATTTGCCTTCCTGTGTACATCTCTGCGTGTACCATCCCCCTGCCTCAATTCTATTATCCTCTCAGACTTGGAAGCTGCTGCCTGAGCTGACGCTTTGATGGTATCTGCAAGCGTTTGTACTGATCTTTATTTCTGCCCCCTGAATATTAATTTTTAAGCTGGTAGCAATACATCTCTGAGTGACGGGACCTACTAGAGGCAGGTGGGGGGAGCCGGCATCAAATCATCAGCATAATAATAATACAAAGGGGAGGGATTCTTCTGCAACCCAGAGGCGAGAGGCGAGAGAAAAAAAAAAAGCGATGAGTTCGCCAAATACATGGAGCATTGGAAGCTCAGTCTACTCTCCTGTATTTTCACAGAAAATGACGCTGTGGATTCTGCTCCTGCTATCGCTCTACCCAGGGTAAGATGGGCCGTTTTCAGCGTCGTTTGGCTCTAGAGAGATGTGGGGGAGATAAAAGGTTGTGGAAGCAGGGAGACCACCCAGATTTGAGACACTCTTTTGGAATTTAAGCGTCACAATTTAGGGAAGAGTGACTATATAGGGTAGCAGAGAGACGGAAGAGAGAGGAAGGACATATTGGTTTATTTGTTAATGAACTAGGTTTTATTTGTTTGTGTTTTGTTTCAAAGAGCTTAAGCTCGTTTCATAGACTCCGTGTTCGGGGAATAGGTTTTGAATTTGCTGCAATCTGATATGAAGTGGGTTGTGCTTGCACACGCCGGCATTTGAGGCCATATTGAAGGCATTTGGGTGGGGGGTCTGGAAGAGAAAATTACAAATGGGGTCCTGGCGAACACAAGCGTGATCTGTGTGAGGGAGGATTGGGGGCGGGGACAGAGCTGTTTTTATTATACACTACAGTCTTCTTTGGTCCTGCACCTGAGCTTTCAGTCAGCCAGGTTTTCTATCCAGCCTCATTGACCCGGCAGCTGAATCCCAGTGAGGCAAACACGATTCAGCACCAAGGACAGCGGTCCAGCTAAGGGCCTTATGGAAAGAGGCTTGTCAAACCATGCAGCAACCCTAAATCTACAAAGGACATCCATGTAGTCAGGCCACTGGGCCAAAATACAGCAGAGAAGCCTGGGGACCCAGCACGGGTTAATGTTACTCCTACCTTCAGATGGGAGGGGGACTACTGCACATGAGGTACTGAATATAGTTCAATGAATGTATAGGAAATATATCTGGAGCAGAGTTGGCCTGGTTGCAGACTTATAAAAAAACGTGCTCATCCAAGTAAATTCAGTGTCCAAATTGTGAAGTATGCATGAGTGATTTACAGTCTTCCTGCACAAACAAAAGTGGGGCGAACTGGCTGAACTTCTGAGGATGGGTGATCCCAGAAATGTGTTTCCTCTAGATTATTAACTACTTCCCTGAAGTAAGCCTATGAGAGCAGAATCTCTCCATGCACAGATCACCACACTTCTATCCATGGAAGTAGCCCTCACCACATTACAGTTTCCAACGAGAACTAACAGCAGGCTGGACGTCCACATTTTCCATGGCATGCACTTCTGTATTAACATTTTGAGACAAACCACTATACAAACTACTCCAATGGTTGTGGCCTCCCCAACTTCTGATAAAGGAATCTATGGGAAATATCAAGACACTACACCAAAGTTTTCTTGGAAGGTGATGTAGTACTTATAACAACAACAACAACAACAATAATAAGCTTTGTTGCAGATATCTATACATTTTTCTGTCCTTCTTTCTCTAGTATTGGTGATAGAACACATTGATTTTGGACACAGAAGAGAGTCAAGCAAAGCAAAGAGTAATATCTCCACTTTCTCAATTCAGGCAGGCAGCCTGTGCTTAGCTCTTACCCCTTCGCCACTTTTCTTGTTTGTTTGTTTGTTTGTTTGTTTGGTCCCCCTCCCCTTGGCAATAGACACTGAGTACAGTAGATAGTTTCATTAAGAACTACAGGTTGAAGAAGTTGTACCAGAAGAGGAGAGAAACACTGGGAATAATATCAAAAGTCATAAACCATAGTAAAACCATTAAAATATTTTCTATTCAAAATCTCCACATATTTTCCTATCATATTTATGAAAGTTAGTAAACTTTGTTTTGGGAATCAGAGCATCAATAAATTGAGTCTATCTTCCCTGTATTTCTTCAACCCATGAAACCTGTGGAATAAAATCTAGACCAGGCAGGAGAGAATGTATCTGTTTTTCTTATTCCCATTCATCTTAGTAAACACTTTGTAACTGACTGCCTGAGTATATTCTTATGTATTTCACCTCCAAACATTCTATTTTAACCCAAAAATATTACATTATTATTGCACGTGATGCAAATGTATTTAAGATAGTTTTTCTCTAACAACTCCACTTTTTGAATAAATTTTCATCTAAAAACTGAAACTTGATGTTACTTGATTTTATTATCTTGCAATCGTAAGAGCAGCTTAGATGGGCTTTAACAGAATTTTAAATGATGGATTTATGCGTTACAAGAATTCCAGACAGATAGTTTTTGTATCCTCACAGTAAGGTTAGAAGAAGTAACTACTGTAGTTTGGTTCAGTGTATGTGATCAGAGTTCAATTTGCTGCAGTTCCATAAATGATTTGAATGGCTGAGCATGCCATTAATCTCTAAAGTTGGTTCAGAGGTTCATGAGAGTGGTTACAATGATATTGAAAAAAAACGAGATTCTAAGGGTCTGTGTTGTAAACAATAGCAGAGGAAGGTACTGAACATTGCAGGAGAAGAAAAGAATCATTTAATGGACATTTATATTTATAAATCTCCAAATAAGCTGTGTTTCCCATTGAACAACTAAACTCCCTAGATTGTGTCTACATCAAAGACAAATAAATCTTAAAACAAAGCATAAGAATGAGCATGTTAGAAACGTATGTCCTTCCTTAGAGGGAGAATTTCACAAACTTGCATTTGCTCAACTTCCATGTATCTTGTTTACAACTTGTGAGACTCTCTTGAAAATTTACTAAAATGGAAATTCCTAAACCACACACTGGATGATGATCCTGAGTCATGAGGTCTGAGTGAAGTCTAAGGATGTTAATTTTCACAAGTTCTCAGAGCTCCCTTTAAAGAAATAGGTCTTTAGTCTGCCTACTTAGAAAAGTGTACTTATTATCATCGATGATGTTTGTAAATATTTTTTCCTACAATTTTGTTCATCTGGCACAGTAAATCATTTCCATATGCATGAGATTTCGAATTGTACATAAATGACACACCATGAAAACCATTAAAGATTTTACTATATTTGTGTCATGTGTAAAAAGTTCTTGAAAAAAATTAGCATATGTACATATATAAATACCTATGTACGTATAGTCCCAAATTCTATATACCTCAAATACACATATTGGCAAATATGTTTTAAGTCAAATTTTGAAAATTTGGTAAATTATTTTAATATAACTTCCGTCTGTCCCAGTTTTAAAATGTAGAAACATATAAAATACAACAGAAATGAATGGGTATAGTAGGAAACTTTTATATGAAGGAAGACACTTTATTTTGATTACCAAAAATTATCTTATATTATATTTGGAGTGACAGATAATTATTTTTCAAAGAATTAGAAATTGGTCAGATACAAGTTAGATTGAACTTTTGATAATCAATTTCAAGTTTTTATAAAAGTTTTAAGTTTTTTACTGTATTTAATTTTGAGTTGCAGCATAATTAAATATTTCTCCTTTCTATTCCATCTTCCAAACAATTCCATATACTCCCTCCTTGCTCTATATTAAGTTATGACCTCTTTTTAACTTAATTTTTGTCACATTCATATGTGCATATACACTGTTATTGAATATGTTGTTAATGTTTATATTTATTTTATGTCCTTAGCTGTTGCTGAATAAAGTGTTCCATATGAAATATTGAATACTGCGAAAGTTTTTTATGCCATAATTATGTTTTATACAGATTTTAACTTTTGCAAATCATAAACATAAAAGAAATACTCTGCTTTTGCAATTTAATTCAACTTGTTTACAGGGTTAATCTCTATTAGCAAACTTGTTACTCTATATCTTTACAAATTCTTTACCTTGTTTTATCTTGAAAACTACTTTTGCTTTTCATAAGCACATGCAATTGTTTTAGTTGTCAACACAGGATTTAATTAGTCTGCCTTAAGCATCCATATGAAAGGGTAAAAGAGCAGATGTATGTATGACTCAGATTTTCCAAGAATTCTTTCTCCATCCACCACACCATAGATCAAACACCTGGATAGTAGGCTGGGATTTCAAAACTATCTTTTGTTTTATTTTTTTGTTTTGTTTTTAATGTCTAACAATGTGTAGCTCATACTGGGACTCTAGGTTGGTTTATAGGCTGTCGTCCACAACAATTTGAAAATAAGATTTTCATTTAAATAATTAACTGCACAAATGCCTTTTGATTATCTTACATTCACTTTGTGTTCAACTTAAAGTAATTAATTCACAGAAAATTTAATGGTAAAACCCTGTTTAGATATTTTATAATTTCCACTCAAATTAAAAGGAAGTCAAGATGGGTTGTAAGGACATCACTCCTGTGTATTGTATTGTGCTACCAGGCCCATAGTTCTTTGTTGGCTATAGCATCTTAGTTTGTGGAATATAGATGTTTAAAACTTTAAGCACAATGTAAATGTCTCACAAGCAATCTTGTCAAACTACCATGCTGTGTTTACTTATCATTATGCACACGTATCTTTCTATATGATCCTACATACATTCTTTTATCGTTACTTGTGGTTCTTTTGTATCTTCAGCAAACCACTTCATCTTTTTAATAATTCTGTTATCTAGCCTGTTAGCAAAGACTATTTCACCAGACCACAGTGAAGATTATATATAATTGGCATACATATATAAAGCTCACTATATTTACATACATAACAGAAGCAAATTTAAAGTATGTCTATATGATTGCTGATTTTGAAGATGTCTTGTTTTCCTTTAATTACCCAGCTGGAAATTGGTTCTAGAACACTGGAAATACTAAGCACTCATTGTAATTGAACCATGTCTCCAGTGAGATGACTTTTTTCTCTACGCATCAATATGAAAAAAAATCATGGTGTATTTGTCTAAATTGAAATCCCGATTGTTTTGACAGCCATACTGCTTGCCTGTCCAGACAGTTGAGTTAGAACTTTTAAACAGACTTCTGTCATCATTTTGGTAAGGTTTCTGAAAAATCACTAATATGTATCACTTCAATAAAACCAAATTGTACTATATCTGTTTTAGCAGATTCTAGAAAACATATATTATGTCAAAAATGGTCCTTGGATAAATTAAACTATTTAATCCAAAATTTTGGGAGGATTTCTTGGGATCTTAGAATTTACCAATTATATTGTCATTAAATGAAGTCATACTATAATATATAGATGGACATACTTAGGCACACCTGGCTTCTCAGTAGGAGCTTTACATACTTAAGAACATACCAAATAGAACAGCTTAGATTCCAAATTATAATTTGTATTTGGAAAAGTACATTTCTTTTATGGCTCTGTGTATAAGTTTAATAGATTAACTTGGATTCCTTGACTATGCAGTAACTTCTATGTAATGACATCAGCATTTTAAAACTTTCATTGAGCAAACCTACAGAAAAATTTTCTCAGTGTTCTTCAATTCCTTAAAAAACATATTAGAAAAGTAAAAGATGAAAAGTTGAAATTAACTTAATAAAGGAGAAATAACAGCACTTTAGCAATGGTTGGAAACTTAAATTCCAACTACGTGTATTTTAAAGGACAAAATTTTGCTTTTTAATTACCTCCATCATTCTAGAGATTACTTAAATAGCCTTGCTATAGGATATCACAAATATCAAGACACAAACATTTTCACTTCTAAACGAAAAAGAAGTTCTAGGAATTGATAATAGATTTCAGTTTATATCAGTGTCCTTAGACCCTCAACAGACTTGTTAGAAAAGGAAGATACTATTTTCTCCTTCTAAGAGTGTCCTGACCAAGAAGAAAGCAGATTAAAGAGCTTGTTTAGGAGTGCTTAAATATCAGTGTTAGTGAGGAGCAAGATGCCTGTCGTTACATTACTATTATACGACTGTAGTCTGTTCAAGTACAGTGACCTGAAAGCAACTCTTAGTGTAACAAATCCCATTGATTGTTTTGAAACATAAGAAGCCTCATCACGTCACACTTCTGGGAGAGCTTTTACTTTTTCATTAGTTCTATACACTGGAAGTTGAATATCCTTTAAAAGAAAATAAAAAAAGGGCCCTATTAAGTTCCACATTAGTGGCTTAGGGTAAAAATAAAATTTAACTCCAAATCATATTAATCCTTGTAGTATAATATAAGTGAATATAAATACAGTAATAATTCTATATTATTATAAGATCATTGTGCAGCTGTGCATAGATAAAGTACCGTGCAAATGGGAAATAAGTAACATTGACATTACACTCTCCACCCATTCATAAGGAAAACCATAAGAACAGAAAATAACATAGCAGTGGGCAAAACAAGGGATGTTTTTAAAAAGCAAGGATCCTTGGTAGTAATTGAAACCCTGCCATGTATACATGTTCAGTTACAAAAAAAAATGTCTATGTAGTAGGCCAAATAGAAAGTAAATTCTGTAATTTATTGAGGTAAATGTAGGTAAAGTGTCTCAAAACTACTGCTAAATATACCTTGTTGATATTTAATATATACTTGTGTTTGGGAAAAATAAATGATAAATGGTCTTTTTGTTGTTTGGTAAATATCAGTTATTTTTGTAAGTCACTTTTGAAAATATACTTAAAATACCTAGTTGTTAAACACTCTATACATAAAATTTGGAATAAATTAGTCGACCATAGTGGTGCATTCCTTTAATTCCAGCACTTAGGAGGCCGAGGCACTAGGAAGTCTCTGAGTTCAAGGCTAACCTGGTCTACATGGTGAATTTCAGGACAGCAAGGTCAACATAGAAAGACCTTATCTCAAAACCAAAAGCAAAAAAGTATAGAGAAATTTCCTTAATTTATTAAAGGGACAGTATTTGAGTTAGACTTACTATATCATCTATGTGTGAATTATGGAGCAGCATAGACCGGAAGATCTGTTCTTGATATTCTCAGTTGTCAGTGTAATGTATGCAGATACAGGAGTATCTGTATCTGTACAGATACCAGGAGTGTATAGAAATTATTAAACTTTAACTAGATAAATAGTATACAAAAGAAGCTTGTATGCTGTATGCTGACGGAAGAAAGCAGGGTGGAGTTTTAGGGCTAGGAAAACATAGGACACAGAACCTGAGATTCACAAACATTTGAAATTCATCTATAAGCATCTAGTTACACAGTTTTAATATAATGAAATTATTTTCTTTTATTGTTCCTCACGGTTCTAAGACTACTTCTGTAACAATCATTCACACATATTACAAAATTATAAATGAATGGAGTTTATTTTTGAAGAAGAGTATACAATTTTTGAAATGACCTCTTAGTATTTAAAAAAATAACTAGTTAAAAGACAAACCCAATACAAAACAACAAAAACAAAGGGCAGTGATGGAAACCACACTCTCTATGGCACTGACGTGACATAGACTATATTCCCAAAACTTCAATGCGGATGTGTGTTATCTATGCTATATAATTTTAAATATATCAAAAATAATAATTATATTATATAACATATAGTATAGTGTATTAGTATAAAACAAGACATTTGATTATATCATATAATCAAATATATATATATACAATTGTTATAAGTAATATATATTGCTTATCATCTCCAACTGATATACCGTCTTTAGTCTTTGTTAGTTCAATATAAATGGCCAAATATAGTCATACAAGATACTATCTAAAGTATGCATGTCAACTGTATTCTATAGTTAACTCCAGAAACATTAAAGCAAGATCATTTAGATATAACAAAACCAAAATTACAGAGATGGAAATATTCATATTTTAAGTGCAAAACAAAGTGAATGTCACATAAGAGTGCATATAAGGAACTTGTAGTGCCTCAGCAGTTTGTATTTTAGTTCTATTTAAGTTTAGCATTTCCAATATAGAATATTTTGGCAAAATTAAATGATAGTAGTCAAGTTAATAAATTAACACTTTCTCAACCCATTTACTTTCTATTTTATCTCTTCAATAATAAACAGAATTTAAATAAGTAGTTGCTAAAATAATGGTGGAATCAGGGATCAGTGGACAGGCATATTCACTGAAATGCTCATTTAAGATACTATCTTTTTCTTTGATAAACCATATGGAAAATTTTTTAAAAATTATTTTCTTTTACTTCCTATTTGTCTCAGGAAAGATAATTTTAGTGAATTTGTTTGCTTCTCTAGTATATGCCCAACAATAATTAATTAATAATATATATTAATTAACATATAAAACAATAATTTAATTAGATAATGAGAATCATTTAATTTTCTCTGTAAGATTTCTTTATTTTGAAAAGGAAGAAATAAAAATATTTTGTTTTATTTTTCAGAAGTCTCTTTCTTTTAAACTTTAAATCCATCAAGTTTGGCTATAAACCAAGAGAAGGCATACTATAACAAAACAACAGTTTTACAATGCATTCTAAGGTATGATAAAGTCTTTAAGAGAACCAACCATTGAATGGTATTTGGCCAGACATTCTCTTGTAGCTAGGCATTTACTTACATAATGAGCCCCAGTCACTTATGTAAAAGGAAGGTGATCATTCCCCCTACGTCGACCTCGAGCAAGATTGAAGACTGTCCCTGTGCCTATTACTGTTGTTACTACTGCAGGACCATTTCCTATGTCTTTCTTAAATGTTACTCTCTACCACAGAAATCCTGTCTCCTTTTCTTAACTCTAAATTTTGTGGGCATGCAAAATGTATTTTATTAAATATTTCTAATTACTTTGACTTCAATATTTTTAAATGGAGTGAGATAAGCAATCTGGGAAAAAGTCTGTAGTTTGTAGAATACCCTCACTACTCATTTTAAGTATATTATTTCTGTGAACCAGAGATTATTTCTAATGATGTGGGCAAAGATCTAATAAGAATGTATGTTACATCATAGGACTCCTCCCTGAATATAACATCCCCAAATAAAACTAGAGAGATATTTATTTTCTAGTAGATGGTAAAATACTACTGACACTTGTTCATTAAGCAAAATTACTAAAGTCATTATTGAGGATACACTTGGTTTGCCTATCTTGACAAGTCAATTTTTGTTAGAACATATGCATTTAATGGTTAGAGGGTACTAGGAAAGATAAAAATATAAGCTTATATTTTGCTATTCATGGTCATGAATAACTCTCCAATTTTTTTTGTGCCTCATTGATGTCATCATAGCAGGGGGAAATCATCTGTTACCTAGGTTACTGCAACAGCACCAAAAATACCTTTTTGACACCATATTTGCTTCCTACCAATTCATTTGTGACAGATCAGACAAAACTCCAAGCTTGCCTGTTCAATAAAAACCTAATCAAATCATTAAGTCTTTCAGGAATTAATGTATAGTTAGATGAGTTTTTATTGATAGCATTTTAAATATAAGTAGCCATAGATTTCTACTGTTACAATTAGTATTAATAAAATTAATTGTTTATGTATTTTCTTTTATGCTCATTATATTCTTCCACCCAATGATTTGAAGTACAATGATGTTGCATCTATGATAAAGTCTTTTAATGTTGAGTTTTAATATATCTTTCAATCTTCAATGTATGTCTGCATTGAAGTGTATGGGACAATGTTGCTATCCACATTATTATATACGTATTTCTGAGACTTTCTCTTGCTGAAAGTATTTAGATGCAAAATTAGCTGTGTTGTAACACTACAATAATTTAGAAGTGTTTTGCATGTACAACAGTGAAAGACACCAGATTTCACATCTTTAGACTGTAACTGTTTGCAAAAATCATGTGTCTATATGATCATTTATCCAAATGTTAGCAGCATAAAATAGATACCTTTTTTTTCCATAGATTTCCTTAGAAATACATATGTGAGCAGCTTAGGTGAGCACTTATATCTCAGAGTCTCTAAGTTGTGTGATGCCCAAATGTACTAAATAACCTACTTTCAATCACTCACGACTTACGCTGGAGGCTCCCCAGATAAACTCTGACACGTGACAGTGGTCAAAAGAAAGGTGTTGTCATAGTCTGCTGGGACTGCTACATAAAAGTATCATAGGTTGTGGCTAAAATACATGAATGGAACCTTGTCTCTCACACTTCTGTAGAACTGAGATCTGAGATTAGTCTGGTGTGCTTCCAGTGAGAGACTTCCACTGTATGACAGAGCTTCCGGTATGCCACACTGGATGTAATTAGATGCCTTTAAACACCCGGCTCATTTTCTATTTTTCTCTACATTTGCTGTATATGAGCTTATTAGCTACCTTATACTTTCTCTGAGCCATGCTATCTTCCACATGAATTTTTCATGAAAGAGTTACTTCAGAATTTTAGAGTTGTTTACACACTTCTTTTATATTTCATGCTTTAAGATGAAAGTATTAAGTTGAATAATATTCACCAAACTAATTTTTATTTTGAAAACAAAATTAATAAAGTACCAACACACTACACAAACACACATACAGACACAGAGAGAAAATTTATAGTATTAAATATATACCAAATAAAATTCACAATGCCATAAAATTACAAATATGTAAGCATTCAAATATTCATGGAAATATTCATAGCAGTTTTTGAAGGTTTTCTAGGTGATTCTCTGTCAAGTAGGTCATTTACAGTTTCACAGATTCAAGAAAGAAGTTCTTACAAAGACTCATTGTTGTTCCCACCTGCAGCACAATCTCTCTGATGAACAAGCATCAAAGACATCCATCCTTTCAGACACACAAAGAATGAGAGAGTACCTCATCTAATTAATTCTGATTTTGAATAATTTCCCCAAATTTTAGCAGATATTTAATTAAGTCTCAATGAAGTACATAAAAAAGTTTCAAGTGCATTTTAGGTAGAAGTTTGTTGAAAATAAAGGATTCCAGCCTATTTAGAGGAATTAAAATATGACATCTTGCTTTTCTATTAACTTTCATATGTTATATACGCTTTATTCCTAGTACTATGACAGGTGCTAAAGAACAGAGCTAAATAAGGTAAGCACTTGTTCTCATGGTACTAATATTGTAGAATAAAAACATGTCTTTAAAATAGAGTGGTATATTACATATGATGATACTACAAGCTTACATTTATAATTTTACTCATAGCCAATGGTATACCTGTGTATTGACCTGTTTCACTTATTTTTCCTGAGTCCAGGAAGTTGTATAACTAAGATATATTTTATCCTCAGTAATTTTTATACAACTACATCTACAAAATTCCATTCATGTTCCCCTGGCTGACATGGCCGAATATGTGTCTCTCCTGAGCTCCTAAGTACTGATTGTGAAATGAAAGTGGAAGTTCAAGAACATAAATCCATTCCATCAATCCATGTGCTGGTTTCTCTGTCTTAGTAAATATTCACTGAACTCCTAGTACTTTCTTGGTCCTATGTTTTCCTCAACATAACATGGAAACACACACAGACATACAGCCAAAGGCAGATGGTGACACCACACACACACACACACACACACACACACACACACACACACACACAGACACACACACACACACACCAGCCTTGCAGTGAGAAAGTAGACAGGAAAGAGATAAACAATGAACAACAGTAAAAGAAAAAAGAAAACACACACACAGTGATGACAGTTTAACATAACAATGGGTATTAAAAACAAATCAAATAATAGGTTGGTGACATGAATAAAAATTAAATTATGGGAATTTACTTTTCATAGGATGAGCAGGAAAAATAATTCTGAACAATGAATAAGAAGTCATAGTGATTATTTTAATTAAAAATTTGAAATTATTATGGGATTAAGTAAACATCATACCTATAATTAGAATTGTTTGAGGTAAAAACAAATACAAGGACCTCAGGGAATAGGATTTTGGCATAATTTGAGCACTAAACTAAATCCAGATGTTTGAACCACTATATCCAAAGGTAGAAAAGTAAAAAAAAAAAAAAAAAAAAAAGAATTTGTGAAGCCAGAAACTATTTCTTAGTGCCCAGACTTACAACTATAGTATAAATTTAAACTGTAGCTCAAGTAAGGGCTTTGGGTTGGTGAGAATATTTCAGGATATCAGTCTCATTCTGAAGGAAGATATGTACATATCCTTTGAAGAATGATGAATTCGGTAGTTCACATACCAATTTCCAATCGCTTGACAATTAATTGATTAACTGTTGGAGTCTTGCTGTCTCAGAAATCTTAGTATGTCTTTTATCCAAACAAGGTCGAAAATCACATGTTAACTGTTGTTTTAGTCCAGTTATTTCAAACACAAATATTTATAGTAGTTATAAAAGTATCTCTCTGTATACTTACTGGTTTGTTCATACAAATTTAGTTTCATGGTGCCAAAATTATAGCATAGAAAAATGGTAAGGAATTCCTCATATAATAATTAAATTTTGTATTAGTTGGTTGATTTAAGCATTCTAAGGAATTGTCATGGAGAGGAATAGTAGATATCTTTTAACTTATCACCTATAAAGTTAGTTAGTGTGGACTGAATTTAGCAGAAGTAAAATTGATCTATATTGAAGATTGACATATTAAAACTTTAATATTTGGGCAAGATATAATATTTTAAAATACAGATTCAATTTTTCCATAGGCACCTTCAGTTCTTTTAGTTGTCAGCAGTTGTCCACTGCCTCTTGACTGGCAATTTAAAAAAGTTTGGAGTGTTTTGACTCAGCAGCCCACTAGCATCTATGACCCCCAAAGCTAAGGATATCATCCAATACAACCTGAAGCTGACAACAGTCTCTCTCTCTCTCTCTCTCTCTCTCTCTCTCTCTCTCTCTCTCTCTCTCTCTCTCTCTCTCTCTCCCTCTCTCCCTCTCTTTGGTTTTTCGAGACAGGGTTTCTTTGTGTAGCCCTGGCTGTCCTGGAACTCTGTAGACCAGGGTGGCCTCGAACTCAGAAATCCGGCGGCCTCTGCCTCCCAAGTGCTGGGATTAAAGGCCTGCGCCACCACCGCCCGGCTGCTACTACTTTTTCTTCTAACATTCTCACCAAAGTATGTTCAAATGCCCCCATTTATGATGTTCTTTTGTTTTTTAACTACACAATAATATTAATTTTGAATGACTAAATGGTTCTAACCTTATGACAAGGTGAACGTTATCAGTTATTTAGTGTATGAATTATAAAATCCATCTGTTCATAATATAATTTTTAAAAATTTTCTAATGAAATCAACATGGTGGCTTAAAAACATGTTTAAATTTCACCCCAGAGTCATCTCCATATTAGAACAGGCTAATTGGGGAACTGGTGTTTGTGGGACAATATCATTCATATTTACCTAGTACAAATTCTTTCTTGTTTTTGCTGAGAGTAAGGGTCTGTGTCAACATTGCTGAAATTAACCTGCATACAGAAGTAAGAGGAAATGTAACACCCTATCTAAACGCCAAAAATAAATACTTAAAGTGTCTAACAAAGTTACAAAACCACTGTACTATTTCAATAATAAAATATTCATTGTTGTAACCCTAGAAACCAAGATAAAATCTAAAGGTAAATATGTCTCTTTGAAATTCATCTTAACTTGTGAAATATAAAGCAAATAAGAGTACAGGACCTTGAGCTAGTATTTGTTAGGTAAGTGCACAGTTCAAGCATAGTAGGACAACACTACAGAGATTTTAGATGGGGGACATCAATAAAATTTTGTTTGAATGTGGTGCGTTTAACTACCTATCTGGATATGTGCAGATATTATATGGAAAAAAAAAAAACATGCCAGCCTTCTCTTTCTTACATCTGTTTGCAATGACCTTCAGACTTCACTAGACCTGGAGCAGTTTTGCCCTTGACATACAGACTGTTTGGGAAGGTGCATAGATTTTTCTGTGCATCTATGGTTTTATTATAAACACATAAAATTTGTGTATGTGCAGGAATTTATTTCTATTTTATTTTTCTTTCCCCTTTTGGATTTATGTATTTATTTATGTTATGTATATGAATACACTGTAGCTGCCCTCAGACTCCAGATGCTGATACAGGTGGTTGTGAGCTACCACGTGCTTGCTGGGAATTGAACTCAGGACCTCTGGAAGAGCAGCCAATGCTCTTAACTGCTGAGCCATCTCTGTAGCTCTTTCTTTTTAATTCTGATAGAAAAAAAAAAAACCCAAAACAAAACTATTATCCATCGCTTAAAATAGTGTTTGTTCTAGAAGAAAATACTCATCTTTTCCACAAAAACAGCGAGCTTTAAAGTGGAGAGAGGCACTTCAGTGGATTTAACCTTAGTGTCAAGTTAGTTGCACTGGGAGACAGATTAGTCATACTCAAAACGAATGCCAGATTGTAGTCATGTTAAGTGTTGTCTTTCTCTTCTACTTCAAGTGTTTGTCTCCACAAATAAAAATAGAGGTGTTTGATACCAGCACCACACCTACCACTTTCTTTGTCTACCTGCAGCTGTGTCTTGCATGAGTACCAAATTTAAGCTGATTAACTGAAGGTTGAAAAAATCTAAATCTGTAAATCATCACTTTTGAAATTCAGCCACTCTCATGATTTCACAACCTTAACTGACATGTGGCAATTTACATATTGCATATGAATTTTATACTTTTGATTTATTTCATTTTAATTACAGCACATGTAGTGCATGTGTGTGTGTGTGAATACATAAGTGTAGGAGTATGTGTGTGCATTTTAGTGTGAATACAGGTGACATAGATGCCAGAGGTATAGGTATTCCTGGAGTTGGGAGTTACAGGCTGTTGTGAGCTAACCAATGTGGGTGCTGGGATCTGAGTCAGACCATCTGGAAGAGTACTATTTTCTCATAACCAGGGAAACATATCTCTACCCCATTATTTACTGGACTTTTTAAAAAATTCCAAGTGCTAGTAGTTCAGTGTAATTTTCTAGCCTCGAGACATTCATTTAAAATATTGAAAAATAAATATTAGGTCACTTTTCATAATAGAAGACAGTTAGCTATGAAGTAATTACAATAGAACCAGAATAATGTTACTTTGTTTTATTACATGATTTTTTATCTATCAGAAAAGTTGATTTTGTTATTGCTCTCTTTACAAAGTAGATTAGCAAACTTAAAACAATAGTTGAATGCCAATTACAGACAACTATTTATCAAATATGATTATATATGCTAAAAGAATATTAAAAACACTGAAACTTTTTATATATCTGCTTAATGTCTTTTGATACTATGTCTAAAGGACATTAAGAGAAAACTAACTTATGGATTTTTAACTAATTTTACAAATAACATATGCTATTATTGATGCATTCAATATTTTTAAATGATGTTATATGGACATGTTAGCAAATGCCAGGCACTTGGGTGATTTTGGAAAAATGCTGTTGAGGTCAGAAATAGCTAATGTGAGTCTAACTGTCCTGTGTCTAACTTTTGTGGTTAATTAGTTTATTTTAAACTGATTTTGTTGTGAAATGAAATGTAAATAAGTGCACAAGGTGAAAATAGAAATTGAATATTGCACAATGAAGCAAAAAATTTGTGTTTTAACAAGCAACTCTGGAAAGAAAATATTGTTCAAAGTCCAGGAAATACCTTCAGCTATTTGCTACTCTTTCTTCTCTTCCTTGCCTCTAATGAACTGCTGTCTACATGTTAACATTGCACATACCTTATCCTGCATTAAACTTTACATCAAATTTGTATGTATATGTTTGTATGTGCATCATATTTTGTTTAGATTTCTATTTTTTGAGTTTATTTTGTTGCAAGTACCCACACCTAGTTAACTTTATTGACATCGAGGTTTTCATTACATGACATTGACACCAATTCATTACATGTACATAGCACATTTTCTGAAATAATTCTACTATCAATTTGGGTTATGTTCATTTCTGTCTACGGATCAATACAAGCATGGGTCTACAGATGTCTTTATGCATGAATTTAAGAATGAGTATCTCTATTTTTCTGGAATGAAACTTCAGATGGAATGGCTGTATTATAGGATGTACAGATGCACATGACAGACAGATAATAGCAAACCGTTTTCCTCATACAGGTGTATTAAATATAAATACTCTGTGTCATTGCATATTTTGGTGGGGGGAGTTTAAGCAAAATAAAAACAAACCATGACAAGAGGGCTGTCTCAGAGCAAATGAATGATGGTAGCAATCCTAAAACACCATATAACTGTTCTATAACTGTGGAGATTCATTGTTCTTTGTGAGTATAGAGGTTGTGTTCATACTTGAGTCTATCACCTTCTCCTATATTCCAATAGTCATCTGCTTTTTGTGAAGCAGATATGTTGTGGGATGCTAATTCCAATTTGGAATTTAATGGAGGGCAAACAATTAAGCTAAAAACCTAGGCATAGTTCAGCATCCAGCTGGAGTTATTGGCTTTCTGTGCATCATCCTCCATGAAACATACAGGGAGACTTTCCATGGGTATTTAGAAAGTAAGCATCCTCTCTTTTAAAGCAAACTTTTGTAAATGTTCATTCCTTCGAAGACTTAAAACAGGGGAGCAGAAAAAGAAAGAGCTGTCCACACCTTGTGACCACATGATCAAAGCAAATTTTTGTTTGATAGCATGCAGGAAAATTGGAAGAGACAAAGATAAAGAGTCTAGTTTGTGGTGGTGTTTCATTTATATTTTTTTGAGACAAGTTTTCATTATGTAACCCGTGTATAACCCAGAATTCTTACACATTCTGGGACTGCTTCATATTCATGGCAGTCTTCCTGCATGGATTCTCATGTGCTGAGAAAATAGACATAAACAACCATGTTAAGCCTGAACCTGTGTTTTTAATTCACAATTTAAAACTGCTTTAATGCTCATGGAAGTCCATCCTGCCTCTGCCATTATAATTATTTGTTTTCCTGTTTTCCAAATTAATGTGGAGGTTCTGACACTTGTCTTTAAGATTCATTTCAGCTAGTGAAATTTATTTGTGATAGATTGTTAATAAATATTTTTTATTTTATGTGCTGGACTGTATGTGTGATAATTGATTGAGACAAATAGACATACTTATTGACAAATACAAACCTAATTCACAAAACTGAGCTGTATATGACCTAAGAACATCATTCTAAGCTGGGTAATATGCTCTCAGAATAATCTACATGCATGTATGCTTTTTTAAAATCCATTCATTGGTCAATTCTTAGCAATAACTATGAAGGCCAGCTAGATATTCACCCAGGAAACAGACAAATGCATAGACTATTGAAGGCTCTACAAATGGAAATGCTGCTGTTTTGAGTCCTCTATTCGTGAAAGCCAAGATATCTTCCAAGAGCTCCAGTTAGTCTAGAAAATAGTATTGATCAAAGATCCCAGCGCTATGTCCTGATTCTTCTGCACTCTCATATGATCTCACTGCCTCTAGTCCAAGAGGTTGTGAATCGTCTACAAAATCCTCCCTCTTCAGATATATCCTCTAGCTCATTCAATTGTCTGGTTTTATATGAGAATGCTGCTTTCCAAACACAACACAAGTTGAAATGCAGCAGCTGATCACATCCATTAACTGAAATTGCAAGCTTTACTGTTATTCCCCAGCAAGGGCACATCCAGTCATTGTTGTCTACAATGTCAAGTTTACAAAATTTGAACTTTATTAACTTTGTGCTGAGGGTTCCATATTGTTCACTGGATTCAGTTATAGCCTAATTTATCCTCCTAAGTGAAAATGAGCTGGGACTATCATTTATCTTTTTGTTGTCTTCTTGATGACTACACATAGAGCAGCAGTTCTCATTGCTGGGTTGCGACCTTTGAGGAGATTGAATGACCTTTTCATAGGGTCACGTAAGACATTTGGAAAACACAAGTATTTATATTACAATTGATAACATAGCAAAATTACAGTGATAAAGCAACAAGAAAAATAATTTTATGATTGGGGGTCACGGCATGATGAGGAACTGCATTGAAGGGTCATAGCATTAGGAAGTTTGAGAACCACTGCAATAGAGAATTCTCTTATCCTAATTATTTCTCAAAGCCTTGCAGCACCTAGAAATATATATTATGCTTTGGTAAATCAAAGTGCCTACTGATAATGATGAATGTGTATAATGATTTGTGAAGATAGCAGTTACAGGAGAAACCATGCTTAGAACATGAAGGAGAGACACATTGAGGTTTTTTGAAGTTTTTTTTTTTCTATAACACTGTGAATATTTAATAGTATCTATATTTGCTATTGTTATTTCTATGATAAAAACCAAGTATGCAACCATCAACACACCCTGTTTATACATAAGCTAACAGTTATCAGTGGATAACAGTTTAACAGTGGATCACTTAAATATCCCCATTCAAATTCCCAGAGGCTTTGCAAACCCAGCGGTGGTAGTATATGACTGAGGTCATCCTCTGTCTTGAAAGATAAAATTAAAAGAACAAATCCCCACTGTACAAAACTTTTTAGTATAAATTATTCAAAGTTGTCACTTTTCTGAAATATATGACCTGCCTGTGAGATATATAATGATATGCAAAACATTGTGCATATAAATCATTGTGTCTATAAAATAAATCTGAAACCAGTACCAACATAGCACTAGTGCACTGACTTCTAAACTACTCTAGCATGTGGGCTTAAAGTATTTAAGCATAAAAATAAATGAGATTCCCTTTATTATGTTATTTGAATACATTGCCTATATGAGAGAAATAAAAATATAGAGTACATTTATGAGGCAGAGAATATGAATGGATTTAAATATCAGCTCATTTAAGCAACAAATGGAGTTTAATTCTTGTCTTAACTGTCTGCTCTTGCTGGGCATGGTGGCGCATGCTTTTAATCCCAGTACTTGGGAGGCAGAGGCAGGAGGATTTCTGCATTCAAGGCCAGCCTGGTCTGCAGAGTGAGCTCCTGGACAGCCAAGGCTACACAGAGAAACCCTGTCTCAAAACGAAACAAAACAAAACAAAACAAACAAAAAAACTGTTTGCTCTTTTATGCTGCGTATTTATTTAACCTAGAGCTGTAATAAATCTATTAGAATATGGCATAGATAAATATATAAAACTCCTTATAATAACTATTTGTTGACAGCAAACATTCCAAATATATACCAAAATCAAATATTTAGAATCTTTTATGTGATTGTTTTATTTTATTTATTTTTTTATTTTTTGACTTACTTTTTTATTAGATATTTTCATTATTTACATTTCAAATGTTATCCCCTTTCCTAGTTTCCCCTCCAAAAATCCCCTATCCCATCCCCCCGCCTCTGCTCCCCAACCCACCCACTCCTGCTTCCTGGCCCTGGCATTCCCCTATACTGGAGCATCGAACCTTCACAGGACCAAGAGCCTCTCCTCCCATTGATGACCGACTTTTATGTAATTGTAACTGTACTTTCTTTTTTACAAGTCCCACCCTTTCATAAATAACACATTATTAGTTTTAAAATGAGATAATGTTTATAATTATGGCTTAGTTCAAACTATGTGTAAATTTGCAAGAACAGAAATAAAAATGAATCCTGTGATTTACAACATGGAGACACAGATTCAAATGAGTGAGGCAAATTGGGAACAGAAATCTATTACGTTCCAATGATTATGGAATTTTATGAAGAACCTCACTTAATATGATAGATGGATCTTAGAGTTCAGCATTTCTAGAAGATCCACTGAGGCTGTTTATGCTACAACTCTTGCTTAAAGAACATTACAGCAACCACTGTAGCATTTCACAAATGAGAAGACCAAAGGTTTATGGACATGTTCCACACCATTCAGGTGGATTTTTTTAAATTAGGATAATTAATTTAAGAATAACTTTGATTGCATTTCTTATCCTTTTATTAGGATTTTTTTCTTAATTAAAAGACACCACAAAGAGTACAAACTCTAAATAATTCCCAGGGGACTCTAATTGGACCCTGAACTTAGATTTTCAAGTAAGTTTATGTTTGCTTTCAAACCACACAACAGTTAAATGAATTTTCTTAAATCATTCTGAGTCTCTTAGTGTCCATACATGCTCTCAATTTCCCAAGGCGCCTCAGTTATTGGTCAGACATTATCATAGCCCATCTGTAAATACAGAAGCCCCACCTCCAAAGTCCAGAAGAAACAGTCTACCGTGATGAGGGAAATCGGTTGCTTTATTTTTTTCAGACAAATCTGGAAATGATCCCAGATCATGCATCATCCCCTTTCATTTAGATCTCAGCTGGCAGAGCTGCAGAGACGCTAAATCTCATTTACTTATAATATAGGGGCTCATTATTTTTCTTCCTGGAAAACATCTGTTTTTAGGTCTTCTGAAGTAATCTTAGGTAAATGACTTCAAGCAGCATTTACGGACTCAGGCTTTAGTTACAGGTTCCGAGCTGTTATGCTGACCCAGCACTGCTCACCTTATTTTAATACTTGTGATGGGCCTGAATACTAAATAACCATCTTATTCCTATACACTGTAATATGAGCATTGATAATGTCTCATGCTCAAAGTTTAAAAACTTTGATTTGCCAAGTTTGAGTAGACAATCTCAGGTGACAAATTGAAAATTAATATAAAGGGCAGACCAGATATTTCTGACTTCTAAATATATGTTCTTAATTTCCCTGTTGTATTTTAACTCTTCATGTTTATTTGGGCATTTTGAAGTATGGAAATAACACTGCCACTGATACATTTATTCTAAATAACCAATTAGGTTTTGTTTTAGCAATTGATAGGAAAGTGATAATAGTGGGAAAATTATTAGTTACACTCAGTGTAACATCCTTTCTTATAATTACGTGTATTTATGTTTATATTAAATGATTTTTTTTGATCCTAGATGATAGACAATAAAAGTAATATTAATATGGTACCACTGTACTAAAAGCACTCATTTGTTACTATGAAAAGTTTCTAAAAGTACAAGGCATATAAAATCACAAGATAAGCATCATCTTATATTACAGAAAAGAGGATCCATCCATATATCTGAAATGGAAAGAGAGAGGGTGGGGATTTAAAAGGCACTTACACTTTTGCGTGAGTAGTTATGGTAATAAAATACTATCATGATTACATTTGATGAACCAAACATATTCTTTCTTCATAAACTAAATAACTTAAATTTTTTTCCCTGCTAAAAAGCCTTCCCCTTTCACACTAGTAAGATCTGGGTCATAGGATTAGAACTCCATTAGGCAGTGCTTAGCAGTGCTTTGGTGAAATGAGGCTTTGAAACCCAGAGGCAATTTCCTATCAAAGAGCTGGTCAAGGCTGCAGTGAGGTCTTTCTTTGGAGAGCTGGTTGAAATACTGCCAGCGTATCTGATTCAGTATAGATACTCTAGAATGAAGGCTTGCCTGAAGATCCTATCCTCATTAAAGTACAAAATGTAAAATGGAATCTTTGGTATGTTATTGTAAAAATACTTTATTTCAATCAGGATTTCTTCCCCTCTGTGACCATTTAGCTCCCAGATAAAAGACACCCACAACCTTTATATATAATAAATTTTAATCAGCTTTTTCCATGTACTTTATTATTTTTATGTTTTGTTTTATAACTTCATATGGGAATATATCATATTTATATCTCTTTCATGCTTCCAAAAGCATTATTAGTTGAGAATGTTATATATGTATACAATAATATATGATCATATTCACACATCTTTTCACTTTTTACTCACGCTGGAGCCTCCACCAACACATCCATTCTCCTCCCCACTTCATTTTCTCTTCTTTTTTCTAAATGAAATTCTCTACTAAGTCTAATTAGTTTTCCCATATGCTCATGAATATGAGACTGTCCACTGGAGAGTAGACAGCATACTAGTGGCCACCTCACCAAACAACAATCCATTCTTCCCCAGCAATTATCAATGGACATAAGCACCTCAGTACCTCAGAGCTTCATGGGGTGCTCCACACTCTATTTTGGCTGGCTGGTTTCTCTATAGGTACCCAGAGACTCTGTGGATTCAGGATAGTCATAACCATGCCGTTTCCTGAAGAACACATTCCACAGCACACCTTCATGTCCTCCAGTCTTGACATTCTTTTAATCTCCTCTTCTGTGATATGCCCTGAGCCTTAGCAAGTTCGGGTGCATTAGGGTGGGGAAGGTTGTTAACAGGTATGTTGTGCTCACAGCAAAACACTCCTAAATTGTTGAACAGTTGTGAATTTTGGCACTAACAATGTGTACTGGGAAGAAAAGCTTCTCTGGACAAAGTTGGGAGCAGCCTAGGTCTTGTAGGTGTAAACATAATCTTTATGAAACAGTCTGACAGTTTATAAAAATAACAGCATCAGGTTCCGCTCTAGGGTCTATGACTTCACCAGGAGTAGAACAGAATAATGGTACCAGGCTTGACTTCCCTTCTGGAGGAAAAGACTGCAAATCAATCAGAAGGCATGGAGTTGCCACACAATAGTAACCAACAACACAGGTGCATTAGTTGCACCATTAGACCTATCTTGCCTGGCAGATCAATATTGCACTATGCAACATTCAGTGATAGGTGTCTGCCACCTAGCCCCAGGACTCTAGCTTGGTTCCCCAGCAACCACATGCTAGAACAGACTATCCCAGGTTGTTTGCTGACCTTTCCTCAAGTACTCACCTCCACACTTGTGCCATGACACACTTTCCTACCCCCAATTAAAGAATTTCAAATAAATAAATATAATAAAAATTTTTAAAAATGTGATCTTTTCAAAGTTGCAATCTACTGTCTAAAACTACCAATTCTATACCATAATTAGAAGATTAAAACTAAATCTAAGACTGGGGTGTGAATCTTTATATGTTAACTTTCCACAATCCTCCAATTTCATCCTAAAGTACAGATTTCTGGAGTGCTGATAGTAGTGAAAGGAAAAGGTTGACAAGAACTTACATTTTCCTTGACCTTGAAAATAACAACAAAATTTTGCCTATGGAAAAGGAAGGGCTAGAACATGTGATAGGCAAGATAAAAATCAGGAGACTCGATTCATCTTCCAAATACATTCCACACTTCTATACTGACTATAAAGAACTTCTCAACACATATCAGCATATAATGCAGAAAGCATATAGTCCTGTGACTATTTGATATGTCAAAACAATGAATTTTATTCACATGACTACAGTGTACCCAGCATCTCTGTGAGATTCCAGCTTAGTTAAGATAGCTGTGACGACGACGGGTGAATTAAAGTCTGCTGCTACATTTTTCTTCATTGTACCAGTTTCTTAACAAAAGATAAATGGTTGGCTCTAGCCATCAGTACAAGAAAGTGGAGAAAATACACATCATGTAGCCTGAGGACAGAAAAGGCAGTAAGCCTGAACTCTCCTCAGTGGCTCAATTGGGGGAGGAGGGGCTGCTCTGAACACTGGGAGTTGGGAGCGAATCTAATTATCACTCTCTTATGTTCATTAATAGGTCGGAATAAGTTAACTTCTCAAAGGAGCAAGGAGACATTACAATGTTGTGGCTGAATTATTAGGCTGCATTATAATAACTTAAATATTATGTTCACAATTTTTTAAATGTCCTTTATGAGGCTGGGCAGGTTGGGAGAGATGAACATCAAATACGGAAAGGCAAAAATTAAAGATAACACATGGCTTATTTATAGATGGGAGGATATTTATAGAGGGGAGGGTAGAACACCCTGGAAAACTGGAGGAAATATTTTAATCTCCGTCTGCACAGTTTAGTTGATTAGATTAACCATTAGGTAAGCCCTTTGCTGTTTTTCTACATTGGTAAAGTCCTGCCTCATTTCTCCTTTATTCTGGCTTGTTTATAGTAGAAGCCAACTCAGGAGTCATCTATGTGTTTGACGACCATTATTTTGTTTTCTTAGCTTCACAAGCCAAAAGTCAGATGATGACTATGAAGATTACGCTTCTAATAAAACATGGGTGTTGACTCCAAAAGTTCCAGAGGGTGATGTCACTGTCATCTTAAACAACCTGCTGGAAGGGTATGACAACAAACTTCGACCTGACATCGGAGGTATGAGGAGGTTGTGGAGTCTGTGCTGTAGAAAGGGATGTACCAGCACTAGCTGCTCAGTTAGAATGACATGTTGGTATTTTTCTAGAGCCAAAAATTTTAATTTATATTCCTACAATTTTAATATAGAGAAAAGGCAAGATGGGCAGTGGTACCACACATCTTATTTCTAGCACTAGAGAGCCAGAGCTGGCCAATCTCTTGAGTTTGAGACCAACCTGGTCTACAGAGTGAGTTCTAGGACAGACAGGGCTATACTGAGAAACACTCTCTTGAAAATAAACAAAACAAAACAAAAAACCAATAACATACACCCACACATACATACACAAACACACACACACACACATGCACACACAAGAAACAGAAGAAATGACATATAAAAGGCAGTCAAGGTTGGGATTGTAATGGTGAAACTTAAAAGCTTCTAGATAGTTTTCTAGATCAAAGATTTTATAAAAAATATCACCTTCTTATGAAATGGCTCCAGAGGGAAAAGAAAGAAAGGTGAAGAATAGCAGAGAAGATGTTGGGTACATTCACTTATAGAACAACCATCTGAAAATTTCAGTGGCCTTAGCCATATGCATTATTTGGCACCACGCTGCCAGAAGGGCTAACCTACGTTAAGCCAAACTGGGCTGACAGTCTACAAAATCGGCACTCAAGTTAGGAGAATAGTAAGAGAAAAGAAGGAGAGAGAAAGTGGAATATCATAAGGCTTAATGTTGGATTTTGAATTGGCACATTCACTTTTGTATAGATATTGTCTGTCTAAGGTTTGCCAGCCCCAAAGTCAAGAGACAAGGAAGTAACCTCACTCACAGGAGGGAAAGGGTGTGGATGTCAGTGTTGATGAAGAGTTCTGTCTGCCATAGAGATCTTGGGCATGGTACTTTCAAGGAAAATGAATAAAGATGAGACAAATGGGCTTGAATTTAAGCCCAGAACCAACTCATGTATCTTCTGCTCATGAAATGTTAACTTAAAATAGATCATGCTCATTCGATCTTGAATGTTATAACACATATTTCTTTTTTAAAAATATTAGTTCTGTATAACAAATTGGTGTGAAACAGTTTCCATATAGTTTCTTATACTTTCTACACAGTTGCAGCATACAGTAGGTCATTGGGGAAGATTTTGATTCGTTATTGGCTCGAGATGCATGAAGGGGAAGTGATAATAAATGCATAAACAAGAATACTGTTGCTTTGGTCTACTTTGGACTTCTAGAACTTTGATTCCCTATCACTCATTAATCACTTTCCTATGTGCATCAATCAAGAGTGGTCAGGAATCACAAACAGCTTCCGGAGCCTGGGGGGGGGGCGGGGGGGGGTTGGGGATTGGGAGGAGAAAGTGAGGAAAACCAGGAGAACTGAGAGAACATTGCAGAAAAGCAAACAGAAAGAAACATCTCTTGATTTCTACTACACTTGTTTTTTTTTAAACAACTTGATTAAAAGAAGATATTTCTTTGAAAACAAAAATTATTATGAAAATGTGAAGTATTGACTAGTACTAAATTAGTTGTGAATAAATCACTTCTAGTGAGTCAGGCTAAAAAAAGCAGACAAAATGAATACAATTTTGTTCCTGGAAAAAACAAACACACATCCCTGTAATTTTCCTTGCAGTGAAACCAACATTAATTCATACAGATATGTATGTGAACAGCATTGGTCCAGTGAATGCTATCAATATGGTGAGTTACAGAATTTAATTGTCTATATTTAGCTTAGAAATAAGCACTATATTTTTTGAAGGGAATGAAGATTTTGAAAAGAAAAGACAATATTACATTATATGATACTGTTTAGAATCAAATATAGTTTGATATGAAATTAATGTGTATAATTGTGATATAATGTTGATCCAAAAATACATATGAAATATGTCTTCTTTTTAGAAGCTTGATGGTTTAGAAATAATAGTTTGGTTCAAATTAGAAATATTTCTCAGAGCACATACTGTATATTTATATTTTCAACCCAAATCTGAATTGAAAAACTAGATTGAACATCTAATATACTATAATGAAATAAATATATAATATATTTTATTATAAATAATATGGTAAATTATAGTAAAAACATAAATTCAGCTATATTGGTATAGCAGAAAGTTATTATTTCAATGCCATGCCTTATACCGTAACATATATAACAACACAATAAATTATAGTGATGTTATGAATTAAACCTAGTATTTACCATGATAGAATAAATGTATTTTATGCTGTATTGTTATGTTCAGAAACACAGAGAGGATGACATAAACTTACAGTTACTCTCATTACTTACATAATCATTAAAGTAATCTCAGATGTTACAACCTGAGTATTTGGACCAAACTGTAAATATTTAAAGATAGTCTTATGTAATAATTTAGCATTGTCTGTGTTGGAAGTGTGTTCAAATGTAGAGCTTAGCTTCTGGTCAGAATGAGGCTCTTTGGGAACTTCCCTTAGTTTTGTGAAACGTGGTTTTTACTGTCATTTTTTGGAGCTAAAATATGTCTAGATTTATTGCATCATTTTATTTTTTTAGCTCAGCATTAATTAGTTGAAAAATAGTTCATGAAATTTGTTGTTTACCCAATACGTAAAAATTTCAGACAGAAGCAATTTTGGGTTAAAAATTTTGTAGGTGGGATGGTGTCCCCATCCCTCCAGTGGGTTTCTGTCTGAATACTGGAGGTGGTCTCTTCAGGTTTTACATCCCACTGTTGGACATTTTAGCTAAGATCACCCACCCTGAGTCCTGGGATCCTCTCATATCCCAGGTCTCTGGGACTTTGTTTCTCCTCAATCCCAGCCCTGGCAGCTGCATCTTTCCATTCATTCTCCTGGTCCTCTGGACCTCTCTGCTGACTACCCTCTTAGAGACAAAGGGGAAAGGGAATAGAGAAAAGAACTCTGTAAGGGGAAATGGGATGAGGATTATGGATATGAATAAATAAAATAATTAATTAATGTAATTTTAAAAAAGGATTTTGAACTGAGAAATAACCTGTGTGCAAAGTGCAGGGTATAAGCAGTGGCCTGTAGTCTGTCACAGTGAGACCCAGGAGCATGTGGTACAGGTGAAAGGATTGCAGAACAGTGTTCATGCAGCAATATCCGTGCATCCTGATGTTGCATGTAGTAGTGATAAACCACGCCTGCCCTAGGTGCCTCATGCTTTGCGACCTACAATGGAGTATGGGATACCAGATAAATAAGGAGGCCCTTTTGAGTTTTCCATATTCTAAGAATTCTAAGTCGTTTTCATTTGTTCTGCTTTTCCTGTTTTAGATCAATCTGACTGAAGTCAGTATATAAAGCAGTGAAAAGTACAGGAATGGTTGTTTGGAACCATGATGCTGCTGCATAATTTAAGATGTCATTCATTGTTATAAGAGCCAGTTCTTTGGATTATAGATGTACAGTGGTTTATTAAATGAGTGGACAAGTGAAAAACACACAGTCAGAAACTGACCCAAAGGAAGGATTTCTGAAGTGCTGAAGAATCACAAAAACTAAAACCAACAAATAAACAAAAGCAACAACAAAAACCACACAAAATGTCAGCAAGATTTTGTTTTTCATTAAAAACTCTCATACTGATGACAAAGTCAAAATGCTAAGACAAGTATCCGGGACCTTGAAGGTGGACCCTTGTATTAGGGTTAGTTTTTCTTTTGTAAAAAGAGGGGTAACAAAGCACAACTAATAAAGAAGGATTTCCTCGGGATTGCCTATGAATGTGGCAGCCTCACCAGACCCACTGTTTTCTAATTCTAGCCCTGCAGGTCTAAATGTCACACAGTACTTGCCTGTCTTTGTCTGAAGTCACCCACCTTATATTTGATAGGCTCTTATAGTGAATTGTTATGTTCACCTGTCATTATTACATTTAAGAATATGCTTCATGAGAGAGATTAATTCAGCGTAAGAATCACTACCAATGTCTTAATAAAATAACTTTATTCTAATCCACTCATAAATAAAAGTATTGCATAGCTAAGCAAAGTGAGCAATTTAATTATGTTAATTGTATCTAGAGAAATGGAATAAACAGTCATAACTTCTAGTATGTTGTCTTTTGAATTTGCTATTTGTCAGGGGCAAAGCATTTTATACATTTTCACAGGGGTAACCATTGGGCATCTTTAGAGCCTTTCTTTTATTGTAAGGCAGCTGAACCTACAACTCTATTTAAGTATATTGGATGCGTAGGGCTTCGATTTTCTCTACAGTAGTGAACCTGGAACAATTATTCTTTTAGGTAACATTGGTACTTGGGACATAGAGGCAGAGGTCATGCTAAATATCCTACAGTGGATAAGGAAGCGCCCACCTCTACTTCTCCCTAGCAAATAATGGTCTGCCTTCTTGTTTTGTATGTGTATGAAGGAAGGTAGTTACCAGGGTTTGGAGATTTGGCCAGAAATCATAAATGTCTGAAACTAGAGTAAAAGACAGTTGAGGTAGCGACCTCACCAGCAAAGCTATTGTCTGCTGATGCACTATCCCATGATGTCTCATACTGGCAGTAAGCACAAGATTAAAAAAAATAAATAAATAAACATTTTAAATCTTCTGTTCTTTTTAAAACAGGAATATACAATTGATATTTTTTTTGCCCAAACCTGGTATGACAGACGTTTGAAATTTAACAGTACCATTAAAGTTCTCCGGTTGAATAGCAATATGGTGGGGAAAATCTGGATTCCAGACACTTTCTTCAGGAACTCCAAAAAGGCTGATGCTCACTGGATCACCACTCCCAACAGGATGCTGAGAATTTGGAATGATGGTCGAGTTCTCTACACCTTAAGGTACTTCTTGAGGGGGTGGGGAAGAAGTACTTGTTGAAAATAAGAACAAAATCAACCCTATGCTTTCAGGAAGGGAAGAAGGAGGGATAGAAAAGGATTCTTAAGACTCTTTGCCTTCTATCTTGATGTCCCATGAACTAGAGTAACTATACTTTTTCTATGTACAGAACTTGCTAGAAGGTATATGACTATGAACTTGGCTCTAGGTTACATATCAACATTCTCTTTTACATAGCAAGCACCATATTTTTCTTGTTACATTTTATATTTAGGCATATGAAGTGAAAGCAGATACTAAGTATTAGGAAAGGTGGAGCTACTGTATTTTCATGACCATTTGTGATCTTTAGAATCCTTGTATTGTAAGGAGACTGAAATTACAAATCTCTGTTTAAGTAGCACTTGAATGCATGGAACTGTGACATACACTAAATGGCGAATGTGGAACTCTCACTCTGCAGTACAAATGTCTCCCTGCTTCTCACTAAATTACCTCCCCTTCTTTAATATCTATGAGTTATAGCTAGTGATTCTTTACCTGAATCTTGCCCCACAGGATTGTTACAGGTGAAATTAGTGACAGGCAAAATGCTAATCTTGGGGCATGGTATATTGTAAGATTTATTTATATTTTAGAAATATCTAAACAATATACATCTAAGTTAACATATCATATGTACCAGTAAAATATATTTATTCTTTGTAAATGCTTAATACTAAACATATAAGGCATAATACTTTCAAATGATTTGAAATCTCTACCATAATTGCAAAAGAAAGTCATTGTGCCTATTTTAGATTCAGTGGGAATTTATTAAATTCCTGATAAGGTAATGACTAGAATTAGAAATGTGAAAATCAAAGTCTGAATGATAAATCAGAGTTCATTTGGCTTGTGAAATCTGCAATCATTCACTCTACCTCAAGTCTTGTTATCATATTATAATGTTGTCGCCAATTTTGAGTTCTTATTAATTTGGGGAACAGTGTTTAATTATAGAACCCTCCTTTAAGTGTCAATTATGATCTGCTTAAGACTTGAAACAATGTATGTATTTATAAAGAAAGATGATTTTTAATTTAGTTGCTTATCTAAGCTATAAATGTCTGAATATATGTGTGCATGTATTTGTAGAGCTATTAATACTTCTGAATCTATACTTATATCTGCAATCTATCTGTATTATCTTAATAAGAAGAATATCAATTTATTTTGAGAGATAATTCTAATAAAAACCAGATTTAATTAAAATCTCATTTGGGAGTAAAGCCAAACTATTCTTTGAAGAATGATCGTAGAAACAGTGATTAAAGTCTCCTGCTGTGACGAAGAGTGAAGAGTCTAAGTACAAATCATAACCGTGTTCCTGGTCCCTGTGACCTTGAATACATTTCAGTGCAACGGAGCCATCACAGCATTTAGTACAGAAGTAGTTCAGTTCATCAAGGCTTCATAGGCCATTGAAAATACACATAAAGATTATTCATTGCTCTCTTGTACCACAAAACATCTAACATGTCCTCAATGAAAAGTCATGCTAATTAGAAAATCCTTTAAATTTAATTTTTGTAAAATAACATTTCTATCACTTAAGCAGTGGTATTGTAGCTTGTAAGAAATGTAGCTGACAAACATGAACATTCTGAAAGCCACCAATCATCACCATTACAGTTTGATTCTATTTTTTTTCTATGCCTTTCCAAAGGTAGTCAGAACATCTATAATCCTTCAGATTTAAACTCCCTTCTTGAGTCACAGTCCAGGGCTTAAAACTGCACATCTTGAGGTTTTAAACTTTGTTTAAACTGAGACTCAATGGTGAAGTCATTCTCATTGTCTCATTGTATGTGCATTTAGCATCTCTTGTTAACTTTTAGATATCCTCTCCTATAACATCTTATATAGGAAAATAATTTTATCTATCTACGTAGCTTGCTTTCTTTTTTTTTCATTTAATGTTAACTTTTATTCTCCATATGCACACACATATATACAATAAAGATAACATTACAAAGAAAATAAAAGGAAATAAAGGTAGATATGATATTATTTGGAGAGACAGAAGGGACCAAAAACATGGGGAGAGAGTACTAAACAGAGAAATGAGTTAATACGAGCAGAGCAAACAATATACATATGCAAAACTATCACAAACCATTATTTTATTTATAAATGCAAATTAAAAGGAAAACTAGTTCATATATGTGCATGTGGCTGATGTTGCAGTCTCTATTTTGTTTTATCAATGTAGCTTGCTTTCAATCTATCTATCTATCTATCTATCTATCTATCTATCTATCTATCTATCTATCTATCTATCTATCTATCTCTGTTGTAAAAGTGCATACCAGTCCCTTGTGCAGCAGTGGTATTTTAAAACCCAGCTATGGCAATTTAAAAACAGCAAGTTCTTGCCAACAGAAGGCTTCGTGTTAATTAGCTGATAAGATCAGAGAACTGTCAGCATTCATTTGATGCAAACATTAAACGAGCTTAAGTTCCTAAAACAGTTTGTTCTCTTAAATAAGTTAAAAATATTCACTGAGAAATCTCCTGTGTGCAGCTAATTTGCAAAAATAAATAAGATAAAATATAAAACAAGTATCCACATATTTTGAATTAATGGAGTTGAGGTGAATTGGGTGGTTCTGTCTGCTATGTAAATAAAATATGCTCGGAAATAATTCTTGCCTAGAACTTGAATTTTATTCATAGAGGATCACTTTGTTTTATCAATCACAGTGTAAGATTGTTCTAGAAAGGATGTCAGTGTGCACTGTAAAAATGATGTTAGCATTTTTTCTCTGTATGTTTATTGTTGTTCTAATTAGGCTAACAATTGATGCTGAGTGCCAGTTGCAATTACACAACTTCCCAATGGATGAACACTCCTGCCCCCTGGAGTTCTCCAGTTGTAAGTAATATTCTCCCCAGATTGTGCCCTGCCACCTGTAGTCACTCTAATTGCCTTGTCAATTAATGCAGTGAATCTGAGAAATTGCATAGTGGCACTGAGCTTTGCTATTGATTTTGACATCATTTTTTATTGTACTTCAAACTGTCCCAATTAAAACAATCTTTACAAGAAGAATTGATAGAATGGGCAACTCTTAAAAAATAGACAATGTGTCCAGACTGACTATTGAGGTGGACTGTAAGGCCAGGCCAGGACTCAATAGAACGTATACATGGTTGATACTATACCTCCAATATCCTTCATCATGGGACTCAGAAGAATGTTATATAACACATTCTTAAACAAAGTATATTTCACATTAACTCTGTTTTGTTGGTATAATATTTGTAAAAATGTATGATATGTCAACACTGTAAAAGCCTGACTTATTATTTTCATCAGAGAAGATATTTTCAACATATCAAAGGGATTTTGACAACTCTACCACCAATTAAATATTAAAACTTCCACAGATATTCTAAAGCAAACAGGCCTCACTTTTCTACATGAATTCCTATTTGTTCAATATCGATATTAGATTATCCATCTCTGCCTTATTTCCGGTTTAGCAGTTAGATATTTTTGAATGAATGAAATGTTAATGATGGATTTTAAACAAGCATTTTCATCAACATAATTTCTCTTCAATAGAGTCAGAGAGACTCCTAAAATCAAAATAGTCATGACCGTAGTTAATTTTAAAAGACAGAATTGATCATATGTAATTTACTTCATTACAATATCTAATATCTAATTTTACATATCTAATTTTCACTTTGTACTAGATACTTTTGTATCTTACAAAAGTGATATAAAGTACAAATACAACATTTAGAATATCCTTCATTGTTTACATTACATGCAACTAAAAGCGAGATTTTTAAAAGGCAGTTTTGACTTTCTTACTTTCAGTCTTTTCCAGCAGGATTTGATATATATTTTGTTAATTTCCTGGGAGGCAAATTCCACAAGGCCAGTCCAGTGTGCTCATATGACTTTCAGTTTTGTTCTCCCTTGGTATTTACAAGTTATTCAAAGAAGGTGGTTGCTACCTCTGGCTGAGTTTTCCCATCTCATGGTAGATGGATATCCTCGTGAAGAAATTGTTTATCAATGGAAGCGCAGTTCTGTTGAAGTGGGTGACACAAGATCATGGAGGCTGTATCAATTTTCCTTTGTTGGATTGAGGAATACAACTGAAGTAGTGAAGACAACTTCTGGTAAGACATTCTTGAAAATTATTTTAACTCACACACACAGTCTGCAAAGCTTTTAGATGCACAACTTACAAATGGCATTCAAAAAGGTAATGAAGTAGGTTCGGTTTTTTTTTTTAGACAAAATGATAGCTGGTATTCTAGTTGCAGAGATAAATTCAAGTGTACTCTATCAATGTAAGACAAATTGGATTTAAAATGGTTTGGTAAGTTTTGTACTAATTTCTCAAAGTGAATTGCATTTCTTTGTGAAAATAGCATGTTTATTAGGCATAAATTAATTCATTCCTGTTCGGGAGCATGTTTGATAATATATTGAAACAGCAACATTTCTAATAATCATCCAAGTAGCTGAAGTAGGTGAGGACTCGTTGACCGCTGAGTAATTCAACATATTCAAAATATGTTTGTTGAGTCTTCCAGAACTTCATGCAATGTATTTTTAACATATTGCCCCATCTTCACCCCAACCCTTATCATTCTTTCACTTCTTTCCACGAACTTAGAATTTCCTTTTCTTTTCTCCACTTTCCACTCAGTTTCTGTGACCCAACTAGCATTGGGATTATGGTCTTTCTGATGTGTAAAGATTAGTCTATCAGAAGTCCCATCATGACACAGACAAACAAACAGAACCAAAATCTCCTTCCCTAGAGCCTATGAAACAACAATAGCTCTTCATCTAGAGGGTAACTCACCCACTATGCCAGGATTTCTTCTGGCATAGCCAGAAGAGCTTTCACAGCCTTTGTGCTGTTACTGTCACAATTCTGTGAGTTCATATGGGCAACTGAATAGTGTGTCTAGAAATCACTGTTCAATTTAATAGTTTTATACTGGCTCCAAACTGAATAAGATAACAAACTTTATGTACTAGATAGATCTGTCTAAAGTCACAATAACATCAATGATAAGCTATAGATACTGTGACATTATCTGAAACTCTCATGGGACTAACATTTCCAAATATTTTATATGTATTAAAATAAATACTGAGTCTGTATGCATGTATACACACACACACACACACACACACACACACACACCATAAAATGATACTGGCATTTAGGAAGCTGTCAATCATTAAATACTTCTAACACTGCAATTGTTAAGTGCACACAGGACATTAAATTATTAAAATAAGCTGAAAGTCAATATTTGAAAATGAAATCTCATGACTTTTAATGCTGGGATGGTCTGAATAAGACTGCTTAACACAGACTCATGTTTGAATATTTGGTCCCCAGTTCCATGAACTCTTTAAGCAGGATCAGGAGGTATAGACTTGGAGGAAATATATACTGGAAAGTTCTATGTCAATTTGACACATGATAAGCCATCAGCGAGGAGGGGGTCTGAACTGAGAAAATGCTTGAATATGATTGGGCTGTAAGCAAGACTGTAGGGTATTTTCTTGATAATGATAGATGTGGGCAGATCCAGTCCAATATGGCTGGTACCATCCTTTGGATGTTAGTCCTTGGTGCTATACAAAAACAAACTGAGCAAGTCACAGAGAGCAGGGAAAGATAAACAACATTCACTCTTTATGGCCTGTCCACTTCTGTGTCCAGTATCCAGCTGGTTTGATTTCTTGTCCTGGCTTCCCTCAGTGATCAGGAACTCAGGATATACAAGTCAAATGAACCCTTTTCTCCTCTTTGGTTTTCCTCATGGACAAAAATAACCCAAACTAATTCCAGGTGCACTGTTGTGGGTGGGATCTCAGATTTCAAAAGCCTGTGGCATTCACAGCTCTGCCTCATGGTTGTGTTTCAATATTCAAGCTCTCAGTTACTGTTCCAGCATGCTGCCTGCCTGCTTGCTCCTAATCATGATGGCCATTGACTAGCCACTAAAATTGTAAGCCTCCAGTAAACTCTTCTGTAAGATGCCTTAGTCATAGTGTCTCAGCACAGTAATATAAAAGTAGCTAATCTAGATGGTATGCTTTATAGATTAAAAACCCTCCATGGGAACAAGTTAGACGTATTTTGAGATAAGGAATGTTTCATATCTGTGGTGACAATTCTGGAATTTTTGTTACTTTGAAAAATGCAGAAATATTTTTAAGAATGTATTTTCCATTTAATCCCAGGTGTAGGAATGTGGGGCTTCTTTAGACTGTCCTCAGCAGCTGACTATGATTTGCTTTGTGCTCTAGCAGAGGCATGGTTTTACGAGCTGCTGGTAGCTTCTGCGATTGTATGACATTTGGAATTCTAGGAACTTTTCAGAGTATACACACACACTAGGGCCCTGAGAGGTGATGGTGGTAGTTTTGGTCATTCAATGGGGTTGATTGCAGTTTGTTAGTAGTCATAGACAAAGAAGAAACAAGAAGAAAGTTACTAGATCCAAGGATCTCTCTATTTCTCTCCCCTTTATCCTTCTTTCTTACCTCTCTAGACGGTGAAACCAGGGTATCAATGATGAGAAAAGGAAGAATCCACAAAGTAGCAAAAACCAACTATACATATATGTAGTCAGTCTGAACTCTGAAAAGCTGAAATCAAGCTCTGTGCATAGGGTTCCAACAACTCAGTGTTATGTCAAGTAAAAAAATACCCCCATTTCAGACATAAACCTTATGTTCTCACCTTACTATTAATACTAAGGCAAGCCTTAATTATGTACTTAAGTTTCTATCAGATTTCCAATGATTCCTTTTCATATATTCATAGGACATAATTTTTGTATTGAATAATATGGAAGGTATCTTATCTGTTGCTCAGAGATGAATAGATTCAGAAACTAAACAAAACTGGTATTTAGAAATCGGCCTTCAACACATCACTCTCCAAACTAGAGAGGGCTCTGATCCCTGCACTGTTTTTACCACCCACAAGGTTCTTCTAAAGCCACTTTTGTTTTAGACAAGCAAGCACAAAGGTCAAAGCAGTGCTTAGAAAGGTGACCTTCTGTTCCTGGATTTTCAGGCATACTGATCATAATGTACTACACCAGTTTGATTTTTCATTTGTTTCAGGCAGAATAAAACAAAATCTCAAGGCTACCTTTTCACTAAAGCCTCCCATCTGTAAAAGTAATACTAAAATAATCTCCAGTCGTTATCTCTTCCAGAAAGAGAAGCTGGGATTAAGTTCTGCTGTATATCCATATTTCTATATTTATCCCAGCACCCTAAAACAGAATCACAAACTCATGACTAGCACACATTTGTTTAGTCATTTTGTTCCAGCAAGATGTTCAGCACAAATGGCAGCTGACGAAGGCTGATGCTGCATCCTAAATCCCTAGTATAATCCCCTGCCCTCAGTGTCACTTGGATGCTGCCTGAGGGCACTTATTAAGATATATGTGCAGAAGAGAATTATCTAATCACTTCTCACACAGTACAAGTTACCAAGGTCCCATAGGAAAATTAATCTTTCGAAGGAAGAAACCACAATGAAGCAGTAGGAAAGGAAAATACCAGGTTGGTACAATGGCTTCGTTTAATGGTGGGTGGCTAGATTGAAAACTTATCATTTCTTTCTACTCGTTGTCCTTCCTTTTTGTGCATTTCTATTTCAATGGCCTCATTGAAAACAAAGGATTGAAAATTAATATCAGTACAGATAGCACGGCTTGATTCTTGCAACAATTTGATCCTGGAAAATCTATTAATGTAAAATAACTAATAGAAGGTGCTGTGAGTCTGAAGAGAGTGATGGGCAGACGGAGAACAGCATGGAATGCATTGCATTGCAAACTGAGTGATTGCATAGCATCATCGATGGCAGCAGTAAGACCAGAGTTATCTGTAGCTTTGGTTAGAGGAGGAGGAGGGTAAATGAATGATTAGATAAAGTGACATATCAAAGCCAGTATGTTTCTGGTTGACATCAAGCTAACATCAAACATGCCCAGAGCATTCTCAGAACGGATGACACCCTGATTGTAGAGGGGCATTTTGTGTACTACTTTAATGCTGTTCACATGTAGAATCTGGAAAGATTGAGGAAAGTGGTCCCTTGCTCGTCATGGCTAGATTGGAAGCCATATGTTCAGTGTTACCTTTTTAAAATTAGATTACTGTATTTATAGCTAAGTTGATGCTTTTTTTAAATTAGCAAAAGAAGTCAGAATCAGTTACTATGAATAGAAGTTACTGTGAAGTATAATAAACATAAATTTTATATGTATGTACTTATGTATGTATGTGTGTATATATGTTTGTGCTCCCAAAACTGAGTATATTGAAAAAGAGGAAGAAAAGGCTAAATGTACTACAACTAATACCACACACACACACACACACACACACACACACACACACACACACACAAATGATGGGGAAGTTTGTACAGGAAAGAATTCCTCACCAGTTAGGTCATTGCTTGCTTCTTCGTAGTTCTTAAATCATCTTATTTACTCTCAGTACCTCTGTGCGATCCCTGGAGAAAAATATTTTCCGGGTGGTAGATTAGTGTAGCCCGTAGTGAGTACCTTCAATTCACTTACGACACTATCATGAATCCTGATCTAAGAATCCTCCTTCCAAACTTCATCTCTTCTTGATGGTTCATTATCTGGTGGCAGCACCACCGTGGCCCCCGTGAGGCAGGCATGAACACTCAGAGTCATGTCTCTGCCTCCCACACTTAATGATTCATGAAGGCACTTATGCCTCTGAAATCTCTTGTGTAACTGTCCTCCTTTCTGTTGCCGCTGCCACTGTCCTAGTTCACAAATGTGTCTGTTCTTATCTGGACTATGTCGGCTGCTTATTAAGGCATGTCCCTGTTGTCAGCCTCTCTCCGCGAAGGTGTGTGCCTTGTAAATTAAGCAAAGAGAAGCAGAACTCCTTGAACAGTACAACATGCTCCAGAATTCACTCTATGGATATGGCGTGCATCAGTTCCCCATCATAGTATTAGTTCCCAATACTAACCAATCACCAACTATGCTGATAGCACGCTCTTCAGTGACTTTGAGTGTTTAAAATCTTTGTGAGGATGGAGGGCATGTGCAGAGTATGAATTTATTTGGCCTGCTCCAAGGAGCTTGGTTTTTCTTATTACACTATTTTGCTCCCATGCTGGTGCTGTGAGCCCCTGGTATACAAAGGCCAGCATATGCCAAGAACTCAACCCATTCTCTCTACTGCTTGAGGTTCCAGTGTCATTCAGCATTATTTTCTGTATTTTCTCAGCTCGTCACAAAATTTATCTGCTAATATAGGCCTGAAATGATCTTGCCTAGCCCATACTCAAGTTCAATTTTAATTTTCTTTCTCTCCAACAGAGTTTTTAAAAGCACATGTCATTTTGTGTGTGTGTGTGTGTGTGTGTGTGTGTGTGTGTGTGTGTGTGTGTAGAACTGCACTGTGCATGTGATGATCAATTCAAACCCATTGGAGTTAGTCCTCCTGTTTTCATCATGTAGGTCCTGAGAATCAAACTCTCACAACACTGACTATCTTCTCCTAGATCCCACACACAGTATCTTATTTCTGTCACACAAAATCTTTAACAAGTATATGCTTCCCCTTAGTGTTTTTACTGTTGCTTGCACTAAAACTATATGGAACCTTCTTTGACAGTGTGCATGCACCCTTAGATCCTGGTCACTCAATTGTTCAAAACTGCTTCTACTCTTGATACTCATATGTTCTTCTCAGAAATCATTCACTATATCTGAGCTCAACATCACCACTGTTACAGGATTGCTCTAGGAATGAAGTTGGGTGTTCTATTTAACTTTAAAAAAAAGAATCTAGATGATTCAGTGGGTTAGAATGCTTGCTGCATAATCTCAGGGATATGATTTTTGTATCGGCAGCACCCACATGAAAAAATAAAGCCAAGTGAAAAGTGGGAAGCTCTTTGTAAAGGGAAAGAAATTTCATTACAGTTACTATGACCACCTTAACTATTATTGAAATCCCATAAATTTCCAACCTTGAACCCCATTACCCTGTGAGAACACAATTGCCTAACTTTATATAGGAATTTTTATTCTCAACCCCTATCCCTTCAGGTCATCCAATGTGACAATTTACTTTGATAAAACTATATCTGTTTCATGAATTAAAATAAGTTATGCAGAATTAATTTTTCCCACTTTACAGAGTTTAAACCAGGAATTCATTCTTTCTGCTCATATTATTAATACTCAGAGAATTTGGTTGTCAGATTCTCTCCATAATTTGTGTGTTTCTCTCTCTCTCTCTCTCTCTCTCTCTCTCTCTCTCTCTCTCTCTCTCTCTCTCTCTCTCTCTCGCTGTGTGTCTGTGTGTGTGTAACTTTGTTCTCCCATGTTCTCACTCTGAGATGAAAAAGATAAACAAGTGGTTCTCATAGAGGAACTTAAATTATTATGAACTAAATGCCTTCATAATGAACCAAAATAAAATTATTATATTCTTCTTATCTACTGAACTTTCCACATTGTTTTTCTCAATGCATTTGAAATTGCTTCTGTCATAAAGCGCCTTTATACAGATTTTGTCAAAATTGTAGATTAGTGATTACTTACTTATTTGGTTTCTTTCACCTACTGTTTGAGCTCAGGCTAACAGTGACCTGAAGTGGGAAGGGCAAAAACAAAAACAAAAAATAATAATGATTGAGGTGAGCATCAGTTTTTATCACTCTCTGCTTTCAGACAGGGGATGTTCAACTGCCTATAGCTCCTGCAACCAGAAATTCCCCCCAAATAATGTATCAAACCTAATTCTGAGCCAAATAAACTCTTCCCTAGCTAAACTGCCTTGTCTGAATATCTAATATTCAATTTTTGTCACAGTAACCAGAAAGTTACAAATACATAGATATATTTGTTTCTTAATTTTTTTCTTGCAATATATACAAAAGTACACATATTCTAAAAGCCCTTGCCGTTAAATGTGTGTTCATGATAATCATTTGGGATACACAGACCCAATTTCGAATAACAGTCCATGGATAAAGTATATGCATTATTGATTGAGGTCTAGAATTACCTCCTAGTTATTCTTCATCTTTAAAACTTCTACATCATCTCCCAGTATGCAACACTGTTCTGTATGAGCTAGCATGTATGTTGGCATACTCTATCATCTTTACTCATTTCCACTTGACTACTTGATATCAAGTTCAAGTTCAACCCTTTTACATTCTCTCTCTCTCTTTCTCTCTCTCTCTCTCTGTGTCTCTCTGTCTCTCTCACACACACATTGATTTATAGTGAAATAATTGTCTGAGTAACAATCCAAGTTCCCAACTTAAGGTTAGTTTAGATTGCCAAAGAAATGAAAGAGATCAAAGGATTGTTATTATAGTGCACTATATTAAGGGGAGAGGCAGAAAAATAAAATGAAAAAAAAAAGTTAGTAAGGTTTTCTTGTATTAATTAAGTTAGAAGAGAGGAAACTTAATGGAAACTCAGCTACAGTAACATTCGTTTGTAGTCTTTGTATTTTTGAGATGATGTGAGTCATGAGTCTATTTTAACCAGTACATAGTTTCTAAAGTACTTGAAATAGTAACATACTATCTAAAAATATATTCTTGAATGACTGTACAACCATAGACTTTTATTTTATTTTTAATATTCAATTTAAAAAGTTAAATTTCATTTCACTTGAGGAAAATATTAAATAATGTAACTAGCCAGTGGCCTGGAGCATCCAGGAGACGCTCTTCTAGCTCCGGAATGAAAATTTCTTATCTATAAAAGGAGTGCACTTAACTAAGATGTTTCTCTAAAGCCCTTGTCCTGAGCACTCCACAGCTCCTGCTGTAAGCAAGGGTCCCTAGCCGATGGGTAAATGCAGTAGCTACTTTCTTCCTTGATAGATTTTTTCTTAGGATGCTGCTTCTTTTCTGAGTTTTCAGTATGATTTTGAAGAGAAATCAAGTGCAAACAAGTGTATTGATATGTAGGTGATTAGTATAAGGAAAATGATAGTCTCCTTCATCTATTTTGTTTTCTGGGATACTAGCACACAAATGTCCCACCCCCCACCACACACACACACACACACACACACACATTTAAAGATGGTAACTAAAAATGATAATTCACTTTTTATCAGCTGTAATACTGAATGATTCTGCTACTTTACACACTGTATGTTTGATTTTTAAGTTCCAATATTGTTCTGATATTATGTGGAAACTTTCTGGAAATGGGGTCCCAGAGGTGAGGAGAAACTACTTATAAATTCCAAACAAACAATGATTGGATTCAAGATGACATGTGTTCCTTGGCAAAAAGTAGTTGTGTGTTCCCAGGAAGACAAAGCATGACCAGAAACTCATGTCTTTGTGAGACAAAAGACAAAAAGTCTTATTGTCATTAGCCTCTGGAAATTATGCACAATACAGTTTTATTTCCACAGGTCTCTGAGTATAAAATCACTATTTTCCATTTGATAAATGTAGATATGAGAATTTACAGACTTATGTATTCTGTTCAAAGATATTAAATGGACTCATTTACCAGACACATAGCTTTTTACCCTCATGACTCATTAGTGTATTACATGGAGAGTCACATTGGTTTAAAAAAGAAGCCAATTGTTGAATTTAACAATGACTAAAATTTTCCAGTTTTGTTGAGTATAGGCTTTTGTAGTAGGATCTGATTTTTTTGAACTTCCTCAGTTCTGTTGTTACGTCTCTCTTTTCATTTCTGATTTTGTTAATTTGGATATTGTCTCTGTGCTCTTTAGTTAGCTTGGCTAGGATTAATTTACCTTGTTGATTTTCTCAAAGAACCAGCTCCTAGTTTTGTTGATTCTTTGAAGGAAAGGCCACTCTGAGACCATCCCACCTTGGGATCCATCCTATCAGCAGACACCAAACCCTGACATTATTGCTGATGTCAAGAATTTCTTGCAGAGAGTAGTCTAGTATGGCTGTCCTCAGAGAGGCTCTGCCATTGCCTGATTAAGACAGATGCAGATACAGGCGATCATCAGACTGAGCCTGGGAATGCCAATGGCAGAGTTAGGGAAAGGACTGAAGGAGTTGAAGGGGATTGCAACCCCAAAGGAAGAACAACAATATCAGTGAACCAGACCACCCAGAGCTCCCAGGGACTAAATCACCAACCAAGGAGTATACATGGATAGGTCCATGGCTCCTGCTAACATGTGGCAGAGGATTGCCTTAACTGGCATCAATGGAAGGGGAGGCCCTGGTCCTGTGGAGGCTTGTTGCCCCAGCTTAGAGGGATGCTATAGGAGTGAAGCAGGAGCGGGTGGGTGGGTAGGGAAGCACCTTCTTAGAAGCAAAAGGGATGAGGGAAGGGATGGGGGCTTGAGAAGGAGAGACCACGTAGGGGGGCAACATTTGAAATGTAACAAAATAAAATAATCAATTAATAATAATAAAAAGAAGTAGGACACTAAATAAACAGCCCAGTAATACAACTACACAAATAAAGCTCCTGGAATCTTCACAAGGGACTAAGATATTTCTAGTGGGACTATTTGACATTTCAATGAGGGAGACAGAAGTTTTAAGAAAACCACACAAAATACTTAAACTAAAACTATTTCCTAAACCACATACTCTATAAAAATAGATGGTATAACTAAAAGATAAATGAGATAAATAAAAATTTAAAACATAATATATTGTTTTATTGACCTGAAACAAATCTTAAATATGACATTTTGGAACAAAAAGAGCTGTAGTGTAGAGAGAGGGCATCCTATGTCTTAGTCTTTGATAGAAGGCATTCATTCTCTCACAATAAAGTTTAATACTATTTTGTTTTGTATTTTAAATGTCCTTCACCATGCAAGCTTCCATTTTTCTCATTTTTCTGAGACAATAAAATGTTTAATGTGGAATGTTCTTATTTTTTTACTATCTACTGATATTATCAAGAAATTATTTAATTTTATTATGGTGTTTTATACCATACCAATTATGAGCATTGCATTTCTCCTACATACCCTCTTGGTTCTATAATATTAACCTTTATATGTTTATGGCTTAAATTTGTTAGTATTTAAAACATTATTTTAATATGAAGCCACAACACATATTGCAGTAGATTTCATTTTTTTACTATGTTGGCTAATTTTTAACAAAACATATCTTCATAAAAATGGCTAACATTACAAACATGTATTAGTGACATAAAATTCTTCCTATGACAACCAGTTATGGTCACTAGTAACCTGTGAAGTGTTTATAAACAGTAATTATTGCAATACATTTAATTAAATGATATTCTATCAGTTCTAGAAATGTATTAACACCTAATGTGATACTATAATTTACTAGCTAAAGAAATCTCTGCATCATAATTTCTAGGTAGGTGTCACAAGATATCATAGAATTCACTATGTTTATATAAGTTTGTTCCTTGAAAAATATTATTTGAATAAATGCAATATAAATTTTTATGATTACTATTTAAGATAAATATAAGAATTACTCTCTTGTTTTGGACAGTAAGTGAAAACCAGTGAGATTATACACATTGTCTTCTTAGTCAGTAGAATTCTTAAAGACACATCAGTGTCAGTATATAAAACTAATGTCTCCTATTACATGTGATGTTTTGAAGTAAATATAAAAAACATCAAATGATTCGTGAAAATTAAATGTGAGGGAGAAAATGTGACCAAGAACATAGGGTCAGTACTTTAACTGCAATGAATATGTTTATTTTCTGTGAATGGGTGATTCATCTGTGCTACATTTGCCTTTATAGAATGCTCTGCTCAATGTTGCAGACCTAAAATCTTAGGTATGTATCATACAAAGAAAAGCAAATACCTGGAGAAAACAATGTTTCTTTCTCTTTATTTCATTAAAAGAATATTACTGAGAAGGTCACAACATTTTGCCTTTGAAAAAAGCTTGGAAAGAATTTTATTTGGTGTGTGTGTGCATCTCTCTCTCTCTCAATCTATCTCTGTGTTTGTGTGTGTGTGTGTGTGTGTGTGTGTGTGTGTATGTGCGTGCCTAATGTCCATGCAGTCATGTGGGTATGAATGCACACATGTAGCAGACCCATGTGTAGGCCAGTATGTGGAGGTCAAAAAACAACCTTGGGTACTATTCATTAGTAATTATCCTTCTTGTAATTTTTGTGGCAGGGCTTTTGACTGGCCTAGAGGTTAACTGTAAATGCTACAGTGACCCATGAATTCTAGGGATCCCTCTGTCTCTACCTTCTCAATTCTGAGATTGTAAAGGTATGTCCTGACTGTTGTGTTTTATAAAAAAGAAAGAGAAGAGAGCAAGGGATATGTTTGGTAGAGGCATGGTATGGTACAGAGGCAGGGGTGGGAGGAGGCATTCTTTTCCCCTGATTTATCATCCACATGAAGGGTATGATATAGAATAAAGTTTATTTAGGGTGTGGGGAAAGAAGCTGAGGGGTTAGTAGAGACAGAGAAAGTTAGAGAGACAGGAGAGAGAGAGAGAGAGAGAGAGAGAGAGAGAGAGAGAGAGAGAGAGAGAGAGAGAAAGAAGAAGAAGAAGAAGAAGAAGAAGAAGAAGAAGAAGAAGAAGAAGAAGAAGAAGAAGAAGAAGAAGAAGAAGAAGAAGAAGAAGAAGAAGAAGAAAGAGGAGGAGGAAGAAGAAGAAGAGGAGGAGGGGAAGGAGGAGGAGGAGGAGGAGGAGGAGGAGGAGGAGGAGGAGGAGAGAGGCTGGTCATGAACACCTGGAGAGAGATTGGGAAGGGAATGGAGAGAGAAGGGGCAGAGAGGGAAGAGAGGAAGAATAAGAAAGCAAGAAAATGAGGAGTAAGCAAGCAACCCCTTTTATACTGTTAGTCATACCTGGCTGTTGTCAGGTAACTGTGGGGTGGAGTCTAGAAGAAATGGTAACACCAGCACCTTGAATTTCATGTGAGTTATGGAGATTGAACTTTGGTTTTTATGATTGTATCACTCCAGACCACAATGTACCCTCGAAAATGATTTTCTGCCTGGGAAAACAAAGTTTACTATTATCACTAATTATTCATATAAATTACTTCACAAAAATGTCAAAATAACTATGTAAAAATATATCAGGACTAGTGAGTTGGCTTATTGTATAAAAGTACTTGTCACTCAACCAAAGTCTTGAGTTTGATTCCATAGGCCCATATCATGGAAGGAGAAAAACAATTCCCATAAGATTTTCACTGATTTCTATGTGTGTACCATAGTACACACACACACACACACACACGTAATAAAAAGATCTTTAAAAGTTCAGAAAATCTCTTGTAATAAAAGTACTGACAAATATGTCAATCATGAGTAAAAATGAAATTCTTTGTTGAGTTTATTGTGTGCTTCTCTCTTTGCTTTCCATTGCTGTGTTAAAATACCCCAAAGATCAACCCAAGAGAAGAAAATTTGAATTTTCACTCACTTTTGGAAACTTGAATCCATGGCTCCTTGGTCCTGTTTCCCTGAGTGTGCGTTGAGGGAGAATGTCATAGTGGGAGCATCTGGAGAGGAGAGAAGTGGCCAGGTCTCAAATATCCCTTCAAGGGCACACCCACAATAGCCCATTCCCTATATTAGGTGTGATCTCTTTAAAGTCCCTTCACCCCCCTCCCCAATAGTAACATAGACTGAGCTTTGGTGAAAATGGATAATGAAAAGACACTAAATTGGCAGTGCTTCCAATAACAATAAACTTAAAGCATAGATGTTTTTCTCTTCCAATTCAATCTCCATCTACTCTAAAGTTATAAGTTTATTGAAGTAAACTTTCTTTCAGAATGACACAAAGATACACTAGAAAGTACCATCTCCTTAATGTTCAGTTTTCAACTAATGCACAATATAAAACCTTTACCCATGTGGACTTTATTACAGGATTTCTAGTCTGCTTACACTCATGTGACTATCAAGGCCAAATGCTTTCATTTTCTTCAATTATCTCTCTTGTTCACTGCTGAATAGTGAGGAGTTCTGAAATATGAAAAATGATGTCTAACTCATGAACTGTGTAACAGCATGTTGTAAATTAGAGAGCAAATCAGGGGAAACAATTGTAATATCAAACAATCGCAGTCCCTTGGTTGGTGATTATGACCAGCATATTCTTGACTAGAAATGAAATGAAGACAAAACAAGGTTTTAAGGATCAGTGGTAATTATAATTTTACTCAGAAAGAAATTCATACAAAGAGATAAAGTGAGGGAGGTTAGGAAGTAGCAACAATAGTAAGGTCCTAAAGAGAGGAGAGGGGATCTGATCAGAGTTTGGTTCATTTCAGTATTAGACAACCAGAAAGTGTGTAGGACAGCTAAACATTCTTATATCTTAAATATCTGAGTTCATTTCCACAGGCATACTGTTGAATAGAGAGGAGTCAGCAACTGCCTTAACATGAAGAATATAAGATAATTCAGTTTACTCAAACCCTCAGCACGCCTTCTCCTTGCCCCTCAGGGGTATTGGCTTTGTTTTCAATCTAATGTTCCTCTCCTTTTGAATTCAAAATCAACCTATGCTATTATTGAAACTGTGGGAAAATGAAACATAATAAATCCCAAGTGACAGCACATACATTGTGAAAGAAACAATCTTGTTTGTTAAAAGACAAAGAGAATTACTTCATAGAAAAACACTTCAGGAGACAAATATGTAAAGCACACGACCAAAATATGCTTGAAGAAGAGCATTGAAATGGGTCCCAAAGAAATGCCAGAGCATATTCTTTCTAGGTATCATGTCATTTCATCTTTATGCTTGGAATTATATAGCATAAGCATCCACCATCAAAGACTAAATTGATTTTCATTTCAGTTGACTTCCTTTTGGTATCCACATTCATAGGAGATGGAGGGTAGATAAAAATAGGGCCGTGCAGTTCTATGCATGGCCATCTGTGCCCACAGGCATTGTGTTGACTTCCCAGCTCTTGTGTAAAAAGCTGAAAGCTTTGTTGCTGCTTTCCAGCATATTACTGATCAGCAATCTTACATAGCCAATTAACATAGTCTCCTTGTAATGTTCAGAAGATCTACAACATCTGCAACAGAGTCCTATTATTTGTTTTCTATAATGCAATGCGACAGCTGGGATAGGGCAAAACCGTATAATTCCTGTTTAAGGCTTGTCATTTTAATCATAACACCATATGGTCTAGTGACCTTGAGCAAGTCAGTTTCTATTTAAGGTAAAGAAACTGTTAAACTTGTGTTTGCGGAAAGATGTTTCTATTCCTTTATTTATCTTCAAATTTGTTTCCTTGTTATTATTCTGCCATATCTCTATATATTTATAAATCTGTCTTTGTGAGTCTCTAGATCTTATCCTCTCTCTGTCTCTGTCTCTGTCTCTGTCTCTGTCTCTGTCTCTCTCTCTTTCTTTCTCTCTCTCTCTCTGGTATCAGCTACTTGAATGCTGGTATAGTAGAGTCACTCTGCACTGATAAGCATGAACTAGACGAGACCATAATAGCAAATAGTATTCAAATTTTTTATACTTTAAAGGCAAAACATTTGCTGGTAATTTTTTACTTTCACTTTCTGTTTGACTTCAAATCTTAGAGGTCACATCTTAGTATCAATTGTCCTTGAAAAATGAAAAAATAAGTAACTGTGAGGGAACGTAGGGCCCATGACAAAAATGTCTCTCACCTTCAGAGTATTCTCTTTCAAAGAGGTAATGTAGGGTCCAAGACACCTAACCTGGCAAAGGACTTGTGATTTACAGAAACCTAGCTTCATACAGAACAAGTTAAGAATACAGGATGTTTTTATGAGCACCATTGTATGTTGGTGAGAATAGTCATATGTTATAAATATGGGTAAGCTATCCCTGCTGAATTCTTGATATAGCTTCATTAATTATAACCAAAAGCAAACTCATATATATCAAACCGTGTTAAATTTAATTTTACAGATATTATTCAGTGGTAATGTGTTAGAAAAATGAACTAGAATTATCTTCTTGTCAGTAGCAGGGAATAATTGAATGCAATCTAATATATAATGGTCAAAAGTAATGAAAGGGCCAGGTTATCTTGATGGCTTGTTTTTGCATGATTTATGTATAAAAATACCTTAAGCTGCTTGTGTACAATAAGAATGTAGTTAAGTGGTTTAAACAAAATTAAAGACTTTGTTGTAGTGGGTCTTAACAATGATATAGATATTGTCTTCTCCTTCATGAAATATTATTTTAAGTTACTTTTATTACTAAAAGATTTGGATCATTTTCTTTTTATTTTATGTATATGTGTACCTTATCTGCATGTATGTAACATGTATAAGTGTACCATGTGTGTGCCTAGTGTGAAAGGTCAGGAGAAAGCATTGGATTCCTTCATGTGGAGTTCACAATCTGTGATTGTGACCTATTATGTGCTGGAAACCGAACCCTAGTTCTCTTCAAGGGCAGCATGAAGCACTGATCTGTGACCATAGCCCTCAATCCCCACTTTTATTACTTTTAATTCTCTCTCTCTGCCCACGTGTTCTTGGGAGCCAGAATCATGAGAACAATGTAGTTGAAGTTCTTATAGCTCGTTATGAGTCACCATGTGAGCAATGGGAACTAAGCCCAAGTCCTCAGCAATAGGATCAAGTGCTCATAACTGCTGAGCCAACATTTCAGCCCCCATTCTTAAATTCTGTTTTATCAATGACTTCAGAATAAGTTAGCACATGGTAACCTGAAAGCAGGGACTAGAGCTAATCAACAAGCACTCCAGCTGCAGCTGCTCTTGTCCACTGGGTTATGCAAATAAGAATAGAAGAGAACTTCCATTTCATTGGCTGAAAAATACCTGAGTACAGAGGAACACTGAGGCTTTAAGCTTCTGCCAATGTAAATCTACGCACAGATGAGTTCTGTGAACAGTGAGTGGTATGCTGATGCTCGATACAGGTGCTATAGGTATGCTACATATTTTACCAGAGTCTTTACTGTAAAAAGCTTAATCACTTCAGAAAGTAGATCTCAAGTTCATCTTCAAAATAACATAACTAATAACTGTCAGAGCATGCTTTTAAACTCAGAGTTTGCATTGGGCCATGCTGGTAGGTAGAGTTATAACTTAGTTTTATTAAAGAAACACAAACTATTTATGTGAACAAAAGTTGCTGTGCTCATTCTCTGTCTGTCTCTGTCTGCCTCCACCTCTATCTCTCTCTTCCTCGCTGTATGTATGAATAAAACAAAGAATACTTTTCCAATGTAAACATGCCAACTGCATAATGTTATAAACCATTAAATATGATAATGAAGTTGAGAGCAATTTTTAGAGTACTACAGCTGATTTTTAACCTGGCATATCCTTATCTGTGCATATCCCAAATAAAGATAGTTTAAATGCTTCCCAAGAATTGAAATATTTTATCTATGACTCAATGGAACACTCTGGGTATAGTCACAGGGTTACAAAATTAGCAATGCATCCCTTACAGTAAGAAGTTTAAAGAAAGACTACTGGGTAACATAAAATAAATGGGCCTGACATTCCAGATATATTTATCAAGATTAGTATATAGCAGGGCAAGTCACAAAAAACATCTTGGATATTACTTTGCTTATTAGATGAATAAGAATTATTATTACTCTGTCAGAATTGCTAAGTGACATAACCTTAATAATGAAAATGCATTGAGTATTTCAAATACTTGAAAACAGACGACCATATGATCAGAACTGTATTTATTTTCACCATTTTATTCCTTAAAAAATTTTTTTGCATGAAAATTCCTAAAAACCCTCTGGTATATTTAATGGTTCCAAAAAAAGAGAAGTGATTCATAATATATTGAAAGTGTAAAGAAGTTAGTGATTGATGCAATTGTCTTATTGTTGCCTGGCAAAGTGTGAATGCTACAGTCTTACTCAGAAGGGGGAAGAAAATAATCTCAGGGAAGTAGAGGGAGATAGGTATCTGGGAGGAAGAGGGGAGGGTGAAGGAAAAAGGGGAGCCAGTTCAGATATGGGAGGAGATGGGGGAGAAGTACAGAGGGTCAGGAATTTGAAAGTAGGTATGTAACAGTGGGGGAGGGGGAACTGGGGGGAAGCTACTAGAAAGTCCCAGATGTCAGGGACTCAAGAGGTTTCCAGTACCCAACAGGGAGGGCATTAGCCAAAATACCCATCAAGGGGGAAAAAGAACCTGCAGAAACCATATCCAGTGGATAAACAGGGCCCCCGGTTGAGAGATGGGGCCACCCACCCATCTCAAAAATATTGATTCCTTCTGTCAAAAGGAAATGCAGGGACAAAGAGTGGAGCAGAGACTGAAGAAAAGGCCATCTAGAGATTGCCCCACCTGGGGATCCATCCCATATACAGTCACCAAACCAGATACTATTGCTGATTCCAAGAAGTGCATACTGACAGGATACTGGTATAGCTGTCCTCTGAGAGGCCCTGCCAGAGCCTGACCAATACAGATATGGATGTACACAGCCAAATATCGGACTGAGAGCAGGGCCCCCAATGAGGAAGTTAGGGCAAGAACCGTAGAAACTGAGGTGGTGTGCAACTCCACAGGAAGAACAACAATATCAAACAACCAGACACCCCCCAACCCCAAAGCTCCCGGGACTAAACTACCAACCAAAGAGTACAGATGGGGGACCCATGGCTTCAGCTGGATATGTACCAGAGGTATGCCTTAGCGGGCATCACTGGGAGGGGAGCCCCTTGGTCCTCTGGAGGCTCTATGACCCAGGGTAGGGGGATGCTAGGTTGCTGAGGCAGGAGTGGGTGGTGGGTGGGGGAGCACCCTCATACAGGCAGCAGGTGGGGGGAGATGATAGAGGGCTTGTGAGGGGTAAATTGGGAAGGGGATAATATTTGAAATGTAAATAAATAAAATAACCAATAAATAAATGAAAAAGATAAGTCAGCAGAAAAAAGGCTGTGGATGTGGATGCTGTTTAAAGCCTGACTCATACAGTGACTTTGGGAGTAGTGATTGAGAAATTGTCAAAATATTGAAGGATTAGAATTTTTTGTTTTCTTGCTTGACTTTCTTTCTTTCTCCCTTCCTTTCACCCTTCCTTCCTTCCTTCCTTCCTTCCTTCCTTCCTTCCTTCCTTCCTTCCTTCCTTCCTTCCTTCCCTTCTTCTTCTTCTTCTTCTTCTTCTTCTTCTTCTTCTTCTTCTTCTTCTTCTTCTTCTTCTTCTTCTTCTTCTTCTTCTTCTCTCTCTCTCTCTCTCTCTCTCTCTCTCTCTCTCTCTCTCTCTCTCAAAAAGTTCTCACCGTGTTTTCTTGTCTGTGCTAGAACTCTCTGTGAAGACCGGGTTGACCTACCTCTGCTTAGATTAAAGCACACATGCACTACTTTGTCAAGGCTAAGTTGATTTTTGATTAACTCTGAGTGGCTCTGCGTGCCTAATACACACAATTTAATATCTGATTTTATTTTCCATTTCATATGATTATACCATGTTATATCCTGGTCATATAATACAAACAAAAGTGTGCAAATCAGGAGCAACCCTGAATTTCTTAGCTGAATGCCTTTAATTGCTATAATTAAAACACGTTAAGTTTATTTTTATGATGTTGGTTACTGTATGCATGACATATGTATAGGAAGGAGGACACTGCAAGGACAACTTTTAGAAGCTAGAAGATAACTTTGAGAAGCATGTTCTCTTCTCCTAGCTTTGTTTTTCTGTTGCTATGATTGACGAAAACCAGCTCGGGAGGTAAAGTATTTGAATTACATTTCTACCTAAAATTCCATCATTGACAGAAGTCAATGAACATAAGGAACTTAAGGTAGAACCTGGTGGTAGAAATGGAGGCAGAGACCACAGAGCAATCGTGTTTATTGGCTTGCTTTCTCTGACTTTCTCGGCTACCTTTTCTACATCACCCATGCCCACATGCTCCATGCTGGCATATCACAGTGGGCTGTCCTTCTCTATGTCAACTAGAGATCCTTAACTATGCCCATGGACCAGTACGACAGACACAATTCCTCAAGTGAGGTTTTCTCTTTCCAGGGGACTCTAACTTTGTCACCTTAACAAAAACTATGACACAAGGATTCTTAGGTCAAATTCTTACAAATTGCCAGACTTGTAGAAGATACAACTTTACCTAATGAGTTATGTTACAGGCCACTACTTGCTCTTTTTTTAGAAATAAAGTGTTTAAAAATGCATTGCCTTTATAGAGGAGAAAGTGGGGGAAAGCCTTGAAGATATGGGCACAGGGGGAAAATTCCTGAATAGAACAGCAATGGCTTGTGTTGTAAGATTGAGAATCGACAAATGGGACCTTATAAAATTGCAAAGCTTCTGTAAGGCAAAAGACACTGTCAATAAGACAAAAAGGTCACCAACAGATTGGAAAAGGTAACCCAATCACAAAAGAACACACATGATATGCACTCACAGATAAATGGTTATTAACCCAGAAACTTAGAATACCCAAGATACAATTTGCAAAACACATGAAACTCAAGAAGAAGGATGACCAAACTGTGGATACTTCCATCCTTCTTAGAATGGGGAACAAAATACCCATGGAAGGAGTTACAGAGACAAAGTTTGGAGCAGAGCCTGAAGGAATGACCATCCAGAGACTGCCCCACTTGGGGATCCACCCCATAAACAACCAGCAAACCCAGACACTAGGCAGATGCCAACAAGAGCCTGCTGACAGGAGCCTGATATAGCTGTCTCCTGCGAGGCTCTGCCAGTGCCTGGCAAATACAGAAGTGGATGCTCACAGTCATCCATTGGACGGAGCACACAGTCTGAAATGAAGGAGCCAGAGAAAGTACCCAGGGAGCTGAAGGGGACTGAAGCCCCATGGAAGGAACATGTATGAATTAACCAGTACCCCAGAGCTCCTTGGAACTATACCAACAATCAAAGAAAACACATGGTGGAACTTGTGGCTCTAGCTGCATAGGTAGCAGAGGATGGCCTAGTCGGTCATCAATGGGAAGAGAGGCCCTAAGTCCTGTGAAGGCTCTATGCCCCAGTATAGGGAAATGCCAGCACCAGGAATGGTAGTGGGTAGATTGGGGAGCAGGGGGATGGGGGGGAATATATGGGAATTTTGGAGGGGAAACTAGGAAAGGGGATAGCATTTGAAATGTAAATAAAGAAAATATCTAATAAAAAAGTACATTGCCTTGTATACAGCATTTCCCCCCCTCAAAAAAAAAACCTCATAAGAAAGGTAGTTTATAAAAATCAATTCCCAGATTCCAATCCCATAAGTCTCTCTCTGTCCTCCATGTCCAGATCTAGAATTACTTAAACATTCATTTTTTTAGGTCTCTGTTTCATGAGAGAGTGAGGCATATCATAACAATTAAAAATAAATTTAAGAGTGAAAAACAATGACAAATACAGTCTAGAAACTGCATTAACTGGAAGGTCTAGACAATGATTTTTTCTGAAGGATATTATAATTGGTTAGGCTTCTTGGTAGTTATGTAATTATTAGTTATCCATCAGAATGTTAAGTAGTGCTTAGAGAAAAATCAAAAATTCATGTAGAAAGCATAAATTCTTGTTGGGAGACACAGGCTCCCTGTAACTCTGACAAACAGAAGCACACATACCAGATGTGATGGTATTGATGGCCTCTCTTACTCACAAAGCTGTAGAGAAACTCTGTGAGATAATGATGCCAAAAGTCCTTATAGCATACTGCAGGTGTTCCCAGATGAAACGCTACACCATTGTTCTTGCTCTTCCTCTCATCATTATCTGTAAGATTTGCTGGTTTGATCTTCTGAAGTCCGATTTTGTGGTTAAGATTCCAAAACTACACATACGTTTGTCCAGTGGGAAATTGTTGCATGAAGATAAAAACAAGAACAATAAAAACAAGCATAAAAACAATGAAAAATATCAAAAATCCAGAGGAAGAAGGCTGAACATGTCTGAAATGGCTGCTTCTCACTCCTGGGGTCCTGCTATTAGACTCAGTCATCAGGACTTCAGAGCAATGATAAACACAGCCAGTTTGTTATCAAGGCGACTCAGAAGGCAGAGTTCAGCTTTTTCCTTACACGTTGGTATTTGTTGCTATTAAAGAATGAAGACTAATTGTGGAGAGGAAAGGGAGAAGGGTTACATTAAGATCAATCTAAGGGAAGATACAGTTTAGATGGCATTCAGATTCCTGCATTTCTCCCTAAAACCAATAAAGGACTTGCCAGCTGACATAGTTTTGAAGTCTCCAGTGGTATGAGAAAGGGTTGCCTGTACCTCTTAAAAACATTCGTTTACCTCTTTGGGGAATCAAAACTAAACTTACAGTAAGGAATGCAGGGCAGAAAAAAATGAGAAATTAACCTCTCCAGAGAGATTTAGAAATAGGTTTAAAGCATTATCCTTTTTTATCTTAAAACAATAATGGCATTCTCTAGCCTCTAACTGCTGTGTAAGGGAAAAATCATAAAATTTGGCATTAGTGTTAGTCCATATTCTATCTTCAATTTATTTATTGTTTTTAAAAACCAAAAACCTACTTATATACTTCTCCCAGGATAATTGCTATTTATATTCAGATTTCTTAGTTCACCATTGTTGTGATAATTAATAATTTATTTTATTTTTGAGTGAATATTAAATACAGCAAAATGCAATGGGAATTTCCCCAAAGAGCCTCTCTTGTTTACCACAAAAATCTGAAAATAGATATTAATACTGTCTGCCTTTCCTAGATATTTGACTCAAGAAAATTTAGTAACTAGTGCCACCTCTTCACAGCCATTAGGAAAAATAAAGTTGTGAAATCAGAGTCCTCCACAATGGCCAAGCAAGGTGAGAGAAGATTTGCTCTTCGGGATTTTCTGTGACTACGTCAGATTCTGTGAAATTATGTCCAGAGGAAGAAAGGAAGAAGGGGAATGGAAGGGTATAAAGAATTCACTACGGAACAGTTTGCTGTAGAAACACTCTACGTTCACACATGCATTTCTGAGTGGGCCTTGCCAGGCTTCCAGTAGCTAGCAACAGGCTGCCCGGCAGGCAATCTCACACCCATAATACTCCCCAGGTGTTAACTGAGGAAAAAAATTAAAGGTCAACTAACAGATATTTCCAGGTACCAGCTTTCTTACCTCCTAAAGTCTTGTTTACTATGGAATTTCACTGACATGAGGAATAGTCAGCAGTTTTTATATCTGTGAAGAGTTTGTGTGGCTTAGTGGCTGAGCCCATCCAAATCATCTTAGGTGGGCAGGCTGTTTATCTACTGTCTTAAATTTCCCAGGATTTTCCTGGCCCCCACACAAACACAATCTGAATTAGTACCAGTTTTTTTGGGGGAAAAGTTGTTTTTTTCTTAAATACGAAAGAAATTTCCCTTGTTGCTATTTAACTAACAGATTTATAGTATCAATTATAATTGTCTTCAACTACTCCACTCACTGAGTAGCCATACAGTTCTGTAGATAGAATGTATGATGCTAAGAAACAAAAAGTTACTGGTCTAAGTAACGTAGCTATTAAGTAAAGGCTAGATCCTTCAAACCTGCCTGTATTCATGTGCAGGATGATCCAAGGGGCTACAGACAACGGTCCAAATCTCAATTCAGCTCAGTTCAGCACCTTGATTATCTATGTGGAGACCCTTATGTTCATAATATCACTAACAATTTCCTAAAGATAAATTCCCTAGAGCAAACTATTGTTAATTGGAATAAAGATGAGCATACCTAGTTAGATTTTAAATAGTTTTTATATGAGTCTATGTGATGCATCTACAAAGCACCCTATGTTCATAATATCACTAATAATCTCCTAACTGCATATTTTTTATGATAGGAGAGCACATCAGATCAAATGTGCTTCCAGAGTATGCATCTTCACTTTTACTTTTCTGAATGAAAAAAAAAAATCATTATTCTAAAAATACTGCAAATGCTTAAAATACCTCAGTATATATTTGAAATATAATTTGAAGGTATCAGAACAGTCATTATCTTGTTTAAGAGCTATTGTAGTTAATTATCACTACACGGCTCATTTTAGGAAGTTGCCTGCCTCCACCCACCTTTCTTCCTGGCAGTTGGGAGTCTTACATCAATTGCTTACAATGACTAGTATCTTCCAGACTCAGCTGCTGCAGGAGCATTATCTGAGGGGTTCAGTTGCCATCCCAGAAATCCATAGCAGCCGTTGCTTTGAAGAGTATTTTCTTACACAGCAAATAATGACCAGAACAGGTTTTTCCATTGTGGTACCATTTTAATACTAAGTTGGATGCTGTGTGGTTTCTATTTGTCTTTTAACTGCCTTTGCCTTGCAAGTTCTGATCTATGGGAGTTCCTTTCTCCTCCAGGATTATCTATCCATCCATCCATCCATCCATGCATCCATCCATCCATGCATCCATCCATCCATGCATCCATCCATCCATCCATCCATCCATCCATCCATCCATCCATTCATCTATTACCTGTCTGTATATCTATACCTATCCATCCATCTATCTATCTATCTATCTATCTATCTATCTATCTATCTATCTATCTATCTCTTTCTCTCTGAGCCAGGGAAAATAATTCAAAAAGAAAAACTTTCATAATTAAAGATCTCAATTAGTACTTAAAGTCATCCTATAATCACCAGTATATTTATATGAGCTACCTCTGCTACTTTTGTTCATAATCTTCTTTCTGAGCCTACAATGTATTTGAATTTATGTGAACATGCTTATACAAACCCTTGGCAGTATGTGTTAGACTCTCTAGCATAAGAAGGTCAGTGAATTGATCAGAGAAAATCATAAGTGCTAAATAGAAAGAGTGTACAGAACAGAATTTTAGAAGGAAATGTGCTGAAAAAAAAACTGAAAAATATCCAGAAGGTTCCAAGTCAGTACTTAATAGAAAAATACTATATTCTGAAATTTTAAGTCACTAAGAATCAATTCAGAATTTACACACATATTATAATTTTCAAAGATGATCATTAAAACACTTGCACCTTTATGGCTTATATCTTAAACCTTAAAGAACAAATTGTACTTCTCCAAATTTAGGTTAGAGTAGGTGGCATAAGCTAAAAACGAGGTACAAATTAATTGAGAATTAGATGCTATAGAAATAATGTTAGCAATTTGAAGCAATAATAACAGAAATGTTTCAAAATGAAACACAGGGGAAAAAACATGAGAGAAGTTAAGAAAGCAACATCAACTCTAGAACAAAAGTAGGCAGCCAAATCCAGCTAATGGCACAAAGCTCACTTTGGAAACCTCCCCAAAGGCAGCAGACGTAAGTAGGAGGAGGAAAAAAATAGCTGAAAATAACCAAATAATTCATGGATTAAGAGAAACATTAAGATTCAATCTCATCAAATTATAATCAGAGGAAAGAAAACAGAAACTACAGCAAATTGCACCATTTTTAAATTAGTGATTAAATTATCTTGTACAAAATAACGATAGGCAGAAGAGATACCTTAGTTAAAAGGAATTGCTGCTTTTATAAAGGAGACAGTTGTATTTCCCAGCAATAATATGATGGTTTACACATACCTAAAACCCTAGATCGAGAGTCTTCACCACCCTTTCCATGCTTCTGTGATCACCTGTACATATCACCTGTACCTGTGCTACATTGACCTACCATAGGCAATATGGCATACACACAAAAAGAAAAAAAGAGAAAAAGAAAAGAGACAAAAATGAATAGCTAAACAAGTCTTACCTGTGAATATAAGGACAAAAAGATTGTACTAAGGGATTATGATGGTTTAGTAAAGTGGTAGTTTATAAGTCATCTCCAAGATCCATGCCTTCAGTAGGTCTGTATTGTTGGTTAAGATTCCAATACTAAATATGATGGTATGACTGCCACTACTACACCCTTGTGGTGTAACATTGCATCATGTTGGACTTCTTGTGGTTCACTAATATTTTAGATGAGCATTGTGTGTGTGTGTGTGTGTGTGTGTGTGTGTGTGTGTGTGTGTGTATGAGAGAGAGAGAGAGAGAGAGAGAGAGAGAGAGAGAGAGAGAGAGAGAGAGAGAGAGAGGGAGAGATTTTGTGTATGCATATACACATATGTATGTTTCAACAATTAGTGAAAAATATGCTATTAACTTGAAAGAGAAGAAGGAGGGGATATGAAGGGTTTTGGAAAGAGGAAAGGGAATGGAGTTAAATACTTCTACTATAACCTCAAAAATAAAATAAATATTTTAAAACTCAAAGAAAAGACACATCTAGATTTGTTGTTAATAATGTTTAAATACATGAAATCTAGATAGTAGAATTTAAAAAAAAATCTAATGCCACAGATTTTGTGAGAGGGAAGTAGGGGATGCTAATTGAATTTCTTTTCTCTTATTTTCTGCAACCATAAAAATTATACTTTATATGAAGTAAAATCCCTGTTTTAAGATATAACAACAACAACAAAAAAGAAAATTCAATCTACACATAGGAAGAAGCTATGAAAAATTCGTTAGAGAGACAACTATTTTGCAGAATTCCCAAGGCTTTCAAAATGCAATTAATGAATTAAAGACACAACCATACTTCCTCAATAATATAAGTAGCTGAGGACTAGAGATCTAGTTGGAGACACAGAATTTAGTCTGGCATGCTCAAGGCCCTGAGTTTGATCCCTTATATCACAGAGAAAAAATGTAATGGCTGCCAAACAAGTACATGAAAAGATACTCAAAATAATTAGCAATTAGAAAAATGAAATTTAAAGCTAATTCATGATTCCTCAGTGAATCCATCAAAATAACTATAATTAAAACAGATAGGGTCAAGGTGTAAAGATATGAAACTAAATGGATTGCATGTTCTAAACCTATATAGCCTATTATATATCAATCATGTCTCAAGATAAATGCATGAAAAATATATGTGGTCACTTACATTTCTTTTCTCAGAGGTGGCATAAAGCATGCCTGCACATAGGTGCCCAGTGAATACTAACTTAATTCATAAATCAATTTTGAATTCTGATGGACTGAGCACATGCTGGGCTCTTCTGTTTCATTTAGTGCTTTGTGCCATTAGTTTCTGCTCAAAACTTAGACCACTCACTGGCAGAGGATACCTGTTGGTTTTCTCTCTGATTCAAAGATCTTTACAGTTCTCCCTGCATTCTATTTCCAAGCTTTGCAAAGAGAGCCAAGTTAAGATAATAAAATTGCTTTAAACACATGCAAAGAAAGAGAGAGGGGGGAAGGAAAGAAGGAAGGAAGGAAGGAAGGAAGGAAGGAAAAAGAAAGAGGAAGGAAGGAAAGAAGGAAGGAAGGAAGGAAGGAAGGAAGGAAGGAAGGAAGGAAGGAAGGAAGGAAGGAAAAAGAAAGAGGAAGGAAGGAAAGAAGGAAGAAAGAAAGAAAGAAAGAAAGAAAGAAAGAAAGAAAGGAAGGAAGGAAGGAAGGAAGGAAGGAAGGAAGGAAGGAAGGAAGGAAGGAAGGAAGGAAGGAAGGAAGGAAGGAAAGAAAGAAAGAAAGAGAGAGATAGATGGAAGGATGGAAGGGGTTCTTGGCACATTGAAGACTTCAATTAATAGTCATGTATAGAAATATTTTGTTACTGCAAGCCTCAGGCTCACTGGTGACTTTCTAGGTATTTTGTACTAGCAGTGGCCTGGGATTTTCATTTTTGTTTTGATATTTGGGTGCAGTTGCTAATAAAGCTGCTCTTTTTCTACTGAGATCAAAGTTTCAGGGTTTGCATTCATAAAACTATACTGACAAAGAAAAATTCCTTCTGGTGTGCTATTTATGACAAAGTAATGATGTTCAAAACAAAACAAAACAAAAACATAGGAAAAGAGCATGTTTCTGTATAATTATGCAAAACTGGTAAATATTAGAGTAGTATCCCATGACATGTGGGCTTTTACTACCTACTTGAACCTTCTGAAAGGGTGATAAATGGTTTATGAATCTGTCTGCATACATTCTAGAATTATCAATAATTACAGATGGGCAAACATGGGTCTAGCCTGAAACAGGATACAGGGTAATGATGAATAGTGTCACTTCTGCTAACACCATTACCCTACAACTCTATTCTCCTCCTTTAATTTCTCAGACCACTTTTTATTTTTTTTATCTGTTTCATTTTCTTTTATTCCTTTTCTTTTTTTTCCATTTTTTATTAGGTATTTAGCTCATTTACATTTCCAATGCTGTACCAAAAGTCCCCCATACCCACCCACCCCCACTCCCCTACCCACCCACTCTCCCTTTTTGGCCCTGGTGTTCCCCTGTACTGGGGCATATAAAGTTTGCGTGTCCAATGGGCCTCTCTTTCCAGTGATGGCCGACTAGGCCATCTTTTGATACATATGCAGCTCTTTTTAAAATGAATGAGTCACACACTTCGTTCAGATCCAACATCTAGCCATGAATACATATTTTCTCCATCTTCTGCATGTGTTCCCCCCAAAAAACAGTATCATCATGGCAATTCAGCTTCTTCGATTTTTAATAAATATAACACCTGTGGTGAATGAGACCAGATCTTATATTTTCTTACCCATATTATCAACTCTTAGCAAGAATTTATCTCATCAGAGCCCTAACATCTGCCTTGATGGAGTTAAATGTGATTAGATAACCATCCCTGAACCAAACAACTCAGACATGGAAACAGTTATGTTTCTATATCTTCACATTAGCTTCAGAAATGTTATAAAACATCCAAATTCTATTCACATTTAGTGACTAAGGGAAAAATTCAGTAAAATCCTAAAAGAAAATTAGGGCATTTATGCCAAAGAAGTAATTGAGAGGTTGTTATTTTTATGGTTTTCATTTTTCTTTAAAAGTGAAGAACATTAAAATAAAATTTAAAGGTAGGAAAATTGAAAGAGATGAAAAGCTAAGCCAATTTAAAGACATTATTATTAAAATTTCTACTTCTCCTTTAATGTTAAGTCCAGGGTTTAGCAGTAATAAAGACTCTGATCTCATGTATTTATTTAACCAGAGAAATAACCCAATGAAAGACACGGGAGTATTGTTACAAAGCTTGATTAGTCGAAGTCTGCTTTATTAAAAATAACAATTTAAATAAAATCTAATAAATGCAAATTGATAAAGTTGGGAAAGTACAGATGGTGAGATTGAGAGGGAATGAAGATAGTTTCCTACCAGAATCTAGAAATTTAGGAGACTTGGAGTGTGTCTTTATTCTTTTAAGGACTATGCAAGGGAGTAAGGGGTAGTAGGTATCTTAAAGTGTAATGGGATGGTAGTTTAAAGTTGTGTTAATGTTGTTGTGGAAGCATTTTTTTAACTGAGTTGTACATGAATCCCAAGCTAGATAATATTATCATGATGTAAAGAATACCAGGTATAAAGTTAAGACCATCTATGAGCATATTTTGGCCCTGTGTCCTTTAACAAATCTTCAATTCCATGAGCTTCAGTTGCTTTTCCTTTCTACAACTGATGTTTTCTTAGCCAAATGATGGGACAGAGAAAGATTAAAACTCAGATGCTAACACTGCCACAGACAACACAAAAGGAAAATACTATAAGGCACAACTAATCTTAAGGTTTTATAGGATTATCACATTGAGGGCTTTGTTAATATTGTGGAGTTCAGCCACCACTAAATATCTACAGACATAAACAACTGTGATTGCAATATATGAATGAGAGTAAATCTTGTTAAATGGAAGTCACACGGACTCTGAATATGTTTCTAGTTTCCTTCATCCCCTGGAACTAGAAAACACACAGGAAAGAACCTATCCAGATAGTTTAAAACACTGTCTAAGAATTCTCCATAAAATGAAAATACCTGGGAAAAGCAATTATTACACATCTGCCCTTATGTTGCCCCTTCCCCACAAGATCAGCGGGAAGGGAGGGAATGTCACGCACTAATAGCTCGAACAGAGATGCAGAGCTTACTTTCCAAATAGTTCTGTGAAAGTTGTCTATCTGGCAGGAGCCAAAGTGCCAATTAGATTTCAAATTCCACATATTTTTCATGAACTGGCATGGTGAGTGCTCAGGCATTGTTCAGATAAACAGGCTTTTCAAAGACCCTGTGTGAAACAAGGTAGGAAGGGGAAATCTGTGCTTCATGGAAGAGAGAGAGAGAGAGAGAGAGAGAGGGAGAGAGAGAGAGAGATAAAGAGAGAGAGCGAGCGCTGGGGTAGTGGAAATAAGATATATTAATTTGGCTTCTGTCATGATTTACTCAGTGATCAATTAAGAAGTGGAAAAGCCCACTTTTCCTTATGTACCAGTCCATTTTTCTGCATGCCATTAGTTTGACTGGAGATCACAGAGCCTGGCAATAGATCAAGGCGAGCATCTTTCTGTTTTAGCTACTGCAAGCCTGTTCTTTGGCAGAGATACTGTGAGAGTATATTGATTTCATCTCAGGTTCTCATCTGGGTCATTCAACTCACATTCAGCAAGCACAGTTCTTTCATTGGAAGTGGCAGTGAGTGGAGACACTGTCAGTTTCTCCCTTGAGAAGAGCTGACTAAGTGTGGGGACACTGCTTGCTTGTCTGGGTTTGTTTTACATAATCACATACCACAACTCTTCAGGGAACAATGCTAGAAGCTGCCCTGGCTTCCCTTCTTCTTCTTCCCATCAGGGAGGGAAACATGAGCTATTGCAAAATGATCCTTGCCCCAAGCTTAGTTCTCAGCAGGTACATAAGCAACATCTCCCATTGCCAAACCGCAGTGGCTCCTCTGGCTCCTCTCTTTCCACAGTTCGACACTTTCTGCTCAGCCACAGGAGCACCTGCATTTCAAATTTTCCCAGACTAAAGCTGAGACATGAAGGATTCTCATTGTTTTATTTACACATTGAAAGAATTAAACAACCTTGTGGTACAATCCCAGGTTCTGTGCTCATAGGTGCTGTGTTATTTTAATTGTACGGCCAAGTACATTCCCCCTATCAAGATAGGTGCAGTACAGTGCTTTTAATGGAAGTTCACAACCAGAATATTTTTCTTTTGATATTTTGGTTTTTTTTGTTTATTTTTATTAGATATTTTCTTCATTTACATTTCAAATGCTATCCCCTTTCCTAGTTTCCTCTCCTAAAATCTGGTATACCCTCCCCCCTCTCCCTGCTCTCCAACCCACCCACTCTTGCTTCCTGACCCTGGCATTCCCCTATACTGGGGCATAGAATCTTCACAAGACCAAGAGCCTCTCCTCCCATTGATGACCGACTAGGCCATCCTCTGATACATATGCACCTAGAGACATGAGTCCCACCATGTGTTTTCTTTGATTGGTGGTTTAGTCTCAAGGAGCTCTGGGGGTACTGGTTAGTTCATATTGTTGTTCCTCCTATGGGGCTGCAAACCCCTTCAGCTCCTTAGGTCCTTTCTCTAGCTCCTTCATTGATGCCCCTCTGTTTCATCCAATAGATGACTGTGAGCATCCACTCCTGTATTTGCCAGGCATTGGCATAGCCTCACAGGAGACAGCTATATCAGAGTCCTGTCAGCAAAATCTTGCTGACACATGCAATAGTGTCTGGGTTTGCTGGTTGTTTATGGGATGGATCCTTGGGTGGGGCAGTTTCTACAACCAGAATATTTTAAGTTCAGAAGCAACAAGTGAAAGTCAATGGTACAGAACTGGGACAAATTAACATATTGACTCTATGGATGCAGTTTAAACTCTAACTCTTTGCTCTGTATTTCTGGTTTGGAGACAATGTCTTGCTATGCAAGGGTGTCCTTTTGGTTTTGAGCTCAAAATACATCTGCTTTAGTTTATTGAAGGTTGAGGTTACCTGGTGCACCCCTATGTCTGGCTTATCTTAATTCTCCAGTTTTTCAATTGTAGCTAAGTTATATATTTCCCTTTAATTTTTGGCTTGTTTGTGTGGTTTCTTGTTTTTGTTTGATTTATTTTCAATATAGGGCTTCTTGGTGTATCAGAACCCTGGGCGTCCTAGACTTGCTTATGTAGACCAAGCTGGCCTCAAACTCACAGAGATCTGCCTGCCTCTGCCTCCCAAGTGCTGGGATTAATGAAGTATGCCACCATACTCAGCTTTTCTTAATATTATTTTAATGAAAGTAGTCTAAATTGTATACTTTCTCTTTTCTAATTGGTATATATTTTTAACTTACCTTACAATGATGTTAGTTTAAATAAATGATTTCCAAATTTGTTTACGTGGGGGTGGGGTGGGGGGTGGGGTAGGGGTTGCTTCACTTATCATAGTCAAAGTGGCATAAGACATCTTATGTTAATAGACTCTTCCTCCTGCATTCACACATTAACATGCACATACACACACACAGAGAGACACACACACACACACAGACACACACACACACACACACACTCACACGTGTGTGTATGGACAAAACCTCAGGCCCAGAATTTGCTAATAAGATACTCATCTATAGCCCAGCCTCAATCTACTTTCCTATTGTAAAAGATGAATCCTATATACTTGTTGAGATTAACAGTGAGACAAATTAAAAATAAAAATTGTCCACAGATGCTGATATGTGCAAACATCAGAATAAAGGGATTTTTGCTTTGGTCAAGATCCAAGTGTTAGGCAGCATTGATTTCATCTTTCATATTAGAGGAAAATATGACACAGTAAAATATAAATGAGAGCAGCTATTTTCTTTTCTCTGGTGTCTCAGGCCAAAACCTACGGATTTTCACAAATGTTGCATGATTAACCTCTTGAAACAGAATTCTATATGCTGTTGAAAAATAGGTTGGTGAAAGGAGCTACGTTAACACATAGAGACCCTGCAGCATGCACAAATGCTAGAAAAGAAGAAGATTTTCCATTTTCTGAGTGAAAGACTGAAGAAAGGAAGACAGGAACCTCAATTCTTCCATTATTGAAGAACCAGATTTCAAGTAGGCTGCAAATGCATTAAAGTGGGCATCAAGTCTTCCTAGAGAGATAGCTCCCAGTCAGCAAATGGTTGTCTCTGTGCTGAGACAGAAATGTAGCAAACGCTAATGTGGTTCTTTCAAATTTAAAAGCCATTCTTCACCCTCTTCCTTCCAAATCATATAAGTACTTATTCCACATCAAGAATTCATTGACTCTGAAGATAAATCAGGAAATTAAGCAGAGGAAAGGCAAGATAAGGTATATTAAAATTTAAATGTATTAATCTTTTTTCAATTTTATAATTCAAGTCTTATTTACATAAGTAACAGAATTCGGAAAAACAACTCACTTTGGATAAAATGAAAAGTCCAATTGTAGATGGAAATTCTGTGGTGTAATTGGTGACTGTTAGCAGATCTTTAGGGCTCCACTTTCTAACCTGTTAAAATCAAGGGCATATTCCTTTCTATGTCTCGCTTGAGCTCTGACATTATAATAGCATGAAGTCTAAATTCTAACAGCATCAAAGAAAACATAGCAGATTTTCTATACAGTGAGGCCAGATAAAGTTTTGTGTAGATAAGCAGAACATTATGCCCTTGTTCTTGATAATAAGGTAAAACAGAATGTCATTTATACAAAAACAAACCAACCGACAGGTACCAACTGCGAAGAAATGGAGAGATGGCCTTTGGTGATCCTGTACAGGAATCTTGCAAGGGTGGAAACTTGGTGTGGGAGAGATGCCTACACTTCATGACTCACACGTCTCTTCTCTTGAGAGGTTGCACTTAGAGCATATTCTGCTAAAAACTCATCGAAACCCCCTCTGGAAGAAAATGCATGCTAATAGACCCTTTCCAGATCTGTTCTTTAGAAAATGACAGACATATAATGCACATGAGGCAAACACTTTGACAGTATAGCTTAATCTTTAATGTGTGAATTGAAAACATAAACAACTTTGAGTCTTGAAAGTCAAATGTAATGTGAAAATGTTAGAGGATACATATTTCTCTGTCTCCTCATTATTTTACTCACTTAACTTCAAAAACCAAATACTTAAAGTCAAATGCAGCAAAGACATTTTGGTGGGCAGAAGATGATGATGTTATCTAATAGCAGCAGAGATCTGAAATGCCCCTGTACACATATAGTCCCCTTACACCTCACAAGGAGCGTCCCATAACCAGGGTGGCGCACATGCCTCTTAAGTTTCCATCCACCATGGAATCTTGTCTGGGACTAAAAGCATACATGACAGCATGAGAGAGGAGGTCCTAACCAGGCGTTTAGCAGGTTTATCTTGGATCACAGAAGAATGTGACTATGATTTTTTAACTTTGTGACATATCCTGTCACAATATGGAAAAATGCAAATAGATTCCTCCTCAGTGTAAATCCAAACAAGGCATAACCCACACCTGGTGTTTAGAGATCAGAAGACCTTTAACGTTGAATGTTTTCACCTTTAGGAAAGGGAAACCATTGATAGAAACATTCACCTTCTTCCATTAGGACTGTTTCACCTCTGTGCCATTCTACCACTCTACAGAAACCCATCTCTGTTATCTTTACCAAAGGTCTAAGTGGGGAGGATGACTAGTATTCCATGGGAGAAGACTCCAACATCAAACTTAAAAAAATAAATTTAAAAAGCTGGTTTCTAATTCTCCTCTGCCAAGTGGTTTTATTTATTTCTACATTTAAAACTAAATATTTTTTAAAACTTTCATTAGTAATTTGACATGTTTTCCAAATGCGCCAACTTAAATATCAAAATGACACAAAGCTACTAAGAATATAATCAATATTTATGTACTATTTTCACGAAATCTATCATCTGACTGAATTTGTAAATTTTAGAAAGAGTAAAGAGAAGTAGAGAGGAGAAGTTATTTATCCAGCTTTATGTAAAGCTAAGTTGGAATTAAATTATAGTACTTCTGATAGTCATGTGTTTTCCTACAAAATTAAGGAGAGAAGTTAAGCTCTATGAAACTAATTGCCTAAAATATGTCATCATTTACACAGAACTCTGTGTGGGGGGTGATTTTTTCTTATTTATTTTTATGTAATTACAATATTTTTCCCTTCACTTCCTTCCTTCCAACCCCTCTCATATTCCTCTTTTTGCTCTTTATCAAATCTGTGGTCAGTCTTTTCAGTAATCATTATTACACATTTATATATACCTATATGTGCTTGTGTGCATGCATGCATGCTTGTGTGCATGCATGCGTGCGTGCGTGCGTGCGTGCATGTGTTCGTGCGTGCGTGCGTATGTGTGTGTGTGTGTGTTACATACCTATAAATAACCTGCTCGGCCTATACAATGCTAGTTGTATGCATGATTTGAGAGCAAACAACTTGGTATTAGAACAAATTTGTGTTTTCTTCCCTGGGGAAGGCTATCTCTTTAGCAGCTATCTTAAAAATATCCCAATCATGAGTCAGAAAGCTTCTTGAGTGAAAGAATTCCACGGAGTTGGGGAGAATTTAAAATTGAGTGCTGAGGACTAAAGGCCATGGAAGGCCATGTTTTTAAGCCTATAATTTTGCAGAACATCCTGAAAAATAATTTGACATCTCAGGCTTCAGTTTGCTACTTGGCCTTTTGCAGGCAGTGCCTGAGGTTGCCTGGATTTGAACACTCGTAGTTTTATTTCCCAGTTGCCTTGCAAGTGATTTTAGAAGGCTTGGCATTTTGCTGACATCAGGTCCTTCAACCTCAGTAGAACCTCTTCTTTAAGAAAACATCCGGGCCTGAGTTCCACCCCTCAGCACAGCTTCAAATGCAAAATCATAAGAAACTCACTGAAGGAGAGATTGGGAGCAGGAAAAATAAAGCATGTCTATTAACATGCTTATTTCTCAAAAAGAATAGTTTCTGGGCTCAGGGATATAATCATGAAGAACATTTCTCTCCTGTGGCTGAGCTCAAGTACCTTCCTACTGATGATGCCATGACTTTAGAGAATTAGCTAAATTAAAGATTGGCGACTTAATACTTCTCCTCCCAGGCTCCTCTTTGATCTCCACTAACTGAAAAAGGAGGCGGACTTGCAAGATAAATGTGCTTGCTTAGTGTAGCTGTCTGATATCCAAGATACAAATGGATCCAGACCATTAGTGAAATCCCTTCATGGTAGTCTGCAGCTTCACAGAAATGGCCTCTCTAATGGAGAACAAAGAGCAGATCATCAGGATCAATGTAGCGAAACCTAAATGGCTCTTGACTGATCAGATAAAAGATAGGAAATGTGGGAGAAATCAAGGCCCAGTAATCTTCTGATATCACAAAAATATTCCCGGACTAATTTTGGGATACAAACTCAGTTCTTAATGCTGACTTTCTTGTATTTTATGAAGTGATGGGCAATAAGGAGCTTTCTTGAAGGAGCTTTTATCCTAAGAGAGGATGGATCAAGGGTCTGTGGGTGGTTGCAGATGTTTTCAGGAAAGGCCTGTGAAGGGTCGCTTTGCCTTCACTTTGTCCACTTAATGCAATCTGTTATTCCTGTGCCAGCATGACTCCACATAATATGTTCATGCTTTCATCGTGTTTCTGAGTTAACAACTTTGACAAATTAATCATCATGTCTAACTCAACAGTCCATAGAGTCCATAGAGTCTAAGCACTTGTTTAACTGTGAAGTTGATTCGGAGTTAATGACTGCGTGCTTTCTCAGATTGTCGCCAATACCTCTTTAGATTCTCTTTTCTTTATTAACATCTAGTTTTACTAAGTGAGTTACAGTATTTATTAATTATTTAAAATAATTCCTTTGCATTCCTAGAGTTAATAGCAGTCTAAGAATTTATGATTCTAAATTTCTCTTGAATAGGGCTCCTGTTAGAGGTAAATTAAGATTCATTTCTGCCACACACACTATATAAAACAATGAGTAGCTGTATATTAAATATTATTTATGATCCATGATTAGTCTGGCATTGAAAATCTGAGCTGAAGAGACTAACATAATTTTACCCACTCAAATTCTTCAGTTACATTAAGATAAGAATATATTTAATGGTGTTCATGGATGCAGTCATACTCCTATAAACAAGAATAATAGGATATCTTGCTATTCTACTATTCCCAAGAATTACATGCAGTGTTTTAACAATATTAAAAAATTTTGCCACTCATCAAGTAACTTACCTATTAATGTCATAAAAGTTATTTCCCCAAACACTTATGCTCAGGAAACAGCTCCTTATTTGGACATTGGTTTGAAAGATTACAAAATACTTCTATTCCATGAGCAAATGAGATCTACATAATACTTCTAACAGCAGTCTGGGTCTCATTATTTTGCTCTGGGAATTTAGATGATTTAGTCAAGTCTAGGTACCTTGTTATCCTGCTTATCTCTTGCTACCATTGTTGCTTGTGCTTGGATTCTGGGACTATGTTTGCTATTGGGAACTACTCTGCACTTCTGTAAAACATATTTTAATATCTAGTCATATGTGTGCAGGAGGTAGACTTAATTAACTGGGAAATCACCTCCTCTTCTGATAGATAACAGTGACCAACATACTCATTTCAAGTTACAGTTTCAGACATAAGAGCCAGAGTTATTTTATTTAAGTAGATCCCTGGATGAATTCCTTGGCTTCGGTTCTGGAATTGGATGACAGCTTCAGAATAATGAATTGCACTACAAAGATCAACATCGGGCTGGGCATCTGTGGTGGGAATTTAGAAAATGAGAAAGAAGCTATAGCGTTAATGAGAGAAGCTTTGGTTAAAGAAATGCGGAGAACTGATGTTAGCAAGTCTCTCATGGTGTGACTCTACAGAAAAGCCACTGCGCTCTGAAGAGTTTGTGAACACTGCATTCCTTTCATCTAAAACTTTTTTCTAAAGGGAAAACTCTAAAGGGTTTACTCAGACTGCCTTCTTAAGGTAGAATGTGTACCATAGAAGGCTGCATAGTAAATTAAGACAACTTTTGTCAGCAATCAGAAGCTCTGGTGACACAAATCAGCTTAATAAGAGAACTGCATTCAACTGTTGCTCAGCTTCCGACTCTGTCCCCTGTCCCTTCTCTACGTCTCTCTATATAACCACTGGTTATAGAGAGCTTGTTGTTTTTTTGTTTTTTTGTTTTTTTTTTTTTTTCTGCAGCAAGCATTAGGGTTTAGGAACCAAGAGTCTTGGTTTTGCCAGTGCTAAGTTGTGTCTTGGATTAATATGTCTTCATGCATGTGCCTAAACAGGTTTAATCTCCCAGAGTGGTAGAGTGGTAGAGACACCTCCCAATGTCCTTTCAAATGTCAATTTTCTACTGCCTGTCTAACAACCTTTCTCTTATGGTTCAGAAAGGTGTTTAATGATGTTATAAATGTTACCCTACTTCATAATTCCTAGCATTAATGAACTTTTTCTTATCTGTTTGAAAGTGTGTCGAGCATCACAAGTGTGTATGAGCTGTTTGCATGTTCTCAGGAACCCAATTATTACTCCTATTTTAAAGGAGTGTGAGTTTTAGGGAAATAAAGAAGTTGCCTGAAGTCACATGACAGTTTATGAAACGACTAAACTTTTCACCCTAGCTTACCTGATGAGGCCCTTGAAGCACCCTTGTACCACTCATGCCACAGTCTGCATTTTTGTTCCTTGGGCTCAGGGCTCAATCTCCTGGATGCTTAATGGTTTGCTGGTATCATCCCAGGATAGATTTCTTTCTCTGGTCAAAACTAGTGTCATATCTGGATAGTGGGCCCGCCATATCTTATTTTACCAGAAATAGCCTTGACTTAGGTGAGACCAAGGCTGTGGCAAATTTTGATCCTGAATCTCCAGGGTCTCTCTGTGAGCTAAGGCAAATACACACTTGGCTTTTCTCTCTCATCTCTTGATTTCCTCATTCTTCTACCCTGAGAGTCAAACACTAACAAATCACTCACAAGAGTCATGGACCCAGCTCTTTTAGAAAGCCTGAATTTAATCAGGCCTGCTTCTACTATTGTTCCCTGTTCTTTCGCTCAGTAGAGAATCAGATGGAGTCTCCAAAAGGCAAACTGAACCCCGAAAACTTATATCAATTACACTTTTAATTTTCAATTTTATCTTCTGTAGTTTCTTATTTGTTCTTTTGCTTCAACATTAGAAGCTAAATAGCAGAATACTAAATAAAATCGGTCTATCAGTGTGAATGAATACACACACACAGAAAGAGAGAGAGAGAGAGAGAGAGAGAGAGAGAGAGAGAGAGAGAGAACAAAACAAAAAGCAAACGAACAGAAACCCCAAACCCACTAACCAAACAAGCAAAGCAAACACACCTATCAGACGTAACATGAAAGAATGGGGTTGTTACCTCATTCACTAAATAGATGCAGCCAATAAATTGAGTTACTATAACAATCTTTGCATAGAGCACCTGGTCAAGTTAATATTCCTGTTCTTTTTTCTTCTTGGAAAGCAGAGATAACATTATTTAAACTTACTGTGCTCTTGTATCTACATCACAGGTGATTAAATCTAGCAACTTCTACAAATATGTGTTTACAGTGCACTGCTTTGTTAATTAAAATTCAGTATTTTAAAAGCTACATGTATTGCAAGATTTCCTAAACTAAAGCATTTATTCATTAACAAAAAAAATTGTTGACTTCTTTCTGTATAATGCACATTGATGTTGCAGAAGAATAAATTATAGGACAAAATAGATAAAAACTATATATCCCTCTGAATTCATAAACAAGATTTAATTGGGATCCGTAGGGTAACAAAGAATTTATGTTACTCAGATTCCCTTCATTACAATATTATTGATATATTACTATGAAACATTTCTGATGGTTTTTGGAAAACTAAAGACTTTTGTAGCTTACAGGAATAAATTGTAATTTGTTAAATAAAAGGATTTATTTTTACAATGATGGACATATTAGAGATGTAACAAGATAGTCTTAAGGCCAGTCTTTAAGATGAGAAGTCCCAAAATCAGGTGAGGTATTTAAGGTATTGAAAAAACTCCTTCTAGGGAAGAAACAATATTCAAATGAGGCTGAAGTCATTAAAAGAGACTATGAAGCCTTTGAATATAAAGGCTTGCAGTGTGTACTGGTATCCATAGATGGTCAATTCCAAGGTACTCATATGATGTGATCAGAGGGCAAAGAATACCTCTAAAAGGAAAGGACAATATGTGACCAACAGGAACAATGGCTAGAAAAGCAAACTGTGGGAAAGGGTAAAGTAGATCTAGACATCTGGTCATAAAGTAGGAAGAGTCAAGATTGAACTAGGTCAGTAGGAACCAGAACTTGCTACAGTTAAGAAAGTGTTCGACAAGGTTTACACTGCAAAGCATTCCCTAGTTGTTAGCCAGTTGTATCACTGAGCTTTTAAAGTGTACTTTATATTGCTGGGACACTGCTTCTTTTTATTTAGTTTAGTTTCAATCCACTATCCTGCCTCTAATATGTCCTTTTTGGCACAACATTTTTCTGTGGCAAATTTTGCCCACTGGCTTAGTTGCCACAATTGGAGCAACTCCATATGGAGGTAATAGTGCTTAATATCTTCTTTGAAGTGGAATGGGGGTACTGTAAGGAGCAAACATGTCTTATATTCAAAAGATCTTTTAATAATGAAGTAACAGTGTCATATTTTGTGATTCTCTGATTTTTGAAGACTGTCTCTATATGTAGCATAACTGAATTGTCAAGCATTGATTATTCTTAACTATTTATTATTTGAATAATCTTGGAAACACTTGTACTGAGTATTAAACTTGCATTACTTAATCATCCTAAACAGTTTGTACTAACATCTATTAAAAGGTTCTAGTGTAAGCCTTGTATTCTTAAATGAGTTCTATAGGCATAATGCCTATCTAAGAGGAGCAATATTAATTTAAAATTGTATATCAGTATATACTTAAAACCAATGAAAACCTTAAACCTATATCAATACGCAAATTCTGTGTCAATGTAAAAAATTAATTTTTTGTAAAAAATTTAACTTCAATTTTGAATCAAATATAAAGAGTTCTACTAATGTATGAGTATGGCTATAGAATGTTTTAAGAGTAAATTTAAAATCCTATCCTTATTTGACTATTTGTTTAATTTCTATAATATTACTATGTCTCCCTCTTTTTCGCCCTCTTCCTTTACATAAGAAAGAAGGATAAAGAAGGGGAAAAGAAAGATAGAAATCATTGAGTCTAAGCTTTCTAGTTTAACTCTGTGTCTAAAGCTATAGTATGTAAATTTTTCCTTAAAGTTATAATACATCCATAATTCATAAAATAATCAGAACCCTCCATCACAATGTAAGGAACTGGGATGATATTTTTCTTTTCTTTGTTTCTTGTTGAATTGTGGTGAAAAAATCCTTTTGGGGGGCTTAAAGAGAAATAGGAAAATTGGTTTTGTCAAAGGACAGCTAGTTGGTATCATTTGTCATCCATTTGTCTCTATGTGCTGAGAAAGTTCATGGTGTTGTTGAAGTCCTGATTATAACAGTCTGAAAGGCTGGATAGGCAAAGCTAGCCTTTCTGGAGATGTCCTGGAAGCAAGTCTTTAGAGGAAACAGCTTTGATGTAGCTGAGGTAGGATCATGCAGGACGCTGGAATGGAAAGTCCCAGAATCTCAGTATCCCTGAGTGTGAATTTTGTCAGGCCTGCCTGTCTTTCTCCTCTTCTATTCTGAAATATACAAACCTTACAAGCAATACATGACTCTGAAAAGACATTCATATAGAAAGTGTAGGTTGTAGAGATCAATAAAAAAAAAAAGGTCAATAAAGAAAGACAACTGTCTTTCCTTAGAGGTTAGTTTGATCACATAATCAAACTATAATATAAATTACCATTCACGCTATCTTAAAGGATGATATGTAATAATGTCATGAGCATTTTGTATCCAATGAGAGTTATTGGCTGTACAAAGACATTTAACTCTCAGCTTGTCCCAGAGTTGTCTCTGTGTTGTCTCTCTCTCCTCTCTTTCTCCCCCCTCCTCTTTCTCTCTCTCCGTCTCTCTCTGTCTCTCTCTCTGTGTCTCTCTCTCTGTGTGTCTCTGTCTCTGTGTGTGTGTGTGTGAGAGAGAGGGAGAGAGACAGAGAGATATGTTGCTTGTTCCTGCATGGTTAGAAGGTTGAATTGAGTGAAGGAGTGAGAGACTATTTCTCTATCTAGGAAGATGATACAAAGGAGAACAAAGTTAAAGAAATCACAGATGCATCTAATGTATTCATTGAGCTGGAGTTTGGAGAACACAAAAGGAATTATCGAGAAATACTTGGATTAAAATTAAGTTATAAATTTGACAAATACAGATACATGAAAAGTTTCTTTCCTCAATGACTATTGGGGATTCTGTATTATATATTAAAGATATTAGCCTTAATGTCTTATTTATTTGGGAAATAATCTATTCAAGGTTGTCATTTTGCCTTGCACAAAACTTATGGAATTCATTATAATCAGAAGTTCTCATTTTAAGTAGTAGACTTCCTTACACTTCTTTATGTCCCCTATATTTCATGACACATCTACAGTATTTTCTACATTAGGTTATAAAGGTAGTCTATTTATTTTATTTGTGTGTTATGAAGGTAATCGATGTTTCTCTCTGTGTTGCATTTAGATTTACTTCTGAGTTTATATATGAAGTGTATATGGCATTTGTGTGTTCGGGTGAAGGACAGATTTAATTTTGGAAAACAATTTTATCTAATGAAAGTTAGTCAATCAACTCTCCTGCCATGGAGCATGTCCTCAATCTCAATGTGGAAGGAGATGATAAAGGCAGGCTGAATGCGGTGTCTCATCACTTTTATTGCTGGCTTCCAGTCGCTTCCTTTCCATCTAGCCCATTTAAAATAGGACCAGGTGTAGCATCATGCAAACCTTAATTTTGGTATAGCTAATTCTAGTTAAGTGATCTTTGCAGAGCAGTGGTGACAAAGGTTTATTGGTAAGAAAGACATACATGAAAAAACAGATACAGGTTGATCATTATTTGCTTTCACCACTAACCTAATAGATATGCTCAGTTCTACTATATGGAAGCAGATTAAGCACTACGAGAGATGAAGAAAGTGAAGGTATATTTGAAACTCATTTGTTTTTATTTTTTCATTATTATGACAAAATAGTACAACACATGTCAACTCTTCAACCCAGTGCTTACATGAAGTGAGTGCTTACCCTCACTAATGGTAAGTTAGCGGTACCTTCTAAATACCACAGAGCTCCTAGAGAGGCAAATTCTCTCCATAAAACCATTAAGATTTTCAGAGTAAACAGTGTTGTGTATAAAAGACAAGGTGAAATGAAGTAGAACCAATTGAGGCTTATTCATGACTAGCTTACAAATGAGACCTAGAGTAAATCACTTTTCTAACTGCTGGCCCTGCTACCTCCCCAGTGGTGTTTCCCAAATACTTGCTGTTCCTCCTATCCATGTGCCCATGGTATATCTCCTCTCATGGTGCCTTCTCCTCACCTCACAGTACTCTCCTCTCTCTCACTTCAATCACGTAACTCAAAAACCTACCCACCTATAATCCACCCAGTAATTGGCTGCAGCCATTTTTATTTCACCAATAGTTTTAAATTAAGGAACAACGTTTGCACAAGAAAAAGCTGGTAACTGAGAATTCACTACTGGCCTAGACCTTTGGGTTCAGAGTGTAGCATTATCGTACGTGCACTGCAACAAACGGAACCTCAACCATTTCCTTCCTTTTTTTCTATCTAAATAAAAAGGCTCTTTCTCTTACAATGAGAACAACATACAGTAGGTACAATTATGAAACAATTATGAAAATTATTAGATAAGAGGCACATTATAAAAGTCCAGTCTGTATTTGGCAACTCAGGAAAAAGTATTCTATTTTGTATCCTGTTCTAGTGAGTTCAGAGTTCTGTATCTAAAACAGTTTCTATCTTAACTTGCATTATCAATCTGAAAATATCTTTTTTAGACCAAGAGCATCATCATAAATCCCAAACAACTTCAGCTAAGAGTAAAACAATGACCATCTAGTCCGCAACCCTAAGAGTTTTATTGACTGACTATTAACTTGCTTTCCTTAATTAAAGAGTTTGTAATAGAAGGTAATAAGGACTGGAATTAAACCTTGTAATTTAAATGGGTTGCATAGGCATAAAATAGCTATACAAGAGTTGAAACATAAAATAATCATGTTGGAACGAAATTAAATTTACAATCTTGTATCAATGTATACAAAGATTTATACGAATAAAAACCTACAAAGATTTATACGAATAAAAACCTTAAACCTACATAAATATGCAAAATTCTGTACCAATGTCACAAAATATAATCTCAATTTTGCATCAACGTATAAAGATCTTTTTCAATGTAAGATTATACATGTAAAAATTTTCTTGGGCTTGAGAGTACATTAAATAATCTACCCCACTTTGTCTAATTTCTTATAATATTTCTACATCCTCTCCTTTTGTTTTCAACCACCATTTCCTTACCCAAGGCAGGAAGAAAGATAAAGGGAAAGGAAACAGAAAAGAAATCTTTTGATTCTAACCTCTCTATTTCAGTTACGCCATATCCAAGACCAGAATTATTTGTAATCATCCCCTAAAGTGACAACATATCTATAACTTCTAAAATGACCAGATCTACCTCAACTTAAGGGATCAGGATGACAGACTTCATATAATTGTTTCCTGCTGAACTAAGACCAAGAAATTCTTTTGGGGGGATCCAAAAAAAATTAGAAAAATGGTTAGTTTTAAGAAAGTGAGTTATAGCACATGTCCAGTCTCTGTGTGCTGAGAAAGTACATGCTTAAATGAAGTTCCAATTGGAAGAGTTTAAGAATCTGGACCAAGTGCGTTAGCTGTTTTGAGGTTGTCCAGGAATCAAGTCTTTAGAGGAAACAGTTTCAGTACAGTTGAGGTAGGATCAAGGCAGGGAGCTGGAACAGCAAGTCCTAGCATCTCAGAATCTCCAAAGGTTGCCTGTCCTCTTGGCTTTCCATTCTGTAACATATAAACCATAGATGCAATACATTGTTCCATAAAGATATTTGTACATAATGTGCATGGTTCACTTAACAGATCAATTAAGGATGGTTTTCTGATCTTTGAGCAGATAAAATACATCTGTTTTTCTTTAAAAGTTAGTTTGGATTATATATCAGATTGTAATATCACTTTTCATTTATACCATTTAAAAGAAGGGTATGAGCTGGGTAGTGGTGGCGCACACCTTCAATTCCTGCACTTGGGAGGCAGAGGCAGGCAACTTTCTGAGTTCGTGGACAGCCTAATCTACAGAATGAGTTCCAGGACAGCCAGGACTACACAAAGAAATCCTGTCCAAAAAATTAAAAACAAAAATTAAAAGAAAAGGAAGGGTATGAAAAGTTTTGAAGATTTTGTTTTCAACAATATCTATTGGCTATGCAAAGACATTTTTATGTCTCAGCCAGTCTCAGAGCTGTTGTCAATGTATAGGATCAGTGAATATATTTTCTGTTTTGTTGATCCTGCCAATCTCCATCTTTTTGTCTATAGTCAAGATTTTCAGATGGTCTTCCTTGGTCAAATTTTATTTTCAATAATTTGAATGGAAGATACAGCTTTTCTTTCCTGTTGTAACAAATGTAAAATTTTCTTCCCGCCATAACATATCTCTTTTTTTCCATTTTTTTAATTAGGATGTTTATAGGCTGATCTAATTCAGCAGTCTTTTCTAAAATCCAGTGAATCTTAGCAGTTGTGCTATTTGTACCATTGGCTTTTGTCAAACACTTACTAACTACAGAAGTTCAATGCTTTCATATGACTGTTTATTACCATAGATAAACAGTAACCAGAGCCTCATTCTTCAGTGTCATTGAAGGTTTGCCTCTTCAAACCAGTCATAGAAAACTTCCTAAAAAAATAAGAAAAAGGAATAACATTTGTGTTTATTAACTCAAATTTTATGTTTCATGCCCTTAATTATAGAACGTATCTCTCTATGTATAAACAGAGATGGGGTTAACTTATGAAGTATTATGACTTTAAATATTAAGTGTCAGGACTTATCAATGGCACAGGTAGATTTAAGTGTCACCGTCATTGACTTGCTTAGCATTTAACCTTTGAGACTTGGGGAACTCACTGATGCAGCATTTTAAGAGGATTAGATTTTCAGGGCTCCTTGGCATAAGAGGAGCATATAAAGCATATAAAATGTGATGTGGTCTTGGCGATAAGACAGGCATCATGCTGTTTCTCTGAAGCTGCTTTGCTTTTAAGTGGCTTGGTCTTAGTTTTGCATCCATAATCCACTACTAAAAAATGTATAGAGTTTGTAAGCAAGGAATGTAGGTGTTCAGAAGTCATCAACTTATAATAGAGGCTGGTAGATAAGCAAACTGTGAGAGGCTAGACCCTTCAGGGAAATGGAGAATCAAACCAAGATTAGAATCTTGTTAATGGTGAACAAAATTAAAGTTAAATTTTGAGGAATCAGACCATGTAAACGTATAGGCTCTCACTTGCTCACAAAATACAAAAAATAGTTTATTATTTCTTCAAAATTCTTTATTTTGAAGGTATAGATGTAGATTAGTTGGTAGATAAGCTGTGTTGTATCTTGTAATTTTGAGAGGTACAATAGTTTGTTTTATAGGAATGGTACAAGCTGGTGACAGTAGTTTCACAAGCAATTTATTCATGTTCACTTTCCAAATCCATTGACTTTAGATCGTCTTGAGTATATTATTTTTAGGAATAGCTATATGACTATTATTTAATTCATTAGAGTTTTTAAAGTGTATTTCTTGAATTTTTCATATAAACTATTACACAGGAAGGTTATTTTTTGGTTTTTTGGGTTTTTTTGTTTGTGTTTTTCTTTTTTTTTTGGCTTGGTTTAGTTTAGTTTTGACTTTTTGCTTGCTTGCTAGTTTGTTGGTTGAATATAGGGCTTTACTATATAACACTGGCTGTCTGTGAATCTTTTAAAAATACGAAGTCAACCTATTGCAAGAAACTCACAAATACAAATATCACATGCTGAGAGTAAGGTAGTCACTCAAATACACACTTGCATCATCTCAGAGTGTACATGTGTCAGTAGAATTCTGTTCCATTAGAATTGCCATTCAGAAGCAATGGATCTTTATTTCAGTTTTACTGTTTCGTTATCTGTTACATGTATTCACTGAATTACTTCACCAATGGAGAAAAGAAGTACTATAATAGTCAAAACTAGGAAAAACAAAACAATAGCTGTATACAGCCTTTCATGTTTCATGTGTCCTTTTCCTGAATTTCATTTTTTTCTCAACGCCTAACATCACCCTTTGTTAGTCTAAATGTCATACTATATCCACAGTCACTTTTAAAACCCAAATGTTTCATAATATGCTTCTTGAACTTTAAAATATTCTTTATAATTTTATGAATATATCATCAAATATAAGGACTGCCCATTTTCTCTCAAGCACTATGCTAAGTACTGACTGTATGGTCCTGGGGCAAATAGGCACTAGCCAGGGATTCATGCATGCACATGAAATCAGATGACAGCACTTATAATAACAACAGCACTCGAATGAAATTATAGTCATGAACGAACACAATTGCTATGAAACTACTATATGATTCAGTGAAACCATAAGGAAATATCTCATTGTGAGAAAGGAACTATAATTTTTAAGTAAAATATTATTTTGTAAGTCTCATTCACCAAGACACTCTCTAGTCGTCTGAATATATAGAAGTAATATGTGGAAATGCTACTTAATGTGCAGTACATGACCCACAAGCAAGGCTTAGGGCATAGAGGATATCCTACCACTCACACCCAACAGCAACCCTTGTACATTGTTGTTACATATAGAAGGTCAAGATCCAGAAGCATCCAGAAGAAGGAATACTTTTAGTATTCAAAAATACTTTCTTTTCTCTCTGAAAGTATCATTTATGTTAGAAGAGCTGGGCTTCATCTCAGGCTGGACTGTATTTCATACTTTTGTTATTGCCTTTTTGCCCAAGTAGTTTGAAAAGAGCTTTCAAGTTAGCTCTCCTGTAAAGTCTGAAACCAAGTGTGTATGTGTAAGAGTTGAACATATGCACAGTGTTTAGTGAACATTCCCGTAGCTCAGTCCTTCTCTTTCAGGTGACTATGTGGTGATGTCTGTGTCCATAGCTCAGTCCTTCTCTTTCAGGTGACTATGTGGTGATGTCTGTGTCCATAGCTCAGTCCTTCTCTTTCAGGTGACTATGTGGTGATGTCTGTGTCCATAGCTCAGTCCTTCTCTTTCAGGTGACTATGTGGTGATGTCTGTGTACTTCGATCTGAGCAGAAGAATGGGCTACTTCACCATCCAGACTTACATTCCCTGCACACTCATCGTGGTCCTGTCCTGGGTGTCCTTCTGGATCAATAAGGATGCTGTTCCTGCCAGAACATCTTTAGGTGAGATGTATTTCTAGGTGCTGTGGTCATCCGATATAAATACCCAAGAAAAGGAGTCTTTATACTTCTTTTTAAGTGGGTTTGCCCTGAATTCAAAGGCAAAATGAAAATCCATGTTTTATTATCTTAATGAGTCAATATGATTATCTATCTATCTATCTATCTATCTATCTATCTATCTATTTATCTATCATCTATCTATCTACTACCTATTCTATTTAAAGTTTACTGCTTCTCTAGTTCTCTTTTTTAATTAGCATAGGTTTTCTTTAGTATAATTAATAACAAATAAAATAAAATATAAACTGAACAAAAACTTAATTTCAAGAGAAATTTGTGGTTTTCTCACATGCATATTCATGAGAGCTTACCACATATATCCTTTCTCAATTATCTGCTTAGTGATGATACCCAAGTTGGAGATCTGAGAAAGTAGAAGTACTTTTGGAAAAGAAGCACAGTGAGTCAGGCACAATTGTTTTTTAGTGTCAACTCTTCCCTTTTTCCTATCACACCACTCTTGGTTAATTCCAACACAAATGATTAGTGTGCTGATAATTAGACAAATTGGATCTTTCCAGAAGAGCCATCTAAATGATTAATAAGAGAGAAACACTTACTGACAAATCTAGGAAATGGAATTATTTTATAATTATTTGTAATTTAGTCAGTATTTTAGATATGGTAATCCATATCTTAGATTTTTCATCTTTTGCTTATTTGTAGAAGACTCTACAGACCAAAGCAAAGCTGACTCAACCAACATTATAATCTCTATCCACAGACTACATATAAAACCTCAATACTCTTCATTAGCTATGTGCAAACCTAGTAACATAGGTCTTGATAACCCCCTGTTGGGGAAAGTAGTAGAAGAACACAGATTATAAGGTCCAGTAATTTGAATTCCCAGCCATATATAGAATAGGGGTATACAATAAACTGCATTATCCCCAATCCACGTTTTCCTCACATGTAGAACAGGTAGCATTCCTGACTCATAATTTGCAGGTTTTTATTGGGCTAAAGTAACGTATTTTATGCAAAGCACACTGAGCTTTGAAATGCTTCAAAAAATGGTAGTGACTCTTATCACTTCTGACAAAATGATCTGTACCAAGTTATTAAACTGAGGGCAGAAGTGATTACTGAGGAAAAAAAAAACACAACATTTGCATATCTGTCCTTTTCCAAACTCAATTTAGTTTCCCATCTGTTTCAAAATGAAGTTATTTCAATTTTTTCTGATATATGCAGTACTTTGTGTTACAAATCCTATTCAACAATTCAAATATCCTGTCTAATGCTACATACTGAAACAAACTCCAAGTATGTTATGCAAAACACTGGAAGAGTGTTTCTTTTTAGTGTGTCACCATCTCAGAAGAAATAGTAGATGTGTTGCTCATCCCTGGCATAGAGCTTCCAATGTGCTACTGCATCACTGATCATTCAGTGAAAATTTCATATTTATGATTAGGTATAACAAGTGTGCTGGTATATTCCAACCAACCATCTTCCCCAAATTATTTTTTTAAATATTTCAATCTTTCCTTTTGAAGGCCAGACTCTTTTCACTAATATATCTTTTATGACCATGTCTAGCAACAAACCGTTTGAAAAAAAGATGTGTTGATGGAGGGCCCTTCATAAGACAGGAAGCAGGTTCCCATTTGATGGAGTATTAATCAGGGATGCTCAATGTTTCTAGCACAGTTTCTATGCTTTGCTATCATCAAATACAGAAGTTGAAATCATACACATTATCATATTTTAGGCCTGAGATAAATGAGCAAATTTGATGAATGTTAAGTAATATCCACAAAGTCACACAATGAGTTTGTAACAGATCTGCAACTTGGAAAATTGGTCATTGGTTTGTCCTGGGTGTGAGGACTCTGAATTCTATTTGTCACCAAAGAAAAGAAGCCAAGCTGAACGTTCATCTCTTTTAAATTTTTCTCAGTTCTTTAGATTAGTGCTTCTTAAGTGTTGTAATACATCTCCATCGCTAAGAATGTTCGGGAAGTACAGGTAAAATGTTCCCACCCATAAGGTATTTTACTTAATTTACCCCAAGCCTAGCCCAGGTCTTAGGCTATTGTGTTTTAATGTTTTAGTTCCAAAAGAGTCAAGTCTGTCATTAGCTTTTGAAGCATGATTGTGAAGCTCCGTGACCTTTCCAGGTATTGATCATCAAGATTTAAGTGAAATTACCTTGAACATATGCAGCTTTTGAACTTCTCATCATCAAACAAATAGAGCTGACTTGTATGATGTTAGAAGTCCTAAGAACACTCAGAGATATGGGCCAATTAGTGATGACATATTTCTGGATCTTGTAACACATGGATGTGGTTTTGTGCTCAGCTGGTGGCTGGTAAAAGTTAATCACGCTGTAGTGAGAGTGGGTACACAGAAAGATGAAAACACATGTTGGTATTTTTCACTCAAATATTCTAAGGTAAGACAGCATCCTGGAGAAGCTCACTTCATGCCAAAACCAGGAGTAATTAGCAAACGCTCTGTATCTCATTTCTCTTGCCAAGGTAATAGAAATTTAATTTGTCCAGTCAGTAAAACTGGGTTTCAAAGTCACATCATTACCTTATTGGTGGTTGGTGAGTCAGGTAAAACCATGACTTCTCTCCTTCCTATTGTCATAGCTTTTCTTTTCTGTGACCCCACCAGGAAGAACCCTGGAAATATGGTGAAACAATTCCTCAAGCTATACATAGCATGATGAACTTTCTTGAGTCCTTAAATAACATCTCTCTGCTTTGTGAGATCAGTACTTACATTATGTGTCAGAATTTGTTTGAATTAAGTGTTACATGCAGGGTCTTCTAAAATGAACTCCTCTGTAGTTTCCACCAAAAATAGTTGCATTTTCACATTTTCAACTTTCAAATATAGATTCAGGCCTGATTGTGGAAATAAAAGCTCAGTTTCCATATCAGTTTTAAAGGTCTCTGCAAAAATAAAAGTGGCAATTAGGTACAATCAAGGAGTCCAATTTGAATTAATGTGTACCCAACCTAATTAGTTTCTTTTAGCATAGGAAGTAGATCATCTCCATAATAAACAACACAAATATGTAACCATACTTGGGATTTTACTAGATGTCAGTGCTCTGGGTAGTCAGTTTTCTATTAGAGTAGCAAGTATATAAAATAAATCAATATGCATGCAAGAAAGATTTATTTTAGTTCAAAGTTTCAATGGTGTCAGAACGTGGTCATTTAGCCTTGTTGTTCTGAGCCATGGAACATCATGTTTGAAATTCATCAAGGAGGAAACCTGCTTATGTTACACAGATAGATGAGACATAGAGTAAGGGGATGGGACTGGCATCTTAATATCTCTTCACTTGCACACCTCCAATTCTCTAACTTCCTCCCATGCCACTAAATGTTCCCCTGTGTCCCACAAGCATCAAGATGAAGACTCTTATCACATGAACCCTTCAATAGAAGTTCAAATTCCCAAAATAATGCAGTACACATACATTAATACATTATCTAACTGTCACAAAACCTTATAAAACTACACACTATTTTACCATCCTCCACCCTAAATCTAACACTGCAAAAGCCAATAAAAATCCTCGGAAAATCCTCCTACTAATAGCTGCTGGTGGAAACTCCAAGAACCACATTACTTCCCAAATCCAGATGATTCAATAGCTTCCAACTTCCTGGGATGTCATTCTATATATGTTCCTATATTTACAAATACATATGAAAATTAAAAATGTAGTCCAGTTTAAAGCAATTGACGTAAGGCTGCTCACGTTTTTATTGTATCTCTATCCTGTGGGAGCTTGGACAGAGCATCATCCGTCTTGTGCTCTAGGCTATCTCTGATGCCACCATGTGATTTGTTTTATTTTATTTTGCTGTCCATAGGAATCACTACTGTCCTGACCATGACAACTTTAAGCACCATAGCCAGAAAATCTCTGCCCAAGGTCTCCTATGTCACAGCAATGGATCTCTTTGTATCTGTTTGCTTCATCTTTGTGTTTTCTGCTTTGGTGGAGTATGGCACCCTGCATTATTTTGTCAGCAACCGGAAGCCAAGCAAGGATAAAGACAAAAAGAAGAAAAACCCTGTATGTATCATTTTCTATTGGGACAACTGAACTTTTCATGAGGACAGGTCGTTGGGTTTGATGTGGTTAGCTCAACTCTACACTGAGGCTCAGTGCTGTGAGCTCCATGATGAAAAGAAAATAAGTTAGCTATCAATGAGTACATAAAGGTTTAGTTATGATCACTAGTTAGATCAGACTTCCAAGATACTTTAAGTTAGACTCTTTTTGCAAATGTAATTATCCATTGTCTTCTATGTGTGTGTGTGTGTGGGGGGGGTGGAGGGTAAAGAATATTCAGATATGCATATGTGTTTGAGTTATTTTTCTATATCTCAAGGACTTTGATGTTTCTGATAAATTTGCTATAATAATTTTACATAAATATTTTTTAATTAAAATCCACATCAAAGGCATTGCAAAGTTAAGGTTCTTATAATTGGTTTAAGTTATACCAATTTATAAATAACTTAAAGTGTGTGCACACACATGTGTAGGGGTGTATGTGTGTGTTTGTGTGTGTGTGAATGCATGTGTGCATGTATGTGCACATGTGTGTGTGTGTGAATGCATGTGTGCATGTATGTGCACGTGTGTGTGTGTTTGTTTATGCAGGCATATGCATTTTTACTACTAAAATATTTCTACTCATTTGTATCCCTACATGTATTGTTTTGTTTCCAAAACAAATGAGTTGAGATAATGTGGACCTTCTTGTCTCTGCTTTCTCATATAAAATAAGATGAATATATTAAAAACACATGTCAAATAAAGCTTCTATAAAAATTGTGATGAAGATCAATAAAGCACCGAAATATAAAAACATTAGAAAAAGTCACAAGAAGGTTCTTAACCTTGATGGATGGCGATGGAAGTTGACAACCTGATTTTATTTTTTGGTAACTGCTTGATTTGGCGACAGGTAGGATGACTTCTGATTGTACTAGACCTTAAAACGAAAGGATAAGGAATAAGTATAGATAAGTAGAGCTTTGCCTTTTACTGGGAGTGTTGAGGACAGCATGTAGATATTCACTTACCCACCTGGGCCTAATGTCTCTGTCACAGGAGTCCCCGTGACAGTAAAATCTTATCTCCTTTTGAGAGGCTGACAGGAGTAATGGTTTTACCTTCTTGATTGACATCCTTCCCTTGTTTTCTGCTCTGAGAGGCATGAGCAACATCACAGTGGGTACCTATCTGACCATAAATTGAGGGGTTGCTATAGAAAACTATTTGCATCTGACATTTATCCCGATGCACCTTAGAAATACTGAAGAAATTTGACAGATGACACATTTGTTTGCAAGTAAGACTTGGTGGATGGTAAACAAAATAGCACCATTCTTCTTACTGGTTAATGAATAAAGGAAATGCTCGATTTTAATGTCCCAAATATTGACCGTACTGTATGTGGTCCTTCTTTTCCCTGTATGTTCTTCAGTCTCTACAGCTCCATCTTTTCATGTTCCTGTTTGATTTTTCTTGCTTGAAATTTCGTTTCTCTACTTTGTCTCTCTCCTTTATTTCCTAAGTCATTTTCCCTCAAATAAGATGGCTGTGCTGATACTCAGTTGGGATGAGGTTGGGAGACAGGCAGGCTTCTAGGTGAAGGCTCAAGCCCTTTAGCAAAAGCTTCCTGGCTCCCCTTATCAGCTGTGTCACTTCAGTGTAGAAATTGCTACAGAGACAGAAATAGTTGGATTCTTTAAGCTAGGTGCATAGCAAGAGCAGAAGGAAAAAAAAAAAAAAAAGGAAGAAAGCAGATAGGAAAAGAGACCAGAGAAAACAAGAAAATGTAATTCCTGGAGAATCTTATGCACTTTCTCCTTTTAAGTCCCTTTGTTTATTTACCAGAACTAGTCTAGATGGTGAAGGTGGGAAGAAACTGAAAACTTTCTTTCCTGTGTGATATGCTCTTCATGCGTCACTGTCAGGACTCACGTGGTGGGGTCCTCTTAAACATAATCACCCAATTCACACTATTTTTCTACAGGCAAGTATTCACTAGGAGGCATCCTCCTCGCCACTGACAACATTGCCTTTCATAGTCCAGTGCTTGTGGGGTCATTTGTAAATAATTGGATTACCAACCCCAACCATTTCGGCTTTGGAACTTTAGCTATGCAACGTACGGCAGAGTTAGAGTCCACCTTCTGTGTTTAGGCTTTCAGTTCATTTTACTTACTGTGTTTTCAAAATGTATTTTTAATTTGTCTTATTTTGTTTCTCTTTCTCTCTTTTTTTTCCTTTTCCTATTTTGTTTTATTAAAAAAATATGCAATTCTCTTTTCTGTCTACAAATCCAAAGCTTCTTCGGATGTTTTCCTTCAAGGTATACTGTTTTTGGAATGGAAATTTCACTGCATGCGACTGCTGAATTAACTATTAATGCTTCCCATGGTGCTTTATTGTTTTAATGAGTGAATATTTAAATAATCTACTAGTTTCTGGTACACATAAGGTGAAGGACACTACACATACCTCTAGAGGTGATTCAGTAAACTAGACATAATTTGCATCTGTTTTGGTTCTACCTTCAGCTCAAAACCACAAGGCAAATAGTGAGCATAGATAACAAGTCTTCTATAAACCCCAAGTCCATTTCTCATTATATATATATATATAATAAAATCCATTTCACCTGTTATAATTTACATATATTTTATACATATACATGTGCATATTCATATATATATATAAATACTGTTAAAGGTAAAGTTTAACTCTGTAAAGACTAATTAAAATGAGATTTAAAACTTGTTTTATGAACTTAATCTCTATATACCTGAGAACTTTATATTAATAAAACTGCATTTATCAGACTGTAGGTTAAACTCCCCTTCCTTTCCTGCCAGGGTAATTGCTAGGCCTGTTGGCTCTGTGAAATATTGAAATGAAATTTTTGTTCTCTCTATAACTGATTTAGAAACTACAGTTTATATCCAGACACTTTAAAAGCTACCAAAAAAGCTTTGAGTTTTGCTTTAATTTTATTATTGGTCATGCATTGAACCTTAGATTACCTTGTCATTAACTGCAGTTCATTTTGCTAAGAAAAACTAAAAGTAATGACTTTTTTTTGTAATTATCAATCTCATTCACTATATATAAACACTGATAGTTTTAAGTTAGTGAATGTTAGACAAACTGCATACTTTTGATACATAAATTAAATTTTTGTTGCATAAAATCAACGAACTTCTTTATTTCTCCATGAGTACTAGCATTTGCTACTAAAATTGTTCAGTATAGTTGTTCAGTATGATGGGACCTATTTGCCTCTAAGTTAGCATGACATGCAATTTGATTTGAAAATCAATGCATTTTTATTTCTCTATTTTACTCACTTGCAGCATCATTAACTAGCTTCATGTAACTGGCTTAACATTTAATAATTACTAGAATGAGATTCCATGTAGTTTGATTTAAATCTTTATACTTTGATTTCTTTTGGTGGTCAATAGTCTTGCTGTAGCTATTAGCTTGATGACATTATTTCCAGCTGCACTGCTTAAGCGCAAAATCTGAAACCTGCAACTGTGCTATCTTTCTGAGTTCAATTTTACCATCGTAAGATCACGATGTCATAAGCAATTTTCTGAATACTCATTTTCAGATTCATCATCTCATTGATGACATTGTGGAAGTACTGTGTTATATAGCTCCAGTATAACTAACTTTGCTCTCTCTCCTTACCTACCTTGTCTCAGGCCCCTACCATTGATATTCGTCCCAGATCAGCAACCATTCAAATGAACAATGCCACACACCTTCAAGAGAGGGATGAAGAATATGGCTATGAGTGTTTGGATGGCAAGGACTGTGCCAGTTTCTTCTGCTGTTTTGAAGATTGCCGAACAGGAGCCTGGAGACATGGGAGGATACATATTCGCATTGCCAAAATGGACTCCTATGCTCGGATCTTCTTCCCTACCGCCTTTTGCTTGTTCAATCTTGTTTACTGGGTCTCCTATCTTTATCTGTAAAGAGGTATGGGTTTTATTGATAGGGGTGTTATTCGCTGAATCTTATGGAGACAAAATGCACTTTCTAAGTCCAACGATATAATCCCCTATGTGGTCACCGAATGTGTTTCTCTGTCTCAACGTAGTAATACATATAATGTCATACTATCCATGCCCAATCCGTGGTTATTGTAATTTGAATTTCAGCGTGCACTGTCCTTCAAACCTGCAAGGCAAAGTAAAGTTAGAACAAGAGCTGTTACACTGAGCAAGATACCTTTGAGCAACAGCAATGAAAACAGTGGAAGCTGGGAGGGTTTAAAGTGGCATTATCAGTCTTTGACTCATATATAGTTTAGTACAAAAGGTATAAAGCTGTGTACTATGTTCACTTGGGATCAAGTTGTGGTAAACTGGAAAAAATTAGAATACCTCCCGTATCTGTGAAGAATCACAATAGAAAAGCCTAGATTAGAATTCTATTATACCTTTATTCCAAGGTAGAAAGCAAATTTCCTTCATATCATATGTACAGTGATGTAAATATTTCAGTAATGTAGAATGCTTCAGGTTTAATGCATGCATCTCTTTAGAGCCAAAATAAATGAACTCATGTTATCATCATATAGCATTGTCTTTTTTTTTATTTCTTTGGGCTATAAAATAATATATTAATATAATTATAAAAATTTGGGCTTGAAATTGAAGGGGGCTCACAACCTTCTCCCTCATGCATGAAAATTCAGGTTTTAAAATTATGTTTGTCTGTACGACATTAAAACACCTTAAGTACCATTTAGGCTGACTGACATTTGACAGCTCTAAATATGCCCAACTTTATCACTAGAATATAAAGTAACTGTATGTGCTTGCTAATGTTTTACCTTACTTTGACGATGTGCGTTCTCAACAGAACTTGCTCTCTATTTCAATATCTGCTTCTAGTGACTGTGAACGCCTTGTAGGCAGAGTTCTTGTTGTTTCTTCTTTTACTTCTCAACATCTTGCACTGTGCCTGGCATATAGTCAGTGCTCAATAAATATGGCTGGGAGCAATGCATACTCTTGTCTGGTGAATAACTTCTTCTGACCCAGAACAAGTGGTTTATGTTTTTTTTCACATTACTGTTGACATCTGATACTTCCTTATCTGTAGAAATACCCGAGAATCTAAAGAACTGTAGCTTATATGTTCATCTTCAAAAATTTGTTTTAGGCAAAGTGTATCTATTTTAAAATAATATCTATTTCCTATACCAAAGTAGCAATTGTTGAATTAAGCATAGAGTTCTTGATTATCCCATTTTTTAAAAGAAAGAATTGATTATGTCTGGTGAAAATTCTGCTTGTGAACCTATGAAAGTATGAGCAATATTCATACCTGACTGGTATACAGTATGCTTGGAAACAATGTACTGAAGGTTAAATTAAAAGCAGGAACAATATTAAGTGACTTGCATGGAGGACATGGAGCCTCTGACTGTGGGCTCATTTTGCTCCATAGTAATTAAATGGAGTGATTGGCTGACTTCAGTCATGATGAGTTGGACCTTAATGTGACTATTCTGAATTCTTGTTTTTCTAAAATATGACCCTATGGTCAGTTCTTCTTTAAGGAAAATATTGATTCAAATCAATGTTAAATCATAAAGTAACACTATAGATAATAGGAAGACAATTAAAGGAAGCATCTCTGTTAATAGAAAACCACACGAAGTCGTTATAATTCATCTGGATGAATCTTGAAAACATTCAGCTGCTGGTTTTACAAACCTTTATTATACCAGTGTTTTAGTATCTAACCTCAAACAGATGTAAATAAGTGATTAATTTCTCATTTTAAAATGTCAAAATAATCAATATTGACTCTTTGGGAGAGTTGCTGGAAAATTTAATTTGTGAGAAACAAGGTATTATTGTCAATTTGGAATGTGTTTTGCAATTGGGACATGGAAATAAAAATTAAAGCTAGCATACCAACATGTGTATAACACTGTCAATATGGATATATATTACACATCATCTAAGTCTCAATCATCAGCTGCTCCCTGTCTATGTATTTGCAAACCTTTTCACACACAAAAAAATGCCTAGCATATGGACTTTTACAATAAAAAATGCTGCATTCTAATCTATGGTGGCACCTCAGTTGTCTGGTTGGAATATTTTCTCTTTCTCTCTCAAGTGTGATTTGTTTCCAATTTCATTTCCATAAACACCCTGAGATTTACTGGTGAACTCTGTTTGTTCCAGCATTGAACAAGTGATTCTCTTTGCTACAGAGTCAAATGAATAAATGAGATAAGCATTTGTGGATAGAATGAATAAGGAAGACACAAGAATTAACGACATTGAGGAGGCCCCGTATTTATCCAGTACAGGACCTTTAATGCAAACATCTATTGGCTCTGTTTTCAAGGTTGGAATGAAGGTATCACTAGAATGCTGCTTGACAAGGCAACATTTAGAAGTCTCTATTGTATAAGCTACAAATTAGATATTATAACATCACCCCAGTCAATGATACCTAACAAGTGGTCAAACATTTTCTCTCACTTCTATTGTACCCATCTACTTCAGTTCCTTCCAACCAAATCAGCCACCTTATAGAAGAGAAATGTATCTTTCTTAAGATGGTGTTATGTAATATCATTTTCTTTTTTTTGAGAAGTGATGGTGAAAGAGATTTTGTCTCAAACAAGGTGAAAAGTGAGGACGGACATGATAAAGCACCCCTACCACATACACACAATCACACACACACACACACAGAGACAGACAGAGACAGAGAGACACAGAGAGATGCATACACACACATAGATATAGGTAATAGATCAATAGATAGATAGATGATAGATAGATAGATAGATAGATAGATAGATAGATAGATAGATAGATAGATAGATAGATAGATAAATAAAAGCAGACAGAGACACATACAGAGTGTCAGAGATAGGGAGTAGAGGAATGGTAGGAGGAAGAGAGAGAGAGAGATGAAATATAGGTTGAAAATTGAGATCTGTTAAAAATTTTCTTATAAACCAGAATAGTTACCTTTAAGGTCCAGTTAACCTCTTAACAAATCACATTTCCAAACTTTGAAACAGAGAGACCCAATGATCTCCGATTCAATGACAGTGTCCTATTTTCTCAGAGGTCTTTGAAATTCTCCTGAGAATAAAATAATGAAACCAGATACTGACAATCTGTTCTAACTCCCCCTGCATGTCATTGTCTTACCCTGCTGTGTCTACCTGAGTCTGATTTAAACTTCTGTTTTTCACCTTCTGTTCAGGTCAGGATCGTTTTCACCAGTACCTTATCTTCAGCTAAGGGCATATTCTTGTGTAAAGCCCACATTCATCTTTCATCTCAATGTTATCCTGACTACTAGCACTAAACTCTGTGATGAAGGTCAAATTAAATTAACCAAATGGTGTTGTCTGTGGGGATTATGTAGGGGAAAAAGTGCTGCTCCTATGCTCTGTCACAACGGATTTTTGTCAAAGGTGTAGAAGGTAGGTGAATGACCTCCACCACAGGGACTGCAGTATTTTCAGTGAACTACAGAAGGTCGCATGGCTTGCTCTTTCCCCCTTGTCTCATAGGTTTTTTTCTGAATTTGGAAGTAAAATTCTGGTATATATTATCTTTCTGTGAATCCATTCGGATCCTTCATGCTTGAAGATTCCTTTTCTAAAACTTTCCTTGACTTTATTTATTACAAAAATACTGCATTTTTATAGTACTGACATTTTCCGTTTCTTTTATTCTCCATCATATATGATAACTACTTACCATTTAATATTTCTTCTACTTCTTTCAGAATTCTTGTTTAAGGACAAAGGGACCTGAAATCATTTTTTAAAAAAAAGTTCCAGACATAGATCTAGCTTTGTCTCTAAGGTGTGGGACATGAGATGCCTGCCTGAAGGTTCTCATCGCTATTTTCTGCAGAATATTTCCTTGTATTATTTCTGCAGGGCAACGGTGCTGTGAATTAGAGTCAGAAGTGGCTGGCCTTTATGAGTCCTTCTATGACTACAGAGAATAGGACAATTACATAATCAATTTTAAGTTTCTTTTGAAATACTTTGGGTTATAAAAATGGAGAGTCAGAGACTCTTGTCTCATATTTCATGTGTACAAAGCCTTGCTCTGATATAACATGTTAGATCAGTTTCTTTATTTGTAATACTATCTTCCTGTATACTCCCAAATGGCCTTGAACTCTTGGTCCTACAGTTTTAGTGTTTGAAGCTCTAGAATTACAGACATGTGGCTCCACACCGTTTCAGTGTTGGACAATTCTTGTATGATTCAGTTTCCTCCTCTCCAAAAAATTTAGAGATAATATTGGCACTGATCATATATTTTCATTATATAAATAGTTGAGACAATGCTATGAAATGAATCAATGTTATTTACCCTCCTCAGCAAAAAATAAAATTACAAACAAACAACAACAAAAACAACTGGGTGTTAGAACCATGTTTATGTTCTTCAGTGGCTAACATCTACAGGAATGCTGTTTTATCATTAAAATGAGACCGAAAACAAGCATTAGTACATGAATACCATAAGAATTTGCTAAAATACTCTTCTCTATGAGATTAGTTTCACATAGTTGAATGAGGGTATTAGACCCCTTCTCTTTCCAATGGTCTTTTGTTCTATATCTCCCTTGACATTTATTAGAGCAGATATTATTGGTTTCAATTGAATCTGTATATATTAAACTATTTTATCTTTACATAGCCACATTGGGCTGTTTATTATTTTGCATGGCAGCTTCTCTCAAACTAATTCTCAAGAGACTTTTCCATCTGTGAATATTCTACAAGATCTAGGATATTTTTATGGCTTTACTAACACGCAGTAAGGTATTTCCTTTTATTTTGTCCACTATTTGGTATGATTTAGAATGACGTCATCCTAATGTTTACTTCATCAAAGTACTGAACATTCACCCAGTCATCCTAGTAAACAAAATTTGAATGAATAATGCCTTAACAAGAATAGGGCACGCATAATTCAGCCTTCATTTGCATCCTAAATCAGGGTGTTTATATTTATGTCTATCTTCTGCTACATAAATTTTCCTCATATTTTCTCTGAACCTTGTGTGTATTATGGTTCTGAGATGAAGTCTCTTATCAAAGTAATTTTGATTAAGCACCTATAAAGTAAATTCGGCAGAAAGCTTTCAGTGACTACAGAAGCACACGCTTCATGCTAGGCACCGTGAGGTCAGAAAGAGAACAACTGAAGGCACGCATTGCCTTGGAGCATCAAGAATATGACAGAAAGAATACATGAAAACACAAATAACTCTAACAGGGCTACACACAATAGTCCTTATAGATTAAAACATTATTCTACCTGATAGTAAATCCAAGAAAGCATTCTTTTTTTACAAAGCTCTGCCAAATGTAAGACTTTATCATTGATGTAGGAACCTCCTTTCCAATTACTAATAAGGAGTAGTAGAATTTTTCAAAGTTTGAGGAAGTATCACAAATTCACTAGCCACCCTTAAGAACACATGTGTTCCCTTGTCCACATGTGTTTAAACACATAGATGAATTAGACAGGTAGGTAAATTAATTGATAAAATCACAAACATAGCTCTGGAAATTTATAAGTATAGCGGTGGATATTGTGCATATTTATATTTTAGTACAATTTTTCATGCACGTATGACTTTAAATAATACACATTTTTTGTCTTTCTGTTGTTATTGGTCAGTTATACCATGGGAAATTTGGCATATGTATTTGCTGTTGTTATAATTAAATAATGCTACAAGAAACACATTTGTTAGGCATTATTACTCTTTTGAAGTCACAGAAAATTATGTCACGGAAATGTTGCCTTTGTTTTATCCCTAGGTCTGACATCATGATTCCCACTTACAAGAATTCATGTAATTACATCAGGCCATATTGACAGCCTAGAATAATCTCCTCTTCCCCAAATTCTTACCGATGCTTAAAAACAGGATTTTTAGAGCAGATAGTATAATCGTTACCATTTTTAGAGAATAAAATGTTGATGCTTCTTAGGGTTTACTCTTCTGCCTACCATAACATCTTAGTGGGACGTGTTCACTGGACAGTGAGATGGCTCAGGGGCTAAAGTCTACTGCTGTAAAATTTCACAACCTGAGTTCAAATCCCAGGACCCACTTGATGGAAGGATAAAACTCAATTTCTATAAGTTGTCCTATGACATCATGTTTTTCCTGGTATGCACATACACATACATATGCATGTATACAGACACATATGCAAACACACAAACAAATTCATAATAATGAATAAGTGTTAAAGCTTAAATAAAACAGAATGGAACCCTAAAGGGAATTTAGAAAGAGCAAAAGCTGCATGCCAGGAGCATTAGCTCTAATAAAGACAGCCATTTCTAATTATTGCTCAGTTAGGAGAGGCTGGGTTCTCAGAGGGCTCAGTCGCAGCCTCCTCACTGACTCATGGTGAGCAGACTTACGGACAGTGGATCCATAGAAGCAAAATGTATATCACCCTGAAAACCTCTCTGAAATTTACCATCTGTGATATGAAAATCGAGAATTCCCATTTGCCGTCTCCAGATGTTATACGTGTTTGAAGAAAATGAGGAATTTGGCCTTTTCAATTACACTTGTTATTGTGTCAACAAGATGTCCTTTTAAAAAGATTGCATTGGTATATTGTCTTCGAAATTCTACAAGAAAGTAAGTAAAAGAGGTTGCCAAAAATCTCAGAGTAATACAAACCTAAGAGTTTGGAACAGAAAGGTAGGCAAGGGGGAGGCCTTACATGATGCATAATAAATCTCTAAAGTTAAATAAAATGATGGAGCTCTTCAGTTAATAGTAGTGAATGCAAAACAGCAACCTCTATATGCCCCAGTACAGGGGAACGCCAGGGCCAAGAAGCAGGAGTGGGTGGGTAGGGGAGCAGGGCGGGGGGAGGGTATAGGGAACTTTTGGGATAGCATTTGAAATGTATATAAAGAAAATATCTAATTAAAAAAAGAAAGAAATTGGTGCTTGTCTATGGGATGGGTCTCAGGTTGGGCTGGTAATTGGTTGGCCATTCCCTCAGTCTCTGATCTCTCCCCCCATGTCTGCATTACTTGTAGACAGGATAAATTTTGGGTTGAAAGTTTTGTGGGTAGGTTTGTGTCTCTATTGCTCCCCTGGGCTTCTTGTCTGACTATAGGAGGTTGCCTCTTTAGATTCCCTATCCCAGTAAGTCACGGCTAAGATCATACCCATTGATTCTTAGGCACTTCTCTTGTCCAAGGCCATGTCTCATCCTGGAGATGGCCCCAACCTCCTCACACCAGTCAGTTGCAGATTTCCATTCATTTTCATAGCCATCTAGCCATCTCTCCTGTCCTTCCCTAAACCTGAACCTGAATCTTCCATTCTCCTCTCTGTACCCCCTCCCTCCCAGACCCCTCCCTCTATCTGCCTTTTATGCTTGCAGACAGACAGTAGCATGTTGTCCTCTGAGATGCTCTGTTCAGCAGCTGACTCAGACAGATAGTGACACCCACAGCTAAAGAGTGGTTGGAGCTTGGGATTCTTATGAAAGAATAGAAGGAAGGATTGTGGGTCCCGATGAGGATAGAAACTCCACAGGAAGAACAAAAGAGTCAACTAACCTGGACCCTTGGAGCTCTCAACAAACTCAAAATTATATGCAGCTGGACCTAGGCTTCCCCCATCATATATAGCAGATGTGAAGCTTGACCTTCATGTGGGTCCTGAACAACTGGAACAGGGGCTATTCCAAAGGCTGTTGACTGTATGTGGGCTATGTTCTACTAGCTTGGATGCCTTGTCTGGCTTCAGGGGGACAGGAAGTGCCTAATCTTGCAGAGGGGAAGGATTGTGGATTGTGAGAGGGGTGAACTGGAGAAGGATGTAGAGTGAATAAGATATCAATCTATCTATCTATCATCTATCTATCTATCTATCTATCTATCTATCTATCTATCTATCTATCTAATTGAAAAAAAGAGTACTGGATGGTTTTCCAGAACCTTAATGGGTTGGATTCTAAGCACCCTAATGGCAGCTCAAAACTATCTGTAACACCGGTTCCAGGGTATATAACACCCTCTTCTAGTCTAACTGGGTACCAAGCACATGATACACAGACATACATGCAGAAAAAAATATATATATGTATATATCATATATACATATATAATATATGTATGTATCCTATATACATATCATATCTATATATCTATATATGATAAAATAAAGAATCCTTTAAGAAAAAACATTGTGTTAGAATATTAGAGACACATGATTTATTTTTGAAAAAGTTTCCAAATGGTTTTATAAAGGTCAAGTAAATGTCTTTATCCAACTGTTTTCCACCAGTTAATGTGGGTTAATAGCCGCAGCACTCTACCTAGTCCCCACAGCAAGGGTGCCAAGTCAGTCAGGCATTCGCAGGCCAAGACAGCCCTGAGCTGTTTTAGCCAAGAGAGGACCTTTTGAGCCAACACTTCTCCTCTGTTATCACAAGGCTTAAAAAAGACAGAGCTCTGAGTCATTGGAGACCCAAGAGCACAATTCTATATGGGTTCAAAGCTAAAAATAACAAAAGCAAAGTCCTATTTTTACAAATGCAATGACTACAAAGACAATTACATTTTAATTGGCACAAGCTAGGCCAAAGTGACAACAGCTGAGCCATTTGAAGTGAAAGGTTTGTTCTGTGTCTTTCTTTAATATTTCCAGTGTGCGGGTGGCTGAATAAATGTAAGCCATGTAGAATATATAGAGCATATATAAGGAATGAGTCTTTCTTATGAAGCTACAAGCTTCTTAACGGTAAGGCTGCAGAGTCTACCTGTCAATCTTTATTTCCTACAAACAGTACTTAACGCCCAAATATATATTCATATACATGTATCATCAAAATGTTCTAAGGCTAATGCTCACAAAACTTCCTCAAGATGATAAAAAATAATATTGTTTTTAAAGAATCAAAGCCAAGACGAAATACACTCAAGCATCTATCCAGCCTTGCCAACTGGGTTGACCCAAAGAAAGACATCCAAGCACCTGCTTCAGGTACCACTAATTGGACAAATATGTATGAGTCTTTGATGCCTCTTTGTTAGTCAAAGCCTTATCGCAATGATATAATATATAAAGACACTGTTGGCAGCTATATTTGTCACGGCTGGCTCAGCTACACAGGTGCCTTGGTGTGAGACAGACATAAATGAATGCAGTAAGAACCCTTGCTAATTTTTTTGGGGGGGTGTTGCTGAGCTGTCCTCAGAATATCTATATTTACACATTACTTTCCTGCAGTACTGAGTACCTTGGAGACTCAGGCTATGTTTGTATATGTCAGCCTGGATCCACAGACAGGAGCCTAGTACAACTGCCCTCTTAGAGGGTACACCCAACAGATTACCAAACAGATGCAAAAACCCACAGACAAAAGTTAGACCGAGTTCAGGAAGTCTGGTGGAAGAGTTGGGGAAAAGGTTGAGGAACCTGGTGGGGTTAGGGACTCCACAAGAAGACCAATAGTCAACTTACCTGGATCTTTGGGGGATCCCAAAGATTGAACCACCAACCAAAGAGCCTACAAGGGTCATACATAGGCACCCCACAGTTATTTAGCAGATGTGCAACTTGGTCTTCATGTGGGTCCCCAAACAACTGGATCAAGGGCTTACCCTGACTCATTCCTGCCTGTGGATCCTGTTCCCTTACCTGGGCTGTCTTGTCTGGCCTCAATGGGAAAGGCTATATCTATTCCTGAAGTGACTTGAGGTGCCAGGGTGGGTTGGTACCCTGGAAGGGAACTCTGCCTTCTCAGAGGTGAAAGGAGGTGGGGGAGTAAGGACATGGGGGCAGGGCCATGTGAGGGCATACTGGGAGGGGGGATGCTGTGATCTGGATGTAAAGTGAATAAATAAATAAATTAATTGAAAACAACAACCAAACAAAAAGACCAAAACTAGTATCAAAATTGTATAAAGTTAATCTAAGAAATCAACAACAGTATTAGCTATAAACCATAACAAAGTTTCAGAAGACATGTTAAATTTTTATTCATCAATTATCCATTCATGTTAACCAACAGAATCAATTTGTTTTGGGGATAAACACATATATAAAACCTGTTTCCTTAAGCGAGATGTTTCAAGACAAAGCAGTCCAAGAACAGTAAAACCCACAACTATTATTCTATTAAAGATAGATGCTGTTTATAACTGTGCTAATTGATTCCTTTTTAACTTCCTGAAAACCAATTTTGAGAAGTTTTTGTTTAGTGGTTTAGTGTGTGTGTGTCCCCATCCTCATAACAGCCAGAAGAAAATAAATGGATGATAATATTCCTGATGTCAGTGTGCTATAGGTATACTTCAGAGTATAATTTTGACTCGAATACGTACTTTACTCAAGATGTATGAAGGAAGCCATTTTAGGTCTTCAGAGTGATCAAAACTAAGTGCAAAGCCATGGCTAAGAGGAAGCAGAGAGCTGGAGATGAATAACTAGCATGGATATGAGAAGTAATTAACAGACTCCAACTGCATTTTTTCATATTTGAATTTTCAGATGGACCTTCACATTGCAACTTCTAACCATTTTAAAACCTCTCTTCATCGTTGTCCACTGAATAAAAAATACTTTCTATAATCTCTCAAATGTTGTGCCATTTGTAGTAGCTCATAGCTTGTGTTCAGTAAAGGTCTGTTTTAGTAGTCATGGTGAAGACAGAAAAAAAAAGGTATGTACAAAGAAAGATGCATCTCTGAATTTTAGTATTTACATTCCTAGTATAATTAACCTTCTGAGATTGAATGTTTTGTGTTTTACTGTATTACTATATTTGGATCCTACATTTTTAATCTTAACACATTTTCCACGTAGAACTGTGCTTTGATATACTTTAGTTAAAAGCCCTTTAAAGAAAATATCTTTACCAATTATATCCAAAGAGGGCTAATTCTCTCTCTCTCTTCTCTCTCCCTCTCTCTCTCTCTCTTCCATTGCTGGTGAGACTATAAACTTACACAGCTACTGTGGAAATAGTGTGGCATTTCCTCAGGCATCTGAGAATAAATTTACTTCAAGATCCAACCATGTCACTCTTTTCAAATGAAGATATGTAATTATTTAATGTTAGTTAATCATATATCCATTGTAACATTTTTTTTTAAATGACAGACATTTTCAGACGTTTTCAATTATGTGGAAGAATACCAATACTAATATTCTGTCCATGTGTTCGGGTTTCTATTGTGTTGGAACACCATGATGGAAAATTGAGGAGGAAAGGGTTTATTAGGCTTACACTTCCATATCAAACCTAATTATCAAAGGAGGTCAGAATAGGAAGTTAAGCAGGGTGAAAACCTGAAGGCAGAAAGTGATGCAGAGGCAGGGAGGAGTGTGGCTTGTTAGCTTGCCACATGGCTTGCTCAGCCTGCTTTCTCATGGAACCCAGAACCACAAACAAAGTTATGGTCCCAATCACAATAGGCTAGGACCTCCCCTATCAATCATTGATTGAAAAAAAATTTGCCTTCACAGATCTTATGGTGATATTTTGTTAATTGGGTTTCCCTACTTTCAGGTGACTTTAACTTGTGTCAAGTTAACATAAAATTTTTCAACAGAAAATGATGCAACTAGACTTTAAAAAAAATGTGGCATACTGTTAAGAGTAACATATTCTAATATACAGTTCCATAAGTAAGTACGTTGCTGGGTATGGCATTGCTACCATAGAGCAAAATGTCAAGCCACAAGAGATGTTATATCTTACATTTTGAAATTTTTTTGTTTGTTTTAGATTTTTTTTTGCCTGTTTTTTTTTTCTTTTTTTTTTTTTTTGGTTTGGTTTTGGAGACAGGGTTTCTCTGTATAGACCAGGGTGTCCTAGATCTCACTCTGTAGACCAGGCTGACTTTGAGATACACATACTCTGCCTTCCAAGTACTGTGATTAAAGACAAATGGCACCACTGCCCAACTCTGTCTTAAAACTTTTATTTACTTTTGTGTGTGTATTTATGTAAATGTATGCCATATTTGTGTTGGTGCTTATGGTGGCATATTCATGAATATATTTTATGCATATCTCAAAAATACAAATTTATTAAATATGTATGTATATTCATTTATTTTATCATACAAAAGGCATGAGGCATACTATAGAAGATCTTATCAGACACTGGGGTTTACAGATACATGTTACTATGATTAGTATAATTTAATTATAATTATAAGTTACTTTTATCTTTAAACAAGTGGTATGGAACTAGAATAAAAATTCCTGATTAAAAATATTTAGATATTATGAAAATGATCAGTATAGAAATATATAATTTTGAGAAATGAAAATTCTACAAAATATAAGAACTATGTAGTAGACCTTATATAAATTCATCAAAGCAAAAAAAATTAAATTTTCTGTTTTGATTTTGACAATTGTTTCAAAAACTCAAAGTTGTATGCATTACCTTTCTGCTGATGTTTGAATGTCAGCTAGCTGATGTTTGTCTTGCCCCAGGAGGCTGTCTCATTTTATATGACATTTCAAGAAAGTATTTGGAGCCTTTACTTCTCCTACACCTTAGCTTCTATTCTTAGTTCCCTTTCTGTTAAAAAAAATTATATACAGAAATAATTCTTGGAAGTATAGAGGGTAGTGGCCCTGAGACTCGTGTTGTCTTTTCTTTTATGCCATTGGTGGAGTCCAGGTAGCAGCAGTCAATCTGTGCTCCAATACCCCACATTGTGATTTTAGATGTTCTGAAGTGACAGCCCTCCCCGCACCCATCTCTATTGTCTTGACCCTCTTGCCATTACTCATGGCCACTAGGCTGTAAATGCTGAAGAAAGTAGGCTCTAAAAGTCCTCTTCATTAATGTGGGCTGGAGAAGAACAATTAAATCAAGAAAAAGAACGGGAGCCAACAAAGCCATATGTTTGAGAAGGCACCCTGAAATGAGAATGAGGAAGAAGTGAGAGACAGGAAGAGAGAAAGACAAAAGAGTGTCTCAATGAGAGGAGAGGCCTTTGGTCTTGCAAAGATCATATGTCCCAGTACAGGGAAATGCCAGGGCCAGGAAGAAGGAGTGGGTGGGTTGGGGAGCAGGGTGTGGGGGAGGGTATAGGGGACTTTGGGGATAGCATTTGAAATGTAAATGAAGAAAATATCTAATAAAAAAAAGAGAGTGTGTGTGTACACTGTATCTAACACCAGCTCCCTTTAGTTACTGGTTGAAAGCAGGTCAGCTGTGGAGTTGAATAGCTATTCCCTTATTTAGTAAACGGGTTTGAATACTTATATAGGCAAAGACTAGCACAGTGAACAAGAAGACCATTTCTAACACAACAGAATTCCATCTCTCTCTGCTGTGTATGTGTGTATACCTCTCTCTCTGTGTCTCTGTCTTCATCTATGTCCTCCGTCCTCCGTCCTCCCTCACCCCTCTCCCTTTCTCTCTCCCCTCCCCCTCTCTGTGTCAGTGTATATGTTATAAATATGTATTGAAATCTCACAGCATCTATAAACCTCTAAGGTATTCTGATTTATCAGTGATGCCTTTACTAAAATAGTCATTTGAAACATCTGAAGTATCAGGTGCCAGAAATAATGCTTGATGGTGAGAAAAATAATGAAAAAAAAAACCAAAACAAAACCCCAAACATTTGTTTGGTTTTTTTTCTTTTCTTTAAATTGTCACTTATTTGGTAAATGGTTTTGAAAATACTTATGAAGACAAAGACCAGCACAGCAAACAAGCCATGGATACATACAGGACTCCATATGTATCCATATGTTATGTACCCTAAGCTAAATGTGTCCAGGACTTAACAGTTATTCACCTCCACAGTTAACCTGCTTCCAACCAGTAGTCAAAGGGAGCTGTTGTTAGGGACAGGAAGCTGTTCAAGCAGGTTCTTTTGTAAATGTTAACCTTTCCTAAGCTGGGGTAGCTCAGAGACATAGATTTTATAGATACTCCCTCCCATCATGCCCCGATACACGAACTAAGCTTCATATACCAGTGGTGCCAATACATCCAAACAGTTCTTTAATAATAATGTCTCCTATCTGTCTCTATGCTCTTGCTATTAGTTCCTGTAGTCACATTCAAAACCACATGCATTAAATCCTTCCCTTGGATTTTCATTCTGAGAAAACTAAGCTAAAAAAAAAAAACTTAAAAAAAAAGTCATCTACCTTTGAAGGGCTACAAACTGGGCATAAAATCAACCAAGAAAGCTTCCAGTGCATTCTATGATCATGATAATGCCCACTTCTCTTGAACAAAAGAAGCAGAACCTCATTGGGGAAAGAGGACCACAGAAGGTCCTCTGAGCCAAATTGTGAAAGATGATATTAAGTATGGGAAGAGAATAAAATTGTTAGGCAGGAGAAAATTACCCCCTTTAAAAAATCTTTAAGAAACATGCAGCATGATTGAGGACCTTGAGTTTCCTGTCTTTGGAGCTTGCAATGAAGTAGAATCCTTTTGATAGACACATCTAAGAATTGAAGCATATGCTTCCTCTTGAGTGACCTTGCATGCCCTGCTAAGGAGTAGGATTTTATCCTGAAGGCAATGGAATGATATTGACAGGTTTTAAATAAACCAAAAAGTGACATGATCATATTTGACTTCTGAAACTCACAGAGATTGGATTGTGAAAAATGGATTGGAGAAACCATGACCTAAGACAGGGACATCAGTTAAAGAAAGAGCTATAGGCAGTGAGGAGAGATACTGTGGTGAACATTAGTGGTGGAGGGAAAGTATCATATTCTTGTGGCATTTTGTCCTGTGTGCTGTTGTCTGGATCCTTGGGTTTTTTTCTTGCATGCCAGCTTTCCACTGAAGAGGGAACAGAGAGGGAGTGAATCTAGAGGTGAAGGCAGGCACAGGGAGCTAGAAGGAGTGGAAGGAGGGGAAACTGTGGTGATGAAAGAAGAGTCTATTTTCAACAACAACAAATAACCATCACCTCCTCCTCCTTATCATCATCATCATCATCATCTCCCTTACAGAAGTACAAGATTTATTGCAGAGAGGCGGTAAAACAAAATGCTCAGATTTTTAGCTAGTATGTTACTTCTGAACTGGAAAATAATCCAATAACAAATCAGAAGCAGAATTTCAACTTGGGAAATGATAGACTTATACAACAAAATACCTGGTGCTATAAATCAAGTCAATAACCTAGGCATGCAGAACACAGAGGCTCTAGGGGTGAGCCCACTATGTTTGTTTTGCTAAATGGACACAGTAGCATATAGCTGTCTAAATTTGTATCTTTATTCCCATACAGTTCAAAGGCCAAATCAGAAAAATGTTTCTCTGTGCAGTGGATAGTTGGTTTGGGCCTCTGAAGTGGTACAGAGAAAAGATGACTGTGTAACATTTGGTTACAAATCAGACATCTCTATCACCCTTCTTCTCATAGATACTCAAACCCATGGGATATGAAGAGCCAGTAAGGTAGAAAGAGTCAGAGATCCAGGAAGACTGGATTGAAGCCCTCTCTTCTAGACCTACTCATTGAGGCAATCAGGAACTCAAAGCAGTTCTGGTTGCCTGCGCATGATCAAGCTAGTCACTATTCTAATATGAAAAGCAAGAGCATTCTCAAGTCCTGACACTTTACTGAGCTATTGATAATGAGAAAGAATCAGATGTCATTAAGGATATGGCCACTGGTTGGTCAACCATGTTCCAATGGATGTGACTATACCTAAGAGTAGATGTCAGCACAAATTATGTTGGTGGGATATTTAAAAAATTTAAAAGACGACACAAAGTTGGAGGCAGATAATGAGGTGGTGAGTGGATCTAGAAGCCAGTAGTAAGAGGAGTGGGGGTGAATATGACCAAAATACATACATAAAATAGATTGTATTAAATTTTCAAAGAATTAATACTAAAATTACATTTAACACAAAGAAGTGCAGTACTAAAAGGCTCAAGGAGTACTGCTCAATGAGTAATTTACCACAGTATTAATAAAAGTGGTATTCTGTATAATACTCAGGGTTGATTACAGGACAGTGTATAAGGTGATTAATTACAAACGAGCAGCAGGAATCTATGTAGAAGTTACCAAGGAGTAGATGCAAGTTCAAGCAGTGAAATTATTGTTTCTCAAATAAATGTGAACTAATTTAACAATATCATTTTACTGTCTCTACAGACTTTCCTTCTGATTTATCACAGAAACTTATAATCAATTTTTTTTTTTAAATGAGATCATGAGGGTGGATTCTTTTTTTTTTTTTCCATTTTTTATTAGGTATTTCGCTCATTTACATTTGCAATGCTATACCAAAAGTCCCCCATAGCCACCCACCCCCTCTCCCCTACCCACCCACTCCCCTTTTATGGCCCTGGCGTTCCCCTGTACTGGGGCATATAAAGTTTGCGTGTCCAATGGGCCTCTCTTTCCAGTGATGGCCGACTAGGCCATCTTTTGATGCATATGCAGCTAGAGTCAAGAGCTCCGGGGTACTGGTTAGTTCATAATGTTGTTCCACCTATAGGGTTGCAGATCCCTTTAGCTTCTTTGGTACTTTCTCTAGCTCCTTCATTGGGGGCCATGTGATCCATCCAATAGCCGACTGTGAGCATCCACTTCTATGTTTGCTAGGCCCAGGCATACTCTGACAAGAGACAGCTATATCAGGGTCCTTTCAGCATAATCTTGCTAGTGTATGCAATGGTGTCAGCATTTGGAAGCTGATTATGGGATGGATCCCCGGATATGCTAGTGTCTACATGGTCCATCCTTTTATCTCAGCTCCAAACTTTGTCTCTGTAACTCCTTCCAAGGGTGTTTTGTTCCCACTTCTAAGGAGGGGCATAGTGTTCACACTTCAGTCTTCATTTTTCTTGAGTTTCATGTGTTTAGGAAATTGTATCTTATATCTTGGGTATCTTAGGTTTTGGGCTAATATCCACTTATCAGTGAGTACATATTGTGTGAGTTCCTTTGTGAATGTGTTACCTCACTCAGGATGATGCCCTCCAGGTCCATCCATTTGGCTAGGAATTTCATAAATTCATTCTTTTTAATAGCTGAGTAGTACTCCATTGTGTAGATGTACCACATTTTCTGTATCCATTCCTCTGTTGAGGGGCATCTGGGTTCCTTCCAGCTTCTGGCTATTATAAATAAGGCTGCTATGAACATAGTGGAGCATGTGTCCTTCTTACCAGTTGGGGCATCTTCTGGATATATGCCCAGGAGAGGTATTGCTGGATCCTCCGGTAGTACTATATCCAGTTTTCTGAGGAACCGCCAGACTGATTTCCATAGTGGTTGTACAAGCCTGCAATCCCACCAACAATGGAGGAGTGTTCCTCTTTCTCCACATCCACGCCAGCATCTGCTGTCACCTGAATGTTTGATCTTAGCCATTCTGACTGGTGTGAGGTGGAATCTCAGGGTTGTTTTGATTTGCATTTCCCTGATGATTAAGGATGTTGAGCATTTTTTCAGGTGCTTCTCTGCCATTCGGTATTCCTCAGGTGAGAATTCTTTGTTCAGTTCTGAGCCCCATTTTTTAATGGGGTTATTTGATTTTCTGAAGTCCACCTTCTTGAGTTCTTTATATATGTTGGATATTAGTCCCCTATCTGACTTAGGATAGGTAAAGATCCTTTCCGAATCTGTTGGTGGTCTTTTTGTCTTATTGATGGTGTCTTTTGCCTTGCAGAAACTTTGGAGTTTCATTAGGTCCCATTTGTCAATTCTCGATCTTACAGAGCAAGCCATTGCTGTTCTGTTCAGGAATTTTTCCCCTGTACCCATATCTTCAAGGCTTTTCCCCACTTTCTCCTCTATAAGTTTAAATGTCTCTGGTTTTATGTGAAGTTCCTTGATCCACTTAGATTTGACCTTAGTACAAGGAGATAAGTATGGATCGATTCGCATTCTTCTACATGATAACAACCAGTTGTGCCAGCAACAATTGTTGAAAATGCTGTCTTTCTTCCACTGGATGGTTTTAGCTCCCTTGTCGAAGATCAAGTGACCATAGGTGTGTGGGTTCATTTCTGGGTCTTCAATTCTATTCCATTGGTCTACTTGTCTGTCTCTATACCAGTACCATGCAGTTTTTATCACAATTGCCCTGTAGTAAAGCTTTAGGTCAGGCATGGTGATTCCACCAGAGGTTCTTTTATCCTTGAGAAGCGTTTTTGCTATCCTAGGTTTTTTGTTATTCCAGATGAATTTACAAATTGCTCCTTCTAATTCGTTGAAGAATTGAGTTGGAATTTTGATGGGGATTGCATTGAATCTGTAGATTGCTTTTGGCAAGATAGCCATTTTTACAATGTTGATCCTGCCAATCCATGAGCATGGGAGATCTTTCCATCTTCTGAGATCTTCTTTAATTTCTTTCTTCAGAGACTTGAAGTTTTTATCATACAGATCTTTTACTTCCTTAGTTAGAGTCACGCCGAGATATTTTATATTATTTGTGACTATTGAGAAGGGTGTTGTTTCCCTAATTTCTTTCTCAGCCTGTTTATTCTTTGTGTAGAGAAAGGCCATTGACTTGTTTGAGTTAATTTTATATCCAGCTACTTCACCAAAGCTGTTTATCAGGTTTAGGAGTTCTCTGGTGGAATTTTTAGGGTCACTTATATATACTATCATATCATCTGCAAAAAGTGATATTTTGACTTCCTCTTTTCCAATTTGTATCCCCTTGATCTCCTTTTGTTGTCGAATTGCTCTGGCTAATACTTCAAGTACTATGTTGAAAAGGTAGGGAGAAAGTGGGCAACCTTGTCTAGTCCCTGATTTTAGTGGGATTGCTTCCAGCTTCTCTCCATTTACTTTGATGTTGGCTACTGGTTTGCTGTAGATTGCTTTTATTATGTTTAGGTATGGGCCTTGAATTCCTGATCTTTCCAAAACTTTTATCATGAATGGGTATTGGATCTTGTCAAATGCTTTTTCTGCATCTAACGAGATGATCATGTGGTTTTTGTCTTTGAGTTTGTTTATATAATGGATTACATTGATGGATTTTCGTATATTAAACCATCCCTGCATCCCTGGAATAAAACCTACTTGGTCAGGATGGATGATTTCTTTAATGTGTTCTTGGATTCGGTTAGCGAGAATTTTATTAAGGATTTTTGCATCGATATTCATAAGAGAAATTGGTCTGAAGTTCTCTATCTTTGTTGGATCTTTCTGTGGTTTAGGTATCAGAGTAATAGTGGCTTCATAAAATGAGTTGGGTAGAGTACCTTCTACTTCTATCTTGTGAAATAGTTTGTGCAGAACTGGAATTAGATCTTCTTTGAAGGTCTGATAGAACTCTGCACTAAACCCATCTGGTCCTGGGCTTTTTTTGGCTGGGAGACTATTAATAACTGCTTCTATTTCTTTAGGGGATATGGGACTGTTTAGAAGGTCAACTTGATCCTGATTCAACTTTGGTACCTGGTATCTGTCCAGAAATTTGTCCATTTCGTCCAGGTTTTCTAGTTTTGTTGAGTATAAGCTTTTGTAGAAGGATCTGATGGTGTTTTGGATTTCTTCAGGATCTGTTGTTATGTCTCCCTTTTCATTTCTGATTTTGTTGATTAGGATTTTGTCCCTTTGCCCTCTAGTGAGTCTAGCTAAGGGCTTATCTATCTTGTTGATTTTCTCAAAGAACCAACTCCTCGTTTGGTTAATTCTTTGAATAGTTCTTCTTGTTTCCACTTGGTTAATTTCACCCCTGAGTTTGATTATTTCCTGCCGTCTACTCCTCTTGGGTGAATTTGCTTCCTTTTTTTCTAGAGCTTTTAGATGTGTTGTCAAGCTGCTAGTATGTGCTCTCTCCCGTTTCTTCTTGGAGGTACTCAGAGCTATGAGTTTCCCTCTTAGAAATGCTTTCATTGTGTCCCAAAGGTTTGGGTACGTTGTGGCTTCATTTTCATTAAACTCTAAAAAGTCTTTAATTTCTTTCTTTATTCCTTCCTTGACCAAGGTATCATTGAGAAGAGTGTTGTTCAGTTTCCACGTGAATGTTGGCTTTCCATTCTTAATGTTGTTATTGAAGATCAGTCTTAGGCCATGGTGGTCTGATAGGATACATGGGACAATTTCAATATTTTTGTATCTGTTGAGGCCTATTTTGTGACCAATTATATGGTCAATTTTGGAAAAGGTCCCGTGAGGTGCTGAGAAGAAGGTATATCCTTTTGTTTTAGGATTAAATATTCTGTAGATATCTGTCAGGTCCATTTGTTTCATAACTTCTGTTAGTTTCACTGTGTCCCTGTTTAGTTTCTGTTTCCACGATCTGTCCATTGATGAAAGTGGTGTGTTGAGGTCTCTCACTATTATTGTGTGAGGTGCAATGTGTGCTTTGAGCTTTACTAAAGTGTCTTTAATGAATGTGGCTGCCCTTGCATTTGGAGCGTAGATATTCAGAATTGAGAGTTCCTCTTGGAGGATTTTACCTTTGATGAGTATGAAGTGTCCCTCCTTGTCTTTTTTGATAACTTTGGGTTGGAAGTCGATTTTATCCGATATTAGAATGGCTACTCCAGCCTGTTTCTTCAGACCATTTGCTTGGAAAATTGTTTTCCAGCCTTTCACTCTGAGGTAGTGTCTGTCTTTTTCCCTGAGATGGGTTTCCTGTAAGCAGCAGAATGTTGGGTCCTGTTTGTGTAGCCAGTCTGTTAGTCTATGTCTTTTTATTGGGGAATTGAGTCCATTGATATTAAGAGATATTAAGGAAAGGTAATTGTTGCTTCCTGTTATTTTTGTTGTTAAAGTTGGCATTCTGTTCTTGTGGCTGTCTTCTTTTAGGTTTGTTGAGGGATTATCTTCTTGTTTTTTCTAGGGCGTGGTTCCCGTCCTTGTATTGGTTTTTTTCTGTTATTATCCTTTGAAGGGCTGGATTCGTGGAGAGATAATGGGTGAATTTAGTTTTGTCGTGGAATACTTTGGTTTCTCCATCTATGGTAATTGAGAGTTTGGCTGGGTATAGTAGCCTGGGCTGGCATTTGTGTTCTCTTAGTGTCTGTATAACATCTGTCCAGGCTCTTCTGGCTTTCATAGTCTCTGGTGAAAAATCTGGTGTAATTCTGATAGGCTTGCCTTTATATGTTACTTGACCTTTTTCCCTTACTGCTTTTAGTATTCTATCTTTATTTAGTGTATTTGGTGTTCTGATTATTATGTGTCGGGAGGAATTTCTTTTCTGGTCCAGTCTATTTGGAGTTCTGTAGGCTTCTTGTATGTTCATGGGCATCTCTTTCTTTAGATTTGGGAAGTTTTCTTCAATAATTTTGTTGAAGATGTTTGCTGGTCCTTTGAGTTGAAAATCTTCATTCTCATCCACTCCTATTATCCGTAGGTTTGGTCTTCTCATTGTGTCCTGGATTTCCTGGATGTTTTGAGTTAGGATCTTTTTGCATTTTCCATTTTCTTTGATTGTTGTGCCGATGTTCTCTATGGAGTCTTCTGCACCTGAGATTCTCTCTTCCATCTCTTGTATTCTGTTGCTGATGCTGGCATCTATGGTTCCAGATTTCTTTCCTAGGGTTTCTATCTCCAGCGTCGCCTCACTTTGGGTTTTCTTTATTGTGTCTACTTCCCTTTTTAGGTCTAGTATGGTTTTGTTCATTTCCATCACCTGTTTGGATGTGTTTTCCTGTTTTTCTATAAGGACTTCTACCTGTTTGGTTGTGTTTTCCTGTTTTTCTTTAAGGACTTGTAACTCTTTAGCAGTGTTTTCCTGTTTTTCTTTAAGGACTTGTAACTCTTTAGCAGTGTTCTCCTGTATTTCTTTAAGTGAGTTATTGAATTCCTTCTTTATGTCCTCTACCATCATCATGAGATATGCTTTTAAATCCAGGTCTACCTTTTCAGGTGTGTTAGGGTGTCCTGGATTGGGCGAAGTGGGCGTTCTGGGTTCTGATGATGGTGAGTGGTCCTGGCTTCTGTTAGTAGGATTCTTACGTTTACCTTTCGCCATCTGGCAATCTCTGGAGTTAGTTGTTATAGTTGTCTTTGTTAAGAGATTGTTCCTCTGTTGATTTTGTTACCCTCTATCAGCAGGCGTGGGAGACAAGCTCTCTTCTCTGAGTTTCAGTGGTCAGAGCAGTCTCTGTAGGCAAGCTCTCCTCTTTCAGGGAAGGTGTACAGTTATCTGGTGTTTGGACCTCCTCCTGGCTGAAGGTGAAGGCCCAAAACAGGATCTTTCCCAGAAGCTGTGTTGCTTTGGTCAGGAAGGTGGCCAGTTGTCTGGAGTCGAAGATGTCGCCCCCTGAGAAGCTCTGTGGCTCTTGTCCGGAAGGAGGCCGGCCGTCTGGAGCTGAGGATGGCGCTGCCTCAGAAGCTCTGTGGCTCTTGCCGGGAAGGTGGCTGGTTGTCTGGAGCTGAAGATGGCGCCGCCCAGAAGCTCTGCGACTCTCGCCCGTTCCAGAAACGGCTGGCACTCTGTATTCCACACGGTCACCCGTGCAGCCTGCCCTCCGCGGAGTCCCGGAGCCAAGAAGGCTCCCGCCGGCGCCTGTGCCACAAACCTCTCAGGCCAGGCAGACCCCCGTGCTCTCACCAGGAAGGTGGCCGGCTGTCTGGAGCTGAAGATGGCGCCGCCCAGAAGCTCTGCGACTCTCGCCCGTCCCAGAAACGGCTGGCACTCTGTATTCCACACGGTCACCCGTGCAGCCTGCCCTCCGCGGAGTCCCGGAGCCAAGAAGTCTCCCGCCGGCGCCTGTGCCACAAACCTCTCAGGCCTGGCAGACCCCCGTGCTCTCACCAGGAAGGTGGCTGGCTATCTCCTTATAATCAATTTTGCAAAAATATCTTGGTCTACATTTTTATGTATAGATATTGTTTGTTCTAGAATGTGCTATCAGATGGAAACATGAATTCTTTTTTGCAAATTTTCTTTTGAAACAGACAATACATCTGGTAATCAGTGATATTGTTACATAGATTCCTCCTTTATATTTCTGAATAAAATGGTGCTGTACAAGTAAAATGCTATTTGTTTATCCAATAGAAGGTTATCTAACTTTTATTTGTATTTTAAGGTGATTTCTAACAAATCTGCTGTAGATACTGGGATTTGAATCATTTGTGCACATATGAATTCAAGTATCTTGGGCAGATAGCTAGTGATGGAATTTTAGATCATAAAACAGAGGCATGTTGAAATTTGGAGTTAAACCACTAGATCTTAGCCTACTATATTGTAGAAGTTTGTAATCCAAACAAGAATATATAATCAACTCCTCCAGTTGTGTATTTTTTAATTTTTTAAATCAGCATATATTTTAAGCATTTTCCCACTTCAATTTCCTCCCTTCAATCCTCGTTCTCTATGCTTACTCTCAAATTTACAGTCACAAATCCACGAAATATTTCTGTTCTCACTTCTGTTAATATTAGTCACTGAAATGCATGAGTTCTACTGGGCTTGGTTTCAATTATTCACCTTTTAAGATGCCTAAATGAAATTGAAATTTCTGTGAAGGCATGACATGAGTATCTGATTTTGTTTTTGTATGGGTTTGTAGAGTCTGTGTGAACCACCTACTTAAGAGGACTATTCTTTTTATTGAAAGCCTTGCACCAAAGGCTCAGTACTGGAATATGACTGAATTTTTCTAGTACAAATAATGCAATATCAGACGGTCCAAGCCATCAAACTGTTGATTAAATATAATTCCACTGAGTATAGCCATTACAGAGAAGAGTACAGGAGTGAAATCACATCTCAAATGCTTTCATCACAGTTAATGCTGTTGCTTTTTATATTTAACCTCACATATACATCTTCATTTCTTACTAATAAACCTGGATATATTAACAACGGTAGAAAAATAAGCACAGGGGTACTTCTGCTTACAAGTCTGCTTGTTCATCTTTTTCACAATACATTGAATGAACTTTGTGATCTGGAATTATAACTCATGCAAATACAGTAATTTAGCTGCCAAAGAATTCCTAATTTGTACCTTATAAAATCATAGTATACATGTTGCTCAATTTTGAATGTATTAGTAAGACTATTTCCATTTCTTCGAGGACTTCCTGCCTTGTGCTTTTATTAAGTGCTTTCCAAAGAGATATCTGATTTATATATATATATATATGTATATATATATATATATATATATATATATATATTCCTAAATATAAATACAACCTTCTCAGTATGTATGCTACTTTTATGTAGATGATCTCAGGGCTGACCAGTTAGTAAAATGATAACGATGATGATGATGACTGTAAATTTATGACTAAGCTGAATTACTGTAATTGCATGAGTTATGTAATTGCATGCTTCACATATATGCTGACTTAAAAAATTAAAAATTACATAAACAAAGATTGTCAAAGCCGGGAAGGATGGCTTTTAATCCCAACATTTAAGAAGCAGATGCAGGTAGATCTCTGTAAATTCAGTTCCGCCTTGCCTATATACAGAATCTTAGGCTAATTAAGGTTACATAGTCAGACCATAAATACCATTGTATGATTTTTGTGTACATAATAATTTTCTGAATAGTGTTAAGAAGAAGATATAAGGATTTATCACTTTTCTTTCTAAAATGTGCTTTCATTTAGAGTCTCAATGGAAAGAAACAGTGCAACATAGATTTCATCTAGTCCAATATAGGAAAATAATAAATGGGATTTAAAACTGTAGTTCTATGTTGGGGGAAATATTTAAAAAGTGCTTCCACCAACTCTCAGCTGGGCCAGGCTGCGTTCCCTTGCTCCTGCCACCACCACCAACTCTTTAGAGCTAGCTAGGCCCTGCACCAGGTAATCTCACTCACTCAGTTAGGCCCACCAAGTCGCCAGCCCTGTGAGGCCATATGACTCCCACTGGGCCATTTCTCGGATGGGGCCCCCAGAGTTCCTCTCACTTTCATTCAATGTCCCACACATCCCTGGTTAGCCATCTGAACACCTAATTACCCGGTAGAATCAAGACTCTTAATGCTTAATTAGCCAATCAGATTTATGTATCAATAATAACACAATTTACAAGATGCCAATACAATAATTTCAGAGCCAAATGATAATGATAAAGCTTTAACATAATTATTCTAACCTTTTGATAACACCATGTCAGCCTCCATTCTGGTCCTCGCTCTCCTCCTCAGAGCTCTATCCCTGTTTCAACTCCTAGCTCTGCCTCCCTTCTCCTGTCCAATCACAAGTGTGCCACTGCCCTAATGTGATTGGACAGGGAAAATCCTACAACAGTTCTATGTAGCTTACACCTTACCATTCCTGAGAGGGAGGCTGGGGCTGTATGGGAGAGCCCATTCTACTAGCTTCTTTTAATAGCCTAGCCACAAAATCCTGGAAAAGCTCATTAGGGCCCTGCTGAATACTGGCTAAACTTTCACTAAAATCCCCTTTAGTCAGTAACTGATTCCAAGCATGGTGGGCAGCCATTGCAACCTAGGCATACACTCCAACAGGAAACCCAATCTGATTAGCATTCCTTTCATATTGACCTTCTCCTAAAAGCATGTTAACATCCCAGTCTGGGTTACTTGTCTGAGCATTCAAAGCGGCATTTCTCTTACTAGCTTCACGCCATTCAGAACTCCAAAGTAAGAAATCTCCTCCTGACAAGGTAGCCTTACACGAAGTCTTCCAATCTTGGGGAGTTAAATTTGACTCCATCACAGTATCTAATAATGCTTTTGTAAAAGGAGCTGAAGGGCCATACTGTGCCACAGCTGTTTTTAACTCGTTTATCACCTTGAACTCCAAAGTCTGATATTGTCTGACTCTATTGTTCTGCTGGTCAATTATCTCAACTATAGGGAAAGCTACAATGTCAGATGTATCCTGGCCTTTCCGGAGAGCCTGACTCACCGCTCTTTTAACGGGCGATTGGTATATCTCAGAATAGCTGTTCTTCCCTGTACTTGGCACCCTTTTCAGCTCCTGTAGCTCATTAGTCAATTTCTTCAACTTCGTTTCAAACTCTAATTTACTTAGTTGCATGTCCATTTGAGTAGCATCTCCCACAGTAGAGGCCATAGGTGGGGCAGAAGGTTCATAGGGAGGACAATCCTTGTCATAATATTTGACTGCTCCTTCTTCTGAATGAGATTCTTAATCATTAGGATCTCTATAACTTTTAAATTAGGGCTGAGAGGGCCCTTTTCTGAGAAAACCCTCTTGGCAGGTGTTCTTTCTGAGATTCTTCAAGCTCTCCTGGGTAGTCTCTTCATCAATAGCATCTTTTATGAGCACCCAGAGGCAGAGGGTGAAATTATCTGCCTGGGTGTTTTTCAGAGCTTCTCCAATTCTCTCCCAGGTTTTCTTATTTAAAGTTCTTTCTCCTCGGAACCATGGGCAGCAAGAATCTATCTGATCTGAAAAGTCTTCTAACAATTGTTCTTCAAACCCTACTCCTCTCACCTGAAGCAGCTCTTGAAGGCTGCAGACAAATGCCTGCTTAGAATTTTCTGATCCCAATTTCCACTGTCAACCCCTAAGTGGAATCAGTGCCGGGTCAATGCTGTCCCAACTTAGCCCGTATCCTTTCACATCTACACCGACAATACCAAAAGGATGAAGTTTAAAGCCAGTGCTTGTATGAATACAAAATGTTGCTTACCGTGCCAGATACCATCTTTGGAGCTCCACCAAGAAAGTGTTTTCCCCCAATTGTTCCTTCCATGTTCAGGACCCACGTTGGGTGCCACCTGTAGCTGCCTGCTGGGTGGAAGCGGGTTCTGGAGAAGAAGGATGGGGCTGTATGGGAGAGACAGAGAGAGAAAAATGAGACCAAGACAAAGATACTGATCAAGGCCTAAAGTTTACTTTTTGAGTCTGAACTTAAAAGGGGGAAAGCCCATCCCCCACCATGCCAGGCTCTCCTTGCTTTGCCACCAGGCTCTCTTCACTCTATCACCAGCCTATTGCTTAGTCAGGATTGCCTCAGGAAGATAGGTTCAGCCTCTCAGAGGTTAGTGGTGTCTTGGAGAAAACCCCAGATGTGGCAAAACAGTAGACCTCATCTAGGTCAAAAGACTCCACACTAGGTGGGCTGACAGTGTCAGAACAGGTCTGAGTCAGCCTGCTCAAGGCTGGGGGAGGCTACAGTTCTATGTCAAAAGCACCTTCAATGCTGAATATGTGGGCAGAATAGAAAAGTTATCTGGAGCAGCAGCGGTCGCCATCTTGGTCCGGGACCCGCCGAACTTTGGAAATTAGTCTGAACAGGTGAGAGGGTGCGCCAGAGAACCTGACAGCCTCTGGAACAGGCAGAAGCGCGGAGGGGCTGAGGCAGCACCCTGCGTGGGCCGGGGACAGCCGGCCACCTTCCGGACCGGAGGACAGGTGCCCGCCCGGCTGGGGAGGCGACCTAAGCCACAGCAGCAGCGGTCGCCATCTTGGTCCGGGACCCGCCGAACTTAGGAAATTAGTCTGAACAGGTGAGAGGGTGCGCCAGAGAACCTGACAGCTTCTGGAACAGGCGGAAGCACAGAGGCGCTGGGGCAGCACCCTGCGTGGGCCGGGGACAGCCGGCCACCTTCTGGACCAGAGGACAGGTGCCCACCCGGCTGGGGAGGCGGCCTAAGCCACAGCAGCAGCGGTCGCCATCTTGGTCCTGGACCCGCCGAACTTAGGAAATTAGTCTGAACAGGTGAGAGGGTGCGCCAGAGAACCTGACAGCCTCTGGAACAGGCAGAAGCACAGAGGCGCTGAGGCAGCACCCTGTGTGGGCCGGGGACAGCCGGCCACCTTCCGGACCGGAGGACAGGTGCCCGCCCGGCTGGGGAGGCGACCTAAGCCACAGCAGCAGCGGTCGCCATCTTGGTCCGGGACCCGCCGAACTTAGGAAATTAGTCTGAACAGGTGAGAGGGTGCGCCAGAGAACCTGACAGCTTCTGGAACAGGCGGAAGCACAGAGGCGCTGAGGCAGCACCCTGCGTGGGCCGGGGACAGCCGGCCACCTTCCGGACCAGAGGACAGGTGCCCACCCGGCTGGGGAGGCGGCCTAAGCCACAGCAGCAGCGGTCGCCATCTTGGTCCGGGACCCGCCGAACTTAGGAAATTAGTCTGAACAGGTGAGAGGGTGCGCCAGAGAACCTGATAGCTTCTGGAACAGGCAGAAGCACAGAGGCGCTGAGGCAGCACCCTGTGTGGGCCGGGGACAGCCGGCCACCTTCCGGACCAGAGGACAGGTGCCCGCCCGGCTGGGGAGGCGACCTAAGCCACAGCAGCAGCGGTCGCCATCTTGGTCCCGGGACTCCAAGGAACTTAGGAATTTAGTCTGCTTAGGTGAGAGTCTGTACTACCTGGGAACTGCCAAAGCAACACAGTGTCTGAGAAAGGTCCTGTTTTGGGCCTTCTTCTTCGGCCAGGAGGAGGTCCAAATACAAGATATCTGCGCACCTTCCCTGTAAGAGAGCTTGCCAGCAGAGAGTGCTCTGAGCACTGAAACTCAGAGGAGAGAATCTGTCTCCCAGGTCTGCTGATAGACGGTAACAGAATCATCAGAAGAACAAACTCTAAACAGAGTCAACTATAACTACTAACTCCAGAGATTACCAGATGGCGAAAGGTAAACGGAGGAATCTTACTAACAGGAACCAAGTCCACTCACCATCACCAGAACCCAGCACACCCACTTCGCCCAGTCCAGGGAACCCCAACACACCTGAGAACCTAGACCTAGATTTAAAAGCATATCTCATGATGATGGTAGAGGACATCAAGAAGGACTTTAATAAATCACTTAAAGAAATACAGGAGAACACTGCTAAAGAGTTACAAGTCCTTAAAGAAAAACAGGAAAACACAATCAAACAGGTAGAAGTCCTTACAGAAAAAGAGGAAAAAACATACAAACAGGTGATGGAAATGAACAAAACCATACTAGACCTAAAAAGGGAAGTAGACACAATAAAGAAAACTCAAAGCGAGGCAACACTAGAGATAGAAAACCTAGGAAAGAAATCTGGAACCATAGATTTGAGCATCAGCAACAGAATACAAGAGATGGAAGAGAGAATCTCAGGTGCAGAAGATTCCATAGAGAACATCGGCACAACAATCAAAGAAAATGGAAAATGCAAAAAGATCCTAACTCAAAATATCCAGGAAATCCAGGACACAATAAGAAGACCAAACGTACGGATAATAGGAGTGGATGAGAATGAAGATTTTCAACTCAAAGGTCCAGCAAACATCTTCAACAAAATTATTGAAGAAAACTTCCCAAATCTAAAGAATGAGATGCATATGAACATACAAGAAGCCTACAGAACTCCAAATAGACTGGACCAGAAAAGAAATTCCTCCCGACACATAATAATCAGAACATCAAATGCACTAAATAAAGATAGAATACTAAAAGCAGTAAGGGAAAAAGGTCAAGTAACATATAAAGGCAAGCCTATCAGAATTACACCAGATTTTTCACCAGAGACTATGAAAGCAAGAAGAGCCTGGACAGATGTTATACAGACACTAAGAGAACACAAACTGCAGCCCAGGCTACTATACCCAGCCAAACTCTCAATTATCATAGAGGGAGAAACCAAAGTATTCCACGACAAAACCAAATTCACGCATTATCTCTCCACGAATCCAGCCCTTCAAAGGATAATAACAGAAAAAAACCAATACAAGAACGGGAACAACGCCCTAGAAAAAACAAGAAGGTAATCCCTCAACAAACCTAAAAGAAGACAGCTACAAGAACAGAATGCCACCTTTAACAACTAAAATAACAGGAAGCAACAATTACTTTTCCTTAATATCTCTTAACATCAATGGTCTCAACTCGCCAATAAAAAGACATAGACTAACAAACTGGCTACACAAACAAGACCCAACATTTTGCTGCTTACAGGAAACTCATCTCAGAGAAAAAGATAGACACTACCTCAGAATGAAAGGCTGGAAAACAATTTTCCAAGCAAATGGTATGAAGAAACAAGCAGGAGTAGCCATCCTAATATCTGATAAGATTGACTTCCAACCCAAAGTCATCAAAAAAGACAAGGAGGGACACTTCATTCTCATCAAAGGTAAAATCCTCCAAGAGGAACTCTCAATTCTGAATATCTATGCTCCAAATACAAGAGCAGCCACATTCACTAAAGAAACTTTAGTAAAGCTCAAAGCACACATTGCGCCTCACACAATAATAGTGGGAGACTTCAACACACCACTTTCACCAATGGACAGATCATGGAAACAGAAACTAAACAGGGACACACTGAAACTAACAGAAGTGATGAAACAAATGGATCTGACAGATATCTACAGAACATTTTTCCCTAAAACAAAAGGATATACCTTCTTCTCAGCACCTCATGGTACCTTCTCCAAAATTGACCACATAATAGGTCACAAATCAGGCCTCAACAGATTCAAAAATATTGAAATTGTCCCATGTATCCTATCAGATCACCATGCACTAAGGCTGATCTTCAATAACAAAATAAATAACAGAAAGCCAACATTCACATGGAAACTGAACAACACTCTTCTCAATGATACCTTGGTCAAGGAAGGAATAAAGAAAGAAATTAAAGACTTTTTAGAGTTTAATGAAAATGAAGCCACAACGTACCCAAACCTTTGGGACACAATGAAAGCATTTCTAAGAGGGAAACTCATAGCTATGAGTGCCTTCAAGAAAAAACGGGAGAGAGCACATACTAGCAGCTTGACAACACATCTAAAAGCTCTAGAAAAAAAGGAAGCAAATTCACCCAAGAGGAGTAGACGGCAGGAAATAATCAAACTCAGAGGTGAAATCAACCAAGTGGAAACAAGAAGAACTATTCAAAGAATTAACCAAACGAGGAGTTGGTTCTTTGAGAAAATCAACAAGATAGATAAACCCTTAGCTAGACTCACTAAAGGGCACAGGGACAAAATCCTAATTAACAAAATCAGAAATGAAAAGGGAGACATAACAACAGATCCTGAAGAAATCCAAAACACCATCAGATCCTTCTACAAAAGGCTATACTCAACAAAACTGGAAAACCTGGACGAAATGGACAAATTTCTGGACAGATACCAGGTACCAAAGTTGAATCAGGATCAAGTTGACCTTCTAAACAGTCCCATATCCCCTAAAGAAATAGAAGCAGTTATTAATAGTCTCCCAGCCAAAAAAAGCCCAGGACCAGACGGGTTTAGTGCAGAGTTCTATCAGACCTTCAAAGAAGATCTAACTCCAGTTCTGCACAAACTTTTTCACAAGATAGAAGTAGAAGGTATTCTACCCAACTCATTTTATGAAGCCACTATTACTCTGATACCTAAACCACAGAAAGATCCAACAAAGATAGAGAACTTCAGACCAATTTCTCTTATGAATATCGATGCAAAAATCCTTAATAAAATTCTCGCTAACCGAATCCAAGAACACATTAAAGCAATCATCCATCCTGACCAAGTAGGTTTTATTCCAGGGATGCAGGGATGGTTTAATATACGAAAATCCATCAATGTAATCCATTATATAAACAAACTCAAAGACAAAAACCACATGATCATCTCGTTAGATGCAGAAAAAGCATTTGACAAGATCCAACACCCATTCATGATAAAAGTTCTGGAAAGATCAGGAATTCAAGGCCAATACCTAAACATGATAAAAGCAATCTACAGCAAACCAGTAGCCAACATCAAAGTAAATGGAGAGAAGCTGGAAGCAATCCCACTAAAATCAGGGACTAGACAAGGCTGCCCACTTTCTCCCTACCTTTTCAACATAGTACTTGAAGTATTAGCCAGAGCAATTCGACAACAAAAGGAGATCAAGGGGATACAAATTGGAAAAGAGGAAGTCAAAATATCACTTTTTGCAGATGATATGATAGTATATATAAGTGACCCTAAAAATTCCACCAGAGAACTCCTAAACCTGATAAACAGCTTCGGTGAAGTAGCTGGATATAAAATTAACTCAAACAAGTCAATGGCCTTTCTCTACACAAAGAATAAACAGGCTGAGAAAGAAATTAGGGAAACAACACCCTTCTCAATAGCCACAAATAATATAAAATATCTCGGCGTGACTCTAACGAAGGAAGTGAAAGATCTGTATGATAAAAACTTCAAGTCCCTGAAGAAAGAAATTAAAGAAGATCTCAGAAGATGGAAAGATCTCCCATGCTCATGGATTGGCAGGACCAACATTGTAAAAATGGCTATCTTGCCAAAAGCAATCTACAGATTCAATGCAATCCCCATTAAAATTCCAACTCAATTCTTCAACGAATTAGAAGGAGCAATTTGCAAATTCATCTGGAATAACAAAAAACCGAGGATAGCAAAAACTCTTCTCAAGGATAAAAGAACCTCTGGTGGAATCACCATGCCTGACCTAAAGCTTTACTACAGAGCAATTGTGATAAAAACTGCATGGTACTGGTATAGAGACAGACAAGTGGACCAATGGAATAGAATTGAAGACCCAGAAATGAACCCACACACCTATGGTCACTTGATCTTCGACAAGGGAGCCAAAACCATCCAGTGGAAGAAAGACAGCATTTTCAACAATTGGTGCTGGCACAACTGGTTGTTATCATGTAGAAGAATGCGAATCGATCCATACTTATCTCCTTGTACTAAGGTCAAATCTAAGTGGATCAAGGAACTTCACATAAAACCAGAGACACTGAAACTTATAGAGGAGAAAGTGGGGAAAAGCCTTGAAGATATGGGCACAGGGGAAAAATTCCTGAACAGAACAGCAATGGCTTGTGCTGTAAGATCGAGAATTGACAAATGGGACCTAATGAAACTCCAAAGTTTCTGCAAGGCAAAAGACACTGTCTATAAGACAAAAAGACCACCAACAGACTGGGAAAGGATCTTTACCTATCCTAAATCAGATAGGGGACTAATATCCAACATATATAAAGAACTCAAGAAGGTGGACCTCAGAAAATCAAATAACCCCCTTAAAAAATGGGGCTCAGAACTGAACAAAGAATTCTCACCTGAGGAATACCGAATGGCAGAGAAGCACCTGAAAAAATGTTCAACATCCTTAATCATCAGGGAAATGCAAATCAAAACAACCCTGAGATTCCACCTCACACCAGTGAGAATAGCTAAGATCAAAAATTCAGGTGACAGCAGATGCTGGCAAGGATGTGGAGAAAGAGGAACACTCCTCCATTGTTGGTGGAATTGCAGGCTTGTACAGCCACTCTGGAAATCAGTCTGGCGGTTCCTCAGAAAATTGGACATAGTACTACCGGAGGATCCAGCAATACCTCTCCTGGGCATATATCCAGAAGAAGCCCCAACTGGTAAGAAGGACACATGCTCCACTATGTTCATAGCAGCCTTATTTATAATAGCCAGAAACTGGAAAGAACCCAGATGCCCCTCAACAGAGGAATGGATACAGAAAATGTGGTACATCTACACAATGGAGTACTACTCAGCTATTAAAAAGAATGAATTTATGAAATTCCTAGCCAAATGGATGGACCTGGAGAGCATCATCCTGAGTGAGGTAACACAATCCCAAAGGAACTCACACAATATGTACTCACTGATAAGTGGATACTAGCCCAAAACCTAGGATACCCACGATATAAGATACAATTTCCTAAACACATGAAACTCAAGAAAAATGAAGACTGAAGTGTGGACACTATGCCCCTCCTTAGAAGTGGGAACAAAACACCCATGGAAGGAGTTACAGAAACAAAGTTTGGAGCTGAGATGAAAGGATGGACCATGTAGAGACTGCCATATCCAGGGATCCACCCCATAATCAGCATCCAAACGCTGACACCATTGCATATACTAGCAAGATTTTATCGAAAGGACCCAGATGTAGCTGTCTCTTGTGAGACTATGCCGGGGCCTAGCAAACACAGAAGTGGATGCTCACAGTCAGCTAATGGATGGATCACAGGGCTCCCAATGGAGGAGCTAGAGAAAGTACCCAAGGAGCTAAAGGGATCTTCAACCCTATAGGTGGAACAACATTATGAACTAACCAGTACCCCTGAGCTCTTGACTCTAGCTGCATATGTATCAAAAGATGGCCTAGTCGGCCATCACTGGAAAGAGAGGCCCATTGGACACGCAGACTTTGTGTGCCCCGGTACAGGGGAACGCCAGGGCCAAAGGGGGGGAGTGGGTGGGTAGGGGAGTGGGGGTGGGTGGGTAAGGGGGACTTTTGGTATAGCATTGGAAATGTAAATGAGCTAAATACCTAATAAAAATGGAAAAAAAAAAAAAAAAAAAAAAAAAAGAGCGCAGCCCTAAGTTACCATGGTTTCCTGCAGAAAGTCACAAACCCTCAAAATCATCAGAGTGAGTGGTCATCACAAAAAATTGCTTGCATTTCCTATGTAATTTTATAATAGCATTTTATACTATGATACATATATTTCACTTATGATTGTACCAGCTTTCAGTAAATGATTGCATATATCATATTTCAAATCATATTTGTATTGTCATTATGTATTTTCTTTTCTTCCCAGTTGTTCAATGTATTTTCTTCCTATTTTTAAAAAGAGCAAAGCAGAAATCTGGTGAATAATGTAATGACCCACTGTAAAGTGCATTGTTACTATGGCAATAAGAAGAGCAAATGTCCAAATTCCTTTGGATAAAATTCCTTTCTTTCTGTGAATATTTAGCTCAATGTAGGCAAACGTTAATGTGAATACTTCAATGAAATAAAACACTTTGTTTTAACTTAAAAAAAAAAAAAAAAAAAAAAAAAAAAAAAAAAAGAAAAGTTATCTGTTATTTTAGTTTCACACTTTTCTGCCAGTATTAATATTAGTATCATTTCTGGGCTCTTTACCATGAGATACAAAAGGTCAATATTATATCTAGGATGTTTCACTGCCTGCCACTTTAAAGGAAAACCAAAACTGCAACTGTTGGGTCCTATCCCTTGCTTATCAGGTTTTCCAAAGAGTTAGTATATTTTGTTGATTCCTTAATGATTTATTTCTACAACAGCATCACCTGGAATCCTGGGAAACTGAAATATGCCATGTGCCTTCTCAGTGGAAAATATGATATCTAAATATGCACCAAGTGTTTCTGGATTATTTATATTTTAGCAAATTTCCCCAAATTATATTATTATTTCTATCTTAAGTGTCTTGGGATGGATTGCTTTTGTCAAATGAATAAGAAAAAAAAGTACCATAGAAAATGGCATTCACATGTATGGTACCTAAAGATGTGGGTACTCAGGGTCCCTTTGTCATCTATTGCTATGTCCAATCTTCCAGGCTTCAAAAGTTAAGATTGGACACATCTAAGCTGATTTCACAGATTATGCAGTGAGGCATGTTGTCATATTAAGATGCCAATAATGATATTAATTCTGATCAAGACATCATTTTTTAATATTTTTTATTACGTATTTTCCTCAATTACATTTCCAATGCTATCCCAAAAGTCCCCCATACCCTCCCCCCCACTTCCCTACCCACCCATTCCCATTCCCATTTTTTTTCTTTTCTTTTTTTTTTTTTGGCCCTGGCGTTCCCCTGTACTGGGGCATATACAGTTTGCGTGTCCAATGGGCCTCTCTTTCCAGTGATGGCCGACTAGGCCATCTTTTGATACATATGCAGCTAGAGTCAAGAGCTCTGGGGTACTGGTTAGTTCATAATGTTGTTCCACCTATAGGGTTGTAGATACCTTTAGCTCCTTGGGTACTTTCTCTATCTCCTCCATTGGGAGCCCTGTGATCCATCCAATAGCTTTTTAAGACTTTACTTCGGTATGACTCAGATGATGCCAAAAATAGAATCACTGAATTTCAGCCTTTTGAATATACATGAAGAAATATGAGTTTTTACAAACACTATCATCACTTGAATCAGTCAAAAAATAAAATTTGTAATAACTGTCATGGACAGTACACAGTAGTTGCTATTTTATAAATCATGTGGTCACAAATGCACTCATATATGCCCACTCTCCATAGACACACACACACACACACACACACACACACACACGATCACACATACCGTAAATTTTTTTTGGAGTGAGTATATTAATTTTATAGAACTTAGTTCTGAAGGAAAGCTTGAACTTAAACTAACTCACTCATTTAACAAATGAAATAAAAGAAACTGCATAATAAGCAAATGATCAGACTCCAGACATCAGGGAACAGAGTACCAGCCCTGTATAAAGAAACTCAGACAGCATTATTATACCTGAATATACCCGGTAGCAGCAACTTTAGAGTATTAGGAGGATTCACTTCTAATCTACTTATAATCACTATCACTACTAACACTATAATATTGTTCTAATAACATATTCACATTTGAAACACTAGAGTTTTCTTTCTTTTTTATTTTTTCTTTTCTTTTTTATTAGATATTTTCTTTATTTACATTTAAAATGCTATTCCCCTTCCTAGTTTTCTTTCCAAAAATCCACTATCTTCTTCAACTTCCCTTTATTCCCCGACTAACCCACTCCTACTCTCTGGCCCTGGCATTCCCCTATAACTGGGGCATAGAAACTTCACAAGATCAAGAGCCTCTCCTCCCAATAATGGCCGACTAGGCCATCCTCTGCTACATATGCACCTAGAGACACCAGTCCTACCATGTGTTTTGTTTGATTGGTGGATTAGTCCCAGGGAGCACTGGGGGTATTGGTTAGTCCATATTGTTGGTCCTCCTATAGAGCTGCAAACCCCTTCAGATTCTTGGGTACTTTCTCTAGATGCTTCATTGGGGATCCTGTGCTCTGTCTGTGAGCATCCATTTCTGTATTTGCCAGGCACTGACAGAACCTCTCAGGGGATAAATATATCAGGCTCCTGTCAGCAAGCTCTTGTTGGCATATGCAATAGTGTCTCCATTTGATGGTTGTTTATGGGATGGATCCCCAGGTGGGGCAATCTCTGGATGGTCATTACTTCAGCCTCTACTCTAAACTTTGTTTCTGTAACTACTTCCATGGGTATTTTGTTCCCCCTTCTAAGAAGTATCGAAGTATCCGCACTTAGATCTTCCTTCTTCTTGAGTTTCATGTGTTTTGCAAATTGTATCTTGGGTATTCTAAGTTTCTAGGCTAATATCCACTTATCAGTGAGTGCATATCATGTGTGTTCTTTTGTGATTGGGTTACCTCACTCAGGATATCTTCCAGATCCATCCATTTGCCTAGAATTTCATAAATTCATTGTTTTTAATAACTGAATAATACTCCATTGTGTAAATGTACCAAATTTTCTGTATTCATTCCTCTGCTGAGGGACATCTGGGTTCTTTCCAGCTTCTAGATATTATAAATAAGGCTACTATGAGCATAGTGGAGCATATGTCTTTTTTTACAAGTTGAAGCATCTTCTGGGTATATACCCAGGAATAGTATAGCTGAGTTCTCAGGTAGTGCTATGTCCAGTTTTCTGAGGAACTGCCAAAATGATATCCAGAGTGGTTGTACCAGCTTGCAATCCCACCAGCAATGGAAGAGTGTTTCTCTTTCTCCACATCCTAGTCAACATCTGCTGGTACTTGAGTTTTTGATCCTAGCCATTCTGACTGGTGTGAGGTGGAATCTCAGGGTTGTTTTGATTTGCATTTTCCTGATGATTAAGGATGTTGAACAACTTTTTAGGTGCTTCTCAGCCATTCGGTATTCCTCAGTTGAGGATTCTTTGTTTAGCTCTGTTCCCCTCCTTTTAATAGGGTTATTTGGTTTTCTGGAGTCCACCCTCTTGAGTTCTTTATATATATTGGTTATTAGTCCCCTATCAGATTTAGGATTAGTAAAGATCTTTCCCCAATCTGTTGGTTGCCTTCATGTCTTGTTGACACTCTCCTTTGCCTTACAGAAGCTTTGCAATTTTATGAGATCCCATTTGTCGATTCTTGATATTACAGCACAAGCCAGTAGTGTTGTTCAGGAATTTTCCCCCTGTGCCCATATCTTCAAGGCTCTTCCCCACTCTTTCCTCTATAAGTTTCAGTTTCTCTGATTTCATGTGGAGTTCCTTGATCCACTTAGACTTGAGCTTTGTACAAGGAGGTAGGAATGGATCAATTTGCATTCTTCTACATGCTAACCACTAGTTGAGACAACACCATTTGTTGAAAATACTGTCTTTTTTCTATTGGATGGTTTTAGCTCCTTTATCAAAGATCAAGTGACCATAGGTATATAGGTTCATTTCTGGGTCTTCAATTCTATTCCATTGATCTACCTGTCTGTCATTGTACCAGTACCATGTAGTTTTTATCTCAAGTGCTCTGTAGTACAGTTTGAGGTCAGGGATGGTGAATCCACCAGAGGTTCCTTTCTTATTGAGAATAGTTTTTGCTATCCTAGGTTCTTTGTTATTCCAGATGAATTTATAAATTGACCTTTCTTTTTCTTTTTCCTTTTCTTTTGGTTTTTTTTTTTTTTTTTTTTTTTTTTTTTCAAGACAGGGTTTCTCTGTATAGCCCTGGCTGTCCTGGAACTCACTTTGTAGACCAGGCTGGCTTCGAACTCAGAAATCTGCCTGCCTCTGCCTCCCAAGTGCTGGGATTAAAGGAGTGTGGCACCACTGCTGGGCTAAATTGACCTTTCTAACTCAGTGAAGATTTGAGTTGGAATTTTAATGGGGATTGCACTGAATCCGTACATTGCTTTTGGCAAGATAGCCATTTTTACTGTATTAATCTTGTCTAAGTGTTCTAGCTAGGACTTCTAGTGCTATATTGAATAGGTAGAGAGAGAGAGAGAGAGTGGGAAGCCTTGTCCAGTCCCTGATTTTAGTTGAATTGCTTCAAGTTTCTCTCCATTTAATTTGATGTTGGCTACTGGTTTGCTGTACATTGCTTTTATTATGTTTAGGTATGAGCCTTGAATTCCTGATCTTTCCAATACTTTTTATCATGAATGGGTGTTGGATTTTGTCAAATACTTTCTAAGCATCTAATGAGATGATCATGTGGTTTTTGTCTTTGAGTTTGTTTATATAGTGGATTACATTGTTGGTTTTTTCATTTATTGAACCATCCCTGCATCCCCGGGATGAAACCTACTTGATTGTGATGGATGATTGTTTTGATATGTTCTTGGACTCGGTTAGTGAGAATTTTATTATCTTTCATTGATATTCATAAGGGAAATTGGTCTGAAGTTCTCTTTCTTTTTGGGTCTTTATGTGGTTTGGGTATCAGAGTAATTTTGACTTCATACAATGAATTGGGTAGAATACCTTCTGTTTCTATTTTGTGGAATAGTTTGAGAAGAATTGAAATTAGGTATTCTTTGAAGGTCTGATAGAACTCTGCACTAACCCCATGTAGTCCTGGGCTTTTTTTGGTTGGGAGACTATTAATGACTGTTTCTATGTCTTTAGGGGATATGGGACTCTTTAGGTCATTAATCTGATCCTGATTTAACTTTGGTACCTGTTATCTGTCTAGAAAATTGTCCATTTCATTCAAGTTTTCCGGTTTTGTTGAGTATAGGCTTTTGTAGTAGGATCTGTTGATTATTTGGATTTCCACAGATTCTGTTCTTATGTCTCCCTTTTCATTTCTGCTTTTGGTATTTAGGATACTGTCCCTGTTTCCTCTAGTTAGTATGGCTAAGGGTTTATCTATCTTGTTGGTTTTCTCAAAGAATCAGCTCCTGGTTTGGTTGATTCTTTTATAGTTCTTTTTGTTTCTACTTGGTTGATTTAAGCCCTGAGTTTGATTACTTCCTGTGGTCTACTCCTCTTGGGTGAATTAGCTTCCTTTTGTTCCAGAGCTTTCAGGTGTTCTGTCAAGCTGCTAGTGTATGCTCTCTCCAGTTTCCTTTTGGAGGCACTCAGAGCTATGAGTTTTCATCTCAGGACTGCTTTCATTTTGTCCCATAAGTTTGGGTATGTTGTGGCGTCATTTTCATTAAACTCTAAAAAAGTATTTTATTTCTCTCTTTTTTTCTTCCTTGTCAAAGTTATCACTGAGTAGAGTGTTGTTCAGCTTCCATGTGTATCTTTGTTTTCTATTATTTATGTTGTTATTGAAGATCAGCCTTAGCCTCTGTTGATCTGACAGAATGCATGGGATTACCTCAATATTTTTGTACCTGTTGAGCACTGTTTTGTGACCAATTACATTGTCAGTTTTGGAGAAGGTATCATGAGGTGCTGAGAAGTAGGTATATCATTTTCTTTTTGGATAAAATATTCTATAGATATCTGTTAAATCTATTTGTTTCATAACTTCTGTTAGTTTCACTGTGTTTCTGTTTAGTTTCTGTTTCCAGGATCTGTCCATTGATGAGAGTGGGGTGTTGAATCTCCCACTATTATTGTGTGAGGTGCAATGTGTGCTTTGAGTTTAACTAAAGTTTCTTTAATGAATGTGGATGCCCTTGCATTTAGTTTTTCTATCTACTAGCTTCATACTGTCACAGACTGTATGAGCTATAAATGACAAGTCTGAAAGACCTCATGAAATGTCTCAAGAATCTTTTTTTTTTCACAGCACAAAATCCCATGCTTCAATGTTGGGCAGATGATGTGCTGCAGGGGACGTGCAAGGAGCTGGTGCCATGAGACTGAATATGTTACATATTTCATATATATGCAATTCTCAAGAATGAAAAAAATATTTTTTTGTAAAAGACAATTTTTATGTGTCACCTTTCTTGCACTCTTAATCTTGGTGATATTTCTCTATCTTTGACATAAGATACAGGTCATTATTTTATACTTCACATATCAACATTTAAATAGGATCAAAGTTCTTTAACACTGCCAATATTTTAGCCGAATCACCTTCTGGAATGGCTACTGCTTGACAAAGAGCTTGTGATTGGGGAGGATAAGTATCATCCAATAGTTGAGAAACCCTGGGTTTTGAAGAATACAAGAGAATTACCTCTATCTCTAGTAGTTCAGCAGGAGTCACTTTTTAATTACTTTAGGGTAAGGACCGGATGTCACACACATGAAAGAAATGGGGATGCTCATTCAGAAGTTACAAACTGAATGTTGCTGAAATTAGGAGATGCTATTCTATTTTTCATCAGTACTAGAGTAGTTAAATTGATCTTAAACCTTAAATTCTGTGTCTTAACATGAAAGTGTTTTCATTTCATTCTCCTGGAGGCTTCTAAAGGCAGGGTGGGGTTTTTGTTTGTTTGTTTGTTTGTTTTCCATATCTTGGAGTTTCACCAGTTTGAAAGTGAAAGAAGAGACTAAACATGCTACTTGCTTGTGGACATTTTTTTTTTTGAGACAACTTCAGGCTTTATGAGAAAGCTGAGAAATCATATGCAGTCTCCTTTTATTCTTCAACTTGGGCTTGCACCATTAGCATTATAGAGAAGTTACATTATCACGCTATTATCAATGTACTAGAACAAACAGCAGTTTGGGCACTGATACTTGGCTATAATTCTCTTGGCATAGTGTTAAAATATATCTGTCTCAGAATTACAAGAAAGAATAGAAAATGAGGCAAGATCACAATTGTATGTTGATGAAAATGTTGTCTACTAATAAATTTTTAGATGGTTATAATAAAATTAATAAAATTAATTTCTTCAGGGTATCCAGGTATTCAGGTTTTAAAGACCTGTGTAAACTGGGTATAGTTGTTATTTCATTATTCCTCAGTATCAATCATTTCATCTCTCTTTATCTATTAAGGATGCAGATCATTAAGACTTTGTATTATTTTCTGGTTATTATTATTCTTCATCATAATGAAGCACATTAGTTTGCTTCCATATGAATGTATTCAAGACTTCCAAAGGCATGTATCCATAACTACCAACCTGTCTTATAAATGACTATCTCTCCTTGGCAACTTTATTTAAGAGAAACTTGAATGATATGTTTGTCTACTCTGAGAATTATTTCCATTTCTGCTAAATGGAGTTAATATTTTATAAATGTAAATATGTTATATGTACTAGTGCATATAACTCAAATCTTGACCCACTTACACATTATAATGAGTGAAAATTATTGATAGAATTATTAAAACACCCTTTCTTTGGATCACAAATGATAGCAATTCATTATAGAAGACCATTATATTAGATAAGATAAGGAGATGCAATTTGTACCTCGTCAGTCTCACAACATTTAATTTGCATTGTAGTATAGTGTCTAATGTAGGCAAAACTGAGTGAATACTTTTTAATTTCTTAGTCAATATAGTATTCAAAGTGAAACCATGCAATCCAGGTTTCAGTTCTCTGTGATTATGTGTCTGTTTGTGCTACTTTACACTGGCATTTTTCCTTACCAACTGTAAATTACATTTTTTTCCTATAATATGTTTTCTCACACAATCCTCAGAGAATTCAGAAACTGTGACATTTTTAATATACACTTTTTAGTTCTCTAGAAATTGGACTAAAAGAAGGTGAGAATCTATCCAAGTTGACAAAGGAGAAAAACCTGCTGAGAAGTGATCTGAGTGTTTACAGTGGACACATGCATGGTATATTCTAAAGCTGTCAAATAAGGCATAGGCTTTATTAGAATAGAATTTTTAATGTGTCAAAGCCTTTCTTAAATAAAAGTGACAAGTTCTGACAGATGCTGTGCTGGACATGGATGCGTGACCGAGCAAGCAGTGCAGAAATGGTCTCTGAAATAGCTTTTTGTCAAGTAAACATTGGAAAGTCAAAGTTTTTCCTCTGTATGTCATCTGTAGACAGCAGTGTTGAAATGAAACGTGCCTTCACACCACGAGTTCTTAGAAGACACAAATATGCGGGCTCCAAAGATCTGGGATTTCTCTCACCATTTTCCTTAGCATGCTTCTGGGAAGATAATACAATACATTGTAATACTGCTAGTGAAATTTGAGTTCACAATGCAACTCCAGTTTGGTCTTAAGTCTGGATCGCTCTCTACATGTGCATTTCCCTGGAATGGGCTGCATCTTCTCGAAGGCCACATGATTCTTTTTATAGAAGGTAAAGTGACATAGGGATTTTAGTGAGTTTTTTTTCCCCATGTCTCTTGAAAACCAGGGATATTGAATCATTTTGTTTCTGTTTGAAATATGTTACTCCACATGGATAAGGAGTATTGTTCTCTACTTATAGCAAAGACATTTTGTGTACTGAGTTAGTTGTCAGGCAATGGTGGGTTGTAAACATCCATCTTTGTAATTGGGCTTCACTTGCTGAATATGTTGATATAGGAATACAATACAATGTTTTCTGTTTCCTTATTTTATTTCCATATACTCATTTACCTGTGATAAGATCGTTTAAATGTATCGTTATTTAAGCATACATTTCCCTGAAACAACCTTTAAATGCAGGAAGTTTAAAAATCTTACAAGCTTCTGAGCACCAGAAGTTGACCGTTAACTTATGGGAATGGTCCTTGCCTATGGACCATTGATCTCTACACTGGACCAGAGCTGTGCCCCTCTCATGCATACAGCCTTGTTCTCACTACATCCTGGAAGCTGGAATCCTTTCCCATGTGACTTTTAAGAGCTTGATTATATCCTGAGATTTTTTTTTCTCCCAGAGTAAGGGAGAGAGAGGAGGTGTGTGGGAGAAGCATTAATAGGCAAGGGAGGAGGAGATGTGGGAGGAAGGGAGAAAAATAGTCACAGCTCATTGATGGAACATCTGAGACTCACATACATTCATTGCATTTTGTCCTACTTATTAGACATTGTCTATCCATGCTCCAATGAGAAATACTAGAGAACAAGCAAATGGACCATTTAACTCCTCACAATTGGATGAAACTACCAGCTAGCTGTAAAAGCCATTCACCTGCTCCAAGATATCACAAGATTCAAGCTATTCCATTCTGCCTCACCTGGCAGCACCGATATATACTCATGGGTACATCTCTGAAGACCATGCTGAATGCAGAGAGGTCTTATGGCAACATTGAGACCAGTTCCCACTTTATGGATGGTTTCAGTAACATTCAAGAAATTTATGAATATGATGAGGTTATCTTCAAGCTCTCTGTTCATCCCTGCATTCTAAAACTACTGTCTTGAATGTCCTTGAGAGAAACAACATGGACCATAAGCTACATTGCACACTAAATACGTGTAAAGGTTTTAGTTCTTGCTCTCATAGCCAAGGGGAAAATAAATATGTTAGGTAAAAACCAAAAATCTTTTTTTTTGTTGTTTATTTGTTTTATATGGTTTTTTCATATTCTTTGAACATGCTATTTCCTCATTCTCTCCTCTGCTGGTATGTGAGAACAATAACACTAAAATTATTATTTAACAAGGTTGCTTTATCAAAATGCCATGTGAATTAATCAAGTACAAATCGTACTTCCTGGCTGCTAAAGCAGTCTAGGTTGGAGTGGTGCTATTGCTACCCTGTCTTGTGATTGCACTGCACGTCACCGTTTATAAATATCCTTGCACTTATGATTTCATTTGATCTTCATAAAGAAACTCTAGAGGAGAAAATTTTGAATTAATCTCTCCGTTGTTGATATGAATGGGGACACACAGATATTTTGTATTGCTACTGGAGTTATTACAATTATACATGTGAAACATGTTTTAAAATAGATAGAGGAGAGAAAGAAAGAGGAGGAGAGAAGACAAGAGAGTCAGAGTGGGGGACTAGGATTCTAAGCACACATGATCACATCGCACAGCAGGTACCTCCCAAGAACAGATTCTTGAGGACACACAGCTGACTCTCAATGTCAATAACAAGAAGAAGAAATTAGGAAGACATTTCAAGTTTGGTGAGTCACAACAACACTCTGAAATCTGAACCTTAAAACTTTTCTTTCATCCTGGGTTTTCTGTGAAGCCAGCAATTCTCTACTGCAGACAAAAGCATTGAAAAAATATATCTCAAAAGCAGAGAGAGGGGCATAGAGTATAATGACCAGCACGTTTTAGAAGTGAGTGCAAGAATTCTCAGTGACTGACAACTTAGGGAAGCATCACCTGACCTTAAAACGCAAAATGCAAAACTTCCCTCTTTCTGCTCTTTGAGATTGAATGACTTATATTGGAACATTACCATAGCTCAGGCAGGTGGTTTCTAAAAAATTTTGTTCTTTCAAAGTGCAGCCATTTCCAGCGAATGATCCACATGGGACTCTTTTGCTCCAACCTGGGGTGATTCCAAAGAGCCACTTCAGCTCTAGCAGAGTTTATGAACTGGCTGTTTCACAGTTCTAAACCAAGCTCAAACATGCTCTCTTCAACTTGTAAGCATCCCTCCTAAAAGAGACCCTGTGTGTTAATCTTTATTTGAGTGCTGCTGCTTCTACTATCCATGCCCATAACATACATTCAGACTCAGACAAGTTAGTTAGAAGTTCTGAAATAGTTACTGTTGCTGATGCCTGTCATTTTTCAAGTCAGGGTTTCCCTTGCTTAGTGTTATCAGCACATTCCACTTAATCTATAGCAACACCTGAAATTGCTACTGTAATCCCTACATCTAATTACTATCGTTTTTAGAGTTTGTATGGTAACCTTGGGTGTGGTAAATAGTGACAAATTTTTCTTCTTGAGATATGATCCAAGTTTCTTTAAAATTAATAACTGGAATGATGTGGTAGGCAACCAAATGGATCAGAATTTTAGAATGCATTTGCTTGATACTAGAATAGTGAGAGGTGAGTACTACTTTCAGTTTGTGTTTGGAGTGTGTGTGTGTGGGATATACTGGAAGAATGGAGCCATGGTGGTGAGTAGGTCTGATGTTGGGCAGCTCTCAGTAAAATTAATCTGTGTACTCTATGCTCTCAGTCAGGCCATTTTCTGTGGGAATGAGTTACTGAAATGGGTTGAAAGCAATTTGGTTTTCCTCGCATACTTCCACTTAGGTTATTACAGAGTGTCTTTCCTAAGAAGGAGAAATGCTAAGCCACTCCTTAAGCAAATTCACGCTTTGGGATGGTACGATCGTTCCTTTTCTTTAGAAAGATTTAGGCTCAATGTTACAATTGTATGTATTACTCCAAAATTTGGAAAATTTGAAGCTTTTGTATATATTTTCCAAGGCTTTTCTTTTTTACTTCCTTCTTGGCTTCAAATAGTTTGGAGCCATGAATGAAGGTTTGGCTCTATAACTATCTCCTCTCTTTACATATTTTCCTGACATTTAGAAAAAGACACGAAGACATAAATTTTGTCTGGGTTAAAGTAAACCACTTCTCCAACTTTATTCTAGTATGAGTGCATTTATTACTCTAAGAACATTAGGTATGAACCTGAGTACCTTTAATTCGATTAAAACATATCTGAGGCAGTTGACTGGGCAATAATGACGGGTATCGGGAAAAGGAGGGGCAATGATGTCAGAGGGAGTAATGCAGCAGCACTTATAGATCAAGCTTGCTTAGTCTTAGAAATGATACTTTGTGCTATGTAATGATTTGAGAGGTTCTTCTACTCTCTGCAATGAAAGTCAGTAGCATCCCTCTCCCAGTTCAGACCTAGTGGACCTAGAGTTATGGGTGGTTGTGAGCTGCCGAATGAGGATGGCCCAAATCTAACTCAGGTCCTCTGGGAGATCAGGGTATGCTCTGAGCTACTGAGGAATTTCTGCAGCCCTCCTGCCTTCAGTGTCTATGTAAGCTTTAAGTTTTTTGTTTTTTGTTTTTTGTTTTTGTTTTGTTTTGTTTTGTTTTTGAAAGAGGGTAACACAGTCAATATGTAGCAAAGGATCTCAAACTAATATTCTTCTGCTTCAACATCCTGGATACCAGAATTGCAGGTCTGTTCCAGGATACTTGACTTGAAATGTGTTTGTTTGTTTGTTTCATTTGCTTCTCTGGTGTTATGTATGAAAAAGTAGAATTCATATTTTGGGGGATTATGTTCTCCTACGGAGGGGCATCCTAGACCCAAATCTTTTGACTTTTTTCTCTGAAACTTTAGTGCTCTGGTTGTTTGTTTGTTTGTTGTTTTGTTTGTTTGATTTGGTTTTTGTAACTGGTATCCAGTACATTCTCAATAAATATGTATTGACTGTCAAATGTGCATGTACCCTTATAACATAGAGGTTTGGCTTATATTGTCCAAACAGAGTGTTTTTCCAGGGAAAATGTTCTGCTACTGAGAAGGGCATCCTAGGCATGAAGATTTTGACTTTTCTTTCAAAAATTTTACTATAATTATTTTTTGTGAATGGTAGCTAGTACAGTCTCAATAAATATTTGTTGGTTGTAAAAAGTGCACATATGTTAAATAAATAGATTTATTACATGGAGATGAAACATATATTTTCAAAACAGAGGTTTAACAGAAAGTCATTTGGATACAGAAGCATCTGTAGATAATTCAAGCAAAGTACCCTTATACAAGAAACAATAGGCTGGCATGAGACAGATTTAGAGTAATCAGAGAAGGAAGCCATGAAAATATTCCTTGGGGTACAGAATCTAAAACCAATGCCTTAAGCTACAAAAAGCTAGTCAGAAATGCTTCTTTCCTGCTTTCCCATCCACATGCATTCTAACCTTTATCTCTTCAGGTCTTTCCTTAATCATTTTTGAATAATCTATGATTACTAGGATGTGAGAGAAGGGATTCACCTTTAGAGGGTTAATGATTTAACGCACAAATTCGTCCTTGATCTTGACCATAGTGTGATAGAGAAATTAAGCATATTTTACAACCATCGTGATATATCAAAGCAACTTGTCTATTTGTTTATTAAACAGAGAATTTATGTGTAGCCCAACTAGCTTCAACTCATGGCTTCTGTGTTGTCCTCTTTAGTGTTGTGGGTTGTGACAAGTATCAAATGTCACTACTGTTTTGTTTTTCCTTAATACCAGCCTTACTACCACGATTTCTTTAGGAATACTAAAATGCATAGTTCTAATTAGGAACTATATACTAATACTGTTTCTAGAAGCAAATTAGAGCGGAGTGTTAGTGAATCTGCCACTTGAAATCATGTTTGTCATTCCCTCCTGAACAAAATTCTACTGGGAACTTTCCTGTGCACATTTTTAAGGTTAAAACTCCGAAAGAGTTTGCCTCTTTCACCCTGTTGTGACAGGTGCTGCTCTTTCTATACCTTAAAAGAAAAGCAAGGCTGACAAGGGAGCAAAACAAAAAAACAATGGCAAAGCTTTTCCTAGTACTTCATAATTAGGTCTTAAATTTGCTGCTGCATCAACAAGAAATGACATGTAGGATGACACTCTAGTGGCACAAATACCCATCAATGTGGACATTCCCACAAGCTAAGAAACTCATTAGTTAGCAAGACCAGAGCCCTAAGATGACAACTGAAAACCATAATGAGACATAAACTCATGCCTCTTAGCATGGTTATAAATAAAGGAAAACAGTGACTAATGTTGAAGATGTGGAGGAAGAAAGTATTTGTGCACTGTTGGAAGAAATATAAATTGATATACCTGCTATGGTAAACTATCTGAAGGTTACTAAAAAATTACCAGAACTACCAAATGAAATGTCCTTCCTCCTTACAGGCATGTAACCAAAGCCAATGAAATCAGAATAACTAAGAGACCTTTGTACTTAATGTTCATTATAGAATTATTTAAAATGTGGTTCATATATAGTATGCAATGTATATGTATGTGTATATATCAATGTTTTCTTTTAAAGAAGGAATATTAGTTTAAAAAGGAATACCATCTGTTGAATTAATATGAGCAAATCTAGAAGACATAGTGCTCATAATGAAAAACATATAGCTTATGTCTCAATCCTGTGTGTAACTAAGGTCAAAGTCCCAGAATAGTGGGTTGGGGCTGAAGATAGAGAACTAATAAGATATATGAAAAGGGGCATGGTTTTATTTATGAAAGAATAATAAATATTATGGATTTATCGTACAAAATGACAACTATAACTGATAATCTGTTGTATATTTGAAATTTTCCAAGATTATCTAATTTCAAGCACACACACAGGCACACACAATGGTAGTTAGAAGTAAATTTGTGGGTGAACGAACAGTTTGATTATGGCAATCTTCTCACAACTAATATATGTATTAATATATTCCATTGTAAATCTTTGATAAATACATTATTCTGTCCACTATAACTTGTAAAGTGTAAAGAGATATCATAAAAAGTAGATGGGGATAATAAGAATAATAATAAGAGTGGTTGAGAGACATTTCAGGAATGGATCCTGAGCACTTGGTGATGTAGAATACAGATGCCTCCAAATGTCACACAATTTAATATATGGTGTATACAAAGAAATAAATAAGATCACATTTGTGGGAAGCCTCATTTAACCATTAGCCATGTCACTTTTCAGAAAATACATTGGAAGCTAAAACTAAACCCTAAGCCGGGTGTGGTGGAGCACGCCTTTAATCCCAGCACTCAGAGGCAGAGGCAGGCAGATTTCTGAGTTTGAGGCCAGCCTGGTCTACAAAGTGAGTTCCAGGACAGCCAAGGCTACCCAGAGACATCCTGTCTAAAAAAACAAAAACAAAAACAAAAACAAAAACAAAACAGCAGCAACAACAACAACAACAACAACAAACCAACTAAGCCCTAACCCTGGCATTTGACCCTCATCAATTAACAAGAAAATAGACCCTGATAGCCAAATACATGCAAGGTTACAAGACTCCAGTTTCTCCTCATCCTTAAGGCCTTGCACTTCAAGTACAGTGTGGGCAGCATAATAACGCAGCACAGTGCTGTTGGTTAAAGAGAATATTCTTCTTGTGACATCTGAAACATGGCCAGAGGCCTCTTCAAAATTAAAGCTCAAAAGAGCAAGGGCTTCCCAAAGTGCTCTCCATACAAAAGGAATGAGTAGATAGATGTTCATGTCACCCAGATTTTGCTTAGAATGTACTAGATGACTCATAAGCATTTCCTAAAAAAATAATAAATACAAAGTTTTTTCATGTAAAAAAAAAACAACAACAAAACAACAACAACAAAAAACCCCTTTGTTTTCTTTTGTTCTAAACGTAAAAAGTTGACTAAAGTTTTATAGAAGTAATCCTTAAGCAACCAAGCAGCATAGCAAACTAAACAGCAGAGCGCTGACAGCTGGAGATCTCAGAGCTCTGAGCAGGAAGGATAGGTCAGCGGTGTCACAGTCACGGAGTCAGAAGATATAGAGAGGTTTATTGAGCACACAGAGCAGTCAGGTTGTGGAGTGGGTATTCAAAGTGACTTAAAAATACCATAGACTCCATACTCGGCAGTCACAAGTAATCAAGTATGTCTGGGTAGCAGAGGAAGGAGGTAGGGAGATCGACATGATTTTGAGGCCTTTCTGGGTGAGATTATATCTAAACAAACAAACAAACCAAAGAAAACCACCAACAACAACCAAGAAAACCAGAAATGATGAAAAGTAATAAAATAAACAAAATACTCTTCAAGGACCAGAAGTCAACACGAAAATGACAATCATCTGGGCACCTTTTCTAGTATGACCTATTCTGAATTTTAAGAAAAATCACAAGTCATGGTGCCACTATTTATATGAAAAATATAAAAGCATCCCTTGGTATGAATGGGACACTGATCATGTGTTGTCTTTGCAAGGCACTAAAATATAAACACTGTACATGAACTATGCTAACTCTCAGAAAACCTTCAGACAACAATTGTAGTAATATTTTTCTTTGTTTTGATTTGTTTATTTGTTTGTATGTTTTTAGAACAGCCAAATAATTTGTCACAGTAGCATAAATATTAATGCTTGTTGGTGAGGGAATTGAGGCCTATGGAATATCTCATGCATACCCACCTTTGACACTGGTCATTTTGTCTCAGAAACTGGGAAATTTTGTCCAACAGCATTTTGATTAAAAAAAACCACAGGAATATAGACACAGTGACTCTTCATGTAATAGCTCTGTGATTATGACATCAAGGTGGAAATGTATGAGCCACAACAGCATCATTTGCTTTTGGCAAAAATATAGGATTCTGTTAGCCATATTTTTGCTAACTAATTAATGATAATAAATGATCTTACATTGTGTTTTCTCCTTTAATGATTCCATATTTTATGAGATCTTGAAACACAGAAATGCAATGAACTCATAGGCACTAGAACTATCTTCCTGATGAAACAAAACATCTATAACACATACTTCCTCCATAAGACACATTATGGCCTCCTGAAGCTTAATACTACATAACTCTCCTGTCCTATTGTTTGACATAATATTTTTTTCATGATCAATTTGACTTTATTCTAGAGATTCATAGATGGCTCAAGATGTACAAACCAATAAATGTAATATATGATGGCAACGGGAAAAGTACATTTTTTTTTCTTTTTTGACTAGTATATTAATTTTTTCTAAATAATTTTCTTAATGTGAATTAATTACAGAAGCTATGGAGTATATCTCAAAATAGATCTTTTTCTCTTTGATTGTAAAGTTAATCCAGGAAAATTGATATTGTTGACAAAATCCAAGCATGTTTTTGATTTCTGAGGTAAAGCAAATTACTGAAGCATAAGTATAATTTCCAATCTAAGAAACAATGCTGATTGCTTTTCATTTGGCATTCTACATCACCTTTTGTTCTTCAAAATCATTGATCTTAATCTGAGTTGAATGATTTGTCATTAAGATATGTCAATAAGTTAAAAAAAATAGGACTTCAGATATATTTCATTATGTTTTAAGCAATGTGATCAATGCACACAAATAAAATTAGGTGCACATGTGTACACCAATAAAAATTCAATAAACAAAGAAAAGAGATGAACTAAGAGAAAATAGTATCTATCTAATATTACAGAAAAGTTACCTAATTTCTTGATCCATCTATGGTAATGTCAAGGCAATCAAAAAACTGTATGCTATTACAAAATACCACACAAAAGTAAAGATAACATTAATACTACAAAACTTTAAAAGTACATCAAACTAATTCAAAATATAGTGTAGTCTCCCCTCCCCCAGCCTGAAACCTGCTTGCTCAGGGGTGGAGCTTCCTGCTCATTCGTTCTGCCACGCCCACTGCTGGAACCTGCGGAGCCACACCCGTGCACCTTTCTACTGGACCAGAGATTATTCGGCGGGAATCGGGTCCCCTCCCCCTTCCTTCATAACTAGTGTCGCAACAATAAAATTTGAGCCTTGATCAGAGTAACTGTCTTGGCTACATTCTTTCTTCCGCCCCGTCTAGATTCCTCTCTTACAGCTCGAGCGGCCTTCTCAGTCGAACCGTTCACGTTGCGAGCTGCTGGCGGCCGCAACAATATAGAAAATACAAAATGAAACCTCTAGTTGACCATTCTATCTATTTGTTAAAAAAAAACACACAAAGACTCCATTCATTATTACAGTGATGAGAATGTAAAAACAGGCATCATTGTCTTTAATTAGCATAGGAATAAATTACCAGTATCATTAGAGTAAGTCTTTGAAAATACCAGTAGAAATATATCAGGACTCCACAGTCACTTATGTAGGTGTAAAACAAGAATGTCATCATTGCATTCAAGTGAGACAAAAACAACAGAAACAAGAAAAATACTAAGTACTGATTTGTGGGGAGTTATACATGAAAAGTCTGTGAAAATTAAAGATATACCATTTAAACTATTGACATAAATATGAATACAAATGCATATATAATCTGTACAATTTCTATGTATAAGTGCATAATTTGAGTTACATGTTCTTTGGAGTTTTTTGGTTCTTTGTTTGTTTGGTTTTGTCTCTGATTTGTTCTAGATTAATTTATGTGTCCCTATGTATATGTCAATCGTGGGGCATGCAAGGGAGGGTTCCTGTAGAAGCTAGAAGTAGGAGTAGGTTTTTCAGTTGAAGTTACAGGTGGTTATGATCTAGCAGACATGGAAGCTGGGGACAGAGTTCTGACTATAACATGTATATCATACTTCCGTTATATGCTTGAGTAAAATAAATATGGCATGCCTTTTGCTCCTTACATTAGTTAAGAGGATGTCATAAAAATATGACTTTACCCATGCTATAATTATCAAGTTACTTTTATTGACTATTCAGAACTGTAGCATAACAGATATAGCATAAATGGTTTAGAAAGCAGATCATGCCATTCTATTTCTTCCAATAAAGATTATAGTGTTGGCACATATTTAGCTAGAATGTTTCATTGGTCTTCTAATTTGAACACCTCCTGTAGCCTTTCTCACCTTTTGTACTGTTGACATTTCTGAAAAATAACATTGATGTGCTATTTTTAAAACTTCTTTTATCACCTTGATAGCCTCTTTTGGCACATATTTTTGTACAAATTATGAGGGATGCTTTTATCTACCTTTTGCCTTACAACCATACAATACCACCATCAAGACATAACTATAGTGCCAGAGACAACAGAAAGTTACGAGAGTGCCGGGGGGCAGGCAAGGCTGTTCCTTCTTAGTGGTTCCTATTGAGGCAGCAGAGGGGGAAGAGTGTTGACAGAGGTAAATCATGGTCTTAAAGATATTTAGGGTTGTTGTTTAATAATAAAACATTTAGCTATCTTAAGTCCATGTCACTTTTCTGCTGTAGCCAACCTGTGTTCCTTTGAGCCCAAAAACTGCAGTCCCTGGCACTAGCACCTTGTCTTAAAACAGCAGGGGATTAAGTAAAGTCATTTTAGCTCTGCAGGGACTGCTGAGATCTAACTTCCAGCCTGTTAGTTGAAGTCTCAGGAACAAAAAAGGACACATTGAAAAATAATTGGCAAGGATGTGAATAAAGAGGAACACTCCTCCATTGTTGGTGGAATTGCAAACTAGTACAACCATTCTGGAAATCAGTCTAGCAGTTCCTCAGAAAATTGGATACAGTACTACCTGAGGATCCAGTTATACCACTCCTGGGCATATACCTAGAAGATGCTCCAACATGTAATAAGGACACATGCTCTACTATGCTCATGGCAGACATATTTTTTCTTTTTTTTCTAGGATATTTTCTTCATTTACATTTCAAATGTTATCCCAAAAGTCCCCTATACCCTCCCGCCCTCCCCCCTCACTCCCACTTCTTGGCTCTGGCATTCCCCTGTACTGGGGCATATAAAGTTTGCTAGACCAAGGGTCCTCTCTTCCTAATGATGGCCAACTAGGCCATCTTCTTCTACATATGCAGCTAGAGACACGAGTTCTGGGGCTACTGATTAGTTCATATTGTTGTTCCATCTATAGGGTTGCAGACCCCTTCAGCTCTTGTGTACTTTCTCTAGCTCCTTCATTGGGGGCCATGTGTTCCATTCTATAATTGACTGTGAGCATCCACTTCTGTATTTGTCAGGCACTGGCAAAGCTTCACAGGAGACAGCTATATCAGGGTCTTTTCAGCAAAATCTTGCTGGCATATGCAATAGTGTCTGTCTTTGGTAGCTGATTATGTTATGGACCCCCAGGTGGGGCAGGGCAGACATATTTGTAATAGCCAGAAGCTGGAAACACCCCAGATGTCCTTCAACAGAGGAATAGCTATGGAAAATGTGGTACATTTACACAATGGAATACTACTTAGGTGTTAGGAATGAGGACATCCTGTGTTTTGCAGGCAAATGGGTGGAACTAGAAAATATCATCCTGAGTGAGGAAACCCAGACCCCAAAGGACATGCATGGTATGTACTCACTAATAAGTGGATGTTAGCAAAAACAAAACAACCCAAAACAACAACAACAACAAAATCCAGAATACCCAAGATACAGTCCAAAGAACTCAAAAAGGTCAACAGGCTGAAGTGCCCAAGTGAGGACTCCTCAGTCCCACTTGGAAGGGAGAAGAAAGCAATCACAAGTGGGGAGATAAGGACCTGGGAGGGAAAGTGGACAGGAACAGGGAGTAGGGGAGAAGAACTTGATCAGGTATTGAGTGAGGAAAAAGGACTGAAGCCCTGAGGCCAAGCAGCAAGAATGGAAACAGGCAACCTTGGGAGATTGGAGGTTAGAGGGACCCTCCGGAATGCACCAGAGACCTGGGAGGGGAGAGACTCTCAGGACTCAAAGGGAGGGACCTTAGATGAAGTGCCAGACAGTAGGGAGAAGGAACTTACAGAGGCCACCTCCAGCAGGAAGACAGGGAATCAAAGGAGAGAGAGGGGTCCTTCCCACATTCACACCTTCGACCCATAATTGTTCTTGTCTGAAAGAATTACAGGGATGGAAATGGAGAGGAGCCTAAGGAAAAGAAGGTCCAGGAGCAGGCCCAAAGTGGGATCCAGCTCAAGGGGAGGTCCCAAGGCATGACACTGTTACTGAGGCTATGGAGTGCCCACAAAACAGGACCTAGCATGCCTGCCCTTTGAAAGACCCAGCAAGTAGCTGAAAGAATCAGATGCAGATATTTATACCCAACCAATGGACAGAAGCATCTGACTCCAGTTGTTAAATTATAGAAGCTGAAAGAAGCTGAGGAGAAGGGTGATCTTGTAGGAGACCAACAGTTTCAATTAATCTGGACCACCAAAAAGACAGCACACACCAGTTGATATGAGCCCCTTCAACACACATACAGTAGAGGACTGCCAGATCTGCGCTCATTCAGAGATGATGCACCTAACCCTCAAGAGACTGGAGGCCCCAGGGATTTTAGAGATCAGGTGGGGTCAGGAGTGGGGATATCCACTTGGAGACAGGGAGGTGGGGAGGAGGTATGGGATGTGGAACAGTTGGAGAGTGGATGGGGGGATAAAATATGCAGTGTAAAAAAATTTGATGATTTAATTATTTTTTTAAGTACCTTTTTCTTCTTTGTCGTTAGCACTCACTCATCCTTCAGAATACATGATCACGTGGTAAAATGTTCATCAGTTGATTACACATAAATTCAAATCATAAATGTAATAAGAACCTTACAACAGAGAATGTTCACGTGCATAGCCATTGGCAGTATTTATCTGGCTAAGCGTTCATCTATCATCACCTCTACAGATTCATGGAAGGTTACAAAACATAATTTTTGTGACAAAGGTATTAGTGAATTTCAGATAGATAAACCCAGTCAATATTTTATCTTCTGTCCTAGCACTTTTTATAAATCCTCAGTTCCCTTTTTATGTCCTTTGGTTAATTGTTTTATAACCTCTTGGAATGTGCACTAAGTTGCAGATGCCTTCTTGCTATCTCAGAAACAATTAACTCATATGACTTGAAGACTGTCAGACTTCTCCATGCAGTTTTGACATCAGAAAGGGCATTAATAGCATTCCTATTATAAAAGAGCTTAATAATTACTAATATAATTTTAGGAATTCTTATAGGATCATCATTAAGAATTAAGAAATCATCTATTTGTCTATATAATATTAGTACAAGACAGTATAACTTTGTTGTTCTGCAGAAATCTCAAAAGTATGATCTAATACCCAGTAATTATTTTATATATTTAATAATAACAGGAAAAGCATATTAGTAGCAGGAGTCTTTCCTAAAATGAAATTCTCCTCGACCTTGCCTAAAAGAGCATGTCCATCTTAGATTTTAATCCATGGAATACAGGGTTGAACTATCTCAGGAAGATTGCCTGCTAGTTTTTAGCTTCCTTTTCATGGCTCCTGGCACTAGAGAGCTTATCTGTTGAAAGGCTTGCTACAGTATAATAAACAAGGGAAGATGGCTAAAAGTCTAAGACTTTAGGTAAAATTCAACATAAGCATAACTGTTGGTTAAATAATATTGGGAAGAAGTGTTCTTTATTCCCTTAAATGTTTACTATTCCCTTAAACTCTACTAAGATTGAAACTACTTCTAACTTTTAGAAAATAAAAACCATACTTCCTGGCCTTAGATTTTACTAAGGAGAAATTTTGTCACCTCTCCAGGTCGGGAGGCCTCTGAGAAGGAATTTGGAGCAGTAGTACTAAAAGGTATAGCAGGACTCAAAGGTAATTATGGTATGGCGGGAAAGGCCACTAGTTACATCATCTATCAGTCAAGATGAAGAGAGGAACAAGTCCTAGTGTTCAGATATGTTTCACATTTGTATGAAATCTGGGATCTCAATTCACATAAAGAGTGGATATGCTCAATGATATTAGACCAATCTAGGAGTAATGTTGATGAGTTGAACATAGAAAAAAAGAGCACTAAAACGCTGAAAGAAGAGAATAATATTATATTACAGTGGGAGACTTAAGGGTCAGAATGCTGAGGAATACGGATAGTGAAACTTTGACTCCTGATTGCGTAGAAAACTGACCGAGAGGTAGCTCTTAAAACAATCTCGCAAAGAACCTAGCTACCATCTGCCCATGTCCTATGAATTTGTTTGTGACTGGCCCATCTTAAACACACTTCCCCTTACTACTAAAATGTTTTACAACATATTAATTCAGTACATATGTCTGACAGAGATGCATTGTCTCAAAGCTGATTGATTCTTGGAAAAACAAATGGCACCACAGGTAGACTAGATATAAAGATTATGAAAAACACTCACAAGGACCTAAAAATCTCAGGATATATTTGTCTCCAAATCACAGTCTTCCTCAGAACACCCTGGCATTATCTGAGAGTATGCAACTTTCCTGAAGTCTTAGCTGTGAGCATGAGATTCAAAGCTAGCTCTGTTCTCACCTTCCATGTTACCCTTCTCTGTGTAATCATAGAAATCAAAGAGAATGTGGCACTGGTGAGAAATAATCAAGGAAATACAGAGGAAAGTGAAAATATGAGCTGCCAATGCTCTCTGCATTCAAAGGTCAAAGGTCAAAGGTGCACATATCTAAAAATTAGGTTGACAGAAACAAGATTCTGGGACTTGTTGGCAGGGGACAGGATGTATGGGGCATTTGTGGATGATCCACAGAATAACTTCTGGAAGATCTTAGACAATAACATAGAGAAAGAAACAAAACATTAATGGCTAAAACAGTAAATTCATTGTTTTTATATTCCAGGGGAGGAAATAGAACAAAACTTGCAGAAATATCTAAACAACACTTATCAGAAAGGTAGAGTAGACACTTGTGAAAGCAGAAATATGCTCCTTATTGGATGAAGATAATTACCAGGATATTGCTTACATATAGTCTTTCTTCATTCCCTTGTTTTAAGCACAAGGCATAACTTCCTATTATACTAAATTTTGTGAGTGACACTTGTTAAACTTGGTGAATCAATGAAACTCTATCTATTCCCTTGTCTTAAGCACAAGGCATAACTTCCTATTATACTAAATTTTGTGAGTGACACTTGTTAAACTTGGTGAATCAATGAATATCTATCTATCTATCTATCTATCTATCATCTATCTATCTATCTATCTATCTATCTATCTATCAACTTCACTTCCTCTTTTTACACTCTTGCATTGAAGTGTCAATAGCCAATTTTCTCCAGTTCTTCATAGGAACCTACAAAGTATTTTATGATGAACAAGAGCTGAAAAAGTACAGTACTAACACATCCTGGATAATGTTATACCAGACTTGCCAGCCAAGAATTGAGAATATAGAAAGTTCTCTGCCCCTTACAATGTGCTCCTTACAGAAAGATAAAAACAGGCAAAACATACCAAAGCTGTGGATGTGGAGGCAGAGGTGACATAACATAAGTGTGCATCATTTCATCTTCATGTCCTAGGATAAAATGAGACATTGGTTTTGATCGTCTCAAAACATAAAGAACTTCCACAGATAAAATCTATTCAGAAGAAAAAGGAGAGAAGACACGGCATTTCAGAAGAACAGTCTGTCATACTCGGCATGTTGAATAAAATGATCAGTTCTTTGCTCAAAGTACCAAGTACTGAGTGTGGTAAATGAGGGTAAGGGAACCTGTCCTAGTTAGGGTTACTATTGCTGCTATGAAACACCATGACCAAAAGAAACTTGGGGAAAAGAGTTTATTTGCTCACTGTTCCATGTAACAGTTCACTATGAAAGGAACTCAAAGTAAGAACTCACACAGGACAGGAGCCTGGATGCAGGAGCTGATGCAGAAGGCACCAAGGGGTGTTGTTGTCTGGATTGCTCCATGTGGCTTTCTCAATCTGCTCTCTTGTACAACCCCAATCCACCAGTCTAGGGATAGTACTACCCACAATGAGCTTGGCCCTCCCACATTGATCACCATAAAGAAAATACCTTTAAAGTCTAATAATGTGGAGTCATTTTCTTAATTGAGGTTCTCTCCTCTCTGCTAATTCTAGTTTGTGTCAAGTTGACATAAAACTAGCCAGTACAGTAACTTTGTCTGAATTTTGTCAGTTACTCCCAAAAGAAAAGAGAAATGAAATCTCAGGAAGCATGCTTCCTTTCCTGCCAAAGAGGTCAATGCCAGTGTTTAATCATCTCACAGAGTGTTCTAGCTGAATTAATCTTAAGAAAGTAGACATACTGAAGGTCAAGACACAGGCTAGCCATGAAAATAACTCAACAGTTTATGAGCATCACATGAAGATTGCACATTCATAAAGTCATTTAACATTACACAATTGGCTCTTGGCTAAGCCCAAGTCTATATCTGAGCACTGAATTGCTTTCAAAGCCCCTGTTTTCCTCAAAGATTAACCCTGAAGGAATCAAGCATGCTCTGAAGACAAGGATTACTCTATGGAATTAGAGAGATCAAAGAATGTGTGGTTTACTGAAAAAAAACATATATATGCAAAAATCTACCACTGTCAAATTCTGGTTTCAAGTGTATTGATTTATGACTATTATCATTTTATTTTAACTTGAACACATTCTCTATCACTCACCTAAACCATTGTTTTTAGAAAAACAGAGTAAACCTTTATTTCTTTTCTTCTTTTGTGTTATCTCAAAGTTTAGCATAAGACATACAATAGTTTTTATTTATTTATTTATTTATTTATTTATTTATTTATTTATTTAATTTACATTCTAGCAGTTGCCCCAAATCCAGTTCTCACCTTCAAAAGTTCTTCATCATATTCCTCCTCTCTACTTACTACTGAGAGGGCACTTCCCCAACTAACAGTCCTCTGGCTTCCCTAAGGTTTCAAGTTCTCTAGGATTAAGCTCATCTCCCACTGAGTCCAGACCAGTCTTCTGCTATATAAGTGCTGTGGGCCTTGGAATAGTTCTGTATGCTGCCTGGTTGATGGCTCAGTCTCTAGTAGTTCCCAGAGTTCAAGGTTAGTTGAGACTGCTGGTTTTCCTATAGGGTCACCTTTCCCTTCAGCTTCTTCAGTCCTTCCCCTAATTCAATCATAGGGGCCCCCATCATCAGTCCAATGGTTAGGTGTAGGTATCTGTATCTGTCTCTGTCAGCTGCTGGTAGGGCCTCTCAGAGAACAGCCATACCAGACTGTCATCTGTAAGCATATCATAGAATCAAAATTAGTGTCAGGCCTCAATGTCTTCCCCCAACCCTTCAGCCATGAGATGGATCCCAGGTTGGGCTGGTCATTGTACTGCCTTTCCTTTAGTCTCATCTCCATTTTTGTCCCTGTAGTTCTTTTAGACAGAAACAATGCTGCATCAGAAATTTTGATTGTGTGTTATTAACCTTGTCCCTCCACTTGACACCCTATCTACTTGAGGTGGACTCTTCGAGTTCCCTCTCCCCAGATTGGACATTTTTGTTAAGCTTGCCCTCATTGAGTCCTGAGAGTCTGTCACCTCCTGAGGGTCTGTGGTACTTTAGAGAGGGTTCTCTCACTTTCTTCCCCATGGTGCTGCATATTTTTATCCATTCTCCTGGCCCTCTGAGATTCTCTTCTGACCCCCTCCCCAGAACCTGATCCTGTTTCCCTTTTCTCCAGCCCCGCTCCTCTCCTAGCTAGGTCACTAACACTCTCTGCTTCTCATGTTTACTTTCTTCCCCCTTCTAAGTGGGATTTAACCACCTTCATTTGGACCTTTCTGTTTGTTATACTTCTTATGGTCTGTGGTTGTATCCTAGTTAAACTGCAATTTTTGGCTAATATCCGCAGATCACTGAGTACATACAATGTATTTTTTTAGTCTGATTTACCTCACTTGGAATGATATTTTCAAGTTCCATTCATTTGCCTGCAAAATTTATGATGTCTTGATTTTTTAATTGCTACATAGTATTCAATTGTGTAAATGAATCACACTTTCTGTATCCATTATTTGGTTGAGGGACATCTGGGTTGTTTCCAGCTTCTGGCTATTACAAATAAGGCTGCTATGAACATAGTGGAACACATGCCCTTGTGATACTGTTGGAGATCTTTTGAGTACATATCCAAGAGTAGTATAGCTGGATCTTCAGGTAGAATTATTTCCAATTTTCTGAGGATCCACCGGATTGATTTACAAAGTGGTTGTACCAGTTTGCAATCCCACCAGCAATGAAGTATGGGCTGCCAGTATGGGCTTTGAACATTTCTTTAAGTGCTTCTCAGCCATCGGAGATTTTTCTATTGTGAAGTTGTTAAAATATTTTCCCATTTTGTAGATTGCTGGTTTAAGCTATTTACAGTGTCCTTTGTCTTACAGAAGCTTTTCAGTTTTATGAGGTCTCATTTATTGATTGTACTTGGGACCAGGACAACCTCACAGAAGATGGGCAGAAAGAACTTTAGGAGCCAGAGGGTCAAGGATATGGAGAACAAGGCCCAAGAAACCAATTAAGCAGGGTTCATAGAGACTCACACAGAGAGACTGAAGCAACAGTCTCTGATGCTTTGTGGGTCTGAGCTAGGTACCTTGCAGATATATTATGGTTGTGTAGTTTGATGTTATTTTGGGGCTCCTAACAGTAGGATTGGTGGCTGTTTCTGATTCTTTTGACTGATCTTGGAACTTCTTTCTCCCTACTAGTTTGCCTGGTCCCACCTTAATATGAGGGTTTGTGCCTAGACTTAGAGTAATTTGTTATGCTATAAATTAACATGTTCAGTTGGTATCCCTGGGGAGCCTGCTCTTTTATTGTTTTTGTTTGTTTGTTTGTTTGTTTGTTTTTTGGAAGGGAAGCAGAGGAAGGAAAGAAGTAGAAGTAGATGTAGGAGGGAATGAAGTGGAAACTGAAGGGTTCTTTGAAAAGTCAGCTGTGTTAGACAGTATTTTGCTGGGACAAACACATGAAACAATGTTTTCCTGAAGTGGACACAAGTGAAAGGCTAAGGCAGACTTGTGAAGGAAATTTTCACCGAAGCAGACACAAGAGAGAGGTTGTTCTGCTAGAGCAAGCACATGAAAGGACACATGATAAGGGATTCTTTGTTAATGATATGCATGTTTTAGTTCACTTTATACTGCATAATTGAGTCCTATTTGTCAGGACTCCATAGAAAGAAACACACCAAATCTTCTGGTGGTATGCTACAATTTCTTGCCACTTTTGCAAACTCAGGGTGATTGGCAGAGTGATGTCACCTGGGCAAGACACGTGGTGAGGCAAGACCCATGGAGGACACATGATGTTTAGAGGGAGTATAAACAGAATGTGATGGACAGTGAAAGGCTAAGATTGACTTGCTGGTAGAGCTAGCTACACAACACTTGTGGGTTTTGCAGCTTCTATGATCTTTGCTTCTCTGAGAGAGGCACAGCTAAAAAGTTCTCCTGGAGACCCTCTGGGACCCTCCTGCTGACTCATGTCAAGACTGAGCCCTGGCTATTTCTGTTATATAGTGCCACTGTTGCTGATTTCTGTTTGCTATCTGCAATGTGTTCATAAAGTATTTGTGAGCAGCTAGAGGTGCTGCTGCTGACTCCTATGAACTGAACTGCCAATTTCCGGAAAACACAGATGGGAGTTGCTCAAAAGAACATTTCCAAACAGGCCCACTTCCCCCATATTCTTTCTTTTCCACTGCCTCTGATGGGTGGTGGGCTAAAAGAGAGATTTAAGCATTTAAGAACCATCATTAAAAATAAGGGCTGAAAAATTAAAGTTACAGGAGAGGGACTGGGAGGAGGGAAGGAAGGAAAAATATCTGTTCAAGTTGTAATACATGAGAGAAAAATAAAAAGAAAAAACAGGAGAATTATAAACAAAGCAAATATTTTATTTGTACAATATGTTTTGTTAGAATAGGGAAAAAGAGGCAGAATAAATTTATATCACAAGAACTACCAAAAATATGTCAATGTTTGCTTAAAAACCAATGGCTTCTTCCCTTACTCTGCTAATCAGACTCCTCACATACATGCACAGCAGTCACCTAATTCAAATCTGTGGTCCAAGAAAATTCCCACAGAGAAAAATGTCCCTTGGAAGTTTAAGTCATTAAAAGTTACTGATGTTTTGTTGGATAGCATGTCCTCCTTTAATGTATTGCCATATGGATGTAAAATCTGAGACTATTTTCATAACATTAAACCCCCTGCCTTATGTTTCTTATGAAGCAACTTGCTTTTGGGAGATCTTCTTAGGAATCTGTGGAGTATGGAAAGTCCCTAGAGTGGCTCACTTGAGCAATAATGGATTCACTGAACTGCCTTTTCAAGACAATGATAACTTAATTACAGAGGTTTGGCTGGGAGGGATGTAACATCCATGAAAACCCCCTAAAATAAATGATGAAATGCCTTATTCACTCTCTGAGAAAAGAATTGACAAGGAGAAATATGCACTCCATAAAGTAAGATTTATCTCAGATATGTTAGTTCTGCTTTAAAATCTACTGTTGGGCTGAAGGAATTGAGCAGTGATTAGGAGAATGCACTGCTTGCTCTTCCCAAGATACTGAGTTTGATTTTCTGCTCTCACATTAGGTGACTCTGGCATAATATTGCCTCTGTCACCTGATTTATGTGCACATACACACAGAGAAATGCATACACCTAAAGAAAATGTTGAAAATAAATTCTAAAAATAGTATGATAAAGAAATATTTCCTAACACTTAAAGAATCAACAGTCTTTAATAATACAACTCTGTGATTATGTTAACATGAGCTGATTTTTTTCAGAAAACATAATATAAATGTTAAACTAGAAATAACCTAAGGTATATAATAAAATAAAGGATATCTATTTAAAATATATAGGATAATACTTAATAATAGAAAAACTACAAGTTGAATGAATGTTCTTAATGAAAATTCTAAGGCAAAATGGCTTAAAAATCTGAGGGTTTACATAAAACTCCATCTAAAATACTATTTCTGATATAATGTTTGACATAGCAGTCCAAATACAGGAGTCATAATGTAAATATTTTGCTTTCTGATAGTCTTAGCTGACTCTTATGAAAAGTTGTTCAACTGTCAAAGGGGTAAGGATCTATAGTCTGAGAACTGCAGGTGTAGAGTAATCTTCAGAATCTGTGTACACATGTATCCTAAACTATAAACTTTCATTTTGTTCAAATTTAGGTATCATCTTAAAGATATCTCACTACTCATATACCTATATATATATACATATACATATATATATATATACATATATATATGTATATATATATATATTTATATATAAATCTGAGTCTAAGCATTTCTGTCTTCAAGAATTTAAGCTGAGTTATACTCAACCTTTATGTGCTTTCTCATTAAAATCAATGAGAAAAAATCCATTCAATAACAACCAATAAACAAGGACCTCCACTCTTATGACTTCAATTCAAAATTGTAGAGGACATCATAGTTAAGGGAAAAATGAATGAAAGAAATGATATACATGTTGATAATAAAAATAAGTTAGTCTTTGTTTACAAAAATATGGTAGCATCTGCAGGAAATTTTATAAATTAGCATGAATATAATATTTCCGTAAATATGAAAATAGAGCAGAGCTTATCCTGTGCAATAGTGCTCCATACCCAAATACCGCCAGGAGAGAGCTAGCCTCCAAGGAATGCAGACAAGCTTTTGAACTCAAGGAAGACCTCCACTTCTCCTCAGAGGGACCCATCCAGAACCCTCAGGAAACTGGAATGAGAATCAGCCAGGGACAGGAGACTTCCAGTTTATTTCTGCTCCTGGAGCCGATCCTGTGCCACAGCATTCCATAACCAAAAAACACCAGGAGAGAGTTGGTCTCCCAGGAGTGCCAACATACCTGTAACCACAGGTAACACCTCCATTTCCATTCAAATTCCTGGCCCAAAAGGGACCCTCCCAGAGACAACAGGACACAAGACCCAAGGAACAGCCTGGGACAGGATCCTTCTGGTTTCTGACTGTATCCCAGAGCTGAATCTGTGCCACAGCTGTACATATCCAAATTTCTCCTGGTCTCCCAAGAGTACTGATATGAACTCAAGTAAGACCTCCACTTACAGGCTTGTAGGAGGGACAAGCCACAGTAAAAGACAGCAAGACCAGCTGATACCAGAGATAACCAAATAGTGAAAGGCAAGGGCAAGAACTTAAAGAAGAGAAACCAAGGCTACTTGTAAACATCAGAACCTAGTTTTCCTAACACAGCAAGCCAAGGATACCCCAATGCACCAGAAAAGAAAAAGTCTGATTTAAAATCACATTTCATGATGATGATAGAGGACTTTAAGAAGAACATACATTACTCCATTAAAGAAATACCCGAGAACAAAGGTAAACCATCTAGAAGTCCTTAAAGAGGAAATACAAAAATCCCTTAAAGAATTGCAGAAAAACACAACCAAACAGGTGAAGGAATTGAACAAAACCATCCAGGATCTAAAATGGGAAAAAAAGGAAGAATAAATAAAATACAAAGGGAGGCAACCTTAAAGATAGAAAACCTAGGGAAGAGGTCAGGAGTTACAGATGTAAGCATCACAAACAGAATACAAGAGATAGAAGAGAGAATCTCAGGTACAGAAGATACCATAGAAAACATTGACACAACAATCAAAGAAAATGCAAAATACAAAAATATCCTAACCCTGGATTTCTATCCAGTAAATCCAGGACACAATGAGAAGACCAAACCTAAGGATAATAACTATAGAAGAGAACGAAGATTCCCAACTTAAAGGGCCAGTAAATATCTTCAACAAAATTATAGACGAAAACTTCCCTAACCTAAAGAAAGAGATGTCCATAAACATACAAGAAGCCTACAGAATTTCAAATAGATTGGATCAGAAAAGAAATTCCTCCCATCACATAATAGTCAGAACACCAAATGCACAAAACAAAGAATATTAAAAGCACTAAAGCAAAAAGGTCAAGTAACATATAAAGGCAGACCTGTCAGAATTACACCAGACTTCTCACCAGAGACTATGAAAGGTAGAAGATCCTGAGCAGAACTCATACAGAGCCTAAGAGAATACAAATCCCAGCCCAGATTACTATACCCAGCAAAACTCTCAATTGACATAGATGGAGAAACAAAGATATTCCATGACAAAAACAAATTTACACAATATCTTTCTACAAATGCAGCTATACAATAGATAATAAGTAGCAAACACCAAAACAAGAAAGGAAACTACATCCTCGAAAAAGCGAGAAAGTAATCTTTTCTCATACAAATCCAAAAGAAAATAGCTACACAAACATAAAAATCACATAAAAAATAACAGGAAGCAACAATCACGAAACCTTAATACTCTTAACATCAATGGACTCAATTCCCCAATAAAAAGACACAGACTAACAGATTGAAGATGTAAACAGGACCCAGCATTTTCTGCATACAGGAAATACACCTCAGTGACAAAGACAGACACTACCTCACAGTAAAGGGCTGAAATACAATTTTCCAAGCAAATGGTCCTAAGAAACAAGCTTTATTAGCCATTCTAATATCAGATAAAATAAAACTTTCAACCAAAAGTTATCAAAAAGGACAAGGAAGGACACTTCATACTCATTAAAGGAAAAATCTACCAAGAAGAATGCTCAATTCTGGACATATATGCTCCAAATGCAAGGCCACACACATTCAGAAAATTATCTTTACTAAAGCTCAAAGCACTGTACCTCCCACCATAATAGTGGGAGATTTCAACATCCAACTGTCATGGAAACGGAAACTAAACAGAGACAGAGTGAAACTAACAGAAGTTATACACCAAAAGGATTTATCAGATATCTTTAGACCATACCATAGTATTTCAAAAGAAAATAATACTTTCTTCTCCGAACCTCATGGTAACTTCCCCAAAACTGGCCATATAATTGGATACCAAACAGACCTCAACAGATAAAAGAATATTGAAATAATCCCTTGCCTCCTATCAGATCATCACAGATTAAGGCTGATCTTCAGTAGCAACAACACCACCAAAACAAAACAAACAAACAAAAAAACCAAAACAACAACAACAACAACTACAACAACAACAAAACCCAACTACACATGGAAGCTCTACTCAATGATAACCTGGTCAAGGAAGAAATAAAGAAAGAAATTAAGGACTTTTTAGAAATTAATGAAAATTAAGGTACAACATATTCAAATTTATGGAACAGGAAGCAACAATCACAAATCCTTAATATCTCTTAACATCAATGGACTCAATTCCCCAATAAAGTCCTAAGAGGAAAACTCACAGCTCTGAGTGCCTCCAAACAAAACTGGAGGGAGCATACACTAGCAGCTGAACAGCACACCTGAATGTTCTAGGGAAAAAAAAGAGTCAAACACACCCAAGAGGAGTAGACTGCAGGAAATAATCAAACTAAGAGCTGATATTAACCAAGTAGAAATAAAAATAAGTATATAAATAATCAACAAAACCAGGAGCTGGTTCTTTGAGAAAATTAAAAAGATCAACACTTAGCCATACTAACCAGAGGGCACAGAGACAGTTTATAAATTAACAAAATTAGAAATGAAAAGGGAGATATAACAGCAGAAAGTGAGGAAATTCAAAAAATCATCAAACCCTACTACAAAAGTCTATACTCAACACAACTGCAAAATCTGGATGAAATTGGCAGTTTTCTAGACAGATATCAAATACAAAAGTTAAATCAGTATCAGATAAAACATCTAAACAGTCCCATAGCCCCTAAATAAATAGAAGTAGTCATTAATAGTTTCCAAACCAATAAAAGCCCAGGACCAGATGGTTTTAATGTAGAATTGTATCAGACCTTCATAGAAGACCAATACTCTTCAAACTACTCCACAAAAATAAAGACAGAAAGAACACTACCAATTTGTTCTATGAATCTACAATTATGCTTATAGCTAAATGACGCAAAGACTCAACAAAGAAAAAGAACTTCAGACCTTTTACTCTTGTGAATATTGATGCAAAAATACTCAATAAAATTCTTGCACTCTGAATCCAGGAAGACATCAAAATGATCATTCACCATGATCAATTAGGCTTCATTCCAGGGTTTCAGGGGTGGTTCAATATATGGAAATTGATGAATGTAATCCACTATATAAAACAACTCAAAGAAAAAACTCACATGAATATTTCATTAGATGCTGGAAAAAAAGCATTTGACAAAATCCAACACCCATTCATGATAAAAGTCTTGGAAAGATCAGGAATTCAAGGCCCGTACCTAAACATATTAGAAGCAGTATACAGCCAAGCAGTAGCCACCATCAAACTAGATGGAGAGAAGCTTGAAGCAATCCCACTAAAATCAGAAACTAGAAAATGCTGCTCACTTTCTCCCTACCTATTCAATATTGTACTTGAAGTCCTAGCCAGAGCAATTAGACAACAAAAGGAGATCAAAATGATAAAAATTGAAAAGGAAGAAGCCAAAATGTCACTATTTGCAGATGATATGATAGTATACTTAAGTGACCCCAAAAACTTCACCTGAGAACTCCTACAGCTGATAAACAACTTCAGCAAAGTGGCTGGATATAAAATTAACTCAAACAAATAAATAGCCTTCCTATAAAAAAGGATAATCAGACTGAGAAAGAAATTAGGGAAATGACACCCTTCACAATAGTCACAAACAGTATAACTTACCTTGTTGTGACTAACAAAACAAGTGAAAGGTCTGTATGATAAGAACTTCAAGTCTCTGAAGAAAGAAATTGAAGAAGACCTCTGAAGATGGAAAAATCTCCTATGCTTGTGGATTGGCAAGATTAATATAGTAAAAATAGCCATCTTGCCAAAAGCAATGCATAGACTCAATGCAATTACTATCAAGCTTCCAATTCAATTCTTCATAGGGTTAGAAAGAGCAATTTTCAAATTTATTTGTAATAACAGAAAACCCAGGATCATGAAAACTCTTCTAATCTGTCAAAGAATTTCTGGGGGAATAATAGTGATAAACACTGCATGGTATTGGTACGGTGACTGGCAAGCAGACCAGTGGAATAGAATTGAAGACCCAGAAATGAACCCACACACTCATGGTCACTTGAGTTTTGACAAAGGCGCTAAAACCATCATTTTCAACAAATGGTGCTGATTCAACTGGAGGTCAACATGTAGAAGAATGAAAATCTTCTTGTACAAAGCTCAAGTCCAAGTGGATCAAGGACCTCCACATAATACCAGATATACTAAATCTAATAGAAGACAAAGTAGGAAACATCTGGAATACATGTTCACAGGGGAAACATTCCTGAACATAACACCAATGGCTTATGTTCTAAGATCAAGAAGAGACCAAGGAGTGTACAGGGAGTGACCCATGGCTCCCTGTGGATAGATAGATAGCAGAGACTAGATATAGATAGCAGAGACATAGATAGCAGAGAATGGTGTTGTCGGACATCAATGAGACCCGAGACCCTTCATCCTGTGGAGGTTTGATGCCTCAATGTAGGAGGATGCTGAAGGGGTAAGGTGGGAGAGGGATAGTAGGAAGGGGAGTGCCCACATAGATGGAATGGGAAAGGAAGAGAATGAGGTGGTTGGATGGGGGGGGGGGGTTCTTGGGGAATGGTAGCAGGGAAATGGGATAACATTGAGATGTAAATGAATGGAATGATAAATAAAAAACTTCTAGGTGAAAAAAAAAACAGCATAGACAAATGGGACCTCATAAAATTGCAAAGCCTCTGTAAGCCTAAGGACACTGTAAATAGGACAAAATGGCAACCAACAGGTTGGCAAAAGATCTTTAACAATCTCACATCCGATAAAGGGCTAATATCCAATATATACAAAGAACTCAAGAAGTTAGACGCCAGGGATCCAAATATCCCCATTAAAAATGGGAAACAGATCTAAACAGAGAATTCCCAGCAGAGGAAACTTGAATCTCTGAAAAGTACCTAAAGAAATGTTCAAAATTATTAGTCATCAGGAAAATGCAAGTGAAAACAACCCTGAAATTCTACTTCACACCAGTCAGAATGGTTAAGATAAAAAACTCAGGTGACAGCAGATGCTGGTGAAGATGTGGAAAACAAAGAATATTCCGCAATTGCTGGTGGGATGGCAAGCTTGTATAACCCCTCTGGAAATCAGTCTGGTAGTTCCTCTGAAAATTGGATTTAGTACTAACTGAGGAGTCAGCTATACTGTTCCTGGGCCTATACCTAGAAGATGCTCTAACATGTAATAAGGACACATGCTCCACTATGTTCATAAGCAGCCATATTTATAACATCCAGAAGCTGGAAAGAGCCCAGTTGTCCCTCAACAGAGGAATAGATACAGATAATGTGATACATTTACACAATGGAATACTGCTCAATTATTAAAAACAATTACATCATTAAATTCTCAGGCAAATGGATGGAACTTGAAAATATCATCCTGAGTGAGCTAACTCAGTTCCAAAACAGCACATACAGTATGTACTCACTGATAATAAATGGATATTAGCCCCAAAATTGGAATACACAAGATTCAATTCATAGACCATATGATAACTGAGAAGAAGGAAGACCAAAATGTGGATGCTTCAGAGCTTCTTAGAAGGGTAAACTAATTACTCATAGGAGTAATTATGGAGACAAACTGTGGAACAGAGACTGAAAGAGTAGTCATCCAGAGACTGCCCCACCTGGGGATCCATCCCATACACAGCCACAAAACCTGGACGATATTGTGGATGCCCAAAAGTGCTTGCTGATGGAAGCTGTATCTTGAGAGGATCTTAAAGAACCTAACAAATACAGACCAGGATGCTCACAGTCAGCATTGGACTGAGTGCGGGGAGTCCAGGATGGAGGAGTTGAAGAAGGGATGTAAGAGCTGAGGGGCTTTGCAGCCCCATGGAGGAATCAACAGTGTCAACAGGTCAGACTCCTGGAGGCCCAGGTTACTGGACCACCAACCAAAGAATACACGTGTAGGGACCTATGGCGCTGGCTGCATATGTGGCAGAGAATGTCATTGTTGGACTTCAGTGGGAGGAGAGGCCCTTGAGCAGTGTTCAATGCCCCAGTATAGGGGCATGCCAGTGTGGGAAGATGGAAATGGGTAAATGGGTGGGGGAGTACCCTCATAGAGACAGGAGGAGGAGGATGGGATAGGAGGTTTGTGAAGGGGAGACCTGGAAAGGGGAAAACATTTGAAATGTAAAGAAAGAAAATATCCAACTAAAAAATAAAAATTAAATTATTTTTTAAAAGAAAATATGTTATTCTTAGAAATATTTACCCAACCTTGTTAAAAATTATATCACATGAAAACACATGAGAACACCTAGGAAATGTGTTTTTCTTTAATTGCCCAAACCTGGAAATTATCAGTTAAGTATATGCAAAAATAAGGTGTGTTCCATTTACCTTTCACAACACAGAACAGACAGGATGATAAAGTGGAACAACCTATTGAGGCCTACATCAACAGTCACAAGAAATGCTGATGAGACCCTAAGTAAAGTGACATTAACAATGTGAGTTTTGTCATAAAACTCACAATCCAAGCTTGGTTATGAGAAAAAAAATCATCAATCAATAAAGACTATCTAGAAAATATTTGACCAGCTCCCTCCAGAATTACCAGGATCATCAAAACCAGAAGAGTCTCAGAATCTGTCATACATGGGAGGTGACTAAAGAAATGTTTCTACTGTTAGTATGTCCTCTGGACAAGGACTCTGAATGGGTACTAGGTAAAATTGATTATATAAATTAATTATGTACTGCTATGTGAGTCTGTGGGGCAATTGGACTATGCCACAAGGGAATAACTGGTAGGGTTGAACAGGCCCAAACCCCAGGGAATCTCAGAATTAAGAAAGGCAGGCTTGGGGCCAGCTCCCTCCCAAAATATCTGATCTGGAACATGTAACCATGACATCCCACTGAGAGGACTATGACAATTGATCAAGTAGCATAAAAGCCAGGAATTCTGTATGCTAAATAGGTATCTAGATAGGCCCTTAGCGTTTAACCATTGAGGCTTCTCTTCCTGGGCACAAAAGTATTTCACAAAAGGTATTTAATCCATGATTGCCTGAGTAATTTATACGCATTTACATCCACCATCAAATAAAACAGTTTTGACAAGGAAGGATTACAAGGGGCGAGACCTTCATCCTAAAGAACCAGATCTAAATTTCTAGGAGAAGGTCTTCTATCTTTCAGCCCTCCATACCCTCGGCACTCACTTGCAACCAAACCTGATTCTGCCCCTGTCATGGGCTCTGCCTTTCCCTTCCTGCCTGTTGGGTAAATACCCCAAAGGGAAGCATAGATTCTCAGTCCCCCATTCCCAAGTCCCAGCGGTACCCCTGTGAAGTCTGGATACACAAGAGACAGGAAAACATAGCATCCATCCCTGATGCTGCTGTTTCTCACCCTGGGAAACGTGTGCTGGGTCCCCTATCATGGACTGTGTTCTACCTCCTAGGAGTAGCTTGCCATCTGCACTCAGGCACCTCTGCAGCAAAGCAGACACACAGTCACATACTAATTTTAACAAATACACTATACCAATATAAGGTCAGGACAGGAGAAACTAAGGCCACACTATATAAGAACTATATGCTGTCTTTTCCCAGCTTTACAAATTTTCTGTATATGTAAAACTGACTTACTAAATTAAGAGATATCAATTGCATTTACTGGAGGATCTTTTCTACCTTTCTTTCTGCAGCTATGAACATATGCCATTGGAGGTATATTTTAACGCAAAAGACTCAGAATATAAGGCCAGTAAAATATAGACTAAATATGTGAAATAATGTTGCTTCCTCAGATATTTTAATATAAAATTTTTGGCTCATACAAATTGCATTCTCAGAAATCATCAGATTCTTCTTTTTGCTTTAATGTATTTTCTAGAAATTTGAATGAATCAGTGTGGTCGTCCTTTTTCCAAGAGGATGTAATTAAAAACCATGAAGCCGACTTCAATAAATCCTAAAAGTGAGTTAACATTTCATTCATAAGCAAGTGACAAATAAATCTTGGTAGGACCTAGTCAAATCCCCTCATCTGTGCATAATTCTACACATGTCTGTGACACCTAGAATCTAGCTAGTGACACTATTGTTCTGTTTGTTTCTTTAATCTTGAAGTTTCTGAACATGGGAGTGATTTGACACATATTAAAGATCAAAGAGTGGTTTTCTGTTGAACAAGCCAGTGTTCAGATTCAAACCCCAGATAATTTTGAATGTTTGAATACAAGAGGAAAGATAAATCTTGAGACATTGGCAAGTGTCTATGTTTAGAAGTATTTCCATTTACATCTCTTAAACGGACAGCATACCAGGTCTTCATCTGAAATGCTGGGAAAGAAACAACCCAAGTTGCATCAAAAAAAAAACCAAGACTTAACTAACCATTAAAACCAGCGAGTTCATTTGTCATCACTGTGGATGTGAGAGTGTTTCCTACTTACCTGGAATTAGCAATTCTCATATAGTATGCAAACAGCAATGGCTACCACAGCTGAGGCTTCTTAGTGAACATGAAAAGAACTAGAAACGCTATGGTTGAGAAAAAACTGGACTTTCACAGGACCAATATTCAGTGCAGACACATGGCTGCAAAACTATTGTCTGATGGACAGGGACACTAGACTTTTTTTGTATATTTTTAGAATAAGAGATTTTGGCAGCCATTCCACTTTGAATGTTTCAGGGTAGACACTTTAACAACACCACAGTTCTCTTTGGTATCTCTAATCAACAAGTGTGAGAAATGTTAATCAATGAATTAGACAAAAGGAGAGATTAATATTTTCATTACTTCTATTTCTGTAAATGAGGTAGTTTAGTTCCACTCTTATAATATGAGTAGAACATGCCGAATTTTTATTCCCTTTTTGAAGTTTAGGTTAAGAAGTAATTGTTTACTTCATGGTGTCTTCACAAATGGGCATCATCATACTTCTGCCATGCCACTGAAGCTGTGGGGCTTGGTTATTAGACAGATGGGCTCCAGTCTTGCTTTGACCTGTTCAAGTCTTGCTATTCTCTGTTTGAATTAATTTCTGTGAAATTGTATATTGCAAACATATACTTCATATTTCATTCTATAGGGTTTTACAATTAAATGAATATCATGCGTCTCAGATGAGACTTTTAAAACATTGGGGTTGTTAAAGACTACTGGCACTTTTGAAGCTAAACTAAGTGCATTTTATAATTTGAAGTGACTAAAAACCTATAAAAAGGGATGAAAGGTTATGATGTTAATTGATGAGTTGGGTTATTGTTTATGTACTGCTGAGTCACTCTTTCACATATGTTGTACACTGTGTCAACACATGCATTTGTTTACATATATGTATTTTTATTACTGACTAGATTTCACATATGCAGGAGAATATGCCTTTTCCTTCTGAGGTTGTATGGCCTATTTAATATTAAATATTCTATTTATATAATAAGTCTATTTTACTGCAAATTTTGTGATTGGATGCATTTATGCAATAGAATGTGATCATATCTACCTCTATTTCCCCTCCAGCTCCCTCAGCTCTCCCAAGCTGAACCCCAAACTCTGCCTTCCCATCTCATAGTGTACTAAAGTCTAGTTAGCGTTTCCTGAGCATTTACATGTATGGGCTCATCCTCTGGAGCATGAGATATGAAACCTACAAGTAGCCACACCCACCAACACGCCAAATAATGATTCCTTCTCTACAGGCAATTATCTGCTGTCAGTGAGGGGGAGGGGGGGTAGGATATCAGCTATCCCAGAGTATACTTGGATTTGTCAAAATTAAACATTTGAAAAATGTGTATATGCTAATTTTAAAAGTGCATCTTCTACAAATGGTACTGGGACCACTGGGGTTCAACCCACAGAAAAGCAAAATCAGATTGCCATTAATGTAAACTTGACTCCAAAAGGATCAAGGACCTTAACATGAGATGTGATATCCTGTTAGATAAAAAAAGCCAGGCTTACACTTCGTCATATTGACGTACGTAAGAACTTTCTGTGTAAGACGTCAGTAGCACAGGAAACAAAACTGAAGTCAACAAGTGGGCTCTCATGAAACTTAAAAGCTTCTATACAGCAAAGGGACCTATGAAGTGAATCAATAAGCAGCTTACAGAATGGAAGAAAATCATGGCCAGCTCTATGGCTGTCAGAGAATTAGTTTCTAGAATATACAGAGCTAGAAACAAACAAATGAAATGCTAAAAATATGAAAACAAACAGTTATAAAAAGAAGGCTATGGGCTTAAACAAACAAAAAAACTCAAAAGAAATGACAATACTTACAAAAGAGTTTTTAAAGTACCCTGCATCTTTAGCCACTTGAATAACACAAATTAAACCTGTTTTAACATTCCATTTCACCCAGGTCAGAACGGTAATATCATTGGAAATCCAAATAAATATAACTCTTATAAGTTGTTGGTAGTAATGTCACATTGTTCAACCACTCTGGATATCAGCATGGAAGTTTCTAAAAAAAAAAAAAAAAAAAAAACACACACACACAACAAGCAGAAATAGAAACTCTGAGTATACCACTCTTGGCACACACCAAAAGTAGCCTGTGGGCTGATTTGAATGAGATTTCCCACCTAGGTGATTTCCCATCACATGCCTTGTTCCCAGTTGGTGAACTGTTTAGGAAGATTATGGCATATACCCTTGTTGGAGAAGGTATACCACAGATAGTTGGTTTCAAAAGTTTACAGAAGTCCAAGCGTCACTTTACAACCTGTGGACCAGGTTGTAAAGCTGACAGCATTGGCCTGTCTACCTCCTGCCATGATGGTTGTGGACTATCACCCTAAAACAGGACATTACTTTGGAAGGGTAAAAACTAAATTCTGAAAAAGAAAGACAGCATAAAATAGGTGAAGGGTGAGGTCTGCAAAGATATAAAAAACATGAATATGACTACTATCTTATTTTAAGTCCAAAGAGAGTTTCTCAGCTGAAAGGACCATTTTTTCTGATATTTAATCAGTTGTTATCAGTAGTTTAAGGCTTTTCTCTGGATTAAAGCTGCTCATAAATATTTTTGTTCTTTCGTGACTCATTTGTCCTATCTCCTTCTTTCCATCCTCATATCTTTTTATCAAGTTCTTAAATACCTATAAGAAGCCATTTGCTCTAAGGGACAATGATAATTCCCAATGGAGTCCACCTGACTGGTTTTAGACAGGCCACCAAACCAGAAAAATGTAAGGATGGAATAAGAAAACACTGAGAAGCCTGGTATATTTTTGTAACTTGTGAAATAGAAGGAATATCTTGCAATTCATTTCTCAGACTATTCAAATCATTAGAAGCTATGCAGTGTTACTAATTTTTGAGATCTGATCATGGGTGTATTAGTCAGGGTGCCAGTGGGAAACAGATGGTACATTCAAATTAGGATAACTCTTAATAAAAGAACTGTTTACAAAGATGCAGTGGGGTGAACTTTGGTACTGTTTGCAACCCAGAAAGAGTGAGTGGGCACATAACTTGTAGAAATTCTTAAAGAGCCATTTGGATATGTCCATAAGGAGTGATAACCTTACCCTTCAGAGACGTAGCCAGGCCAAGGAGAAAGCAGAGTAGCTGGGAGATTAAATACTTACTCTCTTTTCCTTTCCCCATCTCCTTCTTCCCTCTCCATGTCCCATTCTTTCTATCTCTCACTCTCTGCACAGGGCAAACTATCCCCCAGGACCAAGGCTTTTGGAAACAATAGGATATGAAACAGGAAGAGATAAAAGAGAAACTTTATATCACGAAGAAACAATCTACTTCAGTGTAACTCCTAATCAAGGGTAAAAAAGTAGATGCAAACATTTTATTATCTCTCAAACTTTCAACTTGTACTGCCTATAATACTATCAAAAACCTTAAGGGAAATTTTACTTCAATGTGTGCATTTTCTCTCTCTGTCTCTTTGCCTCTTTCTCACATTCTCTTTCTGTGTGTGTGCTCCTGTCAATAAAGGGTGATATTTTTTCATGTCCTTTTATTTTTCCCAAGCTTTATTGCATTCATCTTCCCTGACCTACTCATCAGTAATATGATTTTATGAGTTGAGTAAATTTTGTTATCTTTTAGCAAAATATACCATAGATCTCCGTAAACATACAAATAGTCAGGTGGAAACATTTTTAACCTTCTAAGCCAGATTCAGTGCAGCTAGAAGTATTAACAGATAGTAATAGTCACAAACAATATTTGATGACTAAAGTAAAGTACTTTAAAAGATACAAAGTGTTTGAAAAACATGAGACAACAACAAAGTTAGCCTAGATCCAGGAGCGATTTTCTTTTGAATAACTCTGAGATTCTAAGCTTAACCTTCATCTGCCTGTCTAAGTGGAATTTCAAGTTATGTATTGCCATGTAAGATCACCAGTAAATGATTTAAAAGGAACATAGGACTCAGGCACCCACTTTGGTTCTAGGCAAGCCTGATCATATGAACTGACTTTAAAATGTTATTCTGACTGTAGCAAGAAAAAAGTGTCCAGTATTTTCTATTTCCATAGCTGAGGACTGAGTTTCAGTCTAGACTTTAAGTTAGTTCTAGTTTATTATAGTTGGTATATAATAAATGGAAAAATACTGTAAGTTGTAGTCTTTGATTCTTTTCTATTTTTATATATAAGTGATATAAACAAGACACACATCTACTGTTTTCACTGTATTAGGAACTATAAGCAGCAGAGATCAAATGCAGTTACAGAAGAAAAATGGGTCCTGTGAAGATATCTATGAAAATCCATAGGAAGAATCGGAGGGAATCTTATTATATATATTATGATAAAAATAATTAATAAAAACAGGAGAAATCAAGATGGTCTGATCTTTGAATTGAAAGTAAGACTATAGGCCAGGTAGTGGTGGCGCAAACCTTTAATCCCAGCACTTAGGAGACAGAGGCAGGCAGATTTCTGAGTTCGAGGCCAGCCTGATCTACAGAGTGGGTTCCAGGACATCCAGGACTACACAGAGAAACTCTGTCTCAAAATACAAAACAAAACCAAAGACTATATGAAGTGATTGTGAACTAAAGTAAGAAAACTACTGGGTGGACATATTACCAAATTAAAAACCAGGACAAAGAAAATCAAGCAAATGTAAAGGTCAAAATAGTTTCCTAGTAATAATAATATAACTAAAACAAATTAGAACACAATATGTTTTTATTAATTTAAATTATCACCCATATGCAAAATCAAGGGATTTTTTTTTAAACTAGGGGTAGAGAAACCAAAAACTTCTTTATCTATAATAAGCCCCTCATATTAGAAATAGTCAAACACAGGGAGTTACTTATCTGAAAAATAAATGCAAAGTCTTCAGAGTCACTTATACGGATGGATCGCTTGTTTTGTATTGCTGACAATGTTTCCTGAAGCCTTTTCAGTGTCAGTCTTAAAAACCAGAGGCATCTTTAGCTGCAAGCATTTTAAGTTTGGAAGAGAATGGAACACAAAGCCTTTTGTCAACATGGCTCTTAAACCACCTTCATCAACCTTTGCAGAAGTGTGCACTTAGAGAGGGTAGCACACTGCCCTGGATCCACACAGTAAGCCTTCTATTTTACATCTTCGTTTTCAGGCTTGGTGTTGTACTCATTAAACCCACTACCCCCAAAGGAAAACATTGAATGGTCATCGCTTTAACCAGTTGACACAGCCTGTTTTGGGAGAAACAATAAAGAAACTGCCATTATTTTTTTTCTTTTTCTTTTTTCTTTTTGTCTTTTATTTATTTACTTACACTCCAGATTTTATTACCCTCCCCCTGTCTAGTCTACCCACCCACTGTTCCACATTCCATACCTCCCCACAACCACCCTGCCTCCATGAGGATGTCCTGACCCCTCATGTCCCACCCAACCAGACCTCTAAATACCCTGGGGCCTACAGTATCTTGAGGGTTAGATGTATCTTCTCTGACTGAACCCTGACCTGGCAGTCCTCTGCTGTATATGTGTTGGGGGCCTCATATCAGCTGGTGTATGCTGCCTGGTTGGTGGTCCAGTGTTTGAGAGATCTCTGGGTTTGAGACTGCTGGTCTTCCTACAGGATCCCTTCTTCCTCAGCTTCTTCCAGCCTTTCCCTAATTCAACCACAGGGGTCAGCAGCTTCTGTCCATTTGTAGGGTGCAAATATCTGCCTCTGACTCTTTCAGCTGCTTGTTGGGTTTTCCAGAATGTGGTCATGACAGGTCCCTTTTTGTGAGTGCTCCATAGCCTCAGTGATAGAGACACTCCCTTTATTGTGTGAGAGCCTTCTCTGCTAGTGATGAGATGAAACTGTTGTTTTTCACTAATACCACATTTCAATGTATGCATTTATACCTTGTAGCTTTCTCTGCCAATGTGAGACTAAGTACCTTTCAGTTTGTAGAGACTCTTGTTAAGTGCAAGTATCAGGCACAGAGCTTGGTTACAGTACATGAAGAAAAGGAGTCTAGAAACTTCTCCCAGTGTTTGATATTCAGGGCAACGCTCTTCTAGGCGACAGAGTTTCTGATTTCAATCTCTCTTTATTGTTTAAAGAGATTTCTCATTGTTTTCGAGAGCTAAATAAATTTTGGGAGGTACACTAATTTCAGAATCCTGGGAGAAGCAATTACAGTGAGGCTTCTGGATTTAGAATTGCTTTTTGGCAAAAAGGAGAAAGGTGTTGGAGACAAAAGAAAAATAAATTAGTATTGGAAAAATAAGGAAAATCCTTTTTGTGAAAATACATATATGTATTATATTACTGCACAATGATTCCTCAGAATGTCACACAAATATTTTACTGAGATTCTTTTTCCAACCATAAAATGTATGATATATATTGTGGCTGTTATTTTGTAAATAGTTGAATGCTTTGATATATATCTCATACTTGACTCTACATTTAACTTAGTTCTTCTTCTTCTTCTTTATTTTAATTTGGTTTTTTTCCAGACAGGTTTTCTCTGTATATCCCTGGCTTTCCTGGAACTCAGGCTGTAGAGCAGGCTGGCCTCAAACTCAAAAATCTGCCTGCCTCTGCCTCCCAAGTGCTGGGATTAAAGGCATATGCCACCACGCCTGGCTTTAACTTAGTTCTTATTAAGAAAGCATATGTTTATGATAAATAACATGATATTTGAATATGTGTATAGATTGGGAAAGAGATATACTGAACTAATGAACAAATTTAATGAACAAACGTTTTACACATATAATCTCCATTTTTTTTATACTTTTGGGATTGGTGGTACATGGCTTTAACTTCAGCACTTGAAGAGCAGGGGTAGGTAGATCTCTGTGAGTTGAAGGCAAATCTGGTCTATGTAATGAGTTCCAGGCTGCTATGATTGCATATCCATACTCTTACTTAGACAAATAAAAAAAAAAAAAACCTTGAAACCTAATAATAGCAATCTTGAAGTATAAAATGTTCTATAATAGAAAATCTTGAATTAATTCATTCTCTTTTATTAAAAAATTTTAATTGACATTTACTCCAAAGTGCTCCTGACCACCATTGCTCTAATTTCTCCTTCTCTGCTTGTTCACTCTACATAAAACTGAAATTATGCTGTTTGATATATATCTTTACTCAGGGAGAGTATATTCTAAGACCCTGGAAGAGAATTAAAACTGGAGAATACTAAAATGTAACTGTGCTTTGTGTTTGGTAATTATATATACCTACTGTAACAATTCACCTAAAAATGACATGGTGTAAGAGGATAACTATCACAATTAATTATTAGTCTAGTTCATAGTAAAATAGAACAATTGCAATAATATACTGAAATAAATTTTATGTGACCAAGGTTTCTCTTGCATAGTTAAAATTTTTTTGATATTTTCTTATTCTGCTTTTACATCTTACTTTAAAGAATTTTAGGATTTTCCTTTGGTGTATTTGATTGTTAGACATCACTATTCTCATGCTTCATGGATGTTAGAGAGCAAAAAAAGGGCACATAAAATGCCATTAGATGCAAGCATGCAATGCATCAACAGTCAATATGATAACCAAGACAGGTCCTAAATAACTAATGGACAGGTGTCATATACAGCACATGTTCCAGTGAGACAGCACGCAGTACTATAAGACATAATCCCATGATTCAGAATGGCTCAAACTTTAAAACAGTATTTATTTCTATAACTGTACCCAGGTAGTTAGGGATCATAGGTAAGTGATGCTACAGAAGAGGAAACTCCTGGGAAAGATAAAACACTGTGGTTTCTTTTGTGTGTTTGGCCTTTCCAATGAACTTTGTGTTTTCCAGATTATGCATATCATAAATGACTTGATTCTATTTCAAAACTGAGTGGTATTACATAGTAGGTGCATATGTTAACCATGTTTTATTATCCATTCATCCATTGTTACACTCAAGCAAATTCCAAAACTCAGTTCCTGTGAAAGCTGCTTTAATAAACATGGGGTAAAGACGTATCTTCATAATACTGACTTCATTTAATTGGCATATACTCAATAATGTGATCAAAGAGTCATATCGCATTTGCATGCCTACTCTTTAGAAGGACCTCCATATTCTTCACCATACATATGAGTTTTACTTAAGTATGACAAAAAAATTGGCAGAACAGAATAAAATTAACAAAGAAAGTAAATTATAACTACATTTTGCTTCATGTATATAATGCTGTTAGCTTTAAAGGGGCAGTGAGGATCTTTGTAGGTTTTCTTATAAATTAGATTATTGCTTTCCAATTATGTTTCCTCACATCTGCTAAATTTAATTTAATTACACAATACAGAGCGTCTTGGAAAATGATGTTGACACCTTTCAACCTTGTAAGAGACAGGCAGAGTTGTTTAACAACAGCTTATCATGGTGTTCTTAGGGAGTTAACCTGTTCTTTCCTTCATGTGGACAAACTGTAACCATCTCTTAAGGTCCATACCAAGTTCTTCTTCCCTTAGGAAGCAATTTCTTACTTTCCAATCCCATAGACATTTTCACATTCTCTTTTGCAGATGTTAGGATGATATAATTTAGCAATCTACTTAGCTCCCATTATCCCTTTATCCTCAATTTTAACTCAATCTTGAAGACTTTTCAGTTGTCTAATTGGGCAAGCAACTTTATCTGCATAATGTCTCATTTCATTTTCTGGCTGTTCTTATCTAGCCACACCCCCTGAAATATACACATTTGCATTTATATATTGCATCAATCCCAGTTCTTGCTCCAAAAAGAGTTGAATTTCTACTCTTTCCCCTGCCTTTTCTTTCTCTTTCCATGACCTTGAATAAACAAAGATATTAATTCATATACTTCAGCGTTGCATGGATTGGGTTCGTAACAGATGCCTAAAATATATTTCCAGATTGAAAGCTGACTGAGTATAAAATAGGAATGACATTTTCTTTAGAACTCTGGATTTTTAAAAAGAAACAGGAAAGGGCAATTATCCTATTTTCATAATGGTTTTATTAAGATAGAAAGGGGGAAATAAATGTCTGTATTTAATTAATATCTTTTCTGTTGGATCAAGAATGGAATTTTATAAAACTACTATTCCAAGCCAATATAACATACTAAAATCACCAGTATAACTTAATTTTAACCAATTGTCATGGGAAATTGGCATGATCAGCACTTCTTGTTTAAATGTCAAGAATTTAGTACCTTTATGACTTCCAGTCTTACCTTCTTATTTATTCAAATTTTCAGACACATATGAAAATCTAAAATAAAAGCTTCTCTTGGTATTAGAATCTTTCCCCTCCATTAAACAGCTTTTCTTTAGGAAACAAATAATTTGCTTAACTGCCGTAAGTGAGAAGAAATGCCCTAAGGAGAGTGTTGAAATAATGATGGATGGTCAGCAAACCCCGTTTTATAGAGAGTAACAAACTAGATGGCCAGAGCTCTGATGAATACTGGCTACCATCAGGGAACACAGCAACCTTGCCTGAAGCAATAAAGGAGGTTTATTTGTTATGTGGAAATGAACCAGTAAGGAGAGTGAAAGCATGGCTAAGGCCAAGAGGAGAAATATAAAGTGAACCAAGACATCGGAGCTGTACTCTTCTAAAATGGTCACAGTTCTCCTGAATCACTCTCTTAGACAACCGACATATTAACAAGACTGGGATTTATCTGTGCCATGAAGATTTGATCCTTATACTCAGCTACTAACTAATATGAAGGAACATCAGGGCTATAGTAAGCCTTCTGGCCATTTGTGTTTTGGAAATGTCACAAAATAGTAATACAACTTCAAAGTCATTGGGGCAAAAGGAGAAGATGAAAGGTCAGTGCTTACAATGGTTTTCTCAAAACCAAAGGAAAACCACAGCAGAAAATCTGACTGGAGGACCTTTTACTATACCCTCCATCTGTATCCATGCCCGATTTCTTTTCTTTGTGGGAGGTGTGCCCTTCTCCCACATTCTACTACAGTGATTATTATAAAATCATTGGTACTATCAATCTATATTTCATGAGAATTGTTTTTGGAACGCCTACAGATATTAAATTCTGAAAATACCCATCCTAATGAAAAATAGTCAAAAAGGTTGTATGTGACTTATACACAGTTTCCTACATATAATAAATCATCTATTGGTTGCTTTTGATACCTAATACGCATTCATTTAAAGAAAGCACTCTCTAGGCTACATTGTTATAAGAACTTTGAGACAAAGACAAGTCTATACTGTATTTGGAACTAACGCATCTGTGTTGGAATGTTTTTGGTCTGTGGGTCACTATATCAATAGATAACTAAATTATAGCTATGAATATCAGACTATACCTACTCTGCTTGTGTTTACTTCTCAAATATTGTTTGAGAATAGCACCTATCAACACTTTTATCTGCACTATATCTGATATTTTCAAAATACTCCTTATGTCAAATATTAATCCTGTGCTATTCTCTATATAATGTTGAGAATTTGCTTTTGTTTCATTCTATAGTAGTCATAAGTATTTATACTATACATGGGTTTACCTCATCAACAAGAACCCTGTGAAACAGAGTGCATCTCTTTCTAAGGACAGGTATTTATTCTCAAACAAATTCATAGTAATGCCTATTAAAAATTTCTCAGTCAGCTTCCATACTTCAGGTTCTGTAGATAGACTGGGCTGGTAAGAAAACTGGCAACTTTCCATTAGTGCTAGTCAGGAAATGAATTGCTTGGAAGTTGGTGTTTCTGATGAAATATTAGATTAAAGAAAATATAGAATGAGACTTTTATTTTCAGTTATAGCAGCTATAACAATTGGAAGTCTAAATAGAACTAACCCCCAAATTTATTTTTAACATCAGCCAAGAATTTTTTTAAATGTGTACAAAAATTTCCAACCTTCAAAGAATTTCATCTACTTGTTTATCAAAGATTTTCTAAAATTTTATAATACACCCCCCCAAACAGCAATTGATAATAGTCTATTGGCAAGTGATAGGTCCTGTGACTAATTTAGTCTACTGACTTTAGTATTTGGTACTTAACAATGTGCAAAAAAATTAGTGTCTTCAGATAAGCTTTAATCATTTCAGTATGATACAATAAGTACAAGATATGTTTAAGCTACATGTAAAAAAGAAGAGGCCTGAATTAAAAGATATAACAAAATGATTAAACATTAAATTATAGTGAATTAGCACCACATATCTCATATATAAACTTCTTTGGTAGTTTTAAGTCATGTCATCATATTTTCTCAATTTCTATGTTTTAGAAACAATTCTTTTTTTATGAAGCTTACAAATATGTTCACTCATTTAAGAATCATTGTACAAGGTAAGAAAACAAGACAGAGACAGTGGAATGACAAAGAAAAAAGAATTTGGAAAATGGAGATTCTCAACACTAAGTGTTCTCACACAGCTAAGGTAAGAATTCTATTTCAAATGTTATCAAATGTTTTAAATTTCAGTTGTGTTATTTGCAAGGAGTAAATATTTGATAATTTTTCACTGTTACTAAATCTCAAAATCACTTATGATTAGGTTATAATGTGTACAAAAAAAAGAAATATAAATAGTATACACAGGGACAGAGTAAAAGATATGTTAACCATGTTCTGAGTGATTTCTTTCTGGAAAAACAAGTATTAAGTAAAAGAAAAGAATTGTCATCTGGATAGAGAAAAGTTTCACTTTTTTCTATCTAAATGAGATTTTCTGTACTCAGAATGGAGAACAGTGGAGTGAGAGACTTTCAGTGTAATTAAAGCAAGGCTGTGTGACATACACTTTCTCCAGTATGATGCTGGTTCAAGGATGGAAGCAGGTGGCAGAAAAACTAATCTGAACTTCATAATTTTGTTGCTTTATGACATAGATATAAGAAACTGTAAGTTCATAAACTGAGTTCACATCTTTCTCATTTTTTCCTTATGATGCAGGTTGCTGCTTCCTTCAAAATATTTGATTTTGACACACTTCCCATTTGCTATCACTGTATTTAAAATTCTTCTGTGTGCTGACAAGAAATCATTACTAGAGAACACATACATACAATAGGATTTCCAGTAAATTAACCCTCTTTGATGTAATAACCACAATTCATTTGCCCAAAGAATTTATTAACCACAAAAGAAGCTCCAACTCCTGGTTTAGTCGTTATTCAGTTTTGCTTGGTTAAGTTTTTCTTACAGAGAATAGGCACGCCTTGGATTTCCTTTGTTGCTTCTTTTTTGTGTATTTCTCTTTTGCATATGTGTCTTTCTTCTCCCTGAAAAGATAACAGGCTCTGCAACTCTTTCATCATCTCTTGAGACACTTTCCTGTGCCCTTCCTGAGCTTTGACCAGGCTGAACTGACCTTGAGTGCTTGCCACAATGGGCTTAATGACCCAAGTGGAGTCATCTGCCTTGGTTGTACTTGCAAATTCCTACAGGAACCTAGAAGAATAGACTGTCCACTGAGCTTGCTTTGCATTATAATCCAGTTGAAACAAAGGATGGGTCTGTAGGCTTTCCCTATGTAAATACAGTGCTGAATATTAAACTTGGAGCCTTAATCAGAACTTTTGTCTTGGCTTCATCTTTCCCTCTCACCCAGTCCTTTTCATCTCCAGCCCACCTTTCTGTTAAACACAGTTCATTGGTGGCTGTTGGACAGCTACACTTCCCTCCTACTGAGTTGATAGGAGGGTATTTGCCTAATCTTATTGGTTAATAAAGGGGAGGGCTGCTCTTTTCTGAAGGAAAATGGAAGCAGAGTGGATCTGGGGAGGGGGATTGGTGGTGCAGGGAGGAGTGGAGAGAGAGAAAACTGTGGTCAGCACGTATTGTATGAGAGAAGAACTAAAAAGCTAAAAAGCCTAGACTTTGTTTAATTCACTAAAAAATATTGTTAGCTAACAAAGTTTATATATATGCATATATATATATATATATATGTATATATATATATATATACGTATGCATATATATATATATATATATACATATATATGGAAGAAGCAGGGAAGGAGGAACAAAGAGATGAGTGGGAGGTTAAAAACGGGCTGACTGAACACAAACACATATGTGTGTGTGTATGTATACATATATATGTGTGTTTGCATACATATATGTATAAATACACATATATACATGCACGATTATATATGCATATGTGTATATACACATATATGTAAAACGTTGGTTCAGTCCTCCCATTTTCTAACTCTCAAGTCATCTCTTTTCCCCTCTTCCCCACTATACCCTTACTATTTTCCACTTCAACTTTGTTTTATTATCTTACCACATACTCCCTCAAGACATCATGTTTTCCCAATTGTACATTTCCCTTTCTAGTTTCCTGGCCTTTACTCATATTTACCCCCACTTGTATAGGTATACTTAATAGTTAGAGTCTAGGATATGCACATGAGTGAGGACATATGGAATTGATTTTTTAGTGAACAAATTACACTCTGATGGAAAGAATTTGGTATAAACTTAATTTCATTCTAACTATTGGTTGGCTTCTCATGTGTGCACAGATGTGTGGGGAAGCCCAGAAATATTTGTCTAACTTGTTATCTATGCAATACTAATCAAAGACAGGGTTATTGGTCATTGTCATACACATCAGTCAACATTGGTTTGAAGTCATTTGAAATTGACTGGGAATTTCATTGAATAAATAATGTCCTGCCTAAGAAAGCAGCTAATAATTATAGTTTCTACTCATAGGAATGGCTGTGTAGACTATAACCACAGCTAAAATAACCCAATAAAGGAAACACACATGTTGTCTTTCATGTCTCAAAACTAGCATACCATAGGAAGTGATTTAATAACTTTTGCTTTACCCATTAATATATCAAAGTTTTGGGATCCAAAAATAAACAACCAATAAGAACACCTCCCTTGGAATTGGTTTTCTGTTTTGTGTTGGATCATCACATTACAAGGTAAGCCTGGAGAAGCTCAATCAGGAGGGAAAAAACCCTACAGAAACCAGGGGTGGGCTATGCTCCAGGGTTACAAACAACACAAGGAGGAATCAAAATTTTCCCATAGGAGAATGGAAAAAGATTCTTCATTATCTGGTATCGGAAAGCCTTTTTTCTTGTGCCCTCAGAGGACTCTGCCTTTATACAGTTAACTAATCTGATACTCAGAAGAGCTATAGGATTTGATATTTTGTCTAAGCTACTCACTGGAGATTGTATTAATTTATAAAATAAAATACTATAGTTAAAAGAGACATTTCAGGGGGTTGGAGAAGTGGGTCACTGATTAAGAGCATTTACTGCTTATAAAGAGGTCTGGTTTCAGTTCCTAGCACCAAAAAAGCAGCTCACAACTGAGTATAACTCCAGTTTCTGAGGATCTGTTACCCTCTCTGGACTTCCCTGGTACATGATGCATGTGGTACACAGACATACATGTAAGCAGAATGCCTATACACAAACATAATAAAATACTTTAGAAATAAAATAAGATCACAGGCATTTTTAAATGATATTGAATTTGTCAATGAAGGAATGAACCATATTCCCATTGAGAGTCTCAAAAGAAAAGTTTAAAGAAAGTATGACCACAGATGCCCATCAGGAATATTTTATAAATTTATATAATTGATACAAAACTGACAAAACTTTATTTCCATAGAGTAACAATCAACATAAACCTCAGTGAACACAATTCACAGTATTATGAACAACTTTCTCCATAACAGTTGATCTTTCTAAAATGAACAAATTTTCAAAATAGCCTAAAGTCAAAGGAACACAGAATTCACTTGGAGTACTAGACAATATATTCTGATCTTTAAAATACATTTCAAAAGCTCTTACAAGTTTTTCCCACACTAGAATTTTTTATTAAGTGAAGCTTTTCATTTTATTAAATTGTACTCAAGTGCATGCGAGAGTTCTAATCATCTACCTTCTTCAGAAACATTTCAGTGCCTTAAGAACAAAAGTTCTTTCTCATCTACTTAAATTTTATAGAAGAACTGCACATAATGACAGATTCATATTTTGAACACATTATTTTGTGAGGACAGGTTGTACAAAAAAGAAAAAATATTAGTAAAGGACTTTCCATCAAAAAGAGAATTAACTTGGGAAAAACTAAGACTACCTAAATACTTTCTCTGTTACTTAGATAGTAGGCTAAATAAAGTAGAAACATATATTGATTAAGCCTCTAATGTTTCTAATGTTTGTAATATTCCCTTGGTGGTAAGATTGCCCAAATGAGCACAAGATAATGTTAATCTGCTTGCTACTCCCTAAATAGAAAACCTTCTCCCCTGTGTTTCCTACTTCTAGAGCCAAGGATGCCACAGATATGTGTGCCAAAAGAGTTGTCTAATTACTTAAAATTTTTCAGAGGAAAAATCTTAGTGAAAGGAGAAAACCAAAAGAAACTTTAAGATGATCACCATGGAAGAGTGAAGTAGCTGGTGGAATTGTCCTCTGAAAAGTTGAGTATACATAACCACAATGTAATGACTTTCTCCAATGTATTTGACATAATACAAATGTTATTTGGATTTTTGCTCTTAGCTATATTTTTCCATCCATATTAAAGGGGTGTAAGGCATGTCATCCCCACCTATATTGTTTTGGTAATTAATTTGAACTGCAAGATCCTGGGAAAGATAGAAATATCAGAAGTTTGTGTGTGTGCTTCTTCTTGCTTGGTTTATTTCTCTCCTCTCCTCTCCTCTCCTCTCCTCTCCTCTCCTCTCCTCTCCTCTCCTCTCCTCTCCTCTCCTCTCCTCTCCTCTCCTCTCCTCTCCTCTCCTCTCCTCTCCTCTCCTCTCCTCTCCTCTCCTCTCCTCTCCTCTCCTCTCCTCTCCTCTCCTCCCCTCCCCTCCCCTCCCCTCCCCTCCCCTCCCCTCCCCTCCCCTCCCCTCCCCTCCCCTTCCCCCCTCTCTCTCCATACAATTTTCTACATAAAAGAAGCCACATACTCTCCCCTGTATAAAGGAAGGGAGAACACTATTATTATTAGTGGCTCGAATGATGCCGGGCTGGCTATGTAGGAACAAGCTCACCAAAATACCCTGTCTCCCACCAGTTTTTGCCTCTGTATCTCACAGTAACTTTTCCAGATGTGCTGCTCCCAGGGTGAATATTGGAGGCTAATATTTTCTTCACAAATTGATAATGTCTTCATTTAAAAGGAACACAAACTTTCTGGTCTGTTGACACTTTAGGGTTTTCATCTCCTTTTATGGTGATGGTTTGCAAAAAAAAAAAAAAAAATGGCTCCCATAAGCCCATAGAGAGTGGAACAATTACAAAATTTAGCCTTATTTGTTGGAGTAGATGTGGTCTTTCTGGGGGAAGTGTGTCACCATGGGCATGTACTTTGAGGTCTCAGATCAAGATGTAGAAATCTCAGCTCCTTTTAAAGCATTATGCTTGCCTGCATCCTGTCATGATTTTAGCCATGATAAAACAGACTAAACCTATGAACTGTAAGCCAGCCCAAATAAATATTTTCCTTTATAAGAATTACTATAGTGATGGTGTTACTTCATAGCAATAGAAACACTAAGTAACATGTTTACATAAAATTCTAATGACCTATTTAAATGTGTCTTTTGCATGTGTCTTTTGCATGTGTCTACCTGCCATACTAGGATCTCATGAATCCCATAATGGCCTCTATCTTGTTATGTTGATGATAATGACCTTGAAATTATGACTTTCTAACTCCATTTCTGCCATCTGGGTTAACAGACAGACACTGCTTGATTTATGTGGTGTTGAGGTTCAAACTCAGGACTTCATCCATTTTGTAGAAACATTCTGCCAGTGTAGCTATAACCCCTGTAAACCCCAGCCCCATTTCCACATGTATCTTATCTCAGCTAAATTCTTAAGACCAACTGGAGACACTAAAACCATTAAGGGGTTTGGTTTGCTTAATTTGATTTGTTTGTGTGTTTACTTTTCTCCTCTTAGTATATTGAATTGAGTTGTGTGTATATATTTAAACTATCAAGTTCATTCCCATTAGAGAATATATTAAAGTTTTTTATTCTTTGAACAGTAACTAATATGGAGATTCCCACTGCCCAGTGGGAAAAAACTGTATTTTAGATATAAAATAAATATGTTCAACCCCAACCAACTTACAGAGCTTCATGTGGTATTGACATGGCCGCTGTTTTTTAAGATAGTTACACTCATAGATATAGTTACTAGTCTGGATTTACCCACTTTTAAAAATCAAAAAGTAAAAAGTCGTTGTAATGTAGTTTGCTCTGACACAGATAAGGGGACATGCTTAAGAAGTCATGCATAAGAGCCCTTAAATCAATCAAGAGGTGGGTACCTAAAGGATATTAGCAAGCACCACAATAGTGATTTCTATGACAAAGTCACCAGGTAGGCTAAGGAAGCAGATACAACACTGGTAATATTCAGATTCCTAAGAGCAATTCCCAAGGGTCTGGCCCATGCCTCATGTGTGATTAGAATAGGTGGGTATTAACTGAGTATAAAAGCTGAGTAAGGTAGGTGCTTCTAAGTGTCTGCTATGGGCTCTAGATTGGCATTAAACAGCTCCCTCTTGGAGGACTTGCTTACCCTGTGTACAAACTACCCTCCTATCTCCATTTCTGACATCTGGGAACTGAAAAATAAATATGAGGCCAGTCCCCACACAACTAACAAAACCCAAGTTGGAAACCAACATGCAAGAATTTAAAGAGAGGGAAGATAAGACTGGAACACTTATACCTACTTAAAAAAATATTTTCAATACAAAAATATTAGAGTTAGTAATGATTGAAATGATGTAAATGGAAAATAGAAGGGGCAAGCACTCCAGTAGTGAGACACAGAAGAGCTTCCAAGTCTTCCTTCTTCCCAGTCTCACAACAAAGGGGATGGACACAGTGAATGAACTTAGATTCAGGAACATTGTTTCTTAGTAGCAGCTTTCTGAGCTTTGCTGGATTCTGAGTTAGCTTTTCCTGATGTTTCCTAGGCTATTTAATGCTGTCCTTTCCAGAAAAAGATGAGAGATATAGGAAGCTGTACTGAAATAATGTTTTCCCCAAGTTTACGTAAGTAAGAACTAGCCTTGGAGTCACCGGGGGAGCTGATGGACGCTAAAGCAGTAACTGATAATTACCATACACACACTTATACCTGTATATATGTGTATGCCACAAAAACTATTTTTATATAAAGAAAGAACTTATTAATTATTATAATTATTAACATGCATTAATAGATTAAATCAATGGTAGTCACAAATATGTCATTCATGTTACAAAAGTACGATGAATATTCTTATATGCTTGGTAAATGAAGTATAAGAATTAGATTATATGGTTGCTAAAACTAAAAATATCTTTCAATAATTATGGTTAAAACCCATCATAAAACATTTTGTCATCTTAATAAAGTACTGCCAAAGAAATTTGAATTCTTATTGATGGTCAAATACCTGATAAAGTCTACATGATATCATTACAAACTTGTCCTTGGATTAGTCTTCCTAAAAAAAAGGTTGTGAATTTATATTTTTGGTTATGAGGCTAGCCTTTAATAGCTGAGTCATCTCTTAGCCATAGGATTCATAGGTATGGGACTCCTTTATCCTTCTACCTCTATGAACATTTTGTCTATCCAGCCTAAGGTCTGTGAATTTAACTGAAAATGTCTTATTCTTTAAATACTTGTGCCAGTTGCTGTTGTTGTGACTTTTCTCGTGTTTTAATAAAAATATATATATGTAGTAACAGTAATATCTACCTATTAAAATATGATTTTTAGAAAATTTGATAAGATATATTTTCTAATCCTTATATCCTGTCTCTTTATCATTGAGGAGAAATGGTGAAACAGAATCTTTGCTCCTGAAGCAGAAGAGAACATGGTGAATTTAATATGTAATTTTCCCAAGATCTTATTATGTAATGAATGACGCTGGGTGCACCTAGATTTGGAACGGGAAGATTCCTATAACTTTCTACCTCTGTGAACATTTTTATCCTCTGATAAACTGTGGAAATATCTATTTAATGAAAGTTTAATTGAATTGTAGCTCAGAAATATCCATTTCAGTGTTTAGAATGTAACAAGTGAACATCCATTAAATCTCTGTGATTATTCTTGTCACAGGATGCTATACTCCCTTGCTAGTCCATATCAAACTTGATTTTGATATATTTTTTGGCAATGCTCATTTGAATTGCTTTTAATATGTCTCTAATAGCCATCACCATAGAGGGATCTGCATGTGTAAATTCCTAGCATTATTGGCACAAACTTTTCTTCTATAATTTTCAAAGGAAAAGAGACTCCTGTTGAAGAGACGTGCAAATTAGCATACAGCTCTCAAGCTCCACAACTCAGCAGACAGAGTTTCTAAGACCAGAGTTGTTCATGGAGAATGAAGAAAACCATAGCTTAATGAGCTCCAGTGGAAGATGAAATGTCAGTTGGTGCAGCTACTAACCCAGGGGACTTGTGTTCTCTACTTCTCATCAGAGAATCTCTTAGCTCAATGTTCATGAGAAGAAGAGTCTTGCTGATGCTGACTTTCATATGCCAACTGGAAAGTGACTGCTGAGAATTGGAGCATGTGGTGCAATACTGGTTCGATTTTCTTTTGCAAAGTAAGCAAAGCCTTTCACTATTAGGATGAGGATATTGCGGCTTTTCTCCTCCTCATGGGCTTCCTCATCCTGCTGAAACAGTCACTCAGATTGCATGTAAGTCCAGGTACGTCCATCTACATCCAATTATGCACCTTCTCATAATAATGCTTGCGTGTATTTCTATTATCAAAATCAGTCCAGTGCCCGGTCAGCACTCAGATGGGTGGTGGTACCTGACCTCAAGATGTCTTGCTTGTCTGTGCTGTAATGACTGAGACATCTTCTATGCCCCCTTCCAAATCTTGAAGCAACTTTAAAGTCCTTTAGTTTACAAAACACAATGAATTGAGCTATAAACCGTGGATCACTTGATTATAGTTCCAGAAATTGTACGGTTTTCCTGCCTCTACATTTTGTGTTTGGCTGATCTTCCCAAACTGCCTTCTCCATGATTTTTCAAGCATTTTAACCATAAGGATGTTTAGATGCTTTCCCCAAAGCCATCCCCTCAGCGAGCAGCAGAATCTCCTGACTCCTAGTTTAGTACATTATGGCGCTGCCTCCCATTGTTGAATTGTAATGAGATCTATTTTAATGAATATGTTAATGTGTTACTGTTGGTCTCAGCCTGACCTTGTATATGTTTGTCTTTTACACTCTGTTTCTATTTAAACTATAAGCTCTTGGGAGGCAGAAAAGATGCCAATTTATCCAGCCCCCTGCCTTTTATGTCTGGAAACTCAACAAACACTATTCAGTGATAATAATGATGATAGAGGAAGCATAATACTCTCTTTTCTCTCTGGGGGGATATGTGCTTGCTTAAATTTGCTTTTGGAGTTCTCTGGTTATTATAAAGATAGGTCCTTCAAGTTTCTTCTAAAGGCCAGAAAATGGAAGCAACAATTTTTATCAACAACTTTTCTCACCGGAATTCTGAATTTTCCCCAGATTTGCAAAGGGAAGCATAAGTGTGAAACCCAGAGATAGTGTGGATTGGAGCTGTCATTTTATATTTGTTTTCCAGGACACCGCTGAGCATAGCAATATAAATGGCAAATGCCACATTGCATTTTTCAGGAGAGCAGGTGGCACTTGAGGCAAGGGAATTGGAAGGATGTAGAATATATAGGAGAGAAAAACAACAATACAGGGATGAGAGCTAAGGAGGCAGTTGAATACCATACCTCTCACATTCCCTACAGAAAAATGGAAATTCTGCAACATGGAGTTAAGTAAGAGTAGCCACATTTTCACAGGCTACTTAACGCAATTTGAAAATGCACAGTATGGCAACTGGGTTCTTGAACCCAATCACTTGGAATCCATCCTCATATCAAAATATTATACCTAAAAATATATATGACTTTGTTATGAAGCTTGAATGAAATTGCATGCAAATTTCTTCAAAAGTGCCTTTTCCATAATAGGTTCTTAAACTACTTTATTTGTTGTTATGCTTTTCTGAAGATATTGTCCTAGCTTCAAACAGAGCAAACAGAATATTACATTAGCTAAAGCACTGATCTTCAGGACATCCCTCTTAAGGGTGAGCTGTTAGATGTGGAAGCCCCAGAAGTGCTTTTTGTGGGTCGCTTGTTTTATAATAATATCTATTTAAGGATTGAAACATTGGGGAATTACCAATATGTACTATAAGATTAGGAGATAATCAGAAATTGACACATATAATTGTCAAACCATTTACACCATTACCATATGGTAATATTAGCTACTGATAACTTAAGGGACACCAACAGATTAGAGCAGGTAAAAAATAAAGGTGTGGCATAACTAGCTGTATATGAGCCATTATATTTCTGGTGGGTTTACATACTATTGAAAATAGCATTAACCACCCCCATAAAGAACACATATATAATTCTAAAGGTATGATAGTTAACAACATTAAGTGTTAGGCAAGGCGAGAAAGAGCAGGATTAGAGTAAATAAAAGAGGTAGTGATGCCAAGTTCAAGTGAAAACATCTGAAACTTACAGGGAATAAAACGTAAAGTTATCTCAAATACTATTTGTAATTTTAGGAAGGGTCTATAAGACAAAAATTTATCTAATTTGATAAATAGAAAGGTGGAATTGCTGAGGAGTGATGAAGTCACAGCTAAATATTTATGGGAGCTAATAAGTATATGTTACATCCATACTCTTCAAAGCTACAGGGCATGCATTATGTTAGTATTCATTATGGCTACAGAGTGAGTATTCAAATCTAGAACAGGAGAGAGCAGAGGATCTACAGAGCAGAGCTTAAGTAAACCCCTAATATAAGGCTTCCAGTTGCTCTTGACTATGGAGACGTAGAAAGTATGGCCTCCGCACATTCAAACACAGCAATGAACACAGTATACTGTCAGCAAAATATCCAGAAGATATACTTCACCTATGCTATATAATACAGATTCTTATTGAGGCTCTAGTACATAAGTACAACTGACTTGTACTTGGTTTGAGCCCGCAAAGATAAACCTGAGACCTTTCCCTCACAGCACAAAATCATACGGTTCAATTTTAGGAGCAATTCAAATCTCCAGAGCAACCAAAGTATCCTGTTCATCTATGAGAACACATAGTTGAAGATTATTTCTAGAAACTTCTAAAAAATGTTAAAACTATTTGGGAAAGATAAACTTTTTGTTTATGCTCAATATGTCAAGGTCCCTGTGACCTATAAGATGATTTTGAAGAGTGTAGATCACAGGTCAAAGGAGATAGCATTTTGATAGTCAGTGAAACATACAAACTAAAATCGATTTGGTACTTGGGTGGCAAAGAGTTTCTCAAATGAGAGATGAAACCCAGTATTCATGCTGTTATGTTACAGGCTGAATAAGTTGGGAAAAGACAGTGTTTGATCAAGAGGAAGATAGGACTAATTTCCAATTCCTACAAAGGCATATTAAGTGCTGTATATAGCTTTGGATATAGACTGTAAATACCTTTCCAGTGTGAACAGCCTACTCATGGGATCAACAAGTCCCCTCATTTGGATCTCACTGTCCTTCACTTGAATTTCCATTCCTGTGAACCTTGTCCCAAGCCTTGGCTTCATTAGAAAGGCAGATATGTTTCTTTCCTCTCCATGGGATGGAGTGACTCTGGGAGGGTTTCAGAGTAGCCATAGATATAACAGCAGAGCCTTCCTTTGTTTTTGTTGTCTCCTTTAGCTATATGTCAAAAGTAATTTAAATGTTTATCTGCTAAGCACACATTCGTGTTTATGCTTCCTTTCAACTAGGAAATGTCGCCTCAACTTAAATGTTTTAGAAATGTGCCTTAGCCAGAATCACTGTTACTTCCTCTCAAATTTAAATTCCTGCTGTAGTCTCCTCCATGACACCTCCCACAGTCTCTGTGGACCGCTTTCCTTCTGTTATTTTAGGGTTTTATTCTCCAGAGTCATATTTAGGTCAGGCACACTGGCCTCACTTACTAGGAAGTTCAGTTCATCTAGCAATGACTGCAGTTTATAGGAAGGCCACATCCTGAAACCATTGTATTAAGTACCCTTTGTGATGATGCATAGATTTAGCAATGCTCTGGTTTCCAGATCAAAGCTTTGAGGGTGGTGTATGTTTGTGGCTACTTGATGTCACGTTAATAACAGTCGAAAACAATGTATTTAGGAAGAGTAAAAAGTAGAAAGAGCAGAATCTTAAATCAAGGGAGGAATTTGTGACACTATTTACATGTGTAGTGACAGGCAGATCTCATAAACTTCCTTTAGGACTGCTTGCAAAGCAGACACGAATGCTTCCTGTTTGGTTCTAGGTATATCCAACCTGAGACGTGTGGACCACATGAGTCATCAGATTATTATGAATAAGATCCAACCAAGCATTATAAACTTACTTATGCATTATGGGTTTTTTCCATTTTTTTTTTCTTTTGTAATTCTGTTATATGACTCTCATATGTGAACTTTGTAGATGCTAATGTGTTGAAATGCCCAAAGCTTAGAAATAATGGAAAATATCTTGCCTGGGTTCTTACAGGTGGAAAACAAAAGGTTTCTGAGCACACTGAAGTAAACGATTGAAAGGCTCAAGAGCCAAATGACAGAGGCCAAAGCTCTAAGCGTCTCAAGGGTTCAGAAGGTTCTACCGCACAGATGTTGTTCTTAATCTCTGGCTTCTCTTCTCCTTCTTGACTCTTCTGCCATGGCTTCTACTTCCGTCTCCCTGGTCATTTCATTCTTCAATAGTACGGCTGATGAAGTCTAGGGTTCTATACCTGAAGCTGTGGTCTATTCGGCTCAGGCAGAAGTATTCCCAGCCAACATATCCACTTAACAGAAAGTGTAATGATGATTAATGAGCTCATTTCTCTCATAACTCAAAAGTGACGTTCTGGGGCAGTCTACATGGCTATGAGGAGACAAAAACCAAGATAATACGTGTGTTCCTAGCACCTTTAACTCAGCCCATCCCTTAGGACTGAGACTTACATGCCCTTCGAATTAGGGAGGTATTGGATAATAAACAATCTGTGACAGATTCTGAGATGGGAGGAAGGCATTCCCGTGCCCAGAGTGCCCCAACCACATTTCTTCTAAGGGAACAAATTAAGTGGGCATAACTCCTTTTCCAACAGTCACATAGTTTTAAAGAATCTATTATTTGTAAAATATGTACTAAGTGCTAGATGCTTTATGGCAGTGGGAGTAAGAAAATAGTGGTGTGTATGTGTGTGTGTGTGTGTGTGTGTGTGTGTGTGTGTATGTGTGTGTGTAATGTTTTGTATTAGGTAATCTAAGACTAAGGCGTTTTAATATAAATTGCCTAAATAAAACCAATGATCTTAATATATAGGATTTCAATATTTTCAATTCACATTTAAAAACACTTGCTCACTTAATATGGCCTTTTTTACACATGTAGAATTTATGTATATACGTATGTATGGATATATGTATGTATGTATCCCATTAATGTTTCCTGTATTGTTCACAGGCACAGGACCTTGTACTGGAGCTGGGTCATATTCCTGAAGAAAACACCAAAAATTATCAGCTGAAGAAATGTCTCCTCATCCAAAGGATAGGCCTCTTGAGCTGCTAATCCACTTATGCTGGAATTCTGACTGGTTTGGTTATCTCCAAGTTTTGTGCAGCCAGCCCAGCTGTTCTAATCATGAGTACAACACTTTGGCCCATCTGGAGGCATGACTGCAGAGTAGATCTCCCCAGCTCCTGTATCTTGACATCTGCCTGCCTCTTCTGTGATGTTCCCTAAGACTGATCATTATGTATGGGTTATAGATGGCCGATACCTAATAAAGATGTTTCTTTTAGAGATGACCATTGGTTTAGCACATATTCTCAGCACTTTCTGTGAGTTTCTACATTAACTATTGTTCCCTGCAAAAATAAGCTTCTCTGAGGAGAAATAAGAGCATCCTTATTATGTGAGTATAAAAGGCTGAATATTTAGAAAGCAGTTGATGCCAATTTAGTAAAATGGTGCTACCTAGCTACAGTGTGCTTGTGACTGCAAGACAAAGTGAAATAGACACAGACATGTAGACGAACACACTGATTTCCAAGTTTTGTTTGTATACCTGTTTCGCAGATCACCTTGATAGACAGAAGTTGTTTCCTTGCTAATGTTGTTAGCACTACATTCTCTACAGCTAACAGGGTAACGTGATTCCACCCACATAACAGTAATGTCACATAACCTTCTCATTCAGGTCAAATTTCAGATAGTAAAAGACAAATTCTTATTAATTTGTAACTTAACACAGTTTCATTGTGTTTTATCTCTCGTGAGTTATTTGTAACTCTTTGATTATTGCTGGTATATGTGTGTGTGTATATGTATATGACTTATACATAGGTGAGATGTTGTGCAGTAAGTTGGTTAATGTTGACTGAATACTACATGGCAGCACTTCTGTGAGGGCAAAGCTTATCCCATACACTTGGAATCATCCCTTCTTCACTAGGTCCTGTGCATCTTTCAAAGCATTCATAGATTCATTCACCATCTGTTCAGAACTCACACATTTCTATTTTAAATGCCTAGTCTGTCTATATTGCTGAAGACTCATGTCAGTACTCAGTATCCCTGCAAATGCTTTTCACTGAAGATTATTGCCAACTCAGTATCCTACCAAGACTTGAATTGCAATCCCCTGCTCAATGATGAATCCCTCACCAGCTCTCCCTGCCAATACTACAGGGAACCTTTCCTGGTCTCATTGTTTAGCCTAATCTCATCTTCTTCTGCCATGGGACTCCGGTTCTGAGCCTCCCAGTCTCCTTGACCACTGGAAAAGTTTCTAAAAATTCCCTCTTCTCTATTCCAGAGACATTTGGTAGCCTAAGAGGCCCTGGAACTCTAGTTGCTCTTGGGTTGTGATGGGGGAGATCAGGCTGGCGGGAGGTTCCTCTAAATATGTTGCAGAAATCTTTCTGGAATAAGCACTGTGGAACCAATGAAAGTACAAGGGTGAAGATGTCATCAGTAGAACAAAAGCCAAGATACCCTTGAAGGCTTCATGCCAAGGACCAGCCTCAGTTAGTTTGGGGTTCCTGAGAGAAGGGGTATTTGGGAGCAGTGAAAACAAATTTGATTCTATGTCAAATTGTGTGTTCAAGCTGGTAACCTGTGTTCTGCTCAAGATGAGTCCCTAGACAGTTCTCTGTAGCTATCCTTTGTCTCTGCTGGAGACAGCTTTTTAGACTGCTCTCTCTCTCTTTTCTCTCTCTCTTTCTCTCTTTTCTCTCTCTCTTTTCTCTCTCTTTTCTCTCTCTCTCTTCTCTCTCTCTCTCTCTCTCTTTCTCTCTCTCTCTCTCTCTGTGTTTGTGTGTGTCTGTGTCTGTGTCTGTGTCTGTGTCTGTGTGTGTGTGTGTGTGTGTGTGTCTGTGTCTGTGTTCCTCTCAGATCTAGACAGCCTGTTCTTGCTATTCTAAAAAACTCACTGGTTGATATAGCTCTCTCTGCTAGTAAACATTCTGAAAGCTCTCTATATAGCTCATGGGTCTTCTGACCAAAGTCAGAAATGCTGCGATAAAAAATCCTTGGATGTTCAGAACAAGTCATAAATCCTGTTAGATTCTAAATGTAATTTTTTAGTTTTCTGATCAAAATCAGAAAGCCAGAAAAAAATTCTTGAAGAACTGTGTTCACCTATCAGACAGCCTTCTCGAGATAGCTGCTTGAAAACAGTCAAAAAGAACCGTGTTTGCTCTCTCAGAAAATACTATTTGAAAAAATTCTAAAAGAGCTATGAAAAATTTTCAAAAGAGCTGTGTTCTCTCTTCATGGATTTTCCAACTGAAATCATAAATCTTGTTAGAAAAAAACCTTGAAGTGCTGTGTTCGCTCTTTAGAGATCCCGGGACAGCTCAGTTCTTGCTAGAAAAGAAAGAACCTCGGGAATAAAAATGAAGAAGACCCTGAGGAAAAGAGGTTGGCGATAGACCCAAATTGGGATCCAGCTCAAGGGAAGGCCCTAAGGCCTGACACTATTACTGAGGCTATGTTTTGCTCACAAAAAGGGGACTATCAAACTGCCCTCTGGAAAACCAGACCAGCAGCTGAAAGAGTCAGATGCAGATATTTACACCCAACTAATGGACAGAAGCAGCTGACCTCTGTGGTTGAATTAGGGAAATGCTGGAAGAAGCTGAGGAGGAGTGTGATCCTATAAGAGGACCAGCAATCTCAACTAACTTGGAACCCCAAGATCTCTCAGACACTGGGCCGCCAACCAGGCAGCATAGACCAGCTGATATAGGCCCCCAACACATATACATCCAAGTACCACCAGGTTTGGACTCAGTCAGAGAAGATTCACCTAACCCTCAAGAAACTGGAGGCCCCACGGAATGAGGAGGTCTGGTGGGGTTGGGGGGTGTGGGGTTAGGGACATGCTTGTGGATGTGGAACCCCTCAAAGGGTGGAATGGGAGGGGGATGGAATCTGGGAAATAAAAAAAGATTAAATTAAAAAGAAAAAGAGAAAAAAAAGACAATTCTAAAGAAAGGAAATGCTTTCTTTCTGCTAGCTTATCTCTTGCAGACCAAAAGTCCAGTTTTTGTTGTTGTTGTTGGTGGTGGTGGTGGGATTTTTTTTTTTTAAATATATGTACGTATCAATTCAGTTATTCATTTCAGGTTCCTTGTTAACAATCCCATCATTCCTTGACCTTAGCCCCTTGACTCTTAGGAAAAGAATACCAAGTACGTGGTTTTTTTTTTTTTTTAACATTTTGAAAGAATTCAGAGATCTGCCTGCCTTTATAACCTTAGCTGGGAAGGAACTTGTCCTGAGATTAGCGTTCTGATGACCACACCTGGACCTAAATCAGCTGTGTCCCGGGCTGATCTTGAACTCAAGAATCTGCCTGTATTTGTATCTGCCTGTTTTTAAATATTTCTGACAAACTGGCTCATAGTACAGCTGGCTTTGTTCTTTTAGATCTGTGAAGCTCCTTATACGATGCAAATTGCACCCTTATTTATTTATTTTTTCATTGTTGACAAATTATATATATTTGAACTCATGCTCTTAGAGTTCTTTTCCACATCCTTAAGGGCTGTCCTGAAGGTACCAGAGTTTATCATTTTGCTAAAGACATCCGATATACCCTCAACTCCTGGACTTCCTGCTGTTTCAAATTATCATGGAATCCTTACTATTAACAGGGAGGAAATTTCTCCGAGGTATGTGAAAATGCATGCATTTACATACAAACAAGGTTTACCCCACAGCAGCCATGGATACTCTTGGAGGCCCAGGCCTTCTTGGCCCTGTTCTTGGAACAAGAACCAGGTCATTCGACCTCTACTAAGACCTTGTGGGACACAGTAGTTTCATGTAGGGTATTGTTTACATGTTCATTTTAAAGTAAAAAAAAAAAAAATCACATGGATGGTAGCAAGCACTTGGAATTTACAGAAGTGTAGCCACCTGCGGCCACACTAACTGGGTTCCTGAGTGGGAGGCCGGAGCTGTATGGAAGGAAATGGCGAGAGAAATAATGGAGGCCAAGACATGTTTCTGTTCAAGGTCCCCCGAAGTTTACTAAGAGTCTGTGCTTATAAAGGGGAAGGCCCATCCCCTGTCAATCCATTCTTGGTGCCTGTTGCCAGCCTGTAGATGGCTGAACCGGAATATCTCCAGGGCCTCTCAGCAGGTAGCAGTGTCTTGGAGAAGAGCAGCAGCAGGTGACAGAGCATAGAGCCATCTAAGTCAGAAGGGTCCACCCCAGGTGGTCTCATTCTCAGTGGCAGCAAGGTCTGAATCAGCCTGCTTCAAGGCTGGGGGAGGCTATACAGAAGCACCTGTGGCAGTTGTCAGGTTTATAAAGGGATGACTAGATGTTTTAAACTATTTTTCCAGATTCTTCTATTCCATGTAGCAAGTCATGCTTGGCAAATAGGAATTACAAACAGATCTTTAATTACATCATTAGATTAAAAAAATCAGTAATTAATATTTGGTCATTGCAACCTTATTCTACTTTAACTTCATATATGAACACATACATTTATATGGTTTTATTTATGTAATCTGCTTAAGCTGTCAACTGGAGCCGTTGGTGCATAACTTATGGTTTCCCTTGGAGGCTTGGAGGAAGGTGTAAGATCTGCTGGAGCTGGAGTTGCAGACACTTGTGAGCAGCTTGATATCGGTTCTAGGAATCAGTCTCAGGTGTTTGGGAAGAACAGGATGCTCTCTTAAGTGTTAAGCCATCTCTCCAGCCTCCAGTGCCATTAGAGTTCAAGAAAGATATGTTTTTCATATTAAGCTTCATTCACTTGATAATTGTGGAAAAAATTAATAAATCACATATATGATTTACTGGATTGAGTCTGGTTTGAATTTTTGCGCAAATTCCTAGGAACAACTGAAAAGTCTCTTTATTATTGAAAATAGAAATCTTCTCTCATGTAATGCCTCACAACCCAAGCTTCCTCTCTCTCTCTGCTCCCCCCAAGAGTCCGAGATATCCCCACTGCCTTTCTCCCTACTTTCCCTCTTGAGAGGACTCACACAGGTTGATACCATGAAAGGCTTCAAACTGGCACTTCAGGACATAGGCCCTGTTTTCCAGAACTGGGCAAGTCCAGGCAAGTTAATTACTGGAAACCCCCAGACCTCGGGCAGCCAATCAGAAACTGACCTGTCACAGGACCTGAAACAAGGGCAAGGAGTCAACAACAGTTTCCAGGCCCCAACCCCAAGCAATGGTTCTGAAGTCTCCAGAGCCCTAGCCAATTCCAAAGGCCCCCACACCCTTAGAGATTGAGCCAACCAATTAAGAGAAAGGTCACCCACCCCTCCCTGGAATTCCTCTAATGTGCTTTAAATTGGGCCTGTGAGCTCACCTGCAGTTTTCATCTTGGTACACATGCCCACCCCACCCCCACCCCCAATGCTGGACTTCTGCAGAATAAAACACCTTTGCTTTTGTATCCTATCTTAGGCTGGAGTATCATTCTTCAATGAATTATGGACCCTTACAATCCATTTCCTTTTCAGAAAAGAGCAGGTCTTCACGGCATGATAACAACCTAACAGGAAAAACACAAGATACAAGACTAAAGCCCCAAAACCAAGATTGGACATGCCAACCCAATAAAAGAAAGAGTCTCAATAGCAGGTAAAAGAGTAAGAGATATACCCATTCCCAATGTTATGAATCTCACAAGAACACAAAGCAAATGGCTGTAACATATATTCAGAGAGCCTGGTGCTAGCAACTATAAAATCTTGAGTGTGAACAATCTTGGGTGAAGTTTGGCAAGAGGGGTACTTGCCAAATATCCATAGTAAGCAGTATGAATGTTAAATTATGGGATAGAATAGTATACTCATACTCCACTTAACCTGATTAAATTGTGATAATTAAATTGTGATAAATTGACTGGGGCCAGACAATAACTACCTAAGTAATAGTAAGTTGTCTTTCAGAAAATAAGCAGATTATTCACACATTTTTGTAACTATGGTAGATTGAATAGGAATGGCAGTCAGAAGAACATGTGTATGAGTTTAGTCCACTGTTAGAAGAATCAGTTGTGAAGGATTAAGAGGTAGGCCTTGTTGGAGATAATGTATCACCAGGCTTAACAATAAATAACTATTGTGATTGATGACATCAGGAACTCAAATTGCCCCAAGTACAACACAGTTTCACCCTTATTCCAATAATTTATACATATGATACTTCTGAAAATGGAAGCCATTCAACACCCAAAGGCAGTCTCTACTTTCTCCTATTCTAATTTTCCAGGATAGTAAGGAAGGACGGCTGATGTGAGCTCATATTGCTTGACTTCTTTGTCAATAGGGTAGGTAATAAGCCTACCCTTCTGCAACATTACAACACACACAGTGTTGATTTCTTCACATGCAATTCAACAATCCCTTGCCCAATAACATAATTATAATTACAAGTAAGGCAGAATTGTACGTATTGATATGAAAAATTCTCTATATTATTTTTAGGCCAAAGCTGTATAATTTAATTATATTTCCTATTGAATAAGACTGTTCATCAAAACATATAATTTTCCTATTTATAGAATTCTATATATCTAGAAATTGGTTTTGACTTAGGTTATAAAGTACTTTATATTTGGGGAAACCAATGTGATATTTATTTATTCATTTACTTAATGTATACTGAGGCAGGGTGCACTTCCTAGCCCAGGCAATTCTCAAGTTACAGTGACCCTTTATCTGTTTTTCCATGCTGAGATTTATAGGTGGGAGCCATCAGTCTGGATACATTGCTTATTCATTTTTAACTCCAAGGAGAAATAGTGTTCACAACAGAAGTTTCACATCAAGAAAGATACCAGGTCAAATAAATTAATTTTCCTTTTGAAATTTGATGCCCATTTCAATTTCTTGCTGAAAAGCATAGGTTATAAAATACATTTAAATGGAAATTGTACACTGGGTGAACAAGTTCTTCAATAGTGGTTCTAACTCCAATCTTACAATTTGCATTCCACAAAGAATCAATCCAGTCCCAATTTGCTAAGGTTCATCCAAGGATATACAGCCCATGAACCCTGAACTGCATACAGAATTTTCCTGGCATGGTGGTACGTATTTCTGCTTAGGAAAACAAACTCTTACTTCTTTTTAGGTGGTCAAAATCACTTTGAAGACAATCAGATTGTAATAACTATAATTTTATGTGGAATTGCCTGTGAAGCAAATTGCAAACAAAAAGCAGATATTTCAAAATCTGGACACAATAGAAAATAAAAATAAGAACACAACATTAACTATAGAACAGTTATTTGACCTTGAAATAAATAGATCATTCAAATAAGAAATTTGAATATGGAGAGAATTCAAATCTACTATCATGAGGTTAAAATAATAATTCTAGAATATTATAATGAGGAATTAGAATATTGTTTATGGATACAGAATTGCATCTGTCAACTAATTCTGTTTAAGGTTTTATTATCCATTGTAAGAAAGGATGTTCAGTACATTTTATGTAGTTAATATTCCTGGAGTATTATCAGCAACATGTTAGGAACATCTACCCCCTCTACTCCAATTTTGACAGCCATGGATTTTTATACTCATGGTCAAAGAGTCCTCAGAGTTGCAAGCCACACATAGATGCAAAAGGTAGATTGCATTTTTTTATGTGGGGACTGAATGTGTGTTCAAGTGTGTGTTATGGTCCTAAACATTTTAAAATTCTTAGTCATATATAAAGCCACAACAAAAGGTGTTTGTTTGTTTGTAAACCTTGAACAGTTAAAAGTAGATAGGACTGATACCAAACTGTAATGAAGAGAAAAAAATAACAGTCAAGAAAACATTTCTCAGTATAGTTTTTCAACTACAGGCACCCTGAAATATTGAAAGAGTAAACTAGGCTGCCTGTTTTGGAAGCATGCTACAATAACTTAGACTTTGTAATTTTGCTTTTTAATTTATTTTTTTTTTTTTACTCCTTGAAAGAAATTGTAGAAATATTCTGAAGAATTGATCCTTGTATAACACCCTCATATGTATACACACATCTGCTGCATAACAATTTACATATGCTCTATCCTTAAGAAAACTCTACACTGACACCAGCCTCCTGCAGCTCCCTGAAATTTAAAACTACTAGGGCATGTTCTCTGAGTTGAAAACTAGCAACACTTTTCCATCTCTGGAAGATTCACAGACAAAGGAAAGATGGGTGGCTAAAATCAAGACCAAGAAATATTCCACATAGGAGGATGACATTTGTACTTGGAAAACAGAAGTAGTTCCTTACTTTTGAAATCCAACAATGAAATGCCCCGTTTTGAGTCTTTTACCCTTTATCTGAGACATGGTTCTCTTGGGAGGCAAGAACAACCATGCTTATATGTAGGGGATTGGTTCTAAGGTTATGAATTAATCAGAAATCTGTGTGTCCAAACTCTGAAGATCCTTGTCCCCAACTTGTTTTTGATCAATAAATAAAAATGCCAGTGGCCAATGTCTGGACAAAGGGAGACACAGCAGGACCTTGAGATTTTCATTGGCTAGGAATGGAGAGAGAGGAGGAGAATCACCAGGTTTCAGAAGGAGATAGATCAGACTTAGAGCTGCAGAAGGAAATCATCTGAAATGTAGGTGAGAGGGAATGCATGTGCATCCTGGAAGGGCTACCCAGAAAAATCTTAGGCAGCAAAGAATAGGGGGCACCCAGAAAAATACAGCAGCAAAGATAAATCATAGATTTGGAGGGTGTTGAATCAGGAGTACCAGAGGGAAACCTATGATAGCTGATAAGAAGACTTGGACTGCCCAGCATATGACATAGTCGTGGCATTTCAAAAATAAGCATGTGTGTATGTCTTTTAGTTGGGGATTCAAAGAGTTCCTGGGTGGGTGGCTTGAGGTTTGGAATAAAAGTGGCTTAGCCAAACACCATCACTTACAACATAAAAAATGTTTGACATTCAAGTTGTGACAGATTAGCTTTTTGATTGCAGCTAGTCCTAGTGAGTTTTCATTTCATTTAGATAAAATGTCAAATATGATAAAAGAGAAAAGTCATAGACAGCAACAAACTCAACTTGGCACTACATCAATAATAGTGACAGAGGCATCACTGTCTCCACCTAGAGCCTCAGTTCAGACATACTGAGGAAAAGAAAAAAAATAAATGAATATGATTTTTGTTCAAGAAGTAGTAAAACAATCTTTGTTGTGGCAAAGATTGGTCAATATCCTGTTTCTTCCACTTATTACCTCTGAAAACACTCAGTTGGTTCCATAACACAACATTGAGGGACTTGGGAAATGGGTAAAGGTTACTTTCAATTAAGAATTAAATCTAAAATTTGAACAATGACGGTCAATGAACATCAGCTCCTTTCTTTGTACCCAACTCCGTCCATTTCCCCTCATCCTTCTGGTACTAAGAGTAGCCTAAAGGGGCAATAACAACAGCAACAGCAACAGCAACAGCAACAGCAACAGCAGCAACAACAACAACTGCTATCCTGGAAGCCTGTCTTTGTGGTCAGAGAATTTGGGAGCTGACATTTAAAGCAGCAGAAACAGGTGTGTACCTTTTAAATTAGTTTTCTTTTCCAACTCTGCTTGCCCTGGAGGTTAAAACTTGTCACACCTCAACCCTGGGGGATAGAGTTAATAATAATGTCCAGATTTACTCATTTGTCTGAAAAAGGATACAAGTTCAGGAGATACCCATTGCTATGACTTTAGAGTGTAGCAATTAAAGCTCTAAAAGGCAGTGATGTTGTAGAGGTTCTTTACAACAGAGTGTCTGATGAAATGATCTATGGATGGATGCTACTGTAGAAGATACTCTTACCAAAGCTTTGATGACTGACATATGTAGGCAATCTTCTCAGCACCGAAGGGATGGAGGTTTCACTTTAGGCAGATGGATCTAGATAAGAAAAGGGACAGCTTTAAAACCAGAGTAGATAGGTGACACTTATACAAGAAAAACGACAAAGAAAATATACTCATACATCCCAAAAGATAAAGTATCATCCCACAGCAAAAACTTCCAAGAAAGGAGTTCAACAAAGTATCTAGTGAGGCCAAAAAAGATCAAGCCTTTGTTCTACCTAAAGTACATGTTAGACGTAGTCAACCTTTCACTACTTGAATGCCACGAAGCCATAGGAAAGATTGGGCATAGTAGGGGAGCTTGTGTTTGAGACCACCCATTCACACTGATGCTCTCAAAACATAAACAAACAAACAAACACACAAACAACAAAAACAAAGAGTAGACACTGAAACCATATCCCAGTTAAGTTATAACAGAATTTGAAGGCCAATCGAACAATGGTAATTATCTATTAACAAGTTCTCTGAAATGATTTTAAAAATCTTGAGAAATAGAATTTTCTGTTTCAAAATGTGCTAGAAACAACATAACTTAGTTAATCTACAGAGGAAACAGGTAAATCTTTACCAATTTCTAAGGAAATGGAGATTTGGCAGTGCAACCTGCCATAAATAAGAAGCTAGGATGGTTGAGTTCAGATTTTCATGCAGCTAATGATGAAAATCATACATCATTAATAATGAGAATTCTTGAAATGAATGAAAAGATTGACATAGATGCTAATAAAGTTATCTATTAAGTGAACATTTAAAAGTAGAATATATAATACACAATAAATAAATACTAAATAGACTGATGGTCATGACAAAACTTGTGAAGGGATATTTAATGAACCTAAATGTAAATTAATATAACCATTATTCTGGACCATATGACATAAAGATATTTATGGAAATGAGTGCCAGAAATGACCCCCTGATTTCCATTTTCACTCCCAGCACTCTTCCAGTTCCCTTCTTCCCACATCTGATCATCATAGTAGTTTCCCTCCTTCCCCCTCTCCTACCCAGTTTCCTCTCTCATTCCACATCCTATGACAAATTTGTTTCCACTTCTGAGTGAGCTTTGTGTACCCTCCCTTGGGTCCTTCTTATTATCCAGTTTCTTTGGGTCTGTGGATTGTAGTGTGGTTATCGAGCTCTTTATGGCTAATGCCTACTTACTAGTTAGTACATGCTATGCATGTCTTTCTGTCTTTGGATTACCCCACTCAGGATGATATATGCTTGGGAACGGGGAAGAAATGGTAAATCTAGGGAGTGGGGGATGATCCTTGTTGGGTTTCTTATCAGAGGGGGATATAGAAACTGAAGTCATTACCTCCTGTAGCAGGTAGGACTTCCACAGTAGGAAGGAGGTATCAATCCACCCACAAAATCTTCAACCCAAAATTTGTCTTGCCTACAAGATGTGCAGGAATAAAGATGGGACAGAAACTGAGGGAACAACTAATGACTGCCCCAACTTGAGACCCATCCTATGTGAGAGAGCCAACTCCTGAGACTGTTAATGACACTTTGCTAGCTTGCAGAAAGGAGTCTAGCATAACTGCTGGATGTGGCATGGAAGCAGATGCAGTGACTTTCAATCAAACATCAGGCAGAACTTGGGGAGTCTTGTGAAAGAGTGAGGGATAGAATTAATCAATCTGCAGGGGTCAAGGACACCACAAGAAGAGTTACTGAGTCAACTAACCTCGAAAAATGGGGGATCACAAAAACTAAGCCAACAACCAGGGAGCATGCAAGGGCTGGACCTAGGCCCTCTACACGTATGTAGCAAATATGCAGGTTGGTCTCCATGTGGGTCCCCCAATACATGGAGTAGGGGCTGTCTTGGACTCTGTTCTCTGTTCCCTGCCATTGTATCTCATTCCCATCACTCGACTACCAGTTTTGGTCTCAGCGAGAGATGATGTGCCTAGTGCTGCTGTAAATAGTAGTCAGAGGAAAGGTGGGCTTTCACTTCTCTGAGGAGAAGGGCAATAATGGAAGAGACATGTAAGGATGGGACTTGAAGAAGAGAAGATGGGGGCTATGATCAGTATGTGAAGTGAATAAAAAATTATTTAAAAAAGAAAAGAGAAAACAGGTATTCTATAGAAATGTATAGAATAACACAAAAATCCCATTATCTTGTAGTCTTATAATGATAGGACAATATTTAGATTTCTCTTTCCAAACAAGGAAGAAATATTGCCTGAAAGCCTCTAAAATTTGTTGTAAAAGAAATACTTTCTGGTTTAAGAAGTGATGTGAGCCATTTATAATATAAGATGACAAAATTATAAGTCTATACACCTTCCTAATATAACTTATTATGCACATCTTGCTCTCTTCATGACGAGATTTTGTCTAGCTTGAGCATATCTTGAAGAAGCTGTCACAATTTTAAGTTTATAAGTGCTACTACCCTATTGTCTGAAGCACACTGTCACTTCAAGTTATCCACCACTCATGGCATTTAAAATTTTACTTCCCCCTCTTGTAGGAAGATAAGAGAGTCATATTCATGCATATGATATGCATGTAATCTGAAGGGTTGACTGTATATTATTCTTTGTATGTTGATCACCCGATCATCTCTATGTAAATAGATATCGACTAATCTACTGAGAGTTGTGTGAGTCACTGACTTACGGATATAGCAGTATGCCATTAGGAATCATTTTCATGTTCTTTCTTTAGCCGAATAATAGTATTAGGTTCTTATCTAGAGCCATGAACTATCTAGTGACAAGTTCTTAGACCCCGAAAAATGAACAAAAGAAAAAGAGTGGTGGGGAGGGGAAGAAAGGAAGGGTAAAGAAATATAAGGCTGGTCGTATACAGTTTTCAAATAATAAAAATGACAAAGCCTTGAAAAAAACACCAAGTCTACAGAGGAAGGAAGTTAGAAATTACATCCAATTTCTCACAAAACATTCAAACAAAAGGACAGAGGTGACAAATATTAAATTTTGCAATTCCTGAGGGATGAAACTGATCTGTTTTCCTAATAGTCGATTTCCAGTCCCTTCCTCTGAAGCCAGCACTTGCTATTGTCTATGGTTTTCATTACAGGCACAATGATAGGTGTATATGTTATCTTGGTCTTGTGGGTTTCGTTTGCCTTTCATTACTCACTAGTGATGTCGCACAGGCATCACTGCCATGCATAACGCTTCCTTAGAAAAATGGCATACAGAGCTAAACAAAGGATTCGCAACTGAGGAATACTGAATGGCTGAGAAGCACCTAGAGAAATGTTCAACATCCTTAGTCATCAAGGAAATGCAAATCAAAGCAACCAACCCTGAGGTTCTATCTCACACCAGCCAGAATGGTTAAGATCAAAACATCAGGTGACAGTGTATGCTGACAAGGAAGTGGAGAAAGAGGAACACTCCTCAACTGTTAGTGGGATTGCAAGCTGGTACAAACACAGAAATCAGTCTGGTGGTTCCTCAGAAAATTGGACATAGTATTACCTGAGGACCCAGCTATACCACTCCTGGGCATACATCCAAAAGATTTTCAGGGGGAACTTTCAGACTAATTTCCAGTTTGCAATCCCACCAGCAATGGAGGAGTGTTCCTCTTTTTCCACTTCCTCTCCAACATGTGTTGTTGTCACTTGAGGGTTTGTTCTTAGACATTCTGATTGGTGTAAGGTGGAATCTCAAGGTCGTTTTGATTTGTATTTTACACAGACAAAGTTAGGAGCAGAGCCTGAAGGAATGACCATCCAGAGACTGCCCCACTTGTGGGGATCCACCCCATAAACAACCGCCAAACCCAGACACTAGGCAGATGCCGACAAGAGCCTGGTGACAGGAGCCTGATATAGCTGTCTCCTGTGAGACTCTACCAGTGCCTGGCAAATACAGAAGCAGATGCTCAGAGTCATCCATTGAATGGAGCACAAGGTCCCCAATGAAGGAGCCAGAGAAACACCCAGGGAGCTGAAGGGGACTGAAGCCCCATAGAAGGAACATCAATATGAACTAACCAATATCCTCAGAGCTTCTTGGAACTATACCACCAATCAAAGAAAACACATGGTAGAACTTGTAGCTCTAGCTATATTTGCAGCAAATGGCCTAGTCAGTCATCAATGGGAGGGGAGGCCCTTGGTCCTGTGAAGGCTCAATGCCCCAGTATAGGGGAATGCCAGGACCAGGAATAGGAGTGGGTGGGCTTGGGAGGCGGGGGAGGGGGAAAGGGGATAGGGAAAAATAGGAAAGGGGATAACATTTGAAATGTAAATAAAGAAAATATCTAATAAAATAATAAGAAGAGTTGTTTTTGCTATTCTGTGTTTTTTGCCTTTCCAGATGAACTTGAGAATTGATCTTTTTGTTTTTTGAAGAATTGTGTTGGAATTTTGTTGGGGAGTGCATTGAATATATAGATGGCCATTTTTACTATGTTAATTCTGCCAATCCATGAGCATGGGAGATCTCTAAATTTTCTGAGATCATCTTCAATTCCTTTCTTGAGAGACTTGAAGTTATTTTCATACAGGTCTTTTACTTGTTTGGTTATTGTTGCCCCAAGATATTTTATAATATTTGTGGTTGTTGTGAAGGGAGTTATTGCCCTCATTTCTTTTTCATCCTGTTTATGATTTGTATAAAGCAAGGATACTGATTTATTTGAGTTAATTTTATATCTGGCCACTTTGCTGAAGTTGTTTATCAGCTGGAGAAGTTCTAGAATTTTGGGGGTGATTATGTATACTATCATATCATCTGCAAATAGTGATAACTTTATTTCTTCTGTACCAATTTGTATCCCCTTAATCGCTTTTTGTTGTCTTATTGTTCTATCTAACACTTCAAGTACTATATTGCTAGATATAGGGATAGTGGGCATCCTGGCCTTGTCCAGGTTTCTATTGGGATTGCTTCAAGTACATCTTCATTTAATTTGATATTGGCTGTTGGTTTGCAGTAAATTGCTTTTATTATGTTTATGTATGGGCCTTGAATTCCTGTTCTCTCCAATACTTTTACATGAAGGGGGGTGTTGTATTTTGTCAAATGCTAAGGATATGATCATGAGGTTTCTTTCTTTGAGTTTGTTTACATAGTGAATTACATTAATAGATTTTCATATATTAAAACAACCTTGCATCCCTGGGATGAAGCCTACTTGATCATGGTACATGATGGTTTTGATGTGTTCTTGGATTCCATTTGCAAGAATTTTTGAGTGTTTTTGCATTGATATTCATAAGTGAGACTGGTCTGAAGTTTTTTGTTTGGGTTGGGTCCTTATGTGGTTTAGGTATCAGAGTAATTGTGGCTTCATAGAATGAGTTAGGTAATATTCCTTCTGTTTCTATTTTATGGAATAGTTTGAGGAAAATTGGTATCAGGTCTTCTTTAAAGGTCTGGTAGAATTCGGCAGTAAATCCATGTGGCCCTGGCTTTTTTTTTTTTTTTTTGGTTGGTTGGTTGGATTTTAATGACTTCTATTCTTTGTGTGATATGAGCCTGTTTAGGTAGTTTACCTGCTCTTGATTTAACTTTGGTATGTGGCTTCTGTCTAGAAACCATCCATTTCATCTAAGTTTTCCAGTTTTGTTGAGTATAACCTTTTATAGTAGGATCTAATGATTTTTAAAAATTTCCTCATTTTCTGTTGTTATTTCTCCCTATTCATTTCTGATTTTGTTCATTTGGATACTGCCTCTTGACCCTTTATTTAGTTTTTCTAGGGGTTTATCTATCTTGTTGATTCTCTCAAAGAACCAGCTTTTGGTTTTGCCGATTCTTTGTATTGCTTTCTTTGTTTCAATTTGGTTGATTTCAGCCCTGAGTTTGACTATTTTCTGCCTTCTACTCCTCTTCAATGAGTTTGCTTCTTTTTGTTCTAGAGCTCTCAAGTGTGCTGTTAAGTTTTTAGTGTAAGATCTCTCCAGTTTCTTTACCAGGGCACTTAGTGCTATGAACTTTCCTCTTAGCACTGCTTTCATTTTGTCCCATAATTTTGGGTATAATGTGTTACCATTTTCATTAAACTCCAATAAGTCTTTAATTTCTTTCCTAAGTTATCATTTAATAAATAGTTGTTCAGGTTTCATGTGCATGTGATCTTTCTGTAGTTTTTGCTGTTTTTAAAGACCAGCCTTAGGCCATGGTGATCTGATAGGATGCATGGCATTATTTCTATCTTTCTGTATTAGTTGAGGGCTGTTTTGTGCCCAATTATGTGGTTGACTTTGGAGAAGGTACCATGAGGTGCTAAGAAGAAGGTGAATTATTTTGGTTTAGGGTGATATGTTCTCTAGCTAGTTGTGAAATCCATTTGGTTCAAACCTCTCTTAGCTTCACTGTGTCTCTGTTTATTTCTGGTTCAATGACCTGTTCAGTTGTGAGAGTGGGGTGTTGAAATCTCCCACTATTGCTGTGAGGGGTTCAATGAGTGTTTTGAGTTTTAGTAAAGTTTCTTTTATTGATTTGGTTGCTCTTGCATTTGGGGCATAAATGTTCAGAAAAGAGACTTTCTCTTGTGGATTTTGCCCTTGATGAATATGAAGTGTCCTTCTTTATCATGCTTGATAAGTTTTTGTTGAAAGTCTTTTTTTATTAGCTATTAGGATGGCAATTTCTGCTTGTTTCCTGAGACGATTTGCTTGGACAACCTTTTTCCATCCTTTTACTCTGAGATATTGTCTGTATTTGTTTTGAAGTGTATTCTTGTATGCAGCAAAATGCTGGATCTTGTTTGTGTACCCAGTCTGTTAGCTTATGTCTTTTTATAAGTGAGTTGCGTTCATTAATATTGAGACATATTAAAGAGCGATGGTTGTTGGTTCCTTAAATATTTGTTTTTGTAGGTGGCTTTATGTGTTGTGGCTCTCTGCTTTTGGCTTTGTTGTGAGATGCTTAATATCTTGTCCTTTCTTTAGTTCAGGCATCTTCCCTGTGTTGGAGTTTTCCTTCCCGGATCCTCTATAGGGCTGCATTGGTAGATAGATACTATTTGAATTTGGTTTTGCCCTGGAATATGTTGTTTTCTCTATCTATATTGATTGAGAGTTTTGTTGGGTATAGTAGGCTGGGCTGGCATTTGTGTTCTCTTAGAGTTTGCATGACCTCTGACCAGGCTTTTCTGGCTTTCATAGTCTCTGTTGAGAAGTCTGGTGTAATTCTGACAGGTCTATTATTGTATGTTACTTGGCCCTTTTCCCTCGCATCTTTCAATATTCTTTCTTTGTTCTGTACATTTAGTGTTTTCATAATTATGTGACAAGAAGATTTACTTTTCTGGTCCCATTTATTTGGTGTTCTATAGGTGTCTTGTACCTTTATGGCCACCTCTTTCTTTAGGTTGAGGAAGTTTTCTTCTATGATTTTGTTGAAGACATTTTCAGGTCCTTTGAGCTGGGAACCTTCATTCTCCTCTATTCCAATTATTCTTAGATTTGGTCTTTACATTTTGTCCTGAATTTCCTGGATGCCTTTGGGTTAGGAGTTTTTTTATATTTTGAATTTTCTTTGACAGTTGTGTCAATCTATTCTATCATATCTTCTATACCTGAGATTCTCTCTTCTATCTCTTGTATTCAGTTGGTAATACTTATATGTGTAATTCCTGACCTCTTTCCTAGGTTTTCCATGTCCAGGTTTGCCTCCATTTGTTCTTCTTTATTGTTTCTACTTCAACTTTTAGGTATTAGATCACTTTATTCAATTCATTCAGCTGTTTTCCTATATTTCTTTCAGTGAGTTATTGATATCCTTCTTAAAGGATTCTATTATTTTCATGAGATTGAATTTTAGGACAGATTCCTGATTTTCAGGTATGCTTGTGTATTCAGGGCTTGCTATGGTGGGAGAACTGGGTTCTGATGATTTCTTTGGCTTCTGTTGCTTATGGTCTTGCACTTGTCTTTTGCCATCTGGATATCCCTAGTGATTGTTGGTCTGGGTGACTGTCTGGAGTCTACTTCTTTTGTCCCTGGGTTGCTTCAGGTCTCCTGGTAGGTCCTGCTGTATCAGACCACCTGTGGGGCCTTCCAAATGGGGTCTCTTCAAAGGGCAGAAAAGCTCCTGCTCTGCTGCTCTGGCTGCAGTAGATCTCCTTGGAGGCCTTCAGACTGTTGGGTCTTCAGTGGAGCAGTCAAGCTGTTGTCCAACTCCCCTGAGTACAGCTGATCCCCAACTGCTCTGAGTACAGAGGGTCCTTAACCACTCAACTTCTCTGAGTACAGCGGGCCCTCAACTGCTCTGAGTGCGAAGGGTCCTCTAGGTTGAACCAGAATATAGTGTCTTGATGGGAGCAGAGACCAACTAGGAGTCTGCCCCTGCAGCAAAGACTGGCAGAAGACAAAGAACTATTTCTAAACAAGTCTACTCCACTCATATCCCAGTAACCTCTTTTCCATTAATTTTGGTGGGTGGTGAGTTAGAAGGGAGGTTAAAGCATTTAACTACCCATATTAAAAGTAAATTTAAGCCTACAGAAAAGGGTTTATTTTGCTTATGATTACCTATCATATTTCATCATTGAAGAAACTTAGAGCAAGGCTTTAGACAATGAAGGAATCATAGCCTGGTTGATGCAGAATCCATGGGGAGTGCTGTTTACTAGCTTGTCCCTTATGGATTTCCTAACTTGCCTTCTTGTAGAACCCACAATCATCTACACAGATGCAGCCTTCCCACAATGGAATAGGCCTACCCACATCAGTCACTAAGAAAATACCATACAGGCATAACTACAGCCCAGTATTAGGGATGCATTTTCTCAGTTCTGTTTCTCTCCTCTCATATGACTTAGCTTGTGTCATATTGACATAAAATTAGACAAGACAGTGATATCCTTGATGTTTCCAGTGTAGTAATGCCATTTTTTCCCTAGTACCATTTTATCTCTATCATTTGTATTTTACTTTCTGATAGTATTTCCATTTTTTTTATACATTCCATTTTTTTCTTAGATGTTGCCTGTTTCCCCCCTGAAGCTCATGGAATATAAATAATAGCTTGTTTAAAAAATCTGAATATATAGTTCTAATGTCCTTCCCATTTGTGATAATTTTGATAACTCGTTAAATTTCTCGAAACTATTTTTCATATCTTTATGACCTATAAATTTTTGTTGTAAGATGAATGTGATCTTAACAGTCAAAGGAAGAGACACAGCAGCTCAAAATTGTGTTGAAGATGTAAAATTGTTGAATGGAGACACAGACCTGTTTGTTAATGTCCATGGACTATCAATGCTCCCACTGTCGATGTTTACATTTCTATTAGTGATATAGAGCTGCTACAGAGGAAGGGAATTATCGTCTTTCAGAGTAGTTAGCCTCTGATTATATTTCCGCTGGCCCAAGTATGGCTAACTAGCTTCTGCTTAGAATAAACCTAATCAAATATAGACTTCTCTCTTACCCTTTTAATCCCTTTTCTGTCAGAACATGAGGGGGTTTCTGGTAATTACTGTAAAAACATGGCAGTGAAGGAAACTCACCAAGTGTCAGGGTATCCCTGTGACTGGTTCTCTGCAGTTTTTTCTTAGATCCTCTCCACTAAGCTTTCATTGGGGAGTCACAGTTAATGTTCCCATCTTGCTAACTCTCTTGCAGAAGTCTTCTCCAGAATCAATGTTCCATTCATTTCTGATTCCTCCTATTTGTCCATATGGCCGATTGGAGGCTGTTTGTCTCACAACCTCACTTTTCTGACAGATCTGAGAAGCATTTTATATTTTTCTGCTTCTTCATGTTTTCACTTGTTAGGGCAGAGTAGAATTTTTAAAAACCTTATATGCTAAAATGAGAATTAGATGTCTAGTCAATTACAGTAAGGTTAGACTTATTGGAAACTTGTGATCCATTATCACTTCTGATGCAAAAATAGCTCTCTTCTCAAAGGCAGTAAGGGGAAATTAATTCTAGAGATAAACATGAGTGATCATAGCCAGAGCTCATGCATTCAGGTCACTCTAAAAACCAAGTTTCAGCATAATAACAGTCTTACGAAGGTGTTGTATGAACAGAAAGAAATGATAGTCACAAATCAAAGCTCTTTCAAATGACATTAGGTAGGCAGCTTACAGCAAAGCACAGAAATCTCTGCCTATGCTTCACATGTTTTCTGGTGATATTTTTAGCTTTTGGATTTGTAGGAAGTAATGGTCCTACCTTACACGATTTACCTTATAATTCACATGTATGTTAGGTCAAAAAAGAAGGGGCAGTGAATGTTCACTGAAAAAGCTAAGTATAGCCTTCAGAACTGTATATAACTTTCCAGGTGTCCAGAGTCAGAAAGCTCTTATCAGTTAATTGGCCTTATAGAATTGATAACGAATGTGTGACTTCACATCCACAAACCTCAACATGAATGTTGCATACTTTGTTCATCATGACTGCAGACTAGAAAGAACACAAATGATATTTAGTGAGTAAACTGGTAAATTCTCATTCAATTATGCCAGAATGCTTCTTAATTATAAAAGAAAAGACAATAAATATATGCAACATGGGGAATAACTTCTAAAAGAATTAAGACCTAATTGAAAGAAGCCAATACTAAATCTAAATGGTGCATGGTAGATAAAGATAGATATAACAATAGTATAGAATATATATATATATATATATATATATATATATATATATATATATGAGAGAGAGAGAGAACTGACAGACTGACATAAGCTGAAGTTGACTTTTATCAACAAGAGGAGAGAAAAAGGACTTCTGTATGATCCTAATATTGTCTAAATCTACGCATGTGTTAATACTCAGAAACTTTCAATTTAAGAAAAAAAGTGAGTCTTACCCATTCCACTTATTAAACTGTTATATAGCAATAGAGATAATTTTGTCTTCTTTAAATTAATCTCATAAAACCTTCAATTTTTTTTTCTATGATATTTTTCCTAGCACATTTGCAGCTCCAAAATTAGACATTATGTCAATCTTATTTTTGACTACTCCATGAATTCCCAAAACCCAGAATACTAGCAGGTCAAGAATTGACATTAACAATGTTGTAATGAAAGAAAATTTATTTAACTTACACTTTTGATCCAACGTTTTACCAAGAAGTGTTTAAACATAACAAAATTTTTAATAAAGCAATGTGGAAAGGAAGTCACAGAAGAAAAAAAAAAGAAAAGCAATAAAGGACAAATTCTTTTTGCTTTTGAGTACTATTTAACGAATCTAATTAGTAAGCTTCAACGGTCCTGCAGAAGCTTGTGAGATTTTTGCATTCATATTGAAAATAAAATGAATGTCTGGCAGCTCCTGAAACAGAATGTCAAGATAAGAAATGTAACACAAAAAGCAGTCACCTTGAAGCAGCCTAAAGAACTGACAGGGAGTGCTGTGAAGACTATCAAGAAGTTTGCCTTTTTTCTACAAGACTACATGTCATTGCATACCAGCTTTCTCTCTCTCTCTCTCTCTCTCTCTCTCTCTCTCTCTCTCTCTCTCTCTCTGTCATTCTGTTTCTGTCTGTATTTCTCTATCACACACACACACACACATACACACACACACACACACACACACACACACACACACACACACACACACACATACACACACACACACACACACACATACACACACACACACACACACACACACATACACACACACACATACACACACACACACACACACACACACACACACACACCCCGTTAGGGAGAAAACCAGCCAGCGCAGGAGCTAGTAAGATGGGAGAACCTCTGGAGGATTGGAAGGAAAAAAAAGTAATCAACAGACAACAATAATTATAATTGCAATCAGTAAGTTTGCAATTAAGTTGTTTGCCATTTAGCCAATCAAACTACAGAGGAATGGTCACCCAGCAGAGAAGCCTTCCAATTCCTGTTACTGTTGCAAGTTAGGTTTTGGGTTCATACTACTCCAGGGCATCTATTCAGAATATGTCAAGACAGGTGCCAGCATGCCCAGTGAATCATGAAGGTCACACTTCTGTTCTTTCCCAGAGCCTCTGGGCCAGTGTCAGCATCGTTATGAAGTGCTTTCTCTCAACCCAAGGCTGTTCCTTACACTTTGACCCATTTCCCACTATCATTATCCTCAGGCTTTAGTCAGTCACGGCTGCTTTATAGAGCTGGTAGCTTCTTGCTCAGTGACACTACAAAAACAAAGCACCGAGATGACTCTTTTGTGTGTACAAAGGCAATAATATAGTAAGATGCTGTGCTATGTCTACAGCTTTTAATCAGGAGGGCCCTTTAATATGACAATCAGCATGTGGTACAGCAGAATGAAGCCAGCATTGTCACATCTATACCTATCTATATTTACCTATATTAATTCAAAGCTACTGCCTACTGCACCCGAGGTAGAACTTGGACCACAAGAGGCCTTGATCAAAGTCTTTACTTGCCTGCATATCTGACTATATCTCAGTTTCCACAGAAATCTTCGAATCTAGAGAAAAAGAAAAAAAATTCCAAAATCCAAAGTACTGGTGAATGATGGTAAAGGTTCTGGACCTGGTAAATGAGATAAATGGGTTATCCAGTGGATTTTCTCCTATTGATTTCTGTCAAAATACAAACCTTACATGGCTTGCAATATGCAGCAGTACAAGTCAGAGTGGCATGGGAAATAGGTGGCAGTTGGAAAACTAGTGTTGCTAAGAGGTGACTATCGTGAGGTAATACTGATAATATTTAATGAAAATGAGAAAGAAAACAGAAGAAAGAAAATACTGGAGTTAGCATATACATCTCTCACTAACTTTGAGAACATAATGACTACATATGTTCTGTTTAATTACTTGAAAAGATCACCTGAAGAACCTTGGAATGTTTTATTCTGATGTGAGACTAGAACTGTCTTTGGAAGAATAGAGGTTGTCCCTGTGAAATTAATTTCAGACATCAAATCTAGAATCCCACAATATCAGACACATAGATTAATATGATTCATTTATTCTTAACTATTTCTGTGATATGTTAGAACTTCGAAATCAATCTGTGGTTTCCATTCATAAGTCTTCACATAGTCTCACCCTTTTAGCTGTCATAGAATGCATACTGCACCATTATCTATGGTCACGTTTATCCCAGAAAACCAATTCAGTGATAGGAGTGTGTGTGTGTGTGTGTGTGTGTGTGTGTGTGTGTGTGTGTGTGTGTGTGTGTGTGTGTATGTGTCTAGGATGTCAGTCATCTAAATGGAATTTGAAAAATTATATTGCAGACAAGTTTAAACATGTTTACTGGTACTTTTTTTCTAAAAGAATAACTAGTCCCACATATAACTGAAGTCAATTTATTATAAAAACAAAAGAATGAAATAGACAATTCTATCAAATAATGTAAATTATAAACATTATAGTGTTGATTGAAAATTGTTCATTTTTAATATACTTCGTTTTAACTGACAGTTATACTAATGCAACGGTTGGCTATTCATACCAATTCAAGTGACAGGGAAACTTTGCTCAGATATTCCTTCTGTAAACTTTGTATAATTGTAAATTTTCTAAAACCTTAAGGAATGAAAGTAGAGGAGTTTCAGCCACTAGGAAAATTCCCCAGACTTCCCTAACAGCCATAAGGGCTGGCTTTTAATGGCTATAACAATGTTATAAGGCCCAAGGCAGAAGAGTAGTCAAGTCCCACTCACAAGAAAAAAAATCCCACCGACCCCTGAGCTTCCCCCAAGATCAGGCCATCAATCTCCCCATTTCCAGGCTTCCCTAGTAAGCTGCCCTCCCCAAACCCATATATAAACTTGTTCTATCCAGTTCTCTGATGCTTCTCTCCTAAGCAGAGGCAACCAGCCTCCTGGGTTTTAACTTCCTAAAAACCTCTTGTGTGATGTTTGTACATAGTGTGACATTGTTGTATTCCTTTTCTCCTGAATGCCAGGATACCTTTTCCATCTTATATTAACCATGCCAAAAATTGACAGTTCTGATTTCTGAAGGTATGTTCACAGAAGAAAAAAACAAACTTCAAGGATATTGACTCATTTTTATCTGATACTAACCTGGATATATTAACTAACCCATGCCCCTCAACAGCTTCTAGTATTAGACAAGGAATCAAAAACATCATTATACTTTTTCCAGGGAGAGAAAAACATAAAGCCATGCCACTTGTGCTGTTTCCAAGACCCCTACATTCTTCGAATGTCTGTTATAAATTCACATATCCAAAGGGCAGACTGGAAATGTAAATAACTCAAAAATTCAGGTGGGGACTGTCCTGATCAAAGGATGGCATGCCCATGGGCACAGCAGAGCCACAGGCTACTTTGACTACTCTAAATGCCACGACTTCTGGAGTCACACATACAATAGCTAATAGAAAAAGATTAAAAATTGGTTTATAATTGTCTTCCCAAACATTGTGTTTTTAAAATGCAGTTTAGACATTTATAAAACATTAACGTTAGCAGAGCTTCTGATATCAAGGAAAATGAATTTAGTATGCTATTTGACATTCTCATTATAAAGTAATAAGTAGGCTGTGTCTGGATGTCATGAGGCAGATGATAGAGTAGTAAGAGTCCTGTAGGAATGAGTGTGACTGTTCCAAGAAGCAACTGCTCCATAAGCAAAGCTCTATGGCTGGAGTGCTGGCTCTCAAACAACGGTCCCTGTATAGAGCGAGCAGAAAGAACTTCCAGGGAAATCTCATGAGTGAGCATTTCTGGAAGTCAGCTACCAACTGTGCTCCTCCATATCGATTCCATCGAAGGCATAAAGTCTTCAGAGATTACCAGTGAACAAACGTCTTTAAACCTCTGTCCTGATTCTTTGAAATTCATGAGATTTGCCTATCAGGTAAAACTCGAAATTGGTTTCTGTAACAAATTCTGCCATGTAATTAATGAAGTAGCCCAGCTTATCCAGGAAGGATGGCTTATCATCTGTGAGATAAGTAAATGGACATCCATGAGGCATGTGAGAACTAGCTCTTGGTAGGGTCAGCACTACAGCCACTGCTGCCAAGCCACACACATCAGCTTAAATAATCTTGCTGAGGGGAAATCATGGAATACTATGTTTGTAGTCACTCCAAAATTATAGAATAGCCAAAAGACTAAGTCAACTCTCTGTAGCTTACCAAGGCTAAAATTGATTTGTCATCAAGATACTTGAAACTATGCAACTAATCTAATAATTTTGAATGATAGTTTACTTCCTAGATTCTGTAGTGATGTATTATTTATTTACTGATATTTCTGAAATAAAAAATCAAAGGAAACAAAGCTTCCAGTGACAAGCACTTGGGTAGTCAAAATCTGTGACTTCTTAAAATAGTCATATTATAGTATTTCCCACAGTTCACGATATTGCATGATTATCAGTTATGAAAAGTATCCATTTCCCATGATATGAAAATCCAGATCTTTAAATTAATGGCAATAAATCACATACACACACACACACACACAAACACACACACAAACACACAACAGAAACCACACTCATAAAAATGATTTTTTAAAATAAAATAAAGTGGGGACAGAATGACATACAAAGAACTGGGTGAAAACCCAGTGAGTGTCATCTGTAGATATTTGAAGAGGTGGCATGACAAGTCATCACTCTGTCAACACATGCATCTTGTATTGGCTTTAAACTTATAAAAAACACCACCACAAACACTGTATGAAATTTCATATTTTAAAAGGAAATCAATGATAAAATATAACAAAGTCCCAAGTCAAGGTGTAATTATCTTACAATTTATGTTAATCATTAACATGGGACCTTCCCTCAGGCTTTTGCATAATGAAAATTTTGTTTGAAGGCATTTCATACAATTTAATGCAATTCCAGACGATAATTTTTCTGTTAACAACAAAAAAAAATGCATCTGTTTTTAAATGTTTTATATGTATTATGAAAAGAAAATGCTGGAATAAAACCCCAGTTTGCTAAAAAATGCCAGCAACCTTCCTTGAAGATCATTATGCAGCCATTACAAAAAAACTAAGCTATCATAGGATAAAGCCGGAGGATTACTAAAAAGTCTGTTGTTTTTCTGCATTCTACTGTGCAATTGTTGAAGTTTGTAGCAAAGGTTTGTTCTCTAACCCCCTGGATTCCTAGAGCTTTAAGAAGCTTTGCAAGCACATTTCTGATTGCAAAGAAATGCGAGCTCTGACCTTGGGAAGACTTTGGCAGGAGGACCGGAGTCAAACAAAACGATGAAAGAAGAAATTTGGTGTCAGCATTATTACATAATTCAAGTTTTGCTGCAAAGAGCTTTCATACCAATTTCCCTTCCTATTCTCGGTTTTCAAGCTGAGGTCCTCTGCTCTACCACCCAACTGTCCTAAGCACTTGAGCATGGAGACTTCTCAGTAGCAGCTTTACTATAAGAATGATATGTAACCTCTTGAATTCTCAGTGTCTTCAATTATACAACTGCACCAACCCCAGCAGTCTGTTATCAGAGATAAAGAGATCATCTTTATAGATCACTTAGCTTAGGATCTGTTACATGACGTCTACTCTGTTTTCAAGAAGTCCAGGCTCAGGACCTGAATGAAATGGAAAAAGCTATATTACATTGCATGTCCCATTAAATATAGCTGTGAACAGAATGCATAGAATACTCATTTGAGGATCCAGGAAGGAAAATCAGGAAGGTAGGATAAATAAAGATTACCAATGACCATGGATCCTACAAGGATTTCAATTGGTATCTTCTCTCCATTGGAATTGTCTGCCTTAAGTAGTGTACTAGAGTGCAGCTCTATGAAGTAGGAGGAGAGAAAGGTCAGGTAAATTCTCCATTTCCAGCTCAATCAGTGTTAGGAAAGACTCCTCTAGCATTTGTAAAGAATGTAGAAACATATTATCTTATCTCTGTCTATTCTGCTTACCCACAATCCAGGCTTCAAGTGAGAATGCACTTTAGGTAACAACTGCAGATGTCAGGGGTCCACACAAAGCCCAGACTTTGTGGGAGGGGTGGGTTCTGCTCTGAATCCTATGATAGAGTTTGCCCATTGATGCTTTTGCTTTTTGGCCTCTACTCTTTGGTTAGAGATGTGATATCACTTGAGAAATTATTTAGAAGAACAAGATGAATGCAATCTTTGTTTTTGTTTTTGTTTTTGTTTTATCAAGGGAACAAAAGAGAGTATAGCATGTTTAAGGAAATGGAAATGACTGCAAGAGCTGTAAAAAGGTAGGTACTTGGCAATAGAACCATAATATGTTTCTATGGCATTCTCTACCCATTCCAAACTGTATGTATATGGACTAGACACTACTCAGAGTATTAGAGAGAATGAGAATTCATGTGTCATATATTCTAAGACCCAGGGTCAAACTGGAAGTATAGCAATACATGAGCAGTAGAGTTAGATAGAAATGGAATGATCTAGTTAAAGACATCTTTAGCAACTAACAGTAAAATGAAGATATTTAGTCAAAAAAAAAATCAAACACCTCAAGATATCAAAAGCAAAAAGACACAAAATGAAGAATATTGGTTAAACAAAGATTATTTTTATTCTTATGGTAATTCTATAATGCGTTTAATAGTGGAAAAAATGAAAATATTGATTTTTTAATTTGTCTGTCATTGTCCCTTTATCTCGAATTCAGTTCCAAAACTCACACTAGAATTTCTTGTGTACTAAGAGTGTCTTAGGCATTCATTAACACCAATGAGGGAACACAGCACAGATCCTTAGATAGTTTCAGATTTATGACAAACAATACCAGAAAGATCATTTTGTTATAAAAGATTATCCTTGAGTTAGCCTCACCACACGTAAGGGAGTACTCTTAAATGTTGAAATTAATCATATGATTTGTGACTCAATCAAGCATGCCTATGAAACAAATTTTCAATAATATTGTATGCTGAAGCACAGTGAAACTTGAAAACTGGGGATGGCTTTCTTACTTGCATGGGGAGAAACTATTAAAATTCTCTCTTAGACCTTATTAATGTGTCTTTTATTCATTTGCTCTGATTTATATGCATCATAGATAACTTATAAGTAGAAAAATATTCTGATTTCCACGAGTCACTCTGAGAGTATGGTAGTATTCTAAACATGTGGCCAATCAGTCAGAAGTTTGGATACCTGTATAATTCTGAAATACAGTACTTTCTGAAGTGGCATAGAGATAGTTTCTATCCTTTCCTACTTGTAGAATTTGATTATAGCTGATTTGCCTTTTTAAAAAGGTATATAGATGTTATTCTTATGAGAATAGTATGAGTCTAAGGAGTAAAAACCATTCTCAAAATCATTCTCTACAATTTTCCATAGAAGATCGGAAATAGTAATATTTAGCCCCTACATACTACCAAGTTAATATAGATATTATAATCCCTAGAGTAGGCACTTGGGAAGGTATAGAAAAAGATACACTGGAAAAGAAACAGAATTATTGAATAGAACAGAAAAACAAACTTCAAATGACTAAAGAGAAAATGGAAAAGAAGGATGCCTAATAGCTACTAACCAAGTCAAACCTGAGATAGAAACCTAGGTTCAAATGAAAATTTGTCCTGAGAAGTTTATAGTTTTATGAAGTCTCCATGATATAAGCATCCAAAACATTCTTCAGTAAGTGAAAAAATAAATACAATGTGGTATGCCCATGAAAGGGGACCTATTTGATGGTAACAATTCAATGAGTTCTAGTAACATGTGAAGCACAGAGAAAACTTAAATGTGTGTTACTAGATATTCTGAAAGGCAACATATTGGATAAATCACTGGAGGGATTGAAGGGACAGTTGGCTAGGGGTTCAGAGGTAGAAAGGCATGGATGGAGATACCACAAAAATTATTTTGTTAAAAGACTAATGTAGATGATGTTAATTTAGTGTACATACAGTAAAAACTCTGGTCATGCTTAAAATATGCAAATTTGTGAAGAATTGAATTCAAACTATGAATGAACACTTCACTGCTGAGGACAATTAAGGCTCTTGGACAGTGACAAACTCACTATTCTGGGACAGGATCTTAATAACATGAGTGGGTATATACAAGTAGGGGCAAAGAACATGGGGAATTTTTGTAATTTTGATTATTTTTAGGCTATTTCTTCTTATGTAGAGGTATTTTGAGATTATATTAATGATATTTTGTTGAAGCTAATGAGAAAAGTCAGGCTTGCTAGCTTATGTTTGTAATCCCAGCATTCTAGACTCTAGAGTCTAGAGGCTGAGGCAGGAAAATAAGCTGTAATGCTCAGGCTAGCTTGGACTGCATAGCATTTAATTTTTCTCTCATGAAAAAAACTTGTGGAAAAAGTGGTTATAAAGATTAATATTAGGAAAGTGTGACGAATAATTGTCAAAATAATAGCAATAATGTTAGGCTAGAGAACGAGATCCTGCCTCTAATAAGTAAACCGACGGAAGACAAATGAAACAGTATTCTGATTAGGGAGTTAGTTCACCAGGAAGATCCTCCTGACTCATATTGTTAATGATGTTATATGACAGCAGAAGTTTGGAATACATCAAAGACAATCTGACAAAAAGAAGAAACAGAAAAATAAATAGGCATAGATGAAAATGTCAACACCCTTCTCTTGAACTGTAGTCATGAAATCATGAGTAATATAGAGGAATTAGCAAAATCTGAAAGCAGCTGGGTAGGCCCATGCTTCTGAGACATTGGAACTAACAAGAGCCAAACATCAACTGTTAACTTCAGCAAGTTCATGTTTCAGGAACCTATGAAGGAAACTTACAGGAAGAATCCTACCTGGAGTCAGTTTTCCTAATTTCTAAGCAGACATCCAAACAATTGCTTTTATATTAGTAAAAATCTATTATGTATATCTATCTGCCTATCAGAAATCAATCACTCAATCAATTAATCAATCTATTCTTTCTATCTATCTATCTATCTATCTATCTATCTATCTATCTATCTATCATCTATTTGCCCAATTTATCAATCTATCCATGATCTATCTATCTATCTATCTATCTATCTATCTATCTATCTATCTGTCTATCTATCTATCTATGTTCTGTCTGTCTGTCTGTCTATCTATCTACTAGTGGTCAGTCTGTGGCCCACATATCATAAAATATTTCATATCTTCCACTTGTAAATGTATATATTAATCTCTGTTAAAAATCAACCTGGAGTTGTTGCTTCAATCTTTTGTATAACTCAGCATTACAAGTGGCTGAATTGGGGCTGGAGAAAGTTTTTTGGTTAAGCTCCATTTCTGTTCTTGTGAGGTCAGATTTAGTTTGCAGTATCCATATTGGTCAGCTCAAAACCTGTAATTCCCAAGATATAAGATAAAATTTGCTAAACGCATGAAACTCAAGAAGAATGAAGACCAGAGTGTGGACACTTTGCCCCTTCTTAGAAATGGGAACAAAACACCCATGGAAGGAGTTACAGAGACAAAGTTTGGAGCTGAGATGAAAGGATGGACCTTGTAGAGACTGCCATATCCAGGGATCCACCCCATAATCAGCATCCAAACGCTGACACCATTGCATACAGTAGCAAGATTTTATCGAAAGGACCCAGATATAGCTGTGTCTTGTGAGACTATGCTGGGGCCTAGCAAACACAGAAGTGGATGATCACAGTCAGCTATTGGATGGGTCACACAGCCCCCAATGGAGGAGCTAGAGAAAGTACCCAAGGAGCTAAAGGGAACTGCAACCCTATAGGTGGAACAACAATATGAACTAACCAGTACCCTGGAGCTCTTGTCTCTAGCTGCATATGTATCAAAAGATGGCCTAGTAGGCCATCACTGCAAAGAGAGGCCCATTGGACTTGCAAACTTTATATGCCCCAGTACAGGGGAACGCCAGGGCCAAAAAGGGGGAGTGGGTGGGTAGGGGATTGTGGGGGTGGGTATGGGGAATTTTTGGGATAGCATTGGAAATGTAAACAAAGAAATACCTAATTAAAAAAAAAAAGAACAAACCTGTAATTCCAGTCCAGGAAGTCCAAAACTCCCTTCTAGCTTTTATGGGATATTGCAGTAATCTGTGGACACACACACACACACATACACATACACACACACACACACACACACACACACACACACACACACATATGCACACACACACACACACGCACACACACATATGCACACACGCACACACTAAAAAAAGTAAAAATGTAAGAGCCATTATAAAATGGGTTTATTTGATAAGATGACTTGAATAGAGATTGGATTTTAAAATAATACCATGTTAGTCAATTCCATGTGAGAAAGTATGCTCTATTGTGTGATTTTATTGCTCATACATGAAAACTGACTATCATAACGATTTAAGATAGATCAATTATTTTCATGGGAAAGGGTTTCTTAAAGTAAAGTAGGTTATATAACTGATATTTTGATGGAAATGAGACTGTTCTGTATTCTCACTATTGTAAGGTTTGTATTTCTTGCATATGTCTTACAATGTTTAAAATTGTATCCTAAAAATAAAAAATAAAAAGTTTCACTCTAGCAATTTCTAAAAAATGTTATTTTTAAATTATTTGTGATTTCTAAAATAAAAGCAGACAAGTAAAACTGAATAGTTGTTGTTAACATTAGATTTTTGTCATAGTCAATGTAGAACATTTGAGTATGTTCAGAAAACAACATAATAACTAGTCAGCAAGTAATAAAATGTACATTTACCAAAACCCTATAATTGGTATTCTTATAACTATCAATAAAGCACTTAAGTATAAAAAGATTGATAAATGACTTCTGACTCCAAAAGAGCTGTTTATTTTATTTGTATACTGTTATGAGGTTGAACATAAGCCTTCAAAAAAAATATATATATATATATTGCATTTTACCACCTTAGTGGCTCACATGACTCTATATTTCATAGGGTTCCTAGTCTGAGAGATATGATACCATCAAAGAATTGTCTGACATGAATGCTAGTTTCCTACTAAGATCAATTCATGCTCCTTCAAAATGAGCTTCAGCCTTGGTTCCTCATAGAACCCTCAAGAGCAACTCCCCAGGAAAACAAATCTTACTTGAGGCACCTTGAAGCTTAGGTTCTGGAGGCTCTTACATGGCAATGTATCAAATGTTGTTTAAGTCAAACCACAAAACCAGAGCGTATTCAACAGATAGGCAAGACCACACTGCATATTGCAAAAGCCAAAAAAAATAAGGTGGGTTCTACTTTCCTGTGTGTCATATCTTTGCTTCTTTTTCTTGTCTTTCTCCATTTGTTGGTTGTTGTTGTTGGACTGATTGGGGGTGCATTACCAAATAATATGTAAATCCAGAAATCAGAAATCTGAGACCTTCCTCAATACAGTAAGAAGAACATCTTCTTCCTTCCTCTAGACTACCAATCCCATTTCTTTTATTTTTAATTTAATTTAAATATTATTAAATAAGTAAAAATTCTTACTGAGAATTTCATTTATATAATATGTATTGGTCAAATCCTCCTCCCAATTTGTCCCCTATTTCTTTACATTTTAGCATACTCTTTTAAAAAAAAAAAAGGTCCTACTCAGTCCATTTAATACTGCTTGCTGTCTATGTGCTTATGGGTTTCTCTGTGACAGTAACCATGAAGAATTCTGGTTCACCTTCTTCAGCAACTATCTATTGGTAATAGCTCTTCATCAGGGGTTGAAACTTCATGAACTTCTTCCTGATGGATACTCGTATTTTTGTCTGGTTAGATTTTGTATTGCTCTTGGGGGTGAAATCAGAGCTTCTGTAAATAACATGTGCAACAGTCATATCCACCAACTACCTAACCACAGGATGCCACGAGCATATAAATCTCTACCTAGCATATAGTCCTTTACCCTAAAATTCACTTTATCTGGCAAGATTTTTCCCTGTTCTTGCAGAACTCTAGCAAACACCTAGCATCTTGCAAAGTTGATTTGATGATCTGATAACACCTAGATATTTTTTTTGTCTATCTCAGAAGCAGAAAGGGGAAAAATATCACATTACCATAGGAATGAGGCTCATTAAGTTCAATCTGCTTTGGTTGGGAACTGTAAATAGTACTCCTCTGTTTGATTTGTCAGCTAAAGAGAGATCTCTCGTGATTAAAACCTAGAAGAATTAGTTAGATTTTGCAGAAGGTGTTAGGCTCTTTTCCCAAAGGAAGCCTATTTCATATTTCCATTTTTAGAATTGCTTCTCCCCATATCTTCCTTGCAAATATATGTACAATCTTCACTTCTACTTTTCTGAACTGCCTTACCTTTTATTGAATTGCTTTATTATTGTTTTTGTGAGTTATGTATCCATCATGTGGGAAGTGGATATCTGTGTCACTGCTATTGTGCAATAAAATAAAATAAAATAAAATAAAATAAACAAGAATGAAAATTAGAAACTTCCACATCCCCATACCCACTCATCAATATTCAAATAGTATAGACATTTATTTGACTTCCCTCCCCCCCTTTTTTGCAATATCAACATGTTTTAAGAGACTGCTTACATGCAGAAGAAACAGCTGGTAGTAGGACCTTAAAATGATCCTCTTTTCTCAATGGTATGCTGTACCTAACTGTACAGTCTCATTGTTCTGCTTATTTCTTAATTAAAGTGCCTCAAAATGGCACTCTAATTAATTGTATATCTTTCTGTTGAATATACAGAGCATATATGAACCAGGATAAATGATTAAAAATATTGCAATGCTATCTCATATTGCTTATACAGCAAAATTCCTTAATAATGACAGCTGTATATGACAATCAAAGGTAATGTTTGAAATGAAACATTAAGAGCATCCCAATCGACAACCTACAGATTGGGAAAATAATCATCACTAATGCTGCATCTGATAGATGGCTAATATCAAAATATATAAAGAACTCAAGAAGCTAACCACCAAAACACCAAACAACCCAATCAAAGAATGGGGTATAGAACTAAACTGAGAATTCACAACAGAGGAATCTTGAATGGCTGAGACACACCTAAAGAAATGTTCAAAGTCCTTAGTGATCAGAGAAATGCAAATCAAAACGACCCTGAGAAAGAAAGAGAGAAAGAAAGAAAGAAAGAAAGAAAGAAAGAAAGAAAGAAAGAAAGAAAGAAAGAAAGAAAGAAAGGGGAAGGGAAGGAAAAATAATCTCTACAACACTACATCAATGATTCTGCTTAGAATACAAAGTTGCTGTGGAAACAAATTACTTTAAGGCTAACTGAACAACATTAGGTCATCATTTAACCAAATTTTTTTACTTTATATAAAATATAATGTCTATTGCTTAAATTAGGGAATTTTAAGCTAGCAAACACCTCAGTTCTTAGGGAAAAGATCTCATTTTTTCTTTTTTTATGTGAGTGTCTCTACTTCTCTCAGCATTTTGCTTGAGTTACACGATCTGTTAGGGTATCCTGAGACTAGACACAATGCTCCAGAGAGTTTGATCAATAGCAAGCCCAGTGGTCTCTCTGTTTCCTTGTTCTGTTTATTCATTATATGGCTTTATTAAGACCTTGCAGAGTCATTTCAAATGTCAATATCTGTAGAGCTTTGCATTTTCTAAAATGCTCATGTTTTGTTTTTTATGGGTTTTTGTTAAGTGGAATTTCTTGCATCTAGTATTCTAAGTAGCTCCTTGTTTAGCATTCACTTCTGAGTACCTGCACATAAATGATCAATACTTTTTTCAAGACACTAGGAGTCTTCTTGATACTAATACCTTTGCCTGTTATATTAACTATATCTGGTGACTTTGTGTTAGGTATAAAAGAATACCCCCCCTTTAATGAATGATAGAATTGCAAGAATTGTGCAACTAAAAATAAAACACACCTTTAAAAATGATTCAAATTTTTATTTATTGTTGCAATTTAGTAAAGTTGAGATAGGGAAAACTAAATAGACTGCATTTGACAGGAAAGTTGACATTTGACAGTTGACTTTTACTGAAATGTTAAAAACAAGTGAAAAAGTTAACTTGGTATCAAAAACAAAACACACACAGAGATCAAAAAGTATGATTTATAGATATTATCTCCTATTTCAGATTCTATGAAGCGTTCTCTACATAGTTACTAATAGTATTCAATTCTACTAAAAATGATATTCAGAGTAATAAGTCCAAGATTACTGAATCATCCTCACTGCAACATGAAATCTATTTCAGCATAGGACAGATATCTATCTGATCTGTTGTTATCAAAATGTAATTCTAATTTCTTGAGTGTCTGATATATTTTTCCCTCTTCATTTTGACTTCTTACATACAAAAGATGTAGTTGTCTATGTTTAAGAATCTATGGTAAGTTTCTCACTCTGTAGTTCTGACTGACATTAAACTCACTTTGTACATCAGACGTGAACTTACAGATAGATCTCTGTGTCTCCTCCGAAAGCTGGAATTAAAAACATGCACTATATGTCTGGCTAGAAAAGTAGAATATTCATATAACATAGATAGGTGCATATAGTCTATGTCCTATTTAACAAGGTAAATGTTTTTCTTCATGTACTATGTAAAGTGTTTTATAAGAAGAAATTGTTGGAGATATTTCATTCTTTCAGTTGATGCTAAGTCAATGTTATTTGTCCTAGGGATGAAGGCTGCTCCTTTATAACGACCTTATGACTTGAACCACGGAGTAGAGTCTCACTATATAAGTATAGCTTATTCTCAAGGATGTTGTGATATTTTCATTCGATATTTGAATCTGTTGACTTTGCTTTGGAGATATTTTAAGTGGCCTTTACATAATAATAGCAATAAGCTGATCATAAATATTACTAAGCCAGCTCTACTGTAGACTTCCAGTTCAGGAAACAAATCTCCGTTAAGACAACTGTCTGAGGTGATTAACACATTACTAAGTATATATCTAAATAAAGAAATGCGCAAGAGGAGGGAGTATAATTCACTTAGTAGATTTCTTGACTAGGATGTTCATGGTTCTAAGTTCATTTCCTGGTGACACAAATTCTTCATGGTGACAAATGCTTATGAATCAAGAACTTAGAGGTGGAGTCAAAAGTACCAGAAGTTCTAGAGCATACTGAGCTTCACTTTGAAGCCAGCCTGAGCTACAAAAGACATTTTCTTAAAAAGAGGGATTAACAATGATTTTCTTTCTATTTAAAAATGTTATGTAAATCTTTACCCTGATTTTTCATTTCCTTTGGCTTTTCCTGCTATCTATTTCAAAGAAACTGTAAAAGAGGAAAGAATTCCTTTACTGAATTATCATCAAGTTACAGCTGTTTATTTCATCAAAGGTACCTGGAGAGTAATTGAAAAGCACGTCACTCATCGGAACCATCACAGTGATTAAAAATAACATATATAAAGAAGAACTTTAGATATTTATTCTTGCACAAACGCATTGGTACAAGATATCTTATTTAAGTGTCATTTGCATACTAGAAGTGTTTACATCACTGTTGACAACGTTAATATATATATATATATATATATATGTATGTATATATATATATATGTATGTATGTGTATATATATGTTCTTCCAGACTCAGAGAGAAAGAGAGAGAGGGGGGGAGGGGGAGGGAAGGGAGAGGGATGGAGGAAGGGAGGGAGAGGGAGGGAGAGGGAGGGAGAAAGCAATATAATGGATAAGTTCTAGTTTCCTGAGATGGAATTATTTCAGTCCATCATTATGAGCCTTTCTGAGATACCCTGACATAAGATAATCCTTTTGGCCTCTTTGTAAACATCTCAGTTAAGGACTTGACAACACTACCATGGAAGTTTGATAGAAGTCCTACTACTCATATAGCCCTTGTATACTGTGGGATTGATTAATTTGATTCAAGGAAAATTTATTATTATTTTATGTCAATTCAAGTTTACCTAAAACATACTACTACACTGATTAATCACTGAGCTGACTAACAGCAGTCCCTAAACATATTTCGTTACTAAAGCCATAGGTATAAAATTTGTTTAAATTCAGGCATCAATCATGGATTGGTCCTGATGAGTTCTAAAAGCCCTTAAATGTTCTTAAACACTTCAAGAAAACTTCAAGGTCTGAGATGGATTCAGTATTAAAGTTATTATCATGTGTAGCTTGCCAAGACCTGGGTTCATTCGGGGTGCCACCACAACAATGAACAAGAAGGAAAACAATAAAAACCCCAAATTTTACCTCCCAGAGTCATAAAATACTGCAATTTTTCTTCAAAACTAACCTCCCAGAGTCATAAAGTACTGCAATTTTTCTTCAAAACTAACTAATCAACAGAGTCATAGAAGAATTTTTTGTTAATTTGTGTTGTGATTAGTGACAAGTTTAAATCAGGATGTCCATTTATAAATTTGTAAAATATAAAAATATCTGTGTAGGTTTAACTATTTACATAAGGGAGAAATTGTACACACGAATATTAGCAATGCATCCTTCTAAGTTTTATATAGTGCTATTATGTAATAAACATGGCTCTTTCATCTTCTATCTTTGTCTTCTTATCTCTATATTCTACACAGTAATTTATTCTTTGTTAAGAAGCTCTCAGGTCATTCTTTCTGACTTTTGGTACCGAGTACCATAACATGTAGGCTTGCCAAACATGCTATAAAATGTCTAGATAAAATTTCCTTCCTAAGACGAAGGTGATACCTTTTCATTATAAGTATTTACCTGGAATGAAAATTTAATTAGGTGCCCTATATGCTTGCTTGCTAAAACCCTATTGTGCCCAGACTTTTTTATGTGAAGTATTTTAAATATACAGAACACTCATTTTGGAGTTTAATTAAATATACAAAAGTTTTTAAACTGGTAGCATATTGACCTAGCCACACCTCTTATATAAGTTATTTTCAACTCTGTCTGATTTCTTCTTCCTTTCTATTACCATTTAAAAGAAAAAGCGAGCCAAACACTATCTGTTAACCTGTCAGGATTATTAGTATATCTATCTTATACTGTTATTGCATGAATGTGTCTTTCTTGGCATTAAAATAGATGTTGGGAAAATACATTTTATCTTTAAGTCATTTAGCATGGACCACTCTCCAGTTAATTCAACTCAAGGATAAAAATAAACTATGGTGAAATTGTGACCGGGCATTATATCTACCAAAATTTTTTAATGGCAAAAGTGACTATGTTTCAAATATTTTAGCAATCTCCAAACTGCTTGTTAGTTTAAGACTGAAAATAACCTGAATAACAGATGTGAAAATAAAGGCTTCTTCAACTCATGGTACCCCTGGGAAAACAGGTATGTTATTTTTTTCTAGGCCATGGAAATCATTAAAAGAAGATGATGCTATCATTAAACAATTTCCTCTAGACAACTATGAAAACGATTGCACCTGTCATCTTACATTTCACAAGTGATAATCCTCCTATGTTCAGCCCTTATTGGTAAAATCTAAGTAAAAAGATAAGATAATGAGAATGACCATATACAAACTTCAAGCATCTTATAAATAAGTTCAGTTAACTGTGTTGAGTTTTTTCGTACACATTTTCCTGCACTAATTCAAAATGCAATATATATGTATATGTACACACACACACACACACACACACACACATATGAACACACACATATACATACTATCATTGGGCTGTAGAGGATTAAAGGTTTGAAGTCATGAAAATATAATTATTTTTGATTAACTCAATAATTATTTTAATATAATTAGTGTCACATTTAACATTTCAAACATGGCATTTTTGGGGGTTTACTGATGATCTATGTCAAAGCAATTCCAAAATGCAACAACTACTTTATACCATCATCCATTAGATCATTTTTCTGCTTAAAACAAACCAAACACTCTGATTTCATCTATGGATCCATACTTCTGTATTATGTAAAGTTGTGGTAGACCTGTCAATCAAACACTTCATACTTTTCCCATGGGATCACTTCTTCATTTAGAGTTTCTTGAAATGTCCACCAAGAGGAGGGAAGACAAAGTCAGTTTAACGCATGGGAAAAATGGAAACCTTGCTGGGTTTTTCTGTAATTGCTTTGAAACATTTTAAAATATGACCTCCAGTTCAATGACTTTACACCATGACTCAGTGTTTGTAAAATGAAATCAGAAGTTTAATGAGTCTTTAATGAACTTTCAGAAATGCAGAGAAAAGCCATGGGGTGCATTTTTTAGTTATTTGGAGGAACAAGAATGGGAAGGGGCAAAGAGAAGAAGTGAAAATATGTGAGTATGTAATGATAAAAGAATGCTGATGCTTCAGAACCGAATTCTCAACAATAGCGCCAATTGGTCAGTGGATATCTGTGTGTCTCTATGACTTATTAAAGACACTGCCTTCCATGTTGATGAGCCCTTCCTTGTTGTAATGCCTGTACAGAAAAGCAGCAATTTTCAGGCTTTCATTTTGGTTGCTGAGGAGTAAGAAATAGTTCTTTAAGTCTCCCACCACAAAATTATGGAAGATAGTTTCATGTTTTTCACCTCCACAAATATATATCCTTCAAATAGTCAAGCATGTTTATTTGAAATAGAAACTTAAGTGGAAAGGGTATTTGAGGATATGTTGTCTTATGTGATGGGTAGATGATAAAATTTGTATCTATGTTTTATTAGGCTGGATATCATAGTACACAACTTTAAAATTTGTATCTATGTTTTATGTAATGTTTTATTAGGCTGGATATCATAGTACACAACTTTAATCTCAGTGATGGAGAGGAAGAGACAGGTGGGTCTCTGTGAATACAAGGACAACCTTATTTTTCTTTGGAAAGCACATAAACGAACTTTCAGAAATGTGAAAGGTCTAAACCAGATACAGCGTGCATCCTTATTTACAGGAATAAGAAATAAAAATGGTAGTGAAAACTTGGTGGTAAGAAGAGGCTGAAATCTTGCATCATAATGCCCCCAAAATATCTGCCAATGGTCAGGGGCTATACATGTTTCTCTGTAAGGCTTATTACTGAGGCTGAAAATGAAAATGAAATAGGGAATTTAGTCAACCTCTGCACAACTCTGTAGTAATGAATAGAAAATGTCTGAGTTCTAGGTCTCTAATATGTAGCCAGACGCTTACTTCACACACATATAAGGCTTTTCTTGGGAAGACAAGAGTAGACTCTACAATATGCCTGTCTGTTCAAGCCACCGATCCTGAAATGGTGAGCTGTATAGTTTATGTGTTTCATTGTTTCTCATTGAATATACAATACTGTTTTAATACTTTTTAATTTTTATTACATATTTTCTTTATTTACATTTTAAATGCTATCCTGAAAGTTGTTTTAATACTTTTTAAAAGTCACATTGAACATGCCTACTAAATTAGTATTAAATTACATCAACATTTCATGTCTACTTTGTTTTTCATTTTATGGTATATTTGTGGATCAATATAGTTTTAGTGCTATGATTTATTGTAAATTCAATCTGCAACCATGGATAAGAAAATTAAGTCCCTTGATGCTAACAGGCTTATATATACATTACCTTCTATACCTAATCGTGATCTAAACCACTCACTTTATTGTACTTTATTCCACTGCAGACCAGTCATTGCTCTCAAAGTGCATGAACTTCTAAAATATTCTTTTTAAATGTAAGTAAGAGTAAATCTGTTTGAAGTCAAACGACACACATTCAAATAATAAAATTTTTTCTAATGAGTCTGAATATGGCCAATAAAGACAAGCTTAATTAGAGATGGATATGAAGAGCTCTTTGCCACAAGTTGATCACATTTTTAAAGAAAATTCTGAAGCACATCAAAGAATAGTAATCAACATTAATGTGAAACTCAACACAATCAATTTCTTTCCTGCAGTTACTCTCCCAGGAAGAGTTTGGATTCAACTCTCAATTGATGGATAGGCTCTTTGAATTTGGGAAAATTACACTCTGATTATTTGAACTGTTTAAACTAGAAATGTCTCTTTGGGGATTGGCTATACCATCATTATTTCCCCTTAGCAATACTACTTTGATCTTGATTAATCATCACAGATCCTTAGAGATGCAGTCTAAAGAAAAGGTTGTGTATGATACAGAGCTTTGCAAGTTATTGCAATTTGTGATCTTTGCAACTGCTGCAATTTCTGACAGATCAGGCTGAAAAGAAGTAATGGTTTGATCACAGCGTACTTAGGCTTCTCTAATATTACTACAAAAATACATAAAGGGCACTTGCTTTGTTGTTATTTTCTTGTGCCTTCCCCACTCACCTGTTCTTCTCTTAATTGATGATGATGATGATGATGATGATAGAATAAATAGAATAATGTTTTTAATTTTGGAATCATTCATTATCAATCATCTGCTCTAAACAGGAGTATATTACTCATCCCTGGACAATCAATATGTTTTCTCTTCTGACCACACAGGAATGAGAAAAATGACTCAATTCACACAGTGCAGTGAAATTCAATGTTTGAATGTTTTGGATCTGCTAAGAAAGTAAAAATCCTCTTCATCCTTGCTGAAACTGAGAGAATAACATAAAACCTTGCAAGTCCTTGCTGCTGTGTGTGATAATAGGCCAAACAAATGGCTCCAAAATGGAGGAAATCTATGACTCAGAGAGAAAATGAGTTCAGATGGTGCTGTTGGAGATGTTTGCTGGTATATCCATACATCTCAGCCTTATGTTTTTGAAATAATTATTGGTTTGTGCTCAACCTAAACAAGACATTTACACTATCTCAACTAAGTTACAAAGGAAATTGCAGAAAAGAGCAGAGGGCATTAGATAGCCATTGCAAACAAGATCTCACAGTATCTGTAGTTGACTACATTGAATGTGCACTAAACTTGCTGTGTCAATAGCGAATCTTGAATTGAGAAGAATATCATGGAGCCTCTGTCATCACTTATGTTAACTACTCCAAATCATCTGGGAAGAGAATGTTAACAAAGAAGTGTTTAGATCAGGTTAGTCTGTGGGAACATCTATGGAAATTGCCCTTCCTTCCTTCCTTCCTTCCTTCCTTCCTTCCTTCCTTCCTTCCTTCCTTCCTTCCTTCCTTCCTTTCTTTCTTTCTTTCTTTCTTTCTTTCTTTCTTTCTTTCTTTCTTTCTTTCTCTCAAACTCCAGATTTTATTCCCCTCCCGGTCCACCCTCCCACTGGTCCACATCCCATACCTCCTCCCTGCTTGCCTGTCTCCACGTGGATGTCCCCATGCCCCCAACCCACCAGACCTCTAAACTCCTTGGTGCCTCCAGTCTTTTGAGGGTTAGGTGCATCTTCTCTGACTAAATCTAGACCCAGAAGTCAGTCCTACCTGTATATCTATTGGAGTGTGTCATAACAGCTGGTGTATGCTGCCTGATTGGTAGCCCAGTGTTTGAGAGATCTTGGGGATCCAGGTTAAGTGAGACTGCTGGGCCTCCTACAGGGTCACCATCCTCCTCAGCTTCTTCCAGCTTTTCCCTAATTCAACCACAGGGATCAGCAGCTTCTATCCATTGATTGGGTACAAATATTTGTATTTGACTCTTTCAGCTGATTTTTGGGTCTTTCAGAGGGCAGTCATGATAGGTCCCATTTTATGAGTGCTCCTTAGCCTCAGTAATAGTGTCAGGCCTAGAGCCCTCCCCTTGAGCTGGGTCCCACTTTGGGCCTGTCTCTGGACCTTCTTTTTCTCAGGTTCCTCTCCAATCAATCCTTGCACCTCTTTCAGACAGGAACAATTATGGGTCAGAGTTTTGACTGTGGGATGGCAACCCATCCTTCATTTGATGTCCTGTTTTTCTGAGAGGGTAGGCTCTACAAGTTCTCTCTCTCCACTGTAGGACATTTTGTCTCAGGTTCCTCTTTTAGATTTTTGAGTGTCTTTCTCCTCCCAGGTCTCTGGTACATTTTAAAGGGTCCTTCCAACTTCCTACCTCCTGAGGTTGCCTGTTTCCATTCTTTCTGCTGGTCCTCGGGGCTTCAGTCCATTTCCAATCTGCCCCCACCCCACCCCATCATCATTATTAGTTGATGTAGCCAGCCTATTTTGGGCAGCACCGTTCCCTACCCAGTATATTCTGAACAATAAAAATGAGCAAAAATCAGGCTGAGAGCATGCAATCAAAGATGTATTTATTCTCTCTTTGATCTTGACTGTGGGCATGATATTTCATACTACTTGAGACCCTGCCTTGAATTTCCCCAAATGATGGAGTTGATGGGCTGTAATTTACACTTTCATCTACCATGGTGCTTTTTATTTGGGTATTTGTCATGACCCCAGCAATGACAATTAGAGCATCCTTCATGCTGAACTATGTGGCAATGATGGATTCTGTGATACAGATTTTTATTGCCTTCAATTATGTCTCAAATGATGAGCCAGTAGGCTTTAGGATCTACCTGTGTACACAAGGGTGAACCAGAATAAAATCAGTGTGTCACAAAACAAACAAACAAACAAACAAACAAACAGAAACAAAACAAATTACAGGGAAGAATAAAGGGCTAGGAGGCGTGGGAGGGGAATTTGAGGAAGAGATTAGAATAAACAGAATGCACTGGATGTATGAAATTATCAATGAGCAAATTTAAGAAGTAAAATTCAGTCCTTTATACCTGAGTCAATTTTGGTATTATTTTTGTCTTTGAAAGTCATCAGAACTACTCAAACTTTTGACCTTACAAAGCATTAGCTTGATTCAAGATCCAGTAAGTCAAGAATAAGTCGGAAGATCAGTGAGGACTAAAGTATGAATAACAGCCACTCCTAGTAGATCAACTGAAGTTCAAAGCAAAGGTTATATCACTGGCCAAAGATTGAGAAAGTGCATGGATATGGGATAGATCTCAAGGCACATACATAAACATATAAATTTCAAACTCATTTAGCCAGGTGTTGTCATGCTAAAAACCATTGCTTAGGCATCATTATTTTCAGAGAAATCTTCCATTTGGGAAAAATTTTCAGAATGCAGCCTTTGTCTCTTATATAGATCTCTCTGGTACATGGTAGATCTAATATTTTAATTATGATATTGATATAAGCTATTTTCCAAGGGAATGTTAGGGTAAACCTTAAATCTCAGCACGTAAGAATTGTATGTGAAATTGGAAAGTGATGTTCTAATCCACTGTTGGTCAGGGTACTGGCTGCAATTATGCTAGCAGAGAATGTGTGGCATTGGTCACATTCAAATATTAATGTGTTCATTTTGCTTTCATTTGTCTGAATTTGAGTAAACTCTTATTCCGTAAGCTTTTTTTTTTTTTTTTTAAGCAAAGTTTCACTTTTTCTATGGGAACTTATTATGGTATGGCCAAAGGCACTCTACCATAGCTCTCAATCTTTCGTGATTGCTCTTTGAGTCATAATTAAAAGTTAGCAGTAAAATGCCAAATAAATTTAGAAAACTGTTATCCATTAGGCTCAGGTTCCAAGAGAAATATATTTTTGGTTTATAATATGTAGGTCATTAAAAAATGCGAAAGAAAGAAAGAAAGAAGCTTTTGGCTGTAGCTCATTTATATTTTATGGAACAAATGCCTCAGCACTTATATTTTACCCAACTTTTAATTAAATCATGCATAGAATTTTACATAACTATTAATAAGTTCAAGTTTTTTTATAAAGTATTTTTATACTTCTATAACTTGCATAAAGTTCATGATATGAATGCTAAAATTCCAACTGTAATATGTTTGCTAAGATAACCTTTGATGTAATGAACATAACCTTGACCAGCCTAATTTTATGCTTAAGTTTGACTCCTTCTTGAATGGCAATCAACTTTACTTTTCATGCCTAATTGCAATGATCTAAACTCTTATACCTGATTTACAGGGATCCTTATAGCCTAGAGTTTAGTCAGTATGTGTTCACTTGACAAAAATAAAACAAGCTGAAGGAATGAGAAAAGGAAGAATGGGGAGAAAGACGGAGAAGTAAAAGAATTTAAGAATTAGATGAATGACATCAGAGACCACTCAATTCAGGACATATTACATGTTATTAAAAAACAATAACTTCCATAGGATTATGGGTGATGAATGACTCCCCCATAGGACACAGAGAAAATTAACAGTAAGAGAAGATAGTTAAACAGGTAAAATGCTTGCCACACATGTGTGAGGGCTTGATTTTGGATCCCCAAAGCCCATGTAAAGCCAACAGCACTTCTACAGTGAAAGAGGAGACAGAGTCAAGCTAATGTACCAGTGAGCTTGAGGCACGCAGCAGGTAACAAGAGATTCCATTTCAATCAAGGTGGAAAGTATGAACCCATGTCTGATATGTATTCTGGCTTGTCCAACTATTCTATGGTACCTGTGCACATGTACATATACACTTTACACACACACACACACACACACACACACACACACACACACACACACACAGGTGAAATTAGTAACCATAAGAGACTCTAAGTGTATCTATTGGAGGAAATCATAAAGACCTCAAAACTAATATTGAGACCAAATAAGAGGTCTAGTTAATATAACACATATACTATGGCCTTTCAATAGCTTTAAATTTTTTACTCTGCTCAAGTTCCTATTGTACTTATAGGTATCCTTGGCCCAAGGATATTTCCTCCATTATTAAGTCTGGTAGTTAAATTGTTTTCATCTTATGACTCTACAATCTACAAGAGCTTAGCATCTGACAATCATAAACACACACAAGCATATGTCTTAGTGAATCCCATTTATTTAAAATATGATTTCATTTAATTCCAGAAGTAATACACATCTCGATGCTTCAAATATGTTATATTATCTGATCCAGCTATAGTGCTTGATCTAGATGCAATCAAATAGAACTATGGGACAAAGGAGGGAAATGTGGCTTTGTGCTTCTCAGCTACTGCCTAGCTGCATTTTCACAGTATGTGTGGAATAGGCAAGATAATGTGGTAGACACCTGCAATGTTTGCTATTGTATTGTGTCAGATTCAGCTCCCATAAGCTGATTTTGGAGTTTGACAGCAGCATTATAACAACTCACATAGCCAGTTTTTTTTTTCTTTTTTATCATGAAGACAAAACAGAGTCAAAACCTGCAGAGCCTCAAATCCATTGTCTTATTTTATTTGGATTTTATTTTCTGTCTCTTGCATCTTATATCATTTTTGTTATTTTGAAAGGAAGTAGACACACAGCCACAGGTTCAGGTGGCACAGCTGCTCATTAGACCTTTGTAGTTTCTCTGAGATCATATTCATTATTATTCTTTGAAATATTTTATCACCATTAATTAAAGTAAATAGGAATGGCAAGCCCTGGAAGATATGACATGGTGAGGTAACTACAGATAGAAAAACTTCGGTGTCAAGTTTAAACCATCAGTCAAAACATTTTGGATATTTTCATTAAGGTAGAAAGATAAGTGTTTGGGGATATAGATGAGTTCAAACTAATCTTCAAACTGCACAGTGTTTGACTTTGAAAAGTTTAACTTTAAGTTGTTAGACATCCCAGAAATGAACCCACACACCTATGGTCACTTGATCTTCGACAAGGGAGCTAAAACCATCCAGTGGAAGAAAGACAGCATTTTCAACAATTGGTGCTGGCACAACTGGTTGTTATCATGTAGAAGAATGCGAATCGATCCATACTTATCTCCTTGTACTAAGGTCAAATCTAAGTGGATCAAGGAACTTCACATAAAACCAGAGACACTGAAACTTATAGAGGAGAAAGTGGGGAAAAGCCTTGAAGATATGGGCACAGGGGAAAAATTCCTGAACAGAACAGCAATGGCTTGTGCTGTAAGATCGAGAATTGACAAATGGGACCTAATGAAACTCCAAAGTTTCTGCAAGGCAAAAGACACCGTCAATAAGACAAAAAGACCACCAACAGATTAGGAAAGGATCTTTACCTATCCTAAATCAGATAGGGGACTAATATCCAACATATATAAAGAACTCAAGAAGGTGGACTTCAGAAAATCAAATAACCCCATTAAAAAATGGGGCTCAGAACTGAATAAAGAATTCTCACCTGAGGAATACCGAATGGCAGAGAAGCACCTGAAAAAATGTTCAACATCCTTAATCATCAGGGAAATGCAAATCAAAACAACCCTGAGATTCCACCTCACACCAGTCAGAATGGCTAAGATCAAACATTCAGGTGACAGCAGATGCTGGCGTGGATGTGGAGAAAGAGGAACACTCCTCCATTGTTGGTGGGATTGCAGGCTTGTACAACCACTCTGGAAATCAGTCTGGTGGTTCCTCAGAAAATTAGACATAGTACTACCGGAGGATCCAGCAATATCTCTCCTGGGCATATATCCAGAAGATGCCCCAACTGGTAAGAAGGACACATGCTCCACTATGTTCATAGCAGCTTTATTTATAATAGCCAGAAGCTGGAAAGAACCCAGATGCCCCTCAACAGAGGAATGGATACAGAAAATGTGGTACATCTACACAATGGAGTACTACTCAGCTATTAAAAAGAATGAATTTATGAAATTCCTAGCCAAATGGATGGACCTGGAGGGCATCATCCTGAGTGAGGTAACACATTCACAAAGGAACTCACACAATATGTACTCACTGATAAGTGGATATTAGCCCAAAACCTAGGATACCCAAGATATAAGATACAATTTCCTAAACACATGAAACTCAAGAAAAATGAAGAGTGAAGTGTGGACACTATGCCCCTCCTTAGAAGTGGGAACAAAACACCCATGGAAGGAGTTACAGAGACAAAGTTTGGAGCTGAGATGAAAGGATGGTCCATGTAGAGACTGCCATATCCAGGGATCCACCCCATAATCAGCATCCAAACGCTGACACCATTGCATACACTAGCAAGATTTTATCGAAAGGACCCAGATGTAGCTGTCTCTTGTGACACTATGCCGGGGCCTAGCAAACACAGAAGTGGATGCTCACAGTCAGCTAATGGATGGATAACAGGGCTCCCAATGGAGGAGCTAGAGAAAGTACCCAAGGAGCTAAAGGGATCTGCAACCCTATAGGTGGAACAACATTATGAACTAATCAGTACCCCGGAGCTCTTGACTCTAGCTGCATATGTATCAAAAGATGGCCTAGTCGGCCATCACTGGAAAGAGAGGCCCATTGGACACACAAACTTTATATGCCCCAGTACAGGGCAACGCCAGGGCCAAAAAGGGGGAGTGGGTGGGTAGGGGAAGGGGGGTGAGTGGGTATGGGGGACTTTTGGTATAGCATTGGAAATGTAAATGAGCTAAATACCTAATAAAAAATGGAAAAGGAAAAAAAAAGTTGTTAGACATCCCCTTACAAATACTGCTCATTCACTTAATACGTTTTAAATGTTAAACCACAAGGAAGTGATATTTGTAGTATGTACAATAAAAATGTTTGAATTTTGTATGCTTCATTCTGTAAAAGTGGTGGTATAAAGCCGGGCGTGGTGGCACACGCCTTTAATCCCAGCACTCTGGGGGCAGAGGCAGGTTGATTTCTGAGTTCGAGGCCAGCCTGGTCTACAAAGAGAGTTCCAGGACAGCCAGGGCTATAGAGAGAAACTCTGTCTCAAAAAAGCAAACCGAAACAAATAAACAAAAACCAAACAAAAACAAAAACAAAAACCAAAACCAAAACCAAAACCAAAAAAAAGTGGTGGTATGCCATTACATTTCAATGACCTTATTTGCTTTCATACATCAGAACACTGTTTAATATTCTCTCAAAATAAGAGGTAAATGCTCAGACAGTATTTTAATGAATGAAAAATACGAAGATATGTGGCAATTATGTCAAATTATTTTCAATGTTAAAACAGTGGCAATCAGAAGATACCACTTGAGAAGCTTTACACGAATGCCTTTGATTTCCAATAAGAACAGCATAACTCTCCTCAGCCCCCCAAAAAACACAAAAACTAAAAGAAGATGGAGCCCCACACAGAAGTCTAATCATCTGTTTTTCATAATATTTTTTCTCTATTTTTTCACTAAATCAATTTTACTTTTGGTTAAGAATTCATAGCAAATTATCACTGCTCTATTTGCTAAAAGTTCAGTTTTCCATGGAAAGTAAAGAAAAATCCCAAAGTTGAATAGGAATATAACAGGGTGGCTATGGGAGGGACTATGGGGTGGGGTGGGTGTTCAAAATCCATTCCATTAGATTTTGAAAGGATTCATAAAATAATGTTAAATATAAAAGTATGGAGCTATTCTGGGACTTATCATCAATTATTATAAATAAATTTCTATATTTCATTTTCAGTCAATATAAAATATCTCTTTTACATTAATTACCTATATTTATTCATGATAAATATTAATACATATGTATTTATTCATTTAATAGGTTATTTTTGTCAAACCTCTCATTATCTAGTGAGGCATTATTAGTTAAATTATCTAAGGGGAATATGTAACATTTTGTCTGTAAATCATTATATATATTCCTTTCCATAAACAAAAAAACAAAAACAAAACAAAACAAAACCCAATCCCCCCCCAAATAAAACCCAGGCCCCAAACAATTCTTATTAACAGAGATGCCATATGCTAATAAGGTCTGTTCATTTTTCTTATTGTCTTTTGACAATTAATTAACAGGAACATAGCTAGAAAACATAAAATAAAGAATTATTTTCTCATTCCTTTTCAAGTAAAGAGACAGAAATAAAAGCATTAAAAAAAAAAGAATGCTTGCTGCTAGTTTGTACAACCACTCTGGAAATCAGTTTGGTAGTTCCTCAGGAAATTGGATATAGTACTACCTAAGCACCCGGCAATACCACTGCTGGGCATATACGGAGAAGATGCTGCAACATTTAATAAGGACACATGTTCCACCTTGTTCATAGCAGCCTTATTTATAATATCCAGAAGGTGGAAAGAACCCAGATGCCCCTCAACAGAGGAATGGATACAGAAAATGTGGTACATTTGCACAATGGAGTACTATGCAGCTATTAAAAACAATGAATTTATGAAATTCTTAGGCAAATGGATGGATCTGGAGGATATCATCCTGGGTAAGATAACCCAATCACAAAAGAACACACATGGTATTCACTCACTGACAAGTGAATATTATCCAAGATGCTTGGAATACCTATGATACAATTCACAATACCACATGAAACTCAAGAAGAAGGAAGACCAAAGTGTGGATACTTTGAATCTTCTTAGATGGGGGAACAAAACACCCATGGAAGGAGTTACAGAGACAAAGTATGGAGTAGAGACTTTAGAAATGACCATCCTGAGACTGACCTACATGGGGATCCATCCCATATACAGTCACCAAACCCAAACACTGCTGTGGATGCCAGCAAGTGCTTGCTATCAGGAGCCTGATATAGCTCTCTCCTGAGAGGCTTTGCCAGTGCCTGACAAATACAGAAGTGGATGCTCACAGTCATCCATTGGACTGAGAATAGGGCCTACAATGAAGGAGCAAGAGAAATGACCTGAGGAGTTGAAGCAGTTTGCAGCCCCATAGGAGGAACAACTATATGAACTATCCAGTACCCCCAGAGCTCCCAGGGACTAAACCAACAACCAAAGAGTACACATGGTGAAACTGACGGCTCCAGCTGTGTAAGTAGCAGAGGATGGCTTAGTCAGTCATCAGTGGGAGGGGAGGCCCTTGGTCCTGTGAAGGCTCTATGCCCCTGTGTGGGGAAATGCCAGGGCCAGGAAGTGGGAGTGGGAGAGTGGTGGGTAGTGGTAGGGGGTAGGGGATAGGGAAAGCATGTTTTTAGGAGGGGAAACCAGGAACAGTGATAGCATTTGAAATGTAAATAAAGAAATATCCAATAGAATAAAAGAATGCTGCACTTTGATATCAGCACCAACACTGGGCTATTCATACTTCCTGGAATCCCAGCTCTCAGACTGTAATACAGACTTCTTGATCTATAGGTTCTGGCACATGGCAAACACATAGAGATTTATACAGATGTAATGTCTATCACTGATTACTCATAGTCATTTATTTCCAGCACTATGATCAGTTATATGTCTGTACTAAACACTACACACTAAAATAAGAAGATTCTCCAACCAAGTCTAGAAGCAATACAAATATCTATGTATGTACACATGTGTGTGTGTATATATATATATATGCACATATATCTACATATGAATATATATGCAAATATTTAGAAGGCATCTTAACTATATGGCTATTTAGAAAAAAACAACTTATACCAATAGGATCTTCATTGAAGAAATGAAAATGACTTAGTAAACAATCTAGAAAGGTGTTCAGCATGCTTAGTCATCATTCAAGTGTGTATTTACATCTTTTCCCAGGCTCAATGGTTATTATAAAGAAAAAAATGGCAATAAGTGTTGCTTTGGCTATATGAGACAGAACATTTATGTACTGTTTATTGGCAGGGACTATGAACTAGTAGAAACACTCTGGAAACCAATCTGGAGGCTTCTAAAAAATGAGATCCACCTAGTTTCACTCTTTGGCATATAAGCAAAGACTATGTAATTTTCTAAACAGGAGGGAACCCATATATAGTACTACTGTAAAGAAGAGTTAAAACCCATGGTGAGGGAAGGCATATATTTTCTAATTATCTGACTTAGCAGATATAAAAAATATACACTTGGAAACATAAATCTTACTTATTATGCCACCTCTCCTATTCTTTGTTGCACTGTATTTATGAGCGCTCATCACATGCTAGGACTTGACTAAGATGTGAGAAAGATGGACCTGCACATGCTCTAGTCAAGCTTTCAAAAGAGTGGGTGAAACCAACCTGTAAATATTTCATTTAGGAAGATGTTTTCCATTCAACAGTGAAGGTTTCCAAGAACATGAGTGGTGGGCGCTTAATTATGCCTGGCATGAGTATATAAATAGCTATGCAGCATAAACCTGGGCTTTCTAGAATAAGCATGAGTTATGATAATAAAAATTAGAGAATGTGGAGAGCCGGTACGTGCTGCGAGCAATCGCATGTGTGCCGCCAGTAATCTCTGAGGAGAGCCGTGTGTGCCGCGAGCAATCGCCATTATAAGATGGCGCGGGCCTCCGCTGTGCCTAACTAGTAAACAAGCCTTGTACGCAGGTGCGAGAGTGAATTCACTCCTAGTCACTCCCATTCTCGGGGTGTAATAGTGGGGTGATGGGCAAGCAACGAATCGGAGCTGTCACGTCATATCAGGTGCTGAAACGTCACGCAGCGGGTTATAAAAGCAGCGCCATTTTCCCGGTTCGGAATCTTCCTGAGAAACAAGCAATAAAGCTTTTGCCGCGAAAGATTCTGGTTTGTTGCGTCTTTCTTGCCGGTCGAGCGGGACGCAATAAGAGAACGATTAGGAAATGAAATTTCTAGGCAAAAATAATAGTAGAGAACCATGAAGAAAAATTTCCCAACATTTAACATGGGACTGTATTAATAACATTTAGTATTTAATAACAATTTTACATTGATTGATGAAGAACATTTATACTGACTGGGAAAGCATAAATTAATATTTATGCCAAGTAGAGAAAATGGTGTTTTACTTGTTTTATTGTGCTGTTTCAAATAAAAGATAAGATGATCTAGTTATCTTAAAGAACAGTAAGCCAAATACGCTGAAATATTTTGGTGATGTGAACTTAAAAAATACCTAAAGCCTATAAATCCCCAGCTGTTCTAACTTAAAGTCAATACAGTGTTTGAAGGGCAAAACAAAGACATGAGCTGAGATAATAACATTTGTGTCTTTCTTGATTTCTCCTATGAAAATGAGGGAACTGCATGCCCCAGCAAGAAGCTGAATAACAATACAAACACTTATTCATATACATGCATGCCTTTCATTCTAAACACAAATCATCTGATTATTTGCTCCTTCATTTGTAGTCAAAGGTGCTACAGTGCAAATGTTCCCCTAACAATCTACAATCAGCTCTCTTCCAATTGGCCTGATATCTGTTTAGTAATTAAATTCAACCATGTGGAGACTAGGGATATACAGTAAAAGAGATGGGAGCAAACCAGTCCCTTCAACATTTTAACTAATGGAAGAGATATGGGAAGGAAAGTGAATGAATCTGTCATCAAAAGGCTCAGATGCCTCCCTGTCAGTTTGCTAAATTATCCTTCAAATTCAGAGTTCCCATCTGTGAGGGTCACACCTCCTCTATCTAACCACACTGTTTGTTACCTGTTTCTCTCCCATTTTCCCATTTATGCTTGGAAGCATCTCCTTCCTTTCATTTCCAACTGTCAAAAGTAACCAGCTTATTCTCACCATGAGATGAGCTATGAGACAATCCATGATAAGGAATTCATCTCTGAACTTGGTCTCTGTAACTCTTTCCATGAATATTTTGTTCCCCCTTCTAAGAAGAAACGAAGTATCCACACTTTGGACTTCCTTTTTCTTGAGTTTCATGTGTTTTGCAAATAGTATGCTGGGTATGCTAAGTTTCTGGGCTAATATCCACTTATCAGTGAGTGCATATCATGTGTGTTCTTTTGTGATTGGGTTGCCTCACTCAGGATGATACCCTCCAGATCCATCCATTTGCCTAAGAATTTCATAAATTCATTGTTTTTAGTAGGTGACTAGTACTCCATTGTAAATGTACCACACTTTCTGTATCCATTCCTCTGTTGAGGGGCATCTGGGTTCTTTCCAGCTTCTGGCTATTACAAAAAAAGGCTGCTATGAACAGAGTGGAGCATGTGTCCTTATTACAAGTTGGAACATCTTCTGGGTATATGACCAGGAGAGGTATTGCTGGGTCTTCAGGTAGTACTATATCCAATTTTCTGAGGATCCACCAAATTGATTTCCAGAGTGTTTTACCAGCTTGCAATCCCACCAGCAATAGAGGAGTGTTCCTCTTTCTCCATATCCTTGCCAGCATCTGCTGTCACCTGAATTTTTGATCTTATCCATTCTGGAGTGAGGTGTGAGGTGGAATCTCAGGGTTGTTTTGATTTGCATTTCCGTGAGGATTAAGGATGTTGAACATTTTTTCAGGTGCTTCTCAACCAGTCAGTATTCCTCAGTTGAGAATTCTTTGTTTACCTCTGTATCACATTTTTAATAGGATTATTTGGTTTTCTGGAGTCCAACTTCTTGAGTTCTTCATATATATTGGATATTAGTGTCCTATCTGATTTAGGATTGGTAAAGATCCTTTCATAATCTGTTGGTGGCCTTTTTGTCTTATTGACAGTTTCTTTTGCCTTATAGAAACTTTGAAATTTTATAAGGTCCCATTTGTCAATTCTCAATCTTACAGCACAAGCCATTGCAGTTCTGTTTAGGGATTTTTCTTTTCCCCTGTGGCCATATCTTCAGGGCTCTTCCCCACTTTCTCCTCTATACATTTCAGTGTCTCTGGTTTTATGTGGAGTTCTTTGATCCACTTAGACTTGAACTTGGTACAAGGAGATAAGAATGAATCATTTCGCATTCTTCTACAACCTAACTGCCAGTTGAGCCAGCACCATTTGTTGAAAATGCCGTCTTTTTTCCCACTGGATGGTTTTATCTCCCTTGTCAAAGATCAATTGACCATAGGTACATGGGCTCATTTCTGGGTCTTCAATTCTATTCCATTGATCTACCTGTTTGTCACTGTACTGAAAGACCCCCATTTCTGGGGACACTCGCTCAAGTCCCGGGATGAGCCGACACCCCAATAATTGGAGAGAAACCATTCTTGATGCAATATCGCAGGAGGTCTATTTGGGTATCAATATGCTGAAGCTGAGCTCATAACCCAAACAGGGGCAGAGGAGATCGACCCACAGAAGTTGCAGTCAAGGGCTTTTAAAGAATAAACCGCAAAGTGAGGGGAGGATAAGACCACAAAGAATGAGGATGCTGAGTAAACATCGTAAGAATGGGGATGGTGAATTACAGCTCATCTCTCACAGAAAGGTTATAGGCTATCTTCGGCAAACATTCTTGGTCCTTTACACTATGGGTCAGGCACCTGGGTGGGTCACCCAGTGGTCATCATTCTCTCAGGCTGAAGGCAAAAGAACAAAGAACTCCACGCTGGGCTTCATTTCTAGGGGTATAAGAAACACATTGAGTTGGGGGGTCTTACAATACCAGTACCATGCAGTTTTTAATCACAATTGCTCTGTAGTACAGCTTGAGGTCAGGCATGGTGAACTAGTAAGGGCCTTCCTCCAGGTCTCTGCCCACATTGTGGTGAAGAGAACCTTGGAGGAATGAATGTAAGTCAAAGTCCAATAAAGATGGGACTCCACTCACTAAAGAATCGGGTAAGACAAAAACCTAGATAAGGGGCAGCCTCTTAGCTCTGTTCAGGAACTGTGGACCTCGTTATAGGACACAGCCCCAGTTATAAGAAAAACTTCGAGTTGTAGATTCTGATACTTTAGGTAAAATTAAGTTATGGTTAAAGCATTATAAAGACACTTCATAAAGATCAAAATATTGCTCAATTCTTACTGTTACCTTATTTACAACTCCCCAATCCTACATTGTGCCAAAAATTTGTAGATAAGGCTTTATTGGAAGTTAGGAAATCATTTCCTCAAACACGTATAATTCATTTTGTGGTTGGTGTTTTTGTTGGTTGCAGGAAGTGGAGAATGGGCAGAGAAGGTTTTGCTAATGGCTGTAAACTGTTTGACTAAGTGTGGGCTGATGATGGTGGCTTCAGAAAAGATTCAGCATGGTAGACCTTTGGGTTATTTGGGGAGCATTTAGTGTATAGAGATTGTGTTTTCTCTGTGCGTTGCCCTTGGATTGGATGAATTGGAAGCTTTGGATGATTGGGAAATCTGGGTTTTAATCCTGGTTTGACAAGCTGCCTGTTATAAACAAGAAAGGAAAGGAAAGGAAAGGAAAGGAAAGGAAAGGAAAGGAAAGGAAAGGAAAGGAAAGGAGGAAGGGGGAACGGGGAAGGGAGGAAGGGGGAAGGGAGGAAGGGGGAAGGGGAAAGAGGGAAGGGGAAGGGGAAGGAAGGGGGAGGGGAAGGGAGGGAAAGGGGAAGGGAGGGGAGGGGGAGGGAAGAGAAGGAAAGGAAAGGGAAGGAAAGGAAAGGAAAGGAAAGGAAAGGAAAGGAAAGGAAAGGAAAGGAAAGGAAAGGAAAGGGAAAGGGAAAGGGAAGGGAAGGGAAGGGAAGGGAAGGGAAGGGAAGGGAAGGGAAGGGAAGGGAAGGGAAGGAAAGGAAAGGAAAGGAAAGGAAAGGAAAGGAAAGGAAAGGAAAGGAAAGGAAAGGAAAAAGAGGAAAGTGGATTTTGGACCTCTCCCAGGGATGGAGGGAAGTCAGGAGACATTAATTAAGAAGTTAAGAATTAAGAAATTAATTCTCTCTGGCCCCTACAGGAGACATCCTTAGTTTTGGTTACATCAAGTTCTCTACCCTCTTTGTATTGTCTGTATTTGGTGCACCATTCTGTCCACATGTCAATTCATGTATGTTTTTGTTTCCTTGTCTGAATGACTTACTGTTCTATGTTTCATGTTGATAAGAAAGAAAAAAAAATGGTTAAAACTTTATCTGCTGATTCAGTCTCAGTTTGCACCGGGGAGGCTGAGAGTAGCCCCCACACTTTAGCCAACAATTAAGCTCAGCAGGAGAGGCCCTGCTAAAAAAAAACTGTATTTAAAAAGGAGTCTGCACTTCTTAGTTCTAAGGCAAATAAGCTGATAGTTGTTTTTTTCCTAGAAAATTCTCAGCAATTATGATTATTGTGTTTAGCAAAGGACAGAGGGATTTTTATCTTTAAATTATAGCTAGAAAAACATACCCAGAAGATGTTCCAACTTGTAATAAGGACACATGCTCCACTATGTTCATAGCACCCTTATTTATAATAGCCAGAAGCTGGAAAGAATGCAGATGTCCCTCAACAGAGAAATGGATACAGAAAATGTGGTAGATTTACACAATGGAGTAATTTACTCAGCTACTAAAAACAATGAATTTATGAAATTCTTAGTTAAATGGATGGACCTGGAGGATATCATCCTGAGTGAGGTAACCCAATCACAAAAGAACCCACATCTTATGCACTCACTGATAAGTGGACATTAGCCCAGAAACTCAGAATACTCAGGATCCAATTTGCAAACCACATGGAACTCAAGAAGAAGGAAGACCAAAGTGTGGATAGTTCATTTCTTCTTAGAATAGGGAATAAAATACCCATGGAAGGAGTTACAAAGACAAAATTCTGAGCTGAAATGGAAGAAAAGACCAGGCAGAGACTGCCCCACCAGTGGATCCATCCCATATATAATCAGCAAATCCTGACACTATTGCATAATGCCAGCAACATTTTTTACTGACATGATCCTGATATGGCTACCTTTTGTGAGGCTATACCAGTGCATGGCAAATACACAAGTGGGTGCTCACAGTCATCTATTGGATGGAACACAGGGCCCCTAAAGAAGGAGCTAGAGAAAATACCCAAGGAGCTAAAGGAGTTGGCAACCCTATAGGAGGATCAACAATATGAACTCATCAGAACTTTGTCTCTAGTTCCATATGTAGCAGAGGATGGCCTAGTCAGCCAACAATGGGAGAAGTGGCCCTTGGCCTTGGGAAGATCATATGCCCCAGAACAGGTTAATGCCAGGGCCAGGAAGTGGGAGTGGGTGGGTTGGGAACTAGGGTGGGGAGAGGGTATAAGCGACTTTTGGGATACCATTTGAAATGTAAATGAAGAAAATATTTAATAAAAAAATAAAATAAGAAAAAATATCCATAATGAAATTTCTTATACCAGAAAACTCAGGTTGTTTCTTTCCCAATAGTCTTTTAATTTTCCAAATTTATTCCAGAGCCTTTTCAAAAATTGCCTTTAGAGAGCTTATATTTGAATATGTTATTCTAAATAGTCTCTATCTACATTCCATAATGAAATATTAGTGTTTGATGTTAAATCAAATCCTGAGCTAATTCTCTCTGTCTCGGTTTGTCTGTCTCTGTCTCTCTGCCTCTCTCTACCTCTTTCTCTCGCTCCCTTCTTCCCTCTCTCCCTTCTCTCTCCTGCTCTCCCCTTTCTTCCACTTTTCCACTCTCTCTTCCTAACTTAATATACTTTCCCCTAAAAATTTATATAGTATCATCCTCCAGAAATTATTCTTTATATCCAAAGTATTTCCTGTGACACTTCTAATAAATTCCAGCAAATACACTGATAGTGAATACAAATGCTGAGCCTCAGTCTTGCGTGTTACTGTGTACCACATTCCTTTGCCTTAGTATTACCAACATTTCAAATTTAGACAATCATTTAGTGCAAAAGTCATAAGAGACTTTTATTCCTTCATATCAAACAATATGTCTTGTTTTGAAATAAGTTTTTTTTCTTTTACTTAAGGTTAATTGTTTTTAGAGAGCCTCATCCCTAAGACAAATGGTTAAATTAATCTCCAAGCATTTCTGCATCCTTCTTTGTCTCCATTATCAAGGAAAATATATACATATATATTAAAGTCAACTTTAATGTGTGTTCCTAGTTTCACTGTTGGAAAATATATGATGTATATAGCTCACAGCCTGTGTTTTCTTTTGGTTGTTTCGTTCTTATACTTTAAATTCAACTTGAAAGGTAAATGGGATTACTCAAACCTAATAGACCCTAGCAATCTTTCCTTCAGTTTTTTTCAGGAGATTTGTTTCCTAATTACCATTTAAAATGATATATACATAGCTAGTTTGTAATCATAGCATCTATCGCTGCTATGTGCACTGGAATAAAGACAGATACACACAGCGAGCCAAAATTGTATCTGCAAATTATTGCAGCAAATTGGATGTTTATTCACAGAAACATGTAATTGATGATCACTTCTTAGCAAGTTTGAACATGTTTCAAAGTGATTCCAAAGGGGTTTTAACCTTCAGCTAGAGTGGAAATGTCTGTATTGCATGATAAAATTCACTCATGTTTTCCCAGGGACTATGACCTCTATCAAAATTCTTAACTTTTTTTTCCAATTTTTGTATTAGATATTTTCTTTATTTACATTTCAAATGTTGTTGCATTTCCTGGTTTCCCCTCCGAAAAATCCCCTACTCGTCCCCCTGCTCACCAACCCACCCACACCCTCGCCTGGCCTTGGCAATACCCTACACTGGGACATAGAGCCTTCATAGGACCAAGGGCTTCTCTTCCCTTTGATGACCAACTAGGCCATCCTCTGCTACATATGCAGCTGGAGCCATGAGTCCTAACATGTGTACTATTTGGTTGGTGGTTTAGTTCCTGGGAGCTCTGGGGATACTTGTTAGTTCATGTTGTTGTTCCTCCTATGGAGCTTCAAACTCCTTCAGCTCCTTGGATCCTTTCTCTAGCTCCTTAATTGGGAACCCTGTGCTCAGTCTCACAGTAGGCTGCAAAGATCCAGTTCTGTATTTGTCAGGCACTGGTGGAGCCTCTCTAGAGGTAAAACAGACTTCTGTCAGTAAGTAATTGTTGGCAACCACAATAATGTCTGGGTTTGGTGATTGCATATGGGATGGATTCCCAAGTGGGTCAGTCTCTGGATGGTCATTTCTTCAGTCTCTGCTTCACAATTTGTCTCTGTAACTCCTTCCATGGGTATTCGGTTCCCCCTTCTAATAGCGATCAAATTATCCACACTTTGGTCTTCATGAGTTTCATGTGGTTTGCATATCTTGGGTGTTCTGAGCTTCTGGGCTAATATCCACTTGTCAGTGAGTACATACCATGTGTGTTCTTTTGTGGTTGAATTACCTCGCTCAGGATGAAATTTTCTAGTTCCATTCATTTGCCTAAGAAATTTTTTAACTTTTAAGGAGAAGTTTACTTTAGCTGCTGTGATACTTAATGCACTCCTTGAGTCACTGGGATTCCATGACAGAGAAGAGACTTTTAATTTCTGATCAAGAAAATTTGAAACAGTTTATCTTATGTATTAGTCATTTGTGTCCCTTTTAAAACTTGCCCTCTCCCTCAGAATATTAGCTAGATGCTGTCATAGATGGAAATGGAAATTGGTTTGACATTTGGGAGGGAAATTTAGAAATAAGAAAAATATCTTTTATAATTTTTACTTAGGAACTGGTTCTAACCACCTGAAGCAGATAGAGTACATTGATAGAGTGCTTCAGAGCTGGTAAAGGTAGCCAGCCATCTATTGTACCTGGAAGAAAGATGAGGACCTATGGCAAAGATCCAAGGAGCACCACTATGGCTATGAAGTGGGACTTCTTTACTAAACAAGGGTTAAACAGTCCAGCTTTCTAACCATCCATTCATTTGCACATTTCAAAGCAACACAACCAGTTTTGCTTACCATGGATGATGTACTCATTATTTTCCCAAGGCAAAGGAGAGCACAATAAAAAGAGGAAATAAGTATCAAAAGATGGCCTAGTCGGTCATCACTGCAAAGAGAGGCCCATTGGACCTGCAAACTTTATATGCCCCAGAACAGGGGAACACCAGGGCCAAAAAGGGGCAATGGGTGGGTAGGGGATTGGGGGGGTGGGTTTGGGGGACCTTTGGGATAGCATTGAAAATGTAAACGAGGAAAATACCTAATAAAAAAAATTGTCCAAAAAAGAGGAAATAATATTTCCATTAGCCACTCAATAAACAAAGGAATATAAAACAAAATTCTCTTATCTCTCAAGGAATCCCAGTGACTCAGGAGTTTCATTAAATATCATAGGAGATAAAGTGGGTTTCTCCTTAAAAGTTCAAAAGTATTTTGATGGAGGGTCATAGTTCTGTGAGAAAACACGAATCATCATTATTATTATTTGTACTCAAGTGATAAATGACATTTTTAATGAATAATAGGTGCTCTTAACCTCTGAGCCATCTTTCCTGTATAATGTTTACCATTCTTTAAATATTTTGTAATACATAGATATGTATGAGTGTGTGAGTGTGTGTGTGTGTACATGTGTGAGTGTGTGAATGCGTGTGTGTGTGTGTGTGTGTGTTTGTTTGTGTGGTGTTTATATGGGCTTGAGTGTATGCATGTGTATAATATAGAAGCCAGAGATTTGGTGTCTTCTTCAATTTCTATCTTAGCTTTGAAACACCATCTTTCACTAGATTTGAGGTGACAATTCAGTGTGACTGACTGGCCAAAAGCTTCTGGCATCCTCCAGTCAGAGCCTCACCAGTGAAGGAATCGGAATCGGAGGCTTATAACCAGGAGGTTGGATTTTGTGTGGGTGCCAAGGATCTGAGTTCAGCTTCTCAAGTTCATGCAGCAAACACTTTACTGACTGAGTCATCTTCCGAGACCTTGGTCATGCAAGCAGGACACTGAAGATTTTTTTCACATGCCCCAACATTGCACAGTTTAAAAATCTGTACTTGTTTATTTATGGAGTTTATCTCTTCAGGTTTTAAGACCTTAGTTGACCACAGGTGATTTTGACCATGCAGAGTAAAATTTCTTGTATGGGGGATTGATGAGAAAAATTTGAATGAAATGCTCAAGCGTGAAACGTTGGAGGCAATATGATAAGGAGAACAGGAGTTAGAAGAGACTCTGATTTATTTAAAATCTAACCTACAGTATAGGGTGATATGCCAATTGGAGAAACTGTGTGAAGGCTCAGCTGTTAAGAGCACTGACTACTCTTCCACAGGTCCTGAGTTCAAATCCCAGCACCCACATGGTAACTCACAACCCTTTGTAATGGGATCTGATTTCCTCTTCTGGTGTGTCTGAAAACAGCAACAGTGTACTTACATATATAAAATAAATAAATCTTTAAAAAAAGACAGAAAATGTGTGTTTACTAACATTAGCTTATCATTTATTTCATCTTCTGGAATGTCTGAATCTAGTCAAGTCAATAGTTACTTGATTTATACATACTTATGCAGATTCTTGATAGTACAGAAATCTTTAAAGGTTTCAGGACCCCTGTCTTTTCTGGAAATAAAAGTCAGTGGCCTTATCTCTATTTCAGAAGTTAATGAGAATCTCAAGACACTAATAATCACAATATTAAAACCTTCAACATCTACTATTTATTGCCCGTGCCTCTTCCTTTGCCTTTTCCTGTCCTTCCTTTCTTTTAACACTGTTAGAAGTATCATTTGGCATCCTGAGAAAATATTGCAAGACACTTTCATTTCCTACAAAAACATCTTTAAGTTCCCCTTTACATGTTCAAAATACAAATATAAAGTGGCATTGTGGATGCCTTAACAAGTACATGGAAGTCAGGGGACAAATTTGTAGAAGTCGTTATTTTTCTCTCACTATGGAGGTCCTAGGGATGTAAATGAGGTGGCTATGCTTTGTGGTAAGCATGTCTAGGTACTGAGTCATCTCATGGGCCATATATTTGATAGATTCATTTTTTAAAATGTGAAAGAGTATTTCTATATGATAAAAACAATTATGATGCCAGCTAGGTTATTTTTTTGACAATCCACGAGTGTTGTTTCTCTCCTGTCTTTTAATAATTCTATTCTATAATACAGGTAAGGAGCTTTGAATCACATACTTCTTATCAATACTGAAGCGAGGGTTCTTCTAAGGGACTAAAATGCATCAAAAACAAGGTAGGAATGACACCATGCAACCACTTTTCTCACATGTATTGTCACCTCTTGTATCAGTATAGTTTTTGTTTTAAGCGACATAAAAGAATGATGCCACAACACACACAGTATGAAGCCCAGCATGGCAAGTCTTGCTTTTTCTCAGAATGCCTTGTTCCATGTTTATCGAAAAATGGAGAACATTGTCATATAAATAATGCATGCAAGTCTTACCTGTGTTTCTCCTCTTTGAGTTCTTGTTTCAGTAAGGGCTTTGTGTCTTTTCACAAGTGTTTATGGATGCGTTTAAGGAACACACAAAGCAAAGAGTTGTATTTGCAGTAGATATCATGATACTAGTGTTCTCTAGCTCCCTTTGGATACACTGAACGAGCCTTGTTACCACTTGGTTCCTTCTGCAAGGAAGGAACCTGATCTTTCCTTTAAGGAACCATCATTTAAATCCAAGAAAGCAAAAGCATTTCTTTCTCTGTGTTCTGGTTCAAAAAAATTTCATTTCATAAAATAATAAGGTAGTGTTATTAAGGGGCCAAAAGGTTCATGTGATCATTCATGAGACACCTGTATTCCCATTTCTGATCCTGACCCACAGCACAGTGGTAGTGGCTTAACAACTTTAAGGACCCAAACACAAAGTTCTCTGTGGAACAGCAGTAGGTAGCTTGGACATGTTTCATACCACCACATGATTAGTGCCTAAGTGACCACTCCTCCAATATCAGAAAATCCTTTGTTTATGTATCTCTTTTAAAACTTGATGTTTTTAAGTCAAAGGAAATGCAAATATTCAAAGGGAAGGCAAAGGATGTCAATGGGGTCTAAGGAGTGTCTCTTATTTACATCTATTATGAAGCACTGGGCTTCTTAGAGGTGAGAGTCCAAGTCAAGGCTGGTGCTTTTAAGAAAGAATTCTGCCTGTAGCTGAGCTAGTACCAGGCTTATCCATGGGAGCTGCAGTGTTTAGAATTCTCAGTTCTGAAGATGACTCTTCTAGCTTGGTTGTTTCCTATGGCCTTGGCATCCAGAGTACTCTCTGTACCTGCAGGAAAGGTGGTTTTGGTAACTATGTGCTCCTAGTCCCAAAAGGTATCCAGTAAAGAAACTTTGTGCATGCAACTCTTTTTTTTTTTTTTAATTGGTGTTGTGCTATGAGCAGGCTGACCTTAACTTTCTTCTACCCCTCTGGGGACATGATTTTTTTTTTTTTTTTTTTTTTTTTTTTTTTGGATTTTCAAGGCAGGGTTTCTCTGTGTAATCCTGGCTGTCCTGGAACTCACTCTGTAGACCAAGCTGGCCTCGAAGTCAGAAATTTGCCTGCCTCTGCCTTCCAAGTGCTGGAATTAAAGGCACATGCCACCACTTTCTGGCTGGGACATGATTTTTATATTCCAAGTATTGTACTTATCAGCTGGGTATTTAGAGTACATGAAGCTGATGGATCATTATGGTTGAAGCACAGGAAAAGTTGCATATAACACATGCTAAAGCAAAAGAAGGGAGAAAGATATCTGTTTGGTGCTGACATGTTACTGAATCTGGCCAGTATTCTTGTTTTCCTGGGCTATGTCAGCACTTTGGAAGTACTAGCTCTTTCCTAATGAGTTGCTTGTGCATTGGAGGAGTCACCTGCAATGACCTTGTTCCTGCTTCTGATTTCCCTGTCCACCTGGGCATCTGTTTCTCCTAAAGTGTGCAGCTGATTGGGTGCAGACTTCCTGTTCTCAGCCATTTTGCCTTCTCTAATGGGATGTCTCAATAGCTTATACTTCAACTGAAGTAAAAATTGGCCTTCTTAAAATCAATACACCACTGATTCTTGGTGCCATATACTTACTGCATCTTCAGGTCCTCGGCAAAGAGCTGAACAATTCCTGCTCCAAACAGCTCTGTCGCATTTCAACCATAACTAAATCCAGGTTATGTTTCATCTTGGAGACCTAGTGCTTTTCACAATCACTGTAGGTTCCCACCTTTGTTTCAAGCCCGCAAATTAAATGGTCATGCATGCAGATGTGGTTTTGGAAAGACTATTCTACTTCTTGGGCATTTCTTTTTCCTTTTATTGTATCTATCTTTTCGCTGAAACATTGGCTGAGACCATAGTAGTGAGCAGCTCAGTCATTATAAATGACCAAGTGGTTCTGGAACTGACTGTGTGCTATTCACCAGGATTATAGTGAACATGTATTAGTCTTATGTGACACCCTGCTAGAAAACTGAGGAGTTCCACAGAATTTACTGTGTGGCCAAGGCAGTCTGTTTCTCACTCCACCATAAGTTTACAGATATAGAACTGTGATAGTGGGTATTCTGTTGTAAGTAGGACATCAGATGTAGGAGGTGGAGAAGTAGATCAGGTAGATACAGTTGTGTTTGAAGGAAACTGGCTTCTTGCAGCAAAAGACAGCAATAAGTTATTTACTGCACTCTCTTGGGGTTTGAATTTTTGTATTTGTTCTTACAGTTTCCACCCTTGGCCCAGAATGGTCTTTTAGTGGGTCTATGACAAGTTCACTCTCTGAATTGCTTGGAACTCTGTTTGGAACATACTGTTTGGAATTCTCTATCGTCATTAGTTTATCCTCTGTGGGGTTAGGTGAAGATTTACTTTATATGCAAATTCAAGGGCTCATTGTTTTCATTTGACCTTAGATTTGCTTCCACTTCCCTATTGATTGGCTATGACTGCATGTTTATCTTCTATTAGAGCTTCACTAGATTTGTGTATTTGGATTCTTTTTTCCAGTTTGGTAGGTTTTTGTGCATCCACTGCCCTCTTTGTCTTACTGCACTTTTAGTTCATTCTTAGACTTTTTACAACTGATTCAAACAATATAGCAACTCTGAAGGCTGAAAATCATATAAACTGCTGTGCTCTCCAGTGGACTGGACATTGTCTGAGCTTTTATAAGTATATGGTTTATTAGTATATGGTTTATTAGTATATGGTTTATTAGTATATGGTTTATTAGTATATGGTTTATTAGTATATGGTTTATTGGTATATGGTTTATTGGTATACGGTTTATTGGTATATGGTTTATTAGTATATGGCTTATTAGTATATGGTTTATTAGTATATGGTTTATTAGTATATGGTTTATTAGTATATGGTTTATTAGTATATGGTTGTACTTTGTGATTTTGGAGGATTGGAATGGACTTTAAATTGATTATTTCTTGTTACTGCTACTCACTGCTTCAGGGCAGTAACCGCATTTCTTTTTTATTATATAGTGCCCCTTTGTGTGTCCTGAGGCAGATGTTTGTTGCAAGAAATGTAGAAGAATAGTGACAATGCAGGGCTATTCCTTCTACAAAGCCAGAATGTTGGTAGTGAGTAGAGAGAATCATATGTTCTTTGATCTCCTGTTGGTAGTTTCTCTCCATCCAATCTCTGTGGAGATAGTTTTAGCAATAAGCACTTTCCTTTATTAAGCAAATACTGTGCTTAATTTATTCTTTTAAAAATTATTTATTTCCTTTATTTTGCTGATATTATAACCTAATTATATCCTTTCACTTTTCCCATTTCTCCCTCCAAACACATGTCCCTCTGTGCTATTATTTAATTTCACAGGAAGCAAGTATCCTGAAAGTGTGTAGTGTGGGTGAGAAGTGAAGTAGACTTGGCTAACATCAGGACACAGGTACAACAAATGCTTCAGTAAATAATCCATCCTAATTTTGTAATTGTTGATGCAGATGTAGAATCAGAAACTTAGATTATTTGATTGTTAGGTAACCTATTAATGTTTGATTTGTGGCTTTGTTATATTGTACAGGTTGGGTTTGAACTGCTGGGCTCAAGCTATCCTCCCCCCTCAGCCTCTGTAGTGCTGACACTATAGGCAAATACTACGATGCTTAACTTGACGATGCAGTATATGATGGGAGAAGCTGGGGTGATAATGTTGAGGCTAACTGAGCTCCTTGTCTGCATTTTCTCCACAAGTCAAGGCTAAAATAATACCTGGCCAATGCCCAGCTTTCTGATCATCTCTTCTGATTTTTTTAAATTCTAAATTGTCATATGGTTCTCAGGCCAAGTCTAATCAGTTGTTTGCATACTGAAGGATTTAGATGACCTATCATAGAAAGAGAAACTTGATGAACTCCACATAAAACCAGAGACACTGAAACTTATAGAGGAGAAAGTAGGGAAAAGCCTCAAAGATATGGGTACAGGGGAAAAATTCCTGAATAGAACAGCAATGGCTTGTGCTGTAAGATCAAGAATTGATAAATGGGACCTCATAAAATTGCAAAGCTTCTGCAAAGCAAAAGACACCGTCAATAAGACAAAAAGGCCACCAACAGATTGGGAAAGGATCTTTACCTATCCCAAATCGGATAGGGGACTAATATCCAATATATATAAAGAACTCAAGAAGGTGGACTCCAGAAAATCAAATAACCCCATTAAAAAATGGGGCTCAGAGCTGAACAAAGAATTCTCACCTGAGGAATACCGAATGGCAGAGAAACACCTGAAAAAATGTTCAACATCCTTAATCATCAGGGAAATGCAAATCAAAACAACACTGAGATTCCACTTCACTCCAGTCAGAATGGCTAAGATCAAAAACTCAGGTGACAGCAGATGCTGGCGAGGATGTCGAGAAAGGGGAACACTCCTCCATTGTTGATGGGATTGCAAGCTTGTACAACCACTCTGGAAATCAGTCTGGCGGTTCCTCAGAAAATTGGACATAGTACTACCGGAGGATCCAGCAATACCTCTCCTGGGCATATATCCAGAAGATGTCCCAAATGGTAAGAAGAATACATGCTCCACTATGTTCATAGCAGCCTTGTTTATAATAGCCAGAAGCTGGAAAGAACCCAGATGCCCCTCAACAGAGGAATGGATACAGAAAATGTGGTACATTTACACAATGGAATACTACTCAGCTATTAAAAAGAATTTATGAAATTCCTAGGCAAATGGATGGACTTGGAGGGCATCATCCTGAGTGAGGTAACCCAATCACAAAGGAACTCGCACAATACGTACTCACTGATAAGTGGATATTAGCCCAGAAACTTAGGATACCCAAGATATAAGATACAACAGTGTGTGCTCTAGGATCCCCTAGGGAAAAGGGCTGATCTTGGATGAGACTATGACTGAAGAAACAATAGACCTCACCTCATGGCTTAAATATTTGAAAATGTTTTAAAAACACATCAGGGTCTAGTAACACCCCAATATTCAACACATAAATATGCCTTCAAGTGTGAAAAACTGAAAACAATATTTTAATTGTTATTACTTTCTCCATGAGCAAAAAAGTATTAGCAGATTCCTTGTATAGTTACCATATCTTTGAACGTAAGCTGAAAGAAATGTCATTCTTGTTGAATAAGTTTAGTTCAAATTTCATTATCCAACTGGCACTTCCTAAACTGAACCACCTAACATGGCTTACAAAAAGCTCTGAGTTTGTCGAAGAGCAACCATGGATAATGGTTAGGAAATAAAATGGACTTTTTCTTTAAAATTTTTCATCTACATAGTCTGTAGTAAATACTGTGCTTAATTTAATCATTTTAAAATTATTTCTTTTAATTGCTGAGATTATAATACAATTATATCATTTCACCTTTCCCTTTTCCCCCTTAAACACATTATTCAACTTCATGGCCTTTTAGATTAACTGTTGTTGCATAGATATATGGATATGAAAAATATATTCTTAATTTACTCTTGCAAAGTATGATTTCTATTTATAACTGAAAATATAGTTTTTTTTTAGCCCCAAAGTGGTGGAGGTAGATATTTGCTCAGTCACTACATTATTTCATACCTTAGTCTTTTTACAAAGTTAACTTTGAAGAACACTTAAATCTGTACTTTGGAAGATTCTCTCTCTCTCTCTCTCTGTCTCTCTGTCTCTCTCTCTCTCTCTCTCTCTCTCTCTCTCTCTCTCTCTCTCTCTCTCTCTCCTTGTTTCCCTTTCAGTATCAGCTTCCTCAGAACCTTACTATTTAGTTTAGGTGGGTCTTACACTTACCATCTTTCTATACTATTATTCTTAGTGATATATACTAAGAATATACTTAGTGATATATACTAGTGATATATACTGGCTTACTGATATATACTACTTTGAATGGCTTATAGATTCTCTCTGGGAATGAGCAGAAAAGACAGAGATAAAAACCATCAAGATTATCTGCTAAGGGTAATTTAGAATATCTGATAAAGAAGAAACTGCATAAAAGAGAAACCTAGACGTATTCCCACTCTATAGTCTTAGCCAAATTGGAATCCTAACGAGGAAGAATCCTGGTCCTCATTGTGTTGTTTTCATGGACAGAAAACTATTGCACTGAAATGATATTAAATGATATTAAAGCAATAAAGATATTAGATCGGGAGCTAGCTTACTTGGGTTTATACCATTGGTTCTAATACTCTCAAAGTATATGCCATTGGAGACATTATAAATCCATTTTGTTTAGATCCTCCACTAAAAAGTACAGAAATAATATGTCCTATCTCATTAAGTTATTATGACATTGAGAATTGCTGTATGGAAAGTATTTAGGACTGTGGGAAGCATTCCATAAATAATATTAAACTGTCACCTACAATTATAATAATCACTTTGATTTTAATTTTGACCCAAATCCAAAAATTTAGTTGTGTTTGCAAAACTGCAGCTGCCCATTTAGAGTTCTCCACATTGAGCACTTCCTGATGATAACCATAGAGTAACTAATTCCCTTCTTCCTGGAGGCCCTGAAAAATACAGTGATAGACACAGGCAGCAGAGACCCCTGCCCTCATCAGTGCTTCAGCCTCCGAGGCAAGGCAAAAAATGAAATAAATCAATAATATTGAATATTAAAAGTGTTCTGTAAAGGAAAAGGGGCTTTAATAGAGAGTAACTGAGATCAGGAGCTCAGAGCAGTCTCTCCCAAAAAGTGGTATTTAAGTTGACACATGGATAAGGAGACGATGGAGCAAATGGACGTGATTCAAATGGGTGGATGTGGAAAGAGTTCATATTTTGGCTTCTGACCAGTGTTTCGTTTTCCTTTTGAGTCTTATAAAGTCGTTGCAGTCCAAGCTACCTTTCTGCAATAGCCTTTTCTGAGACCTGGAACACACCATATCCTCTATGCCATTGCACATAAGGTATTTGTGCTAATGCACGTGCACACCCATTTGAGCGGTCCAGCTGAAATTCCTTTGATCACTTCTCTCTGCTAGTTGTTATGACAAAAAGTAAAGCAGCCCAGTATGACCTGAGAAGAAACTAAAGGAAATGTTCTCATAGAAGTGCATGAGGCAAAAACACAGCAGGAAGAAGAAAGCCACACCAATGCTGTGACGGATTATAGATTATTTTTAGTGCATGTCACTCTTAAGATCTTCAGACTCCTTTCTCAAAGTTCTCCGGTTGAGAAACTTTCCAGAATTGAGAAAAGCAATCAATTTTAATACTGTTTGCATCTATGTATCACTGTACTGTTTACTCTTGAAAACAAATAGAGTTTTGATTTCTTGAGTTCATTTCCTGAATTTTTTGATAGATTGCCATATATTTGGGAACAAAATGTAGTTAGAAATGTTTGGGATAAATATAAGTGGTAAAAAATTAATTACTGTTTGTGTGAGTCTACATCCATTCCCCCCAGCATTTGGGGTCGGGGTGATTAGGAAAAGGTGAAGGAGATTGGGAAGGATTGTGCAAGCTTACCAACATAACCAAGAGCAGGGAATATAGCAAAGACTTTTGTCTGCTTGACTTCCCTTCTTTCAGGTGAGTGTTGGCATTTGTATATATGAAAGGAAAGGGGTGTTGAGTGGGAAAGAGTTGGGAAGAAATAATGGGAGATTTGAAAAATAATGTTGGGAGCTGTGGACTTGATGTGTGTTCAAGGTAAGAAAAATTGAAGTTGATTTTTTTATTGTATTCTATGTTTTCAGCCACAATACTTTCTTCAGAAAAATGACCTAGAGGCCTTATGTATCTGGAACCACCCAGAGAGCTTTAACCCTGATGATGTGTTTCCACCTCCAGAGCTATAGATTGTTGTTGGAGCTGAGACTGTAATCAATTTTTAAAACATCAATAACCATCCCATGAGCTGCCAAACTATGCGTGCTACAAACCATATTATTTGAAACACCGATTGAGCCCAGAAGTCGGTCTTCAGGCTAAACAAATTGCCTTCTGAAGATACAAGCATGGGCAGTTCAGGGCTCACACGAGCATACATGGTTCTTTGGAAATTCATTTTCAAACACTTTGCTTCACGATATACATTTTCTTCAATGTTATTTTGCTGGAAATGTTATTACTTGGCAGCCTTCCATAAATATCTCCCATTTAAAACCGCACTTTCTCCATTTTCTAGAGACAGAATAGCATTTCTTCTGCAATCTTACTAGGTAGCTTTAAACTTACCATCAGTCATCCAAGCACCGAATAAAGGAACAATACCAAAGTTCAGAGCAATTAGAAAAGAGCTCAAGAGAATAAGCAAAACATCAACAAATTAGTAAGAAATTTGAATTTTCACTGACTCCTGAATTATCCCTGCTGTTATCAAATTTTTACTTTTACACTCACTTTTACTACCTATCTACAGTTCTATCCATGAAGCCACCAGTATTAATTGGACATTCTTCAAAGAAAGAAATTTGAAAGATTATCAATCTCTCTGTCTGTCTGTCTGTCTGTCTGTCTGTCTGTCTGTGTACTTTGTAGATACTAATAGTATAGGTATGTTATAATTATACTGTAGGTATTAGAATAAGCATGGTTCCCATTGGCTCATATATTTTCATAGATGGTAAACTGTTTTGGAGGATCAATAGCTATGGCTTTGTTGGAGTAGGTATGTCCTTGATGAAGGTTGTGTGTTACACAAGATGAGCTTTGCAGTTTCAAAAGGCTATGCCAGGTCTAGTCTCTCTCTCTCTCTCTCTCTCTCTCTCTCTCTCTCTCTCTCTCTCTCTCTCTCCTTCGCACTTTCCCTCTCTCCCTCTCGTCCTCTCTTTCTGCTTGCCACCTAAAAAATCAAGATGTAGCTCCCATATACTTCTCTAGCACCATGTTTGCCTGCCTGCAAACCATTGTGCTTTCTACCATGATTATAATGCATTAACCCTTTAAGACTGTAAGCAAGCCCCCCAATTTAATGCTTTCTTTTATAGGAGTTGCTTTAGTCATAGTGTCTCTTCACAGCAATAGAATAGTAACTAAGGTACATACAAATGGATATACATCTCTGTCATCTCCGTTTATATTTGGATTAGTAATGCATTTATGAAGGCTGAGAACAGATACTGTCTGCCATATGCATTCTGGAGACCAAGGACATCCATTGGTGTAGTTCAGTCTAGAAAAAGGAAGGAGGTGAACATGAGCAATCAAATGAGTGGATAAAAAGCCCCAGCTCAAGCAACCAGGCAGAGAGCAAAAACCAGAGAATTTCTCCTGCTTTTCTCTTAGTGATACACTGGATAATTTGGAGGATGCTCACCCATACAGAAAAGGACAATTTGCTGAGACCAATGCAAATTGTAAACTCATTGAGGAAATCATAGGCCTTATATGTTTGCATACATACATACATACATACATACATACATACATACATAGTAATACAAATTTCCTAAATAATAATAAAAAATCATGTTTGGTTACTATAGTATAGATTGCTACAAGTCTATTGGCTGTGTTTAGTCATTTGAAATTTCCTCTACTTCATCATCTTCAGAAGTTTTGTCCCCACAGTCCCACTTCAGATGAAGAATGGCCACATTCAAGTCTTTGACAGAATGATGTCTTCCTGAATTCCCCTGACAAATATTTGGCCATAGTTAATTACCAAGACACCTGGGAAAAGTAGATCCAGCTGAACTGCCACCTTAGCAGTTAGACAAACAAATATATCTCTGTAAGAAGGAGGGTTTCAGGGAAACTATCTAGGTTTGTCACCCAATGTGTATTTAATCATAGATCATCACAGAATGACCATCCTTCAGTAGTGTGCACCTAACACATCAGTGAGTCATTTTATTAGTTCTTTGTTTGAGAATGTTAAAGTAATGCTCTCCAATTGCTTTGTTTTTAATATAGTATTTACTGAGGATTTTTTTGTAGTAAACTCATCATAATTTTATGAATGAGCTAAGATAGTTCTATTTGTCTATGAAAAGGAAAGCGTAATTTTTGAAAAGATGAACATAATCTGTTCTTATATTTGAAAAAAACCTTCCTATAAAGTTTAGGGTTACATGCTGGTTTTTAAGGTTTGGACAACTTTCTCTTAGTACTAAGTTTTAATAAGTTTTAACATCTTTTCTAGAAAATAATATTTTTATTGATTCTATAGAAATTTCACCTAATATGGCCAGATGACCATCACTCCAAGTCCTACAATGTCTGCCTTCCCCACTTCTTATGACCTCTCCCCCAACAATACCAAAAACAAAATAACTTCTGTTTGTATTGTCCTTATGCTTACTGTAGCATGATTAACTCCCAATGGCCTGCCCCCTAAAGAAAATTAAGCCTTCCAAATCTAGACCCCTGAAAAAAAGCCATCAGTTGTAGAGAGCTGCTGCTCTTCACCATCATTATCACAATATTAAAACCTCTCTTTGATGGCTTCCTTTTTTAGATTGTTATTTCTGTGGGTGGAGGAGGGTTGATAGAGGGTATTACAGCCCACTTCCATGTTCCTTTATTCAATTGTATATCTGCAGTCATTGATATCAGCGTTAAAGTAACTTCCTTGCTTGTTGTAGTCTTCTAGAACTTGGGTCATGAGCTTCTTCTCAGCTTCTAGGTTCTTCAGAGTTTCACAAAATAAGTGAACACAGCTTCCACCTGTAGTAGCTCCACTGAATCACACAAGGATGTCCATTGCAGGCAGCCCAGAAAAGAACATCACCATGGCCTCAGGGGCAACACAGGTTGCTCATATTCCTATGGCCCCCATATAAACAAGGCATCACTGGCCACAGATGTCCTCATGGTGTTAGGTTTTAACATGGACAGTGGACACTGACCTATAACTTACATATGATCCTCGGCTGCTTCATAGACCACAGTGGAAATTTGAGGAGATACAGTCCAGAAAATGAAACTTTCCTCATTTTGGCCTCCATCTTTACCCAGAGCCAAAATAACCCTGTGGCCAGGCAGCTTGTTTGGGGGCTGAGCCTACACCTGCATAAGCTGCAGTCTGCTGCACACCACCATGCCACCTACCACACTAGTCAAAAACCTGTTTCACTATCAACCTCATCCTTCTCATATATCTGTCGCTGCCATGCCATCACTGTTCCAGTTCTGAGTCTCTGCAGCACAAGCACTGTTCTGCTCTTACATCTTTCCCACCTCTCCACCTCACATTCCTTTATTATAGTGGAGCACAAGGCAGGAGGCATGGCTTCCTTCATTGGGCCCTGCTTCTGTAGGTCCCCAATTTTAATATTTCTCGGGACATAAAATATTTAAACAGTTTGATTTCCAAGAGTTTGAGAATAATATTGTCAACTAAAGTTGCTATGATTCTTGTAATTTTTATTTTAATCAAAAGCTTCCAAACTCTTCCAGTCCTCAGTGAAAGGTATCTTCCTTTGTTCATCATATGACCCAGTGAATATACTGAAATCCCAAGTTTTAAAGCAAGATATAAAAATGACTATTGGCTTCTGGTCAGCACCAGCACCAGGTCACCTTGGGCGCAGAGTTGGCAGACACCCCTAAGGTCCACTAGAGTACTCTCCACAGGATCTTAGAACCACCAGTGAGTGGAACACAACTTCTGTTTCAACCCAATCGCGCGGGACCTGAGACATCATTAGGAAAGAAAAAAATCCGGCCTGACCAGGGCTACAAATCCCTTCCAGTCTGCTCCAGTATCGGGTCACCTTTGGCGTGGAGTTAGCGGACACCCCCAAGGTCTCCTAGAAGACTCACCACGCGATCTTAGGACCACCGGTGAGTGGAACATAACTTCTGTTCCAATCGAATCATGCAGGACCTGAGACAGCATGAGGAAAGCAGAAAACCCAACCTGACCAGGGTCCAAATCCCTTCTGGTAGGCGCCACCACTGGGTCACCTGGGAGCAACATCTGCGGACACCCCCAATTCTCTAGAGGACAGCTTCTGAGGCAGACCCCATTTCTGGCTCCAGACATCCGGCACCTTCCATGCCAGAGGAGAGGTGTCTGCCCTGCCTTGGAGGGCTTTGCCTGAGCACCTGGGGGAGCCATCTTGGTTCCCAGATTCCTCAGAGACTAGTCTGTGCTGGTGAGAGTGTGGACTACAGAAGCTAACAGCTTCTGTGACAGGTCAAAGCAACACAGCTTCTGGGACAGGTCCTGTTTCTGGCCTTCATCTTCTGCCAGGAGGCAGGTCTGAATGCCAGATATCTGTGCACTTTCCCTGTAAGAGTAGAGCATGCCTGCCGAGACCACTGAAACTCAGAGAAGAGAGCTAGTCTCCCAGGTCTGCAGAGAGGCTGACAGAATCACGAGAGGACCAATCTCTAACCAGAGACAACTATAACAACTAACTACAGAGATTACCAGATGGCAAAATGCAAACGTAAGAATCTTACTAAGAGAAATCAAGACCATTCACTATCATCAGAATGCAGCACTCCCACCTCGCCCAGTCCTGGGCACCCCAACATACCCGAAAAGCTAGACCCGGATTTAAAAGCATATCTCATGATCATGGTAGAGGAAATCAAGAAGGACTTTAATAACTCATTTAAAGAAATACAGGAGAACACTGCTAAAGAGTTACAAGTCCTTAAAGAAAAACAGGAAAACACAACCAAACAGGTGATGGAAATGAACAAAAACCATACTAGACCTAAAAAGGGAAGTAAACACAATAAAAAAAACCCACTGGAGATAGAAACCCTAGGAAAGAAATCAGGAACCATAGATGCGAGCATCAGCAACAGAATACAAGAGATGGAAGAGAGAATCTCAGGTGCAGAAGTTTCCATAGAGAACATTAGCACAAAAACCAAAGAAAATGCAAAATTCAGAAAGATCCTAACTCAAAACATACTGGAAATCCAGGACACAATGAGAAGACTAAACCTACGGATAATACAAGTAGATGAGAATGAAGATTTTCAACTTAAAGGGCCAGCAAATATCTTCAACAAAATTATAGAAGAAAACTTCCCAAACATAAAGAAAGAGATGCCCAGGAACATACAAGAAGCCTACAGAACTCCAAATAGACTGGACCAGAAAAGAAATTCCACCCGATACATAATAATCAGAACAACAAATGCACTAAATAAAGATAGAATATTAAAAGCAGTAAGGGAAAAGGGTCAAGTAACATATAAAGGCAGGCCTATCAGAATTACACCAGACTTTTCACCAGAGACTATGAAAGACAGAAGATCCTGGACAGATGTTATACAGACACTAAGAGAACACAAATGCCAGCCCAGGCTACTATACACAGCCAAACTTTCAATTACCATAGATGGAGAAAACAAAGTATTCCATGACAAAACCAAATTCACACATTATCTTTCCACAAATCCAGCCCTTCAAAGGATAATAATAGAAAAAAAAAATACAAGCCTGAAACCATGACCTAGAAAAAGCACGAAAGTAATCCTTCAACAAACCTAAAAGAAGACAGCCACAAGAACAGAATGCCAACTCTAACAACAGAAATAATAGAAAGCAACAATTACTTTTCCTTAATATCAATGGACTCAACTCCCCAATAAAAAGACATAGACTAACAGACTGGCTACACAAACAGGACTCAACATTTTGCTGCTTACAGGAAACCCATCTCAGGGAAAAAGACAGACACCACCTCAAATGAAAGGCTTAAAAACAGTTTTCCAAGCAAATCGTAGGAAGAAACAAGCTGGAGTAACCATTCTAATATCAAATAAAATCGACTTCCAACCCAAAGTTATCAGAAAAGACAAGGAGGGACACTTCATACTCATCAAAGGTAAAATCCTCCAAGAGGAACTCTCAATTCTGAATATCTATGCTCCAAATGCAAGGGCAGCCACATTCATTAAAGAAACTTTAGTAAAGCTCAAAGCACACATTGTACCTCATACAAAAATAGTGGTAGACTTCAACACACCACTTTCATCAATAGGCAGATTGTGGAAACAGAAACTAAACAGGGACACAGTGAAACTAACAGAAGTTATGAACCAAATGGATTTAACAGATATCTATAGAACATTTTATCCTGAAACAAAAGGATATACTTTCTTCTCAGCACCTCATGGTACCTTCTCCAAAATTGACCATATAATTGGTCACAAAACAGGCCTCAACAGATACAAAAATATTGAAATTGCCCCATGCATTCTATCAGACCACCATGGACTAAGGCTGATCTTCAATAACAACATAAATAATAGAAAGCCAACATTCATATGGAAACTGAGCAACACTCTTCTCAATGACACCTTCGTCAAGGAAGGAATAAAGAAAGAAATTAAAGACATTTAGAGTTTAATGAAAATGAAGCCACAACATACCCAAACTTATGGGACACAATGAAAGCATTTCTAAGAGGAAAACTCATAGCACTGAGTACCTCCAAAAACAAACTAGAGAGAGCACACATTAGCAGCTTGACAACACACCTAAAAGCTCTAGAACAAAAGGAAGCAAATTCACCCTAGAGGAGTAGTCAACAGGAAATAATCAAAATTAAGGGTGAAATCAACCAAGAGGAAACAAGAAGAACTATTCAAAGAATCAACCAATTGAGGAGCTGGTTCTTTGAGAAAATCAACAAGATAGATAAACCCTTAGCCAGACTTACTAGAGGGCACAGGGACAGCATCCTAATTAACAAAATCAGATATGAAAAGGGAGACATAACAATAGATCTTGAAGAAATCCAAAACACCATCAGATCCTTCTACAAAAGGCTATACTCAATAAACTCGAAAACCTGGATGAAATGGACAAATTTCTAGACAGATACCAGGTAACAAAGTTAAATCAGGATCAGGTTAATAATCTATACAGTCCTATATCCCCTAGAGAAATAGAAGCAGTCATTAATAGTCTCCCAACCAAAAAAAGCCCAGAACCAGATGGGTTAGTGCAGAGTTCAATCAGACCTTCAAAGAAGATCTAATTCCACTTCTGCACAAACTATTCCACAAAATAGAAACAGAAGGTACTCTACCCAATTTATTCTATGAAGCCACAATTAATCTGATACCTAAACCACAGAAAGACCCAAGAAAGATGGAGAACTTCAGACCAATTTCCGTTATGAATATTGATGCAAAAATCCTCAATAAAATTCTCGCTAGCTGAATCAAAGAACACATCAAAACAATCATCCATCCTGACCAAGTAGGTTTCATTCCAGGAATGCAGGGATGGTTTAATATATGGAAATCCATCAACGTAATCCACTTTATAAACAAACTCAAAGACAAAAACCACATGATCATCTCATTAGATGTGGAGAAAGCATTTGACAAAATCCAGCACACATTCATGATAAAAGTCTTAGAAAGATCAGGAATTCAAGGCCCATACCTAAACATGCAATATATAACAAACCAGTAGCCAACATCAAAGTAAATGGTGAGAACCTGGAAGCAATCCCACTAAAATCAGGGACTAGACAAGGCTGCCCACTTTCTCCCTACCTATTCAACATTGTACTTGAAGTCCTAGCCCGAGCAATTCGACAACAAAAGGAGATCAAGGGGATACAAATTGGAAAGGAAGAAGTCAAAATATCACTTTTTGCAGATGATATGATAGTATATATAAGTGACCCTAAAAATTCCACCAGAGAACTCCTATACCTGATAAACAGCTTCAGTGAAGTAGCTGGATATAAAATTAACTCAAACAAGTCAATGGCCTTTCTCTACACTAAGGATAAACAGGCTGAGAAAGAAAATAGGGAAACAATACCCTTTATAATAGTGACAAATAATATAAAATACCTTGGCGTGACTCTAACTACGGAAGTAAAAGATCTATATGATAAGAACTTCAAGTCTCTGAAGAAAGAAATTAAAGAAGATCTCAGAAGATGTAAAGATCTCCCATGCTCATGGATTGGCAGGATCAATATAGTAAAAATGGCTATCTTGACAAAAGTAATCTACAGATTCAATGCAATCCCCATCAAAATTCCAACTCAATTCTTCAATGAATTAGAAATGGCAATCTGTAAATTCATCAGGAATAACAAAAAACCTAGGATAGCAAAAACTCTTCTCACTGATAAAAGAACCTCTGGGGGAATCACCATGCCCGACTTAAAGCTGTACTACAGAGCAATCATGATAAAAAGTGCATGGTACTGGTGTAGCAACAGACAAGTAGACCAATGGAATAAAATCGAAGACCCAGAAATGAACCCACACACCTATGGTCAGTTGATCTTTGACAAAGGAGCTAAAACCATCTAGTGAAAAAAAGACAGCATTTTCAACAAATGGTGCTGGCACAACTGGCTGTTATCATGTAGAAGAGTGTGAATTGATCCATTCCTATCTCCTTGTATAAAGGTCAAATCTAAGTGGATCAAGGAACTCCACATAAAACCAGAGACAGTGAAAGTTATAGAGAAGAAAGTGGGGAAAAGCCTTGAAGATATGGGTACGGGGGAAAATTTCTGAATAGAACAGCAATGGCTTGTGCTGTAAGATCAAGAATCGACAAATGGGACCTCATAAAATTGCAAAGCTTCTGTAATAAGACAAAAAGATCACCAACAGATTGGGAAAGGATCTTTACCTATTCTAAATCAGATAGGGGACTAATATCCAATCTATATAAAGAACTCAAGAAGGTGGACTCCAGAAAATCAAATAACCCCTTTAAAAAATGGGGCTCAGAGCTAAACAAAGAATTCTCACCTGAGGAAAACTGAATGGCAGAGAAGCACCTGAAAAAATGTTCAGCATCCTTAATCATCAGGGAAATACAAATCAAAGCAACCCTAAGATTCCACCTCACACCAGTCAGAATGGCTAAGATCAAAATCTCAGGTGAGGTCAGATGTTGGTGAGGATGTGGAGAAAGAGGAACACTCCTCCATTGTTGGTGGGATTGCAAACTTGTACAACTACTCTGGGAATCAGTCTGACGGTTCCTCAGAAAATTGGACATAGTACTACCAGAGGATCCTGCATTACCTCTCCTGGGTATATATCCAGAAGATGTTCCAACTGGTAATAAGGACACATGCTCCAGTATGTTCATAGCAGCCTTATTTATAATAGCCAGAAACTGGATAGAACCCAGATGTCCCTCAACAGAGGAATGGATACATAAAATGTGGTAAATTTACACAATGGAGTACTACTCAACTATTAAAAAGAATGAATTTATGAAATTCCTAGGCAAATGGATGGACCTGGAGGGCATCATCCTGAGTGAGGTAACCCAATCACAAAAGAAGTCACATGATATGTACTCACTGATAAGTGGATATTAGCCCAGAATCTTAGAATACCCAAGATACAAGATACAATTTGCAAAACACATGAAACTCAAGAAGAATTAAGGCCAAAGTGTGAACACTTGGAGCCTTCTTAGAATTGGGAACAAAAAAACCCATGGAAGGAGTTACAGAGACAAAGTTTGGAGCTGAGACGAAACGATGGACCATCTAGAGACTGCCATACCCAGGGATCCATCCCATAATCAGCCTCCAAACATTGACACCATTGCATACACTATCAAGATTTTGCTGAAAGGACCCAGATATAGCTGTCTCTTATGAGGCTATGCCAGTGCCTAGCAAACATGGAAGTGGATGCTCACAGTCAGCTATTGGATGGATCACAGGGCCCCCAATGGAGGAGCTAGAGAATGTACCCAAGGAGCTAAAGGGGTCTGCAACCCTATAGGTGGAACAAAATATGAACTATCCAGTCCCCCCTAGAGCTCTTGTTTCTAGCTGCATATGTACCTGTAGATGGCCTAGGCGGCCATCAGTGGAAAGAGCGGTCCATCGGTCTTGCAAACTTCATATACCTAAGTACAATGGAACCCCGGGGCTAAGAAGTGGGAGTGGGTGGGTAGGGGAGTGGGGGTGGGTGGGTATAGGGGACATTTGGGATAGCATTGGAAATGTAAATGAAGAAAATCCTAATAAAAAAGTTTTAAAAAAGAAATGTAAATGAAGAAAATATCTAATAAAACATGTGAGAAAAAATTATCTTCAATCTCACAGTCCAAGAAAAGAAAACATGAGTCTTGAATTCTTCATGAGTTCTGATAAGAAAACACAATATTTGCTGATAAATTGGAGTAAAAAAAAAACCCCAAAATATATGATTTCTAAAACTATCTATTGTAAATGGCTTCAGGTTTATTTATAAATTATTAATATTATTTAATTTCAACTTACTGCTTTTCCTTCTGTATGTACCACAGGAATATGTTGGTTTATATATACCTAAAATTACAAATATATATATATATATATATATATATATATATATATATATATTACACTTAATGTGAAATTATAACACTTGGAGTATTAATGCTTCTCCCAAGATCCAGGTATCTAGCAGAAAATGCAGTACTAGCCATGGGAACTTTTATTTTGAACTGTTGATCATGAGTATTCAAGAGACTCCAAAATCAATGTAGGCTATTGCTCTTACCCTTAGTTGCCATCCCCCAAGATGCTGAAAATAAATCTCTATTGCTGAACAGTACCATGTACATTTGACAAGGACTCAAAGAAACTGAGTTAGATCTGACCTGAAAGACTCTTCCCTGAGTATTAATTTTCATAGACCAGACAGTGTTATGCAAGCTGCCAATAAAGAAAAATCATCCAATACTTCCAGGCAGCTTGTGAACTAAAAAAGTAATCAACATGGCACAGTATCCCTAAAGGTTCAATAGTGGCACTTGTATCTTAATAGTAACCAACAACTCTCTAATTGATCTTAAGGTCCATTTGTATCAGTAAACTACTTCATAAATCCACAACTAGTAAAATTGCCATGAAAACCTGCTCTGAAGTTCCTACATAACAAAGAAATGAAGAGAACAATGCTAAGAATTTATTAAACAAACAGTTGGTTCTTTAAGAAAATCAGAAACAGAAAAACCCTTAAACAAACCAAATAAAAGAGCAGAGAACACCCAACTTACAAAATCAGAAATAAGAGGGGACCTTAACAACAGACACTAAAGAAATTCAAAGAATAATTAAGTCTTACTTCAAAAACCTGTACTCCACAAAATTGGAAAATCTAAATGAAATGGACAATTTTCTTGATAAATTCCACTTACCAAATCTAAGTCAACATTAGGTAAACAAATTAAATAGATCTATAAGCTCAAAGGAAATAGAAGCAGTCACTACAGCCCATGACCAGAATGTTTTAGTCAAGAATTCTACTAGACCTTTAGGAGTGAATTAGCAATACTCTTCAAATTATTCCACAAAAGAGAAACAGAAGGAACACTACTAAATTCATTTTATGAGGCCATAGTAATACATATAACTAAACAACACAAAGACTAAACTAAGAAAGACAATTTCATACGAGCTATAAAGGGTAACTATACTACAAGCCACAGATCTAAAAATGCTAATTCCAAAGTAGATCCAAGGGAAGGTGCTTGAATCTCATTGAAAAGGGGAAATAGGTTAGACATTAGGAGTAGAAGGAAGGAGGGGATTAACTGGGGATGGGGTGGGAATGGGAACAAGAATGATGTTATGGGATGGATGGAGGGAAAGACTACCGGGAGCAACAACTGGACTGGGAAGTCAAGTATCTCTAGTAACACATGACAATGGAAACACCAAGGAATCTATGAAGGTAATCCTAGCTAAGACTACAAGTAATGTGAGATATGGAGCCTGAAAGGGCCATCTCCTGTAATCAGGCAAGACTTCTAATGGAGGGATTGGGACATCAACCTGATAACAAGTCCTTAGACCCAATTGGGGCTGAAATAAAATTTGAGGTAAGACGCAATCAGTGACTGGCCTAGCTTGACCCATTGAATGAGAGGGAACCCATCCCTGAAACTATCAATAATATTCTGCCCTACTTGCAGAAAGACACCTAGCATAAATGTCATCATAGGGGCTTCACCCAACAACTGTTAGAAGCTGCTACAGAGACCCACAGCCAAACACTGAGCAAGCAGAGGTTGGGTATTTCTGTGTAAGAGAGGGAACGTCAAGGACAGCACAAGGATATCTACAGATTAAACTAATGTTGGCCCATGCTGGTTCATGGAGACTGAACTGCCAATCAGAGAATATGAATTGGACTGACATAGGTTCTCTTCACATACGTAAAAGTTGTACAGCTGGGTCTTGTGTGGTATTCCTGAAGTGGTAGCAGGGGTTATCTCTGACTGCATTGCCTGCCTTTGGATCCCTTTATTTTAACTGTGCTGGCTTGTCTAGCCTCAGTGGAAGAGGATGCACCTAGTATTGCTGGAGCTTGATAGGCTGGGCCTGGTTCATATTCATAGGAGTATTTCCCTTTGGGGGATGAGAAGAGGAGAAGGGGTTGATGAAGGGAAGAGGAGTGACAGAGAGAGTTAGGAGGAAAGGTGAGAGAGGAAGGTGCAATAATGATGCAAAATAATAAACTTAGTCATTAAAAAAAATGAACAGCAACAAATGCAGGCAAGGATATGAGGAAAGAGGAATCTTTGTATAATGCTGGTGAGAATGTGAATTAGTACATCTGTGGAAGTCAATGTCGGTGTTCCTCAGAAAACTAAAAATAGACCTACCGTTTTACTGATCTCTATCACTTCTGAGTACTTGCCAGAAGGACTCTAAGTGAACACATGCAGAGATACTTGAATATCCACTTTTACGGCTGCTGCTTTCACAATAGCTAGGAAATGGAACAGGCTTAGCTAGATCCTCATCAAGAAATGAATGTATGAAGAGAATGTGGTACATACACATCCGGGAATTCATTCATTTGGAAATAGAAAAATAAAATAATTATATCTTCAAAGAAAACCAATGCAACTGGATATACTTGGTATATCTTCAAAGTAAACCAATGCAACTGGTAAGTGCAATAAACAAGACACAGAAAGACAAATATCATGATTATTCTCAGTCATATAAGTCTACATATAAATAATTATTTGGGGCTAAAAAATTAACTGGGTAGTTAAGATCACCTACAGCTCTTGTAGAGGATCCAGTGAAGTTTAACACCAACATGGCAGCTCATATTACTCCTATTCCAGGGAATCCAACACCTTCTTCTAGCCACTCTATGCACTAGACATGCTTGGAATAGTACAATACAAACATATGGGCAATAATACTCATACACATAAAATAAAAGTAAATAAATCTATAAATATTTAAATACATGTTATATATTTGTGTGCATGGTTCATATGTGTGTATGTGTGTTTGTGCTAGTGTGCATGTATGTATTCCATAGATAAATAGAATTTATAGAATAAATCTCTCTCTATAGTTAGTTAGTCAGTCAGTTAGCTAAATTTACATAAGGCAAAGAGACTGTAAAACCGGGGGAAAGGACACAAAGGGAAGGAAATAGAATAAGTGTAACCCGTAATTAGAAGGGGAAACTATTTACGGAGAGAAAGAGGATGAGCAAGAATGGGGCATTAGGCACAGAGTGATAAAGAAGTTAGAAATGTAAAACTATAAGCTAAATTTGCATTTGATTATGACATTATTTCATGAGCAATAAACATATTTGTGGGTCAAATTAGCTTTCCTTGAGCTATTTTTCTTTCTTGTTGATTTTTGAGATTATAATTTAATGTTTTCTCTACCATTTATCCCTCTGAAACCTCCTGTATATTCCTCCAAACTTTCTAAAAAATTCATGACCTCTCTGTTTCCATCAAGTTTTGTTTTATGCTGTGTGTGTGTGTGTGTGTGTGTGTGTGTGTGTGTTTGTGTGTGTGTGTGTGTGTGTGTGTGTGTGTGTGTGTGTGTGTGTGTGTGTGTGTGTTGGTTTGAATATGCTTGGCCCATTGGAAGTATCACTACTAGGAGATGTGACCTTGATGGAATAATTTTGGCCTTATTGAAGAAGTGTGTCACTGTGTAAGTGGGCTTTGAACACTCTTAGTGCTCAATCTCTGTTCCATGGAGAAGAGACCCTCCTTCTGCCTGCCTGTAGAAGTCAATCTCTCCTTGTTGCTTTGAATCAAAATGCTCTTGGTCCCTTCAGCATCATGTCTGCCTATACACTGCCATGCTACACACCATGATGATAAGGACTGAAACTCTGAAACTATAAGCCAGCTCCAGTGAAATGTTTTTCTTGATAAGAGTTGCCTTGGTCATGGTGTCTCTTCACAGCAATGAAACCTTACCTGAAACAGAAGTAAGTAGGATGATTTGTGTCAAATTGACAGGGGGTCGATTGTGATGGCAATTTCTGGTTGTCAGTTTGACTATATCTAGAGTGAACTGCAATCCAGAAATTGAGGGCATGCCAGTGACCCAGATTTTGAGGCTGGATGATACAAGCTTTTGATCTAGACCTTCAGATTGAAAGACACACAAGCCTTTAATCCATACCTTGAGGCAAACCTTTTATCTGGTCCATACATTCGGCTGAAGTCCTACATAAGGACAAAGGAAAAACAGAATTCCTTTTTACCTGGTTGCACTGACTTGCCAGCACATCTGCAGGAACCTATTTCTTCAGGACTCCAGCTTATACAGAAGCCCAGCTGAAATATCCAGCCTCATGGGACTGAGCAACTACTAGATTCACACCCATGCCATTAAATGAAGCAGAAATGAGTTAGAAATTATGGCCCAGTTCAGACTGCTATTATTCTCATTCATAATCAACTGATAATTTATATTTGAGTGAGCATTTTCCTTAAAAACACTTGAGTTTCTTGGATGCGGTGTCAGCGATTTACTTATCTAATTATTTGCTTGTGTTCATTTCCAAGACAGGAACTTAGGTTAAAACACACCTTGTACATCTCAAATCAGGTTGCTATGGTAACAGAGTCCTTCCTCTGACAATTCTGTACTCTTACACTGCTTATCTGAGCATCATAGCTTTCTCACTGATATCAAAGAACTATGACAGCTGAATATGAATTTTCTATATACAATTGCATATTTCAAAACATCTCTGCAGAATTACTTCATAGGCTCACTTATATTGTACATTTTACATGCCTTTTAAATATTATTTATTTTAAAAATGTTATATAACTTGACTGTGATTTTTGGGTTGAGCTAGCATAAGTCATTTTATGCTCTGTGCCTCCTTGTTTACGCACCTTAATGGAATTTTCTAAGGAGAGTTAAATTCTGAGATTAGCTTGAATTCTGATGTAATGCCCTTGATGTTTATGATTTTTCTCTATGTCTCTAGTGTGACAAAAGTTGCCATTCCTTGAATAATCTTGACTAATTTGAGTACTGAAACTGGACTTGGAGTATCTCACCACAATCAAAGCATCTCTTTTCACTGGTTGTATGGATGACACTGAAGCCTCACCTCATTCTACACCCTAGAAAGACATCACTTCAAGGAAGAGAAAGAGACACAAATTCCATCTACTAAAATGTAGGAGGACTGATGTATTTCCATTAGTGTCAATGTTTCTGACTCCCAGGGTCAGAGTGGAACTGAAGCTATATCACCAAGACTATAAAAACAAGAAGGCGTTTACCTCTAGAACTGTCTCTGTCTTTCTCTGTCTTTCTGTCTCTGTCTCTGTTTCTCTATCTCTGTCTCCATCTTCCTCTCCCTTTCTCTCTCTCTCTCTCTCTCTCAAATCTAGCTCTCTGCTCTGAGCATCAACCCCAATGAACCATGTCAGAGTCCCAGCCTTTGTCTCTATATATATATAGTTTAGGTTCTTCTTGGTGTCAACAGGAAACAAGAAGAGCATGAGAAACACTAGCCATCAAGGAAGACTTAGACTCCACACACTTCTGTTATTACCATGCTATGCTACATAAAGTTCATAGAATAAAACTGTTTAACTGTTTTATTTTAGGTTGGTTGTATAGATGTAAGCCTTTAAAACCTGCTGTCAGCCTAGAGGTACCTACGTTCCTTGAAATAAACCTCAGCGAATATTATTAATGTTATTTAGCATTGTCTGTGCTTCTTATCTGAACATTTATCTAGCAATCATTTTTTTGAAACTCAAAATGACCATTTATTTAGCTTACATAAATATTTAAAAACTCATAGTGTTGTCTTCTGTCTGCTTTCTAACTTCCCTGCAAGGCTCTCTACAGCCAATTAGGCTCTGCTTTCAGTGAAAGGCCTGCTGAATTCTTAGCCATTGGTAGAGTGCCAACGTTTCTTTTCTTTTCTTTTTTTTTAAAATTAGGTATTTATTTCATTTACATTTCCAATGCTATCCCAAAAGTCCCCCACACGCTTCCCCACCCACTCCCCCACCCACCCCTCCCACTTCTTGGCCCTGGCGTTCCCCTGTACTGATGCATATAAAGTTTGCACAACCAATGGGCCTCACTGATGGCCGACTAGGCCATCTTCTGATACATATGCAGCTAGAGACATGAGCTCCAGGGGGTACTGGTTAGTTCATATTGTTGTTTCACCTATAGGGTTGCAGATCCCCCCAGCTCCTTTGGTACTTTCTCTAGTTCCTTCATTGGGGGCCCTGTGATCCATCCAATAACTGACTGTGAGCATCCACTTCTGTGTTTGCTAGGCAAGTATCTCAGATATCTGGTTGGTTTCTGGAACAAGTAAATAAATGAGCATAACATATGTAGCCATTTCTTGGTAGGGAGTGGCATTGCATAAATTGTTTAGAAAATGATGTCAGGATTTTTCTATCAATTTCAATAAATTGTCTTAGAGAAAATATTTAAAAGATGAAACATATTACTCGAAAGTAGCTCACATTTTGAGAGAGATTGTAGGTATAAAAGGAGTAATTGCTATTAAGACAGTTCCTATAAAATGTTCTCATATAAACGAGGAAAAGTGCACCCATTTCTCCCAGGGAGACATTGGAAAGGCTTTCTAATATAGGAGACTCCTTAATACTAAAAAACATCAGCTCATTTCCTCTCTGCAACAATAGAGGGTTAAATAAGAAGTGGCAGAAATCTTGATATTTCTATCAGAAATCATATCTCTTCAACTGAAAAAGGACAGAAGGATCGAGTGAATGTAGATAAGTTTTTTTCCTAGAAGTCTTTCTGTTTTTCTCAGTTGCTTCTGTGGTAGTATTTTTTAGCCGAGGAGACAATCACACACATCTTTCTTAAAGACCTTTATCTTCCTTCAAAAAGATTATGGTTCAAGGTATTAGAGAAACATTCCTATGATAAATCAAACCAATGAAGCCCTCCTATTCCTGGAAATGTGAACAAGTCTGATTGATGTAGCAAAGCAGAAGGATGGAGAAGAGGAGAAACTTGAGAACCATCTGTCAGCTGAAATGCTAAGGAAATACAAAAGTCAGTCAAGCAACCCGAAGGCTACCATGTTTTTGGCAGACTATCTTATCTCACTTTTGGACTTGGACACAAGCCCTGACCTTTCCCATTACTCATGAGTACTTCTACAAAGAAACACACTCAGAGAACAAATAGGATTCATATGTCTAACTTATGTGTCCTGGCGTTCAGTCTGTACTAAAATGTACAGTTCTTACCAAAATAATTGCAGATGTATTTTACAAATTGTAAGGTAGTTATTACTTATATGTTTAAGGCCATTAATTATTCAAAACATTAAAGGTAGGAAAAGCCATAGTAAAATGTCACCTGTACTCTGCATCAATCTTACCTTTATTCAAAAGCATTGTACCACATGGTATTTGCCCCACAAAATTCTGCTTCTACATCCAAATAGATAGCATCAAAATAGACAAAATCCCAACACAGCTCGTCTCTCAACTGTCACCTTCTTTACAGTGGTATTAAAAATTTCTTTTGTATCCCATGCCAAATATATATCATGAATCGTGTCAACCCTAAAACAAGACTATAAGTCAAAAAATTTGTATTAATAACAGTCCATTGCAGCTTTAATGATTACCACTGCTATCTGAAGAATTTGTAACCGAAATCTACTGATATTTTTACCTTTTAGACCTACATCTGCTTCCCCATTCCTTTTACCGTCTAAGTATGCCCCATTTTCAATTAATTTATATGTGTGCAGATGTGTTTACATGTATCATATGTGTGCACATTCATTCCTGTGTGTGAATGTAGTCACATGTGTGTATGTGGAGGCCAGACGGAAACCTTTGTTACCAGTACATACCTCCACCTTGCTCAAGAAAGGATTAAAAATTGATTATCACTGCATACATTAGGTGGCTAGCCCAGGAACCTCAAGGCATGCCCACTCTGTCTCCGCCTCCTATTTAGCAGTGGAATCACTGAAACTGCAGACATTCACTACCAGGGTTTCCTTGGTTCTAGGTATTTGAAACAGGCCATCATGTTTCAGGGCAATTGCTTTACTAACTGATCCATCATCAAATGATATCCGAAATCCACATTAGATAATAGGTCATGCTCTCTTAACCGACAGTTTGCACTGAATTGTCCTTACCCATTCAGAATTTGACTAAACCTTAAATGCAACATTTCTCTATTTAGTTCCAAAGTCCAAATGACTGCTTTTCTTCTCTATATGTCCATACCCTTTTCAAGATATGCCCAAAGAATGGAGAATAAAAGTTACTTTGATTCCAGTGAATGAGTAAGCATTCTTTATCCCACATACACTGTCATATTCTATTCTTGCAGTACACATGAAGATTTTGCTTAAGTGCAATAAAAACAAGACATTTAAGACATCATTAAGGTTAAATACATTCACAAGCATAAAGTTCTAACCAAAGTTCTTGGGCTTTAGATAATTTATGTACCTTTGGTGTGCAATGCTTTCCAGAACCAGACATATATGAATTGTTTTTGACAGTAGATAGTAGCCTATTTAATATAAGCTCAATATTGCAAATTAATATGTACTTGTGTTATTGTTTATATATATCCATCCTCTCTTTCTATCTCACAACAACTCTGTTTATTTGAGTGTCCATTGGTGGTTTGCACAAGTTCTGTGCATTCAAAAATAATCATGTTAGCTAGAAATGGTGATGTGAACTTTTAATCACAGTTGACAAGAAACAGAGTTAGGTAGATCAGAAGCCTCAAACTAATCTGAGATTTATAGTGAAACCTTGCCCAAAAATAATCTTGGTAAAATATTTTGGCTGTATATGATTTCACAAGAATGGTATGAGATTCGAACACACATTTCAAGTGGTGACATACATTGAGATAATTTAGAATAAGAAAGTGCAGTGTGCAATGGATGGGAGGAGAATACAAAAAAAATGACAGAATCTTGTTCAGGATGAGGCTCAAGAGCTAAATTGGCCACTTATCCATCTAACTCTGGATGATTTAACTTCTAATAGCTTCTATTGTCACATAAGGGAAACATTTTGAGCCTAATCATGTCTTAGAATCACCTGTTTAACACAAGAAGCTAGTGATAATGAGTCTCCAACCCACCACTCATGAAATGAGAAACAGAACATTAGCGAGAGAATATTTTGCAACACCACTGGAAAATGTGATACTTGCCTGGTATTGAAAAATGTAGACAGAGGAATGGGCAATACTAACCCCTTCCTCACTGTATTGTTGGATGTGAAAAGTGAAATAATGCAGAAAGGTACGAAGACAGCGTCAAGAAATGTCCACTTCTTATTCTTTGACATTTTCTTCTAAGAGTACTGGGAAAAGGTACACAAAATTCACTTAAAATAAAGATCTGTCAGGAAATGTCTTTGGTTCCAATTGTGTTCTCTTCCTTGATAGATGAGAGAGTATGACAAAATTTTGTACTGCCTTTAACCCTGTTTTTCATTTGTCTAATAAGATTAATCAAAACAGACTCAGTTAAATATCCAGTCGTTAGTTAATATTCATGAATAAATAGATCATTTAAACAAATAGCCAATTCTTTAATAGTTGTGAAAACTTATGCTGGGCAATGATTGAATTTCATCAATATGAAAAATAAAGTGGAGTGGGTAAATATATGTAGCTCCTCATTTATGATCCTTCCAGATTACCAGAAAATATCTAATAATAATAACAATAATATATGATACCTATTATACGGTAAATATAAGCAGCGGACGGTGAAAAAAAGTGAAATCAGTGATGGAAAGAGACCTTAACTGGGGTAGCATTAAAAGAAACAGCCTTTTTAGTCCAGCTATTAGACTATGAAATTAAAATAAGCCATATAAGAAAGTAGCACATGTCACCATGGACAAAGGATTGTAGACACATATTATTCTCCAGTAGAAACTTAAGAGATAAGACAGATTCAATGGGCAAACCCAAATGTTTGGCATGTCTGTAATTGCCTCAGCCAAGTTTAAGAAAGAAAACAGGTTTTGCCCTTTTAAGCAATAAGATATGCCAACACCACCTACTGAGATCTGATTCTCACCTATTAACAAAAATGACCTAGAGTCATTCTTTATCTGAGACTTTTCAATTTGTTTCTACTTTACTCACATACAAATAATTCATATCTAGTGGCTTCCATGTATTATTTGATAGGAATGTTATTTTAAGATCTGCCCCACAAATTACATATTATAATATTAATTTTAAAAATTAGATATCCACTGGCCAGTCACACATCCACATTCTCAAAGCTTTTGTGCCTTTTCTATTTTCATTATCTCTTAGCTTCTTCTACTGCTTTACTGAAAGAGACAGCAGATGTCCTAGAAAAAAAGGACTGTTCTATAATGCAAGTCTCCTGCATTCTAACAGAGAGAAGGAATTTGGTATTCATCTTAAGGGCTCAAAGCTCCACAAGTATTCTGAGTCATCATTTTTCTTATTAGCAGGGAGACAGCATCTTAATAAGGAGGTCTCTATAGATGCAGCTGTCATGCTGTGCACATAGACAGCAAACCTTTGATAAGTCTTCCTGTACAGGGGAGAGGGCTGAAAACTTGCTCCCATTTGTAGGACAAATATCTATAGACATCACTCTTATCTCAAGAGCCCACAAGGCTTCAGATGTTACTCCCAAATCCAGTCATTCTAAAGCATTACAATATAAACTCACACACATTATCATAACAAAATTATTTTTAATGAGAGGCTTATAGCTTCTATCCATCCCCAAAGTAATTTTCTTTGGATTTGCATAAGCCCATAAGGTGTAGTTTGTTTCTTGGTTCATTCATGTTTTTCCATATGTGTATTTCTGTGGCTGTGTTAAGTACTGTGCTAAGCACTGTTGATTCCACACTGAGGAGAAGATATTCAGTAAATATCCTTGAAGAACTTAAGGAGCTAACTGAAGATAAAGGAAGTAATTAAATAAGGAATATATCAAGATATTTAATTGCAGATGCTCTTTATTCTACAAGGAAGCAGAATTGTGCTCTCCTGATCTACAGAGAGTAAGGAGCAGCTATCATCAAAAATCACTCTCTAAGGATGAGACATTAGGACATTTGGTGGAAAGGTCAGCTTGATTACAAAAATGAGTGGGACAAAGGAGAGGACTTTTGAAGGTCAAGTATCACATTTATAATAGTCTTCTTTGGTCCACGGGTCTCCGATTTGGGCATGTGAAGTAGACTGTGAGAAATAACAGAATAGAAGGGAAGCAAATCCTCACGTGCAGCTATTCCCCATAGATTTTGTGTCCTAATATATTGGATTCCAGGTTTTCCCTATATGGTAACAGAAGTCAAGGTATGAACGGAAAAGCCATAAGAAGCTGAAGTGTGTGTCTTTTCTGCTGAGACAGAAACACCCTGTCCAGAATATTGGAACACTAGAAAGCAGCTCTTACCATCTGGGAATTTGTCTTAAAACTCTACAGTAGGTCTAGAGATTTCACAGGCAAGGCTGATGATCTCAGGTAAGCCATGTTCCTTTCCGGTTGTTATAAAAGATGCTCACAGAACACCAGCATGAAGCAGAATCATTCTGAAACCATCATACAGTGAACAAGATCACTGACAGCTCATATCATACCAAATATCCTTCACTGTTGGTTTAAATGAAGGGTTGCTACTGGTTACATATACAGCTTTCTCATGTTTCTTCTTCTTCTTCTTCAGGCCTCCTGAACAACTTTGAAATTAATCCTCTTAAAGAGACAGAATGTCCATTGGTAAAAGTTCAAATATTTCATTTTGCTACCTTGTTTCATTTTTCTCTTTTTAACAAAGATCCAAGTTCTCTGCCTAACTTATATCAAACTCTTCCATTTGCATTGGAGAAATGTACCTCAAATCCTTTTGAAAGCCTTGCATAGTGGCATAGAAAAGCCACTAAAATGCAGGACCAATCTGAAGGACATATTTACCTTCTTTGAACATTTGAAAAAAACTTTGTTATTTCACTTTCAAAATGAGAAACTCATTTCATCCACACTTGACTGATTTTTTTAAGCAATTATTCACAAGCCTGAGAAATCTTTGACTGTGAGAAATTGAACCTGTAAATTGCTTTCAAATGCAGTGAAAATTTTGTAAATATTAGCTGTGGCAGCTAATGAGGTTGATAAAATAATGTTTATTTAAACATCTATTAATTTTTACATTTTTGCATACCTTACATTTTAAATCAATTATATTGTGAAGTAGTTTCCTAGAGCTGTGATATTGCCCTAGACAGATGAGAAGTACATCAACAACAGGAAGTCCACTTTACTTACAAAGTCTGTCAACTTGATGGACAAAATTGAGTGGGAGAAGGTTAGAAGACTCTTGGAAGGCAACCACTACAATTTATAATCATGGAGGACCTTGAACTTGGAGACAGCATGGTTCTGTGTCTGGGGTGTCATTTACTATTCTGCTTATAGTTCTTAATTGTTGAAGACATCTCCAACACCTATTTATATATTCAGTTACTTACTTTTAGGGACCACTTCAAATGTATAACACAGTTACAAGTAGACTACAAGATTCATTTTCTTCCTGAGCAATTCAGGAACCAATTACCAACATGATTCCCATCCCAGTATGGCATTCTTTAAAGTGTATTAACTATACAAACAAGGACATATTTTCTACATACCTGTCATTCAAATGTCAACCCCCAGAAATGATCCTGCTACATGTCTACCTCTGCATCCTAGGGTCTCACTCACATTTAGCTAGTGTCCGTGGGGATTAACAAGGCATGGCTGTTTTCTGAGTCTTTTAGTCATCTTCCATCTTTTCTGTACTTCTGTTGATTTACCATTCCTCAAGACTGGAGTATTACCTTTTTAGGGTTCTTCTATATCTGAGGCCATGTGATGTTTCCTCTTCATCAGAATTTGGTCTATTTCTTTGTCAGGAGCAGTGACAAGTGGAGAAAGATCACCTGACATGGTTGCACTTACATCAGAGGGAATTTTTATCTTTAAGATTTTGTTATTCACCCTGTGTTCATTGTCACAATCAAATCTAAGCTTAGTCATATACATGGCTCATCTGACAGCTGTGATATTGACACATGCTTACATGTGTAGCTACCTAGTTATGGATTTATGTTATTATATTTTATAGCAATTTTCTCACAGGGGGAGAACCTTAATTATGAGGTTACAACTCAACTCATATAATATATTCAGTTTTAATATGTGTCGATGATAATTTGCTACTTCTAAAATAAGTAGCTTGTAAGCAATTTAATTAAAGTGTATCAAATGATCTTCAGAAGAAAGTTGCATTTAACCACTCATATTCTGATATGCTTTGTAGAGTAGAAGTGAAGAGATTGGTCAAGACAAGCAGTCATTAGGTTTCTGTTACCTCCACAGTGACTTATCTCTATATGGTAGGAGTGAGTCTTTTATCTTGCCCTTTGAGGAGAGAAAAAATTGGAAACCTTGAAATAAAGATTTATATCATAGCAATGATACAAATCTTTATATCACTCTGTGTGTGTGCTTGTGTGTGCCTGTGTATGTGTGGTTAATGCTGATAACTGTGCAGGTATGTGTGTGCATGCATGTAGATGCCAGAAGAAACTGGGGATGGGGGTGCTTCCTCTGTTGCCCTGTGCCTTATTGCCATGAGACACAGACTGCTGCTGAGCTATTTCTACTAGACTGCCTAGCAAATGAGCTTCTAGGATACTCCTGTCTCTCACCAGTGCTGAGGTTGCAGGCACACATAATCATTACCCACTATTTACACAGAGACTGGAAATTCAAACTCATGTCCCCATGCTTATACAATAAGGACTCTTACCCACAAAGCTATATCTCTGACCCCTAATTGATTATTTTAAGTATACAGACCATGGCATTTCATGTCCTGTGATTATTGTATTAAATTAGGTAGTTCCTAAAAATTCCTGGAACACAGTAGGAATTCATTATATTGGAATAGCTTACTAAGGATGGTTGGATTCAGATATTTTAAAATCTATTTATATTTTCTTTTTGGACTCATGCTCATTTTTTTCTTACAGTGTCCAAGTCTTTTTTATAGCACAAAGAAGAAAATTTAAGCAATAGAAAAACATAAGTTATTTTTAAATAATATATTTACTTTTCTATTCTTCCTATTATAAAGTTCTAATATTTTGTAGACCTTTGCAGAGAGTATGAAGAATATTATTCACCCTTTGTCCTAGGTGGTGTTTTTGAAGACATTTATATGAATAATAGCTCTGGAAAATAGAAATTTGTGTAATCTCTGAATCTCAGCCCAGAATAATAAAACTCATGTTTCATATTAAGACAAAGTTGAGAAGATTTGCCAGCCCTTATAAGACTAAGGTTTCCAAAATGTGTTCTTTAGGAGTTTTCTCCACATTAGTCACCGGACTGGAGTAGTATACAATACAGACACCTATTCTCACTGAATTCACAGGTGGATAGAGTTAGCAATCAACTCTAAGGCAGTGTCCTCCATAACAACTATTCCTGATAAGGAAGTGTGATAAAGATGACTGAAAGATTTTATTCAGGTTTCAAAACTCTTTCCTGAAATCAGCTGCTCTGAAGCCCTGCTCTTTAAGAGGCAACATGCTTGAAGGCCAGAACCCTAATCACTTGCCTGGCCCTATTTATTATATAGTTATTTTACTTCATCTGTGTATATTTAGTCTACTTCCAACATCAGAATCATTTAACCATTTATAAAACCACCATACCAGTAGCTGATAATCCTATAATCCAGTGAGGATTGGTATAGAAACTGAAACCCAGGAGACTTGTTCAGGGAAACTCTTGGGATTCATACACATGGAGATGGAAGAAAAGGAATAGGGTCAGCCAGGGGCAAACACCGAGTGGAACACAATCTCAATAGAGGCTTCAGCTATCTTCTCTAAAGCTGAGTTGGTTCTACAACATTTCTTGTGTTTGCAAGAGGTTGTTAGCTCTATCTGCACATGTTGGGTAGTTTTATAGGATAGTTACAGCTTACTCACAAAAAAAGCAGATTAGTTGAATTTAAAAATACTCTCAGCTGAGACTTGTCTTTATTTCTGGAAGCCAGGTGAAATAGATACATTTTCAAGGAATGTGCATATAGGGCATCAGGCTACACACTTAAGTTGGTATTTCCCTGGTGAGGAGAATTTCATCTATGCTGCTTGCCCTCCCAATCCAATCTATCTTGTATATTCTCAGTATCTCTTAATCATCTTTAGAATCTTAGAAAGATAGCATCCTCTTTGAAGTTTCTCTTCTCTTTTGGAGAGAAACCTTGGTCTTAAATTACCATAGTCCTTATCAGAATTCATTCTAGTTGTTTATTCACTTTCTGCATCTGAAACTGTTATTTGAGGATAGAAACAAATTATTGTTTCAACCAGACAATATTGTGACCATTACAAAGAAGACTCTTGTGAAATAATGTCATATTGTTATCTATTGGCTTATATAAAGTGAAAGAAGGAAAGAGAAAGAAAGAAAAAACAAAGAGAAAGTCAGAAAGATAAAAGAAGAGCAGAAAAGGAAGGACAAAGGGAAAAGAAAGATCTTTAAAAATAATCAATCAGGAGACTCTTTCCAGAAGAAGGTTTCCCTTGCTCTCAGAATTCCTTTGTTGCCTCTAGTTCCCTGTGTAAGATAGAGGCCTTCTGAGATTCCCACTGTCCACATTATCATGTTGTATGTATGTATTTATATAGCCACATATAGATATATTCCTAAATAAAGAAAGAAGCAATGAATTTGAAAGAGAACAAGGGGAGGTATATGGGTGGGTTTGGAAAGAGGCAAGGGAGTAGTGGAAAATATTACAATTAAAATCTCAAGAAATTTCAAAAATTAATTTTAAAGGCAGCTAAGCCATAGTTTAAATCCAACTATTTAGAAAGCTTTGGGTCAAGTTACCTTATTTCTTTGTTATTTTCCTTTCCTCAAAATATAAAATAGGAAAAACATACCATTCAAGGGTAATGTATATCTTCCAGAGAGCCTGCCTATTCAATACTGATTCTTTTTTTTCTTTTTTTCCCTCTTTAGAATGTAAACAGTATAATGTTCAAACTGTTTCCCATCTCTAGTGCTGCATGAGTTATTTCAAACTACAGAATGATGAAATATTATTAATTGAGAATTACTAAGAGTTTAATGTGACTGAGGCCTCCTGATATATGGGAAATCTGATATTAATTCTTAAAAGCATTTGCTTCAATATGTTGTATTAATAAACTTAGGAGAAACATCAGGGAAACTATTGTCATATGAGGCCTGGACTCTTCTTCCTGGGCCAGGTAGGATTACTGACCTTCTAGCTTGGAAGAGGTACAAAACTAAAAAATTTCAAACAAATTCGTTGACTTTCATCATGTATGTCACTGTGTAGGGAAACAAAAGAAGTGGGTGAAGCCATTGTTCTCAAAATGTAATTGTCATTTGTGAAACAGGTATGCTTCTGCAAATTGTGTTTTTTATGGTCCTTATCTTTGAGGTATCATCTTCTGTATGCTGCACCTATGGCCTGCCCTCTTCTAGATCCTCTATCTAAGACTTGACCTTGGATGCCATCATCTTCCAGAATTTTATAGCTGGGTTCTTCTCAGTGGATGCCAGTGACTGACACAAATGACTTTCCTTTTGTGTGTGTGTGTGTGTGTTTCCAGCTGTCTTCAGAGTAGCATTCCATGGGCTCTGAAAACATCCATTCTCTGCTCATGCCCAATCCAAAAGATTAATGGCAGAGTGGCTTTTCACATCAACAGTCTGGCTGTGTTCCAGACCTCCACAAAGACTCATCTTTCTTTCTTTTCAAGGAACAGGGAGTGCTGTGTTGATAGTAATGAGGTTGCCTGAGGAGCCAGATGCAGTTCAAGGTCTGGAGGGTCCCTGTGATAAGTTATCTGTGAAGCGCTCCCTGAGCCCTGGCCATGCCCTTTCTGAACCTCTCCATGCTGCCTCTTCAGTTTCCTCTGTATATGATTGTGTATTTCTGCACATCATCAGTATATTACTAAATAAAATGGAGAAACTGAGATTGATATTTAGCGATCTTTAAAAATTAACATACACTAAACCTTCAGATTGTGTTTTATCTCTGATCCACTCAGGTTAATGCAGAGTTACTCTATATTCTCACGGTGCTGCAATTATGTGTCCATACTACTCATAGCTCCTGGTAGACAATTTTTGGCAGAGAAACCCAACTAGTTCATTTTGTAAATCTTCTTCCAAAATGGTATATAAGTAACTTTCATGGTCATGCAGAGGGCATACATAACTAAAGACATAAAGCATTTTCTATTGCTTTTGAAGCGCTTCCTCTCTCTTCATGCCCCCTTGCTCCACTCCAACTGACATCTCTGGTCATGTTAGTGCTCTAATGTTCATGCTGTGTCTGCATTTACCTTCCTTTTCTATATAGCTTCCTCTCTCTTTCAGGATTTACATTTTTTTTGCCTTGTCCCCCTTCCTTGATTCTTCTGAACTAGTTTTTCTGCCCAGTTCATTTCCTCACCATGTTTGATTTTGAACTCATCCCAACTTGTGGCTTACTGCCCTCATCCTCTAACTCCTACTGACAGTGAGTTCCACCTTATGGATATTTCCACCTTATGGATCACGGGACTAAGAGCAATCTCTCATGCATAGTTCAACTATTAGCATAAAAGACCATGCCTGGCTATAATTTGGACTGGATGAAGCTTTGTAGATTGACACTAAAATAAGTAAATAAAATGTCAGCAGTGCTTTCCTGCTGTGCATTCAGTTTGACTTCCCACTTTTGGATGCTCTCTCTTTCTGCTGTCATAGCCTGACCTTTTCTTTCAATTTAATGCAAGTACTCCGTCTTCTTATTACCTGAGAAGCATATTCATGGGTAGCTTTCTCCACAAAGGCTCTTATAGCAAGCATTTGGAATGTCAACTATATCTGTCAGTTATGAAGCACATTTTTATTTCATTGCAGAAAAGTCAAAGATCTTCAAAGACAAATACTTTCTGAATTTTCTGCACTTCCAATTTCTTACGATTAAAGTTGATAATAGCTTATTGAATCTGGGTAACATAACTTCCACATTCATTTGTTAGATAAACTGTAAGCACAGCTGTCTTTCCAAATTAAGAATTCTATATCATATGCCTTAGTATATTCTGATCCAGAGTTAGTATTTTTATTATATGTATTTTCATGTGATATGTAATTATTCTTGTCATGGCTCAGCCAACAGGACCATGGAAACTAAGAACACTAAATAAAATATTTTGTTCAGGGTATGAATCATTTATAATTATGATCTTGGCAATGGAGCAAATTCTAAATAATTATCAAATGGTAAAAGTATTATGATCATAATTTTGTCTGTGATTTCCAAAGTGTTCTAAACACTTGAGATCAGCAATTTGTTTCCAAAAAGATATCTGTAAGATCTCTCCAATCTAAATAGCCATAAATTTTCATCAAGTTCATTTTTATACAGTTATTGTTAGATTTATTGTTGATATTAGTGAAAAATGTAGTATATCTGAGATCTATATTTTCTGATGGAAAGACTCACAGATACAGAGTGATATTTTAATAATAATTATATGTGCACATACATTATTTGGTAATGTTAGGTGGAAAATCTACATTAAAAACTGAGCATGACTTACAAGAATACTGAAAGTTTAACAATCTTTTAGTACTATTAATATTTCTCTTTTAATGAGATAACAGTGTAGTTTAAATACAAATTATATGCTAAATTTAGTAGAAGGAAATTATCAAAGGATGGATACATAAGTGAAGGATGAGAAAAGTATTTCAATAGGTATATTAATAGAGAAAAAGTACTTCTTGTGGCCCCCCTTTTAATTTGCCTCCAGCAAACTGTTTTCTATTTCTGACCCCTGGAAAGAATGGAGGAATTTTTTGTGAACAAGTTTCTGAGCACCTTAACTGGGTCAGAGAGCTGGGATTCTGTCTACGCCTTTTTTTTTTTTTTTTTGTTGTTAGAATATTAAACTCTTCCTAAAAACTTACTGTGCTCAAAAAAAAAAAAAAAAAAAAAAAAAAAAAAACAGAAACTAGGATGCCATTTTTAAAAGCTGATTAAATTATCTCAACCCATTGAATTAAATAAAAATGATAATAAGAGTTAGCCATTTATTGTAGATTTCCTGCTTTACTAGTTCTGTAAAAAAATATGAGATATTTCACTTAATCGCCATAGAAAGTTTAGAAGACAAGAAATTTGTGACTCATACATGCATCATAACATTGCATGTCATATTTGCAGAAAGATTGGAGGCATATATGGCTTTGGAATGATGAAGAAGAATGGATAGGATCCAGAGACTGGGGAAATTCTGCCAAGCCATATCTTCTAGATAGGACAGGACTATTGCTCTCATCAGCTCAAGCATGTGTGCTTTTCTGCACAAGATCAAACCAGCCTCAATTCTAGCATAGATGAGGAAATTACTTATGAAGCTCCACACCAACCTGATGATCCTTGAGAACTGAAGGCCTCTGAAGTCAGATGAATCAGTGTTCTTCCAGGAAGTACTCACTGACCTGCTGCTCATGTTCCAGGGATTGTTCTTGCATCCATGTCCACATGTCCATATGTACAATACTGAGCAGTATCAGTAGTCTGAGAGAACATGAAAATAGGAGGGACATGGCAGAGGAGTCTGAGAGTAGTTGCAGATTAGGGAGTGAATATCACCAAAATATATCACATTTATGAATTTTAAATATTCTAAAATTCTAAAATTAATAGGTAATTCTAAAATTAATAGGTAAATTCCATTTACCTTATTAAATTTTGAATAGGTATGTATTATTTACCTATTAACTCTAAAATTCTAAATTAAATAGGTAATTCTAAAATAACAGTTAAAGAAATTCTAAAAATTCTAAATTAAATTCTAAATTAATAGGTAATTCTAATAGAATTCTAAAATGATAGGTAAGAAAAATCTAAATTAATAGACAAAGAAAATAATTATAAAATTCTAAATTCTAAAATAATAGGTAAAGGAAAAGGAGACAGGCAATTTTACATCAAATATTGTGGTTTTAGTAATTCTCACTGCCATTATAATCTATAAAATCTTTCATTTTTAATCATTAATGAATATTTAATGTAATTATCTTTTTAAATGTCATCTTACACAGTTGAAGAGAAACATGTTTTCTTTACAAACTTGATTAACTTTTGATAATAAAAGACAAAACAGAGTTATCTTTTCAATGAGACCTAAAAAGGTAAGGTATGAACTGCTTTTACATTTAGAATTTGTATATGAGTTACAACTACATGTACAAAGTTGAATTTTCCTGTTAGATATTCATAAATCTTAGTGGGAAGGTGTATTTCCTAGTACTTTATTGAAGTGGCAGAACAAAGTTGTACCGGTTGGAAATGTAACCTCTAAATATTCTCAAATTTTAGACAGTAAGAAGTTAGAGATTAATTGTGTGCTGACACCTTAGCAGTTTAAGTCTTAGCTACCATTAACCTAGAAATGGTCACGTTATTTAACTTGTAGCTTATAGCTTCAAGTGGCTTAGGGTAGGTTGCAAAAAGTAATTAAAAATTAAGTATCTTTTTTATAAGACAGTACTCTGCATGTCAGGAAAATCAAAAGTTCTCAACCTTCCTAATGCTGTGACCCTTTAATTTGGCTCTTCATGATGTGGTGACACTCCACCATAAAATTATTTTTGTTGCTATTCCATAATTGCTATTTTGCTACTATTATCATAGTGTGATGTAAACAGCAATGTTTTCCAATGATCTTAGATAACCCCTGTGAAAGGCATGTTCATCCCTAAAGGGCTTGTAACCTACAGCTGAGAACCCTTGACCAAAGAGAAACACAAACACTGGAGGAACTCCAGGCCCTTAGACCTACAAAGTTGTCCTGTCTGCAAGATATTCTATGGCAATGGTGTCATAAAACATATGGAAGTACTTACCAGTAAATGACTGAGTTAATATATACTCTAGAAGATGGCCCCCATATCTGACATTGCTTGGAAAACTAAGAATCAGACTGGATAGCCCAGGGACTAAGATGAAACCAAGTATTTTTTATCTACTCCTAATGGTATTCTGCTACACTTAAACATCTGTGCCTTGCCAGCCATTCTCAGAGAGCCATCCTCCATAGTAGGGAACAAATACAGAGACCCACAGACCAACATTTCACACACACACGCACACGCACACGCACACGCACACGCACACGCACACGCACACACACACACACACACACACACACAATGAGAGAGAGAGAGGTGCTCAATCTAAACTGACTTTATTAAATCCCTCCTCTTACATCAAAGAGAAATGAAGTTTACAATCAGAGTTTCCATTGCTATAAAGAGACACCATGACCAATGCAACTCTTAGAAAGTACAACATTTAATTGGGGCTGGCTCACAGGTTCAGAGGTTCGGGTCATTATTGTGGACGCGGGAAGCATCACAGTATTCAGGCAGACACAGTGCCTGGCAAGGAGCTGAGAATTCTACATTTGGATCAAAGCAACCAGGAGAAGATTGTTTGCTAGGCAGCTAGGAGGAAGGTCTCAAAGACCACCCCCACAGTGACACACTTCCTCCAAAAAGGTCATATCTGTTCCAACAAGGCCACACCTTCTAATAGTGCAATTCTGTTTTGTTTGTTTGTTTTAAAATTATGTATTTATTTATTTATTTTTATTAGATATTTTATTCACATTTCAAATGATATCCCCTTCCCTCTCCAGAGACCCCCCCTTGTTTCTATGAGAGAGCTCCCCAACCCATCTATCCACTCCCCCCCTCCCCCTCATCCCCCCGCCTTCACTTACACTGAACTGAGCACAGGCTCCCAATGGAGGAGTTAGAGAAAGGACTGAAGGAACTGAAGGGGATTGCAACCACATAGAAAAAACAATAATAATCAACCAATCAGACATACCCAGAACTCCCAGGGACTAAACCACCAACCAAGGAGTACACATGCAGCAACCCATGACTCCAGCCACATATATAGCAGAGGATGGCCTTGTTGGGCATCAATGGAAGGAGAGGCCCTTGGTCCTGTAATAGTGAAATTCTATGGGCCAAGCATGTTCACACCACCAAAAGAGGGGAAAGAGTATAAGAGTCACAGGATGGAGGACACTAAGAAACCAAGGACCTCTAAATAAACATGAGTTAAATTCATATGAACTCACAGAGACTGAAGCAGCCATACACAGAGCCTGCATGGGTTGGCACTAGGGTCTCTTTGTATATATTATGGCTTCCATGTCTAAGAGCATGAATAACTGGAATTATTGTGTCTTTCCTGGGGGTTTTATCCTTTCGTTGATTTTTTTCTTGTTGAACTTTGATGTGACATTATTGTTTTATCTCATTTTATTTTGTCATATTTTACTATTATCTCTTAGAAGCCTATTATTTTTTATGAGAAAAATAAAAGAAATGGATGTTTAGGGTAAGGGAGGTTGGGAAAAACTAAGAGGAATGGAAGTGGGGGTGGGACTGTATTTAGGAGATAATATTTGAGAAAATAATCCATTTTCAATAAAAGGAAAAATGCCAAGTGATTCACAAACTTCCCATCCATGTTAGTTCAAAGTGCAAGAGAAAGACTGGAGATGCCTGCCAGCTGAGCAAGAAACTAAAAGTCTATTTACTAGGAATTAGGATACTCTCCCAGACACAGATATAAACATTACCCAAAATTCACTTAGGTGTTCTCTATAGATAATCTTCAAATGATGTTCCAATAAAGATAGTGGTTGTGAAATATCTCCCTTAGCACATGAAGAATCTCAATAGTGTTTTATGATCTTTATTATTACTTATGAATGACAGGTCAGATAGCTATTGCAGGTATGAATAAAAAACACAGACAAAATAGGAAACTTTAGCATAAACAAAAGAATATTAGTTTTAATATTAATGTTATAATAGGCAATATAGAATAGTGGTTCAATCTGAAACTCTAGAGTCAAGCTCCTCAAGAAGAAAAGTAAAATGCACAATTCAGTCACAAAACTTCAATTTCCTTACAGTCTTACCTTATTACTCTGAAAGACACATGAAAATTATTCCTCGCCCTTCCGCTCGACTCGAGACTCGAGCCCCGGGCTACCTTGCCAGCAGAGTCTTGCCCAACACCCGCAAGGGCCCACACGGGTCTCCCCACGGGACCCTAAGACCTCTGATGAGTGGATCACAGTGCCTGCCCCAATCCAATCGCGCGGAACTCGAGACTGCGGTACATAGGGAAGCAGGCTACCCGGGCCTGATCTGGGGCACAAGTCCCTTCCGCTCGACTCGAGACTCGAGCCCCGGGCTACCTTGCCAGCAGAGTCTTGCCCAACACCCGCAAGGGCCCACACAGGACTCCCCACGGGACCCTAAGACCTCTGGTGAGTGGACCACAGTGCCTGCCCCAATCCAATCGCGCGGAACTCGAGACTGCGGTACATAGGGAAGCAGGCTACCCGGGCCTGATCTGGGGCACAAGTCCCTTCCGCTCGACTCGAGACTCGAGCCCCGGGCTACCTTGCCAGCAGAGTCTTGCCCAACACCCGCAAGGGCCCACACGGGACTCCCCACGGGACCCTAAGACCTCTGGTGAGTGGACCACAGTGCCTGCCCCAATCCAATCGCGTGGAACTTGAGACTGCGGTACATAGGGAAGCAGGCTACCCGGGCTTGATCTGGGGCACAAACCCCTTCCACTCCACTCGAGCCCTGGCTACCTTGCCAGCTGAGTCGCCTGACACCCGCAAGGGCCCACACAGGATTCCACACGTGATCCTAAGACCTCTAGTGAGTGGAACACAACTTCTGCCAGGAGTCTGGTTCGAACACCAGATATCTGGGTACCTGCCTTGCAAGAAGAGAGCTTGCCTGCAGAGAATACTCTGCCCACTGAAACTAAGGAGAGTGCTACCCTCCAGGTCTGCTCATAGAGGCTAACAGAGTCACCTGAAGAACAAGCTCTTAACAGTGACAACTAAAACAGCTAGCTTCAGAGATTACCAGATGGCGAAAGGGAAACGTAAGAACCCTACTAACAGAAATCAAGACCACTCACCATCATCAGAACGCAGCACTCCCACCCCACCTAGTCCTGGGCACCCCAACACAACCGAAAATCTAGACCCAGATTTAAAAACATTTCTCATGATGATGATAGAGGACATCAAGAAAGACTTTCATAAGTCACTTAAAGATTTACAGGAGAGCACTGCTAAAGAGTTACAGGCTCTTAAAGAAAAGCAGGAAAACACAGCCAAACAGGTGATGGAAATGAACAAAACCATACTAGAACTAAAAGGGGAAGTAGACACAATAAAGAAAACCCAAAGCGAGGCAACGCTGGAGATAGAAACCCTAGGAAAGAGATCTGGAACCATAGATGCGAGCATCAGCAACAGAATACAAGAAATGGAAGAGAGAATCTCAGGTGCAGAAGATTCCATAGAGAACATCGACACAACAGTCAAAGAAAATACAAAATGCAAAAGGATCCTAACTCAAAACATCCAGGTAATCCAGGACACAATGAGAAGACCAAACCTACGGATAATAGGAATTGATGAGAATGAAGATTTTCAACTTAAAGGGCCAGCTAATATCTTCAACAAAATAATAGAAGAAAACTTCCCAAACATAAAAAAGGAGATGCCCATGATCATACAAGAAGCATACAGAACTCCAAATAGACTGGACCAGAAAAGAAATTCCTCCCGACACATAATAATCAGAACAACAAATGCACTAAATAAAGATAGAATATTAAAAGCAGTAAGGGAGAAAGGTCAAGTAACATATAAAGGAAGGCCTATCAGAATTACACCAGACTTTTCACCAGAGACTATGAAAGCCAGAAGAGCCTGGACAGATGTTATACAGACACTAAGAGAACACAAATGCCAGCCCAGGCTACTATACCCGGCCAAACTCTCAATTACCATAGATGGAGAAACCAAAGTATTCCACGACAAAACCAAGTTCACACAATATCTTTCCACGAATCCAGCCCTTCAAAGGATAATAACAGAAAAGAAGCAATACAAGGACGGAAATCACGCCCTAGAACAACCAAGAAAGTAATCATTCAACAAACCAAAAAGAAGACAGCCTCAAGAACAGAATGCCAACTCTAACAACAAAAATAAAAGGGAGCAACAATTACTTTTCCTTAATATCTCTTAATATCAATGGACTCAATTCCCCAATAAAAAGACATAGACTAACAGACTGGCTACACAAACAGGACCCAACATTCTGCTGCTTACAGGAAACCCATCTCAGGGAAAAAGACAGACACTACCTCAGAGTGAAAGGTTGGAAAACAATTTTCCAAGCAAATGGACTGAAGAAACAAGCTGGAGTAGCCATTTTAATATCGGATAAAATCGACTTCCAACCCAAAGTTATCAAAAAAGACAAGGAGGGACACTTCATACTCATCAAAGGTAAAATCCTCCAAGAGGAACTCTCAATTCTGAATATCTACGCACCAAATGCCAGGGCAGCCACATTCATTAGAGACACTTTAGTAAAGCTCAAAGCATACATTGCACCTCACACAATAATAGTGGGAGACTTCAACACACCACTTTCTTCAAAGGACAGATCGTGGAAACAGAAACTAAACAGGGACACAGTGAAACTAACAGAAGTTATGAAACAAATGGACCTGACAGATATCTACAGAACATTTTATCCTAAAACAAAAGGATATACCTTCTTCTCAGCACCTCACGGGACCTTCTCCAAAATTGACCATATAATTGGTCACAAAACAGGCCTCAATAGATACAAAAATATTGAAATTGTCCCATGTATCCTATCAGACCACCATGGCCTAAGACTGATCTTCAATAACAACATAAATAATGGAAAGCCAACATTCACGTGGAAACTGAATAACACTCTTCTCAATGATACCTTGGTCAAGGAAGGAATAAAGAAAGAAATTAAAGACTTTTTAGAGTTTAATGAAAATGAAGCCACAACGTACCCAAACCTATGGGACACAATGAAAGCATTTCTAAGAGGGAAACTCATAGCGCTGAGTGCCTCCAAGAAGAAACGGGAGACAGCACATACTAGCAGCTTGACAACACATCTAAAAGCCCTAGAAAAAAAGGAAGCAAATTCACCCAAGAGGAGTAGACGGCAGGAAATAATCAAACTCAGGGGTGAAATCAACCAAGTGGAAACAAGAAGAACTATTCAAAGAATTAACCAAACGAGGAGTTGGTTCTTTGAGAAAATCAACAAGATAGATAAACCCTTAGCTAGACTCACTAAAGGGCACAGGGACAAAATCCTAATTAACAAAATCAGAAATGAAAAGGGAGACATAACAACAGATCCTGAAGAAATCCAAAACACCATCAGATCCTTCTACAAAAGGCTATACTCAACAAAACTGGAAAACCTGGACGAAATGGACAAATTTCTGGACAAATACCAGGTACCAAAGTTGAATCAGGATCAAGTTGACCATCTAAACAGTCCCATATCACCTAAAGAAATAGAAGCAGTTATTAATAGTCTCCCAACCAAAAAAAGCCCAGGACCAGATGGGTTTAGTGCAGAGTTCTATCAGACCTTCAAAGAAGATCTAATTCCAATTCTGCACAAACTATTTCACAAAATAGAAGTAGAAGGTACTCTACCCAACTCATTTTATGAAGCCACTATTACTCTGATACCTAAACCACAGAAAGATCCAACAAAGATAGAGAACTTCAGACCAATTTCTCTTATGAATATCGATGCAAAAATCCTCAATAAAATTCTCGCTAACCGAATCCAAGAACACATTAAAGCAATCATCCATCCTGACCAAGTAGGTTTTATTCCAGGGATGCAGGGATGGTTTAATATACGAAAATCCATCAATGTAATCCATTATATAAACAAACTCAAAGACAAAAACCACATGATCATCTCGTTAGATGCAGAAAAAGCATTTGACAAGATCCAACACCCATTCATGATAAAAGTTTTGGAAAGATCAGGAATTCAAGGCCCATACCTAAACATGATAAAAGCAATCTACAGCAAACCAGTAGCCAACATCAAAGTAAATGGAGAGAAGCTGGAAGCAATCCCACTAAAATCAGGGACTAGACAAGGCTGCCCACTTTCTCCCTACCTTTCCAACATAGTACTTGAAGTATTAGCCAGAGCAATTTGACAACAAAAGGAGATCAAGAGGATACAAATTGGAAAAGAGGAAGTCAAAATATCACTTTTTGCAGATGATATGATAGTATATATAAGTGACCCTAAAAATTCTACCAGAGAACTCCTAAACCTGATAAACAGCTTCGGTGAAGTAGCTGGATATAAAATAAACTCAAACAAGTCAATGGCCTTTCTCTATACAAAGAATAAACAGGCTGAGAAAGAAATTAGGGAAACAACACCCTTCTCAATAGTCACAAATAATATAAAATATCTTGGCGTGACTCTAACTAAGGAGGTGAAAGATCTGTATGATAAAAACTTCAAATCTCTGAAGAAAGAAATTAAAGAAGATCTCAGAAGATGGAAAGATCTCCCATGCTCATGGATTGGCAGGATCAACATTGTAAAAATGGCTATCTTGCCAAAAGCAATCTACAGATTCAATGCAATCCCCATCAAAATTCCAACTCAATTCTTCAACGAATTGGAAGGAGCAATTTGCAAATTTGTCTGGAATAACAAAAAACCTAGGATAGCAAAAAGTCTTCTCAAGGATAAAAGAACTTCTGGCGGAATCACCATGCCAGACCTAAAGCTTTACTACAGAGCAATTGTAATAAAAACTGCATGGTACTGGTATAGAGACAGACAAGTAGACCAATGGAATAGAATTGAAGATCCAGAAATGAACCCACACACCTATGGTCACTTGATCTTCGACAAGGGAGCTAAAACCATCCAGTGGAAGAAAGACAGCATTTTCAACAATTGGTGCTGGCACAACTGGTTGTTATCGTGTAGAAGAATGCAAATCGATCCATACTTATCTCCTTGTACTAAGGTCAAATCTAAGTGGATCAAGGAACTTCACATAAAACCAGAGACACTGAAACTTATAGAGGAGAAAGTGGGGAAAAGCCTTGAAGATATGGGCACAGGGGAAAAATTCCTGAACAGAACAGCAATGGCTTGTGCTGTAAGATGGAGAATCGACAAATGGGACCTAATGAAACTCCAAAGTTTCTGCAAGGCAAAAGACACCGTCAATAAGACAAAAAGACCACCAACAGATTGGGAAAGGATCTTTACCTATCCTAAATCAGATAGGGGACTAATATCCAACATATATAAAGAACTCAAGAAGGTGGACTTCAGAAAATCAAATAACCCCATTAAAAAATGGGGCTCAGACCTGAACAAAGAATTCTCACCTGAGGAATACCGAATGGCAGAGAAGCACTTGAAAAAATGTTCAACATCCTTAATCATCAGGGAAATGCAAATCAAAACAACCCTGAGATTCCACCTCACACCAGTCAGAATGGCTAAGATCAAAAATTCAGGTGACAGCAGATGCTGGCGAGGATGTGGAGAAAGAGGAACACTCCTCCATTGTTGGTGGGAGTGCAGGCTTGTACAACCACTCTGGAAATCAGTCTGGCGGTTCCTCAGAAAACTGGACATAGTACTACCGGAGGATCCAGCAATACCTCTCCTGGGCATATATCCAGAAGATGCCCCAACAGGTAAGAAGGACACATGCTCCACTATGTTCATAGCAGCCTTATTTATAATAGCCAGAAGCTGGAAAGAACCTAGATGCCCCTCAACAGAGGAATGGATACAGAAAATGTGGTACATCTACACAATGGAGTACTACTCAGCTATTAAAAAGAATGAATTTATGAAATTCCTAGCCAAATGGATGGACCTGGAGGGCATCATCCTGAGTGAGGTAACACATTCACAAAGAAACTCACACAATATGTATTCACTGATAAGTGGATATTAGCCCCAAACCTAGGATACCCAAGATATAAGATATAATTTGCTAAACACATGAAACTCAAGGAGAATGAAGACTGAAGTGTGGACACTATGCCCCTCCTTAGATTTGGGAACAAAACACCCATGGAAGGAGTTACAGAGACGGAGTTTGGAGCTGAGATGAAAGGATGGACCATGTAGAGACTGCCATAGCCAGGGATCCACCCCATAATCAGCATCCAAACGCTGACACCATTGCATACACTAGCAAGATTTTATTGAAAGGACGCAGATGTAGCTGTCTCTTGTGAGACTATGCCGGGGCCCAGCAAACACAGAAGTGGATGCTCACAGTCAGCTAATGGATGGATAACAGGGCTCCCAATGGAGGAGCTAGAGAAAGTACCCAAGGAGCTAAAGGGATCTGCAACCCTATAGGTGGAACAACATTATGAGCTAACCAGTACCCCGGAGCTCTTGACTCTAGCTGCATATATATCAAAAGATGGCCTAGTCGGCCATCACTGGAAAGAGAGGCCCATTGGACTTGCAAACTTTATATGCCCCAGTACAGGGGAATTCCAGGGCCAAAAAGGGGGAGTGGGTGGGCAGGGGAGTGGGGGTGGGTGGATATGGGGGACTTTTGGTATAGCATTGGAAATGTAAATGAGTTAAATACCTAATAAAAATGGAAAAAAAAAAAGAAAATTATTCCTCTAGTATAAAGAATACTACTTTAAGAAGTGAAGGTCTTAGTATCTATAAAGAGCTTAGGAAATATGAAACACTCAAATGTGATGTGAATTGTAATGGTATTTGCATGCTAACATAAATAAAAGTATAGTATGAATTGAATTTTAGAATGTACTAATAAAAATGTCTGCATGCATGTGTATAAAGGTGCCAATGGCAAGAGGAGAAACTGAGTAATAAGTTCCTGTGATGAAAGAGGTGATGCTGTACTGGATAAACTAAGAAGAAACTCTTTACAAATGTGTGACTGGGCTTTGTCACACAAAAAGAAAACACTTCATGGGAATTCTCTAAAAAATAGAAACTGGCAGGGTGATTATTGACATGATATTCATTTTGAAATAAGGATTCTCAGGGCTGCAGAGATGTTTGACTGCTTAAAACCACTGGCTTTCCTCCAGAGGATGCTGTTTTCAAATGTCTGCAAATCCAGTTTCATGGCTCTGATGCTCACTCTGACATCTGAGGGCACTGAATACACACGGTACATAAGCATATGTTCAGGCAGACATCCATGAACACATTGTAAAAAAATAAAGGAAACATGAAAAAATAGATTTAGAACAATATGAATCTTAAAGCATACCAGTGTGTTACTTTAGCAACTTTGGAAATGATAGATGTTATATATACATAATTTATAAATATAACAAAATATTCTGTCTGTGTTTAATCACATTTGATTTTCCATGTCTACCATTCACCTCAAAGTTTGTAATGACTTACATTTTTCTTTGGGTCTATATATGATTTCCTGACACTGTTTTGACAAATAGGACTTTTGCATTTTAGCAGAGGTAGCCTTGGTAACCAGATTATAAACAATATGACACACATACATTATTCATGTCTTCAATTTTCATTGTCAGTGCTGACTTTTATATACTCTTTTCTTGGAATTTTCAAGGTTTAAAAGAATCATTATACAACAAATATAACTCTTTTGGGATCTAATTCAAAACTAAGTGATTCTCTTAAAGGAAAAGTGGTGAATCGTCTATATGTGTTTACTTTACTCTTTATTACATAGTATATTAAATGATATTTGATGTTGAGATTCTGGATTTTAGAGGATCAAGAATAATAAGTGCAGGAACACTGACAAATATTATAAGATTTAACATCTGTCTTTAGCCTCTAGAGAATAATATGAACTGGAGGATATCAGCTATGGCCATATTGCTAATGGTCAGAGAAAATGCATTCACATTACAAGTGGAAGATTCTTTTATATGCCAAGTGGAACTTCAAAGCCATAAACAGCAGTAGGAGGGTAGTGTAGAGTAAGAAGGAGCCATTTCATTTCCTCTGTTGCTATTTTCTTAAATAGGCATTCCTGTATTTAATATATAACAACTTATCTGGTGTCTGTAGAGAAGACAAATCATAACATATGTAGTGTACCATCTATGTTTTTATTATCTCCTGGAACTCTTTAGAACTTATTAGCAAGTAACAAGTAGTATACATTTTAAAAGTATGGAGCTGAGATTGAAGGAATTCAGAGACTGCCCCACCTGGGGATCCATCCCATATACAATCACCAAACCCAGACACTTTTGTGGATGCCAACAAGAGCTTGCTGATAGGAGCCTGATATAGCTGTCTCCTGAGAGGCTCCACCAGCGCTTGACAAATACAGAGGTGGATCATTGCAGCCTACCATGGGACTGAGCACAGAGTCCCCAATGAAGGAGCTAGAGAAAGGACCCAAGGAACTGAAGGGGTTTGCAGCCACATAGGAGGAACAACAATATGAACTAACCAGTATACCCAGAGCTACCAGGGACTAAATCACCAACCAAAGAGTACTCATTGCTCCAGCTGCATATGTAGCAGAGGATGGCCTAGTTGGTCATCAATGGGAGGAGAGGCCCTTGGTCCTGTGAAGGCTCTATGCCCCAATGTAGGATATTGCCAGGGCCAAGAAGCAGGTGTGGGTGGGTTGGTGAGCAGAGGGAGGGGGGTTGGAGGGAGGGTGTTTGGAGGGGAAACAAGGAAAGGGAACAACATTTGAAATGTAAATAAAGCAAATATCTAATAAAAAGACAAAAAACAAAAAACAAACAAACAAACAAACAAAAACCCACACGATGCTTATTAGGCATTTCCTTGAATATTGAGGACACGAACATCCTGAAATCAAGATCACAGAAAAAAAATTTTTAAGAGTCTGACTTATCAATAATTTATGATACATCCTTTTGTTGGCCAAAAGTAGAGATTATAAAAAACATTATCAAAGTGTACATAGTTTGGAAGTTTGCTAGCTTCTGTCTTGATCTATTATTCCTTAGTTAAGTTGAGTATTGGTGTCAGAAAAAATTTAATGACTAGTAGGTCAAATTTAGATATTTTTACTTACATAAGCAGTTTCCAATGTAGAAATCACAACAGTGCTATGAGAGGTATAACCTGAATTTAGCAGATCAGGGTAGGAAGATAAGCCTGCCTACAGAGAAACAACTTAAACATTTTCCTCACAAAATAATTCATTGTATCTTATTTTTTGTCATAATGTCTCTCTCTCTCTCTCTCTCTCTCTCTCTCTCTCTCTCTCTCTCTCTCTCTCTCTCTCTCTCTCTTTCTCTCTGTGTGTGTGTGTGTGTGTGTGTGTGTGTGTATGTGTGCTTGTACCTGTAGGCTTGCAAGTATGCAGAGATGCCATAGTTGATCCTTGATGTCTTCTTCAATTTTTTTGCATCTTATTTTTGGCAAGTAATCTCTGACTGTCCTGGGTTTCACCAAAACAGCTTTGGGGCCTATAGAGAAAGACCTACCTAATGTTTTCAGAGCTATGATTATAGAAACACTTTGCTATGACAATAATTTTTAGGTGGATTTTGAGGATCAAATTTACTTCATTACTTCTACACAGCAAGGCTTTACTGACAGCCATATTTGTTTGTTTCTCTCTTTCTTTTCAAAATGGCCAATTAACCATGTATGTATGGGAATTTCATCAATGCCTCAAGAACATAGTAATGCTAACCGTCATACATGAATAAGCATGATGATGTCTGATGAGATTGACAATGGTTAACTCATTTTCTTTTCTTTTTCTTTACACTTTATAAGGTACACATTTTAATGTATTAAGGCATAGAGGAAAGGGCTACAATAAAGTTCCAGGAGAACTTTACAGTCAAACTGGAAAGCCCAATTTTGTTATTTCATAGTCCATGCTATGATTCCGTAACAAAAACGTCTTGAATATTGAAAATTCCTTTTTAAACATTTACATATAAAATTGAAATATTGCCTAGGCTATTAGTGGCTTTTCACAAACTGGCAATAAAAACCTACTGCTAAAGACAACATCTATTCAACTGACTGGACATGTAGAAGTCAAGATGGGGACTACATACAGTCTTCATCCCTCCTGACTACTAATCACAGTTCTGGTAGGTATTCTCAATTTTATCAAAAGAGAAAGGTAAGCCCCAACCCAGCTACAAACCCTTCAATTGACAAGAGTGACTTGCCTGCAAGATATACTGTGCAACATTGGTACAAAGCTTGTAGGGATAACCAACTCACATCTGACTTGAGTTAAAGCCTGTTCCATGAGATGGAACCTACACACAATGCTGCTTGGGTGACCAAGAATACATGACTAGACAGCTAGGGACCTCAGAGAAAACCAAATACAACCGTTTTGTTAAAGGGGTATAGCAATAAAGTGAATCCTAATGGTATTTTACTATACTCAAAAATAAATATCTGGTTGAATCATCATCAAAGCAGCTCCTCCTGTAGCAGATGGAAACAAATTCATAGGCCAATAACTAGACAATACTAAGAGAATGAGAGACCTTGAAACACTCAATTTTAAATGGTACTTCTCCATCACTCACTTTCCTCAGGCCTCTGTGAACCCTGTGGAAGAGGATGCAGAAAGAGTGTAAGAGACAGAGGGGATGGAGGACACCACGAAATCAAGTCCTTATAGACATCTCAGGGCTGGTGCACATAGGGACACAACAGAGACTGGCAGCACTTGCACTGGTCTGAACCAGACAGGATTCTGGAGATGAAAGGAGAAATGGACACATCCTCACCTCATCTCTAACTCTAAAGCTATGTCTAGTTAATAGCCACTTGGAGTTTTCTCTAGGGGACTCAGTGCAATAAAAAATTACTATTAAGGGTAGTCCCTATGCCCCGCAATAGACGGTCAAGATAAAATGAAATCAACAGCAATTTGAAGGATCTTTTCTCATAAAATCACATTTTTTCTACCTTGTGGATCTCATGTACAAACATATACACATACAAAACTACTCACACACATATATACTATAGGTAATATATAATTTATACACATGTATATATAAATTTTTATATAATATATACATAACATGATATGTCTTATATGTATTATATTACATATTATTTTATATTATATTATATTACATATGTGATATGTAATATATGCGATAATATATGTAAATACAATATATATGTACTATATACTGTAAAATGTAGTATTTAATATAATTAATTGTATACTTATATTATGCATGTATTGTATAATATATAATATCAATAATTATATTACATGCACTATACATTGTTATTAGATTATATATTATATACACACATAGGCTTATATATGCATATGTATGTATATATATATAGGTTTCCAGTTTTTGTTTTTTCTTTTATTCATGAGTATATGAGAATGTATGCCTTTGCATGTGTTTGCATTTATTTTGTTTTTTGCATTGGCTTTTTTCCTTGTTTTTTTTTTGCCATTTTCTGATTTATTTTTGATTCATTTTATTCATTTTACTATTAAATGAATTATTTCAAAGCTTCTTTTGTTTTCTAATGAGAGAAAGAAAGTGTGTGGACCCAGATTGGAAGTAAAATGGGAAGCTATAATCACAGCACACTGTATGAAAAAAAAATCTGTTTTTTTCTTTTGCCTTTGATAGGTAGGGTTTGTCTGTGTAGCTCTGGCTATTCTGGAACTTGCTCTGTAGACCAGGCTGAACTTGCGCTCTCAGAGATTTGCCTATGTCTGTCTCCTGAGGACTGGGATTAAAAGCTGGGGTAAAATAAAAACTAATCTTAATAAAAGAAAAAAATTGTGCTAAATTGTTCTGAGGAAAAATCTTAATGACAAACACAAACACTTTAATTATCAACTCATTTAGACGTCAAACATAATATTAGACATATACATACTGAGACATGTTTATATGATGGAAACAATATACTAGGCATATTTTTCAGCTTTAAAAATTCAGATATTTGAAGATCAAGAGAACCATAGTATTGAAGTTCAATATGCAAGATTTTGTAAAATACAACATCAGAGTAATGGGGATTTGATGCAAAAAACTCAGCTCAGAACTTCAAATGAGCTAAACATAAGTCTGTCACTGTGATCTAGCTCCAGCTAGTACAATGTCAGTAAGAGATAACATAAATCAAGAGAGCAGTAAGCAGGGATGGAGGGGTTCAGGATTCAAAAAGGGGTAGGAAAGCATGTAAAAGAGGGAAATTAGCAAAAATCACTTTTGTTTGACAGGCCATAGTGATATTTAACAGTCTGTATACTATTTACAAAGCAAAAGTCAAATAAATTCCCGCATGACCTAAAGTGAAAGACAAATTTTAATGCAATTTTATAATTCCATTACAGAATTATTTTCAGACCTATTTAGCTATTTTCTATTTGAGCCCTCAAGAAGAATGCATCCATTATAAAGAATACATTATGATAAAGTAAAATAAACAAGACTTCTGATTCTGAATCACATGGAAAAACGAGAAATACTGTGTGCATTGTTAGGAATTGTACTATTCTCAGAATGATAGCCGATGTGTAAAATTTAAATCTAGGCAGTGATTCCAAAGGTCTTACATGTTTTCAATAGATTTCCGGATGAAACACTATAATTCTATGCTCTTTTAATACTTAGAGATTGAGAAATAAAGGAATAGAGAAACGTGTATGGAAAAAGAATCTTAATAGCGTGTGTAGAATAGAACCTAGATTTTGAAGCCATAGTCAATGATTCTATACACGTACTTGTATTAAGAGCTATGATGAAAACATCATCTGTATTCCTAACCAAAGCATTCAGTAACTGCTGATGAGGGAAGATGAGGGTTTATTTGTCTTCCCTTCTCTTATTTCCCTACATGGTCTTGGGGAGGGGTTGATGAGGAGTCTTACTATATGACCTAGGCTGGCATCAAATTTGGTGTCCTCCTTTCCCAGTCACTAAATTGCTGCCATAATAGGTGTGCTGGAGTAATGCCTGACCTGAGGGGATCTGTATGCAAAGATATTGTTGCTGTCATAGTTAGGTTGACACAAGTAGATATTGGGCTTCCACTCAGAAGTAATAAAAGTCCATTGCTCTGGCCTCTCAGACTGAAAACAAGGTTCATTTGATAACATAACAAATTGCTAGGGGTAGTGATATGGAAAATGACTGTAGAGCCCAGAAAGCCCTGGAGACTAGTTCACTCAGCATGGGGACTACGTAACTGAGGAAACGGATCCAAAAACCACTGATTCTTACTGGAAACTTTCAACTTTTCATTTAAATGTTTCTGTGTTTTTAAATTCATCACACTGTTTCTCAAACAGTATTAAAAACGTGCCTCATTGTAATGTAGACTCGACCACTAATTCCTATTGATGTTTGATATGCAATGTTGAGATGGAAAAGCTTTTGGTTTTGCCATTGCATGAATTTAGTTTTCCGATATAGTGTGTCTGTTATTTTATTGGGGAAATATTTAAGGTAGTAAAAGCTTATGCCAGGTACATTTTTTGAGGGGGGGGTTTGAGATGGAGTTTCTCTGTGTATCCTTGGCTGTCCTGGAACTCACTTTGTAGAACAGGCTGGCCTCAAACTCAGAAATCCGCTTGCCTCTGCCTACCAAGTGCTGGGATTAAAGGCGTGTGCCACAACAGCCCTGCCTGCCAGGTACATTTTTGTTAGACTTGCTAATGGCAAAAGGCAAACTGTGTAAGATCCTGACAAAAATTCTAATTCCTCCTATTTCTGAAGGACCACAGTAGGAATCTCTTCTTTGAGAATTATCTTGGCATTCTAGGAAAAAAAAAAAGATGTTAAATTTATTAGAACAAAGAATCATGTAAACTCTTTCTCCTTCACAAGATCATTTATTAATAATCTGTGTGACAAGATGGGCTATTTGAGGATTAATTGACTATGTGGAACCCCATGCTTGGGATCCCTGACCGTTTATGACATTCACAGTTGTGTTCACTTTTCTTAATCGGTTGCTAGATGATCTGTGTTAAGGTAATGTCCCTCCAGTTCACTTTCAGGCTTAGATGAATAACTTTATAAATGTGTTGCATGGCTTCATGGTACATCTTTCTCATCCTGTGTTTTTTTAATTTAGGAGAAGATATATTAACATCAGTCATCTGCTTTTTTTAAAGTATTAACTATTTATTGATGAGATAAATATAAACACATTGACTTAAATAGGAATGTGTCAGCACATTTACTCACTTTCCTCCTATAGGATGATGTCAAGCAACTTGTGTGCTATAAAATTCATGCTACCCTGAGGAGGTTGGATTTGAAGCACAGATATAGGAATATCAGTAAAGGGTCTATTGTAAAATGAATTGTTTTTAATATAAATGTAAATAGCAAATTAGTCCACCTCTTGTACTTCTTTACCTTTGCTAGCCCCCCAAAAATCACACAGAAAAACCAAGATTTATTTCAAGCTATACCTCAATATCTGGACAGTTAAATGTTTTATCCTCTATGGTAATCTGGCTATGTTCCAGCCATGGTTCCATGATAATACTTGGATATTATTATTCATCTGGTTCTTGCTTTGGGATTCAGATTTTTTCTTCTCATGGTGCCTTCTCAAACCCTCTCCTCCTCATCCTTCTTAGACCAATGTGATTTTCTTCTCCCTCTCCCTCTCCCCCTCCCTCTCCCTCTCCCCCTCCCTCTCCCTCTCCCCCTCCCTCTCCCTCTCCCTCTCCCTCTCCCTCTCCCTCTCCCTCTCCCTCTCCCTCTCCCCCTCCCTCTCTCTCTCCCTCTCTATCCCTCTCTCTCTCTCTTCACCTTTGTTCCCTAGCCAGCAGACATTTCTGCCCTATTCTTTCTTTTGCCTAGCAACTGGGTGATTAGCATTTATTGACAAGATAGAGAATAAGTGGTAAAAATTGTTCACACAAACTTGAGACAGGAGATTATACACATAAGCGTAAAAATACCATGTCAGGCTGGAAAGAAGATATGATGTTGAAATTGCATTTGAATAACACATGGGTAACATTTGCATAATGTACAAAATCATTGACTACAGTATATTACTCTACATAAGTTGAGAATGGGCAATACTTTATGTTGTAGGTTGCTAGTTATGAGATGCAAAAGTTACTATTTACAGTTATTATTACTGAATGTTCTAATTAGTGATAGTTACAGGTAGTTCCCAACATTAACTCTATTGATAAGTCTATAACATATAGGGTTGACCTCAGTCATTTGGTCTGAAATGAATCTAACAATTTTAAACCTCAGATTGGACTTAAAATACGTGTATGTAATCATTTACTTAGCACAGAGTTTGACTGTGTCTTAAATCACATTATGTTAGCAATTTTATACCATGTGGTCCATTGAGTTTCTCTCACCACTGTTCATTCATTTTTGCACAAGCAACAGCAATGGAATAGTCAAAGATAATATCTAAATGAAATACAGGGCTTTGTTCTCAAAACACAATATTTTTTAACAAAATGGAAAGAAGTCTAATTTTCCTTTCATATTATAATTTGATGACCTTAAATTTTTCATGTGGAGAGTGTGAAGAAATAGGTGAACACTGGCAGTATTTATATCTATACTTCACATTTTCTATGGTATATTTAAAAAATCACCTAAATACTCACAGTTACAAATGCATGATAAAAGTAATTAAATGTAAGTATGCAAGTAATTGACATGCAGTATTTTAGGCAACAGTGAATAAAAGCAGTATACCTATTTTCATTAGGTGCTTTTCTCATCTATAGAGCCACAAGCCCACCAAAGTGAAGCAAGAGAAGAAGGTGCTCCTGACTTAAAGATACGGTATGTCATGACAGGAAAGGCACAAGCAACAAGAAAGGTTTGTGTGTGGTGACAGAAACACGATGAAGCTCAATCTGTAGGATTGCTCAATGATAAAAACACTTGCCTATTAACCATAGCCCTATCCCTGCAATTTACAAAAACGTGGAAGGAGAAATTTGACTCTACAAAGTTTACCTCTGCCCTACGTGTGAAGCAGGTGGAATTGCACCCCCTACAAATACATTAGGCATGCATTCATACATACATACACACATACATACATACAAACACAATCTCTGTCTGTCTCTCTCTGCCTCTCTGTCTCTGTCTCTCTCATGCATATGTTACACAATACAATAATTATATATATATACAGGACCATGATAGGCAGCCTGGTTTCTGGTTGAACTAGGTTGGAAACCCCTGATGACCCAGCAAGGGATAATCCTGAAAGGGGCAAAGGGATAGTAGGCGTTTTGGCTTGATCCTATACACGAGGCTCCTGACACGAGGCAACCGCTCTCCATAATTCTGTGGCCATCAGTCATGTAAGGGCAACACCCCAAGTTCCTCCACAGGTAGAAAATGTGACCACAGGTAATGTAGTCAAGACAGATCTCCATTTTAGTGAGGTTCCTAAAGGTCTGAAGGGATTAGCCGATAAACTACCCTTCCCAGACAGTCCTCCCTGTAAAAAGTATTTAACCTCAGGCCCGGTCTGAGAAAGTTGGGTACAGTTTTCTCATTGCCACTCTCTGCATGTCAATAAATGACTTAAAACCATAGAATATCTCTTCTCATCGGGATCCATTATGGGGAGCAATGGAGAAGGCCTTCATCTAAAAAGCCGCGTCTAGTCTCCACAGAAGGTCTCACTGAGTTCCCAGTCATGGACTCCACGAAGCCAAGCCACCTACCCACCAGAAAAGTCAAGGACACTCCACCCCGTGGGACCTAGTGGGAGCTCCCCTTTTTCACTTTTGGCTCCTGGCTAGATCCAGCCCTCAGCGGTCCCCAGTCCATTCTCAGCTCTTTCGCAGCATCCAGCTGTGTCTGGGGTACCCAAGAGTCTGAGAACCTGATGTCCCCGGGCCTCCATACAGGTTCAGGGCACCCCTGAGCCTGACTCTGGCAGTCCTGGGGGGGGGCGCAGACTGTGCTCCCCCACCCCCGGAATGGGGTCTGGCGGCTTCTCATAGTCTGATGTCTGCCTAACCCACTCCAGCGTGGTGGGGTCTGCGCAGTCAAAACTTCCTGTGTTCCACCTCCCTGAGTGGACTGAGACCTGGGGTGGACATGGGCCACCATTGAACCCGTGTGTGTGTGTGTGTGTGTGTTTGTGTGTGTGTGTGTGTGTGTGTAAGAAAGCTTGATTAAATATTCAAGGGCCATAACACAGAACCAAGTGGTGATTGGGCTGTAAATCCCATGGTGGCACACGCCTTTAATCCCAGCACTTGGGAGGTAGAGGCAGGTGAATTTCTGAGTTCGAGGTTTAGCCTGGTCTAAAGAGTGAGTTCCAGGACAACTAGGGCTACACAGAGAAACCCTGTCTCGAAAAACCAACCAACCAACCAACCAACCAACAAACAAAAAACAAAAACAACAAAAAGTCCCAAGATCTCCCTCATCAGAAAACTAATTGTACTATCCAAGAAATGACAAAACCCACAACAACCCAGGTTCTCGCCCAGGATTCCCTCATAATCTATTCATTGTGCCACAAGAAAGCCTGGACAGTGTAGAGAGCTCCAAGTCGAGAATTAGATGCGGTTTGTCCATACTGATGTGTTGTGAACATTCATTTACAGTGAAAGACAACTGTCACAAATGAGAAGCAATTGATTTCACATCACTATCTGTTTTGGGGACAGATGAGGTTCTTAGTACACCAATTTTTATGTTGATGGAATCAGAAGAAATACAAACAAGCTATTATTTTTAAAGTATTTTCCTTCAGCTGAGGTCATACATTTGTGGAGATATTAATTATTACAATAATATTTAAATGGTAATATTGGTAGTGGTGAAGGTATAGTGTGTGTGTTTGTGTGTGTGCATGCCTGCATGCATATGTGTGTGTGTTAGTGCATGTGCATGTGTCTGTTTGTGTGCATGTGTGCAATGTTGTTTCTCACTACATTTACATGAGTTCAGTTTGTCAAATTCTGACCTGAGAAGATCATGTATTCCCTGAGCTGTCTCACTAACCAGTCTAGGATTTTAACAGTGCTTGTGTTTACTATTTATCATTTAATACAATGTTTTAAATGAACATTTAAATATAATTTAGAACAGATTTGGTTTCATGGCAAAGTTGAGCAGATGGTAAAACTGACCCTACAGATGCAGAGCTCCCCTTGTTAACACATTACTTGCCTCATTTCTCATTCTGAAATGTGAATTTGTATTTTATAAATTGGTTTCTATAGAAACAGGTCGATTTAAATGACTGAATATTTTATATATTTAATGGAAGTTTTTACAGAATCAAGAATAAATGATAAATATAATGCTCAAAGGGTTTCACAAAGATGATACATCTGAGGAGACAGTATCAAAGGAAGGAGAAGGAAGAAGAAAATTAGGAGGAAAATAAAAATGCTAGTCCTCTCAGAGCCTCTTCTAGTGACTGCTGTAAGAGTACCACTAGCCTTTACACCATAAGTTAAGTTTGCCTAATACATATAATCATACCAACTGTACTCTTATAATTTTAATAGATGTTAATGTGTTTATTGCATTATGCTTGTTTCTTAATGTGTATATAGATAGACATTTAGGTAAACACAAATTATTTGATTTAATATAATCAAATTATATGTTGTGCCTTTTACAATATAAATACTTTGTTTTCTGATAGTGTGAAATTATATTTCTTTTTAGTAATATTCTGTAATTTGTAATTTACATGTACCCATTTTTATGTATTAATATCAAATTTGTTTACTTACTTCTTAGAAATATTATAACATTGTGGAGTAAAATTTCAGCAGAGTCTTATTTTAAATATAACTGGCACGGTATTAACTATGTAGACCAGAAAAGCCTTGAACTTATGTCAATATTTCTATGATAGTCATTTGAGTATAACAATAATGCCTAGTTAATACTATAAAATCTCACATTTTTTTCTGATTCATATTTTCCACTCAGTTTAATACTAATGAACATTATAATATATTCATTCTCATCTCTACATATTTCAGTGTATATATACAATTATAATCTAGTTATCTATTTTAGTGCTACATAATACTTTTATGTCATTGAATATTTCATGGTGATTCTATATATAAACACATGTGTAAAGATCAAATCAGGGAAACATGCACATATATGCAATCAAAATTAGTTAAAGTGTTTAGAATTCTGTATTTTCTGTTTCAAGTCCTTTTGAAATGCAATATTAATCGTTTCCATCAACAATTTCCCCAATGCGTGGCAGCAAGAAAGGATGTACTCCGCCTCTCTAATTGCTCTTTGGTGCTTGTTACAGAATGGTTTTATCCTTCCTCTTTGCCATTCTTCGCCTCTGTGACTACTACTATTGTCATGATTGCTTTTGCTAAGACTTTCAGTGCAGTATTAAGTAGAGATGATGATAGGAAATAGCTGTGCCTTGTTCCTGAATGTATAGGAAGCACTTCTATTTTTCACCTTATAATATTTCTCAATACTACTGCTTGTTTTTTAAACTTTTACTTTTTTCTTGAGAATTTTATACGTACTCATAATAAAACATAATTATATTCACCTCAAATTTTCTTCTTTAGCTCCCCATAAAATTTCTACCATGTTCCTACCCAACTTCTTCTCTTTTCTTTTCTTTTGATAACCAAGTTCAGCTAGTGCTGTGTATATGTGCACGGGTGTGGGGCCATTGTCTGGAGTGTGGGAATTCTGTCAGTGAGTGGTTACATCCGCCCCACTAACTGAATGATTGATTCACCCCAGAATCAATCAAATGCTAATAGCTCTTCAGTGAGGGCTTGGACATGACTTTATTCAGTCTTTGCTGAATTGTAACTAGGGTGATATTATTCAGATACTACTAGTGTGACCCCAGATATGGCTCTTGATTGTAATAGCCAGCTCTTGTATCCTTTCCAAGTCCTTTGCTGTGATGTTCACTGAGCCTTGAGGTAGGAGAAATATAGTTGTGAAATTTAGGGCTGAGCGAGCATTCAGTCTTTTCTTTTTAGCACTTTTACCAACTACTTATCTCTCCATATCTTCTGTCCACCTCCAACAGAAGCTTCTCTGACCAATGTTGAAAGCAACCCCAATGTATTGGAATAAACATACATATTTATAAGGTATGTTGACAGTGTATTCATCTAGCATTAACAACAACGGGTTCTACCCCAGGGCCCATGATCTTCCCAGCCATTGGCTATTGACCAGGATTACAATACCATGCACAACACTCTGCAGCAGAACTCAAATCCAATCATTTGATTAGCTACCCCATACATTTATGCCACGCTATTGTACCAGCTGGGCATATTTTGCATGTCAGGTTGGTATTAAAATATGCAGAATTCAGTGTGAGGTAAGAAGACTGCTGATATTCTAAGCAGCTGTTGGAAGGGGAACAGAGGACAGGGGGTTACCACCTTTCTGGAATGTGCTGCTTAGTAAATTCATTTCTGAATGAAAATTGAAAAGGAGTTTAAAAGAATTATTCTGCATTGATCCACAATGTTAGTGTTAGATTTTAAACCGGCAACAAATGGCCTATTTAATATATCAAAGAAGACAGGAGTTCCTCAGGCCCGACCTGTTACAGGGCCCTATTGGCTTTCATAACCCTCTACCATGAACTCTCTATCTGAGAGGGTGGGCTTCTCTCCCCACAGCTTGCACATCTGTATATAATCGAATCATTTTGAATACCTAGTCTACTCTCTTTGGTACTCCTGGCTGTTGCACCTGGTTCCTATCTCTTTCCTCTTGCCATGACCCCCTTTTCCTCATCTGACTTAGGGACATGTCCACCCTGGACAGATAACTCTTCTTCTGTCTATATTCTTCCTTTTATTTACAATAAACTTCTCCTCCACCATACCTAGGATCAGTCACGTTTTTTCCTTATTCTTTCTTTTGTTTTTGATTGTTTGTTTGTTTGCTTGTTTTCATGCAGTTACTCCCAGAAGATATTATAATTAAATGAAAACTAAATTGGAAGGCATGGGATAAGTTCTTATTGGTTATTGAGGCCCCAGGGTCAACAAAGGTTATCACCATTGCCCTGATGATACTGTACACTGTTAGACATCTCTGAAGACAGTACACACTTGGACTACAGGACACCAAGACATCAGTACCAAGCTGACAAAGAAGCTTCTCCCATACTGGCTAGGTTTCATAGTACTTGCAAGTGCGGCTGGTGCATGCTTTGGGTCTCTATGAAATAATCACATGATGTTGTCTTTCATTATGCTGATGAGTTAATTACAATTTACTGATCTGAATATATTGAAACACCTGTGTACGGGATGACTTCCATTTGATCTTGGTGTGTGATCTTTGAAATGTGACACTGAACTCATTCTGCTAACATTTGGTCAGAAAAGGTCCTATCCATGCTGACAAATATTTTGCATACATATACAAAATAGTTTCTTTCAATCGTTGTTATTTTGTGCAAACTCATCTTCTTTTGGAATTAGGATAATGTTGTTCTCATCAAAATCATTTAGTGAATAATTTTAATAGAAATTAAAACTCATTAGAGTTAAATGTTTTATAGAAATTTTCAGCGAGCCATCAGGCCCCCACATTTTTTAGATGGGGAATTTTAATTATTAATTTAATTTCATAACATATTATTGGAATGTAATGATATTCTTTGCTTTCTTCAGTTATTGTTGGTAGGTTTTATGTTCTGGAAAAAGATTCTCTTTCTTCTAGCATGTTCAGATTTTCACATGACTTTCCAAATTTCAGATATTTCACTTTTCTGCAAAATCAATTGTAATGTTTCTTTATTCACTTCTTAGGTATTTATTTGAGTCATCTCTCTTTTATTCTTGGAGTTTTCATTTCATGTATTAATATATATATTTCTTTTCTTCTAGTAATATGCCTTTTGGTGTATTTTTTTCTAAATCTTGGAGACACATGTATGAGTTTTCTGAGGTCTTTTGACTTTGCAATTTTAATTGTATTTTATTGTGTAGAGGGGTATGCATGCCTCAGTGTGAATGTGGTGGTCAGAGGAGTCTGTTATCTCCTTTCACCTTCATGTTGGGTCCAGAGACCAAACACAGTTGCCATGCTTTCTTTCTTTGTATTTTTTGACACATGAAGTGCTTATTACAAACTTCTTTCTCAGTGTTGAGTGTTGACTTTGCTACATTCTGCAGATATTGATATGTTGATATTCTAAGTCTGTAAACACCAGAAACTGCAATGTTAAGTCCATGGGCTACTTTCTTTTTTTTTTCTTGTTTTAATTTGTGGAAGTGCAGTAACAGGGACATGGGACTACTTAAAGCCAAACATTGAAAACTGCAAATATAGAGTGCTATCTTTCCCAAGGCCTGACCAACCCATACCCTCCCCCTAAAAAAACCATGGGTGAAAGTATAAATTTGAATCTATATGCAGCTATAATCACAAGGCTGTGGATAAATAAATAAATAAATAAATAAATAATTGGAAAACCACCACCACAACAGCACAACATTTTGTATTCAACTCTATGTTTTGCTCTCATCCACTGGGCAATGCTATTACCTGTCTCTTCATTAAGGCCTTTTTTTCTCCCAGTACTATAAAAATGGAATTATAGTGTTGTATTGGAACATTTTAGCAAAGGAGATAAAAACTAAACCAAACAAAGAGAAACAAACATGGCATCATTTTCTTTGCATTCTAGATGTGTGTGCCTTGTAATTTTGTGTTTTGGGAACTTTAGATTCCTGTCTGTAGCAAGCAGATCTTTCAACATGAAGTCATTGGAGTTTTGTGATATATATCAACCTATCTGATCTTCCCAAAACCTTCTTCTGTGCTATCATCAGGCAAATCCTAATTATACACCATGGTATTTTCCCTCTTTTTTCATATTATATTATCAAAAAAAAAAAACTTTGCTATAAAACCACTACAGTGCCATCAATTTGCCTAAGAATTTCTCATAAATTCATTGTTTTTAACTGCTGAGTAGTACTCCATTGTATAAATGTACCCATTTTCTGTATCCATTCCCTTGTTGAGGGACATCTGGGTTCTTTCCAGCTTCTGGCTATTATAAATAAGGCTGCTATGAACATAGTGGAGCCTGCGTCCTTATTACAAGTTGGAATATCTTCTGGGTATATGCCAAGGAAAAGTAATGCTGGGTCTTTTAGTAGTACTATGTCCAATTTTCTGAGGAGCCACCATTCTGATTTCCAGAGTGGTTGTACCAGTTTGCAATCCCACCAGCAATGGAGGAGTGTTCCTCTTTCTCCACATCTTTACCATCATCTGCTGTCACTTGAATTTTTGATCTTAGCCATTCTGGCTGGTGTGTGGTGGAATCTCGGGGTTGTTTTGATTTGCGTTTCTCTGATGATTAAGGATGTTGAACATTTTTTTTTCAGGTGCTTCTCAGCCATTCGATATTCCTCGGTTGAGAATTCTTTGTTTAGCTCTGTGCCCCAATTTTAAATAGGGTTATTTGATTTTCTAGAGTCGATCTTCTTGAGTTTCTTATATATATTGGATATTAGTCCCCTATCTGATTTAGGATAGGTAAAGATCCTTTCCCAATTTGTTGATGGCCTTTTTGTCCTATTGACAGTGTCTTTTGCCTTACAGAAGCTTTGCAGTTTTATGAGGCCCCATTTGTCGATTCTCAATCTTACAGCACAAGCCATTGCTGTTCTGTTCAGGAATTTTTTCTCCTGTGCCCATATCTTCAAGGTTTTTCCATCCTTTCTCCTCTATAAGTTTCAGTGTCTCTGGTTTTATGTAGAGTCCCTTGATCCACTTAGACTTGATCTTTGTACAAGGAGGTAAGAGTGGATCAATTCACATTCTTCTACAAGATAACTGCCAGTTGAGCCAGCACCATTTGTTGAACATCCTGTCTTTTTTTCCACTGGATGTTTTAGCTCCCTTGTCAAAGAGCAAGTGACCATAGGTGTGTGGGTTCATTTCTGAGGCCTCAATTCTATTCCATTGATCTACCTGTCTGTTGCTGTACCAGTACCATGCAGGTTTTATTTAATTTTTTTTTGTTTTTGTTTTTGTTTGTTTGTTTGTTTTATCACAATTGCTATGTAGTACAGCTTGAAGTCAGGCATGGTGATTCCCCAGAGGTTTTTTAATGTTGAGAATAGCTTTTGCTATCCTAGGTTTTTTGTTATTCTAGAAAAATTTGCAAATTGCCCTTTCTAACTCTGTGAAGAATTGAGTGAGGTAACCCAATCACAAAAGAACTCACATGATATGCACTCACTGATAAGCAGATATTAGCCTAGAAACTTAGAATACCCAAGATACAACTTGCAAAACCCATGAAACTCAAGAAGAAGGAACACCAAAGTGTGGACACTTCTTAGATTCCTTCTTATAATGGGGAACAAAATACCCATGGAAGGAGTTACAGAGACAAAGTTTGGAGCTGAGATGGAAGGAAGGAAGGAAGGAAGGAAGGAAGGAAGGAAGGAAGGAAGGAAGGAAGGAAGGAAGGACCATCCAGAGACTGCCCCACCCAGGGATCCATCCCATATACAACCACCAAACCCAGACACTATTGCATATGGCAGCAAGATTTTGGTGACAGGACCGTATTATAGCTCTCTCTTGTGAGGCTATGCCAGTGCCTGGCAAATGCAGAAGTGGATGCTCACAGTCATCTAAAAAATGGAACACAGGGTCCCTAAAGGAGAAGCTAGAGAAAGCACCCAAGGAGCTGAAGGAGTCTGCAACCCTATAGGTAGAACAACAATATGAATCCCCAGAGCTCGTGTCTCTAGCTGCATATGTAGCAGAAGATGGCCTAGTCGTCCATCATTGGGAAGAGAGGCCCCTTGGTATTGCAAACTTTATATCAGCAATGTTTCTTAATTAATAAAAGTTACAAATATACTTGGCTACATTAAAATTATTTATATTAAAATGCATATATATATATATATATGTATTTATATATTTATATATATAAAACCTTGGCTTTTGAAACAGCATCTCTCACTGTCCTAGAACCCATGAAATATGCTATGCTGTGTAGTGAGCCCCAAGGAACCTCTCTCTCTACCTCCGTAGCACAGAGATTGCAAGAGTGTACAATAGTAAAACTTGTTAGCTTTAATTTGAGTTCAGAGGCTCTAGCTAACATAGCCAGGTATGTAAAGCACAGTCTCTATTGTTTGAGGAAGTAACCCATCCTAATGTGATCGATTTTTATTAGCAGTTAGTATCTTGTCCAGTTACAATTATTTGGTAAACCTTATATTATATAATATTTTCATTATATTTTAAGTATCTCATTATATATATATATATGTATATATATATACACACACATTGAAGTTTAAGAATTGGAATATATCTGGGCAGTGGTGGTGCATGCCTTCAATCCCAGCACTTGGGAGGCAGAGACAGACATATTTCTTAGTTTGAGGCCAGGCTGGTCTACAGAATGAGTTCCAAGACAGCCAGGGTTACACAGAGAAATCCTGTGTCAAAAACCAAAAAGAAAAAAATTAAAAATTAAAAAATTAAAATAATTAGAATATGTTCAGAATAGTGTGTCATTGGCTTAAATAATTTCAAAAACATGACCAATATGTGGGTATTTGTACCAAAATTCTCAACTATGCCATTTTTACTATTACAATATCTTTCTAGTCCTATAATGCTCCATAGGAGAATAACTCACATTTTATGTTTAGCAATTAATCAGATATTCTGCTGACTTGAAGATAGAAAGGTTGTGAGATGGGATAAATCTATTTTTATCTTTTTATTTCTGATATTTAAATCATTGTAGTTGAAGCACATACCTAGAACTCTTTTCTACAGTATGACAAGTGAAACCTAGACACCATGCCTCATGGTTTTAAAATTTTCCAAACTCCAATGGGGTTTCATTATCACTGATAAGAAATCCACCTTTGGAGTCTGACATTATCTAAAAGCATGATCCCCTTGTTCATGACATGGACACAGAGATTCAAGATTAACAGATGCCTGGGCACCCACAGAAATATATGATGCCTTCCTGACACCTCAGATTGAAAGATTTTGACTACCATTTGTTCCACACCAAAGACTTTTTAAGGCCAAAAGCAAATGTCCTTTAAGTTTCCTCTGATTAATGTCTTTCTATAGCATATTCATCACCTCCAAAAGCTCTACATGTTGTTCTCCAAGGCAAACCTACCCTGAACTGATCCAAGGAAAGAAATGAGATGTATTGAACCAGTGCCATCAGGCTTAATGTCACTAAAGTTATATGTACTTACTCCTGGACATTAAAGATGAAATTTCTAAAGCAGGGATGTGAATGAAATCCCTCTTCAGCCTTCTAAGTCTTGATAAAGATGAAATTTCTAAAGCAGGGATGTGAATGAAATCCCTCTTCAGCCTTCTAAGTCTTGATTGGCTAATATGATAAAAGCCATTTGTTGATTTGATCAATAATGTGCCTGGTCAAGTAGATACCATTCAGTGGAAGGAACATTACCTTGTCCAATCTCCCTATAGTTTCTAATAGTAACAAAATCTACTTTTAAACATTCTGAAGAGGGAAACAGATTATTTCTCCCAGTGGCACTGCTAGATTGCCTTTCTAACCCCAGCAAAATGTATTTTATTAGATTCCAAGCTTGAGAAATCTTCTGAACTTAAAAATTATATTTCCTCTTTTATAAATAATCTTTAACCTCAAAGTGAAAATAGAATCTATGCATTCAGTTTTAAACACCATAAGGACTCATCATTAGAAAATACATTTTCCTATCCTGGTATTACTTCAATACAACTTAAATTTCACAGGAAAAACGGGAAGCAAGACCCAATCTTCTGAGTCTTTTACAGGATATGTCCCTTTTAATAGCTCATCTATTAAATATCTCTTCCTTGAAAATGATAACAGGCAGTAATTTTCTATTGATAGTACCAGATGCTCAGGCTCTGAGTATAGCAGAAGAAATCTGCTAGGGCAGGATATTCTTGGAGTCATATCCACCACCAACTACACATGTAAGTAAAATACATTTTTCAGATGCCTCACTAAGCAAAGCAAGTAAAAAGTACAGGTGGAATTAATTTTAGTAATGTGCTTTAACTGGTCCAACCTATGGAAGGATAATTAAATAATAAATTAACATGCACTACTAAAAGGCTTTTGGCTTAAGGTGTTTTGTTTTGTTTTGTTTTATAAGTTCAATGTGAGTTTCCTATTTGGTTTCCATATCAATTTAAACTAGTCAGAATGCAAATCTCCAGTCCACACATAGTTGATGACTGGCATATTGGAAAAGGCAGAATCTTTTGTATTCACAGTTCATTTCCAAGGAAGAAACGCTTGGGGGTAAACTATAAGCTTCTCCTTTTGTCTTTAATGTATTCATTCTGGCTAGTCTGCTTTGCTCTCCTTTTGTCTGTAGCCATCAGATCAGATGGTAAATGGATCCTGGAAGGCAGTAAAAAAATACTTGGAAATTCCACTGTCATGGTAGTGTGGTATGGGTTCCTGGAGAAACACAAGTCACTTATCCCTTTTGACATTGTTTTCACTTTAGAGACTGATGTTTGTGGCAATTTTACTCCCTAACTGAGAGCATGTATACTGTCTGCAAAAGCATGTTCTCTTCAGTAAATTATTTGAACATTAATAAGTTTTATGTTCTTTCTTCCTAATTTGGAGAAATTACCATTTTTCCCCTCATAGAATTGCCATGAGTAGATTTTCTGTAGTTGGAAGAGAAGCCTGTTAGCAGTAACGACTTAGCAGGCATAAATGGACATGCTTGCTTTAAAAGAATTTTCATTGAAAGGCAAAATAAGAATTTTTCATATCCTACTTTTTGACTTCAAATTACAAGTGCAAGAGTGGTGAAACTACTCAAGCTGTTAGATCTGATTAGCAGAAACTGATGCTACACACATCACACATTTGCCATGGAATGAAATAGTAAAACCTTGCCCTAGACATCATACATACATGTATGCATTTTCATTCAAAAGATGCAGATATACTTATGTTTTTACTCGTTCTCCCCAGAAATTTAAAACTATATCACAGTTTAAAGAAATATATGGTCCGTCATTAACTTTATAACAGTAGGGTAATTTCACCAGCTTCCTCCTTAAAGAGAAATACCTTTATTTAAAATACCTGTAGGTTTTGCCTTCCCTAGTGTCAATTAATCGAGATCATTCAGAGATGCTCTGTTAGATTATTTTCCACTGTGTTGTGTATGGGGTGTTCTGTTTCTGGTATATTCAATAGACTTTGCTTCTGATTCCTTTCCATCTGTCACTCTTTTTCTACCCCTTTACTGAATTACTCTCTAAGTGACACCCTGTCACCATTTCCCAATGAACTTTGCATGATATTAAGAATGTAGCTTAAACTCCCTCGGTGTCTGCATGACTACCTCCCTTTTCTGAGTTTATATCTCATTATTCTTGCTCTTTCTTGCACCTGTCCACACTGCCCTTCTTTCTACACTCCTCATACTTGAGCCTCAGTGGATCATTTTGTCCTACAATAATCTGATCCTTTCAATCATTCTGCCTTCATTTCAAATATTATCTTTTCAGAAAAAATTCCCCCCCCTCTATCTTATTGTTCCTTATCCTATTTTATCATTTTCTTGCCTTGTGATATGAAAATGTCTTGTATTGTTGAGTTATTAGAGTTGATTTTTCTCAATAAAATAAAAACCCATTAAGATGAGTACCCTATCCATTCTGCCCAACATCTCCAACAAATTAAAAACAAACACTTTTTCTTCTTGAAATCATTTTCAGTGTAATGGGCAACACACTATTGAAAAAGATATTTTAAAAACATCTCAGGAAATCCCAAGCAGGAAGGTAGTAGTTATACTATGTTTCCACATGGCCATGAAAGCAAGAAGTGTGAGGCTTTGGAACCACTGCATCTTATACCACTATATCCTGTAGCACGGTATCTTATATCACTACATCTTATACCACTATATTCTATAGCAACATATCTTCTTCAAATGCTATCCACCTTTCATCTTTTAGATAATCACCTATTATAGGGTTACTTGTCCTTAAAAAGAATTTAGTTGCATAGTAAAGGAGTTGATAGTAGGAATCTTAAAATGTATAAATAGATCTAAGTTTTAAGCAATGGACCTTGAACAAATTGCTTGAGCTCTCATTGTCTGAACATAATGGTGATGTTTGTTTGGTGGTATTGAGATGCTAATATAATTATACACTCTGTAGAAAATCTCATATTTTATTAGCAAGCTCTCGGAAAGCAGCATTATATAGTCTTCATATTTTTCACTCTCTCTATCCTTTTCCACAGACTGTATCTAGTATGTTTAACTTGAAATATCACGTCTCAGTGGATTTAGATAATGGAAGATAGATTGTATTGGGTAAATAAAAGCATCCACACAGTCTGACTTACTTTAAATTTAGTTAAATCCCCTGATGAGAACATAGACAGATTTACTTTTCTACAACTTCATGCATCCATCTCTGCTGTGATGCTGATGTGAAGTTGCACATGCTCCAAAGAGAATACAGACACTCCAGAGATATCATTTCTCATATTTTCTTTGGGCATTTATTTCTCTTAACTGCTTGATGGTTTAATATACTTACATATGAATTTTACTCTTTTATATTATCCACTTCAGTCTTGCATCCTCTCCCTCAGAGATGCTTCTGCTGGGGATTCAGGTTAGGGTTAGGCTACTCAAGATGCATTCTTCAGTGTGTGTGTGTGTGTGTGTGTGTGTGTGTGTGTGTGTGTGTGGTGTGTGTGCATCTGTCTGTCCTGAGTTGAATTGGAATTTATTGACCAAGAATGGCAGAAAGATTATTTACTGGAGTATGAACAATTTATCCATGGATACAGCAATGATAAAAATGATATTTCTCCTCAAACCTTTAAATGCTTCCTGAACCCCTCTCCATTCCATGATGAAATGTTGATGGGCCTAATGTTGATAGGACTTGTGCAGGTAACCATAAACAGAATGACCTCATGGGGGCAATGAAATATCCTGTCCAGAGAATAGTATTTTCCCATCTTTGGCTTTCTCTCATCCTTCCTAGAATGATCCCTGAACCTTGAAGTAAGTAGCCCCCAAATTCATTATTTTAATCTCCATTCTTTGCAGAAAACCAGAATGTGAGCTTGAAGGCATAGGTTCCTATATCTTTTTCATAGAAAATCAAAGGACTGTGGTGAACAATAAAAAAAGAATTCTTTTCTTAAAAGCTACAGAAAACTACAAATTTAAGAAATACTGCAGGATCTTGGTTCCGGGACTCCACAGAAAATAGTCTGCACAGTAGTGTGAACTACAGAAGCTAACAGCTTCTGGGAGAGGCAGGAGCCACAGAGCTTCTGAGGCAGCACCGTCTTCAGGCTCCAGACATCCGGCCACCTTCCCGGCCAGAGCACAGGTGTCTGCCCTGCCTGGGAGGCTTTTGCCTCAGGATCCGCGGGAGCCATCTTGGTTCCAGGACTCCTCAGAAAGTAGTCTACACAGGTGAGAGTGTGCACACAGAAGCTAACAGCTTCTGGGACAGGCAAGAGCCACAGAGCTTCTGGGAAAGGTCCTGTTTTGGGCCTTCATCTTCGGCCAGGAGGAGGCCCAAACACCAGATAAGAGTGCACCTTCCCTGTAAGAGGAGAGCTTGCCTGCAGAGACTGCTCTGACCACAGGAACTCAGAGGAAAGAGCTAGTCACCCAGGTCTGCTGATAGAGGATAACAGACTCACCAGAGGAACAATCTCTAAACAGAGACAACTATAACAAATAACTCCAGAGAATACCAGGTGGAAAAGATAAACATAAGAATCTTATTAACATATCATTTGAGTTCTTTTGTGATTGTGTTACTTCACTCAGGTCTATCCATTTGCCTAGGAATTTCATAAATTCATTCTTTTTAATAGCTGAGTAACCCTTAATTGTGTAAATGTACCACATTTTTTTGTATCCGTTCCTCTGTTGAGGGGCATCTGGGCTCTTTCCAGCTTCTGGCTATTATAAATAAGGCTGTTATGAACATAGTGGAGCATGTTTCCTTCTTACCAGTTGGGACATCTTCTGGATATATGCCCAGGAGAGGTATTGCGGGATCCTCCAGTAGTAATATGTCCAATTTTCTGAGGAACCGCCAGACTGATTTCCAGAGTGGTTGTACACGCTTGCAATCCCACCAACAATGGAGGAGTGTTCCTCTTTCTCCACATCCTTGCCAGCATCTCCTGTCACCTGAATTTTTAATCTTAGCCATTCTGAGTGGTGTGAGATGGAATCTCAGGGTTGTTTTGATTTGCATTTCTCTGATGATTAATGATGCTGAGCATTTTTTCAGGTGCTTCTCAGCCATTCGGTATTCCACAGGTGAGAATTCTTTCTTTAGCTCTGAGCCCCATTTTTTAATGGGGTTATTTGATTTTCTGGAGTCCACCTTCTTGAGTTCTTTCTATATATTGGATACTAGTCCCCTATCTGATTTAGGATAGGTAAAGATCCTTTCCCAATCTGTTGGTGGCCTTTTTGTCTTGTTGGCGGTGTCTTTTGCCATTAGCCCAGAAACTTAGTATACCCGAGATATAAGATACAATTTGCAAAACACATGAAACTGAAGAAGAACAAAGACCAAAGTGTGGACACTTTACCCCTTCTTAGAATTGGAAACAATCACCCATGGAAGGAGATACAGAGACAAACTTTGGAGCTGAGACAAAAGGATGGACCATCTAGAGACTGCCATATCCAGAGATCCATCCCATAATTAGCCTCCAAAAGATGACACCATTGCATACACTAGCAAGATTTTGCTGAAAGGACCCTGATATAGCTGTCTCTTGTGAGACTAGACCGGAGCCTAGCAAACACATAAGTAGATGCTCACAGTCAGCTATTGGATGGAGCACAGGGCCCCCAATGGAGGAGCTAGAGAAAGTATCCAAGGAGCTAAAGAGATCTGCAACCCTGTAGGTGCAACAACATTATGAACTAACCAGTACCCCAGAGCTCTTGACTCTAGCTGCATATGTATCAAAAGATGGCCTAGTCGGCCATCACTGGGAAGAGAGGCCCATTGGACACAAAAACTTTATATGCCCCAGTACAGGGGAATGCCAGGGCCAAAAAATGGGAATGGGTGGGTAGGGAAGTGGGGGGTGGGTATGGGGGACTTTTGGGATAGCATTCTAAATGTAATTGAGGAAAATACGTAATAATAAAAATATTTAAAAAAAGAATCTTATTAACAGAAACCAAGACCACTCACCATCTTCAGAACCCAGCACTCCCACTTCGCCCAGTCCAGGGCACCCCAACACACCCGGAAATCTAGACCCGGATTTAAAAGCATATCTCATGATGATGGTAGAGGACATCAAGAAGAACTTTAATAACTCACTTAAAGAAATACAGGAGAACACTGCTAATCAGGTAGAAGACATTAAAGAGAAAGGACAAAAATCCCTTAAAGAATTGGAGGAAAACACAACCAAACAGGTGATGGAATTGAATAAAAGTATCCAAGAACAAAAAAAGAAAGTAGACACAATAAAGAAAACCCAAAGTGAGGCAACACTGGAGATAGAAACCCTAGAAGAGAAATCTGGAACCGTAGATGCGGGCATCAGCAACAGAATACAAGAGATGAAAGAGAGAATCTCAGGTGCAGAAGATTCCATAGAGAACATCGGCACAGCAATCAAAGAAAATGGAAAATGCAAAAAGAGCCTAATGCAAAACATTCAGGAAATCCAGGACACAATGAGAAGACCAAACCTACAGATAATATGAGTAGATGAGAATGAAGATTTTCAAATCAAAAGGCTAGCAAATATCTTCAATGAAATTATAGAAGAAAACTTCCCAAACCTAAAGAAAGAGATGCCCATGAACACAAAAGAAGCCTACAGAACTCCAAATAGCCTGGACCAGAGAAGAAATTCCTCCCGACACATAATAATCAGAACAACAAATGCACTAAATAAAGATAGAGTACTAAAAGCAGTAAGGGAAAAAGGTCAAGTAACATATAAAGGCAAGCCTATCAGAATTACACCAGATTTTCACCAGAGACTATGAAAGCCAGAAGAGCCTGGACAGATGTTATACAGACACTAAGAGAACACAAATGCCAGCCCAGGGTACTATACCCAGCCAAACTCTCAATTACCATAGATGAAGAAACCAAAGCCTTCCACAACAAAACCAAATTCACACATTATCTTTCCACGAATCCAGCCCTTCAAAGGATAATAACAGAAAAAAACCAATACAAGGACGGGAACCACGCCCTAGAAAAAACAAGAAGGTAATCCCTCAACAAACCTAAAAGAAGACAGCCACAAGAACAGAATGCCAACTTTAACAACAAAAATAACAGGAAACAACAATTACTTTTCTTTAATATCTTTAATATCAATGGACTCAACTCTCCAATAAAAAGACATAGACTAACAAACTGGCTACACAAACAAGACCCAAAATTTTGCTGCTTACAGGAAACTCATCTCAGAGAAAATGATAGACACTACCTCAAAATGAAAGGCTGGAAAACAATTTTCTAAGTGAATGGTATGAAGAAACAAGCTGGAGTAGTCATTCTAATATCTAACAAAATCGACTTCCAACCCAAAATAATCAAAAAAGACAAGGAGGGGCACTTCATACTCATCAAAGGTAAAATCCTCCAAGAGGAACTCTCAATTCTGAATATCTATGCTCCAAATACAAGGGCAGCCACATTCATTAGAGAAACTTTAGTAAAGCTCTAAGCACACATTGCACCTCACACAATAATAGTGGGAGACTTCAACACACCACTTTCATCATGGAAAAAGAAACTAAACAGGGACACAGTGAAACTAACAGAAGTTATGAAACAAATGGATCTGACAGATATCTACAGAACATTTTATCCTAAAACAAAATGATATACCTTCTTCTCAGCACCTCATGGTACCTTCTCCAAAATTGACCACATAATTGGTCACAATACAAGCCTCAACATATATAAAAATATTGAAATTGTCCCATGCATCCTATCAGATCACCATGGACTCAGGTTGATCTTCAATAACAACAACAACAAAAAAATAGAAATCCAACATTCACGTGGAAACTGAACAACACTCTTCTCAATGAAAACTTGGTCAAGGAAGGAATAAAGAAAGAAATTAAGGACTTCTTAGAGTTTAATGAAAATGAAGCCACTTCAAACCCAAACTTATGGGACACAATGATAGCATTTCTAAGAGGAAAACTCATAGCTCTGAGTGCCTCCAAAAAGAAACTAGAGAGAGCACACATTAGCAGCTTGACAACACACCAAAAAGCTCTAGAACAAAAGGAAGCAAATTCACCCAAGAGGAGTAGATGGAAGGAAATAATCAAACACGGGTGAAATCAACCAAGAGGAAACAAGAAGAACTATTCAAAAAATCAACCAAACGAAGAGCTTATTCTTTGAGAAAATCAACAAGATAGATAAACCCTTAGCCAGACTCACTAGAGGGCATAGGGAAAGCATCCTAATTAACAAAATCAGAAATGAAAAGGGTGACAACAACAGATTCTGAAGAAATCCAAAACACCATCAGATCCTTCTACAAAAGGCAATATTCAACAAAACTGGAGAACCTGGATGAAATGGACAAGTTTCTACACAGATACCAGGTACCAAAGTTAAATCAAGATCAGGTTAATGATCTGAACAGTCCTATATCCCCTAAAGAAATAGAAGCAGTCATTAATAGTCTCCCAACCAAAAAAAGCCCAGGACCCGATGGGATTAGTGCAGAGTTCTATCAGACCTTCAAAGAACATCTAATCCCAGTTCTTCACAAACAATTCCACGAAGTAGAAACAGAAGGTACTCTACCCAACTCATTCTCCAAAGCCACAATTACTCTGATACCTAAACCACAAAAAGACCCAACAAAGACAGAGAACTTCAGACCAATTTTCCTTATGAATATTGATGCAAAAATCCTCAATAAATTTCTCCCTAACCGAATCCAAGAACACATCAAAACAATCATCCATCCTGACCAAGTAGGCTTCATCCCAGGGATGCAGGGATGGTTCAATATATGGAAATCCATCAACGTAATTCAGTATATAAACAAACTCAAAGACAAAAACCACATGATCATCTCGTTAGATGCTGAGAAAGCATTTGACAAAATCCAATACCCATTCATGATAAAAGTCTTGGAATGATAAGGAATTCAAGGCCCATACCTAAACATGATAAAAGCAATCTACAGCAAACCAGTAGCTAAAATCAAAGTAAATGGTGAGAAGCTGGAAGCAATCCCACTAAAATCAGGGACTAGTTAAGTCTGTCCATTCTCTCCCTTCCTATTCATCATTACACTTGAAGTCCTAGCCAGAGCAATTAGACAACAAAAGGAGATCAAGGGGATACAAATTGGAAAGGAAGAAGTCAAAATATCACTTTTTGCAGATGATATGATAGTATATATAAGTGACCCTAAAAATTCCACCAGAGAACACTTAAGCCTCATAAACAGCTTCAGTGAAGTAGCTGGATATAAAATTAACTCAAACAAGGCAATGGCCTTTCTGTACACAAAGGATAAACAGGCTGAGAAAGAAATTAGGGAAACAACACCCTTCTCAATAGTCACAAATAATATAAAATACCTTGGCGTGATTCTAACTAAGGTAGTAAAAGATCTGTATGATAAGAACTTCAAGTCTTTGAAGAAAGAAATTAAAGAAGATCTCAGAAGATGGAAAGATCTCCCATGCCCATGGATTGTCAGGATAAATATAGTAAAAATGGCTATCTTGCCAAAAGCAATCTACAGATTCAATGCAATCCCAATCAAAATTCCAACTCAATTCTTCAACGAATTAGAAAGGGCAATTGGCAGATTCATCTGGAATAACAAAAAACCTAGGATAGCAAAAACTCTTCTCAAGGATAGAAGAACCTCTGGTGGAATCACCATGCCTGACCTAAAGTTGTACTACAGAGCAATTGTGATAAAAACTGCATGGTACTGGTATAGTGACAGACAAGTAGACCAATGGAGCAGAATTGAAGACCCAGAGATGAACCCACACACCTATGGTCACTTGATGTTTGACAAGGGAGGTAAAACCATCCAGTGGAAAAAAGACAGCATTTTCAACAAATGGTTCTGGCACAACTGGCGGTTATCATGTAGAAGAATGCGAATTGATCCATTCCTATCTCCTTGTACTAAGGTCAACTCTAAGTGGATTAAGGAACTCCACATAAAACCAGAGACACTGAAACTTATAGAGGAGAAAGTAGGGAAAAGCCTAGAAGATATGGGCACGGGGGAATAATCCTGAATAGAACATCAATGGCTTCTGCTGAAAGATCGAGAATTGATAAATGGGACCTCATAAAGTTGCAAAGCTTCTGCAAGGCAAAAGACACAGTCAATAAGACAAAAAGACCACCAACAGACTGGGAAAAGATCTTTACCTATCCCAAATCGGATAGGGGACTAATATCCAATACATATAAAGAACTCAAGAAGGTGGACTCCAGAAAATCAAATAACCTCATTAAAAAATGGGGCTCAGAGCTGAACAAAGAATTCTCACCTGAGGAATACCGAATGGCTGAGAAGCACCTGAAAAAATGTTCAACATCCTTAATCCTCAAGGAAATGCAAATCAAAACAACCCTGAGATTCTATCTCATACCAGTCAGGATGGCTAAAATCAAAAATTCAGGTGACAGCTGATGTTGGTGAGGATGTGGAGAAAGTGGAACACTCCTCCATTGTTGGTGGGATTGCAAGCTTGTACAACCACTCTGGAAATCAGTCTGGCAGTTCCTCAGAAAATTGGACATAGTACTACCAGAGGATCCCACAATACCTCTTCTGGGCATATATCCAGAAAATGTCCCAACCGGTAAGAAGGACACATGCTCCACTATGTTCATAGCAGCCTTATTTATAATAGCCAGAAGCTGGAAAGAACCCAGATGTCCCTCAACAGAGGAATGGATACAGAAAATGTGGTACATTTACACAATGGAGTACTACTCAGCTATTAAAAAGAGTGAATTTATGAAATTCCTAGGCAAATGCATGGATCTGGAGGGCATCATCCTGAGTGAGGTAACCAAATCCCAAAGGAACTCACACTATATGTACTCACTGATAAGTGGATATTAGCCCAGAAACTTAGTATACCCAAGATATAAGATACAACTTGCTAAACGCATGAAACTCAAGAAGAATGAAGACCAAAGTGTGGACACTTTGCCCCTTCTTAGAATTGGGAACAAAACACCCATGGAAGGAGTTACAGAGACAAAGTTTGGAGCTGAGATGAAAGGATGGACCATCTAGAGACTGCCATATCCGGGGATCCATCCCATAATCAGCCTCCAAACGCTGACACCATTGCATACACTATCAAGATTTTGCTGAAAGAACCCAGATATAGCTGTCTCTTGTGAGACTATGCCGGTGCTTAGCAAACACAGAAGTGGATGCTCACAGTCAGCTATTGGATAGATCACAGGGCCCCCAATGGAGGAGCTAGAGAAAGTACCCAAGGAGCTAAAGGGAACTGCAACCCTATAGGTGGAACAACAATATGAACTAACCAGTACCCCAGAGCTCTTGTCTCTAGCTGCATATGTATCAAAAGATGACCTAGTTTGCCATCACTGGTAAGAGAGGCCCATTGGACTTGCAAAATTTATATGCCCCAGTACAGGGGAATGCCAGGGCCAAAAAGGGGGAGTGGGTGGGTAAGGGAGTTGGGGGGTGGGTATGGGGGACTTTTGGGATAGCATTGAAAATGTAAATGAGGAAAATACCTAATAAAAATTTTAAAAAAAAGAAAGAAACACTGCAGGATAACTGTAAGGATGAAATTAGTTCCCACATACAAATGTGAATGGATAACCTCTAAGACAAGGCTTTGGAAGTTAGAGTGCATTATATTAGTTAATTATTTTTTTTAACTGTCAATACATTAAGACCTCTCCTGAGGCTCAGCATTTTTTTTGTCTTTTTCTTGAGTTTCTGTTCCTAAGACATTCATAGCACTTTAGCTACAGTTCCAGGTAAAAAGAATAACTAAAAGTTTGTATGTGAAACTACACTTTCCTTTGTGTTTGTAATGTCTTAGACACAGTCAAAGATTTAAAAATCATATCAGTTAAATCAAAGGGCAATATACATTAAAAATATATACACTGTGATTAATCAGAAACCTTCACGTAAAAGGGCAAGGTTCTATCTTAATCTGAATTTTCTAGAAATTTGCAAATTAATGGGTTATGTCATCAATGCACATGAAGTAATCCAAAGACTATTCTACAAAGTTGCACACAGAGGATATTGTACCAGTTGATGAATATTTGCTGAAATAAATTTTAGGAAATTATCACACAAAAGCTATTTTTCAGCATGACTATGGTCCAAATTTTTAATTGAACTTTTCTTGAAACTTGAAGTTCATCCTGATAGATTCTAACACAGGCTTAACTACATGCTACAAACAAACAAACAAACAAACAAACAAACAAACAGAAAGCTATGTCAGGTCATCAAAACTTTTTGAAATTGTAGGTTCCTTCTATGGATGTTTTATTGAGTTGAGTCTTTCTATTATAATAAATGGAAACCATCTTTTGTTGGTTGTAATAATTAATCAAATTGAGTTTTATAATGTTCAGAAGCAGTGTTTATCACAGAATTTTAGAACACACAAAGTAACACTGGCCTTGAATATGTAAAGATAAATACATCATACAATTCTATGGACTACACAGGTTACATTTAGGAATATGTAAGAATAATATACATATGTATATTCAATAACAATTAATAAAAGGAAGTATTGAATTTGAAGAAGAGAAAACGTTATATGGGAGAACTTGGAGTAAAGAAATGGAAGAGAGAAATGTAATTAAATTTTCATCCCCAAAATTAAAT